>NC_063447.1:46502969-47909675 GCF_020379485.1 Brassica napus | reverse complement strand
TCTCTTTCTATATTGCAGTATTATTTTAACTTACATTTTTCACACTAAATCATTACAATAAGATAAAAACTGAATTCTAATTGAAAAGGCGAAACATAAACAATTTTTTGACGAGAGTTTAACTGGATAACAAATAAAATATGTTTTGTTCTCTTTCATATTCAAATTCGATCGAATGAATATATTCACTATTTTATAAGACAGATAATGCGACAACTAATATTATAAAAACATTCTAAATCTGCCATGAAACGATTTCCGTTGTTAGTCGTAACCGCTTCTTCCAAAACATTTGGCCACTCTTAAAACCTTCGTTAAAATCTATCAGTAGATTCATTATTCCATCTGCTATGTTGGAATGAATAATTCTTCGATTTCAAATACGATGATAAGGCTTATAATCGTCACTAGTTAATAATCCCAGCCATGCGCAGAGCAATTTATTTTAATCAATTCAAGTATAATACATATTTCTTAAATTTTGAACTCAAATTATTTATATATTTTAATATAGTATTTAGTTTAGTTTAAACGCTATTAAAATATATATATATATATATATATATATAGTATATATATATAATATAAATATCTATTAAATAAAATTTTGTAATCATATGATTTTATGATCATTTATAGCTTGTTATACCAAAAATTTAATCCATTAACCACAACAAATCAATGTGAAATTTTATTTTATTTTAATTTATATTCGTTTTTAAAAAATTAAAATATATTATTTACAAAAAATCTAAATTTTAATTATTTAACGGTTTAATTTATTTTTTAATATAAATTAAAAAAAATACACAAATTGTTATCAAATATTTATTATTCAAAATCATTAATTATCATATATATTTTAGTTATATAAGATAATATTTTAGTTATATTTTAGTTTAGTTTAAATGATATTAAAATAGATATATATATATATGTAATATAAATATCTATTAGATAAAATTTTGTAATCATATGATTTTATGATCATTTATATCGTTTTATACCAAAAATTTAATCCATTAACCACAAAAAATCAATGTGAATATTTTTTTTTAATTTATATTCGTTTAAAAAAAATAAAATATATTATATACAAAAATCTAAATTTTAATTTTTTAACGGTTTAATTTATTTTTTAAATATAAATTAAAAAAAGATACACAAATTGTTATCAAATCTTTATTATTCAAAATTATTAATTGTCATATATATTTTAGTTATATTAGGTAATTCCGTACATTTTATTTAAAAAAGAAATAAAAATATTTTTCTAGATTTTATGGTTTATTTAATATAAAATATAATATATATTTAGATGTACCACCATATTTCTCTATGAATCTGAGAGTTATTTTATTGATGACACATGTCAACACTCAAATATTGTAATGTTTTTCATTTTATATATATAAGGGATGTGATACGGTTCAATCTTGAACCACAAAGGCCGTGTATCGGGTTAAGAAGTCTCCAGTAAGAAAGGCCGACACAATTTCCTCTCGACAATCTCTAGAATAGCATTCTCGGGGAGAGTGAAAATAAAACACTGAAGAAAAACATAAAAGCAAATGAGATGATGATCGTCTCCATTTTTTGTTTTCACAAAATTTAAAATTATAAACATAAATAGAAAGAATACAGCCACCAACGTGGGAATCATCATGAATAGCAAAGAAACTTCACATTACATTCCAATTGGTCTCGTGCTATAGATACTCCCAAGATTGCCTACAAAGACAATCGCAAGGTTTCGTTGTGTGCCCAAGCTATGGGGTTCCATGCTTTGCAGTCCATAGGATCAAACCCTAAAAGTTGTATGAGTTTTCGCCCGTTCTCATTATAGGTAAGTTTACACACTGTCATGGGCTAGGAAATTGGAAGATTCTGACATTAGGAATTTGAGAACTGAATGGAGGGAGATCCAAGGCTTCTTGGGCCATGAACCTATGTCTCGAGGTTTATGCATCAACGGGGTTTTGTATTATTTATAGCTTTCAATAATAGGATCATTAGCTTTGATGTTAGGTCTGAGAAATTCAAGCTAATCAGTGCAAGATGCTTTGATGGTTGGATTGTTTTTAAATTGATAAACTATAAAGGTAAATTATGTGGGATCCATAGGCGGTATGCTTTTCCGCTGGTGGAAGAATGGTCAGAATATACACTTTTTCCGGAGGATATAATCATTGATCCCTTCAGTATTTTTCGTTGTTGAAGTGACTGCTGCTGGTAAGATTGTTTTGTCGGGGGGACTCTACATCTAAACATTTTTATGTTTTCTACTTCAGTTTCGAAAGGAACATTGCTAGGTATAGATGCTTACCAATCTCAACATTCTCCAATATGTTGAAATCCAAAGTAACCATGAAGCCTTTGAGATTAATAACAATAGAGTTTATGTTTTCATAGACCACATAGAGGATGATAAATTTAATAGTATGATGAAGAAAGCATATGCTGCTGCACACATCTATAAGCCCACCAGAACTGAAGCGTAAACCCAAAAGCACACCAACACATTCTGAAGCACAACTACAACAAGATACATTTGAGAGCATTGACAAACTAGATGATATGTGTCTTTTAAATGTTGATGATGATGATGAAATTTGGAAGAGCTTTATAACTCCAGTGGCTTAGTTTGTAGTTCTTGTTATCATGTCCTAATTGAAGCAATATTTAAAAAAATAAATAAATTAAAAGACCTTCTATAGAATATTTGTTTTCTCTCTGATTTTAGTTTTTTACAGCCTCTTTTAATCCCTAACTTGGACAAGTCTCGTAAGAAAATTTTGATAGTTCAAAGTCAGCAACTATAATAACTCACATGTCAAATTAGAACACACTAAGTTACTCTTCTAATCATATTTTTTTCTATTTTGTTGTGTTAAATGTAAGTGCTTACCAGAAATCCGATTGGTTTAAACAGCACATCCATTAGTGACTTAGGCTCCTCAAGCTGCAGTAACCAGTCATGCCTTAGTCAAAAGACGACTAGAGTTTAGCACACTATATCATATGTCATAATCTTAACTAGGAATATGACAATGGTTTATGTAAAAGATTAAGTCATGGGAGGAAACAAAATCAAACCTTAAAAATGCAATTAGAAATCTATATTTGTATTCAGTTGAAAAATGATGGGTTAGATAGTCGTTTCAAAGCCGGGAGATTCGAACTTGGTGTGGATTGAACATGCCGCCATTGTTGAATGTATGTTACTTCTTCACCAAGTATGCCATGAAGAAGTCAAAAAGGTGTGATTCTGGGGACAATGGAATCCATTCATCTTTGTCTTTACCACCATTAATGAGAAGTCATGTTCCATTGAGCTATGTGGAGTAATTACTGTTTGACTTGTGTTCATATTGGTACATAGATATGGAAAAGACATTGCTCTTCTTATGATTCCAAACAAGGTCAATGGTTAACATTAATATTCTTACGAAACTTGTTGAGACTAGCTCTCTCAACACTGCTTATCTCCCAACAACATCCATTGAAGACTTTACTCTTGAGTCAACCAAATTTATATTAAGAAAGCATCTCCATTAACACATGAATGTCACAGGAAACCCATCGGAGGAAACATTATATCTCTATGATTGTGCATGATCAGTTCATTTCCTATCATGCTTATATGCGATTATTTGTATCAAAATTAATTAAAAAAATCTACAAATATAAAATGACTACAACATATTGTTTATGGCTACGGTTTGAAATGTCGATTAGGTCACCGAAATGATGAGAGAATGAGGTTGTCAAAATAACAAGTAATCCAGAAAATAAAGTTATCGAAATAACGAGTTAATAAAAGAATTAAGTATTTTCTAAAATTAATGGATGCATCAGTTCTTTAATATCAGTTCTTATTTATATATATAGTTTCACAAGGTGTTTTTTGTTACTAATATTTTTCTTTTGGAGTTTCTTTTCTGATTTCCCTTTTTTGACAAGATGTTAGACTTTTACTTAATACTAGGCAGGTTTATTTTAATTTAGAAAGATTTTTAATGAAATTAAATGCACATTCCACCTCTAACAATTTCGTAACTAAATTTAATAAACAGAATTCGAATTTTCAGAAAATAAAGCAGTGGTGCACGTGGAGACTCTGAGTTTAAAACAGTCTAGTTGTTAGTCAATTGTTACTTAGAGCTCTCCACCTTGAGAACAGCTTACCTTCGTTGTTCTCTGATGACCGCAGCCGTCACCGGCATTTCCTCACCGGAACCGCCAGATCCAGACCCACCAGACCTAACTTCAGCATTTACAATTCCTTCCACTTCTGTTTGCTTTCCTGTCCTTACTCTCACCATTTCAGATCTAGATCTAAAAATTCAAACTTTTAGAAAGATAGATTTGAGCAGCCAGATCTTCAAAAAGACTTTTCTTCTAAAAGATTTTGGTCTGGTGAATCTTATTGTCGTGTTCATACGACCCCTTACTGCAGTAGGCAGATCTGTCTCCATCACCTCTTATCCTGAAGCTCACCCTTCTCTCATTTTCACCATGTCTCCCACCACCGGATCTCATTCACCGCCATCACTGGAACCATTAATCCTTCTACTGGATACATCCCTGCAGGTTATAGATTTGAAACTTTTTATCTCTATCTTGCTTGCTTCGATGATGTCCTTTGAGTGTTCTCTCGTGCCTTGTTACGGCGCGCTCGCCTCTGTGCGATTCTCTGCAGTATGCAGTCTAGTTTCTGGTTTCACTCCACTAAATGATAGTTTGAAGTTGCTTCCTCATCGCTTGTGGCAGATTCGTAAGAAAACACTTGTTGTTTCTATCTTTTCAGTGTTTCTGGATTGTTTATCCTTTGTGAAGTATGATTGCCTCCCATATGTTCCATTCGGTTTGAGTGGTTCTGTTGCAGGGAGTAGTGTGCCCAAGATTATGTATGCTTCCATGTTTGTTTTGTTCAAAGGCTCATCCATTTGGTGCTTTGTCGCCTCTGCTTGTGATGCCGAACTTCTGATTGTTAAAGCTGCTTCTGTTGCGGTTTCAATCCCGGGCGTTAGACCAGTACTTGTGCTCTCCAATTCCCAAAGCTTCATTTCACTTCTTAGCACGATTGGCGTTGAGTTTCGAGGACTGCTCAGCGACATTATGTGTTGTTTATGTGTTATGTTTGCTCCTATCTTATGGTGTTATATCTCATTGCTTTGCTTTGCTATGGTAGCAACATATGTTTTAGCCGGTTTGGCTTTGTTATTGCTTAATGTAAACAATTTCTCCAACAATGGGGACTAATGATTTATAAAGCTGTTGTTTGATCAAAAAAAAAATGTTAGTCAATTGTTGTCTTTACCATATTGGATGTAATATAGTTTTATGGTATTAGACCATTAGTTGATTATTCGTTACTTCAAGATTATTGTGATAAAATTGTGAGTGTTCCCAAAAAAAAAAGTGATAAAAATGGCGAAAATTACTTAAGTCGGAACATGAACTTAAAATCGTATTTTGATAACGATGGTCAATAGAAGTTTCACTTTTCTGAGTTCTTTTTTTTTTTTATCACAAGAACACTAATCCATATAAATCCTTTAAATAATGTGTATTTTATAACTTACTTTGCTAGACCATTACAATATAAACAATGTGACTTCTACCCATATGACACGACTTTTTCAGCATTAAATTTTAAGCACTAACTCATCATATTTGAATAATACATCAATGTTTTCTTTTTCAGAAGATGTTAACCTACAAAAGATAGAACAATACGAGGTACTATATGAAACTAAATATTGCGCATTTGATATTTCTTGCTAATATGTTAGTTTTCCTATTATGTTTCAGAAATCAAGTGATCTAAAGACTTTTGTTAAGTTTATACGATTTGAAGATTAGTTACGAACTATGACTCTTTGCGTATTGTTATAATCTTACAACATGCGGTCAAAGCTTCATTGCTAATTTTTTTACTCAATTTGGTTTTGGCATGCTCATCAATAACCAAATTTTATGTTCTAGTTTACCAACTGACCCATCAAATATATGTATGTTATTATCTATACTTAACATTATGTATTTTCATATATATTTTACGCGGATCTGTAGGTATATTAAAGGAAAAATAGGCCTTTTCATATGACGATACATTATTGTTTTTTCCCGTAAGTTTGAATTGTAGTGGGTGGTTATCAGTTAAGATTCATGTCTCTCATATAATTAAACTAGATGTGCGGACTAATATACATCAAACTAATTCAAATTTTAAAATAATGTTTAATTTCAATCTAAATTATTTAATTAAGTTCAAATATTAAATTAAACAAAAGATATAATTTATCTTTTCTTATTACAACACATCATAGATAATAGTTTGCTACTTGCATAATCTTTTATTTATTATATCAGTAAACCACACATGTAAAAGTATATTATATCATAATAACTTCATAAAGTTTTATTAATATTTTAAAATAACTTAAAAGATAAATTAACAAAAGAAACCACAATTACCAATTATCAGAGAAGCCTATGAAATCAAACTTCTCTTCGTCAAAGTCTTAATTGTATTTATGAATTCTTTTTTTGGAGTTTATAATGACACCTATTATCTATAATAATTAAAAAAAAAATACTTTTACTAAAATTTTATAAACTAAAAGTGATAGATTATATATGTCTAGTAAAAATTGATTTTTTTAGTTATAATGGCGAGAGATTGTATTCTTTGGACTCATATTTTTTTATTGGTAAGATAATTCGGTGATACAAAAGAGAAAAAAACTTTCTTTTTAAAATGATAAATAAAAACATTAAACTATTTAATATTACTAAAGTAAACATAAGATGAACAAAACTATAAAACTATTGCTATAATTTGATAATACTTGTTAATAATAATTATCCCTGAATATAATGAAAATATTTATTAAAAAATCATTAAAAATGTTTAAAAACTAACAATTCAAAAAGTTGTTTATTAAAACTAATGAATCAACCTAAATTATGAAATATGACAAATAAGCTTCTAAAAATAATAAAAAATGCAAATAAGCAAAATAACCTAATATCATGGAGAGCATGATAAGTAAACAAAATTAAAATTACCATCTAAATTATTTAAAAATAAGAAAAATAAATAAAATTACCAATTAAAATTATGAAGAACATGAAAAATAAATAAATAACCTATATTATGGAGAATATGACAAATAAGCAAAACTAAAAGCATTAAAATATACAAATAAACAAATTACCTAAAATTATGGAAAATATGAAAAATAAGCAATAAATAATGACAAATAAGCAAAATCACCTAATATTATGGAAAAACTGACAAATAAGTAAAATCACTTTATAAATAATAGTATAGATGATCCACCTCTGCTTTTGTCCAAACTATGGACACTCATATATCTAATAAAAACTAAACATATTATCACTGCTTTGGGTGATTCAGAGACCACAAAGAGCTAAACAAGTCCTTAGCAGTGTTATATATACTAGCCAGATGGTTGATTACTGTATATCCCTTAGATGTATATATGAATGTATATACGTAATATGTATGGTTGATATATTCTAAATAAATACTAGAGTAATAAATAAAATAACTATATAAATTATATCTAAATAATAAAATATAGAGAAAATGCTCAAAATGACACCAATCCAAGTTTCTGCTTCAAAAATAGCACTCAAGGCCCAAAATAACAAAACTATTTTTCATTAAAAGGTTCATTTACCATAGTACCCCTTCTTTTATTATCTAATTAAATTTTTTTTTCTGAAAATAGTAAACTCGGAGATCTTCGTCTCTCTAACGCGGCGACGGCTTCTCGGATCGGAGTCGATCATCTCTTCCGTCATCATCTCCACTTCTCCAGCGTCGTTCATCCTCGGCGAGTCGGCGTCATCATCTCCGCCGTCACTCAGCTCCGTTGCTGGGGCTTCTCGGATTGGAGTCGATCATTTCTTCCGTCATCATCTCCACTTCTACAGTGTCGGCGTCGTTCATCCTCGGCGAGTCGGCGTCATCCTCTCCGCCGTCACTCAGATCCGTTGCTGCGGTAATCAGAGGAATCCGCCGCCATCCGCCGTAAAGGTATTAAAGGAAAATGCTGCTAAGATTCACTTTGGCTGCAAAGGAATCAGATTATTTCGTTGTATAAAAATAGCTAGAATTGGAGATTTCGCTTACAAGTTTCAGTATTTGGTACTTCATTGACTATGTGAGAATTTTTTGATTGATTTTGTTTTGTAGCACTATGGAAGTTCTTTGCGTCTGTGGACAATGGAGGTCAAAAGATGCATTCCAGTGGGAGTTTCATGTCGATTTGAACATGAATGCATCTTTCATTTCCATAGAAGAAGATCTTCAATTTAAAGATTTGATGAAGATTGTCTCTGAAGATTTTAAAGAGGAACTGATTGGTTTGAGTTATGGGATGTCACTTGACATCAAAAGTACTGTTGAAGGTTTCCCTCCCATCTCCATTGCAAACACTCGCCATCTCAGAAGCTTTATTGGGAAGAGTAGATCATTTGATGGAACCTGTCGGTTGTGTGTTAAGGGTTGTATGATTTTTTCAACTAAATTATTCAAGATACCTTTTCTAATCACGTATTAAGCCTTTCAGAACGACTTGACTTTTGCAGGTTAATGTTGATTCAGCTAGCTGTAACAATCAAGCTTCTGATACATTTGCTTCGCCTGTTTCTACTGTCCAAAGAGAAATACATGTACATCGTTTCTATTTTTGTTTTTGGGTTGTTTGTGTTAGTATGATATTTTAGACTGTTCAGGATAGGATTCCTAATCAAGTACTAAGCATTTCAAAACAACTTGACCTTTGCAGGTTCATACTGATCCAGCAAGCTGTAACAGGCAAACTAGTGATACATTTGCTTCTCATGTTCCATTGAATGCCACTCCAGTGTTTCGTTCTACTGTGCAGAAAGAAAAACAGGTATATCGTCTCTAATTTCCTTTTTTCTGTTTGTGTTTGTATGATTTTCTTCTTTCTTAGACTGTTCAGGATAGGCTTCCTAACCAAGTACTAATCATTCCAGAACATCTTGATTTTGCAGTGTTTTCTTTATGAAGGTGTTTCTACAGTTCCTCTGAATTCTCTTACGGATTTTAGTCCTGTCCATATTGGACTTTCACCAACAACGAGAGGAGCTGGTGATATTAAGGTGAATAGATTTTTTAAGATCAAGGGAGAGTTGATGTTGAGGATGAAGAAATGGGCTTTAGAGTGTAAGTTTGAGTACAAGACTGTCTCTTCTAACAAGTCAAGAGTGTTATTGAGTTGTGTTGATGACAATTGCACGTGGAGGATGCGTGCTACTAAGCTACCTCTTTCAGACTTTATCGTTGTTAAAAAGTATGTTCATGAGCATACATGCGATACAACACACAGGAATGCCAACCACAGACAAGCATCTGCGAAGTTGTTGGGTTCTTTGATTTGCAGCAATTATGGAGAAAAGAAGGAAGGTCTCAAACCGAAACAGATCATTGAACATGTCAGGATTCTACATGGCGTTCACATCGATTACAAACAAGCTTGGAGAGTGAAAGAAGAAGCTCAGTTTTTGGTTAGAGGGACTCCTGAAGACAGCTATTACAATTTGTCTAGGTGGTTGTACAAAGTCACAGAGACAAACCCTGGTTCGTTAACTTATCAACAAGTGGATGCTGCTAGAAAGTTCAAGTATGCATTTGTGGCTTTTGGTCCATCGATAAGGGGATTCTCATTGATGAGGAAAGTTATTGCAGTAGATGATACATTTCTGAAGGGAAAATTCAATGGGATTTTATTGGCAGCTTGTGCTCAAGATGGGGATTATCATCTATATCCTCTGGCCTTTGCTGTGGTCGACGCAAAAAATGGCGCCTCTTGGAAATGGTTCTTTAGAGGTTTGAGCCAGATGATCCCGGACGCTTCGGATCTTGTTTTTGTATCAGACAGGGCTAACTCCATTGCTTCAGCGCTGGAGGATGTTTATCCCTTATCTCACCATGGAATCTGTAGGATCCATCTGCTCCGAAACATCACTCCTACATATTCGAAGACTGGTTTGCTACCTCTGGTGGAAAGCGCTGCTGATGCCTACACGTGTCACGAGTTCTGGTTAATCTTCAAGGACATAAAGGATAAATGTCCTGAATTGGCTAAGTATCTGGAAGATTCAGATTTTAGGAAGTGGGCACGATGCTTTGCGCCTACGAACAGGTACAATATCATGACTACCAACATTGCAGAGTCTCTCAATTCTATGTCGAAGCTGCCTCGTGAGTTGCCACTGATCTCTCTCCTTGAGACGATCAGATTGACACTCACCACTTGATTTTTTGAGCGACGCAAAGTGGCTGCGAAACATAAGCACCTGGTTACTCCAAAAGTTATGCAGAAGTTGGTATCCAGGTTTGGGGCTGCAATGGTGCTGAATGTGTATCAAGTTGATCAAAACGAGTTTGAGGTGAAGGATGAAACTATGAAGTATGTTGTTGATTTGGAGAAGCGGCATTGCACTTGTAATGTTTTCGACATTGACAAGATTCCCTTCATTCATGCAATTGCTGCTGCTAAGTATATTAAGAGAGATGAAAACCGTTACGTCGATACTTCTCACTTGACAGAAACGTGGGATAAAGCCTATGCCGAAAGCATACACCCTGGTGGAGAGTTGTCAACATCCACCTATCCAGCGAATATTGACGAACTGTCTTGCCCACCTCCAGCTACCAAAAAGAGAAGTGGACGTCCTCCTACAAAGAGAAAGAGATCCGTTGGCGAGTTTGGTGTTCCTGGATCTAAATCTCAGTCCCACAAGTGCAGCAGATGTGGCATAGGAGGACACAACAAGATCACATGCAAGAGGCCTATAGGATGAAGATATTTATTCATCGTTGCTCTATTCTTTTTCATTTTCATATTTTTTACATTTTTATTGATCATTCATGGATGTTGGTTATTTGATGGTTACATGATATGGACCAGACCATATATAAATTTGCCTTTTGGAACCCTATTCTGAATAAGTATGATGTCTTCCAACTTTTGTAATATACAACCTAGGTTTTAATGCATTACTCTCCAAAACTCCAAATCACAATTTGAAATTTCTCTTTTTTTTGTACGATACAATTTTATCTTTTAATCTCATTTCAATTTTGGTTCAAACTTCTTTGCTAAAAAGAAACACAGTAATATTCAACTATTCTGGAATCTCATCCTGAAATTCAGAGTTTCTTTCCAAAGTTTATAATATAACGTTTGCGGTTAAATTCATTTATGTGGACACATATATCAGATGATTCACCTCAGCCTAGCGGCTAAACCACCTATCTTTCCAAAAACTGAAACACTTGTCTCGACCTGGGTTCGATTCCCCTTGAAATTAGATTTTTTTAAAAAGTTATAGTTGAATACAGATAAAAGAAATATATTCCATTACTTACATCACCTAACGATTGAAACACACTTGGTCTAGTGGTAGACCTTATTCCGCCTTTCCTCCCAGACATTTTAGGTTCGAATCGTGGGAGATGTGTATATTTTTATATTTTTTTTCTCCAAATTTTGTACGGTTAAATATGTTTATGTGGAAGAATCTACCAGATGATTCTCCTCAGCCTAGCGGCTAAACCACATATCTATCGAAACTGAAACACTTGTCCCGACCTGGGTTAGATTCTCCTTGGAATCAGATTTTTTTTTTTAACGGTTCCTTTCTAAAAGAGACTTCATTTATCTCAGTAACCGTTCAATAATCGAAAGGTTGCTTTCTAAACCATTTCATAGTAATCGAAGGGTTACTTTTTGTTCTATCTATACAAGGGACGATATCAGATCTCTTTTTTAGCGACTTCATTTCTTCTGTGTTTATTATTTTCGATCTGAGTTAGTTTTCGGTTTTTCTCATTCATTCAATTTTCAAACTTTTCTCTAGATCTATTATATTGTAAAATGCTGCTTTTCGATTTAACATACTGGTTTCGATTTTATTGCAGCATCAAGTTTCAATGGAAGGTTCAAAGAAGATGATGAAGCGTCCCATAAAGGAGGTTTACGGATCTGATGCTTCCGAAGGTTTCAACAAAGCAAAGGAGGAAACTGTGGAACGTTACAGGGCTCTTCTTCGTTAGTCCATTGAACACAGGCTATCTGAAATTGAATGGCATCAGGCAGCCAGAAAAGCAAATTCCATTGCTTCCCAAATCGAGTTGCTTGAAGAGATTATCAAGGCTAAAGGAAAATTTGACTTCACTGCTGAGTTGGAAAAACTCAAAGAAGAACTCATGGAAGCGGAAGGAATGCTTGCTGATGTGAAGGTCAAAGTCCCTGATTGGTCTAAGCTTAACGAAAAGTGGATGTTGGATGAGTAATCTCATGTTATCATCTTCTCTTTTTTATGTTTTAAGAAACCACATTATGTTTTATTTTCAGTTGGACAAACGATGGAATCTATACTTGTTTACAGTTTTTTCTCTTGTGTTGTGTTTCAGTCAAAACAAAACAAAAACACCGATTAGAATGTAGAGGATTAGTGGTCTTATATCTGGGTAATCTCGATTTCATATTTGTTTCTGGAAAGCCATATTGAATTTGACAAATGATATACTATGCTTACTCATTTCAATGGTATAACTCTATTTTCAATTCATTCACACTCATATTCAGCTTAATCTCACGTAAATCTACAAAAGTATAAAACTTTGTCCAATCATAAGCATGATTCATCAACAATTTAAACTTTTCCCCGTAGATTCACATAGAGAAACAAGAACAGAGCGCTTAAACAACAGAGCAACCATCATAACACATCAGAACAGAGCACAATCCTATGAAAGAAGACATTAAACATACACAAACATCTAACATAAACTGAATGATCACCTTCTGCAACCTTCCTGGAAATCTGTATCCATAAACTGATCGAATATCTCACAACATAGCTTGCTTCGTAAATCCATCGCAGTATCATCATTTATATTGGACATTTTCTTCAATCCTAATGACCTGCATTCTAGCATCTTGACAACAATGAGACCACAATTGAAAGGAAGTTTTGTCTTCGGGAGCCCTTCTGCCTTCTTATCTTGAAACGGGATGATATCGTTGAAGTTTATCTCTTCATTCATCATTTCCAACTTTATGGCAGGAATCAACACTGTCAGAACACAAAAAAAAAGTTTTCATATTCGTTTCTGGAAGGCCATCCTGAATTTGACAAATGATATCCTATGCTTACTCATTTCAATGATAACTCTATTTTCACATAGAGAAACCAGAACAGAGCGCTTAAACAACATAGCAACAATCCTAACACATCAGAACAGAGCAAAATCCTAAGAAAGAAGACATTAAACAGACACAAACATTTACCTGCCAGTTTTTGGATTAGGGGGTTTTCTTTAACCTTGTGAATGCCACAATGAAAGATTGTGATTGTGTTCTCCATCAGATGTATCTCCACCCCAATGAAGTGATCCACAAGTCTTTCATGAACGACACCATAGACAATGTCAACATCTTACATCCACATCTTATTTAGACGTATTAAACCTCTCACAACTTCGCCTACCCAACCCTTTAAGATCTTTATTCCTTTTTTATCTGGCTTCTGGAGATTTTCATAACTGTATCCAACCGTTTCTAAGAACTGGACTGGTACAAAGCAAGCTTTTGGGATACCTTACGCGCTGAACCAAGAAGATTGTTCAATTCTCTTTTGATTTAACATTGCAAATGCAGCATCTACGTGCTGCCAAAGTAACAATGTAGTTAGAAGATTTCATAGACACAGTGGAATTTAGACACAATCGAATAAACAAGAATGACATCACGCTCTGTAACCACCGAAACCAACTTTTGTTTTGGACAAAATCCACAATTGCAATAACAAGAACATGTAGTATAGCTCAATCTAATCTCTTCCTATTCATATGCACAAAGAATAGTTGTGGGATATGAAACATATTTTTAAATTAATTACCTTTTCTTTGAGATTATTTTCTGCATAGTCAAGGTATTCAAAGAAATCTTTCTCTATTTTGTTTCCATTGATATAGAGAGGCATGTACTTGACAAAAGTTAAAAGTATCAATCAAATCTCTGTCAAAGTAAATTACGAATATTTTATACAATGACAGAATTTCCTTACACATAATGTATGCACCTTAGCTGCATCCAATATCCATGCCTTGAAAACAGAGGAAATTCAGGTGTCACAAATGGATCAATAGGAAGGATAGCCTCAGGTGTTACAGGCGTAGGAGGGTTTCTAGGTACTATTGGTCTCTTCTCTTCTCGTTGAAGAAAAGCAAGACGATCTACTGGCTGAGCAGTTGCTTTCCTCTTCATACCAACAACAGGCTTCCCCTTTAATTAAAAACAAATACAAAGTATCTTAGAAAGACAAAAATTCAGTATCATTTTACCTTCATTCTTGAAAGCCTTCCTAATATGAAGTACAAATATTTATATACCTCTTTTACACGATCTACTAGCTGAGCAGTTGCTTTCCTCTTCATACCAACAACAGGCTTCCCTTTTAATTAAAAACAAATACAAAATATCTTAGAAATACCAAAATTCAGGATCATTTTATCTTTTATTCATGAAAGCTTTCCTAATATGATGTATAAATATTTCATACATTTTTTGCATGATCGTCTTGTCTTGGCTTCACACTCTGAGTCTGCTATACTTCTATCTGAGAAACAAAACCGATATATCAGAATATTGAAGTGAACTTCAATCTAAGTGGATCTTAGGCATTTGGTTTACCTCTTTTTCCATCTTCCAAACACCATCTACCCATTCTTTATGTATGCGCAAATCAGAAAGGTTGAACTTAATGAATTCAGTAAAACTGTTGAAACGGACAGAGTATATGTCATCAGTTAAAATTATATGAACTTTTCCACTGCACCAGCCGTCATTGTGGTACGCCTCCACCTTATCCATCAGTTCAAAACCTTTTGTATCTCCAGGTGGTGACTGAGGACGGATACTGTCAATGGACACACTTTCCAGAAGTTTCTTTGTCCTTTTCTCTTTGTCCCGAAACCATGTTGAGTACTCAACCTTCAACATCTCAACCCCATTTCGAATATATGTCTTCAACAAAATTCTTGGATACCATTTCACATATATGTCTTCATCTTCTGATGCAACCTCCACATTAGCACCGATATCAAAGTGAGTTTGAACTCTGGTTTCTTTGTTCTGTGATGATTTTTATTCAAGGATATAAGTCATTTTTGATAGTAAAACAAGAAAAATTAGGAAGGCAATCCTAAATATGTATAACATCAATGAGTAATACCTTATTTTGCTCTCTTAAAATTTTTGTGCGAGCTCGAGAAAGGAGGCGTTGTGTGTCAGAAATGTTTTGTGAAATGTTCTCATTCATAGGTTCCTTAGTATCCTGAAGTCAGGAATGGGAACATGAACACGTACAAAGGTTTCTAAAAATTAATTGAAAAGTCCAAGATGTTTTGAGAATGTACCTGCTGCGTCTGATCTGGATTGGCTTCATCTTGTCTAGAAGTCGTCTCATGCAATGGAGTTGTGTCAGTCTGTGCAAGTACAACAAAAATCAGGATGGCAATCCTAAATATGCATAGAGAATTGTAGTTCAAGTTATGTAAGCTATATAAATTACCTCATCTGCCATCTTCCACACTCCATCTAGCCATTCTCTATGAATTCTCAAATCTGAAGCTTTGAATTCAAGTGTTTCCATCGAGCTATTCAGATAAACAGAAAATTTGTTCTTACCCAGAATCATTCTGACTTGTCCACTGCCCCAGCCTTTACTGTAAAATGCCTCAACATTATCCATCATCTCAAACTTCTTTTCTCTGTCATCAGCGGGTGGCTTATGGCGGATTTTGTCTGCTGTTACAGTAACTCTCTTTTGGTCCGCAAACAATGTTACTGCCACCATCTCTACCCCATCACACAAATTTGTAACAAATACATTTCCAGGATACCAGATTCGACAAGTAGCGTCATCGCTAGCTGCAATCTCAACATCTGCCCCGTTTTCAAAGAGAGTAGAAAGTGGTGAAGATGAACTTGTCTGAAGATGCTGTGTTTCTTCAATATCTCGTGAAATTAGTGAAGAGATTGGAGAGGAAGGTGTGTTATGCACATCATGTGTATCCTCCTGTAATAAAATAAAAGAGGTAGTTATGAATGAGTTTCTACGATTTAAAGTTTAAGTTGAAGCTATGAAAGAGTTTTTATGCTTACCTGTTTATTGGTTGCTGAAATTATTTCAGTCAAAAGCTCTTTATTGGTTGCTGAAATGATTTAAGTCAAAGGCTCTGTAGAGTCATACGTTCCCTCTGTTACCATCTGCAAAACAAAAAAAAAGTCAGGAATGGGATCATGAACAAGTACAAAAGCTTCCAAAAATTAATGTAAAAGTCCAAGATTTTTTTATGTACCTGATGCGTCTGAATTGGAATAAAAACTTGAGTCTCAATACTCTGTGGAGCTATTGGAGAGACAGATGTCTCATTTATTGCCTCTGTTCCCACCTGCAAAGAGAAAAAATCAGGAATGAGATCATGAACAAGTACAAAAGCTTCCAAAATTGAATTGAAAAGTCCAAGATTTTTTTGAGCATGTACATGTTGCGTCAGAACTGGAGTAAAAACTTGAGTCTCAATACTCTGTTGAGCTATTGGAGAGACAGGTGTCTCATTCGTTGCCTCTGTTCCCACCTGCAAAGCAGAGAAAAACAGGATTTGGATCATGAACAAGTACAAAAGCTTCCAAAAATTAATTGAAAACTCCAAGATTTTTTTTGAGCATGTACCTGTTGCGTCAGAACTGGAGTAAAAACTTGAGTCTCAATGATCACAGTCGCAGGCTCTGTAGCATCCTGGGAAAAACATTTTCTCATTAGTTTCTCTACCAAAATACCATCAACTATAATTTTAGAAAAAAATCTTACTTCATCGCCAAGATTTTCTTATTCATTAGCATTGGATGGCGTCTCATATGATCGCTTTGGGTCATTCTGCAAGAAAATCAGTAATGCCTTTATATATACAAAAGCTTACAAAGCTGCTTGTATACTCCAAGCGTAAAACAATATCTTGAGCATATACCTCTCTGATATCTTGCATATTTGCATTGTCTTATCCATTCATTCATAAACATTTTCATCATAGAGATTAGGATTTAGACATGTTTAGGTTGCATTTTGCATACATGAGTCTCTATTAGGTACTGGAGTGCCACATGGAGTTCTTGGGGACATTTGGAGCTCAAAGGAGGTGAAATAGGTGATCATTAAACGAGCAGAGCATGGGAGCGACCTCCTGGAGCGACATCACGAAGTCGCTGTGTCCCACCTCTCAGAGGGACCTTCCTAAAGCGACGCCATGAAGTCGCTCGCGTTCTCGTTACTCCGAACAGTCTTAGATGACCCTGGAGCGACCTCTCAGAGCGACCTACCAAGGTCGCTCCCGATCCAGAGCGACCCGTTGGAGCGACGCACCAAAGTTGCTCGCAACCATCGGCCCTGGAGCGACTTGCCCAGAGCGACGCACCGAGGTCGCTCGCATCTCACACCCCTCTCGGAGCGACCTCCCAAAGCGACACCCCGAGGTCGCTCGCGTCTCTATGGCGAGACGACACGAAGCGAAGCCCGGAGCGACCTCTCAGAGCGATCCACTGAGGTCGCTCCCGAAGGCCAGAGCGACCTCTCGGAGCGACATGCCGAGGCCGCTCTGCGTCTATTGTTGGGTCGATTTCTATTTTACTTAAGGGCCTTTTGGTCATTTCATTATGCACGTTTTTATTTTCTAAACCTATGTTTTTATACTCTGTAAGCCACCAGGAGGAGATTATCTTGGATCTATTGAGAAATACACAAAAACTCTCTTGAGAAGTTCATCTCTTGGATTTTGATTGTTATGTTCTTATGTTCTTGTTGATTTCTTATCTATTTCTTTACATGATTAATCTGAAATCCAATATTGGTTTAAGAGGAATCATGGAGATTAGTGAGTAATCACCTTTTGAATTCATGGGTTAGGGAGATCAAGGGTGATTAGGTTAGTTCTAGGATGTTTTAGTGTAAATCTTTCTTGTTCCTTGCTAGTAGAGTATTCATAATGCATCTTCTGAGTTGGCCACTCAAAAGTTGATCAATAGTCATTTCCCACCCGAAAAGTGTTTGATGAAATGCCTGAGACAACTCTCCTAGGCTTTTAGTATACTTTGCCAAAGACATTTGTTGTTAAAGATGCTAAGATAGCTAATAGACTTGTTAGTAATAATTGCTTTCATATTATTCAACCAAAGACATTTGATGTTTGAGATGTGTTAGCAAATGAGCATTCATCTAGACATAGAGCTTGCTTAGAATTGTGTCTAGGCTTAAGGTTGATAGTTTGATAGATCATTTGCCATCCTTAGTTCGATACTTGATCACCCAAGGTCTAATCCCTATGCCCATGAGTTCTCTTTTCCCTTAGTCAAGAAAGTATCATTCTGTTATTGCTTTCTAGTTTTAGTCATAGCTTAAAACCCATTTAAATCATTGGTTGCACTTAGATTAAGTGAGTACTTGCATTCTCAGTGCTTTGATATCCCTCATAACTGGTTCGACAATCACTATACTACAACATTTGTCTTAGGAGCTTGAAAACTCCTAACATCAAATTGGCGCCGTTGCCAAATTCTGAGTAGATTTAAACATTGAGATTTAGTCACTTGCTTGAGACTAAGTCATTTTAAATTTTGTTTTGTTACTGACTCTTCTTCTTCACCTACCTTTAACTTTCAGGTGTATGAACTTGAGGAGCAGGGGTCCATCAAACCTAGTTCCAATAGTAGCAGACATCAGAACTTTAGAGAGAGAGTGTGCTAGAGCTAGAAGAGAAGAAGAGCAACAATTGGACGTTGATATGGCAGATCCACAACAAGGGGCAGAACACCAACCGCGGGTAGCTCGAACCATTGGTACTTATGACCGCCCCAACATTCATGGTTATAGACTGGGAATCCGAGCACCGGCTGTGGCAGCCAACAACTTTGAGGTCAAGTCAGGACTCCTCAACGTGATCGAGAACAACAAGTATCATGGCTTGGCTCTAGAGGACCCATTTGATCACTTGGATAGGTTCGACAGCTACTGTGGGTTGTCAAAAACCAATGGTGTGTCCGAAGATGCTTTAAAGCTCAAGCTATTCCCTTTCTCTTTGGGGGATAAGGCACGTCAGTGGGAGAAGTCTCTACCCAGCGACTCTATCACTACTTGGGATGAGTGCAAGAGAGCATTCTTGGAGAAATTCTTCTCATCCTCAAGAACTGCTAAGCTGAGAAATGAGATCTCCGGCTTTCAACAGAAGGGCTTGGAAGGATTCAGTGAAGCCTGGGAGAGATTCAAGGGCTACCAAGCTCAATGCCCTCACCATGGTTTCTCTAAAGAAAGCTTGCTGAGCACATTCTACCGTGGTGCTATTCCTAAGTACAGAGCCAGACTGGATACAGCTAGCAATGGGTTCTTCTTGGGAAGAACTGAAGATGATGCAGAAGAGCTGGTTGACAACATGGTAAAGAGTGATGCAGTATACAGTGGAGACCACGACAGGGGCAGTAGGGGTGATGATAAGCAGACGAGGAAAGAGATCAAAGCTCTCCAGGATAAGATAGACATCCTCCTTGCTGATAAAGCCACACAAGAGCAGCTGCACTTTGTTGGTAACCCAAGCCAAGAGACACCACCTGTTGTCCATGAGATTGAGGGTTTGGAAGGGCAAGAAGAGTTGTGTTTCATCAACAACAATGATAGCTGGTACAAGAAAGAGCCCAACTTTCAGTACAACAACTACCAACAAAAATCATATCCTAACAACCAACATAGTGGTTATCCGCCAAGGAACAACCAGCAAGGCAACTATCAGCCTCAGCAAAACCCTCCTCCTGGTTTCTCCAACAAAGGGAACCAGTCTTCTCAACAACAAGCTAATCCTTCTACCTCTACTCCTCAGGAAAGCAGCACTGATGTTCTACTGAAACAGATCTTGGAGTCTCAGACTAGAAGTGAAAAGCAGGTTGGATATGAGTTGAAGAACCTTCACTCCAAGATTGATGGAAGTTACAATGAGCTCAACAACAAGTTCATGGCTTTGGAAAACCAGTTTGCTTCCATGACCACTCACCAGAATCGCCAGCAAGGGTCTCTACCTGGAAAATCTGAGCAAAAACCCAAGGAGTATTGCAATGTTATCCTCTCTACCACTTCTTCAGGGATTGAATTAAGTAACCACAAGAAAGAGGTAGATGAAATTGAAAGATTGGTGTTTGGAACTGAGATTGAACAGGTTCAGCATCTGATTGTAGCAACAGCTGAAGCAAAGATTGTGAAGGAAGCTGACAAAATGGTTGAAGTAAAGATTTTGAAGGTAGATACACCCATGGCTGAGAAACCAGTTGCGAAGAGAGCTAACCGGAAGCTGAAAGAAGTCAAGCTGGAGGACACCACTGAGGTTGAGCAGTCACCATATGACAAGCTCCCATTTCCACAAAGGGTCCTCACCAAAGCTCAAAAGAAGGTAATTTCCAAGTTCAGAAAAGACTTAAGTGATATTGGAGTTAAGCTTCCAGAGATCTCGGGTATGCGTGAGGCTCATGTCCAAATGATGCTCATCAAGGACATTGTAGACCACCAAGCAGAAGTAGCAGAGCTCCTCAACATTTCAACTTTGAAACTTGATCCAGCCATCACACCAAAGTCTCTCCCTAAACTAGAATCCCAAGGGAAGTTCACCTTGTCCTGCTCCCTTGGTAAGCTCACCTTTGATGATGCTCTTGTTGATTCCGGTGCAAGTGTGAATGTGATCTCAATGGAGATGGTGAAGAGTCTTGAGATTGAACACATGGAGTCAGATACTTCCTCTCTCACGTTTGGGGATTCTTCTTCTACTACCCCTATTGGTCTCATCAAGGATTTCCCTTTGAAGATTGGATCTTGCACCATCCCTATAGACCTCACTGTCTTGAAGATGGCAACTGAGAAGAGAGTTCCATTGATCCTGGGCACACCATTCCTTACTACTGTGGGTGCTTGCATCGATTTCGCCAACAAGAAGGTCACACTCCTCAATGTCAACAAAGCTGTCTCTTACCCAATTCAGTCTCCACTGGATGTTGAGTATTATGGAACCATCACTTGTGGAGACCCCTACATTGAGAAGGATCCTCCTTCTCAACTTTCCACTTGAGGTACTTCTCTACTTTCCCTTGTATATACCATTTCATTTTTGCATATTAGCTTTCTCTTTTGGGTATCTCTCTCTACTTGACAACACAGAGACTGTGTCATTTAAGTTTGGGGGAGGTACCAAGTATTTGATCATGTTTGCTTTGATGTTGTTCATTGAGTCATGCATTGCATACCTATTTGCATATTAAAAAAAAAAAAAAAAAAAAAAACAAATCATATAGATTGCATCACTTGCATTTTTAGGAGAGTCTAGATCATATAGGTTGCATTCACTTGCATTGGGAGAAATGATTTTAAACGCCTTGTAAAGAACACTACGTTGCACCTGAGTAGCTTTTGCACCTCTCAAAAATACTTGTATGTTTCGAGCCTTGAAAACTCTTCCTGAAACTTGTTGATTGCTGAAACTCAGTCTTTGAAGCCAACTACAAACCCTATTTGAACTGAATGAACTTAATGCTTCTTGCTCATGGTCCCTTGTGTACTGAGCCATGGCTATACACACCTGAGTTGTCACATCCTTTATGTCAATCTTATTTTGACAAACTCTAGTGGTAGACCACTCCCAAAACCTTTCCCTCCTTTTAAGCTTTCATTGTTTGATGAGTGAGGCCTTCTTCGGAAAGTCTTACATGTGCATAATGTTGAGAGTATCGGGAACGACAATGCTTGATCTTCATTCTTGCTAGATTGGGCACTCTATTGTCTAGCTATAGGTGGGGAGTGAGAGTTGTGATTATGATTAGGGAGCAATGAAAAAGGAAAAGAAATGACTCTTTGTGTTTAAGTGAATTGTCTTATTGGAATAAGTAAAAAAAAAAAAAAACCTCTAGCTCAAGTTATGAAAAGTCTTGGCCCCCATCTAAAAAAAAAAAAAAAAAAAAAAAAAAAGAAGAGAAATAAAATATAAAAAGAAAAGAAAAAGAAAGAAAAAGGGGGCTAGCAAAGTTGTTAGGAGCTAAGTAATGTTTTGAGGTTGTGGAAAATCCCTTGTAGATTTCAAAGAGAATGAGTTAAAGTTCTTCGGATCTTTTGGTGAGAGTTGTGAGTTGGGTTTGACATTTGGGAATGATTGTGTAATTATATGTTTGGGAAAATGGTAGAACAATGGAGATTGAGCATTGTATGCATGAGTTGGTCCCTTAATTAGATATATTATGTGCAATGTCAAGGCTACTTGTTTTTGAGAGTAAACCACCCTAAAGATCATATATTTTGAACCTCTTGACTCACTTGACTAAAAGTCTTCCCTTACCCAACCAAATGACTTGGACCAACTGACCATTTGCAAGAATTCACTTGATGTCTTATGCTTAATGAATGTGAGAGTTGGTTGATTTGAATGTGTGGATGCTTGATGATGAGTATAAGGGCAAAAAGGAGTTGAGATAGGCCTAGAGAAGCTAGAGTGTAATAAGAGAGTGTGCTCATGTTGGATTAGATGTTGAATTGAGTGCTAGTTGTGTTTCTTTTGGCTAAGAGCTCCCATCTTCAAACCTCTCTCCCTATGAGTTCTAGAAATTTCACTTGTGGACAAGTAAAAGAACAAGTTTGGGGGAGTTGATATCTTGCATATTTGCATTGTTTTATCCATTCATTCATAAACATTTTCATCAAAGAGATTAGGATTTAGACATGTTTAGGTTGCATTTTGCATACATGAGTCTCTATTAGGTACTGGAGTGCCACATGGAGTTCTTGGGGACATTTGGAGCTCAAATGAGGTGAAATAGGTGATCATTAAACGAGCAGAGCATGGGAGCGACCTCCTGGAGCGACATCACGAAGTCGCTGTGTCCCACCTCTCAGAGGGACCTTCCTAAAGCGACGCCATGAAGTCGCTCGCGTTCTCGTTACTCCGAACAATCTTAGATGACCCTGGAGCGACCTCTCAGAGCGACCTACCAAGGTCGCTCCCGATCCAGAGCGACCCGTTGGAGCGACGCACCAAAGTCGCTCGCAACCATCGGCCCTGGAGCGACTTGCCCAGAGCGACGCACCGAGGTCGCTCGCATCTCACACCCCTCTCGGAGCGACCTCCCAAAGCGACACCCCGAGGTCGCTCGCGTCTCTATGGTGAGACGACACGAAGCGAAGCCCGGAGCGACCTCTCAGAGCGATCCACTGAGGTCGCTCCCGAAGGCCAGAGCGACCTCTCGGAGCGACATGCCGAGGTCGCTCCGCGTCTATTGTTGGGTCGATTTCTATTTTACTTAAGGGCCTTTTGGTCATTTCATTATGCACGTTTTTATTTTCTAAACCTATGTTTTTATACTCTGTAAGCCACCAGGAGGAGATTATCTTGGATCTATTGAGAAATACACAAAAACTCTCTTGAGAAGTTCATCTCTTGGATTTTGATTGTTATGTTCTTGTGTTCTTGTTGATTTCTTATCTATTTCTTTACATGATTAATCTGAAATCCAATATGGGTTTAAGAGGAATCATGGAGATTAGTGAGTAATCACCTTTTGAATTCATGGGTTAGGGAGATCAAGGGTGATTAGGTTAGTTCTAGGATGTTTTAGTGTAAATCTTTCTTGTTCCTTGCTAGTAGAGTATTCATAATGCATCTTCTGAGTTGGCCACTCAAAAGTTGATCAATAGGCATTTCCCACCCGAAAAGTGTTTGATGAAATGCCTGAGACAACTCTCCTAGGCTTTTAGTATACTTTGCCAAAGACATTTGTTGTTAAAGATGCTAAGATAGCTAATAGACTTGTTAGTAATGATTGCTTTCATATTATTCAACCAAAGACATTTGATGTTTGAGATGTGTTAGCAAATGAGCATTCATCTAGACATAGAGCTTGCTTAGAATTGTGTCTAGGCTTAAGGTTGATAGTTTGATAGATCATTTGCCATCCTTAGTTCGATACTTGATCACCCAAGGTCTAATCCTCATGCCCATGAGTTCTCTTTTCCCTTAGTCAAGAAAGTATCATTCTGTTATTGCTTTCTAGTTTTAGTCATAGCTTAAAACCCATTTAAATCATTGATTGCACTTAGATTAAGTGAGTACTTGCATTCTCAGTGCTTTGATATCCCTCAGAACTGGTTCGACAATCACTATACTACAACATTTGTCTTAGGAGCTTGAAAACTCCTAACATCACTCTCGTGGCAAATTAGGAGAGAATTCTTGAGTCTGAAGGGAAGGGGTCTCATTAAATGGCTCTCTCCCAGTCTGCAAAAAATCAGGAAATGTCATCCCAAGTGTACACAAAAGCTTCTAAACATTACTTCAAAAATCAAAATATAAAACAATATCTTGAGCATATACCTCTCGTGGCAAATTAGGAGAGAATTCTTGAGTATGAAGGGAAGGGGTCTCATTCAATGGCTCTCTCCCAGTCTACAAAAAATCAGGAAAAATCATCCCAAGTGTGTTCAAAAGCTTCCAAACATTACTTCAAAACTCAAAATGTAAAACAATATCTTGAGCATATACCTCTCGTGGCAAATTAGGAGAGAATTCTTGAGTCTGAAGGGAAGGGGTCTCATTCAATGGCTCTCTCCCAGTCTGCAAAAAATCAGGAAAAGTCATCCCAAGTGTGTTCAAAAGCTTCCAAACATTACTTCAAAACTCAAAAATGTAAAACAATATCTTGAGCATATACCTCTCGTAGTAAATTATGAGAGAATTCTTGAGTCTCAGGCTATTGAGAGATTGGAGATAAAGGTGTCTCACTTGATCGCTGTGTGTTAAAAATTAGGGGGCATTCAAGAACAGTACAAGATTTTCCAAAAATTTACTTGAAAAGTCCAAATGTAAAACAAGATTTTTTGAGAATTTACCTGTTGTGTCACATTAGTGGGAAAAACTGGAGTCTGAGTGTGTGGAGTAACATTCTGGTTTCCTTCCAACTCTGACACACGGGCTCTAAGCTCCATGTTCTCTGCTTCCAGTAAGGACATTCGATCCTTCATGCTCTTGACATTCTCCATCATTACCTCGATGATCTTGTTCAGTTTGGTATTTACTGAGTCCTCCTCAATCGAAGCAGAAGCTTGGCTAGTCTCCACATTTTCCGTCATATGAATAAGAACATCCAATGTGTCTACAGACCTATTTTTCCAATCATCGGCTTTAAACTTGTACCCTTTCTTGGATATATCTTTCACGGATTCCAGCTCGTCACTATGTTCGTCTTCCCTGGAGACATCATCTTTTGTATCATGAGGAATAGGAGGTAGGATGCATGTGACCTTTAGCTGAAAGCACAAAAAAAAGAGAAACCAATGAGAATAAGTTTTTAAAAAGAAGAAGCGAAATAAACACAGAAACGTATCAAAACAAGGTCATTGTAAAAGCTTACCTTTTTATTAGCTTCAATCTGTAAAACCCGTTCAAGTGATGGATTTTCTAGCTCAGTGTATTTCTCACACATGTAAATCGGTCCAGGAACATCAAAAGTCGGTGCCCAATTACTGAACTTATCTCGTAGCAAGGGAATGGACTCTAGTATCCAAAGATGGAATACTAGAGGATAACCCTGCAACTCGAATTTTGAAGTATCCTCCAGGTGGTTTGCGACAGCTTTTTGAATTGACCTCAGGAGCACCAGGTAAGCGTCTCTTCCCCATGGATACATCATATCCTTTGCTTTGTTGACATACTCCAAAGGAAAAGTCCCTTTGTTGTTCTTCTGCAGCAATATGCTCTCAGCCAGGAGGAGCATTGCGAGGCAGACTCTCTCATCAGAAGCATCTACTCTTGTCTTTTTGAGCTGGCTCAACACGTCGCTTAACTTATGAGTACGCCCCTTTAGCAAGTCCCACTCAAATTCCCCTCGTGGTCCTTCTACATCACCATTACATTTCAAACCGCTCACCATATGAAATTCTCTTATAGAGAATCAAATTGGCTGAGCAGTGAAATGGAACCAAGGCTTCATTCTTTTTGACAGTAACGATGCTTCTTGTGAAAATACCGTAGACAGTCTTTCCTGATAATTTCATTTCACTTCTCCCATTGAGCCTCATTACAGGTCCCAAAAACCCTCGTACTCTCTCAATCTCATCTGCTGTTAGAATACTCTCAACAATGGAGATATACATCGAGGTTGAATGTTGGTTTATTGACACCTTTTTTTCCTTTGGCTCTGAACCAATAGGGTACTTCAGCGCAGACAGAGCTAGTGTGAGTGGTACTGAATCTCCCATCTTGTTTCTATCCTGCGTAAACAAGGGGGAAAAAAATTTCAAACTTTTCTCGAAGGCTTTCCTGAAACAATACAAACCCTTCTTGAAGTGAGAAAAAGAAACACACACATACTTTCACAATCCTATCCATTATCAATGCAACTCTATCAATACCTCAGACCCAAATTCAAAAGCAACACGAACTAAAAACACACACTCGGGAACTCTCGGATTTCATCAAGCCTATACACAAGCAAGAAGCAGTAGACAACGAGATCACTCACAAAGAAGCTTGAATCTGCAACATACCTCAAAGAGATGGTTTATGTCAGAAAATATTTGAGCTCCAACAACTTTGTTTTCACACAATTCAAAAGCCTTTGCTTTGATCTCCAACAACTTCCAATGATATTTGCTTCGCTGGAAAACAAACGCAAGCTTCTCGTGTTAATAGGAAAGAGTACCAAACAAATCAAATTCAACTTTTCGATTAGGAAAGCTAAGCTAAACAAATCAAATTCAACATTCAATAGAGTTGAACAAACAACATAAATGAATATGTAAAGTAGAAATCAAAATCAAAAACCCTAATTTCAAAATCCCCAAATTTTAAAGAGAAAACTCTAATTTCAGAAACTTACATCGTGATTTGTGTCCGATTTTGAGAGTAAATAGTGTGACGGTGGTGGTTCTGTGCGATTTTTCTCCGGCGGCTTCTCAATGGAGACCTCGGTGTCGAGAGAGGAGGAACAAGATTCCTATTCGCCGGATCTTCGTCTGCGTCGTCGGAGATGAAGAGAGTCCAATTCGCCGGAGATGATGGAGGCGCGGTGAGGGTTTGAAGAGGATCGCCGGAGACGATGGAGGCGCGGTGAGGAGAGTATCGCGAGAAATGAAGAGACATAAATCGATTTCTTTTTTTATTTTTTTTATTATTCATTATAACACAAGGGTAGTAGTGACATTCTACCCTTTAGGCCTGGGTATTTTAACCTGGACCCGAAGACCCGAACCAGAACCGACCCAAAAATACCCGACCCGGAACCGAACCGAAAATTTACAAGTACCTTTTGGGTCTAAATTTTTTTTATCCGAAAGAACCGGAACCGAAAGGAACCGACCCGAATAGACCCGGACCCGAAAAGAACCGACCTGAATAGACCCGACCCGATAAGAATCGATTTGTACCCAACTTAAAAACATGTATATCTAAAACTATGATGTTTTTGTGTTCAATTTTATATATATTATTTTATGATTCAGTTGAAATATATTTTGTTAGCAACATTTGTTATTATTTTTTAACATTTTTTAAGTAATATAAAGCTTTAAAATGTAAAATTTAGAGTTTAAAAATGTTTTATTTTAAGTATTATAGTTTCATTTAAGTTATTTTGTAAAATTGTAGATATATATGACAAATATCAACTAAATTTGATGGAATTGGGTATGTCATGTTCTTTTCAGATCCTAAATGCCCGAACCCGATCCAGACCCGATATGAACCCGGAAAATTACGGATATTTTATGGATATTTTAATTATAGACCCGAACCGACCCGGACCTGAGAAGAACCGATCCGAAGCCGAACTGAAAATTTCTAAATACCTACTGGGTCTAAATATTTAGGACCCGAAAGATCCGGACCCGAAAAGAACCGCCCGAACCCGATCCGATGACCCGAACGCCCAGGCCTACTACCCTTTAATGAATGTCATATATGTGATTTTCTTCTTTTAAAACTATTTTTGAGACAGAAACTTCAGAAGTGCTATTTTGGAAAATTGCCCTAAAATATATAGCAAACATAACTAAATAGATTATAATTAAAACATAAACTGATTTGAATGAAGTCAAATGAAATCAAAAGAATCAAAGGAGTATATTATAATTGTTTACTAAAATTTCTTTAAAAATATAGCTTAGAAACTGTGAGTATATAAACGCCTTATAAACACCATATAACACTGTATAATTAAACAATGTATTTTCGTTCGTCCAAACCATCACCGTATTATTCTACCATATAGTAAAAACCAGTATAGTGCACTACTGAATAGCGTATGGTGTATATACGGCCATACCAACTGTAGTTTAGAACACTGGTCCTTAGTACTGCAGATTCCAATGTTATTAGCTTAACCGTCTTTGTGGGAAACAGTATGTTTCAATTCTCTTCTCTTTTGTGTTTAGCAGTAAGCAAAACTAAATAATTCAGAGCAAAATATAAAGTTGTCTTATATAACAAGCTTCTCGCTGTGAAAACATGTGGGTCCAATGGAAACGAAATCTAAATCAGTTTGTTTCGCTATAAAAATCTCCTTTTAGGATTATGATTTCTGATCAGTGTTTTCCTTATTTACATGAGATTTGCTTTTAGTTTTACTTTTTTATTCTTTTTTAGGATTATGAATCGCGTTCGTAAGCTTATAAATAGAATTAGGACAGCTCTTCATTATTAGACACCTTTGAGAATTCAACAGCCTTAGCTAGCAACGTATTCTCCTCATATATAATAATTCAACGTATAGAGTATATATATACTCCTTCCCAAATTCATACAATCATGAATAGAAAAGAAACTTTACATATTACATCCCAGTTGATCTCAGTCTTATATACGCTCCTTTGGCCATGAACCTAAGTCTCGAGGGATATGCATCTATGGGGTTTTGTATTACTTAGGTTTGAATCTGAGGATAGTTAGCTTTGATATTAGGTCTGAGAGATTCAAGCTAATCAGTGCAAGATGCTTTGATGGTTGGATTGTTTTTAAATTGATAAACTATATAGGTATATTGTGTGGGATCCATAGGCGGTATGCTTCCACTGGTGGAAGATGTACAATTGAGTTGTGTATGTGTGTTTTAGAGGATATCGAGAAACAAGAATGGTTGGAATATTTACACTTTTCCGGAGGATAAATCTTCAGTATTTTCATTGTTCGAGCGATCGCTGCTGGTGAGATTGTTTTGTCGGGGGACTCTACATCTAAACCGTTTTATGTTTTCTACTCCAATCTTGAAAGGGACAGTCTTCAGTCTGTTGAAATCCAAGGTAACCATGAAGCCTTTGAGATTAATGACAATAGAGTTTACGTCTCCATAGACCACATAGAGGATGATAAGATTAATAGTATGATGAAGAAAACATATATGCTGCTGCAACATCTATAAGGCCACCAGAACAGATGCGTAAACCCACAAGAACACCAACACCATCTGAAGCACAACTACAACAAGATACCTTTTTTGGGGGTATTCTATTACTCAAGCTTGACAAACTAGATTACAAGTGTCTTTTAGATGTTGATGATGATGAAATTTGGATGAGCTTTATCACTCCATTGGCTTAGTTTTTAGTTCTTGTTATCATGTCCTAATTGGAGCAATAGTTTTTAAAAAATAATAATTAAAAGACCTTTTATAATAGTATTTGTTTTCTCTCTGACTTTAGTTTTTACATCTGTTTTTAATCCCTAACTTGGACAAGTCTCATAAGAAAATTTTGATAGTTCAAAGTCAACAACTGTAATAACTCGCATGTCAAATTAGAACACACTAAGTCACTCTTCGAATCATAAATTTTGCTATTTTGATAGTGTGAAATGTAAAGTAGTGCTTACCAGAAATTCTATTGGTTTAAACAACACATTCATCATTGACTTAGGCTCCTCAAGTTTCAGTAATCAGTCACATGCCTTATTCAAAAGACAACTAGAATTTATGTCATAGTAGAATATGACAGTGGCTTATGTAAGAGATTTCCCGGGAGGAAACAAAATCAAACCTTAAAAATGTAATTTGAAATCTACATTTTTATTCGGTTGAAAAACAATGGTTTAGATAGTCGTTTAATACTTGCTTCAGCGATAATTTGGATATACATAAAGCTCTAAAGACTTGATTAGCAGAGTATTATCACAAGTATTATGATCTTTATTATCGAATCAACCATTTTTTTATAGTATTTAGATTAGCATTTAGATGATGCAAATGCTTTCCTTTCATACAAAGTTTTTGGTAGAGTATTTGCATTTCGAAAATATAAAATTTTTAAAAATTGTTTGATACAATTAATTTATTTTAACTAATAATATCACAAAATTATATTTATACCTAAAAATATATTATTTTAAAAAAAATTATATTTTTTTAAAAAAATATTAAAAGAATAAAATTATTCTTTTTCAAAAAAATTAAGTTTTGCAAAAAATTAAAAGAAAAATTACAGGTTCAACCGACATAAAGAAAAATATAGAAATATACATTGGAAATTATCTTAGTCAACCCTCTGTAAACCAAAACATATGCTTGTTTCTATATTCTTTATTTTGGGTACTTTTTGACGGGTATTTTAAGTACCCTTTATTTTTTTGTTTTTTGTTTTGTTTTTTTCTTTTTTTGTAAGAAACTCTAAATTGAAAATTATCCATTAAAGATTGTGCAAGGTTAGTAGAAATTGTAAATTTTAATTTGTTGTTGTCGAATTAAGGATATATATTATTTTGTTGTAATTGTAGATTTTAATGTTATAGAATTTTGAAGGTAGGTTTGAAAATTTTAATAGTTAGTATAATCTTATAAACCTAAAATATAAGTGATCTATAAATTTTGTTTATTTTACAGTAAAAAACAAATTAATTCTTTATAAATCTGTATAGAGAAGAAAAAAAAGTGTGAAAAGACTCTGTACCACTTGCCAATCAAACTCATTACAGTTCCTTCCATACCAGAAGATACTCTTATATTTTTAGCATAATCTCTAATACAGTCTCTTATTTCATCTTCACTTTTATTGATCTAAAGTTGCAACTGCAGCTTAAACAGTGAGCACTTTGGAGGATCAAAGAATCATGGCATGTAAGTATTTAAAAGTCTTGCATCTTTAGAAAGTAATAACATCTCTCTTTCTGTCTCTCTACTAATTTCAAGAGACAGGCAATACATCATTATGCCTTCTATTAACAACCCTACAGTTAGACCTAACCTCACCAGGTCTCCCGGATTGCAAATCACCCAGCTTCACCATCCCTTCTGCAAAAGCCCTGAAGAACTCACCTTGATCCTCACTAAACCTTTTCACATACTCCCTCGTCTCTCTACTCGTGTAAAGAGTCTGGTCAGAGTTAAGAAACCCTCTCCCTGAGACCAAGTCTTTGAAGTACTGATTATCAAAAACATATGGTGTTGCGTCTAGATCTCCGGTCACGTTCTCGTCTCCACCCAAAGGACAAAGCTTGTTAAGCTTCTTCTTGTAAACCGGTTCGATAACTGGATCCGGTTTACCAGAACCGGATTGGTTGTAAAGCCTAAACATGATAGAAAAACACCGACCTTGACCAATCGAGTGTGACCCAGATAAAGCCACCATGTCTCTGACAGAAAGATCAAATCTTTTGAAGAGATCAATCAAGAACGTTGCGTTTGCTCGTGGACTCGGCATTATATCGTCTGAATCTTTTTGACTCGCTGTTAAACTGTCTTTCCTCCCTAGCTTCACTTCCCAGTCCGGTCCTCCTGTCTGGTTTTTCCACAAGAACCAAAATTACATAACCGAAAAAATCACTAAACCGGGAAATTTGATGAGTGAGAGATTTTTACAAGAGCAACGGCGTCACGAGAAGCCATGATAACGATGTCAGCACAAGAAACAGTAGCTGGACAAGCTTTCTCTAGAGCTTCTTTAATGTAGTCAACAACTTCGAATGATCTAAGTGAATTGATGTTGGAAAGTGATAGTTTTTCACCAAGCATGTTCGGTGTGTCGTCAAGCAACACAGACGCGTCACATCCCTAGAGAGTCACATACACAAAAAAAAAATCAGAAAAAAATCAAAAAGAGAGAGAAAGATTCATTGTGGTTTACATTGACGAAACAGTCGTGAAACTGGAGACGCATAACGGAAGCGACGCTTCTTGCTTCCTTAAACATGGCTTTCTTCATTTCTCTTCTTACTATGGATTCAGCTTCAGGGCATGTTTCGCTGTAGAATCTTGGTCGCAGAATTTCTCCGGTGACCACTGTCAAGAGAAGTAGGTGGAGGATGAGATGGGGATTGAAAAGGGACATACTTCTTTTTTCTTTTTTCTTTTAATTTTAAAATCTCTTTTTTTTTCTCTGTGTTTGGTTTTCAGTGATGGAAGAAAGAAGAGACTTTGTTGGTTTATATAAAAGAGTTTGTGGTGGTTTTCGAGGATGATTTCTAATTTCTGGATGCTTTTCTATAAATGGGTTTTGTGCAAGTGTGGTGGTGAGCTTCCAAAACATCATTTTTTTCTATCTAATTTTAATGAAATCATTCATAACGTATACTAGTATTTGGTCACAATGGTTGGCTGGTAACTAATATTACTTAGTCACAATGTATGGTAGGTAATAGTCATTATGGGAATTATTATTGTATATTATTTTCATATATTACAGAAATTGATTTTTAGGTCTTTTGTATTTTTAAAATTGGTGTTTTACTTTACATCATGTATTGTATCAAAAAAATTCAAATATAAAAATATAAATAACATGATTTATTGAAAATAAATAAAATTTAAAATTAATTGAAAAAGTAAATATAACTTATTATTATATATGTGAAAACTTAAAACATCAACCTTTAAATACTCAAAGTATTCAATAGTAAAATCTAAAAAGGTTAAATGGCTAAAATAACTATTTTCCATCTTACTGAACTAGTTTTAAAATAGTTAAAAAAGTGGGAAAACATTTTCTGTTTGGGATTACAAATGAAAAATAATAAGTAAAGAAAATCTAAAAGGAGTATTTTCCATTTGTAATTTGAAAAGCAAAATTTTCCTTTATGTGTCCTTTTCTAGAGGAATTGATAAAGAACTGATTTATATTTTTTCTCGGATTGATTTGTTTTCAACAAACACACTAAGACTAGTTTTTTTCCTCTCCCTTTTCTGCTAAAAAGCGCTTAGCAGACAAACTACTGAGGTACACAATTGATATTACAATTTCTATAACGTATAATATTGAACAAATGCACTTCTTTTTGTTTGACAGAAAAATCTAAATTATTATAAACTGTTTTAGTTATCCAAACCAGGAGAATATAGTCGACATATCAAAACTGATGAAAAACTGTGTGCACTGCGTTTCAAAATGTCCGTCTTTGAAGAACAATGCACTTCATATTATTAATTTTCAGAATTTATTACTATTTGCATTGATTAATCAATAAACTTGATATGTAACGTATAGATAATATGTAACGTATAGAGATCAATGCTAGTAGTTAATACTATTCAAACCAACCTTCGAGGGGATTAACATTTCAGCATAGTCAAAAACATGAAACCGACATGAAACCGACACGTGACTGGTGTGAACCACTTTTGTAGGCCATATGATATCATGTATAATTCAGAAAAAAAAGTCTTCGGTATCCAACAGTAATTCCGGTCAATGTTCATCCAATCAAATAGTGTAAACACATTTTATTTATAAGGTTGATGCCAAAAAAAAAAAAAATTATAAGCTTTCAAAGGTCATGAAGAAGTAAAGTGGTTTCAGCTTTAAACGCCACTTTTGACTTTGTAGAAGGGAATATAAACCTTATCCTTCTAACAGTTACGTACTATACGTTGGGTTGGTAAAATTACTCAATTATAAAGTACATATATGCGTTGAAGACTCGAAGCACATCTAACATGCTGAAGGCAACATCCATTAGTCATTATTAGGGATATATATCCACGTCGAAAATTCTAATGGATATTAAGTAATATATAAAGGGTTAGAATCAATCTACTAATCACCAATTGGTGTTAAGTTGGAAGCACATAATAAACCCGAATCTAACATGGTATCAGAGTCCAGATCATAAATACCATAAACTTCTAATTAAAATTAAAATTAAGATTAACCCTTCCGACCGGGTATAAAGGTCGTGATTAACCCTTCAGACCGGGTATAAAGGTCGTGATTAACTCGCTCGACCGAGTATAAATGTCCTAAAGTTTCGAGATTTCTGGCCGATAACAGCCATCATCTCGAGGAGGGATATTAGGGATATATATCCCACATCGGGAATTCTAAGGGACATTAAGTAATATATAAGGGGTTATGGCTAATCCAATAATCACCAATTGATTTTAAGTTGGAAGCACGTAATAAACCCGAATATAAGGTCATGATACGTTAGAAACCCTCATATATCGCGATAATAACACTTCCACAATTATCAAACTATAAATCTTGGTCATGTATAGACTAAACAAAAGACCACATTTAATTTAGCAAAATAAAGCAAAAAAATAAACAATAATAATTGGAGAGGTGAGTGATTGGGTGTCGTGAGATAAGACGATTGTTGTGACAAAAGGGGGCAATAATTTGAGCCATTGGTTCGTATTTCCTGCAACCGAACAAATTGCGCTTTTTTAGTATCATTTTCTTAAACTATTTTTATTTACCAGCATCCTTCAAAAGTGACTTTAGACCAAAAAGGAAAAAAAAATCCTTCAAAAGTGACTGACACTAAAGGTAAGTCTTCGTCATCATGAATTCACGACTTTCCGTTCGTGGGTTCTGAACTTCCAATACGCTGCCGTTTGGAGATATTATGATGTCCCTATCTTTAGTTGTAACTGAGGACAAACAGTCATAATTAATACATATTAATACATATGACTCGGAGGTATATAGGCCGTGTTCGTTTACATGTCACGGGACCTGTGATCGCAGATCGCAGGTTGTTGTTCGTTTTGCTGTCGCGTAACATGCGACCTGCGATTGGTCGCAAGTCGCAAGTCGCAGGTTGTTATTCGTTTTGATGTCGCGCGACTGATCGTGCGACCAGTCGCGGGTTCCCATTTAAGTCGCCCGAAAAAACAGCGACTAAAAATTAAGAAAATTTTGATCGCGCGACTGGTCGCAGGTCGCGCGACACGTAAACGAACATAGTTTTAGTCGCAGGTCGCAAGTCACAAGTCGCGCGACACGTAAACGAACGTAATCTTAGTCGCAGGTCGCAGGTCGCAGGTCGCGCGACACGTAAACGAACATGGCCATAGTTTCCTAAAAAACCCTATAAAATTCGAAATCAGCAAATGGAACGCACATGAAGGCCACTAAATTTGAATTTTTACCAAACCAATATACGGAACTTCTTATCTATTAAAATAGAAGTCATGATGTGATTTTTTATTTAGACCACTCCATGAAAAGTTGCTTAAATGTTTTTTTTTGTATAAATATTTGAATTATTTGAATTATTCTAAAACTAATTAATCAAATAGATATTCTTTTATTTTCTCTAAATTTTCATCATAAATAAAATCTTTTCATATCTTTATAAAAAATAAATATAAATGTATTATTTCCCTAAAAAACCTTTTAATTAATTTCGTATTAATTTAATATATATATATATATTTTCATTTTTAATTAAAACAAACATTTTCAATATTTAATTTATATCGTATTTATTTAAAATATAAATGTATATTTCATTTTTCACTAAAATAACCTTTTAAATGCCTAATTAATTTTGTATTATGATTAAACTCATGTACAATTTTGTATTAAATTTAAGATATTAATTTTATTTAACATTTTCAATTAATATTGGATCCCTAACATATATAATTTATCAATTTAAAAATGTGTACCATATGATTAAAACTATGCTATCAATATGAACAATCGGTTTACACATGCTATTTTGAAAGTATAATCGATTTGTGTTATTAAATATAGTGATCGATTTAATTTTATATTTTAATAATAGGAATATATGAATACTTTGTGAACATAAACGTAATCATTCCTATTTCTATATAGACCAATTTTATATATTATTCATTAATGCAATTATTTTTGTACTATTTTTATCTTTTGCCATTTTGAAAGTGCAATATATATTGTACTAATTTATGTCATTAACTTAAAAGACTGAAAATAATATTTCATGTAAATATGATTACTTTCAGTATGTTCATTGCCAAATGTAATGGCAGGTTTAAATGTTAATTGTATAACGTGATGTATAATAGATGAAAGATTGTAAAAAGAAAAAATTATCGCAAAAAAATTCATTGCAAATAATCCACGAGTTTTGGAGTAACGCAACCAAAAGATAAAAATCTAAATCACCAATAGAAAATATAATAAACTTCAATAAAACATAGATAATGCAGAAAAAATACAGATTTAAACTGACAAAAACAAACATAATACACTACAATTTCCGGTTCAATAATTTAAATGAAACAAACGTTTTATAAATTAGACTTAGTATAGGTTATTGAGTCAAATATTTAAATCATACAAATAATTTGATATAACATATATGTATGGCCAAAAACCTACAATAATGATTAACATATATGTATGGCCAAAATTTAAAATACAAGTATACCCTCAATGAAATATCTAAGTTAGTGTTAAATTATGTGTCATTTCCCACAAATATAACAAAATGCTAAAATGAAAAATGTCACTGACAAGTTAAAGCAATAAATTAAATTATTGTATGTGAACTGTAAAATTATATTGTTTTAAAATGTAATGTTAAAATTATATATCAATAATCATGTAAAACAAATATTTATGGTATAAAAGTTAAAATAATTATCCGCACGGTTGTGCGGATCAAGATCTAGTATCAATTAAATAATCACTAACTATTGCCACCACGTTTGAATTCATTAATGTCAAATTCATTTTTACTTGAGTAAGAAAAAAAATTCTTTTTATTTCATTGATTTGGTTTCAATTCAAGCTCTCGAAACTACGTACTGACATGAGTTTTTACCTTAGTTTTTTGTTACTGCAAAAATGTAATCAATCGCCTTGTATACATGACAATTGCATGTATACTCGACTTCGTACGATCAAACTTCTATAAATTAATACTCGATAATTTAATAAACACTATAAATTAATAAATTTTTCTGGTCCCAAGTTATACCTTTGTAAAATTCGATAAAATAATAAGATAATAAAACTTTGAAAACTCTTAGGTAAATACATTGTTCCATTAGTATCATAAATTAATAATTATATATATATAATTAGTATAATGTTTATATAAACATAAATGTATTGTTTTTTCTCCTTTAAAATGAACATCATCCATATTTTTCTTTGCATTTCAATGTTTTATCTTACTTTATTGAATTGCATATAAAACACATTGATGTTCTATGGCTTCCATAGGTAGGCTTCAAATGGGTAACGCTGATAAAAAAATACAGATCAAGCAGAATAAATACAGATCATGCAGATCAAACATAACAAATACATATCAAGTTAATTAAATGAATTATTGTATTGAAATAAATATTTAAAAATTTAATGAAAACTAAATATCTAAAATAAAACTTATTGTAAACAAAATAAAAAATATCACGTTGATAAAAATAAAAATAAATATCATCATTTCATAATTAATTGAAACATAGTCAAAATTATTTTAAACATAGTAAATTCTTTTATAATTTACTGAAGTTACTAGGAGTGTCCAATTTGGATATCGGTTCGATTTCGGTTCTTTTTTTTTTGGTTTTTTTTGGTATTTTGGTTTATAAAAAATAGGTACCATATTTAAACCATATCTACTTTGGTTTGGTTCGGTTTATATACCGTCGATTTTTTTTATTCAGTTTTATACCAAAAATCATAAATATATGAGGTAACTTCATAAATATAAAAAACTAATTAAACACAACGAAAAAATACTGCATATATTAAAATATAAAATTAATTAAACAAAAGATAAAAAAATGCATGTATATTCATAATATATATAAATATTAGGTGAATTGTTAATCACATGCATGAATTTATAAACTAACTTACATAAAAATATATATTCAATTAATTAAAATATAAAAATACAAGCATGCATAAAATTTTTGTAATTCATTAAAGAAAAAAAATTAAAATGTACATTGATTTCCAAAAATAAAAATTATTATATATAAGACAAAAAAATTACAAAAATTTATTTGCTAGAGAAAAATCTTATTTTATTAATGTAAACAATAATGTGAAGTGTTGTTTGTTTATAGGCAACACATTGAAAAGAAAAAAAATTAAAAATGTACAGGGATTGGGCTTCTGCCCCTCGCCACCCACTATTTTTTTCTTTTCCTGCATGCCAGAATAATAACACATAAAAATAATCTGCAAGCAGCACATCAATATTTTATTATTTCATTTTAGTTCTGCAATTTATTAGGTGAATGGACAGCTTATGCAGTCCAATCTGCGTATAATTTCCTTCTCCTTTTCTCCTGTATTTATTCCACTTCACATTCAATACCGTAATTTCATTACTTTAAGATTTATCAAATAAACTAATAAAAGACGCGAAATCTAACTCTACAAAATTTAACTAGTATACAATATTGTGAAATCGAAATTTCTTCTTTAAACGTTGAAAATAATTTCTAAGAAAAGGAAAGTTTCGTTATATTTCGCCATTGTAGTGGCGCTGTTGGCTAGCGTCTCATATCCTGAGGTAGAGAGTTCGAAGCTCTCTCACCCAATTTAGTTTTCCTCTTTTTTAAAAGAGTTTCCAAGATAGGTTTGATACATGATATAAAGCCATTGCCTTTATATCCTAAGAATCTCGCTTGGCATTCAATTTTTTTCTCGGAAGGAGACTAGGATAAATAAGATACTCGAGAGGTACCTATTTCACTAAACATTTTGAATGTTTTTTCGTTACTCTGTTTTTTTTCTTTCTGTATGGTTAAAGAGATTGTGTATTAGCACATGATGGGTTTTTTCATTGGTGTTTTTTTTTCAGGTTTAATGAATTTCTGAAGTTAGAAAATGAAGTTGGAAACATGACTAGGCAGGAAGCTGTTAGCATGGTAAGAATAAGATAGCTTACTACTCTCTTCTTCTAATAACGTTGTTTTGTCTTTCGTTACTAACATTTATAGAGCTGTTGTAGAACGCAAGTATAACGATTACGCGGCCGATTACGATCTGTGTTCAAAAATTAGAGCTGCGTTCCAAAAAAAAAAAGAGACGCTTTTAATCATATTTATGATCACTCCGAGTCTGACTGATATTGTTTCACTTAATTACATGCTAAATACTTATCTAGTGATGATGTCTTGAGGCGAAATACAGAGAAGAACTTAGCAAGTTCCAAACAATATCCATATAAATATTTCAATAAATAGAATGGTTTTCAAGATGTTTTATTTGACTTGGTACAGAAGAGTTACGTTTGCTCTGATCATATGGTTTCTCATACACGTTAAACTTCTTTGTCTTGCATTTAACACAATTTATCATGGACGCCCACATTATAATATATGAAATTAAATAATTGACAGTGTGTTGAAAATTTGAAATGAAAACCTAATCGCCAAAGGAGGATAGCCGGAAGAAACTTTTTAAGGTTGTCCATTTCCTGTATACTTATTCAGTAACTCTTGACATATGCCCCTTCACAATTGACGAGTTCACACGGGCATTTATTTCATGATAAGGACTCTTTGCTCCTTGGTAAAATTCATCTTTCCCTGCTGAAGTTGCTTCTGGTTGATGTTGAAACGGAGCTGCAAAGGGGATCTTTTTCAACCTTGAGTATATCATGCAAGTTTCTAGCCCTGCTACAGTCGGTGGAGAGCCAAATTCTTATTCTTGATATGTGGAAGGATTCATTAAATTCTCTTACATGGGCGGAGATACTGCGTCAGATATTGGTTGCAGCTGGTTTTGGTTCTGTAAAGCGGGCTGGTGGTCAATCAGAGGAACTAAGTAAGGAAAGGAGACTCATGAAAAAGTATGGCCTCCGTCTTGGAACATTAAAGGGTGAATTATTTAGAATGCTTAACGAGCAAGGAGGCAAAAATGGCTTGAAAATATCCGAGTTAGCTAATGCAGCAGTAGAGGTTGCTGCGCTGAATCTTGCAACTGCATCAGAAGAAGAAGGAGAGCGTTCAATATGTTCAACGCTGGCAAGTGATATTACACTTTTCGAAAAATCAAGAGAGCATCATCCTCTAATCAATAATCATCCACGCGTATCATGGGTCCATGGAGGAGAGCGAATCGAAGAGCTATCTAAATCGTCTGATTCTCATCCAGTTGATTCATCATCAATTGTGGGGGCTGCTTTTGCAAAGCTCGCTGGAGATAATGTTCACCCTATGCAATCTGTATACCTTGGTTCTGACCGTAGGTTCAACAGGTACTGGCTTTTCTTAGGCCCATGCAACGCAAATGACCCTGGTCATAGATGTGTCTACTTTGAATCTTCTGAAGATGGTCACTGGGAAGTTATCAGTCACAAGGAGGCTTTGCGGGCACTGTTGTCAGTGTTGGACGATAGGGGTAGACGGGAAGCACGGCTTATTGAGTCATTGGAGAAACGAGAAAGTTTTCTCTGTCAAGCCATGCATGTTAAGAAGAATTGATCATGTAGTCAGAGAGGACAGTTCTTCTTCACCGGTTTCTGATATAGACAACAACAACAACCTATGTCTGAATGAGATTTGCCTATTGTGGAGCCTTGTTCAGGAGTTTGATGAATGGATATGGGATAAATATTATCTTAATCTCAATGCTGTTATAAACACAGCCGAAGATCCTACCTTGATACACTTACTAGGTGTAAGAGTTGTCATGATTTGTATTGGAGAGATGAGAAGCACTGTAAGATTTGCCATGCTACCTTCGAGCTTGATATAGATCTTGAAGAAAGATATGCAATTCATGCAGCCACATGCAACAGGAAGAATGAAGAGAGTAGTGATTCATTTCCAGATCACAAAGTTCTATCTTCCCAGTTGCAATCACTAAAGGCTGCAGTGTATGCCATTGAGTCTGCAATGCCCGAAGATGCTTTGATTGGTGCATGGAAAAAGTCAGCTCATAGGTTATGGGCCAAAAGGCTTCGACGAAGCTCAACGCTGTCTGAAATTACGCAGGTGATTGGCGACTTTGTTGGGGCAATCAATGAAGATTGGTTATGGCACTTTGGTGAGGAGGAGGAGCATTATAGTAACGCTTTAATGGGAGAAATTATAACTAGCTTCCCTTCTATGCCTCGAACAACTTCTGCGATTGCTCTCTGGTTGGTAAAACTGGATACCTTGATTGCTTCTTATGTGGTGGAAAAAGCTCCTCTACCTGAAGGGAATCAATTGAACAGGACCAGGAAACACAAGTAGGTGAACGTATAAGCACTAGTTGTAGCTCTCATCACGGAAGGTATGTTTTGTTCCTGCATTAAGTGACTTTTTGATAAAATATATGTATATAGACATTTTAGGAAGTCATTCGGTTTTATATTGTTTTGCTCTCCTATGTTGGTGCTGTTGCGCTCTTGGGTTCGACCCACCGTTGGAGGAGTGTCCAGGGCCTTAACAGGTACACACGCAAAAAAAAAAAAAAAAAACAAACAAACAATGTTGATGATTTTTCATTTTTCATTTTTCAATTAATGTTGAAGAAGTTCCAATTCTCTGGCTTAATACAATTATAATGGACTAGTTTAAAAGAGTAAATGGGCCTACAGATATATTTCCTAAACGAGAACCCTAAGGCCCATTAACAAAGCTCTGAGAGAGAATAAGAAGAAGAAAGAAAGAAACAAGACTTACCTTGCTTCAGTCCCTCCCTCGTAGATTATCGGTTCTTCAAATGGGAAGAGGAAGACAGAGAGGTCGTTCTCAGAGAAAACATTTCAAAGAGAGCAGAGAGAATGTCTGGAAACGCCCCAAATCCGATGCTCCCGACAAACCCACCTGGGAGCCTTTCTTGACCGATAACCCTAACTTCGAGGAGTATTACAAGGTAACATCCTCGTGGCTCTGAGACAAAGAGTTTAATGTCTTATTGGGTTAAATTGTGTGTAGGAACAAGGGATAGTGAAAGCAGAAGAGTGGGATCTGTTCATGGAGATTCTTCGTAAGCCTTTGCCCGCTGCCTTTAGGGTTAACTCCAAGTAAGCCTTGTTTATATTCTCAGTGAGGTTTTAGGGTTTAGTTCCAATGTTAAAACAATATAGTAAAGTTATTAACTTGCTTTGGCTCAAGTTAGTTTCTTTTTCCTTCTTTGTGAATTTGCAGCAGCCAGTTTTGCGATGAGATTATATCCATATTGGAGAATGACTTTGTGAAATCTCTTCAGGCTGAGGTAAAACTACAATGTTTTGTAAACGTCTTGCTGTGTTGGAATGGAAATGGAGAATCTGTTTGTTCTCAGATATGGTTTTTGGTTTATAGGCCATAGAAGGTGGTGAGCTGGAGGCTATTAAGCCCTTGCCTTGGTATCCTAAGAATCTCGCTTGGCATTCCAATTTTTCCCGCAAGGAGATTAGGAAAAATAAGATACTCGAGAGGTGTACACCTATTTCACTAAACATTTTTGAATGTTTTTTTTTTTTGTTACTCTGCTTATTTTTCCTGTATGGTTAAAGAGATTGTGTGTTACACATGATGGGTTTTTTCAGGTTTCATGAATTTCTGAAATTGGAAAATGAAGTTGGAAACATGACTAGACAGGAAGCTGTTAGCATGGTATGACAGCTTACTACCTTCTTCCGCCATTAGTTAGTTAACATTTATAAAACCGTTGTTGAATTTCATCATGCAGGTGCCTCCTCTTTTCCTCGACGTACATCCAGATCATTTTGTGCTTGACAGTGAGTGAATTTTCCATTTCATACTGTTAAAAGTTTGAAAGAGCTGCTCTAAGAAGTATCCGTCTATCCACTTTGAAGAAAAAATAGTGGTTACTAATCATTTATCGTCTTGTGATCTGAACAGTGTGTGCTGCACCGGGTTCCAAAACATTTCAGCTGCTCGAGATTATACATGGAGCATCAGAACCAGGAACTCTACCTAATGGAATGGTTTGTGCTGCTCTTACATGTTTAGAATTTGCAAACTCTAATTGATTGTTTCCCTCGAAAATATCAGGTGGTGGCTAACGATGTTGATTTCCAAAGATCTAACCTTCTTATTCACCAAACAAAGAGAATGTGCACCGCAAACTTGATAGTGACTAATCATGAAGGGCAACAGTTCCCCGGTTGTCGCTTGAAAGGACTAAGTGAAGATATGCCCATTAATCAACTTTCCTTTGACCGTGTTCTGTGTGATGTTCCGTGCAGTGGTGATGGTACCCTGCGCAAAGCTCCAGACATCTGGCGGAAATGGTTTTTTCACCTTTACCTTTTTCTCTTACTCATCTTTTACTGAGGCCTTTGCTGTTGAGATTCTAATTCCTTTTGGTTTCTGCATAGGAATTCTGGAATGGGCAATGGACTCCATAGCCTACAGGTTATCCTTGCTATGAGGGGTAGGCTTTTCTTCTATGTTGTCTCCACTGCTTATTCATGAAATAAGCTCGTAGAATGACCACCTGTGTCTTAAACATGTACGCTTGCTCCTGTCCAGGTTTATCGCTGTTGAAAGTTGGTGGGAAAATGATATACTCAACCTGCTCAATGAACCCAGTTGAGGATGAAGCTGTTGTCGCTGAGGTAAAACACCATCTTCACCTTTCGTTATGAATCTGCTATTGCTGTAGCTGAGTAAAAACTCTTGCTTGAGTTCAGATTCTAAGGAGGTGTGGAGACTCTGTTGAACTTGTAGATGTTTCTGATAAGCTTCCTGAACTCATACGGAGGCCAGGTCTCAAGACATGGAAGGTCAGTTTCTAATACAATTCAACCTAGTGAACAAACCCTCTTCTATGAAATTCTAATGGGATAACTCATGTATTTTTGCGTGACCTTTGCTCGATCCAGGTGCGTGATAAAGGTGGGTGGTTTACTTCTTACAAAGACGTTCCTCAAAACCGAAGAGGAGGAGTCATTGTGAGCATGTTTCCTTCTGGGAAAAACCTCAAGGACTCAACCGAAACAACTCAGGAGAATGAGAATGGTGGTGTTCAAGATGAGTGCAAGGAAACAGAGAACTCTGTGGTGGATGCTATTCCTGATGAACCAGTCGTTGAAGTCTCTGATCTTCCACTTGAACGTTGCATGAGGATAGTGCCTCATGATCAGAACACCGGAGCCTTTTTCATCGCGGTCCTTCACAAAGTTTCACCACTGCCAGGTGATTTTTTCTTTTTGAAGAACATGTTTCTTGAATGATAGATACTCGCCTATGGGTTCGCTTCTGTAGTTCTTATCGGTAGTTTTTCTCACAGAATTTCAGGAGAAACCAAATCCAAGAAAGCACTCATCTAAGAAAAATGCTGACTCGACAGAAAAGTCTCCGGCTGAAGAAGCTGTTGTCAGTGCTAATACTGAACCAGTAGAGGAAGAAGATGCAAACAATGAGAAGGATGATGATAGCTTGGAGCCTGAGAAGCAAACCACACAGGGAGAAACCACCATCACTGAAGAGAAAGAAGCCAATCCACCGAGTCAAGCGGGAGGCAAGAGAAAAGTACCGATGCAAGGGAGGTGGAAAGGCTTCGACCCTGTTGTTTTCCTGAAAGAGGAGACGTTAATCGATAGCATCAAAGAGTTTTACGGTATCAAAGATGAATCATTCCCATTGTATGGTCATCTGGTGACAAGAAACACCGACACCAGCAGCGTGAAGAGGATTTACTATGTTTCAAAATCTGTTAAGGAAGTTCTTCAGCTGAATTTCGCAGTCGGACAGCAGCTTAAGATTGCTTCTGTTGGCCTCAAGATGTTTGTAAGTAACAATATTTTTCTTCTATCATTTCTTGTAACGTTGCTGAAAATTTGCTTGTGACCGCAGGAGAGACAATCTGCAAAAGAAGGTTCAAGCAAGCCGTGCTCATTCCGTATATCAGCGGAGGGACTACCTGTGATCCTTCCATACATCACCAAACAAGTTCTCTACACTCCAATGGCAGACTTCAAACATCTTCTTGAACACAAATCGATCAGGTTTCCGGATTTTGTCAATCCACAGTTGAGTCAGAAAGCAACTGAACTTGTTTTGGGATGCTGTGTGGTGATTCTCAGCGACGGTGCGTACTGTTTTGGTTGCTTTACTCATGTAGGATTGTGGATTTCTTACAGTTTTGCTCGTATCTCAGGTGAAGAACCTGTGAAAGCAGATGCATCTACGATTGCTATCAGTTGCTGGAGAGGGAATAATAGTTTGGCTGTTATGATCACTCTTGCGGATTGCCAGGAGCTGCTAGAGAGACTTGCTGAGAGAACACCAAAAACAGGTGGTGGTTCCGTTGATGGGAACAACGGCGATTCAGTAGCTATGGAGACAGCTTAAAGCCCTGCCTTCATCACCATAAACTTTTTAAATTGTGTTGTGCTTTTTTTGATTATTCACTTGGTACCTCCAGGCTCCAAATTGCTTTTCATATAAGCATCATGACCATGATGACTTTGGAGCTTTGATAACATTTTTTAGTCAAATGAATGTTTACATTCCAAATTCAAAATCATTATACATGCAAAAATACCCTCACTACCTAACACAACCAATTAAAGAATCTGTTTTTTTTTTTCTTTTTTCGTTTTAAACCTGTGGAACAGATCCCAGATTGACTTGCGAGTTACTACAACACAAGGTGTTCTTAGAGGGAACAGTAATAACAACTGTGTTGCAGTCTTGTAGATTTCAGTAAAGAGAGTGTTGAAAGAATTCTCTACGTTGGTAAAGTTTAAAGATGGCGTCTCGAAGGAAAAAGAGGCTCGAAGCAGCCACATTGATATATATGTACAATGGCTAAAAGAGGTGAGAAGACTTATTTGATGGATTATGTAATAAAATAATATGACCTATAAAGAGATCGAACCTGTGATCTTCGCGTTATTAGCACGACACTCTAACCAACTGAGCTAATAGGCCATTTTGTTCATTTTCTTTTGATGTATACTTTAATTTTATAGTACTAAACTACCCAGAAGAAAATGACTAGTTTATCAATAATTCGTAGTTCTATTATTCGCTTATCTCGACTCTTGATTTTGTTTTTGTTTTCGTAGCGGCTTGAAATTTGGATAAATGGTTGTGTGCTCTGTCTTTGCGATCCATATGTGTTTTCATACTACTACTACTACTCATCTTCAAGGTACCTTTTCTATCTATGCTTGACATTCATGCTGACTTGGGTTTTTTCTTTTTGCTCATCTGTCATAAGGTCTCTCGCAGCGGCACTAGAAAGACGAACCAAAACGGAAAAGTTTGGATGCAGAGAGAAAAAGAGAGAATCTTTATATAGTATATAGATTTCATTTTCAGCTTAAATGATTTTTTTTTTTCAGTTTATAATGAAATGGAGTTTTAACTCCTACAAACATAGAACATGGAAATAAGGACACGTGGTATGCTTTGTCCTAACCCATAGGAGCATATAACACCACTCTTATTTGCAGAATTGAAAATCAAACAAGAAAAGACTTAGCCGATTGACTTTGTCTTGATAATAGTTTGGTGTGGGCTACCGGTTATTGATTGCTAGGCCCATAAAAGCTCATCACACCTCTTATTTTTTTTTTGAAACTCTCCCAGAGATCAGTAACCGTCTTCATCATATCTCAAACCAAATGCTATCTGCTCATCCAACCAATAACTCTCTTGCGAGCCTTTTGGCAGCTTGTTCCTCCTGGTGGCTAAGCAAAAGAGCTTCTTGAGTGGCCGAGTCATTCACTTGATCCAGCCGTTCATCTTTATACAGTGGAGCAGTAGTGGGCGAAGATGAACCGTTAGTTATCTTTTTTGTTTCTTCATATCTCAAACCAAATGCTATCTGCTCATCCAATAACTCTCTTGCGAGCCTTTTGGCAGCTTGTTCCTCCTGGTGGCTAAGCAAAAGAGCTTCTGAGTCATTCACTTGATCCAGCCGTTCATCTTTATACAGTTGGGCAGTAGTGGACGAAGATGAACCGTTAGTTATCTTTTTTGTTTCTTCATACCTCAAACCAAATGCTATCTGCTCATCCAATAACTCTCTTGCGAGCCTTTTTGCAGCTTGTTCCTCCTGGTGGCTAAGCAAAAGAGCTTCTTGAGTGGCCGAGTCATTCACTTGATCCAGCCGTTCATCTTTATACAGTGGGGCAGTAGTGGACGAAGATGAACCGTTAGTTATCTTTTTTGTTTCTTCATATCTCAAACCAAATGCTATCTGCTCATCCAATAACTCTCTTGCGAGCCTTTTGGCAGCTTGTTCCTCCTGGTGGCTAAGCAAAAGAGCTTCTTGAGTGGCCGAGTCATTCACTTGATCCAGCCGTTCATCTTTATACAGTGGGGCAGTAGTGGACGAAGATGAACCGTTAGTTATCTTTTTTGTTTCTTCATATCTCAAACCAAATGCTATCTGCTCATCCAATAACTCTCTTGCGAGCCTTTTGGCAGCTTGTTCCTCCTGGTGGCTAAGCAAAAGAGCTTCTTGAGTGGCCGAGTCATTCACTTGATCCAGCCGTTCATCTTTATACAGTGGGGCAGTAGTGGACGAAGATGAACCGTTAGTTATCTTTTTTGTTTCTTCATATCTCAAACCAAATGCTATCTGCTCATCCAATAACTCTCTTGCGAGCCTTTTGGCAGCTTGTTCCTCCTGGTGGCTAAGCAAAAGAGCTTCTGAGTCATTCACTTGATCCAGCCGTTCATCTTTATACAGTGGGGCAGTAGTGGACGAAGATGAATCGTTAGTTATCTTTTTTGTTTCTTCATATCTCAAACCAAATGCTATCTGCTCATCCAATAACTCTCTTGCGAGCCTTTTTGCAGCTTGTTCCTCCTGGTGGCTAAGCAAAAGAGCTTCTTGAGTGGCCAAGTCATTCACTTGATCCAGCCGTTCATCTTTATACAGTGGGGCAGTAGTGGACGAAGATGAACCGTTAGTTATCTTTTTTGTTTCTTCATATCTCAAACCAAATGCTATCTGCTCATCCAATAACTCTCTTGCGAGCCTTTTTGCAGCTTGTTCCTCCTGGTGGCTAAGCAAAAGAGCTTCTTGAGTGGCCAAGTCATTCACTTGATCCAGCCGTTCATCTTTATACAGTGGGGCAGTAGTGGACGAAGATGAACCGTTAGTTATCTTTTTTGTTTCTTCATATCTCAAACCAAATGCTATCTGCTCATCCAATAACTCTCTTGCGAGCCTTTTGGCAGCTTGTTCCTCCTGGTGGCTAAGCAAAAGAGCTTCTGAGTCATTCACTTGATCCAGCCGTTCATTTTTATACGGTGGGGCAATAGTGGACGAAGATGAACCGTTAGTTATCTTTTTTGTTTCTTCATATCTCAAACCAAATGCTATCTGCTCATCCAATAACTCTCTTGCGCGCCTTTTGGCAGCTTGTCCCTCCTGGTGGCTAAGCAAAAGAGCTTCTTGAGTGGCCGAGTCATTCACTTGATCATCTTCATGCAGTGAAAGATCCTTCATGACTCTCATGAAGAGCTTCAGCAAACTGTTGATCCACCTGAACTTGCTTTCGTTTGACATGATCCTTGAAACTCTCCAAATAAACCCGCTGTTCTTCTTCATCAAATAAGGTTCTTTGAGTTTCTTCTAGTCTTCGAAAAAGAGAGTCCCTACGCTCCCGCTGACAGAAGGTGAGAATACTTTTATTGATTAAATCTATCTCTTTAGTATACCGTCTTTTATCGGTTATACCGCGTGGACACTCGCGAACCAGTTCTATAGCTCTTCGCATCGTTTTGCTAAGAACATCTAGGTCTTTATTAGCAGGGTCCAATACTTTTTGGGCCTTCTCCATCTGCGCAATAATTGGAGCTATTCTCTGCGTCGTCGAGGCCAATGTCTCGAACAAGTCTTTGAAGTCCCTCAGTTTCTTGAACTCTGAAATTAACAGCTTCAAAACTTCCGAAACTGGAAGCAAAGAAATATCCATGATTTCTTCTTCCTTTGAGAAAAAAAAAAAGAACTCGAGAATTATTTCTAAGTAGAAACTCTTGATTGAGTACGAGGTTTGTGCTTCTAACTGCCTCCATATGGCCATATATATAGTACTTACGTACGAAGATGGATAATTTAACGTAAGATGAACTAGTTGTCTTTGGGTCTACGCGTGACAAAAATAATTATATATTTGTTTCAAAAAAAGGAAGAAAAGCTTCTTTTTTTTTTTGAACACCAAAGGAAGAAAAGCTTTATTTAAGAAATACCGTCTTTGTTTCCCCTTGGAGATTTCTTTTGACCTCTTCACTATACCACCTTGGTTCGTTCTTGCATCGCAATTTCAACAAAAAAAAAAAAAAAAAAAAAAAAGACGCACATATCTGTTACCGATCATATTCATTTTTAACAGATTTGAACAATAATTCTTATAAAAGAATTGATCGGGAGAAATGGTCCAACACTTGGTGTGCTTTGGTGAGTAGAAACACCACCCATTACCCACAAGTCCACCCAAGAATACATTTCACATTGAAATGTTTGTACACATTCGAGTATATATAGTGGGTCTAGTACATACTGATTTAGGAGTTGCTAATTGGAATTTAGTTATTCATATAATGGAAAAACTATTTTAACTTTTGTCGTTTTTTTCCTATACTTAAATTTTAACAGTACCATATCAATGTTGATTTGCTACTTTATCGTTTTGTTTTTTTCTCTAATTACAAAGAGCGATCATGGGCAAACACTCAACTGATAGTAGTGTCATGTCATATTCTTCCTTGGGTATATGAGAAACTTGTTTCATCATCGCCCTAACAAAATTATGAATTGGATCGCCATTGGTTGGTATGCCAGGGCATGGTTATGATTGGAATGCTAGAGGAATGATGGAACATAAGACCCACAGTGTTAACTTTAGTTTTTAAAAACCCTAAAACTGATCCTTTACAGATCCACTATTGAGAAAAAATTCTATAGAAAAAAACTATGAATCTGCTTTTGGTTGGATGAAAGGGAAAACTGCACCTGCAATTTAAAATAATTATTTATACAAAGACTATTGAACAGATTTAAACCATGAACTTACTAATTTGGTTGAAAAAAAACATAAACTTTACCATAGACCATTTAAAACATCAATTTATCGTGACTAGCAATTTAAAACTTCAACTAAGTTTGACGAAGCCAATTTTAATACGCTGTTAAAATGGTTAACAGATTAAGTTAACGGCAGTGTTTTTAAAACCAGACCGACCCGGTGGTTGAACCGGGTTCGACCATGAACCAATTACATAGCCAGATTGGGTCTAATAATTGATTCGACCATGAACCAGTTACGTAGCCAGATTAGATTTTAGAGTTATTAAACTGATAAAAATTGATTCGACCATGAACCGGTTACGTAGCAAGATTAGATTTTAGAGTTATTAAACTGATAAAAACCATTAAAACTATCAAAAATCTCTAAACAATCCATATAAACATAAAACTAGTTTATATTTATAATATTTTATGTTTTAAATTTATTTATATTTTAATTATGTATCATATTTACTAACATTACTTTTAAATCTATATACTAAAATTATATTAAACCAGATTATTGAACCAGGTTTGACCTTGTAGAATCATATTAAACTGTAACCCAAAAAATATTCGGTTCAGCTTTCGGTCTGGTTTTAAAAACACTGGTTAACGGGGTTAATCTCTGTCTCTACTATCTGTTAAATTCATATGACAACGTTTTGGAATTTTTTAAAAATTAGTGTTCAAAGGAATCGAGAACATGAGACCAAAGTTTCCCTTGTCACAAACATAAACAACTAGACCACTTATGATTCTATTGACAAGTATAACTACTAACAGTTAATATTATTATATCTCCAAATCATCTTCTCATTACTTGTTTATAAAACGAAACAAGTAAAACGAATTACTTATTCTCCAGTTTATCATCTGTCGGTCCAGTTTATAAAACGAAATACTTGTTTATGAGTCTAAGAAACATAATTCATTTATGAGTCTAATAAACCCCAAATTATTTATTCTTAAAACCTAGCAAAATCAATTTAGGGATTTAGGATGGGAGACGATGATTAGGTTCAAGTTCACGATTTGTAGTTTCCAATTCCTACCAAGTTATAACTTTTAGAAGCCGAATTTGTCACAAGCCATAAACGAATTAGGGGTTTAGTTCGAGAGAAGATGATTTAGAGGTATAATAATATTTAACTATTCTCATGTTCGATTCTTTTAAACACCAATTTTTTTAAAATTCCAAAACGACGTCGTATGAATTTAACAGAGAGTGGAGACAGAGATTAACCCCGTTAACTCAATATGTTAACCATTTTAACGACATATTAAAATTGGTTTCGTCAAACTTAGTTGAGGCCTTATATTCCTAGTCACGATAAATTGATGTTTTAAATGGTCCACGGTAAAGTTCATTTTTTTTCCAACCAAATTAGAAAGTTCATGATTTAAATGACCATTTTCCCAAAAAATAAATGTTTATTTTAATTTATATGGCCGACGCCGGCTTACGAGAGAAACATGGGGTGGGCATCGGATATCCATTCGGGTTTGGTTCAGATCTATTTGGGTTTTGGGTTTCGGGGTCAAAGATTTTAGTCCCATTCGGGTATTTCTAAATTTCGGTTCGGGTTCGGATCTTTGCGGGTTTAGTTCGGGCTTGGATAACTCATTTAAATTATTTTTAAAATTTTAAAATTCATTATATACTTTGAATTTCTCAAAATATATAAATAAAATAATATATTGCATATAAATTTGAATAATATGTTAAAATACCTAAACTTAACATATAAATTGGTTTGTTTGAATATTTTGATAGGGAATTAATAGATATTTCAAGTATTTTGGTGTTTTGAGTATATTTTAGCTATTTTAAATATTTATTTTTGACTATTTGTATATATTTCAAGTATTTTAGACAACTTAAAAATATTTTAAATATTTTGGATGTTTGTAATATACATTAAATCTAAAAATAATTAATATATTTAGGTATATAAATCTATTTCGGATACATTTGGGTATCTGAAATACTTCGGTTCGGATCAGATTCGGTTTTGGTTCTCTAAATACAAAAATTTTGAACCCGTTTGAATATTTAATCAATTTCGGTTTGGGTTTGCTACTACTTTTTCGGATCGAATTCGGTTTGATTCTGTGACCTTCGCGTTATTAGCACGACGCTCTAACCAACTGAGCTAATAGGCCTTTTTATTTAATCCATCTAAACGTTGTATATAGACCGTGAAAATAATTCCTTGTAACTCGAATTATATCTGGGCGTAAAATCCCCCAATTCTCTTTGACGACGAACGAAGAAATTCAGAGTCTGGGGATTAATTTCGCTATCAGATTTGTTCTGTTGTGGATACTTTTCGTTGCTTCAATTGAAAGTTTTTTACTTTCTGGGTGATAAATTGTGCAGAAGGTTTTGTAAGAACTGAAGAAACAACAATCCAATGGAGTGTGTAGTTCAAGGAATCATTGAGACACAGGTTCGAATGTTCATGAAGAAGAACCCATTTAGTTTTGTAAAGTTTTTAACCTTTGGTTGGGTATGGGTACTTAGATTTTGATGTTTTCTTGGTCAATGGTTCAGCATGTTGAAGCTCTGGAGATCCTTCTTCAAGGTCTCTGTGGTGTTCAACGCGAACGCTTGAGAGTTCATGAGCTAACTTTGAAAAGCGTCCCAAATCTTGGTACATTCCTCTTACAAATTCGATACTTAACATCAGTCAATCAAATATGATCTGATTATGAATCTTCCTCACCTTTTTCAGGAGTTGTATCTTCAGAAGTGAGGCTTCTATGTGACCTTGACCAACAACCAGAGCCCACATGGACGGTTAAACATGTTGGTGGTGCGTTGCGAGGTGCAGGAGCTGATCAGATCTCTGTTTTGGTGAGAACCATGATCGAAAGTAAAGTCAGCAAGAACGCCTTGCGTATGTTCTACTCCCTCGGTTACAAACTAGACCACGAGCTTCTCAAAGTTGGTTTCGCTTTCCATTTCCAACGGACAGCGCACATAAGCGTCTCTGTGTCTTCGGTGAACAAGATGCCTAAGATTCATGCCATAGATGAGGCTGTCCCTGTAACTCCTGGGATGCAGATTGTTGTTGTCACAGCTCCAGCAACGCCTGAGAATTACAGTGAAGTTGCAGCTGCGGTTTCTTCCTTCTGTGAATTTCTCGCCCCGTAAGATTTTTTTTTTTTTTTTGTTAGACTCATTTATTATAGATATATAGCCTTGTGTATGATCTGATCCGTCTCCCTTTGTTTTGTTTCAGGCTTGTGCACTTGTCGAAACCCTTCATCTCTACGGGAGTTGTGCCGACCGCTGCTGCGGCTGCTGCATCTCTTATGTCGGATGGAGGTGGTACTACATTATGAGAAGTGTGTTAGATCTTTTGGTTTAATATAGTTTATTTTGTTCACATCACACAATGGGATAGTGAGGGACCCTGAGGTCTAGAGTTCGAACCTGTCTCACCCCATTTCTACTATTTTGGCCTTTTGTATTTTGAAAGAAGAGACATTGGAGTTTTGGAACTGGTCAAATAATTCTTATGCATTAGTCACTAATAAATAAATTCCAAACAGAGGAGCCTACTAAAGCCCCCAGAGTATTGCTATACAGTGCAGTTACAGGAAGGTTTCAACCATTTTATATACAAAGGTTATCTCACATTCATCAGGAGAACATACAATCTGTGGACCAGACGCATTGCAGTGTCAAAGATAGGTTGAACGTGCCTTGGCATTAGACTTTAGGAGTGTCAAGCTCTGGTGGGAGCTCTTCGTCTGCTTTTTCTGCTTCCACATGCCTCTGTTCTCCATTCCATCAACACCGACCATGTCACCCCAATCGCCATCAACAGCCCCTCCTCTGCCTGCACTTTCAAATAATCCTTTCACCACTCTATAAGAGGCCAATCACCACCACACATGACGGGAGACGGTGGCATTAGAAGCGGCGGAGTTTTCCCTTCAGGCAATACGGGCATGTTGTCTCCTAGTTCAGTTGCTAGTCTCTCAGCAACGTCATTTAAACCATGAACCGAAGCCGTGATATACGCTAGAGGCAAATGACCAGCCTTCTCCAGTATCTTAACACGCTCTTTAACATCTCCTAAGTAGAGAGCATTGTGAAACTGACCCATCACGTTGTTCTTCGCTTCTGCAATCTTCATCAACCTCGAAAACTAGACCGTGATCACCCGATCTGGAACTACGGTGAAGTTTCAGCTCCGGTTTCATCTTTCTGTGAATTTCTGGCGCCGTAATATTTTGTAATCTATTTTATTTTACTCATGATAGTCTGTGTCCTTTATCTGATTCATCCCCCTTGCTTCCTTCAGGCTTGTGCACTTGTCGAAACCCTTCATATCTACGGGAGTTGAGTTGCGGCTGCGGCATCTCTTATGTCGGATGGAGGTGGTACTACATCCTAACAAGTGTTCTGTGTGTTCCCTCATGTTAGATCTTTTGGTTTATTGTAGTGTAATTTGTTCACATCACACGATTGTTACTGAGTGATCCTGAGGTCGAGAGTTCGAACTTCTCTCACCCCCATCTCTACTATTTTTGCCTTTCTATTTTGAAAGAAGACGCATTGGAGCTTAGGAACTGGTCAAATAAATACTTATGCATTAGTCACTAAATAGTTAAGTTCTAAACAGACGAGCCTACTAAAGCCTTCAAGAGATGTCAGATGTTCGAAGATCAAAGACATGGCCAGTGCCATTACAGGAGGAGCAAGTCAGGGCTTCTTGCTTCATACCAAGAGGAGTTTTCACTGATGTGTACACATGACCTTGCCCGCCGCAAGTGGTGCATTTGGCCATAAGAGTCTTTAGAGAATACCAATCGTAACAAGTCCTCTTGATGGGTATTAAGACTTCATCCTCACAAATATCGTCAACAGCTTTCATTTCATCTAACAACACCTGCACCAACCACAAAAAAAAAAGCTTTGCTTCTTTTAGTCAACAGAAAAAAAGCATCTCTAGAACAAAGGGAGTAAAGGGTTCATTTGACCTCATATGCATTATTTATTTCTATGAATTTATCTGCTGCATCAGGATCCCTGCAAGCTTAAGATTCTTTATATAAAACATTTGGACCTTTCATAAGATGGAGGCTTACTTGTTCACATCTGGATGGTATGTCTTAGCCAGTCTCCGGTAAGCTTTTAAACAAGAGTAAGAACAAATCAATGTCATACCAAAAAGTGTAGTACCAAGTCATCACAGAGGGGTTTGATCATATATACCTTTTTTAAGCTCAGATGGGGTAGAATGTTCTGAAACTCCAAGAAGGGAATAGTAATCCTAGGCATAAAAAAAAAAGTAGTGATGTAAGGCAAGGTAACATTCTCTGTAAAAGGGTAGAAAAAAATAGGGACACTCACTGTATTGTCTCTACCAAATAAGAAATCAAACGTATTCGCTCTGTGACTCTGCATATTTCTAGACGTTCCGGCCATGGACAAGGAACCATGTGAGAACATACTCGACCTTGAAGCTCCCAAACAATTGATTTGGCTCCTCATGGAACTGGCAAAAAAAAACAAAAAAAAGAAACTTTGAGATACTCTTTCCAAAAACTTGATTAGTAATGCCACTAGATTCCAGTGGCCATTTTTTTTGATCAAGAACTTTAGAGAACCTACGTTTGCTTGATTCTGCTGGGATGATATGCTCTCACTGCAAATTGACTACTTCTAAATTGTGTTACACCCATTTTAGCTCAATACACTCCCTGCATTGCAACACAATTAAGTAATCTGTCTTTCTTACTCTACCAATGCACAAACATATCATGAATCAAATACTAACCTATTTCTTTAATCAAATAGAAAGAAATAAAAAAACAATCTTTCATATGCAATATACAACATTGGCATCGTCAAAAAAACAATATTGGTGGAACCAACACATACTTCAAACCAAGCTTTCATAGAAAATAAGCAGTGCACACCACAACATAAAGGTTATACCTTTCCTTAGAAAACCCTAGTTGTATTGACAAGAGTTCAACACAGAATTTTAAAGAGGTGAGGAATGTGAATCGTACCTTAAATCTCTATAGACATATTTATGAATATAAAGCTTTTGTGATATGAGTCTTCAAAAAGGGGTGGTGGCGCAGTTGGTTAGCGCGTCGGTCTCATAGCTACTGAGTGATCCGGAGGTCGAGAGTTCGAGCCTCTCTCACCCCAATTATTTTTTTCACGCTTTTTGGAAAACGAAATTCACACTCCTGAGGTCGAGAGTTCGTATGAGCCAATCAGTAATAAAATTTCAAATATACCCAAACAGTTTTGATATATACTTTAAATTTAAAACTCTGAAGAACAAAAAAAACTCCTAAAGATGTTCAATTTCCCTTCACGACAACAACAATGATCATCTTTCATCATCCCTTTACTTCCTCTTTGCAAGAGTCATTCCAACCATCATAAGCATACGGACAGAGCAAGAACAATGTGTATTCATATTCATATATTAGATTCATATTTCCAAATGTCAAAAACTTTCTTTTTTTTCTCATCTAACACTAGTGCTGCTATTAGCAGTCTTGTTCTTGCTCATATCAGCAAGCTCCTCAATAAGCTTCTTCTCCTCTTTGCTCAACCTCTTTGGTATCTCCACTTGCACTCTCACCAGCTGATCCCCTCTCATGTTACTCTTGTTCAACACCGGAACTCCCTTTTTCGCCATCACCAGCGTCGTCCCCGGCTGCGTCCCCGCCGGTACTTTCAAATCCACAGTCCCATCCACCGTTGGAACCTTCAGTGTCGTCCCTAAGATAGCGTCTATATACGATATCTTGCAAGTGTAGAGAATATTAGTATCCTCCCGTTTCAGAACCGGGTCTGGTATAACCTCTATGACAACAAAAAGATCTCCCGGTGACCCGCCTTTCTTCCCTGCATTGCCTTCTCCTCTCACTCTCAACCGGCTACCGGAATCAACCCCGGCTGGTACTTTGAGACTAATCCGCTTGGTCTTCCTCACGCGTCCGTCTCCAGAGCAAGTACCGCACGGCGTGGAGATCTCTCCGGTGCCGTTACAGGAGGAGCAGGTCATGACTTGTTGGAATACACCGAGAGGAGTTCTTGCTGACGAAACCACTTGGCCTTGACCCCCGCAGGTTGTGCATTTGGTAGGTTTGGTTCCTGGTTTTGCGCCTGAGCCTTCGCAAGTCCCGCAGCTCTCGAGGCGGGTTATCTCTATCTCCTTCTCCATCCCGAAAACTGCTTCTTTGAAGTTCAAGATAAGGGAGTAATACTCGTCTTGACCGTCTACGGCTCTGCTTCTTGAACCTCTGCCCATCCCACCACCACCTCCCATCCCACCCATGCCTTCGAATAACGACTCGAATAGATCGAACGGGTTGCTAAAGTCCTATGGAAACCAAACCAGCAAGTGATCAGAGAGCTGGTTGGTTGAAGATTAAAATGTATATCTTTTGTTTTGAAAAACGTACCCCCATGCCTCCCATTCCACCAGCGCCTTTGACTCCGGCCTCACCGAACCTATCGTAAAGAGATTTCTTTTCATCATCTGATAAGACCTGTAGACCCAAAATAATATTTTGTTCTTTCGTCAACAGAAACTTCAAAAGGCTAAATAAAAAGTATCTCCAGAAGTTTGAACTTTCATAATAGAGAGAAGAGAGAAGTTGTGTTTTAGTTCACCTCATATGCATTACTTATTTCTTTGAATTTCTCTTCTGCACCAGGTTCCCTGGAAGCACATTGTAAAACTCGTAAACAAGAGGGTGACAATTTTCCAACTTACAAGTATCCTCAGCCTTGAATGAAAATAAGCAGTTTCTAAGCATTTCATATTTTTGTTCGCTAATGAGTTATTAAGGTTGCAGGTTTTCCCAACCTAGCATATCTTACATTTGGCTACAAAGTTCTTATACTATACTTGAATTTCACTTACTTGTTCACATCCGGATGGTAATTCCTAGCAAGCTTCCGATAAGCTGGAACAAGAGCAAGGAGGAAGGAGTGAGTAAACGTCATAACAAAACAAAGAAACACAAGGAGAAGAATTTTTAGACCACAGCTTTGATCATGCATGGAACACATATACAAGGGATTTTTTCCAACAGTCAGAAGAAGAAAAAGGAAGCGTACCGCTTTTAATCTCAGATTTGGTTGCATTTTTCGAAACTCCAAGGACCGAATAGTAATCCTAGAATAAAAGAATGGGGATCATAAACGTTAGATCTAAGATATACATACACATTTCTGCAAAGGGTAGAAAAACAGGGACACGTACTGCATCAGCTCTAACAGTGAAGCGAGATCCTCTGCGAGGTTGCATATTTCTAGACATTCCGGGCATGGACAATAAGGGCAAGGAGCCGTGTGAGAACATACTCGACCTTGAAGCTCCCAAACAGTTTATTCGGCTCCTCGTGGAACTGGCAAAAGGTAATCAAACCAAAACATTTTTAATGTTATTTCAGATATACAACTCTTCCAAGAAACTGATCTTTTCTGTCTCATTCATTGGCCAAGGAACCAAGTCTAATCTTAAGATGTGCAGTGTAAACAAATCAAACTACTTATCAATAACATAATCCAGACGAGAGAGACATTTTAACAGAAATAAAAATCTATACTTTTGTTGGCGGGTTGATGACTGGAGTCCGCTGCTAGGATGATAAACTCTGACAGCAAAATGAGGACGGATACTCCATTGAGCAACACATGTACTCCCAAATTGTATGGAAGCCATTTTCTTTTAGCTCAATCAATCAATACAACTCTCCCTGCAACCACAAATTAATTAACTTTCAGGTTCAAAATGATGAATAGTAGTGCTAAGTGCTAAACCCAATCATATGCAATACAGAGAGAGAGAGAGGAATAAAGAGCATTCGCATCCTCAACAACCACAAACAACGAGCTTCAAATCCGAAAGGCAGAATAAGAATCTCAATTTCGATTTCTTCATCCACTAACGATAAAGGCAAATCCGAGCCACAAGTTTGCCCTTTGCGGGATGGTTTCAATCGGATTGCAAAAAAGCTTAAGAAGAGAGTAGCGAATCGAACACACAGACTTCTCTGTCGTTGGAGAATCGTACCTTATTAATCAAATGGTCAACGGGACAAGGAAGAGCTGTGCGTACGCGAGAGAGAGAGATAAGAAAAGTGATGAGTAGAAGAAGAAGAAGAAGAAGAGAAACGAATGACAGGAGTTCGCTAGAAGACCGTAGCTCCCTTTTTTTTATTCCCAACTTTTATTATTAAAAAAAAACAAATCAAGAAAATAAAAGTATTAGGTGAGATGGGGAAAATAACTAACGAATAAGAATATTTGCAAGGGCATGAGAATCTTTAGTGTATATAAATGGAATCATAATTACGCCTGACAAAATAACCGGAACCGAAGACCGTACCGGAATCGAACCGAAATACTCAAAACCGGAGCCGGACCAATACTCTCAAATACCCCAACGGTTCCTATATTTTTATATCTGAAATAACCGAACCAAAAACCGAACGGATACCCGAATATATAAAAATATTAATTATATATACATATAACATAACTAAATATATATTTTTAATTTAAAATTCTATTAAAAGTATCTGAAAATAGTTGAGGATAACAAAATTATTATAAAGTATCCGAACTATCCGAAAGTATCCGAAATATCCAAATTTTTTTATCTAAATTATCCTAATTATTTGTTATTTTCCTTAAATAACCGATATTTTATCTAAATTATCCGAATAACCCGAACTATCTGAATCCGAACCGGATCCAAATGATAACCGAATTCTTTCCGAGTATTTTCCGGTTCCTACATTTACTATCCGAACCGAACCCGAAACTATTCGAACTGAACCGAACCGAAAATAGGTCAAGTAGTAAATGGATCCTCTAACCCCTATCCGACTACCCGAACCGAACTGATACCCGAAATGCCCAGGTCTAATCATAATAATACATTTTAAAGTACAATCATTTATACATGCATAATTGAAAATTCACACACAGGAGTTCATTAGTTTTCTCGATTCCATATATATATATATATACTAGGTGTTTCGCCCGCATGTACGGGCATAGAGATTTTATAATTACTTATTAATACATGTATTACTAATTAAAAAATTACAATTTTAAATTATTATTTATGTTTTCATTGAAAATTCTTATCTATTAGAAATTTTTAAAATTCATTTGTACATTATATTCATTATTAATAAATAATATATAAATCTTAGCTATTCTCTTTCAATTATATAGAATTAATAATTTACTTAATATTTAGTTATGTATTTTCTGTTTTTAAACTTTTAACCATTTTATTAAAATATATATTTTTGCATAACAACACAATATTGTTCAAAAAAAAAGGATAACAACACAATATATATAGGAATTATCTTTTTATTTTAAATATATTTTTAAATTATGGATAATTATTATTTTTATTAATTGTAAAAACTTACCTAATCAAATAAACACTAAATTTGTTTTTATTTTATCTAATTTATTTAATATATTCATTAAGGGTATAAACGATATTAACCGTGATAACTTTTAACGGGAGAACTTCGTTGTGAAAATTTACTTATCCTAGAGATCACTTATATTCTCTTTCAATTATATATAATTAATAATTTTACTTAATATTTAGTTATGTATTTTCTGTTTTTAAACTTTTAATCATTTTATTAAAATATATATTTTTGCATAACAACACAATATTGTTCCAAAAAAAGGATAACAACACAATATATATAAGAATTATCTTTTTATTTTAAATATATTTTAAAATTATGGATAATTTTTATTTTTATTAATTGTAAGAACTTATCTAATCAAATAAACACTAAATTCGCTTTTTTATTTTATCTAATTTATTTAATTAATTCATTAAGGGTATAAACGATATTAAACGTGCTAACTTTTAACGCGAGAGCTTCGTTGTAATAATTTACTTCGCAAATAATAGTATAGATTAATTGTAAGAACTTATCTAATCAAATAAACACTAAATTCACTTTTTTGTTTTATCTAATTTATTTAATTGATTCATTAAGGGTATAAACAATATTAACCGTGCTAACTTTTAACGCGAGAGCTTCGTTGTAAAAATTTACTTCGAAAATAATAGTATAGATCTAACATTTTTAAAATATAATTTTTATTATTATAGTTATAAAAATATATGAATCAATTTGCAATTTCCAGTTGATATTCACTAATCATATATCGTAGTTTTATATTTAAAAGACTTTTAAATCAAAACTGCCTTGTTCATTTTCCCTCCGTCACTACTACAATAAATCTAATAAACTAAATTATTTTAATATTTCCACAAAATAAACATCTATACTATTAAAACAATCATATGCGATATTTTAAAATGGATCATACTCTAGAATGTTTATCAAATTTTACATAATTCAATCATCGTATTTTTTAATATCTTTATCTTTTATTTAAAATCTAATAAATATTTTTTAAGAAAAATCTAAGAAAATATTTTCAAAATCATTTTAAATTTTATTTTCGAAAAATAATTAATTCAAATTTTAACTATCATAAAATATTATAATAATTTCAAATTAAATTGATTTTTTCTTTATGAACGAAAACTAAAACCATATAAATATTTTTAATTATATTTTAATGATAATAAAAATTTAAATTAATTAATTTTTGGAAATACATTCTATAAAGATCTTAAAAACATTGTGATAGAAAGAAAAAAAGCATTTCTATTTCAAATAAAATAAAATAAAACATCATCCAACTTTGTGTATTTCAAACAATTTTTCAAATATGAGTTTTACTACAAAACTATTTTTCATGTACAATATATTATAGTTTCTTTTTAAAAAATAATTTTGTGGTTTTTAAAAATATCTTAAAATATTTTTTCTCTATTATGTAGGTCCAATTTAATTTAACTTCCATATACATCTCTAACTTAGAAATAAAATTTAAATTATGTAAAATAGTATTGTTGCATAATAATTTTCTCAAAATAAATTTTGTTACAAAAATTTATAGTAATAACAATATAAGCCACTTAAATATAGGCATTATATAGTTATACAATACATATAAATTACATTAATTTAGTGACAAATTTTGTTTGAGATATTCCCTAAGATAATCATTTTTGGTTTATTTTCACAAAATAGCTCTCGAAGAAAATGACCAAAATAAGTTTATTAAAAAGTAAAAATACATTTATACCATAGGGTTAACTAATCTAGATTTAGGATTTATAGTTAAGAGGTAGAGTTTCGAGGATATAATTTTAAATTTTAAAACATAAAAAATAAATATTAAAATTTTCAAAAGAAAAAAGACAAAATGAGCTATTTTGATCATTTTTTCCTTGATGGCTATTTTGTGACAAAAATAAAATAAAATGGTTTTTTTGTGAGAATTGTCAATTTTGTTATATAAACTAACATGTTTAGTATAATAAAAAAAATTTGCACGGATGTGCGGATCATGATCTAGTTTCTCTATTAAAATAATGATTACATCTAAAGTATTAATAAAAAATAAATACAAGTTTTATATACATAGTCTTCTCATTATTAATTATAATTAATAATATTTTATATTTACTATTATAATGATTGATACTTTATAAATAAATAATATATTTTAACTGTTGATTTAGTTTTAATCGCTATTTCATGTTTTAATACACTAATCATAAATATCAAAAAATATTCATTTTTAATTATTTTTGCAAATTCTCGGACCATCAATAATAAGAAGTTCTTAAGAGAAATATCACAAAATTTATATGAAAATATAAATGGAAAGCTTTTCAATAAATTTGGAAAACACATGTTAAAGTTTCTCAAATGAGAGACACTCACATGAGTTCTTCAATTTTATTGAAAAAAATTCTATTTATTTATTGATATAAATTGTGAGATATTCTGTTTGAGAGATCTCCATTGCACATGCTCTCAGACTTTATTTTTTTCATTGTGTTTAATCTCTGTTAGACTTTAAATAAATATAAGAGCATTTCTAGTTATGTTGTTTAAAAACATATCTGGGAAATAAAAAATAAAAATAAATAGGAAAACACATGAATAGTTAAGTATCGATCCTCCTTTTAGAACTTTTAAGAATTCTTCTTGATATCCAAGTGCCAAGTATTCCATTTTTATTGGTTTAGTTTTCTCTTATCTAATTAATTTAAATCATATAATTAAACAATATTAAAGTACTATTATATATTATTGAGAATCCTTTTTCTACATCTTTATCATTAATGGTGCTCTAACTCTCACACTGTCATCTATATTCATTGTGTTTAAATCTATTTTAGTCCACTAATCATAAATATCACAAAATATTTTCATTTTCAACTGTTTTAAAAACGCAACTATCTTTTCCGTCTGGACTTTCAATAGTTAGTATTAGTTTTTTAAAGAGAAGTATCTCACAATTTATATGAATATAATAGTTTTTCAATAAAGTTGGAAAACACATGTGAAAGTTTCTCAAATTGGATACACTCATTTGAATAGTTAAGTATCGATCCTCCTTTTAGAACTTTTAAGAATTCTTGATATCCAAGTGCCAAGTATTCCATTTTTATTGGTTTAGTTTTTCTTATCTAATTAATTTAAATCATATAATTAAACAATATTAAAATACTATTATATATTATTGAGAATTTTTTTTCTACATCTTTACCATTAATGGTGCTCTAACTCTCACACTGTCATCTATATTCATTGTGTTTAAATCTATTTTAGTCCACTAATCATAAATATCACAAAATATTTTCATTTTCAACTGTTTTAAAAGCGCAACTATCTTTTCCGTCTGGACCTTCAATAATTAGTACTAGCTTTTTAAAGAGAAGTATCTCACAATTTATATGAATATAATAGTTTTTCAATAAAGTTGGAAAACACATGTGAAAGTTTCTCAAATGGGATACACTCATTTGAATAGTTAGTTAGAACTTTTAAGAATTAGTTAGAAATGAGTTAGTTAGAACTTTTAAGAATTCATTTAAACTCATTTAAAATAGTTTTTTTGATATCTCTGTTGGAGATAAACTTGGAGATAACTTAGCCCGCAAGTCTTGCTAATCTTATTTGATTTATGTTTATCTAAATGAGGTTTCCTAATGAGTTTAGGGATATATATCTCTATATATAAGGTGTCGACTTGTGACATCAAATAAAAAGTTTTAGAGATTGAGAGATTGAGATTGTTGAGAGCTTAAGTTTTGAGGGATTTTCTTAAGCTAATATAAGTGAGTTCTTATAATCTTTGAGTTCATAGCTTTGCGTTAAACAATAACCTCTGTCGCCGGTTTGATTGAGTTTCGAACTCATGGTACTTCACTCTCGCCCGTTTCCAAAGCAAAAGGTTTTCTATGTAATTTGTTTGTACTTATTCCAATGGAAGGTCTCAATTTCATTTCAAACAGAGTACACTAGTACTACACGATGGCTTGTGGCCTTGTGGGCCTAATGGTAGTACGTTGGGTGTCTATCGGACTATGTCACGAGGACTATGTCACAAGGTTCGACGTAGTACATGTTTTGAGATAAAAGCGAGACTCCAAATGGGCCCATACGAAAAAGTACAAAATACATTTTGGAACGGAGAAATAATTGCCAGCTACCTTGGGTATTGAGTTATGCATGGCTACACATCGATGTGAATACAAACCAAAATAAGGAGATACCTACTTATTAATTATCAGCGTAACACCAATAATTTTTGAAAATATATATAGAGAAAGAAAAAAAAAGCAAGAGGAAACACACTGCAAGTGTTTCCAAAAAGGACCAAAACCGAACAAAGTTTGGTTAATGATTTGACCAAACTTTAGATTACACACGTAGATAAATATAATTATTCAAAGTATACATATATATATATATATCCTGGCCGTACATCACTGTCGCCTCAGCTTATACCATCGGGTACAGTTCCTCCAACAACCTCAATTCTCCGACCATAACCAAAGGCTTCGCAAGAAACATATCATGGCTCGATTCAATCAACTCGACACGTGTCTCACCTCCAGCTAGTTTCCACTTAAACCCTTGCAAAAGCCTAGCGAGCATCATGACAGTTATGGCCGTACCTAACGCAGGAGCAGCACACCCTCTTTTTCCGGTACTAAACGAGATAAACCGGAGATCGTTCTCGGTTAAAGTCACTTCCAAGCACTCATTGAGATGTCTCTCCGGTTTAAAGCTTAGTGGATCAGACCAAACCTTAGGGTTACGACCAAGTCCGTAACGGCTAAGTAACACTTGACTTCCTTTAGGGATATGGTACCCAGCGACGGTTGTGTCGGAGAGTGCCACATGTGGGAGGTTAAACGCGGCGACGGGATGAAGACGGAAAGCTTCACGGATAATAGCTTTGAGATAGTTAAGTTTAGGTATGTCGGATTCTTGGACGAGTCTTTCTTTGCCGACGACTCTTTCGATCTCTTCCATTGCTTTCTGGAGGATCTCCGGTTTATTTATCATCTCCGCCATGGCCCATTCCACGGCGTTCGATGGATTGTCTGGAGCCGCCATTACAAGTTCCTATTATAAAATAAAATTTAGAAATGATTAGTGAATTGGTTTACTATTCTTTGCATGGACTCAAGAGTCAACGTGAATATTAACTATGTACGTGGATGTTTTGGCATTATACCCTTTTTCGTTAGTTTGAGCGACAAGATAATATAGTTTTTTTGGTTTTTTTTTGTTGGTAACTCTGGTATCTGGGCAGCCACATTCTCAACTATCCCCGTAAGGGGTCCAGCGCCCCAACGGAAGGGATGTTAAATCCGTTGTGGCCAAAGCTCGAACCCGGGTGGCGGGCAGTACAGCTGTACCTCCTTTTTATAGAACAAAATATTTTTATTCTCAACTTTCTCACATCACTTCAACTTAAAAATTGTTAGAATAAACCTAGCTAGAATAAATTTAATTCAGCCATTTTAATTCCAAAAATAAACCTTTTCAAAGATAGTGTTTTGGTTTTATGGTTTATTTTCTTTAAATGTTCTCCAAATGCCACACAATACATTTTTTTTAGTTTTAAATTATTGTTTCATATATTGTAGAAAGTATATCTATTTTAAAAACGTCTAAACCCATCAAGTTTCTGCCACTTTAACACAATAGTAGAAAACGCTAAACTATTATTAGTCTACCATTTAACAATAGATCTATAACGTATTTTATAATTAGTTTACAACACAATTTTTATTTTTAAAAGTAAAAAAAATATATATATATATAATATGTATGCAACTAGTTACCTTAATGGTTGGTTTGATTTCATCAGCGGTAAGCAAAGGGTGGCCATCTGCGTCCTTGATAGAGATGAAAATGTCTAGAAAATCTTCAATCTGAGTTCTCTTTCCTTCTCTCCACATTTTAATCCTCTCATCAATAATAGGATCATGATATTTATCCATAATCGCACTAGCTTCTCTCATGATCTTCTCATGTCCGTTTAGATCCAATCCCGTAAGCATGGGTAGATAATCCGATACACAAAACGCAAACGTAAACCCTAACCCCTCAAACATAGCTTCCATATGCTCAATATCTTCCATGGTTGGTCCACCATTGGTTTTGGTTTTCTCCGAGAACGTCCTCGTTCCGAACATAAGCCTCTTAATAGCATTTCCACAGTAATGCCTTGTAACAAAGCGGAGATCGACCGGTTCAGAGTTTTTAACCATGTTGTAAAGCCAAGCGGTTAGATGATCGGTTTCTTCAGCTCTATTATCATGTAGCCATCGGTGCCTTGCCGGACAAACAATCTCCGTCATGATCACTTTCCTTATCTTCTTGAATTGTTCACCGAAGGGTGTGATCACGCATGTTTTGTAGCCGTTGGAGAGTATCTTTTGAGCGTAAGTGAGTGGTCTTGATGCAAAGAGTGCGTCTTGTTGCTTGAATATCTCACGTGCTATCTTAGGACATGTGACTGGAATGACGTGAGTGTTTCCTAGACGCACACAAGCTATCTCCGTGTTAAGCTCTTTCATGAGGCTATGAAGCCACCGGAAAACAGGACGGTTTTTAAGCATTGCTGGAAGCATTCCTACGATCGGAAAGCCGCTGGGACCCGGTGGGAGAGGGTGCAGCTTCTTGTTATGTGAAGATGACTTTATTTTCTTGAATATCATTAAGAGAGAAATGACTACAAGAGCTTGAAGTGTTGTGAGGAAATACATGTTGCTAAACGGAGATGTTTGGGGACTAGGCTTGGTCGTGAGATCCGAAGAGTTTGATGCTATAGTATCCATTGTAAGGATAGAAAAGAAGAATACGAAGAAAAAGTGTTGTAATTGTGCTAATTGTTTTTCCATGGATCTTTCTTTCACCTTGTTATTTATAATGTCACATCAACTTAGGTAGGTTTAAATGACAGTAACACCCTTTATGTGGTGATAAGGGAGCAGTGTGGAAGTAGGGGTGGACACGGATCGAGTATTCGGGTTTTTGAAGGTAATCCTGATCCGATCCAATTCAATCCGTACCAACTCTGATAATTTTTGTTTTAGATATCCGTAAAATTTTAGATTTTTAACCGAATATCCTATTTGATCTGCACAAATAAAATAAAAATTCAAAATAATATAAAATAATAATATTTTATTACAAAATCTAGATATTTACTTTAAAAATTCTAATAACTAATATATTAAATTTAATGGATAAAAATATTGTAAACTCATATAAAATAAAATATTTATATGTTAGATAAATATAATTTTTAAATATATGAATATATGTGCGTATAACATATCAGATATTTGTTTCTAAAAATATTAGTATTTATGATTTGATTGGATATTTCATATTAGTATTTGCTTGTTTCTAAAGTTACGGATATCCAAATTTTAGGTTTGAATCAAAATAAATAATGAATCATATCGAATCAAAATTTACGATATTTTATCCAGTTTTCTGTGGAAGGCATTGGTCACTTAGACTGATTTGGTCTATCTAGTGATGAATGTCATCACCATATTGAGCTTTGTACGGCCAACATCCAAAATAATAATAATTATATAATAATATTATTATTATAATAAATTCATACTTTTTAATCATTTTGTTGGTCACCTGCCAAAAATCCTCGTGTTATATATGCATTAAAACAATCCTTCAAAACAGTATTTTCTACGGATATATGTTTTTTTTGTGAAACATTGTTTTTCCTTTGTTATAATCAAAGCAAAGTGTAGTTTCTTACATGATTGATCTTTAATATGTAAAACTTTTTGTGTATTATTCCTTTGGTTCTTGCGGACGACGATGCTAATCTCCTCATTTTTGTTCGAATTGTTTCCTTATTGTACTAACTAACCACATTAAGATACGTTATTGTGAGTATATATCATTTTTAGTAGGTAGATTGATATGCCTCTGTCACGTTCATTATCAACTGTATATATCTTTTTTGGGGAACGAGAGTAACTCTCCTTCAAAAAATTCTTTTATAAACATAGAATTTTTTTTTATGTAAATCGATTAACTTTTGTTTACGGTGTGGACTCTTAGAATGAATAGATAAGATGAAAACAACTTATAAATGTAGTAAATTCGTATAGTTAATATGTGTGAATTCGAAATATATGAAACGTATGTGGAATATATTTTGGTCGAATGATCTTGTATCCGGAGGAATATACTTAGACAGTTCAAAAAATATACTTATTCAGAAAATATTGGTACGACGCACCTGCCAAATTGCCTCGTGGAATTGATGTTGGTCGTTGGAGAATGAAGTTACTAAACCATGTCAATGTCAATTATGGTAGTGGGAGCCTCTATACATGCATTATTTACGACGTCGTTTGGGGGTTGCTATTGACTAAAACGGTGGGGAAAAAAAACCGAGTATACTATAAAACTACAATTTGAACATGAGGTTTCACGTGGTGGATGGGTCGAGTTTGAGTCCCATTTTTTTTTTGTTAATAGAGTAATAATCACATGAATATTTATGCAGTGACCATATAAATAACGAAATCACTAATTAAGAAGAAAGTTAGCCAGAGAATTGTAGCTAGGGATACCTTGATACTTGTAACTCAAGGTTTTTCTAGTTGATTACTGAATCTTGAGCCGAGAAATGCACCGAGGTATTTCCCACGATCAAATGAAATTTGTAAAAATGTTTGGCATTCCTTTGTTTTTATATATTAATTTTTAGTTATCGTATCTACAGAGATGTGTGTGTGTGTGTGTGTGAATATGTTGATATATCTAAATTAAACTTGGGCATGACATCGACGTAAGTGAAATACTAACCGAGTTTTATCAAACAACATGGATTTTAGATTACATAATTTTGAAAATTTAAACATTTTATTAATATTTTATTTTATATTGATATATACAGAGAAAGAAAATGCATCTAGGAGCATTCCACATCATTTATATATTTGTTCAAAACTATTTGTAGATACTAGTTGGTTGAGGTGGACCTAAGAGCAGCCCCATTGAGAGTTGTAAAAGGGTTCATGGGCTCGGGTTCATAGGTCTGAAAGCAAAAAAAAAAAGAAAAAATGGGTTTAATTCCGCGACCCGCGTCTTACGAGTGACCCCGTATGAAACGGGTTCACGCCAGGTGTCAGCCATCCATTGGAGACACGTTATTGAGTTCACGAGGAGGAAAGCGGAGAGAAATAATTTTCTCTCATTTCTGAAAAAAAAACTAGGGTTTCGGTCCAAGAGGCGATTTCTCGTGCGACGCCGACCTTTCTCCAATTTTCTCCTTCGAATCGACGACGGAGTGTCTCATCCACGAGCTCAGATGAGTATCGAGTGGATTCATGGTTAGATAGAAGCTTTTTGGGGTCGAAATCGATCTCGGGAATTCGAAATAGATTTTGTGGTTTCGAGTTAGGGTTCAAAATCGATACGGGGGTTCGAATTTATGGTTGTAAACCTCATGTGGGGTTCATAATCATATTTTTCGTGATTATGTTGTAATCAGTTTGCTTCTCTGGTTCAGATGGATCCCTTAGAAGAGAGAAGAGATAGAAAGAGGCAACAGAAGTACTTCAACATGTTGGGAAACGTGGCCGATTCACAATACGGGATTCCCAGAAGATGTCCCTGTGGTGGGAGAATCATTGACGAGGTTCGGGTGAAGGAGGAGTACGACACTCTTCATGGGAAGCGCTTCTTCACCTGCATAAGCTACGAGGTAAGAGATACAAACCGCTTCTTCCATGCATTACTCTCACTTGGCAAATTAGTATAAATTTTATTTTAGTTGTGCGAGTCTGATGTGTTTATGTTATCAACAAGGCTGATGGGTTTCATTATCGTCAGCCTTGGGTGATAGGTGTCCAGGAGGAGATGGAACGCCTGCGTAAGCGTGTGGAGGAGGCTGAGCAGGTGATCAAGTGGGTGCCCAATCTCAATAAACAGATTGAGAGTGTTGAGGTTAGTGAAGTTTTTTTGAAAGTATCGAATAGCAAGTTAATAATTGTAAAGTTAGGTTTTTTTTAAGTCACTAACAACGTTTCTTTGTTTCCATGTGCAGACACAGGTTAAAAGGCTCACTTTGCTGCTTGATAACCTCACTAGTGACGTTTATAACCCCACTGTGCAGGTGGCTGATCTTGAGAAGGTCTGCTTCAAATGAAATCCAAAAGGTAAACACTCAAACTAAACTGAAGTAGAAGTAGTATTTAGTTTAAAAAAATGTTCCCGTGTAGGTTGCTTGCTGAAGTAGAACTGAACTTAACTAGGTAGACTAGGAACTAAACTAGATCTTCATAATACTATTATTTGAAATGCTCTGAATGTGATGTGATGCTCTCTAGAGTAGGAACTGAACTAGGTTTCATTAAATCTATGTTAGTTGGTTGCTGTGATTAATGCTCTGATGAATGCTCTCTGTCTACTTCTTGTTCGAGTTTTTAAAAACTGATTTGATGTGTAATGAATGTAGTGTGTGAACAACTTGTTGTCTAATTAACTATAATCAATGTTTGGTAGTTAGAAACACCACCCGAAACTCAAAGCAAAATAGTAGTTTAAAAACATAGCAAATCCTTTCGACCCTAAACTCAAACCAACCTCTCAAAACACAAAGAAAGTTTAAAACACCACCCGAAACCAAAATGGATCCGTTTTCCCTTAATTCTCCTGGGTTTATGAACCTATTATCTTCCCATAGCAGTCAAACCATAGAAGTAGGGTCTTCTGATGTTCCTAAACCGGTGGAAAGGAGAAAGTGGACAACATAAGAAGACATTGTGCTCATCAGTGCTTGGTTGAACACCAGCAAGGATCCCATAGTTAGTAACTAGCAAAAGTTAGGGTCGTTTTGGAAAAGAATAGCGGAATATTTTAATTCAAGCTCTCAGCTCACTGGCTTTGCTCCTAGAGAGTGGAGTCAGTGTAAGCAGAGGTGGGGAAGGGTGAATGAGCAGGTGTGTAAGTTTGTGGGAAGCTATGAGGCCACTTTGAAGGAGCAATCTAGTGGCCAAAATGAGAACGATGTCATGAAGTTTGCCCATGACATCTTCTTAAACGACTACCAGGTCAAGTTCACACTTGAACATGCGTGGAGGGAGCTGCGGTTTGATCAAAAATGGAGATCAAACTTTGTGTCAAAAGATGGTGCAAAGGAGAAAGGAAGGAACGTGTGGAGACGGTGCCTGACTCGGAAGAGGTTAGGCCTCCTGGTGTTAAGGCTTGCAAAGCAGCCAAACGCAAGAAGCATGGGAATGAAGCAGCATTTGATCGACTGGAGAGCATTCTAGACTTGAAACAGAACATATCCAAACAGAAATTACTAGAACGTCTCCTATCCAAAAAAAAAAACTCTAACTGATAGTGAGGTGTCTCTGAAGGACAAACTCGTTTCTGAGATGCTTTGATCTGGTCAGTGATAGTTGTTTAGGTGATTACTCGCGTAGTTGTTTAGGTTGTGTAGTTCATAAATTGGTTACTTGATTACTTGCTTACTTGATTACTTGATCACTGGTTCTAGTTGATTAACAACTTGTCTTGCTTCTTTTGTGTTATTTTGCAGGTCAAAGGTTGTACTTCTGCAGGTCACAGGTTCTACTTCTCTAATGGCGCAGCACATTCTATTCTGTAGTTGATGGGTTCTAGTTGTCACGGGTAGTAGGTGTCACAGGCTATCAGTTTACGTATTTTCATTTCGCGGCAGGTCACGGGTTCTAGTAGAAGGATGGTGTAGTTGTCACGGGTTGTAGTAGTGACAACACGTTTTCAAGTACGTTTGCTTATGTATGTTTGTGTCACGGGTGTAAAAGTGTAGTATTTTGTTTGTTTCTACACTTCACGGGTATTGTAAGAGAAAGGACTATAAAATGTATGTCGTGTGTCTCATTTATCAATTGTCTCTCATCTTTGTTTAAGTTGTTCCTCTTTTCTTTAAATTTGTATCTCAACCTGCAAAAAAAAAAAACTATCCATCAAGGCCGCTCCATCAAGGCCACAACATCAAAACACTCCCCCTTCTATAAACTTGTTCCTCTCTGTTCTTTAAGTTCTTCCCCTCTCTTCTAAAAACACTTCATCAAGCCCACACCAAATCAACAACCACAACACCCATCAAGCCCACGCAAAATCAACAACCACAACACAATCCCTCCTTGGTCTATCTCTCCCTTAATTTTTTTTTAAACACTTAGCCAAATCTTCTTCTTCTATCACTTTTTTTTTAAACACTTAACAAAATTTCCCAAAAAAAAAATGTCATCCTCATCGTCAGATGGCGTAGATGAAGCTGTTGAAGAAATGTTCGACCAAGAATTTGATAATATCATCGACTCCCTAGTTGATGTTCAAGCCAACAAACCGAAGAGACGAGCTAATATCGAAAGAGATCGGGAACAATGCCACAATCAACTATGGAACGACTATTTCAAGGAACATCCTACATACCCACCAGACATGTTTAGGCGGCGTTTTCGAATGAACAAGCCTTTATTCCTTCGCACTGCCGATCGCCTCAATAATAAAGTTCCATACTTTGAGCAAAGAAAAAATGCTCACGGAAGGTACGGGCCATCTACACTTCAGAAGTGTACAGCAGCTATCTGAATCCTGACATATGGTCAATCGGGAGATACATATGACGAATATCTCTGACTAGGTGTACAGCAGCTATCTGCACTTCAGAAGTGTACATCAGCTATCTCGCCCAACCGCTTGGAGACGCCAGTACACCCGTGGTACAGGAAAGCCGACAATTGTCTTAGAGGCTGTGGCATCACATGATCTTTGGATATGGCACTCATTTTTCGGATTACCAAGTACCCTCAACGATATAAATGTTCTTGATCGGTCACCAGTTTTTGATGACATTTTACAAGGTCGAGCTCCTCGAGTTAATTTCAAGGTCAACAACCACAAATATCGTATGGCGTACTACCTTACGGACATAATTTATCCGAATTGTTCAACATTTATCCAATCCATCCCACTTCCTCAAGGTCTTAAAGCAGAGCTATTTGCTCGACGTCAAGAATCCGTCAGAAAAGATGTTGAACGTGCTTTTGGAGTATTGCAAGCGAGGTTTGCAATAGTTAAAAACCCAGCTCTACTATGAGATAAGGAAAAGATAGGAAAGATTATGAAAACTTGTGTCATACTCCACAATATGATAGTAGAGAACGAACGCGACGGATACACTCAGTATGATACATCTGATTTCGAAGCAGGAGAGTCAAGCCGAAGTTCCAAGGTTAAAAGGAGAAAAAGTGTGAATGTCCCTATGCTTGACATTCACAATCAAATTCGGGATACACAGATACATGATCGTTTGAAAGCTGATTTAGTTGAAAATGTATGGGAAAATATGGTAATCATGATGAATAATCTTTGTATGTTTATGAATTCTCATTATATTAAATAAAAACTTTTAAAAAATATTTTAATTTTTTTTATTCCTATGAACCTTTCTTCAGGTTCACTAATGCAAGAACAAATATTATACAAGTTCAATACTATTTATGGCCCCACCAAAAAATGAATTAAATATTCTTATGAACCCCATGGAGAGGGGAGGGGGTTCAGTAATGGACATATATGCTCTAACGTCTAACAAAAAAATTGAAGATTAATGAGAACTAACTAAAAATTAGCTTTTGGGCATTTTAATATTTTCTTCAATTAAAAATTTGATACAATCTTGTATTCAAGATTGCAAAAAACACATGAAAATGGATATTGTGGCCAATACTTTATGATTTTTTTGTTGCTAAATTACTAGTATACATTAGACTTGTCAAACATTTAAACCTAATTAATTGTTTTTTTAATGGACTAGACACAGCCGTCGATACAGAAATTAATCGGTCTATAGATATTTAACCAAATTAATCCGTCTAGATTATTAACCAACTAAGATAAATAGCTAGCTGCAGCAACGAGCTTTTTGGTGAATCCGATCTTATAACCACGACGGTCTTTCCATCGCCACGTAGAACTTAAATCACTCTTCCCTCATTACACATCTGAACATTTCTCGAGCTATCATGTTGGCTCTCAATTTTTGCAAATCACATCCACTTGTCAAACGCAGAGTAAAGCCAGGGAAGGAAGGTGATTAGTTAGCTCTAGCGAGGCCATTCAGCTGGTTTATTTATTGCTTCCACAATCGCCGCATAGTTTGAGATAGCGAAGGCTTCTGCATAAGTGAAGGCTTCTCCCGTGATTCAAAAATATAAATTAATGATACAAATTTAATATTAATATTTCTTATTTATAATCGTTTGTAAGATCAAAATTCTTGGGCACGCAATATAAAGCTCATATAGTTTGTTAAGTTTTCTTTCATGAATGTGTTTAGCCATTTCAGCAGAAAAATATAATATAGATTGGTTGTATTCAATTAAAAACATTGTGCTGACCCGCCATATAAGCAAAACGAGGTTAAGAATTAAGACCAAATATAATGATTTAATAGTTTTTTTTTGAACTTTAATGATGATTTAATAGTTAGTTAATTAACTTGTGGAAATTAAATAATATGGCTGTTACTTTTTGTCTTTATACCTACCAATCTACCAAGGCTCAAAGATACCGCACGTGATCGCTAGTAAACTTTCTGAACTGCAAAAAGTTTCTTAACAGTAAAAAAGTTCAGTTTAAACGAAGGGAAATTGCATTCTATAGCTTACAAAAATTATAATTCATTCTATAACTAATTATCCTAACTTATAGATATACCATATGATTTTTATATAATATTATCATTTTGTTTTTCTATCCTACCGGCAAAACCGACAAATAAAAACAGTTTTCATTAATAATTATTAACAACAAAATAATTCGTAGCTCTCCAACATTCATACACCTTTTACAAATTAATTTTTTATTTGGTAAAATCCATAATAGTTTTACGAAGGAGAAAACTGTTTGCAAAGGTTTTGACGGTGATGGAAGGGAAGCATCAGAGATTCGAAAATCTACATATGCGACGAGTCATTCTAGGCGCGGCGTCAATATGACTGAACTCTTGCCGATTTGATTTCACTTGTATGTTTTCCGGAAGATACTTTTAACTATTGTAAGTCATGGTTGCAATATTGTTCCATTCCATTTGACGATTTTATTATGTCATTCCATTTGATAATACTATTTTAGCATGTTCCATTCCACTTGACGATTACTAAAGAGTGTTCTATTTTGTTTAGAAATATAGTTTGTAATTTTTTTAAGTTGATATTTGGGTTTAGGATTTATATGTGGATTTATGGTTTAGTGATCAGGGTTTAGGTTTTAGTATATAGAAGGTGAAGTGGTATGGTTGGGGTCAACATTAACTTATTCCATGGAATTATAGACATTTCATAATTTCATCAATATATATTATGATATTTATTTTGTTCCATTCTATTTGGATTTAAGGTTTATATGTGAGTTTAGGGTTTATATTTGGATTTAGAGTTTATATTTGGGTTTATGCCTTATATTTGGGTTTATGGTTTATTGATTAGGGTTTTAGGTTTCGTGTTTAGGGATTGGGATGAGGTTAGGATAAAGTTTAGTATATAGGAGTTAAATTCATATACTACTTGACTGATATGAAATATACTTTTTATTAAATTTTTTTTAATTAATACGAGGTAAAGAAATGTTTGATGTAACTGATTTACGTGAGATGAAAATTGTGATGCTTCACTTTTATCCATAACTTCAAGTGACATGCACTCTCTCTTTCTTTCACAGGAGATTTGCTAACGAAGAAGGTATAACCAGGTAAAATATGAGACAAAAGCTAGTTACTTAATGACGTTAAAATCAATGCTATTTTCTTAATTTTCATTTAGAATTTGGCTACCAACCAAATTCTCCCTTAAAAAAAAGGTTCAGTTTATATTTTCTTCCTTTTTTTTCTTGAAAAGTAGATTTATCCCAAATAAACCTTTTATATATAAAAAAAGTATAGAAGAGAAGATTGAAGTCTGCCACATGGTCACCTTGCTGGCATCAGCCAACACTCTGGCAGTGTTATGTGATACGGTTATGGACAAAACAAAAGAGAATCCATGTATATTATTTGAAAAACGTTACAACTTCTTTTGGTAACTACGTGTCATCAGTAGTATGATTCTTAGAATCATTAGAAAAATATGTTGGTCCATTTATTTATATAATAAATTTTTTATTAACTAACTATAAATTCATTATTAATGTTTTTTATTATTTCCTTAAATAAAAATTACAAAATTTTCTAATATGGCTAAAATATATATGGCAATTAATCATTTTGAATAATAAAGATTTGATAAAATTTAATGTATCTTATATCATAATTGTTTAATTTTAAACTATAAAATAAGTTAAACAACCACATTAACTATATAATAAAAAATTAGATTTTTATGTATATGTTATAATTTAAATTTTAAAAAACGACTATAAATTACTAAAACTGTTAAAAGTCTCACATTCAAATTTTGTGATCCATGGTTTAAAATTTTTGTTATGAAAAAATACAAATGTTTACAAAATTATATAAGTAAAAAGTCTTTTAATTAATTATTAATATTAAAAGATATATATTTATATATCATTTTAAAATTTTAAAATGTTAAATTTTTTTAAAGCATAGTTTCAAAAATAATTTCCGAATTTCAAAATAAAATTTGAAAAAATTATAAAAAAGTTTAAATTAGAAAAAATATAATTTGAAAACATTAAAAAAAAAATTAATTTTTTTTAAAATGTTTTTAGTTATTTATTTAATTATTTAAATGTATGTTAATGTCATTTAAATGTTAATTTTAAGACATACGTAAATGTATGTTAATATCATTTAAATGTACTTTTATATCTTATCAAATAAAAAAAATATTGTTTGGATTAATAAAATTGATTTATATGTTCGCATCAATTTAATTAGATATGTAATAGTTATTAATTTTTAATTAAATATATATTTATTTCATTATATGTTAAAACATATAATACATAAATAATTTTTATATATAATGTTTAGGTGGTTAATGTATTATTTGCATTATGGACCGATGAAAAAGTTAGAATCAAAAGGCTTAAGGATGAACTTGTGGAATCTAATACATTTTGTTTAAAGAAACATTTGGAGAAAAGAATATCAAGTCCAAGTTCACATAACATCGATTTGCATTTTCGCGTAAGAAGACAAGGTTTATCAGTTGGGCTTCCCACCCGGCCCAATCGGAACTTGCCTCGACGATCGACTATAAAAGCCTCGGCTACTCGGCCAAGCATACAAGGAGTCGACTTTGGTCAACAAAATCCTTGAAGCTTATTTTTGTGTTTAACTGTAAATATAATATATGAAAAAGAGTGGTGTGGTGCAACTACTCAAGGACACAAGGCAGCAGAAAAACATACATTTCTCTTGAGATATGTATTTCAGCTGGCTACAGCATGTGGAAGGAGAGAAACGAACGAAGACATGGTGAGATACCAGCAAGTGGCTTAAGTATGTCAAGAGCATTGATAAGGTAGTTCGCAATAGGATTTCTACAATTCGAATGATGGGAGAGACAGTATGATGGATGTTTCCAAGTGTGGCTAGCTACAAGATGAGACTTATTAAGTTTCTTTCTGCCAAAAAAATTGTAAAAATAGCATTTTCTTTTGAATCAATTTAACATTAACTCAAAAAGAAAGAATTTTACAAAGAAAAAGCTTAACCCCAGATAAACCTCCCAGGCTCTCACTGCTACGTTTATGTACGTACTAACATTTATTTTGAGAAAGACCTTCATTTAATATAGCAAAACCAACTCATAACAAGCTCGACACTATTACAAACATAGTCTCCCACGTCAGAAGTTGGAAGAAACATTAACTAATATATTAGATTAGATGAGATAATGAAGTGATCATCGATTGGTTTTAGGTTTGAAATTTTTCTAACTTAATATGATATTAGAGCCCGATCCCTACATTCTAACTTGATCCACATCCGAAAGTTAAAAGAGATATTAACTAATATATAAGATAAATGAACCAATTCAATTATATCACCAATTAGTTTTATATTGAAATCTCATCTAAGATAACACTCACAACATTTCTTTTGAGTCTTCGGACCCAAACATGCTCTTAGCCACATCTTAAATCAGATTTCTATATGTCACCAACCACGTTTTCACCAACGTTTAAACAGAAAAACAAATCAAGATCTTAACACTTGAGAATAGTCGATTTCGCAAGACCTAACAACTATTTATATTATCTGAATTTATAAGTATGGTTTTTTCTTTCCAAAACGTTTAGCTTTACTCAAAATTGGCATTTGGGTATAAGAGAGAAATATAACTTTGCTTGCGGCAAATAAAGCCAGCCATCTCAATATATGAATATTTTTTTCATAAATATAAAAACTGACATCAGTAGACCCTAAAACTCGATTTTATATTTTATAACTTGTTAACGAAATATACTCATAAAAAATTATATATATTATTTAACACTTTTACCAAAAAAGTATATCTTTTACTAAAAACTTTTTTTTTGACTAAAGATTTTACTAAAAACTATGGGAGTAATGAAAGTGGATATTGGTTGATGTCAGATTGATTTTCGATTTAGATTATTTTTAAATTGATCACAAAATTAGTATTCAACGTATCAAGCACCAGATAGTACGTATTGGATACATACGTCATGCATGGTGTATCGTTATAATTAGTTCAGATTCTCGTGAGTTCAGTTGATATGATCATACAACACTTTTTGTTCTTTTGCTTGAAAGATGGAACATGAAAACGAGACTTTTCCCCTTTTGTTCTCTCTTTTTTTTTAACACATCCCTTTTGTTCTCTTATAGAAAGAACTAAACGTGAATGATTCGGAAGTTACGGTTTGCACATCCACTCAAATACTTACATTCGAGGAAGTTTCATTACACATCGTTAGTTTCGTTTTTAGTTTTATGTACTTTTTTTTTGTTGTTGGACCAAAGTCTAAATGAATTATTATGTGAAAAGATTTTTCCTCATTTCTATTATATGGTTTAATTATCTCGAGAGCGTATTATTATGAAAAAATTAAACTAATAATGTTAAGTAATGAATAAAATTGTATGTTGTTTTTTCAAAAAATAAAATTGTATGTTGTTTTAGAGAATTGCCTTTTTGGAAATGGGTCAAGTTCAAATCAGTTCGAAATTTTGGTTTGGCTTAGTTAACATTAATTTCAGCTTTGGTAAAAAGTTGCAACAATTTTTTTAATAATAAATTTTACGAAGTACAAACTTTAAGTTTATTCAATTGTATTTGGTATATATTTAATTAATAGTAATATTCTCCCTATGTATCACTTTAATTGGTTTTTAAGGTTTTTCCACAAAAATTAAAATAATACAATTTTTTAATGTAATTTATCTCGATTACAAAAATAACATTAAATTTAAGAAGTTCAACCAATAAAATAAAACACAGTATTTTGTAATTGGTTACAAATTTCAAATGACATTAAATTTATTTTGAATAGGAAGAATATCACTTATTGTGAAACAAAATTAAAATCTTTGTTTGTTTAATTCAGCTCAGTTGTGCAAAGTTATATTTTATATATACATATAAAGTAATCATTTTTGGCGAACTTCACTTTACTTAATTTGTATATTCAGTTCAGTTGCACAAAGTTTTGCTTCAGTTTAGGTCTGGTTCAATATTTTTATGTAAATATCTTCTTTACCATATAAATAGTTTTGATATTTCTGTTGGATAATTTTGATTTGGTTATTTCTCTCCCGTAGTTTTATGATTTATGAAAGAAAAATGTAACCATATAAACAGAATTAAGCTTTTATTTGAATGTATTCAGTTTATAAAAATTGAATATAAATACTTATATTACAATAATTTCACTCTTTGTTAAAATAAAAACAACAGTTACAAAATAAAATCAAGAACATGGCTAAACAAAAAGTTCTCAAGAAGATGTCTCAAGAACTTAAGCAGCTTGAGGTGAACAATGATATGTGACATCGATTCTTCAATCAATTTCCCAACCGAAGCTCGAATATCACAAGTAAGAGATTGTTTAACCTCTACACCATCGAAAACTCTATCATCCTCATTTTGATAATCTTCTTCTTCGTCCTTTTCAGAATCATCTGCAAGCAAATGGGGCGGAACTACTGATTCTTGAAGCTCCCATTCCTCAACACTAAGTCCCCATTCTTGATAATCGGTTCCTGCCATCGCTAAAGCCTCCATGGAAACCATATTTAATTAGAAGACAGTGATTGTAAAATGTGGTACAATTTGTTAGAACTTTCTTGGAATCTGTTGAGCTCTTCTTGTTTGATGAGTACGTGCGGCTAATGACGTTATATATATAGGCATGTACGGATGAGATATTTCTCTTTCTTCCCTGTAATCAATACCAAAAGATCACGAGACATGTTTACAAATCAAACCGTTGAATTGAATTGAATTTCTAAATTGTCAAATACTTTGAGCGAAGCAATATGAACACACAAAAAAAGAACAACATTCTCGTGATTCTTTCAAAAAGTAGAAGAAGACCATTTTGCATATTTCACTATAGAAGGACCTAAAGTAAATAATATATATATATAATTAAGAAATACATATATTTGTATTTATCTAGTTTAGGAAATTTTTAGTGTATAAGTTAATGATAAATCTATATGGAGATATGGAGATGTTCAGGTATTACCTCAGTCTACCTATTTACAAATAACTTAGAAGATAATATTCAACTTCTCTTTAGCATAATGGAGTCTTTACCGGATTTGGAGCTAAATAAATTATTAGTATACTGGATTTTGTGGTTGATTTGGAAGTCAAGGAATGAATTCATTTTCAATAAAAGAAATGTTCATCCTAGTGAAGACGTTAAAAGAGCAATGAATTCGAACATTGAATGGTATAGGAATGTTATCAAACTGGACAGCAAAGAAGAGGGTACGGTGCTAAATCATCGAAATGGTAACCTTCCCCTTGTAATTGGGTAAAGTGCAACTTTGATTATAGCTCTGGCTCTAATAGCATGGTTGATGGGATTGGATGGATATTAAGAGATCATAATGGAGCTTTTTGGGAGCCGGAAATGCTCAAATTAGAAAAGTTCAATCATCCCTTATAGGTGAGGCCATGAGTTTTCTTTTTGCTCTGCAACAGATATGGGTTCGTGGTTGGAGAAGAGTATGGTTTGAAGGGGATAATCAAGAACTCTGACTTATTATTAATCAAGTGAATGAACATATTGATTTGGGGAATTACTTATGTGATATACAGTATTGGATGGTTTTGCTACCAGAGTGTTCATTGGAGTATGTGAATCGCGAGAAGAATCAAGCAGCAGATGTTCTGGCAAAACAAACTAGTGATCATAATATTTCATCATAATATTTCATACATATTCTTTGATATTCCTCCTATTTGGTTGATTTAATATTTGTATTCACGTTTTACAATTTAATTAATAAAGTTCTTGCGGTTAAAAAAAGTTCATGATAAATCTATATAACCCTAATTAATTTTATTAATTAAAAAAATTACTACTTTCTAGATTGGTGTTTGTTCGTCGTGAGCTTAAAAAAAAGTTAATGATAAATCTATATAAGCCAACTACATACTCTTAGACGTGAGCTAAAAAAGTTTGTTCGTTTCATATAACATAACAATAAAAAGGGACTAACGTTGAATTGGTCCAGTGGTAGAGGAGTTGCGGCTGTAATTACCGCCACTTAAGTTTAATTCACGTTGGGAAATATTATTTACAATGTTTGGGTTCCCGGTAAATAGGTGAAACCATTTTTTTACCAAAAAATAATACTAAAAAGGTCTATTTGTGGAATAACAAAAAAAAAAGAAAATTAGATTTTTTCAACAAAAATTAGATTTTTTTAAACACTGATTTATTAGGATATTACAATTATGAGAAATATTACATAGACGATTCGACAACGACAATACTACATGTCTTATTAGGATCTACGTCTAACTGCATCACCAGAGCCGTCCTATGAAGATCTACGCTTGACCACCATGTTGAAGATCCTTTGTAAGCTTTTACTCGGTAGTCTGCATAATTATTTTAATAAACTGCTTTCTCCGGGAATTGAAACTTGGACCTGCTGTGTGAGATAACAAACTAAGTTCCACATTGGAGAATTAGACAAAGAGTGTCTAATATATAAAGAGATGTTCAACTCTAATAGTATGAGGCCTTTTGGAAAGGAAACTAAAAGTAAATCCATGCGGGTCAGCCTCTAAGGTCCAAAGTGGACAACATCGTACTAATCAGATAATATAGAGTTGGACATAAGCTTCAACAATCCCAACAATTGGTATCAGAGCGGTTGACGAGAAATCTGCAAAACACCAATATACCTTTCGAGAGATGAATGGTATCCTATGAGTTAGGAATGAGAGGTGTGTGGCAGAGATCAAGTCAAAAGATTCTGGAAGTCACTTGTGGAACACAAGATGAATGTGATCCTTAGTTTGAGGGAGATAATGTGAGATAACAAACTAAGTCTCACATTGGAGAATTAGACAAAGAGTGTCTAATATATAAAGAGATGTCCAACTCTAATAGTATGAAGCCTTTTGGGAAGGAAACTAAAAATAAATACATGCGGATCAGCCTCTAAGACCTAAAGTGGATAATATCGTAATAATCAGATAATATAGATTTGGACATGGGCTTCAAGAATCCCAACATACTGGTGTAGAAGTATTAATAAACATTTAGTTAGACAAACTGTCGGACCAAAAGGAATTTCAACAAAAAAATTAAATTTTTAAAGAGAGGGAGAAGAGAGAGATAGGAAGGAAAAGGAAGAGATAGAAAAGTTTTTTTTGTTAGATACTGAATTATATATATATATATATATATATGGTGTTATTGAACCTAATTTCCCTAAAACAAATGTAGGAAGATTAAAAAATGACTTGAAAAAGGGAGAAACTTAGAAGATAAGCGTTAGTCCAGCCACTTGGCAATATCCAACATATATTTCTTTCTTTTTTATATAAATATCTCTCATGTATTAAGAGAAAGCTTAAAAATGAATGTTGTACTGAGCATTTTGATCTTCTTGAAATGGATTTTTGACAATAAAAAAGTATATTTTCTGAGTAATTATTCCGTAGAGAACCATGCATATCAGTTCTTAAAGGTTAAATGGATGTGTCTGTAACTAATGGCAGGACTGTAAATGAAAAGAGATCTTTAAGAAACTTCAGCTCCACAGAAAATCTGCACGCTGAAGACAAATTCTTTTGTGACAACTGCTGCATTTAAAAATGCTGAATCTCCCTTTTTCTTAAGTATTGGCCTTGCATTTACCACTATTACCTGTATTTATACAACAGAAGCCTACATGGAATTGTTTAAAAGGAGGTCTCCTTCTAATTAGTAGTACTTAGTGCTACCTTCAAAGTTTCAGTTTCATACTATGCTAACTGTGCAGTTTACAAGAAGCGCAGAAGAAGCTGGAGATCAAGAAACCACCACACATCTTAGTTACACAAGAAGCTATTTTACAGAGTAGTCTTCCCACTAGAACTGAAACTCAGCAACACACTGTAAGAATATGTGGACACTGAATACTCTCTCTTTACGGTTGTGGTTCATATCGGAAGCCGTCTCGACCATGTAGAGTTTAATGACGAGGTTACACTATTTGGTTATAAGTTGATTTATGTTCATTTCGTTAAATATATAAATTAGAGTGATAATGAATGCAGTTACATAACATGATAAAAGAGTGGATTACATAAGAATTTACAAGTCTAATGAAGTCCATAACTATGACAATATCTCACATAATAGGCTTGAGAGTGGTTTCAAGCGTTCCACAAAGTTGAGGACATAGGCATCATCAAAGTGTCATCATCTCCCAACAACGCCTCAATATCTATCAGATCATCATCAAAACAAGTTGCTTCTTCTGAATTTGCAAGAGCCTTTTCAACCTAAACCAAAAGATCAAGTTTTCATTACACAAAGATTATGCTCAAAACCAAAAATACCAATGATGAGATCAGTTTATTTAACTGTCATTACCTTGCTTTCTTGGATGTCGTTGACCACATTTAGTAACCTACGGTATTGATCTCTAGCTTCAGGATACTGAACCATTGACTTAACTCTTGCAAGAGCCTTTTCAAGCCTTTCCTCTGTTTGCTTTCTACCTTGCTTGAAGAAATCATCATCTTCTTCTTTCTCTGTTCCATCTTGCATTTTGGTAACAAGTGCGTCTGACTTAAACCCACGCAAACCAGCTCCTTTCCTTCTCCAACGCAATATCACCTTCTCTAGTATCCCCACTGACCAAATTATCTTCCTGTAGTTTTTCCTTACCTGATAACCTCTTACATGAGCCTGCACGTTGCCAGTTTTGAACCGTTAAGCATTTCATTATCACAACTAAAACGAATCAAGATCATTGGTTTGGTTTAGGCTGCGATTTTTAACTGAACCGAACTCGCCGAACCGAACCAAACCAAAATTTTGGTTAGTTCGGTTCAATTCCGCAGATTTGTTTTCTTTTCAAAAAAGAAAATAATTGTTAACCAAATTTCGAACCGAACTAACCTACTAAACCAAAAAATTTAACTGAACTACCGGAAATTATCCGAATTTTTAACCAAAATAATCGAAACCAAAAACTTCGGTTAGTTTCTATAAAAAAATTAAAAACTGAAGTAGCCGAATACTGAACCGAACTTTTTTCCAGTTCAAAAGGTTATGTACCTGTATCTTGATGATTCTTTGACGAGTAATCAGATAATCTTTTCTTCCCTTGTAACCACGGAACTTGTTCTGAATCCTGATCGCAGCAGCTTGCACGGAATCATCGCTATGCCCCCTTCCTGGTCTGTGTGTTTTTGGAGCAAGCATTGAAAGAGCACGCTCTTCCGACATCCCCAGCTTCCTGTCTCCAAACTCTTTCATCTGCTTCTTCTGGAAAGACTGAGCCCTGAAAACCTGATGAATCCGAGCCGCCGCTTGGCTAGCGTTACGCACAGCTGTGAGAGAGTCTGTTAATGCCGAGCTGGACGGGCTAGGAGCTGCCTCAACCGCTGCTCCTAGAGATGTTTCTGCGTTTTTCTCATTTAGACTGAGCAAAGAAACATGTGCTCTCAAGGCGTATTCCGAGAGATAGCCAGCGATTCCTTTGTAGCCATTAGCGTAGGCTAGATCAGAAGGTGTGCTTCCTGATGGAAAATCCGGATTCGGATCAGTCAAAGTTCCAGGAGATGCACCGAGAGCTATGAGAGAACCTATTATCAGCTCCCTGCCAAAGAAAGCTGCCCAGTGAAGTGCCGTCCAGCCATTCACGTCGCGAAAATCAACGCTTACACCAGCGACTATCGTCGGTTCCAACGCCCAGTTGTAACCAAGAGCAGCAGCAAAGTGCAATACACCTTGGCCACCTTCGTCCAACACGTTCGGACCTTTCCCACCTTCTGCTATCTTTTGCAAAAGCCATGAGTGTAAGCTTTCTTTCAGAGCTTCCTGCAAGAGGTTGTTCTTCATATTCTCTTGAGAGATTTCATTCATCAGCATCTGATCCAACTGGTCATCGTTCTCGAAAAGCAGTAAACTAATCTTCTCGCTCACTTGGGACAAATAACTGTCGTTCCCCCCGGGAAGAGAGGAGTGCGTGCAATCAGATTTCGAGCACAACAGTTTCACAAATCTCGCCTCGAGACTTTCGATAGAGTTGCAAGCAGTGGAAGAATCATCTGTGTCTCTATCAAAGCCTTGAGACTCCAGAACCTTGTACTCGAACTCACGCACTTCGCTGCACGCTAACCTGTTGGAACATGTTACATAAAAGGGAACTCTTCCAGCCTCATGCATAGGAGCAACGCACTCGAGGATACCATTAGCTATAATATCCGCTGGAACTTCTGTTTGCCCAAACATGCAAGACCACTCTCCGCTCTCAGCCGTCTTTAAGAATTTTCCACTAACGAGAACCTTCACTTCACAACCCACATAAGTCCAGTTTGGAGCAAAGTCAATGATGGTAAAGAGCTGTTCCTTTGATAAGGAAGGACTCATAACATATCCACCATTAGAGACATCCTCACTCTCAACTTCTTCCCAGTAGGCTGTGGAACTCGAGTGAGTAAAAGACTCGTTTGCATCAGCAGTAACACCAACATCTCCGAGTTCTCCGAGCTCTTTGCTCATCCAGCGGTTGAAACTGTCCATTTTTTTCAAGCCTTCTTCGCCCAATGCACCGTCTAACAAATGCTGTTTCATCGTAGATAGATATGGAGCTTTTTCACTTGAAGCTAAATTGCTTAGCGCATTTGGCTCTATATCTACAGCTAGTAAAAATTGAAGGTTAGCTTTTAAAAACATGTAAAGTTTTACCAAACAAACTGAGTGAAGTGTAAACCTTGTCCTTGGAACCACATTGAACGATCAGATGTAAGTCCTGAACTTAACTCCTGATTCTGTAGACGTTTGAAAATAAAATTAATACATAGACTATCAATCAAAAACAAGGAGTTCAGATAGTACTGTGTGTACCTGGCTTTTGACAATGGACTCCTGTAGACTGGCGAAATCTTGCATAGTAAAAGAGTAGCTTTGGAGCATTTGATCAAGCCCTTCATGCTCACTGTGAGGCTGCATAGGTAAACCTTCGCCTCCAGAACCACAATTTCCCAATATCTCTTCCCAGGTTTGGGAATCAATGGATTTTTTGTTTTTTATGCTATTTGTTACAACAGGACCGTTGATAGTTCTGCTTTTTTCTACCATAGTGGACGAGGGGATTGTGTGAATCTCTTTCTGATAGCTATCCCTCGCTGCTTACCAAAAAAAAAAAAAAAAAATTAAAAATCAAATACCATATGACGTTTTGTAAGTATCATCAAATCAGGTCACCGAGAGCTTACGTGTCAAAGACATCTGATAGTAAGGATCAAAACCAGTAGCTGGAGGCTGCTGAAGTGCTTGATGTGAGTAAAGTATGGGGCTCCCCTGCTGATTGTATGCTGTAGAATGAAAGTACGAGTTATGCTATGCATAAGATAAGATACTACTAAAGTATGAAAGAAGAAGCACCTGATTGTGCATCTTCAAGTTCTGGGGTGTGAACACCATTGACACTTGCTGAGTCAGTAGCTTGTGACTGATTGTTGCTGTGATCATATTGATTAATGCTGCCGGAAGCATAACCATTGCGTTCACTGGTGTAGACTTCCCCAGTTTCTTGAGTAGAATCTTCAGTCCTTTGCATCCGATTATAAGAAGTAGAAACTCTACTACCCTGATTCATTTACAAATTTCACTCTCAAAATGTCAGGTTCCGCAAAAAAAAGAAAATAACAGGGCAGAGAAATGAGTTAACAACAGGAAGAAGTCAAACCTTAACTTCGAGATAGTGGACAAAAACTATGTGGGAAAGCTCTCTGCATAGGCAACCAACAATAAACAACAACAAGAGACTTAGCAAAGGAGATTATTATATGTATTGAATTCATTTGAAGTTATAGTGCTTGAAGGTCAATGTTCTCATCAACTTCAAAGACATAGTAAGAGGGAATCTAACATAATAACGCAAGCAAATGTTGTTTAAGTTATAATAAGCTTACTCTTGAAGCATCCAATAACTGCGTCTTTGAAAATGTTCATTGTCCTGTCCATGTGCATAGTAACAATGTAGCACATCAACGCTTCCAGCCTGCAGGGGATATTCATGAGCAAAGATAAATCACTAATAGGCACCTATAAATCGTATGGGATCAAAGAATCACATTAAAGAATATGTTATGATCTTACTACCTTCAACCTCTCATGAGCTTCTTTAACCGTCTTTCCATCTCTTTTCTTCCTCCAGTTGTGACCGTCTTTCCTGAAGTATCTGAGCACCTTTCGATCAAACAGAAAAACAGATCCACCTGAAATAAAACAGTGATTCATCATGAACATCATTCTTAAAACCTAAAAAAAATGGGTGTACACGACCAGGAGAGATGATGAATTTTACTTGCAGGTGTAGTAGGTGGCTCGGTAGAAATTTGAAATTTTTGGTAATTCTGTAAGATTTCGCAGATTTCAGGAGGACGAAGCCATCGATTTCTTGCTTCTGAAAGTATTTGGCCAACATCTGCGGAGGAAACAAAAAAAAAAAAAAAAAAAAAAAAAAAAGTCTGAGATCACTCCTCTATCTGTAAAGCTTTTAAAGGCACTCTATTAGTACATTTGGTTGGTAGCTTCAAATCTAGTGCAGCTAAAAAAAAAAGTCAACTTCCTATTAGAAAGCAGCTAACTAAAGTAAACCCAACTCAATATAATAGCTGAACCCTTTCTTTCTTTTGTTCTCAACCAAAGATTACATGTCCAAATCTTTTCAGCTTATACAAACCATAAACAATAGCTAAACCAAGAATTAGATTTGTTTTGTTTTCAACTTAAACAACTTAATAGATCGAAACATATTAAAGATTTTTAACTAGATATATATTTGACCCATAAAAAATACACAAAAAGAAATATTATGAGATCACCTAGTTCGTTATTAAGGCTAAATCGTCTTGCTTCCGCCATGGATTCCTTTTTGCGATCTCAGAGTCTCAAAGCAGACATCAACAAAAAAAAAACTTGGAACAGTAAAAGTGAAAGCTTTCTTCTTCTTCTTCTTCTTAGAGAAACAGAGTAATCAAAAGAGGTGGAAACGAGAATCGAAAGGATCAAAGTGAAGATGAGAAATCGACCAAGGAAGCATCTGAGTACTGAGAGAGAGAGAGAGAGATGGCCGCCGAAATTGAATTTCTAGTCAATTTCCTCTGATGCAGCTTCCGCGACTCTGCCTTTTTTTTATTCATTAATAATTAATCTTTCTGTACTAAATTATAAAATGGGTTATTTGTTCACGTGTTCGCACTATATCCTGCTTTATAATTCCTTGTAATAAAGCTGCTAATCAACTCTATAATTAAGTTTTATAAAATGAAATCTTAATTCGGTGAACTATCTTCACCGACTCTGATTACAGCCATTCACTTAAACATCTTAAAATTAGTAATTACCCAAAAAGTTTTTTCGAAAAATCTATACTAATCTGAGGTAACGGCAACCTATACATTTTTTATCCGGTTTGGCAATTCCCTTTGACGTATTTTAAGCCCATTAAAAATCTCCAGGCATGGAATGTTACTTCGCCTATAAACATAAGTAACTTAAACCCATAAGAGCACACACATCAAAATAGTCTTTTTCACCCAAAATATTACTTAAAAAACAAAAAAAAATAAGAAAGAGATTGTAGAAAAATGGAGAAGAGTCTTTGAACATATTTTGAGAAACCCTTTTAGACGATGATTGTTGTAGTTTTTACCATGGTTTTTCTTTTTGAAAATCTATTGTATTTGTTAATGAGAAGAAGACAAAAATAGCACTAAATTAAGTTTTTGTTTCCAAACTAGCACTCAAGGTCAAAAGTCACAAAAATAGCGCTTAATGTTTTATCAAAAGTCACAAACTTAGGGTTTAGAGTTAAAAGGTGGGGTTTATGATTTAGGGTTTAGGGTTTAGAGTTTAGGGTTTAGGGTTTAGGGTTTAGGGTTTAGAGTTTAAAGTTTAGGTTTAGAGTTGAGAAATGAGATTTTGGTGATAAGATTTCAAATTTTGAAAAATAAAAAAATTAAAATTTTCAAAAGATAAACATAGAAATATGCTATTTTGGTCATTTTAGTTTTGGATTGCTATTTTTGTGATATAAACTTAGAAATGTGCTATTTTGGAGATTTGTCCTTTGTTAATATTAGGGCTTATTTTTGAAATTTATAACTTAATTATTTATAACTATGACGTTAGCAATATTCATGTTTATTTATGTTTCTAGTTAATCACAGAAGACTACTCTCATAAATAAATATCTAAATATCAACTTTTTGTTAGAGATTAAACTAATCAGCTGTAAACACTAACTCTAAAAACCATTTTGTATTAGATATTTCATAATTTTAAGTGTTCTAAATATATTATCTGGTTCGTTTTTATTGTTTACAAGCAATATAATAATTCTAGATGATTTGACGGTTATTTTCGCCTCGAATATAAGAAATTGATCTTACAATTATTTGGATATATATTTCATTAAAGATTTGATTTTTATATTTTTATTGCCTCACATACTAACCGATAAATTTGGTTAAAATATTTAATGAGCCGGTCCTTTTAATTTATGAATATGTAGACCATACGAAATTCTAAAATTTGATTGAAAGGTTGTACCAATCTTTTCATTAACATCCATGAGAGATGAAGGATTGACATGGAAGCTTATCAGATTCATCATTTTATAAATATTATTTCATGAGAATTATAATGTTCTCATCTTTTATTAGAAAATGTTATGGCCAGTTGAATTACTAATTTTTATATCTTGTGTTATGTATGATAGATGAATATTTGAGAAGATACAATATTGGTTTATAATTTGGTTTAACAAATTAAATGAAACAGTCTGTCTAAATATCATAAACATAACATATGTTTTTGAATAAAGAATTTAAAGCAAATAAAATCATATTTAAGTTTTTTTGTTGTGTGAAAGTTACAGTGGATAATATATTGAATAAGTTTTTAAATAATATTTCAAATTTCAAATTTAAGTTTTTTATTTAATTTTGTGTAATATTATATTTAATTTTAATAAAATAATATATTGATAGGATACTGTTAGGTAAAAAAACATACATTTAATAAATTTTCTACAGTATAATTCAACTTCCTTTTTTTTTAATTTATCTTCTTTCATTTTCTTCTTCTTCATTTTATCGGTCTTCAACTGTTCTTTTCGACATTCTTCGCTACAAAATGGAGATTCACTGTATTTTTATGTACAACAACACAATCATTCTGCTTTTCAATTATAATTTTCTTGCAAAAGCTACATTCATTTGTGAAATAGCTTAGGTAGTGTGGATCTTTTGGCGGAACCATATGAATGCCTTATAAATGATTTGACTGAAATTAGATCGGGACAAAGATATTTCAATCATGAGACTGTATGTTATATACTGGAAAAAGCTTGTGAACTATATCATTTTCAAACTTATCCAATATTTAATTCTAATATATTTTTCTAGATTTGTTTCTTAAATAGGTCTACTAGTTTAAGTCATATTAAATATTTCTTTATAATGAAAATTAAAAACAAAAAAAAAGATCTTTCTATATGTACTTAATATTTTTATGACTCAGACATAACAAAATTTTATCCAATTAATAATACCATATCTCTATATAGAGTAAGATTTCATTTCCTCATGTTGCTACTTCATCAAAAGGTTATCTAAAAACTTGAAACCTAAACATAATTTTTCTAAACTTAAAAACAGTCTCAAATTCTCATATTTTATTATTTAAACCAAACCTCGTAAAAACGTGTAATAACCTACCAAAAATATACAAATTTGACAAGACATACAATCTTCTCAGCACCCGATGGACCATATCATCTATATTTCAGTCTATGCAAGTACGACCACAAATGAGCTTCAACTAAATTCATTTGGACAACCCAGTAGAGCCTACAGGGAGTCCAAATAGGGAGAACCAAACCAGTAACCCGATTCAAAAAGAAGATCCATCATGTTTACTAAATGGGTCAAACCGACATTGTTTATGAAAAATCTTCAAATCCTTCAATTTTATTCGATTAAAAATTATTTATGGAAGCAATGAGAGTCTGAATATCATCTATAAGCCATCCTAGACGTCCTACCATGTGCCAGCATCCTTCAATTTTATTCAAATAAAACATATTGTTTGAGCAGAAAACATTATGAATAACACTTACATTCCGATTCACCATTCGAGTTATCATCACTAAATTGATCACCATTTTAACCAAACTCGTTTTCATTTGCTTCATCTGTCATATCACCAGGAATATTTTTGTATTCAGGGTTATTCGGATCAGTAAGAAAGATGGAATCGATTGTTGTTCATGTACTTCGACTTCATTTATCCATGAATATTGTTGCAAAGTGGTTCTTCTCCACCGACTATTCAGCCATGAGATGTAACTTTAATACTACATAACCTAGTTGTTCTAGAATCTTTAATATGAGGGTATGAAATGAAGCTAACATGATTAATAAGAAAGACTCAAATTTGTTGTATGTTCATCCAACGTTGACATCAAAAACTCCAATTTTTTAATGACGACATGGTTGAACCATTTACATTTGAAAAGGACACATTTCAATTTCAATAACCGGTAAAAATCTACTTCAATAATCTCTTGAAAGATCCCTAGAAATCTGTTCCATGTAACATATTATTTTAACTCTTTTTTTACTCTTAAATGAGTTGTAATCGTCCACTGTTCGTTAATTTACACTTTTACAACGACTCTTCTTCTAAGTTGGTAATTCATTGTAAAATTACATGTACTCAAATTACGACTGAAATTTGGTGTAAAGTTTCGTCGTTATGCGCATGTTTTCTTGTAGTGATTTTCTTAAGTTTCGCAGGTTTCACTTCTTGGAGGTGGTGTCGATCAATTAACAAACTATCAAGTTCAGATCAATCCAATCTCTAAGAGAAGTCTTATCCCCAACCATTTGTTTGAACAGCATTCAATTAACAAATCGTCAAGTTCAGATCAATCCAAGCTCTGAGAGAAGTCTCATCCCCAACCATTTGTTTGAACAGCATTCCACTTATGATGATTGTTGGACTTTATCACAAAGACTCCATGGCCCAATGGATAAGGCGCTGGTCTACGAAACCAGAGATTCTGGGTTCGATGTCCAGTGGAGTCGTTTACTGTTTTTTAGAATCATGTCCGAAATATTATGAACTACAAAAGACGTACGTTTTATATTATAAAATGAGACCATCGTCAACAGACCACACGAACAACAAACCACTTTGGTCACAGCATCTTTAGGAAAACCAAACCCTACGAAACCTAAAACTTGAACTCATTTTAGACCAAGGAAAGGCTGCTCTCACCACCCGGAGGCCTCCTCGCTCCACCATAGTAATCCCGATACTCGGACTTGCCGTCTGCAAATATATTGTTTCCCCTCATCTCCCGCGATTTAGCTGAGCTATGCATCTTCTCTGAATACCCAGGAGGGATCTTATCAGATTTGAAGATACCGTTGCTCGTGAGTTGCTGAAACTTGGGGTTGTTGTGTATCTTCCTTGATGACTTCACAACATGTTCTTCAGTGTTACGGCTTTGCCCCTGTTAAAAAGCGATGCAATTGTCAATCTATAGCCATCACAAAGTAAAAAAAATAACGAACTTAGTACTTGCATTGGAGGCTTTAGCAGATTCCTCCAAGTTCTTGTTTCCTTTAACTTGCTGTTTTGTTGCAGCTACTTGGGTTTCAGGAGGAGGAGGAGATGCAAAGATGTCGCGACCAGTGATTGCTTTGGTCTTGGAGCTCGATAACTGCTTCTTTTTGCTCTTGGAGTCGGCCTGTGTTTGCACAGACCTGCCCAACTCCTTAAGCTTTGCAGCCTCGGCTGAAGAGGTTGTTGGTTTCTTAGGAGTCGCAGCAACGCTGTTCTCTTCGCCGCAGAAAGATATCTGAGTATCCTGCAAAAATGAGAGTAACCAACCATTCTGAATGAATAATCCTTACAAAGAATGGGAGAAGAGACAAGCAGAAGAAGAAGTTACCTGATCATGATGGTAATGGATTCTTGAAGTGTGAGTTGGATCACCGTTGGTTACGTTACCATTATCAGAGAAGATATCACTACCATTCATCTCTTTTAGCTTGTGGCCAGAACAGTTCTTCCTGTATGAAACACTGAAAGGTACATCATCATACCGGTTATATATTAAACCGGTGGTTTAGCTTCCTTTACACTAACCACTGTAATATATTATACTAAACCATGTAATGTAACAAACTCAATTCTATTAAAAAGATTCAATAGCTATGTATCAGACGAAAACCCTAAATCACATTTCGTTCAGTAAAACCGTTTCTTCCTAATTTCAGTAAAATTCAAAAAATTGAAATATTGAAATCAGGAAGAGATAGGGAATGGTTACTTCTTATTAAGCGATTCGGCTTCCTTGTTGGTGGTTCTGCCACCACGGCCGAGGACGTCGCCGATGTCATCAGACGGCTGCAAAAGAAAATAGAAATTTTGGAATTGAAACTGAATCAGACGACGAAGGATGAGATATCGGGGGGGGGGGGGGGGGAGAACGGACCTGGTTGGAGGGATTAGCGGCGGAGGAGTGGTGGATCTGGGGCCAAGAGAGAAGATCGGCGGTGGAATGATGGGGATCGCTTGATCGCTCCATAATCTCTTTTTGATTTGATTTCGTCTTTTTTGTAACTGTAAATAGTGCTTGTGAGAAGGCTGATCTTTTTTTTTCTTTCTGTCAACAGCTTTGTTTTTCTAATTTTAGTGGAGGTTTCTTTTTTTATTTTACACTTAAAAATTTTAATTGAGAATCGACAACCCAGCGGTTTGGTTTGTTTTCATCGACAAATTCGATTTATTTTGTTTATTTAAGATTATTGAACCGGTTTACTTGTATAATTTGGTTGATCAGGTACATCACTAATTCACGATTGGTTTGGGACCGTATAACTGTATATAAACTTAAATAGAAAAATAAGAAATTAGACTTTGGATACAGTTTCATAGAAAAATGTATATAAATCATTAAAAATCTAGTAACAAGAAATGATTCATTTTCTGTGGCCTGTTGGATTACGTTTTAGTATATTGCTGGTATGATCCTAATTTTTACTGTTAAAACGCTCTATTTGACGGATCGACGCATGTCATTGATGTAACGTAACGATAACACAATCATCTTATTTAGTTTAAAAATACCTAAGATCAATGTTTTCTTAAATTCGTTGAGAACCTCTCTATGTTTTAGCCGAAAACAAAGAATAAAAAAAAATCTCTTAACTATTATTAATCAAATCATAAACTGAATACATCTCTAGGCATAAGACTGCTTATTTATATGAAAACTAAATAAAAATAAAACTATTAAAAATACTTAAGATAATTCTAACTAATTAAGATAAATACTAAAAAATAACTATAAACTAGATAATCAAAATATTTAGAATATATCCAAATATCTCTCCTTTTTTTTTTTTTCAACATCCAAATATCTCTCTATATCATTTTTTCTAGGTTGGAAAAGATTCGAATCTTAACCGTGATCTTCAACCCCAAAACCTTCAAGACTTGAAATCTTCACATGAAACCTTATTTTTTTGAGACTCTTCAAGTGGTATCTCTTGACCTTCTTATTATTCCTCTCCAAACAAATTATAAGACACGTATTGCCTTTAGCCAAAATTTCCATAATTTGCATGAAACCTCCTTTTTTATTCCAAAACTCCAAGGAGACATCTGATTGGCTTCTAGTGCTGTTGAATACATACTTGACGTCTTCTTTTGTCGATATGACATGGAGATTTTTAGTAGTAGTGAATCCATCTTCCCAGACAGCCACCACATGTCCATCACTCATCCTTGCAATTTTGATGAAACTGTTTTCATCATCGTCACAAATAGAATTTTGAACATGAGCGTCTTTCTCTTCCATAACAACATCATCATATATATTGAATATTGGATCACCAACAATATCGATATAAATGGTGTCTTCATTTTCAGAAAATAAGTTTTCCTTTGCGAAAAAATAAATGTTCTCTTCAACATGATTCCAGAATCGTTCCTCGATTAAGAAATCAAAGATATGCAGCTCTGATATCACCTGGTATAACGGAAGCTATAATAACATAAAGATCTTATTTAGTCTAAAAATATCTAAGATCAATGTCTTCTTAAATTCGTTGAGAACACCTATGTTCTAGCCGAAAACAAGAAATAAAGAGAAATCTCTTAACTTTTATTAATCAAATCCTAAACTGAATACAACACAAAATTTTGTATTCATCAAGAAATATATATATGAAACTTGACGGATATCAAAGATAGGGTCATTCGTCAATATAATCAAGTATAGTTTCATATCAGCCAAGCATGTTAAACTATAGATAGGAGCAATTGACCAGGTTTTTTTCCAAAACAATAATTAATTAAATAAAAAGAAGTGATGCAAGAAACAAACAAGCTACTGACTAATAATCTTTTCTCTTGCCTCATGAAGGCAACCTTGATTATTGGATCTGCACCAAACTTGGAGCATAAGAGACCACAATATCTTTTAGGGGTGGGCATTCGGGTACCCATTCGGGTTCGGTTCGGATCTAATCGAGTTTCGGGTTTTCGGGTTTAAAGATTTCAGCCTCATTCGGGTATTTCTAAATTTCGGTTCGGGTTCGGTTCGGATCTTTGCGGGTTCGGTTCGGGTTCGGATAATCAATTTAAATTATTTTTAAAATTTTAATATTCATTATATGCTTAAAATTTCTCAAAATCTATAAAACAAAATAATATATTACATATAAATTTGTATAATATATGTCAAAATGCCTAAAATTAACATATAAATTGGTTTGACTTGAATATTTGGATAGAAAATCAATAGATATTTCAAACATTTTGGTGTTTTGAATATATTTTAGCTATTTTAGACATTTACTTTTGACTATTTATGTATATTTTCAAGTATTTTAGAGAACTTAAAAGTATCTTATATATTTTGGATGTTTTTAATATATATTAAATCTAAAAATAATATATATTAAATCTAAAAATAAGTAATATATTTAGGTATATAAATCTATTTCGGTTACATTCGGGTACCCGAGATACTTCGGTTCGGGTCGGGTTCGGTTTCGGTTCTTTAGATACCAAAATTTTGAACCCGTTCGGATATTTAATTAATTTCGGTTCGGGTTTAGTACTACTTTTTCGGATCGGGTTCGGTTCGGTTCTTCGAATCCGGGTTATTTGCAGAGCCCTAATATCTTTCATATATGTTTTTTTCTGGTAGCATCCATCCTCTCCTACCACATAACATTTATCTTTGTAGTCATTTTCAATGAAGAAACTCTCAACTTCCAACCAATGGTCCGCCCCAACGAAAGGTTTCATATCAACTTTAAGGAAACTGCTCCACGACACAGCATCTGGCTCAATCTTAGTTGTAATCCATATCACAAATTCATATAGGTACTTTTGAAATAGCACCGCAAGCTGCTCTCCTCTTACACAAGAACATCGAATCCCATCATCCCCAAATTTATCACTACTGTCAAATGGTAGATCCATACACGGTCCAAATTTCTCTCTAGTAAAATCGAAACCTAATAGTTTCCCATCAACAACAAAGTAACTATTTCCCTTCAATGACACACCTCTCTTCCGTCTCCGTTTAGGATTGGTAGGATTGTTGATATCAAGTACCCTCCATTAACTCAACTTAAAATCGTAGATTTCATGCTTTAAATGATTATCAAAAAGCACCAAGACTTTATGGTTCTTGCTGTTGTCGTATCCAATAGCATACTGATTTGTTTCGATCCTCCTATTTCTGAGTTCAATCCATCTGGTTTGAGCCAAATACGGGTTCCATACCACTAGACTGTCATCCTCACCCTTGGCTAAGCATAACAATAAGCCGTCACACTGATTGACTATCAGTAAATCGAGAGGAATATGTAGTTTAGCTATCTCCTTTATACATGTCAAGTCTTTGATGCTATGAATTCTGTGGAGACTGAATCTTTTTCTAAAACGATAACCATCAAAATTCAAGAACATGGGAAACTCTTTGGCTGAGTGTTTCTTTGTAAATGCGACAACCCGCTCCGTGGGAACTACCTGCCCCGTGGGCTCCAGGTTCACAGTGCTGCAGCGCACGACCCCAACCCCTCCATTATGAGTTCTCTCTAACTCCATAATTAGGTTATTGGTGAGCCTCGAACCCAGGACCTCACTTTTTAACATCATTCTCTTAAGTGATATTTTTAAGTTTATTTGGTAGATTTGTTTTTAGAAATTTTAATATTTTTATAAATATTAAACTACGATGCTGATTTGACATATTTTCTGATATTTTAAATTATTTGTGAATGATTTTAATAGCGTATAGCCTCTATCATAAAAACATATATGGACATAATTTTGTTTTTTTTTGTGAAACTCTTTTATGTTAAATTTTAAATAAATTAATATAAATACCAATCTAACTTTTAAGATAATTTTTATATTTGTTAATTTATCGTTTTGTATTGATTTTTATTTTTTTATGTACATGATTATTTGAATTTTTTTTTTAACTTGATTCCTTAACTTGTTCCTTTTTTGTTAGTAAAAGTTTTATTTTTAATTTTCAAATATTTAGTTTATGTAACAAGTTAATTATTTTTCGTGAACTTTTTTTTCTTTGTTTAACTTATTTGATTTTAATTTTATTTTGAGAAAATTAACTTTAGAACTTTAAATAGAAAAATATTAACTTGATAAGTAGAGGAGTGTCAAAGCCAGAAACTATGGCAGTAAGGTTACAAAGAAAGAAACTGTTACAATTTCTGAACTTGATCAAGTCCACCAAAATGACACTCCACCGGTATGAAAAACGATTTTTCCCAGTGAATCTGTTAAAGAAATCTGTCTAGCTCCTACTATGATAGTACTATTGTTGCAGACATGCACCTTTTGTTGTTTTGCTACTATCGTGGACATTTTGTCTCAGTATGACTGGTAGTTCATTGCATGCACTAAGTGTAAATGTAAACTAAGGCAAGCAGACAAATCCTTAGTTTGCAACACATGCAGTTACACAAATACGGTTTGGTCTTATCAAGTACGTTATTGTTTCTATTATAATAATATCTCATATCAGATAAAATAATAAAGCATTATGAATACTCCTTAACATATATCATTACTATTTTAAATTATATATTGTTTTCCCAAATCCTAGTGACATTATAGAAAAAATGTTTTACTGTTTTAGTACGAAACATATTTTTTCCTTTTTAGTATATATATGTAAAAAAAATAGTAACAGTGTCATTACCTTCGTAATATTTCGATAAAAATAACTAAACTGACTCTAAATCTTTAGAAAACCAAATTGGAAAAGGAAAACAGTTTTTAATCAGAAATACTTAGCTATAAAAGAAAATAGAGAGGGCCACCCTAAGAGATAGAAACCTTAATTAATTTATACGGAAACAATGACGATGATTACTGATCTTTCACTGGATTTGGTAGAGGAGATACTCTCTAAGGTCTCGATAAAATCTCTCAAACCAGTAAAATCCACTTGCAAAGAATGGAACACTCTATCCAAAGACGAGAGCTTTACTGTGACAACCCGCCCCGTGGGAACTACCTGCCCCGTGGGCTCCATGCTCACAGCGCACCGACCTCAACCCCTCTATTATGAGTTCTCTCTAACTCCATAATTAGGTTGTTGGTGAGCCTCGAACCCATGACCACACCTTTTAACAGCATTCTCACTGGACAAGCTGTCACCAATATATATATAAATTTACTTCTTTAAGATTAGTTTACTTATTTTTTTTCTCTTAAGTGATATTTTTAAGTTTATTTTGATAGATTTGTTTTTAGAAATTTTAATATTTTTATAAATATTAAACTACGATGCTGATTTGACATATTTTCTGATATTTTAAATTATTTGTGAATGATTTTAATAGCGTATAGCCTCTATCATAAAAACATATATGGAGTTAAACTGAAATTAATAAAATAAATAAAGAGTTAAACTGAAATTTAATATTTAAAATATTCTTATTTACATTGGTACTGTCTATAAGAAATCATCTAAATTTATAACAGGTTAAACAAGTTTCTTAACAAAACAATGGTTAATTTTGGTTATTTTTATCGATCCAATTCATTCTTTTCTTACGTTATGTTTACAAAGTTGTATGTAAAATAAATGATGGTAAAAGTAATTCAATTGTGTAAGACGCAAATTGTTAGTTCTGTTTATTTATGTGTTTTCTCCTTTTATCAAAGAAATGAATTGACATTTTACTCATTAGCAATTAAATTTTAGTAACACTACTAATATTATGTTTTGAGACAGACAAATGTTTCTAAAAAATTATAATCCAAATCTTCATTAAAGTAATCTGATAAGTTTTTATGAAACAAATCTAAATATTTTTATAATCTACAATAAAGCTCTAAAATTAGGTCATTAACAATAAAAAAGCACATAGTGACTCTTTATACGCATTTAATGTACTTCACCTATAAAAGTTACATGATCCATGCTTATGAAACTTTATTAAAAGCGATCAACATAACATATAAAATTTAAAATGATCTCACACAAGTTCTATCAAAGAAAGATATTTGAACAACAATGTTAATAAAATATATGAAAACATAATAAAAACAATCTAAAGAAATTCACCAAATAAATTAGTTAATATTTTTAATAATATTTACAATTAGGAAAAAAATATATGTGAGCTAATAAAACATCATAGTTCGGCATTAATTTATAATGTAACTAGATCAAGTAGAAGATATATCTAATATATATTACAGATTTTATATAGTATTATTTTAATAAAAATTACTTAAGGTTAGTTAAATTTCTATTTATTTATTTTCCCTTTTCTTATAGCTAAGAATTAAATATTAATATTTTAAAAAAAATCATCAAAATATTTATCATGTTTAAAATCTAAAACTAATATTATACTATCAGTATGAATTTTAAAGAATTAAATAAGCGTATTTCAAATACATATATAATAAGTATATAATAATCATATTTTCATTGTAAAAATTGGTAAATACAAACGAAGTTAGACATTGCGCATATGGAGTAATTTTTTTATGTCATTTGACTAGAAAGACAAACATAAATTATAATAAAATATATTCTATCAGTGTTGTAGTAGTTAATAAGCATCAAACAATCTATATTTATATTTTTAAAAAGTTATGATTAATAAACAATTTAAATACATTTATAAACATATTTGTACATTGACATATATAAAAAGAGATATCTTAATGTTAGTTAGTTTTTTTGTCGCGATCTTAATATTAGTTAGTTAAAGGGTATAAGAGCATCCCCATTAGTGAACCCCCTCTTGGGGTTCAAGTTTATAATTTTTTATTATTAATTTTTTTGTTTGATTAAAAAAAAATAGAACCAATCGCGGGCCGCCACGACACGTGGCGGCCCGCGAAACAGTGATGAACTCGCCGGACGCAGGTTTATTGGGGAGAACTGAGAAGGGACAGATTCATCACTGTTCATTATTTTAATATTTTTTTTTTGGGAGTCTGTGTGAACCCCCCATAAGTTCACTAACGGGGATGCTCTAACTTCTGGTTAATGAAGGATGGTAGTGAAACTCACATCTCTCATCATTCAATTTTGTGGGTATTTCCTTTTTTTTTTTGTTTTTAAGTAGGTTGGTAAACAATATAATGGAAACGAAAACTAAACTTGCAAGTTTAATTTTTCAAATTATTAAACAGAAAAATATATCAAAATAGAAAATGTTAATAATAGCATTATACATAATTTTTAGTTTGTAATCAACCATTCTAATAATTAACAATATGAAGCTAACTTCTAACATAATATCATCTATTTTTTTGAGTGTTCATATTCAGCACTATGAGAGGTTTTGATGAAAAGAGTGTTTAGAAATCAGTACACTGCGAGTTAGGGAGACCTGATCAGGCTTATCACAGAGTCCACACAGAGCAAGCACTTTTAATCAAGAAATCATACTATTTGGAGATAAAGAAATCGAAGAAGGCATGAGGAATCTCCCTTACCGGTTGCAGTTGTAATCAAGATGATTGATAAGAATTTGAGGAACAAGTTTACCATCATTCAGAAGAAAGGAGATGTCGCTTTTGAAGAGGGAATGACTTGTTTGTTTGACACAAGATAGAACTATCAAGAGGAAGATGCAGTTTAAGAAATAATGTAGGAAAAGATAGAATTTTTTTCATTGCTCATTCTTTATAGGTTACACTTGATGTAAAAAGGGATTTTAAATTAAATTTAACATTCAATTCCAAAAAAAAGAAGATAATACTATATAAATTGACTAGATTAAGAGCATGCCAACCTTGTGCCTTTGCACGCTTTAGCACCGAATGAATCCAGTCCCTTTGAATGTATCCTCTCATCACCAGCAACGATCCGTGCTTTCCGGGGTGTTATTCGATAGAAAATTAAAGTGTTATTGGATTGGGAAGTTTAATAGAGTTTGATGGAATCTAAATCTGAAATGAAATACAGTGTTATTGGATTGAGAATTTGTCATATAGAATTAGAATCACCTGTTATTCAATATCATCTGCATTTTATTAGAATCTAATTTGAATGGAATATGATGTACTTTTGTATGAGAAATAAGCGTAAACAAAATCCAACACTTCTGGCTTGGATTTTGAATTTCATCAAAAAAAAAAATTCTTTTACAATTCTCCTCCAACTAGGAGATTCTCCTCCAGGATGGAGATGTTCCAAATTGATGTGGATGTATTAAGAACTGGCTTGATTATTAGGGATATGCAAATCTAAATTCACGTTTTAAGAAGTCTGAAGATAAGAGACGACATCATGGGTTGAAGGTGATTAAAACCAGTTTCTTTTATTTTCGTAAAAGTTCATCACATCTTAACTACCTAGCAAATTAAAAATATCCACTAATTTTAGAAACAAAAAAGTTCCATAGCAGTTATTAAAATCCCCATGCATTACATTGGAATCATCAAATTCCACTGAAGTACAATCAAACTCTAATTCCATTACGTAATTCTAATTCTCTATTCAATAACACCTCCTTAATGTATTTTAGTGGAATTGTGAACAGAAGTATTTTACTCAGCAGATTTCACTGACCCTAACTATTTATATATAAAACATAACTCAAGCTTAGTGAATACTAACTTCTCTGTTCCATGGACTATCGTTTTCTTAAAAGGGATATCCTTGATTAAATTTCATTAATACTATTGAGTACATAGGAAAAGAGGGGGACAACAACACTAGAAGAAAACTTATATATACATTCTTGCTAAGCCATCTACTCGATCGAAGATATCCTCAGAGACTATTGTAAGAAAATCATACCAAGAAAAACCGCTGAAGATATCTTAAAAACCCGTCAAGTAACAGAGATCCCCAGCCATCTGAGTCTACTATGGAAAACCCAATCTTCTCAAGAAGATCTTCGTTAAATCTCGGCTTGACGTCACCTACTAGCTTGCGGTTACACTTGTCTTCAAGTTTCTCGGTGAACCACCCATACTTTGTGTCCAACGACGTTCTTGACGTATCCGCTAGCGTGAAGAACTTTCCCTTGTACATGACTTGCCACGTCATCCTCACGTCTTCTTCACCGGCAGTGATAGCTGCGTTGCTTACGTCGACTTCGATTTGGAACTTGTCGTTAGGACCAAACACGAGATCTTTACCCCTTTTGTAAACCGATGCTTTCTTTGTTTTAGTGGAAACGTGGACGATGAAGCTGAGATCAGAGAGTAGTATCTTGACGGCTTCCGCCACTTGATCTTTTCGGCGGCGTTTAGCGTCCGTTTCAACAGCGGAGACAAGGTGTTTGTAAGAGATAGTTTCGGTGTTTTGTACGACCTCATAGGGAGAGGAGCGCTGTGAAGACCTTGAGGTTAAGAGAGCCTTCCATAGATTGTCAGAGGAGAAACACTCTAACCACGTGGTTGAGACGCAAGAGGCGATGGCGAGAGTCTCAGGCTCCATGTAAGGACCAAGAACGCATAGCGCCTCCCAAGACGGTGGATGTGGCTCGGTATGTTCATGTTCGTCGGCTTTTTTAGGCACAACCATATGTGCGGCTTTCTCTTGAGTGATCTCATCGTAGCGTTTGCGTTTCAGGGGGTTCTGTTTCAGGGCGGAGGGAGAGGACAAAACACGCGCAACAACGAAGGAGGTAAAGGGAGACATGTCGAAGTTGTCTGATGTCTGTAATTCACCTTTTTAGTTTGGACTGGTTATAAGTTATTGCTGATCACTATTTATAGGCAAATGGCAACTTTTTATGAATAACAAATGGCAACTTTTTTATGAATAAACTAAAGTAATGGCAACTTTTTTATGGATAAACTTAAAGTAAAATTGGAAATTTTAATTGTTCAAAGATAATTATAATATTATATTCTTATTGCTTACGCTAACGGATTTTGAATAAAAATCGTATCTAATTAATTCATGAATAATTGCTTTGAAAGTTCTTTGTAGAATTCGTATCTCTCCAAGTTTATATTTTCAAAAGAGTGAATGATATTTGGCTACTTAACTTATTTTATCTTTTCTCTCTAATTTGTAACTCTCCTCTCAGTGATTTGAGAGCCAAACAGTTTGTTATGTTGCCTATTTTCTTTTCATGTTTTAGAATTATATATAGGCTGAGCGCCCACATGATTAAGAGTAGTCTTTTTAACACCTTGATTGTTATTTAATCACGTTGACTATCATGAATGTTTCAAAGTGCACACATCACAATGCATTACACCACAGAAACTGTGGATATACTTAGAGCAACGTACTCAATCAATGCTACGAGGAGGAGCTTCTCAAAAGATAATTAGTTGTTAATTAAAATAAAAATGATTGATGAGTTCAAAAATGATTGATGAATTCTAACATTCATCTAATAAATTCTCAAAAAAAATTATTTTGAGAATTTATTGGGTGGGTATTAGAACCACATTAATCATCATTTTTGTTTTAATTAACAATACATCATTTTTTTGAGAACTTCCTCTTCACATCATTGATAAGGATGCCCTAGCTGCATAAAGGGAAAAATATATTTCATTCTACTAGAATTACTACAGTTGATGACCAAAAATATAATAAATGCATGAAATTTAAGAATATAAAAAATGTCCAATTATTATGGTAATAAAGCAAATGAAATAGTTAAGATGGGTAAAAAAAGAATATAAAAAGTATAAAAAAAGATTTTAAAATAGGTAAATTATGTTTTATACTTCTAATTTAATATAATAATTGATACCAAATTTCTTCCATTAATATTTAAATCTAAAATATTAAAACATGAGTACAAATAAAAATTGAGTCAGACTTTTTCTAAATATTTACAAGGAGATGCCATTGCTCCTTGACGTAAAAAAAAAAAAAGAAAAAATCTCGAGAAAGGCTTCAGTATTGGATATCATTGACTTGAGTCCATTACCTACGTAATGATCAACAATAATAATTAGACTTATCAGAGGGTGAATCTCGCCGACCAATAGTATTGTGTTATTTCATATTTGATATTTTTTTAAAAAGAAAACAAAATATTATCAAATTATATTATCTTTTTAAAATTAAAAGGTAATAAGAAATAAATAAAAAATAGTAGTAATTACAAAAAAAATATTTTTTAACGTCGTCAGCAAAACATTAAACCCTAAATCCTAATCCCTAAATTCTAAACCCTAAACCCTTGGGTAAACCCTAAACCCTAGGATAAATCTTAAACTCTAAGATAAATCTTAAACTCTAAATCAAAATAACTAAACACTAAAACACTCAAGGTTTATGATTTAGGGTTTAGAGTTTTAGGATTTAGTGTTTTTATTTAGAGTTTAGGATTTATCCAAGGGTTTAGGGTTTACCCAAAGGTTTAGAGTTTACCCAAGGGTTTAGGGTTTACCCAAGGGTTTGGGTTTACCCAAAGGGTTTAGGTTTACCCAAGGGTTTAGGGTTTAGGGATTAGGATTTAGGGTTTAGTGTTTTGCTGACGACGTTAAAATTTTTTTTTTAATTCTTTTTTCTGTAACTGCTATTTTGTTTCCTTTTTTAAAAGATATCGAATTTGAAATAAATAAATCCTATTGGCTGGTTAACCTAGAGATTCACCCTAGGGGGTGAACCCAAGAATAACTCATAATAATATGGGTCGAAATATGTATCTAATACTTAGTCCATATGATGTTTGATTAGGTTTAATCCAATCGATGATTGGTCTCATTCTATTGATATCATTATATAGTATACTTTGTACAAAGGAGCCGTTAGAGGCACATAACTATACTACCTTAAATGAATATAAGAATATATACTTTCCTATGCTAATACCCTCCCGCAGTCGATACGTGGTGATCTCGTACGTGAAGACTGGACTTGAATGATTTGAATAGAGAGGTAGGGAGGACTTTTGTGAAGATATCAGCATATTGATGCGCTGAGGGGACATGTAGGACACGAACCTGGCCGAGAGCCACTCTTTCGCGGACAAACAAAATGTCTAGCTCGACATGTTTTGTTCGATGGTGTTGTACTGGGTTCGTGGAGAGGTATACCGCGCTTACATTGTCACAATAGACAATTGTTGCTGTTGAAAGGGGGCAGTAGAGTTCGGTAAGAAGGTTGCGTATCCATATTGTTTCAGCTACTGTGTTTGCCACACCGCGGTATTCGGCTTCTGCACTAGATCGAGAGACCGTTGGTTGGCGTTTAGAAGACCATGAAATGAGGTTATCACCTAGGAACACTGCAAAACCGGATGTGGAGCGTCGTGTTGTCGGACAACCCGCCCAATCTGCGTCTGTATAAGCTGTTAGTGTCGTCGTCTTGGACGGAGAAATATGTAAGCCTTCTGCTATGGTTCCTTTTAGGTAACGAAGGATATGTTTGATGGCAGTGAAATGCGGCTCGCGAGGATCATGCATGTGCAGACATATTTGTTGTACGGCATACGCGATATCAGGGCGAGTGAAAGTGAGATATTGTAGAGCACCGGCGAGGCTACGATAGAGCGTTGGATCTTCGACTGGAGGCCCATCAGCGGCATGTAGTTTTGCGGATGTGTCCACCGGGGTTGAACATGGATAGCAGTTGGACATATTGGCGCGATGTAAGATATCTGCCGCGTAGTTTCGTTGGTCCAAGAAGAGCCCATTGTTGTCCCTGCGAACCGAAATGCCAAGAAAATAGTGAAGCAGACCAAGATCTGTCATTGAGAATTCAGATTTGAGAGAGGAGTGAATAGACCTGAGAATAGTGGAAGAAGAGGCTGTGAGGATGATATCATCCACATAGAGGAGAAGGTAAGCAAGTTCTGAGCCTTGGCGATAGACGAACAAAGATGTGTCGCTCTTGCTGTTTTTGAAACCAATCTTTGTAGCGTACTGGGTGAAACGTTGAAACCATGCACGTGGGGATTGCTTAAGGCCATATAACGATTTCTTGAGAAGACAGACATGATTTGGTTTTTCTGGATCAACGAAACCTGGTGGCTGGTGCATATAGACTGTTTCCTCAAGAGTCCCGTGTAAAAATGCATTTTTGACGTCAAGTTGGTGTAGTGGCCAGTTCCGAGAGACCGCAAGGTGGAGGACAGTGCGGATTGTTGTTGGCTTAATGACTGGACTGAAAGTCTCCTCACAATCAACACCGACTTGTTGAGATTTTCCATTTGCGACGAGCCGTGATTTGTGTCGTCGTAGCGTACCATTTGCATTAAATTTATGACTAAACAACCACATGGAACGCACAACATTAGTGTTTAAAGGACGCGGCACAAGATCCCATGTGCCACTTTCAACTTGGGCGTCATATTCAGACTTCATTGAGGCATTCCAATTTGGGTCACGAGCAGCTTGAATATGAGACCGAGGAAGAGGAGAGACGAGGTCTGTGTGTAAAGAGACAATATTCTTGGCTTTGTTGATCCCGCTTTTACTCCTGGTTTGCATTTGGTGAGGGTGGACAGGAACAGAGATAGCAGGAGAAGGGGCAACATTAGTAGAAGAGGGATCATGAGAAGGAATGGGTTCAGGTGTAACAGAGGAAGGATTTTCCGAAGGCAGAGATGAGGGTTGGGGAGGTGAAGTGTTTGTTACCGGTGAAGCAGAGGAAGGAAGAGTGGATAATGATGAACCAAGATTAAAAAGCGAAGGGTGATCAGAAGTGGGAGCGATGGGAGTGTTGATAGATGAAGGTGTTGATGTAGAGAAGAAAGGGAAGGTAACTTCATCGAAGATGACATGCCGAGATAGAATAATGCGTCGAGAGTCAAGGTCAAGACATCGGTAGCCAAGATGGTGTGAGGGATATCCCAAGAAAACACACCTTGTAGATCGGGGAGAAAGCTTATTAGATGAAGTTGCTAAAAGGTTGGGATAACACAAGCAACCAAAAACGCGAAGATGATCATACGAAGGTGTTTTATTAAAAAGACGAGTGAAAGGAATTTGGTTATCAATGGCAGTAGAAGGTAGTATGTTAAAAAGATGAGCCGCCATGTGCAATGCTTCAACCCAATAGGTGTTTGGCATATGAGACTGAAAAAGAAGGACACGCACTAGAGTGTTGATGGTGCGGAGGGTTCGTTCAGCACAGCCATTTTGAGGAGAAGTGTATGGACAGGAAAAACGTGGCTGAATACCATGAGAAGAAAAGAAATCCAACATTTCTCGATTATTAAATTCGCCACCATTGTCACACTGAAAACTTTTTATAGGAATTTTAAACTGAGTTTTGACAAAGTTGTAAAAATGTAAAAATTTTGCAAAAACCTCACTTTTTTGACGAAGAGGATAAATCCAAACAAAATGTGAGAATTGATCTAAGAAAATAACATAATATTTAATTCCACTAATACTGGACACTGGAGACGTCCAAATGTCGGAATGAATTATTTCAAAGGGAGAAGAAACAACTGACGAAGAAGAATAAAACGGTTGTCTAAGATGTTTTCCAAGTTGACAAGCATGGCACAAAGAAGAAATATCAGTTTGCGAGCAATCAAATAAACCAGAAGAAACAAGACGACGAAGAACAGAATGACCGGGGTGTCCTAAACGGCGATGCCAAGTTGAAGCAGTGGCAGAGGAAATGAAGGCTTGTGGTGAAGAAGGAGCAGAGGGAGACGAGATAGAGTAAAGCGGGCCTTTGCTATCACATCGGATGAGAGGAGTCCGAGTACGAAGGTCCTTAACAAGAAAACCAAGAGGGTCAAATTCGACAGAGCAAGAATTGTCAATGGTAAATTGACGCACATAAATTAGATTTTTTAAAATTTTTGGACAGAGAAGAACGTTGTTAAGATGCAGAGGACGAAAAGTAGATGGAAAGGATGTTCGACCAAAAGCAGTGACCGGTAAAATAGAACCATTACCAACAGTAACAAGCGGAAGTGACGTATGCGAAGAAGAAGATATAGTTGAGAGAGTACCTGGCTGAGAAGTGAGATGAGCAGTCGCACCTGAATCCATGTACCAGCCAGCATCAGATGGATCAGTGAGAGTCATGGTATTGAAGGCGTTAGCAAGAGTTGTGGGTATGAGATCGTTAGATTCCACAGAAGGGGTTTGGTGCATTCCTGCAAGATAAGCTGAACCAGTGGAAGGAGGTGCTGGACCTAAGATCCCTGGGGACGGACGGGACTGTCTCTGCAGTGTATGAGGCGCAGCCGTAGCTCTTACTTGAGGGTTTGGCTGAGACCACGGCGAACCAGGCCACATCGGCATGTTGGCCCATTGTGGGTACATGGACCACGGAGGAAGAGCAGGCCACTGCAGCTGATTGTGTCCATTCCAAGAAGTTGGCTGTTGTTGATTCCAGTTGCCACTATTCCAATTTGAGTTGCCACGTCCCCTATTATGGCGACCACCTCCTCTATTTCCACGGTTGTTGCGACCACTGTTTCGGTTATTTTGGTATTGAGGAGCTGAGGATGCTGTTCTGTTGTCATAGGTCTGTGGTGATGCAGCAAGAAGAACTTGGGGAGAGGAGGCATGATCAACGTGCGAAGGATCTGGTCGTCGTTGCGTCTTGAGACGGTCTTCCTCATCCTTGAGCATGGAGCGAGCATCACTGAAAGAACATGGAGGAGATCGATGTTTGATGACGTTAACAATATTATCAAATTTGGAACTAAGACCATTTAGGAGATGCATCACGAGGACACGTTCTGTGATAGGTGAGTTGACATTGGCTAGAAGATCAGAAAGAGTTTTCAGTTTCTGACAGTACTCATGAACGGACAGGTCGCCAATCGTCAATGACCGGAGCTCGTTTTCGAGCTGGATGGCTCGAGCTTCCTTGTTATCACGAAACAGATTCTCAATGGTGGTCCATAGCTCACGTGCAGAGCACTTGGTTTTGAGAACTGATTTGAGAAGCGATTCAGATATTGTTCCGTAGATCCACATCTTGACAGTGCCGTCGACTTGGGACCAAGCTGTGTCTGTCGGATCCGTCGGGAGAGAAGTGCCATCGAGATGGCCAAGAACGGTGAAGCTATGACAGTGTGTCTCGAAGAGTTCACGCCAAAGATCATAGTTCATCTGGTTCATGTCCAAAATGATTGGAATATGATTCTTAATTTGGGTGAGACTCAAGGTACGGTCGGAGATTTGAGTTGGTTGTGCCGCCATCGTTACGTTTGTAACTTGTGAAAAAGGGAAGAAGTGAGAGAGAGAAGAAGAAACATAGAGTTTGAGAAGTGAGAGAGGGAAGAAATGTTTAGAACCAGAGGAGAGAGAGATTTAGAAACAGAGGAAGAAGATGATGAACAGTAAAGAGAGCAGAAATAATAACGAAAGGTTTAGGAGGCGGCTATTAGAGCACAAGCTCTGATACCATGTTTGATTAGGTTTAATCCAATCGATGATTGGTCTCATTCTATTGATATCATTATATAGTATACTTTGTACAAAGGAGCCGTTAGAGGCACATAACTATACTACCTTAAATGAATATAAGAATATATACTTTCCTATGCTAATATATGACACACGTCTAATTATGAGAACAATTTCGACGTTTGATTAGGATCTTTACAAGTTGAACCTGATACACAAATATAACTTAAGATATTGATGACCTCCGTATATTACATGTATGATTTTGGTATAATGTACTCTTAGAAGGTAGACAACTGATCCTGCTTTGGTCTTTGTGTTTTTAAATCATTCGGTTTAAGTAACCAACTGGTTTTTTAGCAAAAAATAAAAAAAAGTAACCAACCGGTTTTGATTAAAAAAAAAGAAGTAATCAACCGGTTCTGTTTTTTCGTAATCATTCACTTTTTACATACAAATGACTAATATCCTTTTTGGTTGTATACAATAAATAAAATTATCTATTATAAACCACAAGTTTATCATGTGAACAATTACCATATTAAAAATATATATATTGTATGCAAAATTTTCAAATATATATTACTAAACATATAAATGAAATTGTGTTTAAAAAAACATACCCGCACGACCGTACAGATTTAACTCTAGTTAATAGTTAATATTAAATACCATCTCTTAGCATTTGAACAAAAAAAAAAAAAAATACCATCTCTTAGCGGAGTTTTTTAATTCACATTTACTATTAAAAAAATTTAAGACACCCTGAATGGATCTCTAGGTATGCTCTTGTAAATAAGCACATATAACTCTCCAACTCTTTACCAAAGCTCCTCTTTAACAAAAAAGATGGCGACTCTCTATAATCAAGTTCCTTCTCTATCTGTAGTTTTCTCTCTCTACACCTATTTTTCTGCAATCACGATGCTCTTTCGTACAATCCTCAACGAGGTTGTTCCCGAGCGAATCCGAGAATACGTCTCTCTGAAAGTTGTGGACTTCACCTTTGTTATCGAGGAACGGTGGGAGTTTGCTGAGAACCAGACTTTCCGTGCGCCTGAAGTTTACTTACCCACGCGTCTCGCCGGACTCTCCACCAGTGAACTCCTAGTGGGTTCGAGTGATCTCAAGAACCCAGCGGCTGAGCCAAAACTTGGAATCGCTGTGAATAAAAAAATCATAGATGAGTTTGAAGGGATTCGCCTTGAGTGGACTCTTCACTCTGTTGAGACTAAGAAGTATTGCCGGGAGAAACGGGTAGGCTCTGTTTAACTTATACCTTTGACTCTCCTCTTTTTTTTTTTGAATTAACCATAGTGCCCTGCGACCATAGCCCACGTACTAATCTGTGGGCCCAGCATGCCGACATTTTTTTTGTTCTTACAGTGTTGGTTTGTGGATGTTTTAAGGTACTTTCACTTGACATGTAAGAAGGAATTTCGTGAGAAGATACAAACAAATTACTTCACATACTTGGCGAAATCAGCAGAGAAGATAATGAAGCACCGAGAGGATCTCGAGATCTTCACATACAACAAAAAAGATTCTTGCCGCCATTTTCGAGCACCACGCCACATTCGAGACCCTAGCCATTGAGCCAGATCTCAAGACAACATTGATCTAAGATCTTGACGCTTTCTCCAAAGGAAAAGACTTTTTCAAGAGCGTGGGACGTGCCTGGAAACGTGGATATCTTCTTTACGGTCCTCCGGGTACCGGAAAATCCTCAATTGTCGCTGCAATCGCTAATCACATCATGTGAGATATAATATCTATGACCTCCAGTTTCAGAGCGTTAAAGACGATGGTGAGTTGCGTGAGATGGGCCTTATGGAGGGATGTAATCCATCTCCTACAATACGAAATAACAGGCCCATCTCCTACAAGGCACATCGAATAACAGGTCCTAATCCAGCAAGTCGGATTAGTTTGGTCGGCTCGGCGGCTAAACACGTCAGCTCGACCTTAGAGTACTTTTAGACGGTCGAGTAAGCCAACCGAAAGTATCCGGCTTGGAGGGAACTTTGTCCAGGCCCGCATACTCGGCCTCTCGCATCAAGGCCCAAAGAGGTACGAAATTAGGGCATCAAGGACAGAAAACCTATAAAAAGAGGAGAACAAGCAACAAGAAAGGAGACTTTGGGATTTTACACACTAAGCGGCTAGATCTAGGGTTTTAGCGATCTCTTTGATCTTGTTGCTCTCTCACTTTCCTGTCACTCTTGTAACCCTTCAGTTCGAATCTAATAAAACGTCTTTAATCATCCTATTTCCGACTTCTTTCACTCTAGTCGACTGAATCCCGTTCAAACAAAGAAGAAGTTAGAAGTTGGTCTAAGTTGATAAACATCCTCTGTTTTTATTATAACCTGTGTTTTTTTTCTTTTTCTCAAGCTTATGAATCTTTCTCTTCTGGACAGATATCGTTGTCTGGTCTACTTAACTTTGTGGATGGACTTTGGTCTTTCTGCGGAGAAGAAAAGATCATAATCTCCACAACGAATCACAAGGAGAAGCTTGACCCGGCTTTGTTGAGGCCGGGAGGAATGGACGTTCACATTCTCATGGATAATTGTACACCCTTTGTGTTCAAGAAGCTTGTGGCTTTGTACCTTAAAATTAATGAACACGTCCTGTTTGATCCCATTGAGAAGCTTGTCCTTGAAGTGAGTGCAACTCCGGCTGAAGTCACGCAGCAGCTCATGGCTAGTAAGGACGCTGATATTGCGTTCAAAGGTCTCCTTGAATTCTTTTTTTTTTTTGAAAAAGTCTCCTTGAATTCTTGGAAACCAAGAAGATCAGAAAGGAAGAAGATACAAAGTGGAGGAAGCAGCGCCTGCCTTATCTTAAGTATAGGGGGTCAGTGCAACCGCCCTATGGCCCATTTCAAATTCTTTTTTTTTTTTTAAACTTTTTATTAACATACATAATATTACGTGAGCAACCAATCTTTGTGCAAATAATTTTATAAAAATATGATAATATAAAATATTTTAACTAAAACTAAAAAGAATTAGTTAATCTGTTTGATTTTTTTAATAATTTTAATATAAAAGTTGTCTAAGTCTTCATGGCCATGCAAGATGGGTGAATTCTAACAAATATCAAAATAGCTTTTGAATGACAATTTACTCTTCTTCTAGTATGAAACAATAAGCAACACTCCACCACAAATTGTAGAACAGTTTTTTTGTTTGAATTAATTTAACATTTAAAAAAAAAGTTTACTCTTCCCTCGATTCCAAGATAAAATAGTCAAAAAAAGTCTCTCACTTTTGTATCTTTTTGGATAGCCAACAGTTTGCTACATTGCTTATTTTATTTTTCATATTTTAGAATTATAGACAGACCACCCCCAAAATTAAGACGAGTCATTCCGACACAACTTTGAGTGTTATTTAATCACTTTGGCTATGGTGAATGTTTAAAAGTGACAAAACAATTTACACATCACAAGGCATTAGAAGACATCAACTGTGGATGTACTTAATTAGCAGCATGCAGGGAAAAATTGATGTCATTCTACTAGAACCACATGCACAGGTGAAGAAAGTATTGTTTTGTGGAATAGTTATTACAAAATGTCAATGCGGGGGTAGTTAAATAACGGGCGTTAACAAGTCTTATCATCTGGGTTGACGGAGTTAAAAAAGTTCACGTCCGTTAATCTTCCCAAAAAAGAAACTTTATTAGTTCCGGCGATATTATCAGCCGCCGGCGACTGACAAGGGTTGGTGGCCAAATTTTTAGAAACTATATAAATAATTTTGCCCTCACCAAACTCCCCCAAAAGCTCGACTCTACTCACCAACCCCAATGTCTTCTGAGACCTCCGCCTCCGTCATTTCGTCCGCATTCACCGCCGCACCGTACCCAGATTCAAAGAAACCAATCGGGTCGATCCGGTTCCAACAACTCCCTCTCTCCCCCTCGTGAGTTTCCTCTCTCTGTTTCAACATTCTAAAGTTTAGAACTTTAGAATTTAGATTTGAACTTTGGTATGCAACGGTTAGGTACTGTAAGGTTTCATCTAGAATCTGTGCCATGGCCAAACCAAATGATTCAGAGACTCTGTCTTTATCAGTGGATACTTCACTTAGCCCTCGTGTCAAATCCTTAAAACCCTCCAAGACTATGGTTATTACCGATCTTGCCTCCACTCTTGTTCAGTCCGGTGTTCCCGTTATCAGACTCGCTGCTGGAGAACCTGATTTCGATACACCTCAAATCGTAGCTGAGGTTTATAAACTCACATTTCTCCCAAGTTGTTTCACTATGTTCTCTCTCTCTCTCGGATTGTGCTGAATCAGTTGTCTTATATAGGCTGGGATGAATGCCATTCGAGATGGTTTCACTAGGTACACGCTGAATGCAGGTATTACAGAACTTAGGGAAGCAATATGTCACAAGTTGAAAGGTAAAAAGATACACACCTTTTGCTTTGTGTTTCAGTTATGTCCGAAAATGGAGTTAAAATGTTTGTGTTTTTTTTTCAGAGGAAAATGGATTGTCTTATGCACCGGATCAGATCTTGGTTAGCAATGGAGCTAAGCAAAGTCTCTTACAAGCAGTGCTTGCTGTTTGCTCTCCTGGAGATGAAGTAAACTAATAACTAAACTTCTTTGGATTTGTTTTGATTTTGTTTTATAACTGTGGAGTGTTGTTTTTGCAGGTTATAATTCCAGCACCGTATTGGGTAAGTTACACTGAACAGGCGAGACTGGCGGATGCAACACCAGTGATTATTCCTACCAAGATCTCTGATAACTTCTTGTTGAATCCAAAAGATCTTGAGTCTAAACTGACTGAAAAATCTAGACTTCTTATCCTCTGTTCTCCTTCGAACCCTACTGGATCTGTTTACCCCAAGAGTTTGCTTGAAGAGATTGCACGGATCGTCGCTAAACATCCAAGGCTTATGGTATTTAGCATTAAACACACAGCTCAATCTTTTGTGGCTTCTTTGCTAAATCTGTTTCTTTTGCTAGGTGCTATCAGATGAAATATATGAACACATTATATATGCGCCTGCAACTCACACAAGCTTTGCTTCTTTGCCTAACATGTATGAAAGAACTTTGACAGTAAACGGTTTCTCCAAGGTAATTTATTATTATTTAATCTTTGGTTTAGTGTTAACCGATGTAAATCTTTACTGATGATCATATGATATGTGAAGGCTTTCGCTATGACGGGTTGGAGGCTTGGATACCTCGCTGGTCCTAAACATATAGTGGCAGCTTGCAGTAAATTACAAGGCCAGGTTAGTTCAGGAGCTAGTAGCATAGCTCAGAAGGCAGGTGTTGCTGCACTTGGGTTAGGAAAAGCTGGAGGAGAGACTGTAGCTGAGATGGTGAAAGCATACAGAGAGAGACGAGATTTCTTGGTTAAAAACTTTCGTGAAATGGAAGGTGTTAAGATCTCTGAACCTCAGGTGCTTGCTTCTCTTTGAAGCTATTTACTTACTAGTTTCTTCTTCAGTCTTCTAGTTCTTGATTGTTGGTGTTATTATTACTTTGCCTGCAGGGAGCTTTTTATCTCTTTATTGACTTCAGTGCTTACTACGGATCAGAAGCTGAAGGTTTTGGTTTGATCAAGGACTCGTCATCTCTTGCATTATACTTTCTTGACAAGTTTCAGGTAAACCCTTTTCACATCTACATAGTTCTTTAGTTAAAAGTGTTGATATGTTTTTGGTTTGAGTAGGTTGCAATGGTTCCTGGAGATGCTTTTGGGGACGATACTTGTATTAGGATTTCATACGCCACATCTCTCGACGTTCTACGAGCTGCAGTTGTGAAGATCAAGAAAGCTCTTGAGCCACTCCGTGCCACTGTCTCCGTGTAACGGTTCGGACACACAAAAAAATGTGTTTTTGATCGTTTATATAATGTTGTAAACTATATATCTACCTTGTCTTCAATCCAATAAAAGAACTCTTTGTCTAAGGCTTTGTTCCATCAAGTTTATGCTTCATGTAACCATAAACCATTGTAAATCATTTATTAAGACTAAAGTTTATACACATAAACCATTGCAAGTCATTTCTTAGTCACATTGAATGCATTCCACGCGAGCTAGGTAGTTCATGTCTTTACAATCTCTGTGTTTGTTCATAGTGATGAGGACTAACTACTGAGAATGATGATAAGCTACTCTTCCTTAGGCCGATCTTCCCTCAGTTGATTTGGGTATATTTTGAAGGTTAATGGGATACAACATGATCATGTACTAAGATCGGTTCACATCTTAGTGAGGGGTTGATGGAAGTGAGAATTGCATCATCTGCTGTGGGAAAAAAAAATACTTGAAGACCATCAAAACCCACCTTTTGAAATCAATGTAAGCTTCCAAACACATCATTACTTGAAAAAAAAATACTTGCATCACATGTAAGCTTCCAAACACATCATTACCGTCTGTGCAGATCTAGGAAGACCATCAAAACCCACCTTTTGAAATCAATGTAATAAATTTTGAATTTTAAACAATAGTGAATCTTTACATCACAGTAAGCTTTTCTTACGTACTCTAAATTAGATAATTGGCTGTTTATGTAATCACTACATCATAACATTGGCATGCAAGCAGATCCGTGATAGTGTGAACTCAAGACAAAAACATTCAACAGAAATAAGAACACTCAAAATATTGCTTCGTCCTTTCTAAACTCTAGTTAATAGGACCACTCATGTTTAATCAAATTAAGTAAATAACCCCACACTTTGGATGGTTTGTGGTTACTGCTTCGTCTTCGCTGCATTATTAACATTCACTCACCAGGTCCACAACTATTCACGACTCTTTGACAATGATGTTTTAATTTAACAATCGTGATTCAATAATCTTAGTACGTAGTACAATTTTCACAATGAAAGTTGAAACATATACATAGCAGTATAGCTGTACTAAACTTAATAAATACATATATAGTCGTTGGAAATGACAGTCTATCGTCCATAAGATCATCTCTAACGCTAAACTGTTTCACGGTTTCTTAGTTTTAATTTTTTTTTTGTCTGAAACAAAAAAATAAAAAAATAAAAAAACGAACCAGACTGTCACGTGTTGGTGGAGCCCGCAAACAGTGCAAAAATCCAACCAAGATCAGTCCTTATTTCATTATTTTTGTGATCGATTTTTATGAGACCTCCGGATTAAGAAATTTCCTAATAATCCGGGATAAAGATGGTCTAATGAACATATCTAACTATAGTCTATAGACAACACATTTGACGAAAAAAAAAAGAAACTATAAACAACAGGTAGAAACTATGATTAAACGGTTTTACAAAAAAAAAAGATTTTACGACAGATATATAGTTCCCTTCCAACACATTCGTGTCCATGAAGGACTGTTCAACATACATTAAGTTTGCCAAATATAATTTTTCTTACGTTTCCCAAATCCGTTCCTAGAAGATTTATGTTTTAAAATTTTTATACTTTTTAATAAAACATATTAAAATTTAGTTATAAATGTATAATTTTTTGTAATTTTATATTTCATATATTTTTAAACTAATAAGATTTTTAAAAATGCAATTAATGTTTTTGAACTCCACAATTTTTTATTATTAGTTAACAAAAATTATATTGAAAATATAAAATATGTATTTTTTTGAAATAAAATTTTTTTTATAAAATATGGACCTATTAGGAACGGAAGGAGTAGGATTTCATCGATATGTAAGACACGAAACAAGAGATATAGTGTGTCACATAACCGGGATCAGTTCTAGATGAGTTTAATAAATTATTTGTTTTCGTTTTTAAATTTAAAGAACATTTCGATTTTAAATGATTATAAACTTACCTGCGCATAGCACTATGATTTTTATAAGAATTTGATATCAAACTTCCAATAGGAGATAAAATATTAATTAAAAGCCTCAATTTGGTATTTACTAAACTAAATGCATCTTCTAGAATTCTCCGAAACAAAAAAAAATATTTCTCGAAGAAACAAACAAAAAGTTAACTCCACTCCATGAGTCCACAGACTCCACACTTCACACATGTAGCCAATAAAATTTCCTTGGGACCCTCTAGACTCCACAAACGGTCAACTTACCGTTAACGGCGGCGTTAACTTTCTCTCGCGCTCTTCAGACGTGACACCACATCATTCGCCACGTGTACATCCAACAATACCAGTTCCACATAACAGATTGCGCGTGTCGTCCACTCGTCTCTCGGTGGCTAAACATTGCCGTTTTAACAGCTTCTCTCGTCTTTCTCGCTTTCTCTTCCCTTCGAGTGTCTTCACAGATTAACAAAAAAGCAAGACTTGTCTTCACGTATATATAGAGACCCAGCTTCCAACGTGTCTCTCACATTCTAGCTTCATCCACGCGTGTGAACCAAGCAAACACGTGTGGTTTAGTTGCTCTCAGTCTCTCTTGGGCTTAAAATAGTGGGCTCGCTCGCTCACTGAACAAACCATCTCCTCTCAGACAATCCACAAACATTCCGCCACGTGTCCCCCCTTCTCCGCGTCTTCTCTATATATCCTCTCGCTCTTGTCGTCGATTCAAGATCACAAAACCAAACACAAAGCTTAAAGATTAAAGAGAGAGAGAGAGAGAAGATGTTCATCGAGAGCTTTAAGGTAGAGAGCCCGAACGTGGAGTACACAGAGAATGAGATCCATTCCGTGTACGATTACGAAACCACAGAGGTCGTCCATGAGAACCGTAACGGTTCTTATCAATGGATCGTCAAGCCCAAAACCATCAAATACGATTTCAAAACAGACACTCGTGTCCCCAAACTAGGGTAAATCAAGTTTGAATCTTTAACTCGTGTTCCGTAATAACCGGACTCGAATTCATCTGGGTCGGTCTTAGAATAACGAACCTTCACTCACGTGACATTTTTGATTTATAGGGTTATGCTTGTTGGTTGGGGAGGAAACAATGGATCGACTCTAACCGCTGGTGTGATCGCTAACAAAGAGTGAGTCAATTCTCAAATGTTTTGTCTTTGTTGTTTTTTCGGTTAGACTTTGGTTTGAGCTGTCAAGTTTTGTTGGCAGAGGGATCTCGTGGGCGACTAAAGACGGAGTGCAACAAGCAAACTACTTTGGCTCGCTCACTCAAGCGTCTTCGATTCGTGTCGGATCTTACAACGGCGAAGAGATCTACGCTCCATTCAAGAGTCTTCTCCCGATGGTGAATCCGGACGATGTTGTGTTTGGTGGTTGGGACATAAGCGACATGAACTTAGCAGACGCTATGGCTAGAGCCAGAGTCCTTGACATCGATCTCCAGAAACAGCTCAGGCCTTACATGGAGCACATGGTCCCGCTCCCTGGTATCTACGACCCTGACTTCATCGCTGCCAATCAAGGGTCACGTGCTAATAGCGTGATCAAAGGCACAAAGAAAGAACAAGTTGATCACATCATCAAGGACATGAGGTATAACATAACAGCATGTCAAGACTTTTACTTGGTTGGTTTTGTGTAATTGATTGTAATCTTTGTAGGGAGTTTAAGGAGAAGAACAAAGTGGATAAGCTAGTTGTGTTATGGACAGCCAACACAGAGCGTTACAGCGATGTGGTTGTAGGGCTTAATGATACGATGGAGAATCTATTGGCTTCTGTTGAGAAGAACGAGGCTGAGATCTCTCCCTCCACGCTTTATGCAATTGCTTGTGTTCTTGAAGGCATTCCTTTTATCAACGGGAGTCCTCAGAATACTTTTGTCCCGGGGCTTATCGAGCTGGCTATATCGAGGAACTGCTTGATTGGTGGGGATGACTTCAAGAGTGGTCAGACTAAGATGAAATCTGTTTTGGTAGATTTTCTGGTTGGAGCTGGGATCAAGGTAGAAAGAGAGAAAGAAAGCTTCTTTGTCAAGTAACATTAACTTGGTTCTTTCTTGTTAGTGAAGTAACCTTGTGAGTGACTGATCTTTTTTTGTTGTTGTGTGGTAGCCTACTTCGATTGTGAGCTATAATCACTTGGGAAACAACGATGGGATGAACCTCTCAGCGCCGCAGACTTTCAGGTCCAAGGAGATTTCAAAGAGTAATGTTGTTGATGACATGGTGGCTAGTAATGGCATCCTCTTTGAGCCTGGTGAACATCCTGACCATGTTGTTGTCATCAAGGTTAGTTTTTTGAATCTAGAGTCATTAGTTCTTCTTTTGTTTCTACACACATTTCAAAGTCTATTGTTGTGTGTTGTAGTATGTACCATATGTTGCGGATAGTAAGAGAGCCATGGATGAGTACACCTCGGAAATATTCATGGGAGGGAAGAATACAATTGTAATGCACAACACTTGTGAGGATTCTCTGTTGGCTGCTCCAATCATCTTGGATCTTGTTCTTCTCGCGGAACTCAGCACTAGAATCCAATTCAGAGCCAAAGGAGAGGTTTGTGTTCTCCTCTACCTAGTACTTGAGTTTCTCCGTGATCTTGTTTTTTTTCATGTTTGGATCTTTTTTATATTACAGGGGAAGTATCACTCTTTCCACCCAGTAGCAACCATACTCAGTTACCTCACAAAGGCACCTCTTGTACCCCCTGGGACGCCGGTGGTAAACGCTCTATCGAAGCAGAGGGCTATGCTGGAAAACATTCTTAGGGGCTGCGTTGGGCTTGCGCCAGAGAACAACATGATCTTGGAGTACAAGTGAAGGACAGGGAGGATGAAGAAGAGCAAAAGGATCTAAAACTTTAGCTTAAGCTTTTGGATCAAATGTGTAATAGACTTAAAGAGTAACTATCTTTGTGTTAAACCAAACTTTCTTTATTTTATTTATATCATGATTCTCTTCATCACTCAGAGAGACATTAATACAGAACACAGAAGGCCAAGAGAATCACAGAAAAAAGAAAACTCATACAGCAGCGAGTGAGACTGTAAGATCACGACGAAGTACCTGCAGAAGAAACTATCGTGAACTCGCCTTCGCAGACCAAGGAGGCACCCACATAAGCTTTACCTTCCATCTTAGCAAGCCCGAAGCGTTTCTGGAAGCTGAGAATAGTCATCCTCATGACCAGTGTGTCACCTGCAATCACTGGTTTGTGGAATTTCACTTTATCAATGCCGTCAACGAAGAAGTTATCTTGAGACCCTCCTACTTCCGGCAGCATTACTATGCCTCCCACTTGTGTCATTGCCTAACGACACACAAACTCAACCTTTTAGTTAAGTGCTCTTTTTTAGTTCAAGTCTTTCAAATATAAGCTACGACCATTTTAATTTGGACTGGGCTAGACATGATCATTAGGCCCAATTTACATCCCTAACCACTCATTTACCAATCATATATAAAGATGTCACACTAAGTTAGTCAGGATCACGCTCCAAAACTAACATGAGACTTTAAGCATTGTTGTTACCTCAATCATGAGACCACCAGGCAGGATGGGTCGATCAGGGAAATGACCAGGGAAGAAGTTGTCATTGATAGTGACGTTCTTAATAGCTACAGCTGAAACACCAGGCGTGTACTCTATCACTCTATCCACCAGCAGTAACGGAAACCTAACAAGATCAAAGAAACAAAATGATCAAAACTTACAAAAGAAAACGCTTCAATTCCTAGAAAAAAGTGTACGTACCTGTGAGGCAATATCTCTTTGATCTTGTTAATGTCCATAACCGTTGGAAATGCTGAAAACTCTAGAGATTAAGGAAGAGACGAGTTGAGTTAGTTGGGGGAGGATATGAAATGTCAGAAAGTCTAGAAATTTTTCTTACTGAGTTCGATTGGGGTATCTTTTTCGGATGAGACATTATCGTCTTTGTTGAAACAACGAATCGCAAGGGAACTAGGTCGCTTGTTGTGTATGAGAGAAACAGGATGAGATCTTGGGGAAAGAATGAGAGGGATTCTGGGCTGATTATCATGATGACTCGAGCTCAGGGAGAGTACCGAGTTCGACGTAGTAATAGCCATTATCAAAGAACACAAACAATGAAGAGAGTTTGCCTGCCCCTCATGCTTCCCTAATATGCTTAAATATCCCTCACAAAACTCTTTTCTTTTTTCTTTTTCTTTTTTATATTAAAACATGTTTAATTAAAGACCTTTACTGACAATGTTGTGGAGGAAGTAAGAGATGAGATTCATTTTCTTTAGGCATAACCAATACTGTTAGTTCCTACTTTTTGTCCACGTGAATGCTTTAATTTAGTGGATTTAAGGTAGAGATACTAAACTTCATCAGAGACAAATTAAAAGAGAGATTCTTTTCTTGGTTTTCTCGAATTCTTTCTCACGAAAGCAAAGAAGTTTTGCTCAAGTCTGTTGGTATGGGAATGCCGGTCTTTGTGATGAGTTGCTTCAAACTATGATAGACCTTGGAGAGTATATATATACAAGGAAGAGAAGAGGCGGGAATATGGTATATAGATGCAGACGAGAAGTGAAGTGAAAAGTAGAAGATTGTTATTGAAAAAAAGTATTTACAGGTTTCAACTATAAATACATTTGATAATTGTTGTTTTAGCTCTCTCGAATTACAAACTGAAAAGTGTAGAGTGACGATTGTAAGACGAAGTGATAGCTCGTGAGAAGTAACTAGTTACAATTGTTGAGAGATTGATAGGAATACAACTTTGATTCTTATCAAATTGGTGCTGTGAGCATGGATCGAACACGCGACCTTCAGATATAAGGATCAAATGATATTAGATATAATTATCCTCAACTGAAATTGTTCGGCTACCATCAGAGTGATGAACTTGTGTGTATCGAACATCAAAATCACATCTCTTTTTCCCACTAAACCTCTCAGTTTTGTGGTTGTTGGTGATGGTTGGCCCAAAAACGCATTCAATGATAACTCCATCAATTCTGTACTCGTACCACCTTCATCTTGAATTGTATCAAAGAATTCCTCCTCTATAAGCTCCACTTCGCACCCTTAAATAACTGTCAGCACTTGAAGTTCTTTATTGGCACAAACATGACCATAAAATGTTTTTCAATACACTTGTAACACAATTTGTTCTTCATGTGATATTCGTACTCCGCTGGTGTTAAGTATCAACTTGTTGTTGACCTTGCTTTAGCACTTGTTTCAATCCTGTACTACCACTTTCAAGTAGCAATGGTTTTGTACGCCAACTGTTTGTTGTATTGAACGCTGATGATGAGTTTATGTTGGAACCATAAGCGATCTTGGAAACACCTTATGATAAGGAGGGATGTTTGGAGGTTCTAATTCAGTGGAGAGGCCTGCCTCAGCATGAGAGCATGTGGATGAAGATTCAGCAAGTGAGACATCAGTTTCCTTCATTTCAGCTTGAGGGCAAGCTGAATCTTGACGAGGAGGGTATTAATAGATCTTGGAGAGTATATACAAGAAAGAGAAGAGGCGGGAAAGTAAAGTGAATAGTAGAAAGACTCTTATTGAAAAAAAAGTACTTGCAGTTATAATGTTGCAACTATAAATACATTTGATAATTGTTGTTTTAGCTTTATCGAATTACAAATTGAGAAGTGTAAAGTAACGATTGTAAGACGAAGTGATAGCTCGTGAGAGGTCATTAGTTACAATTGTTGAGAGATTGATAAGAATATGACTTTTATTCTTACTAAACTACCAAAAACCACATGTGACAACTTGTCAAGTGCAATGGCACATTATTGGAGGAGTTCGGTTGATGACAATAAAAAGATTCACTGGTTGAGGTGGAAGAAGCTCTATCTTCCAAAGAACCTAGGACTCTAGGAGGCATTGGTTTTTGAACATTCATCTGTTAAATCAAGCCTAAAGAATAAGAATAAATTTAGAGCATTTGTTAGCTTGTTTCTTGAAAAGTAAGTACATACTTCGGAGAAGTTCATATTGACTTGGTGGTGCTACGCTCTAGACCGTCCTTTGGTTAAGTATTCTTCTTTGGAAAGAGCTCCTTTGGTTAAGCTCTAGACCGTCCTTTGGTTAAGCTTTACCTTCCATCTTAGCAAGCCCGAAGCGTTTCTGGAAGTTGAGAAGTGTCATCCTCATGACAAGTGTGTCTCCTGCAGTCACTGGTTTGCGGAATCTCACTTTATCAATACCGCTAAAGAAGAAGTTATCCTGAGATCCTTCTACTTCCATCCGGCAGCATTACTATGCCTCCCACTTGTGCCATTGCCTAAATACACCAGTCAACTTTTTAGTGCCAGAAGAAAGAAAAAACGATCTTTCATTCGTCATAGGGGTTTTTGCCAAAACTAACCCACAACTTGATTTTAACCCCAAACCTATACCCAAACTTGAATCAAATGCAAAACTAACCTAAAAGCCTAGTGAAATTACAGCTCAGCCCCTTGTGACCAAACAAAAAAATAGAAGCCATTTTTACGAATATAGCCCTAGTAAATCGTCTGAGTCGTCTGAGATGTTGGAAGTCGTCTGGACGACTGAAGTGTAAGTCGTCTGGTACCGGTTTATTTTAAAAATAATTTATAAATCTTGTAAAAAAATATTTTGATGCGTGAAAAATAAAAATCAAGTAATTATAAACAGTTTTAAGTGATATAAATTAAGATATGATAAAATTGATTTGTTTTGAAGATAGATGAGTGGAAGTAGTGAATCATGAAATATTTTGGTTTAGGAGTTTGGCAAACATATGTTGTAGTATTGTATGTATTGTTAGGGTTAGATTTTGGAAAACTAAAATGTTTTTTTCAAAAATTAGTTTTCACCTATATGTGTTTATTTATGTGTATAGTAAACACTTTTCAAGTTTGATTTGATTTTATGAAGTATTTAATTAGATAATTAAGTTTAGGGGTTATGTTTAGGGTGTGGACGACTTATATTTCAATCGTCTGTTGAATAATTTACTCGGACGACGTATATTTCAGTCGTCCACATCGTACCGAACCTTTAATTTTACCAATGTACGTTTTAACCTAACCGGATCATTTTACTCGGACGACTTACATTTCAGTCGTCTGGTGAAGAAATTAAAACAGACGACTTACATGTAAGTCGTCCAAATATTCCCGCCTAAAATTTTTAAAAAAAATTATTTTCCCGCTTAAATAATTTAAACCAGACAACTTACTTGTAAATCGTCTGGAAAGTCTTCTATTTTAGTTTCCCGCTAAAAATATTTAATTTCCCGCTAAAAATATTAAACTCTTCTGGACGACTTACATGTAAGTCGTCTGTTTTAATTTCTTCACCAGACGACTGAAATGTAAGTCGTCCAGGAAGTCGTCTGAGTCAAAAATATTTAACCTAATTGGATTTTTTGTCTCCTTATATAAAGAAAAATTTACACATTCTCTCTCCTCCTCTCAAATGGCTGCAACAAAAATGTAATGTTCATCATTCTAAAACTCTCCAACCTCTCTCTAATCTCTTTGACTTGAAAACACCAAACTTTATATGAATTTTTCAGTTTTGCATGTCTCATGTATTTCTTACTAATCTATCTCTTTTGCAGGTTTTTAATCAAATGGTACTCATCTTCCACTAATTTAAAGGTAAATCTATTAATTTTAGATATGTATTTTTGTGTGTTCTATAAATGTAGATTTATCTAATCTTCCACTCATTTTCTCTATTTTTAAGTCATTTGAACGTTTTTGGATATGCAGGTTTTTCAGATCTGGATTTGATATGCAGGTTTTTCAGATCTGGAAGACTTCTTGGACGACTTACCTGTTAGTCGTCTGGAAGTCGTCTGGAAGTCGTCTGAACTTCCAGGAAGTCGTCTGGACTTCCAGGAAGTCGTCTGGACTTCATGGAAGTCTTCTGACGAAGTCTCCCTTTCATAATAGATCTGAGCGTTTTGGTAAGTTCTTATGTCTGATTTTTCTTCATTTGGTAACTTCTTGTTGTATAAAGTTCTTACTTTTTTCCCAAACTAAAACTCTCCAAACCCACTCTAATCTCTTTGACTTGAAAACACTAAACTTTATATAGATTTTCCAGTTTTGTCTCAAGTCTTTTTTACTAATCTATCTTTTTTGCAGGTTTTTAATTAGATGGTACTCATTTTCCACTAATTTAAAGGTAGATCTATTATTTTTAGATATGTATTTTTGTGTGTTCTGCAAAGGTAGATTTATCCAATCTTTCACTCATTTTTTCTGTTTTTAAGCCATTTGAACGTTTTTGGATATGCATGTTTTTCAGATCTGGATTTAATATGCAGGTTTTTCAGATCTGGAAGACTTCTGGGACGACTTACGTGTTAGTCGTCTAGAAGTCGTCTGGAAGTCGTCTGGACTTCTTGGAAGTCTTCTGACAAAGTCGTCTGGACTTCCTGTAAAGTCGTCTGGACTTCCTCTAAAGTCGTCTGGACTTCCTGTAAAGTCGTCTGGAAGTCGTCTGAACTTCCTAAAAGTCTTCTGACAAAGTCGTCTGAACTTCGTGGAAGTCGTGTGGACTTCTTAGAAGTCGTATGGACTTCTTAAAAGTCGTGTGGTCTTGTCTACTCAAGTGGAATCCAAGTTTGTCTTTGTAGAGGAATGATCTATAATAGTTTTGTTTGTGGTCTGTTTTGTGAATTGCATGTCTACTCTTTTAGTTGTGAATTTTTTGTAAAATCAGTAATAATGTTTTCCAAGATGTATTAAATGTGCTAACAATGTGTTTACACATTTACAAATCAATGAAATAATAGACTTCAGTAACCTTTTTCTTATCTTTGGATCTCTCATATGCAATAATAAACTCCAATGGCCTTTTTCTCATCTTAATAAACAAGAATGTTGGTAGCTTTATATTGATACAACATTTTAAGAAGCATTTTAACCCTTTTTCCAACTCTTAACAATAGTCATCATTATTGTCTATAACAATAATACTTAAGAGATGGAAACAAACAATAGTAACTAGTCAAAGCATATCATATTTTATTATAAGTTTGCGTTGAAAAACTTAGTCAAATTTAGTAAAAGTAAGGGAGAGAACATATTTTGTAAATATGAGTTTTACATATCTTGAAGTTACTTATCACTCTTAAAAATACAAGTTATTCAAAAACTAACGTAGATGACTTAAAAACTAGCGGAGAAGACGCGGACGACTTCAATCTAAGTTGTCCAGACGACTAAACTATACGTCGTCTGGTCAACGCAGAGGTTATTTTTGCAATTGACTTTGAAATCTATTATTTCGGACGACTGTAAAATAAGTCGTCTACTATTGTATTGCTAAAAAAAAAAACTCCAAAAAAGCTAGACGACTTACATTTCAGTCGTCATAGGTTAGTTTTGCATTTGACTGGATTATTTCAGAAGTTTGACTTTTCTGGACGACTTACATTTCACTCGTCTAGTGAAAATTAAAATAATAATATTTTTTTAAAAGTAGACAACTTACAGTTAAGTCGTCATAGGTTAGTTTTGCAATTGAAAAAAAAAACTTCAAGATTTAATTATATACAGACGACTTGTAATTCAGTCATCCACGAGACGACTGAAATGTAAGTCGTCCAGGATTTACGAGGTTTGACCAGAATCTCGGAAAAAAATCCTGGACGACTTACAAGTAAGTCGTCTCGTGGACGACTGAATTATAAGTCGTCTGTGTATAATTAAATTTTGAAGTTTTTTTTTCAATTGCAAAACTAACCTATGACGACTTAACTGTAAGTCGTCTACTTTTAAAAAAATATTATTATTTTAATTTTCGCCAGACGACTGAAATGTAAGTCGTCTGGGAAGTCAAACTTCTGAAATTATCCAGTCAAATGCAAAACTAACCTATGACGACTGAAATGTAAGTCGTCTAGGTTCTTTGAAAATTTTTTTGAAACCAAACAAAAACAGACGACTTAACTTTCAGTCGTCTCAGGTTACAGATTTCAAAGTCAATTGCAAAAATAACCTCTGCGTTGACCAGACGACTTCCAGGTAAGTTGTCTACAGCCAGACGACTTCCCAAGTAAGTCGTCTGACGAACAGATCTGGAAAAAAACTCGATGCCATACCTTAAATTGGTGAGATAAGTTCCTTAGCATACATAAGGCTTCTCCAAGCACACAGAATCACAAACGAAAGTAACCCACCCATAATCGTTAGCTTCTATGACTCTATGAACCATAAAAAATTTAGAATCAAAATCTTGGGTTTTTTTAGCTCATTGTGGAGAGAAAGTGAGAGATATGTTGTGTTTAGTTCACAAGAATGGAAAAAGAAGAAGGGTAAATCGATTTTGGGAGCATTAAGAGCTTCAAATTGGTTGTTCATGGTGGTTGTGGTATTGATGACAATGGCAATCTTGTAATTACTTGAAGATGATGAGGGTGAGAGAGTAAAAATGTCATTTTCGAAAAATAAAAGAAAAAAAAAATTGATGGTATTTTCGTAAATTATATGAACTTGTGGGGTGAATAGGGCAAAACCAATTTTCAAAAAAAAAGGAGGTTAGTTTTGTGTTTGACTTTAAGTTATAGGTCAATTCTGCAAAAACCCCTTCATCATATATCGAATTTGCATCTCCGAGTTTGATTATTTCATTATTTGCTTGGAAAGACTTGAAGCTAACATTTGACTTTGGGCTTGATTGCCGCAACATAAGCATACGCATTATGCTCCTTATTATCCAATCAATATTTTTTTAATAAACATTTACAAGAATTTAATATAATTAACGTATTTTATAGAATAATATCAAAAAATTATATTTCTATCCAAAAATTATATATATTTTTCAAAAATAAAAAATTAAACTTTATTATTTCAAAAATTTGAAAATATTTTATTTAAAAATAAATTATATTTTTTTAACAAACACATTTTAAAATTTAAAAAAACAAAGTTCAAAATTTTAATAAATAAAAAGTGAAATTTTTATTTTTTAAAATTAAAAAAATTAATACTTTTTCTAAAAGATAAATTTTTTTAAAAAAATCAATAAAATTATTTCACATTTAAAATATAATTAGATTAAATATAATTCGTTATTGTTAATAAAATAAAATAAAATTATTTATGAAAAATATAATATATCTATATTATTCAGAAATAAGCAAATTATATATCATATAAATTCAATTTTTTTTTTAAAAAATAAAATTTTAAATTATTTTTCAATAAAATTATTTCACATTTAAAATATAATTAGACTAAATATAATTCATTATTGTTAATAAAATATTAAAAAATATTATACATATACATTATAAATATAATATATCTATGTTATTCAGAAATAAGCAAATTATATATCATATACTAATTTTACATGGTAATTTTATATATAAATCATTTATTGGTCTACCAATCAATTTATTAATTGCATTTACGAGAGTATTAAGTATTACTTCTGTAGCATATTGCTACTGATTTGCCATCAGCTCTACCTAAAATATACTTCATCTGTTTTATATTAAGTGTCACTTTAGATTTGTGCACACATATTAAGAAAATATTTAGTTTTTTTGCATATTTTATATATAAAAACATCATTATCCATACACCTAGAAAAATAAACTGGAAAATAAAGTTAATAAATTCTGCATGGAAATGCTAAACCGAGAGTATTAAGTATTGATCTACTAATCACTTTATTAATTGCATTTACGAGAGTATTAAGTATTACTTCTGTAGCATATTGCTACTGATTTGCCATCAGCTCTACCTAAAATATACTTCATCTGTTTTATATTAAGTGTCACTTTAGATTTGTGCACACATATTAAGAAAATATTTAGTTTTTTGCATATTTTATATATAAAAACATCATTATCCATACACCTAGGAAAATAAACTGGAAAATAAAGTTAATAAATTCTGCATGGAAATGCTAAACCGACACTTATTTTACAACCAAAAAATTTTTCTACAATGATGCTTAATATGAAACGGAAGGAGTAAAATACTCACAAAAGACCATTTTAATTTGGACCGGGCTGGCTAGCCCATGGTCATCAGGCCCAATTGACATGTTCTTATCCATTTATTTACGAATCATATAAGACCATGATTAACCCAATCTCTTAACTGGGATTCTTACTTCCGGCTAAGAGACAGTTCTTAGTTTTTCTTAAATTTTAACTAGGAAAAACTAAGAACCGTCTCTTAAATAAGAGATATGAGAACCGTCTCTTAGCCGAAAAGTGTAAGAAAATAAAAAAAATGTCAAATCATGAATCAATAACTCAGCCTAAGAGACGGTTATTATATCTGTTATTTATATAATCAATAACCTTCGAAGAAGCTTTCTCCGAGGCCAATGTCTTCTTTCAGCTTTTCCGGAAATTATGCTATGGCTGAGACGGGTGTTTTCTGGGACTTAAATCAGTGTGAGATCCCTGTTGGCCTCAGTGCTAAAGATGTGATGAGTGTCATCAGGAAGAACCTTTTGGCCCTTGGTCATAAGGGCCAGGTCTCAGTCAGAGCTTATGGTGAGAAGAGGGATCATGACTTTTTCCTGGCAAGAATTGACTTCATTGAACTTCCCGCAGGTGATAAAAATGCAACGCACATGAAGATGATCAAAGACATTGTTTTGTGGGCATCTGAAAGGCCTGAACCATCAACGCTGATGCTAATCATGGGAGCGACCTCATTTGATTTCCTGGAAACTGTTGAACATTTGAAGAGAGATAAAAAATTCCTGTTTCTCTATGTACACCCACCCCCACCGATGGTGATTAGCATCAGCGTTGATGGTTCAGGCTGATGCTACTCTTGGTTAAAAGTTAAAAGTTAAAACTAAGGAGTCTCTTTGTTACACTATGGTGTGAACTCTGCGTACAAGCAAAACCTTCTTCTTATTCTAATATTTCGAAATTTCAAAAAAAAAAAAAGAACAACTTTGTCAGGATCACAATCCAAAACTAACAATAGAGTTTGAGAATTGTTATACCTCAATCATGAGAACACGCATGATGGGTCGATGAGGGAAATGACCAGGGAAGAAATCGTCATTGATAGTGATATTCTTAATACCTACAGCTAGCTGAAACACCATGTGTAAAACTCGATCACTCTATCCACCAGCAGAAAAGTAGCAGTGAGTCAGAGCTCGGAAGAGTAAGGAGTTGGACGTAGTAGCCATTGTCAAAGTAACAGTGAAGACTGTGTTTGAGAGAATGTGAGACAATGAAGCGGAGAAACGTGTCATTAGCGTGTAATCAGAGATAATAAATATTAAATATTTGATTTATAGTTAAAACAAAAGGCCTATTAGCTCAGTTGGTTAGAGCGTCGTGCTAATAACGCGAAGGTCACAGGTTCGATCCCTGTATAGGCCATTTTTTTTTCCTTATTTAGTTAATTACTTTTCTGATCAAATTATTATAGAGTATGAAATGGAGATTTTATTGATAATTTTATTAACGATCCAGAAAACTAACTAGTCAGATCTGTTTGTTACTGACCTTGGTACTGATGAACACGCCATACAATGGGAATTTACAGGGCAATTTTATTCTTAATTTCTTGTGTTTTCATCGACTCTTTTGGTGTTCAATTAATATTCAATGCTTGAGAGTCACGCAAAACTTGGAACAACAAGTACAAATATTAGGATTAGGCCTCCATGCATTGTCTCTCAACATCATACAAGCTAAATCATACACTCATAAAACTAAACTCTAAGTTATAAAGACCAAGCATAGAATCATACAAAGTATATGCATGAATGTTCTTCTCCCATTTGACTAATATTAAAAACTAATTGAATATTACCTGGATCCAAAACATTGGGTCAGGTTCATGAACATTTCAGCATTATTTTTAGATTATCTCGAACATGAGTTGTGGTGACATAGTTGACGTGTCAAGATGTCAACTACTTTGATGAAATTTATTAGTAACGGAGTAATATGAATTTAATGGGTCGTTTATTGGAGATGATTTATAGACTTCGATGTGTGTCTTTCAAGTTGAAACAACGTTCTTTAACAATTTTATTTTTATAGTAAAAATTTGGTGAGATTTTTTTTTTTTGCAATTTTTTTTGGTGAGATATTACCAATTAAAAATGTTCTAACATAAATCTAACTATATTAAATGATTATCAAAATTTACTTACTCATTGTTTTTACCAAATAAAAAATTGGTTAATGAGAAATGAGAATATTCATGCTTTTTCTTCTGATTTGACATTTTTTAAACTATGATTTGACAAATTTGAGGACAATTTTGATAAGTAACAATCTTTTGAAGAATGCAGCAATTTCACCTCACTAGATACCTTTATAGTTTATAGACGTTAAAGTTTGCTTTGATGTTCATCTTAAATATTTGTTCTATCAAGTTCTCTGAAACACCTATTTAACACTCGCGTATAAAACACCTATTTCTAACTGCCATTTCATAGTCCTAGATCATATTGCCCTTGTTGGCTTTCTAGGTTATTTCCAACTTCACTTATGATTATCACAAATTCATCCTATTTGGTTTTGCAATTTCCAAAATCCTCCTTTCCTTTATATATAACATCAAATTCCTTAAAATAAATGGACTTTGTGGTCTTTTCAACCGGAATTATGACTAAACACTTGGTAAAATGGCTCCTAGTATTTCCAGCTTCACTTATGAACCTCTTGACGTTTGAATTCAGTACCTCATGCATGTGTCACACCAACATTCACATGGATAATATTTTTATTATTATAAGTATTTATAACCCATTCCTCTTTGCCTAGCCCGTACCTAGAACGTAAAGTCAATAGTGTCCACATAAAACTATAATAATCTAATAAGATGCTGTATATCATCAAATGCTCATGTATATTGGTCCTTTCAGTTAATGGTCCTTTCACCATTAATCTTTAAACTAGAATCTCACATATTTAAAGAGCCTTTTGTATTGGTCCTTTCGGTTAATGGTAAAATGGTTTGCAGGCAAGTTGGCTTTTCAAAGAATCTTAGAATCAACCGTTTAGTTATTGTGTTTGTTGTTCTGGCTTTTATAACCTTTTTGTAAATTAAATTAAGGAATCTTTATCAAATCTTAAATGTGGTATGAAATGGTCTAAAATCAAAGTAAATGTGAAAAACACGTACCTATAGTAATAACTCTCCAACTTCCATGTGACATAAGTATTTACTTCACCACTATCTTCAACCTTTATTATCAAAAATAATATATCTTGAAAATTTATAATAATATAAAATCATATAATTAGTTTGAGCTGTTTTCCAAAAATTGTTTTGTTTCCATACAAACCTAAAATTATATGATCAGGTCACTAAACACATTTTAAATATTCAAATCGTGGAAGCTTGCGATTGATTGGATGGTCCAAAAACTTTGAATTATTCCCCAAAATTGGGTTCATATATTGTGTGTTAAAACCTGGAATTAAAACATGTCTTAAACACAAGAACAACAAATATTTTATTTCTCCGACCGGCTAGGTCCAAAGCACATCTAGACATGGCAATCTCCTATTGGTTCACCTTCATGATTAATATAAAATTTGATGATGTGATGAATATTTCTTAAGTAATGTTTAGACGAATTCAATGAATACAGCCGTTATAAAAGCCGTTGCTTTTTCCTTTGTGTATTATAAAAATCTCACCTTTACAAAACTCAATTGCAGCCATAGATCTGTACTTCGATCCTCTCATGGAATCCAAGCCTCTCGGTCTAAACCAGCTCACACCATACCAAACATACCAGATTCAGAAGCAGCTCAACCATAGGCGCAGCACAACCTCAACCCTCTCTCCAAACCAAATCCTAATGAAGAAACTCTCACCTTCTTCCTCCAACTCCCAGAAGCTCTACAGAGGCGTAAGGCAAAGGCATTGGGGAAAATGGGTCGCTGAGATCCGTCTACCTAAAAGCCGGACCCGGCTCTGGCTCGGAACGTTTGGAACCGCCGAGGAAGCGGCCTTGGCTTATGACCAAGCCGCTTTTCAAATCCGTGGAGATATCGGAAAGCTTAACTTTCCAGACATCAAACACGAAGAGATCAATTCTCTCCCTTCCTCTGTTGATGCCAAGCTCCAAGCTATTTGTCATAGTTTGAGAAAAACAGAGGAGACTTGCTCTGTTTCGGATAAAACAGCAGACATATCCTCTGTTTCGAGTAAAACAGAGGATATATGCTCTGCTGCGAATAAAGCAGAGCTTTTTTTGATAAAAACAGAGCATATGGAAATGAAATTCTCCGATGATTCACCAAGAAACGATAAGAACTCGTCGTGGGATGAGTCTAAGTTGGAATCTTCGTCTTCAGAACAGGGCATAACGTTCCTAGAATTCTCGGATTCTGAGTTAGACGAGATTGGGAGATTCGGGCTTGTGAAGTTTCCTTCGGTGGAGATCGACTGGGATGCGATTAGCAAATTGTCCGAATCATAATGCTTACTACGAAGTATTTTTCCTTTGTTGGTCGTTTAGTGTCTAGCTAATCTCCATGTGTTTTGGTTTAGCTTGGTAAGTTTTAAAGTCCTTGCCGTTTAACTAACCGTTGAAAATCTACTTATCCGAAAACAACAGTTGTGTAATTTTCTTTTGTTTTATACTTCATTCCTTTCAAAATGATGTCTTAAAGTTTTTTTTTTTTTTTTAAAAACATACATTTACTTCGAGGAAACTAATTGTGTTTTCTGAATTTCGATTCGCTAAAAATGGTGAGAAATAGTTAATCATAAAAATAATTCATCTACTATAATTAAACTTTTAATGTGCGAAAACTCCAAAACATATATCTTTTGAAATTGAAAGAATATTATTTACTCCCTTTGTTCCGAAATACTTGAATTTTTGATTGAAGACGCAAGAATTAAGAAATCCACTTTCACTTTAAAAAGTAACACTAAAAATATAAATTAAAATTACTTTAACCAATCATCAAAAAATTATAAAGCATCATTGGTCAGTCCAATAAAACTAAAATTAATATAAAATATGAAAATATCGTCTATTTTGAAACATCAAAAACTCTCTAAAACATCATGTATTTTGAAACGGACGGAATATTATCTTTAAAAAATTCTTTGTGAGACATACTTGTAAGATTGATTCTTGATTTCTGTCTTCTTATATGTACATAATGGACTCCAATGAAACTAAGACCCATGAAGTCACTAAGTAAAATAAGTCGACATCATTCCCGTCTTCACAAACAATACTTGTTAACTAGGTGATAACCCGCGCCCTGCACGGGGCGAAAAGATTATTAAAATATTATAACTTTTAATATGTAGACATAATAAAAATTAAAGTCATAGTAAAAACAATATATGTAAAAAAGTACGGATTATAGCTAAGAATTTTAGTATGTCAATATAAATTTATATGCGATGGCCATTAAAATTAAATTGTATATTTGTTTGCATGCGGGTAAATTATAAATACAATATTAAATGAAACATAAGCAACAGTCTAATAAAATATAAAATGAACAATGTATAAAAAAACAAAACAAAAATAAAAATGGAGACAAAATAACTGATGTCAATAATGTTTTCATAAGTCTTCGTTTGCAATCCTATTATGAGAAATATAGCAAATAGATCATCTAGAGAATTTAAAAACATTATTTAACAAAATATGTGAATGCATGTATTACCTCAATCGTAAAGCATCAATTTCTGGAACACCAATGGGGTCGAAGACAACTTTGGAAAACCCATCAATGTTAGTAACCCTCTTAAGTCGGCCTTATTATGAAATATGAAAAAATATTAGTAAAATATACATATAATATCAGCTCCGATTAATTTATGTATATACAATAAATACAATAGATTACCTTGTCCCCATTTAATTTGCCAACACTACAAAACACATAATATTATGTCTGCATCTATAGAATTCCATAAATCATTGAAAACATGAGCAAATGCACCATAAGCGACACACTTAATGACGACGTTACTGTAAAAAAAAAAGGGGTTCAAACCATGTGATACTATACAAATGTATATCTTTCTTTTTACAGATGTTGAATACTTACGGGATGTGTAGTACAAAAAAACAAATTTTGTGGTCGATGATACCATTATTTCCGTTCGTAGGTTCCATCATATATTCTTCAAGAAATCCTACTCCTATAAACATAGTTTGCTTGTTGCAAGATTAGTTTTATGAATTTTGATATGAACTTTAGATGTATCAGTGATGGTCACGACAAAAATATATCAGAATCATTCCCCTATCGATTAAAGTAAGTTTTTCAATTCTTTGAATTTAGTTTCCTTGATTACATTAACAATTAAATTGTGTTTCCTTAATATTTTGAAGCATTAAGTCTTGGGTTTAATTGGTTATTTTCGATGAATTGAATCAAAAATATCATAAAACGATTTGATATGAACATTCGTATAGGTTATGATATAAATATTATGATAAACGATTGTAGATTAGTTTTATGATAAACATAGTTTGCTTGTTGCAAGATTAGTTTTATGAATTTTGATATGAACTTTAGATGTACCAAGTACTGATACAGGTTAAAGAACTTAGTTGTACCACGTTTAAAGAATCAAAAATTGTACTAAAGCATACATAACGATCGATGAGACACTTATTGTGTTGCCTTATTTAAATAAAACATTTCCAAATTTTTGAACATATCATAAAGTCTACCTTAGAAATGAGTTAATATGCTGCCTTATTTAGATCCCGATTTTTTTTTTGGAAATCGAAATGTAATCCGAAAGTGATTTTTGAAATCCGAAATCATATAGTATAATGTAATGACCAGTGGCATTTGTATGTAATTTTTCTAGTTCATGAAGGGTTTTTCTAAAAAGTAAGTGAGAGTGCATGTGGTGATGACACCTAGGAAATGGCACTCATGTAATAAACACATGAGGCCAAGGTTTATTTCTAGCAATGCTCCTCCTTTAATAAGAAAGGGATAGCAGTGATTGTGTATCTATTTGAGTTTTAAGGCGACTGTGTGGACTCTATTTTAATATTTGTGCTCCCTCTTATATGTATTCCTAGTATTTTAATTTTTAACTAGTTTTTACCACATTACATTGAACCAAAAATGGTGCATATTTACAATATCTTGTTGAGTTTTGTCTTTTTAACATTTAATGTACGGGATTGGCTGAGATGGTGATAATGATACTGTGATAAATGCGATGTCCAGTTATGACCATGGAAACTTATCATTTATGTTTTTCTTCCAGTTATGGTAAACTATAAATTGAGTACATGCTGCATTAGTGTTTGGAAAATATGTTTGAAAAAGAACAACCAATTATTAATCGGATCTCTTATTAATCTCTTATATATTAATTGAAAAACATTAGAACATTTTAGGTAGTCATGTGTCATTAATAGAATACTTCTCAGAATTTTTAGAAAAATAGGTTGGTTCATCTAGATATATATTTATTAAACTATCAAATTGATTAATAATTATACATATAATATTTTTCATCTTTTCTTTAAATAAAAACTACATAATTACTTAATATGATTTCATATATATTATTTGAGGATTTTTTAAGAAATTAGAATCTAACTTCTGCTGGATTTGTTACAAATTTCCGAAAATTTAGCCCAAAAACGATTGGCCAATATTTAGCAGATCTTGAAAATATTGACTTTTACTTCTTTTTTAACCAAATTTTGACTGCAAATCGACCAAGAAAATCTACTTCCTCAATGATATCTTCTTTTTCCTTTTCCTTTTTTGGTCAATCAAGTTTAATAAGATACATATCTATGTTTCTTGTGGTTTGTGGAACTCGTTTGTAAGCAAGGGATGGAGTTTACTTGCTGATGAAGCATAAGGAGGTAGGTTACTGAATTTGGATGCGAGTTCAATTTTTGATAAGCTAAAGTTGATGGTTTGTGAGGACTGTGGAATCGATCGAAGCCTGGTCAATTTCGAAATGAGCTACTTACCCTTCTGATTTGATCAGTACCCTCGAGTCACTCCTGCTATCATCAACAATGACCGGAAAATTAAAAAAAAAATCTGACATATGTGAGGACCAAACCTTCCACGCGCTTGTGTGTGTATTCAAGCAGACATTGTACAAACATCAAGTGAGTTGCTAATAAACCCGAATTCATGCTCCCTTTACTACAGTGAGTTTCAGTGTTCTGGTTTGAACTTTTGATCAATGATACAACATAAGCAAGACCACATGTGTATCTCTTTATACCACATCATTAAACAATTTAAAAACCTTAAAAGCATAAACTCTTGTTTTGGATTAAAAATATTATTATTATTACAAACAGAAACAAACTGATTTTAGAATAGAATAATTAATTTTTACAAACGTAAAAAAATGGAATCATAAGTTCTTTGTATTGGATTGAAAATCTTTCCATAATGCCAATCTCCTTGCGTTTGTCGTCTACACACCTAGCAAACCTTGATCATAACCTGAAAGAGGAACAAAGAGACTTGGACAAAATGAGAGATTCAAAAGTCAAAAGCAAATGGATGGTGGCAATAAGGATTTGATCAGTGTAAGGTGCTGATCCACCCTTGCATGGTGACAACAAGGATTTGACCAACAAAAAAAAAACATAAATTCACAATAGCAGTACGCCCACTAACTATTGTAAACGCTCCCAAAGGAAGATATAAATTCTTACGGCTAAGAAGAAATTTGAACAAAATGGCAAGTCTCCGCTAGTCAATTTGTAGAGAAAGCCAAACCATCAACGATGGACACTAAGAGAAACTCTGACAAGTAATGCACTTGAAATAGGATCAAGAGCTACCTGAATTGGTCCGGACTCTCCCACACCTCCCTCTAAAACGCTACTAACGTCCAACACAGAATACACACGTCAAGATATGTGTTTAGACCGTAAATGACCTGACTTAATCATGATTATGTTCAAATTCGGGGAAGGTCCGATGGAGAGAGCTTATGGGAGTTAGTTATGAGCATCATGCCGCTAGTTTCATAGTCTAATCTGTTTGCAAGTTGAAACTCATTCGCTTAACTCACAGTAAATTAAAGTTTGACTTACCAATAAAAGACGTAGGAGTAGAGGAAAGAACAACTTCACAGTAAACATCTTTCGGCTTATTTACGACCATGAGACTTTTAAGATTGAAGAAACTCGATTTCACGATGCTTACATAGCTTTTTTTACTTTAATGTCTCGCGATCAAAGGCAGCGAAGCGGAAATAGGTTTGGATTTTTTTGATTCGTATCTTGTGGTTGGGGATATCTCCAGCTTCCATGATTTCGATTTTCGATGGAATTAATAAAGTAGGGTTTTGTGAATACTGAGTTTACTGAGAAAAAGAAGAAGACAAGATTTTGAGGAGAAAAAAAAAAAAGAAGATCTCAAAGTTATCATTGAACTGGAGTGAGCACAAGAGGAAGGCCGACGTGAGAGAGAAGTTGAAGAAAACATGACGAGAATCAAAGTTTAGGTTTTATTTGTATCTGTATGTATTTTTTTTTTAAAATGCAAAAAAAACTAATTAAAACTAAAAATTTTGATAATAATTTTGATTAAGTGCTAAATGGGATTTTTTTTATTGGTATCTTGGGGTTGGGGATATCTCAAGCTTCCATGATTTCGATGAAATTAATAAAGTAGGGTTTTGTGAATACTGGGTTTACTGAGAAAAAGAAGAAGACAAGATTTTGAGGAGAAAAAATATTGAAGTTAAACTTGATTTTGGGCTATGCTTAATTATGGACCAATAAATTCTTATTGGACTAAACCCAAAATTAAGTTTAAATTCTAGAATCTTTCTAGAATTATCATCATCCTCAAATAGAAAAATATCTAGATGTTGTAGTAGAAAAATCTAGAGAATAAAGAAAAATCTAGGAAGTAAGGAGGTTGTAATAGAACCATCTAGATATTTGTAATAGAGTTTAGGAGGCTATAAATACCTCTTCATCCTCTCATTTGTAAAAACACAAGAAGTTGAACAAGTAAAGTATAAGAAAGTTTTCTTAAAGAAAGAGTGTTCTACTCAAAGTTCTCTAAATCTCTTTGAGAGTTCTTCCATATTATTCTTCATACTTGGAAGTTTTCTTGTTTCTTTCGGGTTCTCGGGTATTACGATCTTGGGCTAGTGCTAAGCACTATCAAGAGTGGTTTCTTTACATGGTATCAGAGCCAAGCTAATCTTGTGCTCATCAAGATCGGTTTTTAAAGAGAGCTCGAGTCTATTCCAAGTATGGAATCAACGGGTCGTGTTGTTGGATTGGGAATGGAAATCCTAAACCAATCTAACTACCGGTTATGGAAGTCATGCATGGAGTCATACCTGGTGAGTGAGGACTTATGGGATGTCGTCGGTGGTAACAACACAACACCACCAAGGGGAAATGCTGCAACCCAGAAGCGACAAAGGAGTGGACACGGAAGAATGCCAAGGCGGAGTTTGCTTTGAAGAGGTCCATATCTTCAAGCATATTTGAGCATGTCTCAAGGTGTACTTCCGCTAGTTCCATTTGGCAAGCTTTAGATCAATTGTTCAACAAGAAGAATGAGGCTACACTACAATTATTAGAGAATGAGCTTGCGAATGCGAAGCAGGGGGAGTCTTCAATCTCGGAGTTTTTTTTATCAAGGTAAAGAACCTATGCTCTGAGATTAATACTCTAAATCCGGAGGAGTCAATTTCTGAAGCACGGTTGAAGCGGTCTATCATTCGAGGTCTACGGCCTGAATATACACCGTTTGTGACTTCGGTTCAAGGATGGGCTACACAACCTTCCTTGGAAGAGTTTGAAAATTTGCTAGCTTCGCAAGAGTCATTAGCCATGCAAATGTCAGGAGTCAAAATCAATGATGACTCGGGAAGCGCCTTTGTAGCTCGGAGACAACAAAGCTTCAAGGCGAAAAACAAAGATGGAGGTTCAAGACACAATGATGGAAGTGAAGGATCTTCTATGGATAAGAAAAAGTTCAAGTGCTATCGGTGTGGAAAGCCTGGGCATTTCAAAAGGGATTGTCGAGTCAAGTTGAAGGAAACAAATATGGTGGAGTCAAAAAGTCATACGGAAGATGAAGAATGGGGGGAAATGTTTCACGGTGGAGGCTACACATCCAGGTACACCCACAACTAAAAACTTGAGAAATGATTGGATTGTAGACTCGGGTTGTAGCCATCATATTACCGGAGATGAGAAGTTATTTTCTAGTCTTCAACGTTATGACGGGAAAGAAGCCATTATTACCGCTGATAATTCAATCCATCGAGTTGAGAAAGAAGGGACTGTTGTCATTAAAAGAGATGATGAAGAACCGATCACCCTCAAGAATGTGTACCATGTCCCTGGAGTAAAGAAGAATCTTCTTACGGTGGTGAATGCGGTCGACTCAGGTAATTATGTTCTATTTGGCCCAAGAGACGTTAAGTTCTTAAGGAATATTAAAGAATTAAAGGCGGATGTTGTTCACACTGGAGCACGCGTCAAAGATTTATATGTTTTATCGGCCTCACACGCCTATGTGGAGAAGATGAGTACGAACGACAATGCTTCCATCTGGCATGCTAGACTTGGCCATATAAATATGACCAAGCTTAAGGTCATGGTGAATAAAGATTTGGTTCATGGGCTTCCAAAATTGAAGATTCAAGATGGAGGAAAAATTTGTGAAGGTTGTCAATATGGAAAGTCACATAGACTTCCATTTGATCATTCAACCTCAAGGTGCAACGGTCCATTGGAGAAGGTCCATAGTGATTTGATGGGTCCAACAAGAACATCCTCCTATTCCGGGTTTTGCTACATGTTGCTGTTCGTAGATGATTTCTCACGGTACACCTGGGTATACTTTGTGAAGGAAAAATCAGAAGTATTTCAAAGATTTCAAGAATTCAAGGTTACCGTGGAAGGAGAGTTTGGCCGGAAGCTAAAGACTCTAAGGACGGATAATGGAGGAGAATTCATGTCAAAGGAGTTTCTCTCTTTTTGCCAAAAGAATGGTATTAAGAGAGAATATACATGTCCGTATACACCTCAACAAAATGGAGTAGCAGAAAGAAAAATTAGACATCTAACTGAGACGTGCAGAAGTTGGCTACATGATAAGAATTTGCCAAAGGCCTTATGGGCAGAAGGCATGAGATGCGCAGCCTATGTCATCAACCGGATGCCACTCAGTCCAAACAACATGAAGTCGCCTTACGAGATGATTCACGGGAAGAAGCCGACGGTGAAGCATCTAGGGATATTTGGATCGGTCTGCTACGTTCATGTGTTCGACTCCCAAAGAACAAAGTTGGAAGCAAAGGCAAAGAAGTGCATCTTTGTCGGTTACGATGAACAACGAAAGGGCTGGAGGTGTATGGATCCAGAGACACATAAATACACAGTGTCTCGTGATGTTGTCTTTGACGAAGTTTCATCCTACTATGAACTACATCAAGTCTTAGATGAGCATGATGGTTCATGTTCCTCCAAGACTAATGAACAAATTATTCAAGTTCCAAGTAGTAATGAAAGCTTTGAAAAGGAGACTCAAGGTGAAAGGGGGAGCATTGACCAAGATGAAGAAGAGGAGCATGATCATGGTTCTATCGCCAATCAACGACCAAAAAGGAACATTGTCAAACCCGCTCGGTTCAGAGATGAAAGGTTCGTCACCACTTACTCTTGTTACTTTGCAGCTCCTTTCGATGAATATGAACCATCATCTTATGAAGAAGCAAAAGGAGTTGAAGAATGGATGATCGCAATGAAGGAAGAGATTGATGCTCTCATGAAAATGAAACATGGGATTTGGTTCCGAAACCAAAGGATGCTAAACCTGTTTCTTGTAAATGGGTGTATCGACTAAAGAGAAAGGCGGATGGGAGCATCGATAGATACAAAGCAAGGTTGGTTGCTCGAGGATTCTCTCAGAAGTACGGAGAAGATTATGATGAGACCTTCAGTCCAGTAGCAAAGATGACTACGGTACGCTCACTCTTATCACTAGCTGGAAGCTTTAGATGGAAACTATGGCAGTTAGATGTGAAGAATGCTTTTCTCTATGGTGAGATTGATAAGGAAATTTTTATGGAGCAACCACCTGGTTTTGAGTCACAAGAGTATCCTAACCATGTATGCAAGCTAAAGAAAGCCTTGTATGGGTTAAAACAAGCTCCACGGGCTTGGTATGGAAAGCTTGCTCAATTTCTTCAGTTTTGCGGGTATATGGCATCAAGTGCTGATTCAAGCCTATTCTTCAAGGGAAGTGGAAGAGTTCATGTAGTAGTTCTCCTCTACGTGGATGATATGATCATTACTGGAAATGACGATGCTGAAATTGCTCGTCTACAAGAGGATATGTCGGTGAGGTTTGAGATGAAGAAGTTAGGTGAGCTGAATCACTTTCTTGGTCTAGAGGTCGAGAGGGTAAAGGATGGAATATTCATCGGCCAACAAGGTTATGCGAAAAGGATTGTTGACAGGTTTGGAGTACACCAAGGAAAGGTACGTTCCACTCCACTAGATACTAACATAAGGCTCAAACGCGATGAAGGATCATTGTTAGCCAATCCTCGACCTTATCGCTCTCTTGTTGGAAGTCTTCTATACTTAACCATTACAAGACCAGATATTGCCTTTGCGGTTGGCCTTGTAAGCCGGTTCATGCAGGAACCAAGGAAGCCACATCTAGAAGCGGCAAAGAAGATATTAAAATATGTGAAGACAACTCTTGGCATGGGACTGATGTACAAGTATAATGCCAAGGTTTCTCTTCATGGTTTCACAGATGCTGACTTTGGTGGAGATTTAGATGATCGAAAATCAACTTCGGGTTTTGTGTTCTTATGTGGAGACACAAGCATTTCATGGTGCAGTAAGAAGCAAGCAACGGTGTCATTGTCTACTACTGAAGCAGAGTATAAAGCTTCAACACTCGCAGCCCAAGAATGTATATGGCTTCGAAGACTCCTTGAAGACTTGTTCAAACCAATCAATAAATCGATTACCATCTATGGAGATAACCAAAGTGCTATCAAGCTGGCCAATAATCCAGTGTTCCATGGAAGAACAAAGCACATTGAATTGGAACATCATTTCATAAGAGAGAAGGTGCTCGATGGAACAATTGAAGCATTGGAGGTTCGAAGCGAGGACAACATTGCTGATATCTTCACCAAGTCATTACCTAAAGGTCAGTTCGAGATACTCCGCTCCAAGCTCGGAATGCTGGACAAAATCAAGTTTAAGGGGGAGTATTGAAGTTAAACTTGATTTTGGGCTATGCTTAATTATGGACCAATAAACTCTTATTGGACTAAACCCAAAATTAAGCTTAAATTCTAGAATCTTTCTAGAATTATCATCACCTCCTCAAATAGAAAAATATCTAGATATTGTAGTAGAAAAATCTAGAGAATAAAGAAAAATCTAGGAAGTAAGGAGGTTGTAATAGAACCATCTAGATATTTGTAATAGAGTTTAGGAGGCTATAAATACCTCTTCATCCTCTCATTTGTAAAAACACAAGAAGTTGAACAAGTAAAGTATAAGAAAGTTTTCTTAAAGAAAGAGTATTCTACTCAAAGTTTTCTAAATCTCTTTGAGAGTTCTTCCATATTATTCTTCATACTTGGAAGTTTTCTTGTTTCTTTCGGGTTCTCGGGTATTACGATCTTGGGCTAGTGCTAAGCACTATCAAGAGTGGTTTCTTTACAAAAAAAAAGAGAGGATCTCAAAGTTATCATTGAACTGGAGTGAGCACAAGAGGAAGGCCGACGTGAGAGAGGAGTTGAACTCTTGAAGAAAACATGACGAGAACCAAAGTTTAGGTTTTATTTGTATCTATATGTTTATTTTAATGTAAAAAAAATAATTAAAATTAAAAAATTTGATAATAATTTTGATTAAGTGCTAAATGGGATTTTTTTATTGGTATCTTGGGGTTGGTGATATCTCGAGCTTCCATGATTTCGATGGAATTAATAAAGTAGGGTTTTGTGAATACTGGGTTTATTGAGAAAAAGAAGAAGACAAGATTTTGAGGAGAAAAAAAAAGGATCTCAAAGTTATCATTGAACGGAGTGAGCACAAGAGGAAGGCCAACGTGAGAGAGGAGTTGAAGAAAACATGACGGGAATCAACGTTTAGGTTTTATTTGTATCTATATGTATTTTTTTTTTAAAATGTAAAAAACTAATTAAAATTAAAAATTTTGATAATAATTTTGATTAAGTGCTAAATGGGATTAACATTAATATCTCTATAATCTATACTGATAAAAGGTACCTTTTGAGGCTCCATGGAGCGTCCACATCAGCAAAAAAAAAATCTCAAAGATGACACGTGGCATAAAATATAGTTTTATATTTTAATATTACTAATTTCGAAAATTATAAATAACATGTAAACATACAGTATAAAAAACGGAAAAACTACATTAAACATATGTAAGATTACCATTTTTCACTTAAAAAAAAATACGGCTTATCTCCATAATGTAACATTACCGTTTTATAAAAAAAAACAAAAAAATTATATATAATTTCAAAAATAATAAATATATGTAAACATACAACATAAAAATGAAAATACTACATTAAACATATGTAAGATTACCATTTTTCACTAAAAAAAAGACGGCTTATCTCCATAATGTAACATTACTATTTTGTAAAAAAAACATTATATATAATTTCGAAAATAATAATAATATGTAAACATACAACATAAAAAATAGAAATACTACATTAAACATATGTAAGTTTACCATTTTATATTTAAAAATAAAAATAATATGTAAACATACAATATAAAAAAATGGAAAAACTACATTAAACATATGTAAGATTATCATTTTTCACTAAAAAAAACGGCTTATCTCCATAATGTAACATTACCATTTTATAAAAAAAGAAAAAAAAAACATAAATATAACTATTTGACTATTTGTCCAAGTTCTTCTATTAAAAATGATATATAATGTTTTTTTTTACACAATAGTAATGTTACATTATGGAGATAAGCCGTCTTTTTTTTAGTGAAAAATGGTAATCTTACATATGTTTAATGTAGTATTTCTATTTTTTATGTTGTATGTTTACATATATTTATTATTTTCGAAATTATATATAATTTTTTTGTTTTTTTATAAAACAGTAATGTTACATTATGGAGATAAGCTGTGTTTTTTTAAGTGAAAAATGGTAATCTTACATATGTTTAATGTAGTTTTTCCGTTTTTATGCTGTATGTTTACATATTATTTATAATTTTTGAAATTAGTAATATTAAAATATAAAACTATATTTTATGCCACGTGTCATCTTTCGGGAGGTTTTTTTTTTGCTGATGTGGACGCTCCATGGAGCCTCAAAAGGTCCCTTTTATAATTTCGAAAATAATAAATATATGTAAACATACAACATAAAAAATGGAAATACTACATTAAACATATGTAAGATTACCATTTTTCACTAAAAAAAAGACGGCTTATCTCCATAATGTAACATTACTATTTTGTAAAAAAAAATATTATATATAATTTCGAAAATAATAAATAATATGTAAACATACAACATAAAAAATGGAAATACTACATTAAACATATGTACGATTACCATTTTACATTTAAAAATAAAAATAATATGTAAACATACAACATAAAAAATGGAAAAACTACAATAAACATATGTAAGATTACCATTTTTCACTTAAAAAACGGCTTATCTCCATAATGTAACATTACCATTTTATAAAAAAAGAAAAAAACATAAATATAACTATTTGACTATTTGTCCAAGTTCTCTATTAAACACTGCCGTTTTACATTAAAAATGGAAAAAAACATTAAGATTTAAACATCTATCTTAAAATATAAAATATAGATATTAACTAAATATAAAGTATATGAAAAATATCTATATTTTATATTTTAAAATGTAAAATATAATTATCATATTATTAACAATCAATATATAGAAAAATAAATAATAAGTAGATATTATAAATATATAAATATTTGAATTATATATACAGTAAATGCACAATTTTTAAAATATGGAAAGAGTACATTAAATATTAAACATCTATTTTAAAATGTAAAATATAGATTTAAGTAAATAGAAAGTATAAGAAAAAGAAATACACAACTTAAAAACAATGGAAAAAGTATATTAATATTTAAACATCTATCTTAAAATGTAAAATATAGATATTACGCAAATAGAAAGTATAAGAAAAGGAAATACACAATTTAAAAAAATGGAAAAAGTACATTAGTATTTAAACATCTATCTTAAAATGTAAATCTATCTTAAAATATAAAATTATTAGTAAATAGAAAGTATAAGAAATAGAAATACACAATATAAAAAAAAAATAAGTAATATATAATATAAGTAAATACGCAATTTAAAAATGGAAAATTACATTAAGATTTAAAAATATATCTTAAAATTTAAAATATAGATATTACGTAAATAGAAAGTATAACAAATGGAAATATACAATTTAAAGAAAATAGAAAATATACATTAAGATTTAAACATCTATCTTAAAATGTAAAATAGAGATATTAAGTAAATAAAAAGTACAAGAAATAGAAATACATATACAGGAAAATAAATAATAAGAAAATAATGTAAATATATAATATATGAATTATATATATAATAATAAGTAAATACACATTTTTTTTAAAAAAATGGAAAAAATTCATTAAGCATTAAACTTCTATCTTAAAATGTAAAATATATAATATAAGTAAATACACAATTTAAAAAAAATAGATAAAGTACATTAAGATTTAAATACATATTTTAAAATATAAAATATAGATATTACGTAAATAAAAAATATAAGAAATGGAAATAAACATTTAAAAAAATGGAAAAAGTATTTTAAGATTTAAACATCTATCTTAAAATTTACATCTATCTTAAAATGGTAGTAAATTATATAAAAATGGAAATACCACATTAAACAAAAGAAAATAAAAATGTATAGTTTTACATCAAAAAAATCCCTATAAAATTCATTATTCCATCAACATCAACCTCACACTATCAAGGAAAACTTCAAAGCACTCGAGCAAAAAAATGGTTCCACCTTCAACTCTTGCCGTTCCAAAAACCTTTAATGACCTTGAAGGAGATTTTTTATAACAACGAACTTTTTGTTAGGTGGATTCATTGTTGGGAAACCCGCAACTTCCAAAAGCCAAACTTATTAATGGGAATTGAATTGCTTTTCATAGACTCAAAGGTATTCTTACAAATTTAAATTAATCTAATCCATAATTTTATTGTTAATATTCATACTAACTCTTTCATGATCAAACAATTACTGTTAATAATCATTCAAACGTTTATCCCGAAACACTTCTTTCCTCGCCGAATCAGGTATTGGTTCATGTTGGTTTAGTATTTTTTTGGTTTATTAACCAGTTTAGGGTGGTCATATTGTAAATATAATTTAAGTTGGTTTAGCATATATTATGCTTAAAATAACTTAAATTAAATAATAGTAATATTATCCTTAAAATATAATTTTAGAGAGTTTTCAAATATAGTTTACAGAATATTATAGGTGATGAATTTAATTTATTAAATTCGTTTATTACTTAAAACTAAGTTTTTTTAAAAAACATACTGAGTTATAAATATCAATGCTGGATTGGTGAGTATAACATGAAGATAAAAATATAAATATTTCATTTTCAAGATAAAAAATTCAGCTTTTATTTAGTTACTCAATATATAATATCTTAAATTATTTTTTAAAAAATATACATAATTTATATATATAGATTAATCTTCCAAACTTAAACTATTATATTATATATTAATAATGTTTTTAAATAAAAATAATTTCTGATTTAAAAAAAATAAAAACAACAAAAGGTTATTTTCAAATAATGGATGTAATTTACATTATACTATCATTTAACAAGTATTAGATACGTTTTGATATATCATTATTTTTTATTTCCAGAAAAAATTAATTGTTAAACATCAATATCATCTAGGTTAAGTATACTAACAACACAAATTCAAACATCACAAAAAATATTTACATAAACGTTATAATACAATAATTTAATCAAAAAATACAATTCAAAAAAACAATATTCAAAAGAATAGTTATATACTTAATATTTGAAAATCAAAGATTTTTTTGCTAAAATTGTACTTACCTGGCCAAGGAGATCGACCATCTTTTTACGGATCGATCGATTGTTGAGCATGTGGTCGATCCGAAAATACTATGCAGTTTAATTAAATATCTAAAACATTTATTACAACACTCAATATATAGTTTTGCTAAATATGATAACTAGATAGCCAAGAAAATTACAAAAAAATATTTAAATAGTAAAAAATACGTTAATTTAACGTGTTAAAATTTAAAAATAAATTTTAATTATGACATGCATCTTAACATTTATATAAATATATATCATAACCTAAATATAAATAATTTAACAACTTAAATTAGAAAAAAATAAAAATACCGGGCGTAGCCCGGGTTAATCCCTAGTATTATTTGAAAATTCAGTTTCTTATGTGTCACTCTAACGTTAACTCTCACGATGGTTGATTACACTGATACCCTTAATGAATTAAAAATATTATATTTTAAATACTATTTTTTTTTAGTTTCCTTTTTAAAATTTTCCAAAAACATATACATATAATAAAATAGGAATTTGTTTTATAAAATTAAAAAAAATGAATTGAAAAACGAAAATATATGTATATATAATATGATTTCATAAAAAATGAAAAGTCCACAAAATAGTAATATTACATTTAAAAAATATCTTTAAATAACATAAAATATACTTTTGAAGTAATAAAATACTTTGTTTATATCTATGTTTTCTTAAATGAAAAATAGAAATTTTTATATAATGTGATTTCATTAAAAACAATTTACAGAGATAATCCTGATATTAGAAAAAATAGTATTTCTTTTAAAACATAATTTTAAACAATAAAAAAAATTCAAAGTGATAAAAATATTTTTATATATCTATCTATTTTCTTAGATGATTACATAAAATAATTAAGTAACATAAACTTATATATGTTTAATTGACTAAAAATAGTTTATAATAAGTATTACTGAAATGTTTTATTTATTTTTCTTATATTTAGTTGACCATAATATCTTTCAATTACAGCAAAAAATATTAGTAAATTATATTTTACTTATATAATATTATTTTCAAATACAGTCACAATTTTGTTTACTGCTTATTTTAAGAGATATTAAAAAAACTAAAAATAAATTTTAAAAATAAACATAGTTTGATCAAATAGTTACAAAATCGTTTAATGAGGTAGATATATTATATTTTATCTTATTAAAGTTATTTACTTTCTTAATATTAAATTTTCTTTTAAATTTTATGTTTTAATGTTTATGGAACTTAATAGAACCATAATCAAAAGGGCAATTCTCCATAATAGCATTTTTTTTAGTTTTTATCTCAAAAATAGGATGAGAAGCTAAAAGTCACAAAAATAACATTCATTAATTGTTCAAAAGACTCTAATACCCTCAGTAAATAATATAACTAACAAAAAAAAGACACGACTTCTCTCGGCGTCGTCTCCTACGATCTCTCTCACGACGTCGGCACCAAGACGACGAGCACTGTCATCAACTCCGGCGACGACGAGCATTGTCATCATCTCCGACGGCAGCACCAAGGCGACGAAATCCCAATCGACTCCGGCGACGACAAGCACTATCATCAACTCCGACGAAATGACGAAGCTTTGATTCTCCAACGCCATCTCGGTATGATTCCAAAGTCTAGAGTTTTGAGATTCAAATATGAGGCTTCAGTCTTCAATGATAATGGTTTGAGAACTAATAAGTTTGTTTTGTTGTATTAATTGAACAGATAGAACAAAGCAATTCAAGATTCACTTTGAGCAGTACAAAAACTAAGGTAATCCATCTTATCTTCTCCAAAAGTTTCTATCTTGATGGGATTTGGTTATTCCCTTAACATGTTCAATAGAATGACAAAGCCTTTCTGTGTCATTTTTAAAGCACTGATTGAGAAATATGATTAATGATCCTATTGAGTTGTGTTGAACACTCATGTCTTGCTATTATCTCCCGACCTCTTGCCATCATTGTTGTTGTTCTTACTGTCTTAAGCTTAGCTTTCCTAAGTGACAAGTTATTTTGATTTCTTCTTTAATTTCTACTTTTATATCTCTGCTTACATATTCATTTGTTGTTTGTTTGCATCTATTGAATGTGTTTAGGAAATGTTGCTTATGACATTGTTAGTCTCTTGTTGCTTGTGATTATGAAGCTGTCTAGCGTTCAGAAAAATTTCAGGAAGCATTTGTGTAGTTTCAGGAAAGCCTTTCAGAAAATCGGATGGTAACAAATTTTGAAACTTTTTTGCTTGGTGTCTTGTTCTGCTTAGGCATGTTGATATCTTTGATATCTCTTGTGAAGCTGTCTAGAGTTCAGAAAAATTCAGGAATCATTTGTATAGTTTCAGAAAAGCCTTCCAGAAAATCAGATGGTATTTTTCCTTCTTTACGCAAGATAGAAACAAGATGGGATATTCTGATTTCGGATGGACTAGGCTTAATAAAGAGGATGATACACACGTCAGTACCAAAGAAAAGTCAAGATATAGGTATGCAAATCTATGCATATTAATCAATATGGTATACATATACTTCGTAGTTAGATCATATAGATAATACACATACAGTTTTGTGAATGTGAGATAGGAGAAATCATATATCCGTGTGGTTTACATAGCTAGCTCTTGTTTTTTGTTCTTGCAGATATGATGAGATGCTAGATACAGAAACAGTGCCCAATCCCACAGACAGAACTGTGGCTCATTTATGAATGAGTGTGTTTTCTTGAATAAGTCTGTTTTCGAAGAGAATCAAAAGCGTGTAAGGAATGTTAGACAGTCCTTGTTCTGGATGGCTATCCTGAATTGGAACTTAATCTTCCAAAACAACCAAAACAAAACAACATAATCAAAATCTATAAGAAAATTCATTGGCTATAGAAATCTCCAAATAGAGTTCATTGTCTACAAAACAGAGAACACAAATCAAACATAGAACATGGGAATAGGACAGCTTGAAGCACTTTTAGTAATTTTATCAAGAAAGTGTTAAATGTGGTATCATTATAAAACACACATGTTATCTAGGATAGCTTGTGGACTTTTCAAGATGGGTTTCCAGAAAATAAAATGAGTGTGTTTTCTTGCATAAGTCTGTTTTCGAAGAGAATCAAAAGCGTGTAAGGAATGTTAGACAGCCTTTGTTCTGGATGGCTATCCTGAATTGAAACTTAATTTTCTAGAACAACCAAAACAAAATAACATAATCAAAATCTATAAGAAAATTCATTGGCTATAGTCTACAAAACAGAGAACACATATCAAATAGAGAGCATTAATTTACATACAAACAGAGTTAATTAACTAACTGAATGATTGATAACTTTATAGCAATTGTTGATAGTATGACAGAACATGAACTGAACCGTGACGTTCACCATCCCTTTGCAATGTTGCTCTAAGGTGGCTTCCTAGAGGATGATCAGCTTAAAGAAACTGTAAGGGAAACAACTTACAACATTAATAATGACAAAAACTTAAACATATTTGTTAAACATATAAAGTTATCCGTATTAGTGAACTAACCTCATCAAATAATATATACTTTAACGCATTGAACGATGTCATCCCAAGCTTGCTCCACAGTTATATCATCATCATCATCCTAAGGGTGAATGCCTAGTTGCAACATAAATAGTATTTTCTTCTTTAACAAATAAATAATTATAGAATAGAGATCATACAAAAAGACGTACCTTCTCGAGAGCCAGCTCAGCAGTAGATTGTTCTGAATCCTGCTTTTTTTTTTTGAAGACATTTGATACAACAGAAAAGTCTGGTAGCTGCAAGTGGCACCAATAGAGACAAATATTCTGAGAATAAACATGAACTTGCTCAATCATGTAACTTGCTTTTACACCAAACCTCTGATGACTAATTTTTGGAAGTTCTTGTACGTGTTCATGACCTCCTTCCTGATTTATTTTGCAGATGGGAACAGAGGCAACGAATGAGACACATGCCTCTCCAAAAGCTCATCTGAGTACTGAGACTCCAGTTTTTACTCCAAATCAGACGCAGCAGGTAGATGCTCAAAATCTTGGAGTTTTCAAGTAATATTTGGAAGCTTTTGTACGTGTTCATGATCTCTTTCCTGATTTTTTTGCAGATAGGAACAAAGGAAACGTTTAAACGATGTATAAAATTACTTCAGTTAGTGTAGAAACATCAATGAAGTTTTGAGAGTATCAGAAGTTTCAGTTGTCTTGAAGTATTTTCAGGAATTTTATTAAGAAAATCTTAATGTGATACTATTATAAGGCATATATGTTATCTAAGATATCCATCAAAATATTTTAAAGTCAAAGTATTGTTCTCACATGTGTTCCATAGTGTAATAATGATTACTTTCTTGGAGCTGATGAGGGTCTCTCATCTTTGTATATGTTTTGCTGATACATTTCATCTCTAAAAAGAACCAATATCTCGTCATAACAGAATCGCAATATCTCTCTTAAGTTAGCTTCACTGAGACACTGACCGGTCGGGTTTCTGGAGTTAATGATCACCATTGCCCATACCTGCCATTAACCACGTGTCTTAACCAATAAAGAAGCTTCTGCATCAAGCGAACCTGAGCAACAAAAAGCTTCCTTCTTTTTTGGCAGAGTACCTAACTTCTTTGTTTTCTCATATTTTGACTTCATGTGCTTCTTCTTCTTTTTCAGTTTCATCTCTGATAATTTTTTCTGCAGTTTGTTTCTAGTAGGACCAAGAACTGATCGGAACTCCCGCTCACCAGAATCGGGACGGAACGGACACTGACCTGATTCTCACCTGAAAGAATATGCTTCGATATCCACAAGCCCAACAATGAATCTACTAAATTTGCTAATTTCAAAACAGGTTTAGAGAGTGTAGTATTGAAAAATCTGCACTTTAACATCACCACTTTAAGGATCCTTCTAGCAAACCAAACCAATTTGCTTACATGTGTTCACGAGAAAAGCAGTGATATAAACAATGAGAGAAAGTGATGAAAATCACAAATAATAGACTTGGAACTATGAAGATAACAACACCCTTTTGACTTTGGATAATCCAGGAAAGGAAGAACCTTTCTGGTCAAGAGAGAACCTCTGATTGCATAGTGATATTTCTTCACATCTCCGTTGAGAGACTCGTAGTCTACTAGTTTGAGAGACATTTTCAGAATTGACTTTTCACACAATTAGCAAACACGCTTAGCTCGATAACGGAGTGAAGGCGGAAACGATTAAAGTGGTGATGATGGCGATGGAGATGAGTGGCGCCGGAGATGATGATGGATGAAATGATCGACGCCGGAGATAATGACGGCCGATATGATCGACACCGGAGATAATGACGTCCGAGATGATCGACGCCGGAGATGAGGCAAGTTGTCGTCGTCGATTCATGATTTCAATTTTCAGAAAAAATGTAATCAGAGAAAGAAAGGGGTAAAATGGTAAATGTCCATATTAAAAGAAACATTTTTGTGATTTTGGATCTTGAAGTCTAGAATGGGAAGAAAAAGTTGTTTTAGTGCTATCTAAGGCCATTTCTCTAATCAAAATACCAAAGCAAATCTGCATTCTCATTTTTAAGATTATTTAAAATAAATTTCAGTTTTCATTCAATAAATCCAAGGCATAAAGTTATTTAGAATTATAAAATATTTTTGGTATTGTAAATATGATATGTGTTCATGAGCTTTCAAAAATGTATCAGCTACTTATGCATGTAATTTCCTATTGATCATCGCTTTATTTTCTAATATTTTTTAAAAATATCAACATATAATTTGATAAATACTATGAAAATACATGCTAATTTAAATGATAAATAAAATTAATTTGATTTGACTTAATTATAAAAAATAATAATTATACTCCATTTTAAATTTGAAAGAATATATGTAACTAAATATACTCACAACATGAGTGACTCGACTAATCCAACTTATATCTAAAATCATAGATTTAACTATAATAAGAATATATAAATTTATTAGAATAGTAATTTATTTTATAAATATAAATCATAGGACAACTCAAAACATATTAAAAATGAAAAAAAAATATTAACCAATTTTTACAATTTAATTATTTTGTAAAATTTATATATATGTATGAGACTTCAGAATATTATCATTATATTAATTTATATAATTTGGAAGCAAACACTTTAGTTTATTTTTTTTGTCATTCTAAGCACAATATATCTTAAGTTATACATAATCTTCATAGGATATATTTACATATCTAAAGATAACAACCACCTAAATGTAAATAAAAAAATAATTGAAATTTTAATATATTTAGAATAAAAAATATTACAGTTGAATTTAAAAAAGCAATCTAAATTACCCAAATGATAACTAAATCGACTGTAAAAACAACAAAACTGATTAGATATAACATATATAAAATCATATGTATAATTAAAGTAATATAATATTATTAATATAAATGATGCATAGAAATTATAAATTAATTTAAAATTAAAAGTAAATAACAATAAATTATTATAGTATATTTAGTTTAGAAATATTTATCATGCACGGGAAAATTACTTAGTTAGTACTAAATGGACAGCAATGCCAAAATTGATTTTAAGTGGACAATAGATATGTTTTTTTGTTCTTTATTAACAAAATTCCCTTTAAAGAATCGATACATGCCACTTGATTTTTAATTTTACAAGAATTTTTTGGGGGTTTTTTTTTTTACAAGAGTTTCCTAACTCTCCTTTTAAACAGTGAGAGAGAGATTCCACGATTCCGATTTTACAAGAATAAATAGAAATAGAAAAATTCTTGGGTTCACTTCCTAGGGTGAACCTTTAGATTCACCGACCAATAGTGTTTGAATATATGATATTTGATATTTTTTAAAAAAAGAAATAAAATTAAATATCCAAATTAGATTATATTTTTAAAATAAAATAATAAAAATACATAAAAATAGTTACAAAAAATAAATAAATTAATATTGTTAAATCTTCAGCAAAATACTAAACCCTATACCCTAAATACTAAACCCTAAACCCTAAAAGTTAAACCTTAAACTTTGGATAAACTCTAACCCGTTGGAAAATCTTAAACCTTAAATCATACATTAAAAACTAAATCTTAATAACACTAAACCCTAAACCCTAATCACTAAACCCTAAACCCTTGGATAAACCCTGAACCCTTGGATAAATCATAAACTCTAGGATTTAATTTTAAAATATTTAGTTATCAATAAAAACTAAATCTTAATAACACTAAACCCTAAACCCTAATCACTAAACCCTAAACTCTTGGATAAACCCTGAACCCTTGGATAAATCATAAACTCTAGGATTTAATTTTAAAATATTTAAAATTAAACCATAGAGTTTATGATTTATCCAAGGGTTCAGAGTTTACCCAAGGGTTTAGGGTTTAGTGATTAGGATTTAGGGTTTAGTGTTATTAAAATTTAGTTTTTAATGTATGATTTAGGGTTTAAAATTTTTCAATGGTTTACGGTTTATCCAAGATTTAAGGTTTATAATTTAGGGTTTGGAGTTTGGGATTTAGGGTATAGGATTTAATATTTTGCTAACGGTTTAACAATATTTATTTTTTATTTTTTTGTAACTATTTTTATGTATTTTTATTTTTTTATTTTAAAAATATAATCTTATTTGGAAATTCAATTTTGTTTTCTTTTTTAAAAGATATCAAATATCAAATACTCAAACACTATTGGTTGGTGAATCTAGAGGTTTACCCTAGGGGGTGAACCAAAAAATTTCTCATAGAAATATATCAAAAATATGATATTTATAAGGATAATATCATCTCTTTTTTTGAGAATATCATCTTAAATGAAATCTTATAACAACTTGATCGAATATGAGATATATTATATTCCTACTTTATCACTGCCTTTAAATTAATATACCCCAAATTAAAGGCACTTCGCTTTCTACTTCTTCTATCTTATTTTTCATTTCTTTATATCCAAGAGGACGACAATGATTGAACACAAATTATTTAGTCATGTCCTCTTTACACTGATTTTTAATATATAAAACACTCAAAAACATGGTATGGTTATTTTAATTGAAAGTAATACACTTCGGGAAAAAAAAACTAATAATAACGATAGCTTAAATGTTTGCGTTAATCTTAAAATCCACAATTTTTATATAAGTAGGACTGAAAATGATTATTGTTGTTTGAATTAAATAAATATCCACTTGTGGGTGTGCACTATATTATATATGGTGTGAATAATGAAGGGGGATTTTGTTTCTTCCTCATTTTTTTGGGACAAAGATGCCCACCATTAAAGGAGCCTGGTGTCTCATCAAGTGTCCGCCAAAAAGTTGTAAATATTTTAATGGATTGTAAAGTTAAAACCCATCGACTAAGTTTGTTTTGATAAAAATCCTTAAACAAAGTATTTAACGAAAAAAAATCTCAAATTAACTTTATTTAATGAATTAAACATTTGCCGGTCATAATTACTATTACTACTAGTAAATTTTTAGTTTAGGAGTTTCTACATTAAGTAAACATAGTTGAAAGAGTTTACCATTATAAATTAAAATATGAGTCTAATTTATTTTAAAATCAACATTATATATGTATAAATTAAAAATGTAAAAACCCAAAAAATATAAAAAAAATTATCTAAAGATTTACCTTTAATAAAAATTATCTAACAGTTAAAAATGTAAGAAACAAGAAAATACAATAAAAATTATATCTTATCTAATAAAAATGACGTTAAAAATCTAGATATTTTAATTACATTTTCTGGTTTTTTACATTTTTAATTTACATATATTTAATGTTGATGTTAAAAACAAATCAAACTCATATATTTGCAGAAATTTTTAAAAATGCTAAATTAGCATTCGGGTAGCCATTTGGATTCGGTTCGGGTTTCGGGTTTCGGGTTTTCGGGTTTTCGGGGTTAAAGATTTCAGCCACATTCGGGTATTTCTAAATTTTGGTTCGGGTTCGGTTCAGATCTTTGCGGGTTCGATTCGAGTTCGGATAATCCATTTAAATGATTTTTAAAATTTTAAAATTCAATATATAGTTTAAATTTTTCAAAATCTGTAAATAAGATACTATGTTACATATAAATTTGAATAACATATGTCAGAATACCTAAACTCAACATATAAATTCGTTTGGTTCGAATATTTTGATAGAGAATCAGTAGATATTTCAAGTATTTTTGTGTTTTGAGTATTTTAGCTATTTTAGACATTTACTTTTGACTATTTATATATATTTTCAAGTATTTTAGACAACTTAAAAGTATCTTATATATTTTGGATGTTTTTAATATACATTAAATCTAAAAATAATTAATATATTTAGATATATAAATCTATTTTGGATACATTCGGGTACCCGAAATACTTCGGTTCGGGACGGATTCGGTTTCGGTTCTCTGGATACCAAAATTTTGAACCCGTTCGGATATTTAATCTTTTTTTTTTAATTCGATACTATTTTTTGGATCGGGTTTGGTTCGGTTCTTCGGATTCGGGTTTTTTACCAGCCCTAATGCTAATTTTGAAAATTTAAGTTACTAATTTTTAGATAATCTTATAAAATTTTGTATTTTTTTATTTTTAATGGTAAAACCCCTCAACTATGTTTACTTAATGTAGAAATCTATAAACGAAAGATTTACTGGTAGTAATGGTAATTATGACCGGCGAGAGTTTAATTAATTAAATAAAATTAGTTTGGGGGTTTATTCGTTAAAAGTTTTTATCCAAAACAAACTTAGTTGAGGAGTTTTAACTTAATACTAGCTTTTGACCCGCACGCACACGCGGCTGTATGTTCGATGTAATTATATGTTTTTCGTAGTTTTAAAAACATTCATGTTATTATTTCATATGTTATTGAGTTTTGACATTGGTGTATCTTGTTTATTCGGTTTAGTGTACATTTATAAACTATGAGGTTTTATTCTTCTTATATTGTATTTTTTTCTTTTTCTGTAGTTGAGGTTTAATAGTATTATTAAATAAGAAAACATATAATTAAAAATAAAAATATAGCTTAAAAAGAAAAAGAAATTTTATTTGTAGTAATTATATTAACAAATTGGAAAGACATTTTTTTCTTTGTTTATATAGCGTTAAAAAGAAAAGAAAAATCGATAGAAACTATAAAACCAATTGGAAAAGTAACTCCAAAAATATATTAAAACTATAGATCTGTAGTAATTATATTAACAAAGCTTAATTATATGAATTGATTTGGGCCTTTTGGTTATGATACTAAAATTACTATCATTTGTAACCCAAAAATTTGTGGACCTGAAACACAAATCAAAGGCCATATAATTTTTTTTCCGAAAAAACAGAAAACAACTGCCTTTAGTGACTTTTTACTTTCCCGTATAACATCGGTTTCTCCTACCGATCTCTTCGTCGGCGATGTCTGTTGTTCTGGCGAGATATTCTTAAACTCCTGTGATTTTTTCACCAAAAGAATTACAGAAGACAGATCTACTGATTACGCCTGAAGATCATGGCATACGAAGTGTTTTCCTAATCTACTGATCTACTGATTTGTTTTGATTATTTGTGAATTTTGTAGGACGATATGGTGTTGAAGCTATTGGGGAAGAGGTATATATAGCTTGTTAGGAAAGGGTTGAAACAATCGCGTATTAATAGTTAAGATTTTGTTAGTTGTGAATTTTTAGTATTAAATAGCGAATATACTATACAATTTTATTCCAAGAATGGTCTTTTTATTAGTTGTTTATCGAATAAATGTTTTTAAATATTAGATTTTTTACGTGATCCGCAAGAATAGGAACAAATAAGGATGTTGTGGTTGTTGATTGATATCGAATTTTTAGAGGATTTCTTAAATATAGGAATATATTATGTAAGGTAATTCTTATTTTGGAAAATAATAAATGAGTAGTTTTGATTTTGAATTATTAAATTTAATTTGAATGAATCGTATTAAATAATCAAAATATTGAGTTTTAATTCCAGTGGTATATGTTGGTAAATATTGTGAAAAACTTAGGGATAACTATTTGTACTTCCCTTTTAATAGTTTAGATTGAAATATAACATTGAGTTTGGTGTGTTAAACTGTAGATATAGGAAAATACGATTTTCTAACCATAGATTTGTATATACTACATATACAAATTTAGAGCATGGAATTCAATCGGTAAAGTTCTAACAAAAATATCTTACAAAATGAAAAAAAAGGAATAGTATAAAGGAGAAGGGCATGTTTATTGAAGGGTTCTTAAGGTGGGGTTTTTATCGTAATATAAAAATCGTCTTTTAACTTTTAACTAAGAAAACTTAAGAACCAACTCTTAAATAAGATATTTAAGAGACGATTATTATTTTTTCTTAGTTAAAGTTAATAAACGGTTCTTATATTACGATAAGAACCCCCGATAAACATGGCCTTTTCAAACGAAGACAGAAAGAATCCATCTAGAACATTACATTTGTCATTTTGTAACTGGATAGATTTTTAAAGTAAAATGAAAATTAAATATTTAATCAAATGCATAAATAATAATATTTTGTGGTCTAGATATCTGTTTTATGATATTAATGGTTTAAAAATAAAATCCTAATTTGATATACACGAGTCTAATAAATTGTGAATAGTCTAATACTTTTTTTTAAATTAGAATATAAAAACGAAAAAATGTTTAATTAGGACACTAATCATTTTAAAAATTGACAACCAAATATCTTTAGTTATTTTTTATTCAAGCATTCATGTATTGCAGCAATGCATCCATCTAAAGTCACATAAAAAATATAAATCAGATTTGATGTATAACTAAGTTGTTGTGGATAATCAAGGCTCGAAATAGTAATGGACCACACCGCACTGCCGTTAATAATAACAATATTTTTTACATGTACGTATACAATTTTATGTATTTACTAGATTCTGACCTGCCCTTTCAAAGGGCGGGTATATGCTTTGTTTTAATTTTTTATTAGAATTTAATTTTTATATTTGTGTTCATATTTGTGTTTAATGTTAATGTATTTTAATATAATTTTTTGTAACTATATTAAATATGTCAAGTTGCATAACTATACACTTGTGTCATATGTATTTCAGAAATTATTTTTAAACTATATTCCTAAAATTTGCAACATATTATTTTCTTTTAGGTACGAATAGTCCAATATAACTCGAAATCGACCTGAAAACCAAAGTTTCATACTCTATTAGACCTAGCCTATATAGGGGGTGATTGGTAGTTGCTGTAGGTGCTGTAGGTACTGTCCACAGCTCTATTTATTTCTACAGCACCAAATTCAGAGCAATCAAGCTTTAAATTTTTTTTTGAAACCATAGCTATTGAAATAACTTACAGCTGTACAAGTGCTCTGCAGAGCCAAATATCCAAAGCAATTTTTTAGTGCTTTCCATAAAATTCTACAGCACTAAAATCTAAAGCCACAGCAAAAAATCCACAGATTTTTTTCTACAGCAAAAATTTTAAAGGTACAACCATTACCAATCAGACGCATACTTGAATGGTTCTTAAAATGTTATATCTGAAAACCAATATCAAATCCAACCCGCACTGAAAACCGAACAATTTTTTTGAAAAAAATAATTTTTAATATATATTATGTTATATATATATATATGTAAATGGGTTAATATTGTCTTTACTAATTTTAAGTAAAATCACATTTAATAAATACTTTTTAATCGAATAACTTATTTACAATCCGTTAAACTAAATGAGTTTATATAAATATATATTTCTATTAAAAGTTCATTCAAACCCTGTTAAACCATATTTTAACATCATGTGATTTGTTAATGGATAAACTTAATGTCTATGTAAAATATTTAAAATTTGATGTTTGGTTGAATAAATCTCATTTTTGGGGTTGAGATGTAAGTTATATTATTGTAGTGTGATAATGATTTTTGAAAAAAAATTGGTGTTCAATTGTATTTTTGCTAAGAATATATGTTAAATATGATTACAAAATTTGAAATTGAGCTGAGAATAATAGATTTCATTCCTGGAATATTCTTATTTGTTAAATAAATATTCAAGATTTAAATTAGATATGACTTATGAGTCATATTATTAGGTAACAAATAGGAGTAACAAAAAAAACAGAAAAATATTTTTAAATTCCAGATTTGTTGCCATATACGTAGTAGCCCTTTAAAATAGGAGTTTAAAAACAGAAAGTATTTTGGGAAAATTATTTTTTTATAGCAAAAAAATGGTAACTATGTCCTTTTAGACTAATCTCTATTACTTTATGTCCTATTAGACTAATTTTTTTCAAAATGGCAGCAATGCCCTTAAAATTGTAATTTTTTAAATGAAATATATAATGAGATCGATCATGCGGGATCGATCGATCCGAATTTAAAAGGTCCAACGGATCGATCGATCCTGATCATTATGCAGAACAAAAAAACGCGGAGTATATACTGATCGACCTAGTCCATTTCACTCGATCGGCGAAGGTCGATTTATATAGATCGACTGATCTCTCAATACGGATCGATCGATCCCGTACCCAGGAAAGTATCCCAAAGAGGACTTCAATTACAAAGCAAGTAACCTCCTTTCTTTTTATCAACATTAAAACTCCAACCTGAAGATACAACCAATTTCCAAACACCACATGAAGAATAGACATGAATTATGGTAGAAATAATGTGAAATTTTTGTGAAAATTTTGTGAACAATCAATGGAATATAGAAGACGGCGAAGAAGGTTACCAAGGTTTTTTTTCGTTTTTTTTTTAGTTCCTTTTTCGTTTTTTTTAAATCGATTTTTTTTTCATAGAAATCGGTTTCTACAGTTTTTTTAAATCGATGTTTTGTTTCCATATTTTTAGGAACTGATTTCTTATCCGTAGAATACAGCTAATCTGTAGAAATCGGTTTCTACAGTTTTTTAGAATTATAGTAATGTGTAGATTTTGATTTCTACATGTTTTAGATTTATAGTAAATCTGTAGAAGTCGGTTTCTACGTGTTTTAGATTTATATTAATGTGTAGATTTTGATTTCTAAAGATTTTAGAACGGTAGGTTAAGCGCGGAATGTGTATTCTAAATATGTTTAGAATACTCCTATTTACGTAGATCACGTATTCTAAACATTGTAGATTCAATGAAAAAATGAATTTCGTTTTCGACTTCGTAGAATGTCATTTCTACTTTATTTAGAACATAATCTGAAATTTATGATTTCAACTTTTTTATAACTGGAAAAAATACCACTAAGTTCATATAGGTATTTTATCAAAAGTTACTATTTTTCAAAAAAAAATTGTTTGTAAAACTATATATTAAATTTATTTTCAAATATATTAAAGGGTGTTATAAGAAAAAATGGCACAAAATAGAGATTAGTCTAAAGAGACATAGTTATCATTTTTTTGCTCTAAAAAAACAAAATTTCCAAGTATTTTTTGCGTGGTGGTTTGTTTGTTACAAAAATGAGAGTTTAAATATATTTTGATGGGAGTTTGAATACACTTTTGCTAGGCTTTAACATATTATATAAGTCAACGCTTAGGTTTTATCCCTTTAAAATAGGAGTTTAAAAATTATAACCGCCGGTTGTTCAAAAAATATATATATAACCGCTGTTTCCATTTCGTTGTGTGGTGGTTACAAAATATGTACGTTAGAAAATATATGATTTATTATTATTATTATTTTTTTTTTTTTTTTTTTTTAAGTAGGTAAAGTGGAAAAGTAATTGTTGGACTCAACTATTCCTGTTCCTAATATAATAGTATTGATTACTACTACAACTACACCGCACTTGTTTTGTAGTCGTCCTGCACTTTACTGTTCGGAGGTTAAGTTCCTTTAGAAGCTTTTGAAGCCACATAATTTCATGAAGAGTCTTCCATATAAATTTGTTTTCGGCTTCGACAGAAAAGTAAACTTTTTTTTTTGCCTAATTAGAAGAGTAAACTTTGTGTTTTGTTTTCTTCTATTAGTTTTTTTTAGATATCAGTAAACCGCCAATATACATTACATAAGCACTAGGAACACCTATAACCAATTACTATTTTGTCTTTATAATAGTATTTCTTTTTGTCAACCTTTATAATTAGTATTTAGAATCAAAATTATTTCAATATATATATATATATATCTATTTTTCTTTTAAATATTGCTATTTCCTTTATAATTAGGAGGATAAACAACAATTTTATTTTTATTCTATGTTTTTTAAAATGTTATTTTACAGAAGTATATCGAAATAAACTAATCTCTATTACAGTGTTCTTTTTATTATAAAACAACAAAATATATTGAAAATTGCCTAAAAGTGTTATGTCTTGGATATGATGTCCAATCCGAATCATAATAAACCGTAAAAGTCATAATCGGAACACGAGGATATATCTTGACCGTTTGTAGTCAAGAGAATTATCCAAATCTTTTGACTTAGAATCAAACTAATCCAAAACGTGTGTAAACTTTATAGAGATGGATCAATCTCCGGAAGCTACTAATTACAGCATTTCATTTCTATTCTAAAATAGTGCAACACCAAAATAGAATTAAGTTTTACTCCAATATATTATTTTATTTTTTATTCCAAAAAATAATATTCTAAAATAGTTCCACTTTTATTTAATTAATAATTGTTAATAATACTTTCTGTTTATAAAAATTTACCATTTAACCCCAACTATTTTATATTTACAAAAATTTCATATAAATACGATTTATTTAAATTAAATAGTTATTATTAAAAAGTACAATAATCATAAATATATATAAGATAGCATATTTTAGTTCAATAATAAACATTAGAATATTTTTCTACAAATAGTCATCTAATGCATTTCTAATGAATAATGAGCTTTTTTTTTTATCTTTGACTTTGCTAAATAGAGCAAGAAATTTTTAAATCAGTCATTTTTATCATTTGGACAATGTTTCACCGATCTTGGCGGTTCCAGAAATAATTTACCAGATTATTAAATCACTTTACATATTTATTTTATATTTTTATGTTTAGTTTTGGTATTTTTATTAGTTTATGCATCCTTATTTAAAATTATTAAATATTCTGTATGAAAATCATATTTTTCATGTTATTGTATTACTATTAAATATTTTTAAGTATTAAATAAAAATAAGGAAAAAGTATGAAATAAAAATATTTAAGATTAAAGGACTATTCTATAAATTAAAAAATTAACTCCTAAGTAGAGTAATGGATAATATTACTCCATAAATGAAGTAATTCTAACCACATCGTCATTTTAGAACTGAAAATAGAATAAAATTAGAGTATATTTTACTCCAAAATGATATATGGAGCAAAAAAAAATGGAATATGATTGAGATGTCCTTATATAGCTTCCACATATGTTCCCAATCACAAATTGCAGCCGCTCAATCTTGTATAATTAAGAATCTAAGATCATGGATGACAAAAAAAAAAAAAAAAAAAAAAATTTAAGATCATGTTCTCTTTATTTTTTCTTGTTAAAGTATTAGTGTTTTATGCAAGCAAGAAACAACAGGACGTCCGGGATAAAATATTTCCAGATTTAATAAATTGAAAAATTCCAATAGCTGATTAAAATTCACTCATTATTTTTGAAGAAATTGACTACACAACTGGAATTTATTGGTGCTTGAGTTATTGTTTGATCAATATTTACTCTAGTTATTAAATAATATTTCTTCTTCAGTTTTATATTATATGATATTTTACTTCATTGCATACCATTAAGATTTTTTTTAAAAAAAATCACTAAAAATTATAGTTTAAAGTTATTTACTTAATTTTAAATAAAAAAATAAAATGATATTATTTGTAATAAAGAATTTTGATAGTTGGTTAATAGGATATTTCTCAGAGGTAGAAGCAGATCCACACCACCTCGAAAAACAAAAAAAAAACAGTTTTTATATGATATATAAAACAATATATGCATTTAATACATTCAATATTTGTTTACCTAATATTGCATTTAAACATTAATATATATATTCATATATACAAATATATACAAACATAAACAAAACAACCTATTCTTTTTAAAATTTCTAATAAAAATCTTCAAAACAAATATTATTGATATTATAACTTTCATTTAAACTACAAAATAAATAAATAACATAATATTATTATTAATTATATTTTATTAATAATTACCATATTTTATAAATAATTATAATACTTTATCATAATAGTATATTATAATATATTAATATTGGTAATTTATTATTAAACTGCTACAAAATCTCATAATCAACCAATCATAAAAATTACTTATCACCGATAGAAATCGCAACCACCTCTATCCGTAAACTCTCGCAAGCGCTGGCTAAGTTCTTGGCCCCAATACGGATCCAGGTTCGAATTCCCTTGGCCACTGTCGATTAAAATGTGGTCAAAAAGACGGTTTTCCAGGATGTCTTCTGTGGAGGTGTATTTATGCGATAATCTGGTTCCCTCTGGAGTGTCCGGATTATCTGGATTATCAAAAAAAAGAAAACTCTCGAAGCCGCTGCGTTTTAACCGAGAGAACTTAAATAAAATACTTAATTAGGTTATAATAACCGCCTGACGGATAAATTGCTTGAAGCATCTTATTTATGGCTAATTTATCTAATTAGTTGATATATTTTTGGCCCCCAATAAACTGATTATTATTTTTGCTGTTGTTCCAACCCTAGTTTAAGATGGCACGATCTATCAGATGAGGGGTCTCTCTCTCCTCTCTTTTAGAGAGAGGATTTTCTCATTACTTTCCTTGTTCCCAAATTTAATCTTTCACAAGGAGTAGAGATAAGAGAGTTTCCAGATCGGTTTTTGTTTCCGGCGACGCACCTTTTCTTCGGTGGTCGGCCGGTTCTGTCTCCGGCGTCGCGTCGTTACTCTCGATGGTCGTCCGGCTTTTGTCTCCAGCGTCTTTGCCTTCTTCTCCGGCGATGGCGGCTGGCTTTCTCTGGTACACGGTGGTCTTCTCGACGGCGTGTAGCCGGCCTTGTCTGGGTTCCGTTTGTTCTCCTCGAGTGTGATCGAGGTGAGTGACGAGTTTGTGGTGTGCGTGGGCCTTACCTTGGATGAGATCTCGATCTCGATTTCGTTTTCGATTTCGATTGAACTCTCCAAAACGTTCGCTTGAAGAAACTGATTCCGGCAATCTTCCAATACTGTCGTTGGAGATGGATTCGGTGCCTCTGGTTAAGGTCCTGGTTGAATTCCGAGTGGTGGCTCTGATTCCGGCGTGGTCCGGCGTGGTTGCGAGACGCGTGTCTTCTCTAGTTGTTAGAGGTTGACACGTGTCTCTTTCTTTCGCTAACTTCAACACGTGTTTGCGCGTGTTTTCGTCGGTTTGTCCGAATCGGTGATGTGGGCCGCAGACCATGTTTTTTAGTTGTTGGGTTTTTTTTGGTTAGTCCATTGCTTTGGGCTTTTAGAAGTTGGGCTTTTGCCCTTTAATAAAATTTCAGATGGAAAAAAAAAGAAAGATGGCACGATAAATTTAGTTTAAATATTGTATATTTTTGGATGTTGTATAGTACTCTTTTCTGTGTAAAGATCGGTCACGTGGTGGGTGGAGACAATTTTGATTCGTTTCACGTGAAGTGTCGGTTCCAAAACCTGGCCGAGAACTAAACCTATAAAGATCATGTACGATATATGCATACAATAAATACTTTTGTTTTCCTTGCTGCACAGATTGTAGCTACATTCCATGTGCTCTAGAACATAGCCTCGCAATGTAATGAGTTCTACTGCAAACAATTGTTTATTACTTAGTAGTATATATAATAATTTTTTTTTTTTTAAATTTAGTATATAATTTTCTTCTTAATAGATGTGTGCAATCTATTGGTTAAATGTTTGAAGTATTACTACGGTATGCATGGTTAGTCTGCTCAGAATTCTCTTATTACTGCAACCCGGCCCGTCTTATTATTTATATGAACATTGTGCAAATTTTAGTTCTATGAGAAGAAATAAAACAGTTTGCAAAATGAATCTTAAGTTTTTGAAATCTTTAATTGTTATAAGAATTTTCAAAAAAAAATGGATCTAATGCAAATGTTCCTTTTGCATATGTCTAGAAACGTACACTGCAACATAAAATTGACCAACTATATATGAGATTTAAAAAAAAAAAAAACTATATATGAGATTATAATTGAGTCTTTCATTCAAGAAGCATGACCAATTAATGACAAACAAAATATAATCGTGTAAACATGTTGACAAAAAATCAGTTAAATATAACTTTAATTTTTTTTTTTTAACTTTAAAATTATAAAACAAGCTAGCAAAATACTAGAGCGATTTAAGTTGTATATGTATATGCGTCATAACAAGCGACATATCCATAGATGGGAACATGTGGAATGCCGCTCTTTTCTTCTATTTTATGCCAACATATAACATAGTTTTTTTTTGTTTTTTTGAAAAGGACATATAACATATTTTTTCAAAATATAACATAGTTTAAAGTTCAAAAATATAACAAAGCTTTATATAAAAACAAAGCTTTTATATAAAAGCGGGTGCTCTCACTACTACAAAATGCTACAAAATAGTAGCATACTGCGAAATAAACACAACGGCTGAATCAATTTTTTCTTTAATCATTTTAAACTTTGATTGGTAAATATTTTAAATGATGAATACAAAACCAGTCTAGTTAGCAATCACGTAGTCGCCTCTTTGTTGACACCATTCAAATTGTACAATAGTAACTGTGAATGACGAATTAAGTGAATTGTAAAAAAAAAAAAAATAATAAAAGAAAGTAGTAGTAACTAGTAAGTGTCAACATCAACCATCGGATGTAGATAAAAGACATCTGAAGAATCAGGATCTCATCATGAGCTCAGTCAAGACTAAGATCTGTATACCTCAAATCTCAACTAATCAACTTTGTTTTTTCGTTAGATCTCCAATGAGAAGACATGAACTATTAATAAGGGGATTTGCTTAGTTGCTTTTTCAGGGAGTACGTGCCAGATGTTGACTGGACAGTAAATAGTTGTTAACTACCTAGCCATGTGGCATTGAGTGAACTGCAACAGCTGTTAACACAGTAAGACCTAATAAAAACAAAAACGTGTTTGATTGTAGTTTGGTGATTCTTCTGTCTCGTTATAAAATTGCATGTTAAGGAAAATAAAATAAAAACAATTGCATGTTATGGTGATTGGTTTAGAGCACTTTCATAAATAGAGCATCACAAAATATATTAATAAAAACAGTACAGTAAAAAAGAGATTAGATACCGGTTCTTGTTTAGGACCTTTGAGATTCACAGAAACCCATTATACATTTGTCAAGCTGTGGATCACTTGTTTTAAAAATTAAATTTAACTCATTAGTAAAAACAACATTAGAATGACATTACTCTTTTTGTCAAAGAAGGGGTGTGTGTATTCCAAGTCTTATTGGTAACCCCTTAAGATAAGGCAATGGTGGATACATTTTTTATTTCCTTTTTAATCACCCAGTTCCTAAAGGAAACCTTGATATAATTTTTAGGTTTACCTGAACCAATTCTGAATATTTTATGTATTTTAACTAGTTTTCGGATTATATTTGTTGTGTGTTTATGAATATTTTAAATATATTTTAAACTTACTGCAAATTATGATATATCTATAAATGTTTTCTCATCAATAAAAATGTGAAGGCAAAGCCTTATATGTATATAACATATACACAAATATCAGTCAAGAAAGACTTATTCATTGGCAAATTTATACATGGTAACATGGTAATCGTAAGGTCATCTTCATAGCTTTATGTTATGATGTAGGATTGTTAATGGTGTATATATTCCACTGTAGAGTTTTCAGTGTTCATATCCCACTATAAAATCGTTAATGGTATTTATACTCTACGTAGAATTATCAACGGTGTTTATATCTCATTGTAAGGTCATTAATTGATTGATAAAAAAAATGCATCAATGCTGTAGTTATGCCTTCATCATCGTAGTTGGATCTGAGAATTTCATGGGTAGTTCAAGTTCACCATCACTCTACTAGATCAGTATAATATTTGCCGGAGTCTTTACCCATATATTATATTCGTAGACTAATTGCATAGCTGATAAAACAAAATGAAGATTTATTTCTCGAATCTTAAATTTTAAACAAAACACAACATGGCGAATTGTGAGTTTCATAGGATAGTATTGTCATATAAATGGATATTTTTTCAAGGTATGGGATCTTATTGTCTTTAAGTGATACAGAAAGATCAACTACGGATATTAGGAATTAAGTATAAGTTTCTCTTGTGTACAACTAAAGTGGAAGTAGCTAGTTATCTGGATCATGAACTATACCATCGCAAAATAGATCTTCATAACTAATAGTTTTGGTAACAAGTTGTTACAGTGAATGATGTGAAAGATGGTGTTTTTTTTTAAACTTAATTTGGCTTGTGAAAGATGGTGCTTACATGAAATATAGCATAAATTTTGAATAGAAGAGTAAAAAAGTTCTTCTTTTTTCCTTGAGCACACATCTAATTTGACAACGGATAAGTTATCATATATAATACTTATTTACAGTCATAAGACAATTATTTTGTAATTATACTTCACTGGTTTAGATGTTCGAACTATTCAGATATTGTATATCTATACTATTATTTGTAAAGTGATTTTTTGCATTCAAGCTTTCACATTAAAAATTAAAGCGGTTAATATTGTTTATATCCTTAATGAATTTTTATATATAAAATTTTATATAATTTAAAATGAATTTTATATTAATAATATTTTTTACAAAAATTAAGATATAAAACAATCTATAATTAAATAGCTATCAAGCAAAATTTGTATAAAGATATTTTCTAAAATATTTTTAATATGTGAATATTTTAAAAAAATTTAACACAATTATAAGCACATATATTTTATTGAAAAACTTTGTCATATATAAATAATTTTATCTTCGATTTAATTTTTTTTTAAATATAAGAATAACTTATTATGCTGATTTTTAAATTAATAAAACATAAACTAATAAGTATTCGTAAAAAGATTATGTCTGCATGTGCGGATAAAACATCTTGTTAAGTTGTAGATTACAAATAATGTTTTGATTTTCATTTAAATATAATATTTTTTTATTCTTAGAGCATCTGCAGTGAAAGAATACCTCATGAAATATCTTACATTTATAATAATAAAAAAATTAATAAAGCAAGAAAGAAAATGTCAAATGGGAAGAAATGTCTGGTCGCAGAGAAACTTTGCCATGTCTGGTCAGAGATTTATATGCCGCATGTTACTTTATGAATGGTTCTATATATTATTGGTTGTAATTTTAATTACACAATAAAACTATATTAATATTAAACTCATCAGGTACTCCACTGAGAAATTGAACCACTAATGATGCTCTTACAAACTCCAGTTTTATTAAAAACCATGTAAACAATGCTTTTTGCAGCTTCTGATGATTGATTGATTGATTAAATTACTTTGAATTTAAAAATAAAAAAATTATGGTTAAACGGAATGTGTAAATATGTCATGGTCAAAAAAAAAATTTATTTGATTAATTTCCAAAATTAAATATCTATTTATTCTGGTGTCAGCATGATCAATTTGGACGGGACCACGTGACACTTGATGGTAACGCACCAGCGCCCAAATATGTAATAACCAAAAGATATCGAAAGCAAGCCATCAAGGAAGTCACCTAAGGGACCCGGCTACACGTGTACAGTATAGTGGGACTCGCACTCGATGGTTTCGACTCGGACACAACACAATATCTGAATTTTCATTTGTTTATAATATTACTTTTTAAAATGTTTTCTAACTTTTAAAATGTTTTCTAACTTTCTTGCAACTATAAAATCGGTCCACCCCCTTACTCTCCAATCATTCAGTCTGATTTTATAACTTCAAATTCAGGTTTAGATTTTTATCCTAAATGGGTAAGTTTTTATGTTCTTGTTTTTTTTCTTATAATGAAATTTTGGTTCTTAAAACCCTTTAACAAAAAAAATGGTTCTTGCAATGTATATAAAACACACAAAATACACATGTGACCGATATGCTATCTTCTCTGTTTCAATCTTATTTCCTCAGTGAGATACATCGAAGAGAATATTACTAAAATGTTGGAGACAAAGATCATCTCTAAGTCGGAAGTTTTATGTGCCGGAGGAGACGACGGAGACACGTCGCCGGCGACCAAAGTTTTTCAAGATTTTCAGATCAACGAAGAAGACGTCGGAAGAGGAGGAGGAGGGCTAATAAGATCATGGGTTGATTCCATGAGAGCATGTTCTCCTAGTCATCTCAAACCTTTCAACAACCAATCTTCTTGGATCGTAATGTCTTCTTGCTTACCTCTGTTTTCTTTTTAATTATAACATTAAATCACAAAGTATTTTATTAACGAGAGAATTGTGACTATGTAGAAAGAACATCCATCAGCTTTGAACATGTTCGAAGAAATACTTCATGAATCAGAAGGAAAACAAATCGTCATGTTTCTTGATTACGATGGTACTCTCTCTCCCATTGTTGATGATCCTGATCGCGCTTTCATGTCCAACAAGGTACGTTTCCAGTTTCTTAATAAACTTTTCAGAAATTTTTAAAAAGTTTTTTTCCTGCTAACCTTCAAGATTAGCAACAACAACAAAAAACACAGTAGAAGGTGTATTTCTACGTTTGATCTAATAAATATCACATAACACAGTAACGAGTAAAATAACATAATATTTCATAAAACGCATAACTACGGTCAAGAAACAAATTTTCAGTTTTTTTGTTTGGTTAAAAATAGTCTTACCAGTTACCATTCCGTTTAGAAAGATTTTTTTAAAAAAATTAAAAGTTCACAAAAATAAATTTTAATACTTTCTATGAATTTATATTAGTTAAAAATTGCAAAGTTCGAAACTTAATTGAGTTTCTTAAATTACTATTGATTTAAAGTAATCAAAAACAAATAAATGCAAAAGAAATTGATGAATTTATGATAAATGGTTATTGTGTTTTCTTAATATTTGTGAAAATAATAGAAAATCTATGAGTGAATGCAGTAAGAAATACATAGTTTATATAATTTGTCGGTTACAATTTGTTAAGTTATTTTGTGTTTCCAATTTGTATGAATTCTTTGTTTCAGATGCGAAACACTGTAAGGAAACTTGCAATGTGTTTTCCAACAGTCATAGTTAGTGGGCGGTCTAGAGAGAAGGTATCATATAAGCTTTATCTTATAAAAACCTTTAATTATTATTTTTTTGGACAAAATCGTCAATTCTTTATTTTGACGTATTCACAATTAACTAACCAAAATAATTATGTTTTTTCAGGTTTATAGTTTTGTGAAACTAACTGAGTTGTACTATGCTGGAAGTCACGGTATGGACATCAAAGGACCAGAGCAAAATTCCAAATACAAAAAAGTATGAATACATGTCTAGAGGTCCACAGAAAACATAGGCTATATAATAAAGTCTTTTCCTTCTAATTTTCGTTTTTTATTAAAAAAATACCAATTTTCATTTTTATTTTTAAAAATACTAATTTTCATTTTTCCCTCATTTCTTAAACACAATCCAGAAAACCCAATCTCTTCTTTGTCAACCCGCGACGGAGTTCCTTCCGGTGATTAGTGAGGTGACATTCTACATCGATCAACTATGATTTTTCTGTTTTCATCAAAAAAAAAGATTATATCAATATTTTTGTTTTCTTTTTCTAGGTGTATATGAAACTAGTCGAGAAAACAAAATCGATTCAAGGAGCCAAAGTTGAAAACAACAAGTTTTGTGCTTCTGTTCACTTTCGATGCGTAGACGAAAATGTATGGACAAAATAAATCATACTCCTTCCGTTTCAATATAGATGATGTTTTAGAAGATTTGTTTTGTTTCAATTTACATGAAATTTTGAGATTTTAAGGAAATTTTGAGATTTTAAGGTTAACTTTAACTTTATTGGAAACTGTTCAACCAATTAGATTTTACAGTCTTTTTTATAATTGGTTAACTGATTTTAAAATTATATCTTTAAAATATTTTTTTAGGAAAATGTAATTTTTTTAATCTTTGTGTACTATTACAAAACATTAAGTATTATGAAACGGAGGGAGTATATTTTATATCAAATTTAATCATATAAGCAATAAGAGATATGTTAGTAGCTTCGTTAGGTATGTTCAGATACACTCGAGTTGATTTTGTTATGTCTGTAGCAATATAATTTAAAACAACTTACCACTAATATATAAATGATGAACTAACAGAAATGGAGTGACTTGGCCCATCTAGTTCGATCAGTTCTGAAGAACTACCCCAAGCTCATGCTTACGCAAGGAAGAAAAGTAAGTTTAGTTAACAAAATGAGAGAGAAAATATTGTTTTCATAAGTAGTGGATGTCTCTCAGCTAATTAAGATTTTGTTTTAATCATGATTATCGACTTTTCCGGTCTGATTTAATTTCAGGTGTTGGAGATTCGTCCAATCATTAAATGGGACAAAGGCAAAGCACTTGAGTTCTTGTTAGAATCCCTCGGTAAAACTTTATGTATACCTAATTAATTGATTGCAGATTCATTGTTCACAAACTTCATATAGTGGTGGGGTATAAAATGGTCCTAGTGGTTTAGATTTAAAAATTACTATAATTTTTCACTAATTAAAATGAGCATTTGACATGTGTAGGATATGAGAATTGTACCCATGTTTTCCCTATATATATTGGAGATGATCGTACCGACGAAGATGCCTTTAAGGTATATAAATATTCTTAATGCCTCGACAAATAATTTATTCAAAGGTATTTAAATTAATCTTTATATAAATATTGATTGAAGTGACATTGTAACAGATTTTGAGAGATAAAAGACAAGGTCTTGGGATCCTTGTATCCAAATACGCAAAGGAGACCAATGCTTCTTATTCTTTGCAGGAGCCAGACGAGGCAAGCTGTCTGACTCTATACACATAGCACATAATTTGTTTTTTTGAAACTACACAGCACATAAATATTCTGTATCTTCTTGGTCTAATGTGGATTTCTGATTAATTTTACCTTTTTTAACTTGGTTTAATAGGTTATGGATTTTTTGGAACGTCTGGTGGAATGGAAAAATTTAACAAGTGGGGAATGAAGAGTTTACAAGTACATGAGAATCATTTTCATTTTTACTTTTTGTTATTTATTAAAATTCTAACGTATCAAATGATTAAAAAAAAATAAACAAGAAGACACATCGAGGTATTCTTGATCCTTTTTCCATCTTGTGTTTTGTGACTAGTCCCTTGTTGCTATCAACGCGAATCTTCAAACGGTAAACATATAATTTCATGGAGAATATATATACTTCTCTGAAGTCCGAACAATATATCCGAAATATAATTGATTTTTCTACATCAAAACACTATGTATATATCTTTTGAGATCTGAAAATTATGTATAGTAAACATATACTTGCATTTCATCAATAAAACTTCCCATTTTAGTGGCAACATACTATCTCTGTTTCTGAATAAATGTCACTTTGACATTTTTCACACAAACTAAAAAAGTACCAGAAATATATATAAGTTGTTATTAATTACATCTTTCTGACTAATAGTATTTGAAATAAATAAAATTATTTATAAAACCAATGCAGTTTGCAATTAATTTTCATCTGAAAAGAAATATAATTTACATTGGAATCGTAAAGTGATATTTACTATTAAACAGAGAGACTATGAATTAGTATAGTTTTAAATTTTAGTTCTACAAAAAAAAAATGTCAAAGACGAAATCTTAATATCACATGATTATGTATCGTTTGGAAACAATTGATATTACACGCTCTTTTTGTTATCTCCGATATTAAAAAAAATACTTTTCTTAATTATTTCGAGCTTCTAAACTGTCAGAGCTGTCTATGAATACATTGAATAGATGCTAGGACGGTTTGAACATTTGGCATGTATGACACTATGACTACATCATGAGATAAATCATACAGACAACATGAGCCCCATAATGGGAGCTGACTTATTAAGTATAAATGGTAGGACGATTTAAACATTTGCCCCATACAACATGAGGCATAATGGGAGATTTAGCATAATCGTATTATGTCGGTGCTGTAATAAAGTATGGATTACTTGAACATTTTGTAGATTTCAGTAATGCACAAGTTAATATCCTAATTATGTATTTCCAATGGAATCTCATGTGAGGCAGCTACATATGTGTTTAATCTTTAATGTCTTAGAACTTCCAAAGAAAAATAAATAAATTAAGTTTACAAAAATAAATAAATAAATTAAAGTGATCATTGAGACAGAACATTACGATATATATAACCGATCGTCGAAGTTAAAAAATAATGTGCATCGATGTGTCATTTCTGTAATCACCCCTCAGTAAATGAATTATACAGATTGATGTTTTAATCTCTTTTAGTCATTAAGAAAATTAATACAATTTTTTGTTTTACTTATAAAGTTTCTCCACTCATATTTTTACATTTTAATTTATGTTTTAGTTTTAAAAACATATTTGTTAATTATATTCTAAAATATTAATCTTTCAAATATACTAAAAAACTAAAATATCAATTATTCAAATACAGAATAAGTATTCATATATCTTCCAATGGAATCTCGTTGAGGCAACTATATATGTGTTTAAACTTTAATGTCTTGGGATTTTCAGAGAAAGATTATAAAGAGAATTATTCACATACAACGATATTTCTTAACAAAAAAAAAAAACATACAACGATATATTACATATGGCATGAAGTATTTATCGAATGTATCAATAATCTTGGAACATACTGACTGATAAAGCAAATCCAAAATCGGCCCATTTCACACGGTTATTGGAGACTTCACAGAGATGACTACTAGGTCCTATAGAACATCTCAATCATGACTTCAAATCCTTAAATATTCAGAGTTATAGCTTTTTGACAAGTCTTTAAACTCTCAAATTTAAAGTTTTACTATTCAAAATTTTAGGGCACTATTTATTTTTCATTTTAATAATTATGTATTTACGTATAATTCTACTAACACTAATTTTTGTATCATTTAATTTTTTATAATTATATTTCACTTAAATATTCAAATATATTTTTACACATATATTATTATTAGTACCTAAAATATATTAATATATTAAATTAAAAATAAATATCAAATAGTATTATGTAAAACAGAAGTACTATGTATATGTAGTTAAAAAAATTCATAACTCTTTTCTCTAATTGATACACTTTCTTTTCACCAATTAAAGATTATATATATATATATATATGAATTATAAATATTGTGTTTTGTATTATTAGTGGGTACTTGTTATTATATATGCGCATTAAAATATAATATATTTAAAGTTATATTTAAGGTTTATTGTTGGAATAACTTACCCTCAAACTCTCTTATAAAGGATCACCTTACTTTAAAATGAGTTTTCTTGTTAGAGATTTTTAAGTGACTAGTGTGCATCTTCAAAACTCGAATATCTACTCTGTATTCAACCAATGTTTCAATTATCATCGACATTCATGACTGACACTGAAAGTCTGAAACCATTTGTACAAATATCATAAATATCATTAGACAAATATTGTGTATAATTTCCTGTAAGTAGAAAATTGTATCAGTTAACTTATTTATGAATTATATTTTTGTATATGTAGTATATTGTATCCTTCATTTAAAAAGTAATCTCCTTCGTCTAATTGAGTAATGTTTTTTATATATATTTGCCAATAACATCTAATTTAGACTAAATTAAAACAATTAAGTTATCAAACCGGTGTTACATAATCGATATAAATTCTCAGATTACGAACATTGCGTGCTATCTTGTTTGTTTTTGTGTTTATTGCATTCAGTGATTTTTTTTAAAAAAACTTTCTTTTAAAAACCTTTTTTTGATGTTTGTAATGATGTTTGTTAGTAGAAAATAAAATATTGGAGAGTTCATATATAGCTAATGAACAAATATAGGAAACGATAATTGATACAATATTTTTTTTGGAAAAAATGCAAGTGTGGATCTAAAATCCTAAAACAATATTTAATTTAAAAACGGAAATGTATGTACTTCCAGAGTCCAGACTCCAGTGTGTCTGTATGTGGGACGATGCTCCAAACTACTTGGTGACATGTGGATGCATGTGGCTCATATAGCACATGCCCAAATTATAAAGGGCAAACTTTGATCACCAATCCTTTTACCTGAATAATTATCATCTCTGACACGTCTAAATTAAAATGGATTTAAAAAAAAATACTTTTTGCGAAATCTAAATGTCTAAGTGGATGGTGAATTATCAAACGACAAATAAAACAAAATTTAAAGAAACCAATAAAGAACTTTTTAAATTTAAATGAACTTTTTATGTAGAGCCGCCAAGAGCGAAGGAGAGTAGGGAAACATAAATAAGGGAGCATAGGCGTGCGCTCCAACCAACAAACCATGTGAAATTATATGACTACAAATAAAGACAGGTTTGTATTTTTCCAATTTTATAGAATTTGTTTTTACATTAATATGGGTTTAAGAGGTTATATATCTTATGAGCAGACTGATAAAGTCACTATATCAGTTTAATTTTTTTTTACTTTTTGATAATGCGTTTTATCAAAAAAAAAAAAAGAATAATACATGCATTCAACTCAAACATAAATATGGCGAATTACATATTTTAGAATGTACATTGCTAAAAATTGTTTTAGTAAATTAAATGTTCTTTTATATATTCTTTACTTCATTTTAAGCCAAACACAAAAAACTGAAAACAATTATAAATACAAACAAAACCATTTCTTCGATGTAATTTTTTGTTCTCTTTTTCGCTCCAACTCATTTTTGTATGCGAAAAAACAATGTATACTAAACACGTTATCCCTAATTTTTTTTTCATTTTTGCTTAAAATCACCATTACTATTTTATTTCTTAAAAATGTTTGAAAATAGTGTCAGTCCATTCTAATGAGTAAAAATGTCACATGTGTCTATATTTTTCTCTATTATAGAGGGATGTCATTGGAGTAAATCCATCTTTATAATAGAGCCTTTTTTGCCATGGAAGCCTAACAATTTGGGTCTAATTGTATATCATTTATAGAGTAAAAGAGTGGGATAAAAAAGTTGTGATTAGTCTAGTTTCCTCTGCTTCTTGCCAATCAGGTGAAAAATGCAGAAAACATATTTACTCTCTTTGTGTTCCAAAAAAATAAACATATTTACTCTCTTTCTCACTAGTACTGTTTTGTCTTTTCTTTATTTGTAGTGATATTTTCTCCTCTTTTGGGTAAGAGAAAAGTAGAGTAAACACACATTATTTTTTATTTTTTATTTTTGTGATAAAATATTAAATTTTATACCAATTTTTAACTTTTGGCAGAAATACAGAGACAATACGAAGAAGACAGAAAACCAAAAATCTAAAACAACAAATAATGCAGTAGGGAAAGAATCGCTACAAGCACAACCAATAACTAGCCTTAGAACGATAGGCGAACGAGAAACCTTCTCCACGACTAAGAAGGTAGAAAACTCCAACCACATCAATCCAGCCATGACAAACATATGTCGCAGCTTCGCTGGAAAAGTACGAAGCTTCGCTGGAAAAGTACGAAGCTTCAACCACATCAGACCCACGACAATAAGATTCACCACAGCCTCGCCAGAAAAGTACGCTGCTACAACCACATCAGTCCCGCCACAACAACAAAAGCCGCAGCTTCACTAGAAAAGTACGAAGCCACAACCACATCAGACCCGACACAACGAAGAATCACCGCAGCCTTAGCGGGAAAGTAAGAAACTACAACCACATCAGTCCCGACACGACGTAAAAACGCCGCAACTTTGCTGGAAAAGTACGAAGGCACAACCACATCAGACCCGCCACAACGAAGAGTCATCGCAGCCTCGCCGAAAATGTACGATGCTACAACCACATCAGTCCCGCCACAACAAAGAATCACCACAGCTTCCAAGGAAAAGTACAGAGATACACTACCATCACTAATCAAAGAGATGAGCTGCCTTCTACCATCTCAAACAAAAGAAAGTCCATTAGTTGTACCGAGCTTTTTATTTGGAAAGGAGATAGCCAAAACGACTGTCACGCCTACTGGACCTGCAGAAATAGAAGGCATAGACAATACCACGACACAGGCTGAGAGGAGACCTCCACCACCGGAAACTTGACTGTCTCTAACACGACGCCACAAAGGCAAGAAGACTCCGATAGACCAAATCGAAGCCCTCCACATCCTCTCACGTATTCCCCTATTGAGAACCAGTAGAAGGATCTTCTCCGAGTAAGAAAGAGTCGGGATCCTTGCACACAACTACGCCACAAGCAGGAGAGAGGACAACCTAAACCTTGAAATGGAAACTCTAGACAGTTCCTTAAAACAAGGCTCAACGCCACAGCCACTGTTAGAAAATCTAAAGACCATCTACACCAGCAGTCTACGCAAAGACATCACCGAGACCACAACACTCAAGCCTGAAAAATGCTTCACCACCACTGGAATGAAGACAAATGAACCGACGACTATCCAGTCCTCTAAGCTCACCAGAAACGCTCTTCACCACCACCATAGGATAAAGCACTGACCAGATGAAGTGAATATCCAAGCCGAGAAAGAGAGAGAGACCATGACTTAGAGACCGAGAGAAGACGAAGCAGACAAAGGAAACGGAAACCCTAGAGCAGTCCTCAAACTCAGAGAAATCTATGTCCTCCACTGCCGCCTCAGATCCGGCACAGATCTGAACCCTTGTCGTAATCAAACTCCCTCGAAGAACCCTTCCCGTCTACAAGCAAATTGATGTCACTACCGCTCCATTAACAACACAAACGCGAAGACAATTGCAGCAACAGAGAGACAAACTGATGCAGCGTATCTTCACCTCCACTTCCTTTCCGCGCCATCACTTCATATCCGTGGAGGGAACCGACTTATTCATTTAACATTTGGGCTTTCATATTTATCTTTCGGTTTTATATTTATCTATAGGATTTCATATTTATCTCTATCAGTAGTTATCGCTATCTTAGTAGTTTGGATTTAGTCTTATTTATACGAACTTGTAACATGAGGAAAGATCACGCTTTATTCATATAATCAAAAGAGATTTTCAAGTTCATCTTTTCTCTTTGAATTCGGTTATTCTTCTGAGAATCAACGATCTTAAAGGTTTGTCGACGTTCGGGTATTCTTCGACTAAACGAACCTCGTCTTTATCTTCTTGTGCTGCGCCAGTTTTGGTATCAGAGCAAGCAACGTGTCGGGCCTAAAATTTTTTTCTGTAACTTTCAGCAATGGCTCCACGATACACCAACAATAACGAGTTGCCGTTGAATGAATGGGAAGAGTTGCGGACCACACTTCGTGACATGCAAGAGAACATTCAATTGACAATTCAACATTCAATGCGAGAGTTGACCGAGGCTGTTTTCCAGCAACAACGCGATCGTGATGAGGGGCGAGTTCTCCGTGACGATGGATCAACCGAAGGGGAAGATAATCCTTTCGTGGAAGAAGGTCATTGGCGCAATGAGAGAATGAACCATCCTAATCGGGATCGAGAGGACAGAAGCTGGGAGACGGGTTTCAAGGTGGACATTCCCGAGTTCCATGGCGGAGTAAGGGGCGAGGAACTATTGGATTGGCTTGTTGCGGTCCAAGAGTTATTGGAATTCAAGAGAGTTCCGGAGAACAGAAAGGTTGCGTTGGTAGCAACAAACCTGGGGAGACCTGATGCAGCGCATCTTCACCTCCACTTCCTTTTCGCGCCATCACTTCATATCCGTGGAGGGAACCGACTTATTCATTTAACATTTGGGCTTTCATATTTATCTTTCGGTTTTCATATTTATCTTTATGATTTCATATTTATCTCTATCAGTAGTTATCACTATCTTAGTAGTTTGGATTTAGTCTTATTTATACGAACTTGTAACGTGAGGAAAGATCACGCTTTATTCATTTAATCAAAAGAGCTTTTCAAGTTCATCTTTTCTCTTTGACTTCGATTATTCTTCTGAGAATCAACGATCTCAAAGGTTTGTCGACGTTCAGGTATTCTTCGACTAAACGAACCTCATCTTTATCTTCTTGTGCTGCGCCACAAACATATCCAACAACAGCTAGTAGAGACAAAGGCGAAAAAGTGAGAGGAGAAGGCACACTGGAGCGGCACAGATAGAGGAACCGCCGGTCTCAGAAGCAAATATGTGATTAGTTTCAATCAAGAGAGAAGGAAAGAGAGATAGCGGTGAAAGTCTCTTTTTCTACGCACATTTTATTAATTTAATCTTTTATTTTGTCTCAGTTCCTCTAATTTCCTTCTTATTTCCGTTACCTCACATTTACTCGGCATATTTCTCTCTTTCTTTTCTAGGTGAATTAGTTGAATGATCATAATGGGAAGAAAATGCAAAATAACGATTTGAGTGAAAGATATAACAATTTGACACGATATTGTCTCTTTCTTCACTTGTGATCCAGAACATATATACATTTTATATAGAAAATATAAATTGTGATGGTTAATTTTAGAGTAAATGTAAGGAAAATTAAAAAGTGAAAAAGTAAAAATGGGAAGGAGGGAAGGAAAACTGGAGTAAATATGTTTACTCGTATGGATACTATAGTAAATATGTTTATATATTTTTTTTTCTCCATTTCAACAGTAATTGGAGGGAACAAAAGAAAATATGTTTTCTATTGATTGGTAGTTTATGAGAGTAAATAGGAATAACTAATTTTTCTGCCCAAATATTTTTTCTAAAAGATATTTTCAGTCAAAGCCATAAAATAACGTAGTATGGTATATTATTTATCAAACTACATAAGGGTTTATAACTTTAACAACTCAATGTATGCAATTTTCACAGAATTTGAATGTAAAATTATAAATTTTAATGACTTAAGTATCATCAAAACAAGAAAACATTACTCATCTTAAAGTTTTATCACAATGATTTTCTAATGACAATGTAAATCCTACGACATGTATTGATTGGCGGCATTCTTCTGCTCGTGGTGGCCACTTCAAACTTCATAAATATAGTAGAGACATTGATGGTGAAATCAAGGTAGGAAGTTACAAAAGGTCCGAATAGCAAGGAACAACTGCAGAAAGTTACGGTGTGATCATAATAGTAACAAAAAAAAAAGGGTATAAGTATGAATTTTGTTACTAGCAACGATGGTACGGTACAGTTCGTAAACATTCGAAACTAAAATAAAATATATATTCTTTTTTCTGCGTTATCCTTTTCTTCTTTGCATGCGCGTAAGTGTGCACACATGCATGTAATGCAATATAACTCATTCAATCTATATTCTAATACTATCAAACAATTAAAATACAATGAAAACATTCAAAATAGTATAACATAACTAAGAAGAACAAAATAGTATAGTACTGTATATACTATGTTTTACAAATTAAGATTGGAAAGAAATATGAAAAATCAAATACAACTAAAGAGATGGCGATTTTGACAGCAAACAAGCACTACAAGAAAACAGCAAGGATTCTGAGGGAAAAAATCGTCGGAATTTCGTTGGAATATCGTTATTCCGACGACATACCGACGAAACAAGTCGTCGGAAATAATTCCTCGGAATTTCTTCTTTCCTCGGAAATTCTTCGGAATTTTCCGACGGAATTCTGAGGAAATAAACTTCCGAGGAAATTCCGAGGATCACTAGTTTGTCGGAAAGGTCTTCGGAATATACCGAGGGAGAACTTCGTCGGGATACTTCCTCGGACGTTCATCGATCGATGCGTTTTTAGGCATATATACATCGATCGATAGGAATATACCGAGGGACATATTCCTCGGAATATTTCGAGGAATATTCCGAGGAATGTGTCCCTCGGTATATTCCGAGGGATCTATAGGCATATATACATCGATCGATAGGAATATACCGAGGGACATATTCCCTCGGAATATTCCGAGGGAAATGTCCCTCGGTATATACCGAGGAACCGTTCCCTCGGTATATTCCGAGGAAAGGTTTCCCTCGGTATATTCCGAACGTTTTTTTATAAACAGATCGATCGATGGATTTATGTCCAAAAACGCATCGATCGATCGAGTAAAAAATATAATTAATTTCCTCGGAATGTAAAAAATATTAATTTAAAAAAAAAAAAATTTCTGAAATTTAAATTCGAAAATATGAAATTAAAATTAAAAATGAAATCATATTAATTAATATTCAAAGTTTCACAAATAAAAATAAAACATTCCGAGTTTTTGGAAAAAAAAAAAAACTACGGGTCTGGCACGTCCGGGAAGACCTCGTTCGGGTACATCCTCTGCATCATCTCCATCATTTGCTGGTTCAGCCTCCTCTGTGCCTCATAGCCCGCCTGTTGAGCCGCCATCTGGGTCTCCAACAAAGATATACGATCATCTTTGTCCTTCAACTGAGCCGTAAGCACTTCTGGATCAACAAAGGGCGGTGGTGCAGAAGAAGGAGGAACCGACCGGGTGCGACGACCCAAACCGACCAAACGTCCCTTCTTCTTTGGAACCGACTGAATAGAAAATAGCCAAATTTACAAATTTAAACCAAGAAATAAATGAATTGAACTTTAAAAAAAAAAGAACTTACGGATTCAACGATTTCGTTGATTCGAAACCGGGACAAGTTGGTCGAAGCCGTCGAAGCGTCATCCTCGGTTTGAAGCTGAGACACTTCGTCTACCACCTGAGTTTGGACCAGGTCGACCACGTCCCTCACAAGACCGTCATCAATCTGGCCGGTCTTCTTGTTGGTATACGCCCTCCTCATTAGGGCGAGATCATCAACCGGCTCGCCATCATTTTCTTCCGCCTTGAAAAAAAACATAAATTAAAGAAACATTAGAAATTAGAAGAAATGCACAATAAATTAAAATTCTGAAACTCAAATAATTGAAGAAAAAACGGTTGAACTTACCATGCGATCTCCCAGAGTGGCAATAGATTGAGCACCCAAGTTATGCTTGTAGATGCCCTTCCCTTTACGGTCGCTCCTGCGGTTGGTGGAGTTGGTGGAAGAAGTTTCTTTCGTCTCTTCTTTATCCCAATGCGCACACAACTCCTTCCAGACCGTGTCGTTCATCGACTTTGGGACCTTTTAATAAAAAAAAAAAAATAGTTTAATAAATTAAAAAATAGTTTAATAAATTAAAAAATTGTTTAATAAATTAAATCGAACCTTATTGATTTCCCACTTCTTCTTCCACTCGTGGATCTGCTTCCCATAGTTGTCCATTACTTTATGGACGAAGTGGTGATAGATAAAGAGCGTCTCATCGGAATTCCAGTTGAACTCTTGCTGAAAAAAAAACACAATTAGTAGAAAAATTATATTAAAGATTAAAAATATAAGTAAAAAATTAGAATACTTACCGCAAACTGACGAAACCACAGAACCTGCTTCTCGGTAGGGAAGTGAGTGAAAGTCGGATGTCCACTGTCGAGGGCCGAGTACATCATACGGTTGATCCATGCGCTGATCCCGTTTCCGGATCGGTTGAACCTAATAAAAAGAATAAACGGTTAATAATGAATCCAAATTTAAAGAAAAAAATGTTTAATTACCATGTTTGACCCCGTCCATGTGGATACGGAGTGAGATACGGAAGATGGTCACGACCGGGCTGTTGAACCAACTCCGCAACACGCATCACTCCCGGAGGACCCGGAGGAACAGGAGCGGATGCAGCAGCGGGAGCGAGAGGAGCAAGAGCGGGTGCAGCAAGAGCGGGTGCAGCAGAGGGAGATGTATGGTTGGAGCTGTGGGGCGCAGGGGAATCCTGAAAATGGCTGGAATCTCGAGACTGGCTCCCCGTACCACCACGACTACGACGCTGTCGAGGCCGGGTCTGATCATCATGAGACCTGTAAATTAAAAAAATATATTTACTAAATAGAGACAAAAAAGATTTATATATATTAAAAATATTTAATAAATATATAAAAATAGTTCTAATAAACAAAAAATAGTTTTAATAAATAAAAATAGTTTAATAATTAAAAAAAAATATTTTTAATAATATAAATATATTAAAAATATTTTTAAATCCCAAATAATAGTTTTTAATCACAAAAAAAGTTTTATAGATATTTAAAATGTTTTGTAAAATCCAAAAAAATCGAATTTGTATACCAAAATTTTTTTTGTAAAATCCAAAAAATCGAATTTATATAGAAAAATCGATTTGTAAAATACAAAAATTGATTTTATATACAAAAATCAATTTTATAAATACAAAAAAATAAAAAAATTATAAAAAAATTCTTCATCAATTCAACAAAACAAATTATTCAACCAAATCATAATTCTAAACCTATTATACAACCAAATCACAATCCTAACCAATCACCCTAACAAAAATCTATCAAAACTACACAAAAACCTAACAAATAGAACCTAAGAGAGTGGGATAGGGTCCTTACATGATTTGTGTAAGAGAAGGGGGAGATCGCCGGAGATATCGTCGGATTTCAGGGGGAAATCGCCGGAAAGGAGAGAGGAGTCGCGCAGAGGAAGAAGAGAGAAATGGGGAAGAAGAAGCGGCTCGTGGTTATAAAACCTAGGGTCCGACGGATAATATCCGTCGGAATTCTAATTTCAATTTTCGCGAAATATTTGCCCGGTAAAATGAAAATATTCCGAGGAAATACCGAGGAACTAGTGTTTGGGGTTTCAAAACATCAATTTTTTTTGCCGTATTTCATTTCTTATACAATTGTAATGCATACCATTGAGGATTCTTTGTATAGATGAGCATAAACCATGAAATAACAAATTTCAAAACTAATTGAAAGTATTCCCTTTACCGTTCATTAAAAGGTATAAGTGTTTCTCTTATGTTGTGGGATTTCGTTCATACAATCGGAAAAGTGTTAATTATACGGTAAGGAACAAATATTTGACTTCATAATGAACGTAAGACACTTAATAAGGGTTATATAGGTGTTATTCAAACCGCAAAACGTTGTTTTCGGTTTAAAAACCCTATTTCCTCGGAATTTCCTCGGATTATTCCGAGGGAACTCCGAGGAAACCCTCTTCTTCCTCGGAATTTCCTCGGAATATTCCGAGGAAATTCCGAGGAACTAGTGTTTGGGGTTTCAATACGTCAATTTTTTTTATAAACGGATCGATCGATGTATATATATCCAAAAACGCATCGATCGATCACTAAGATGGACCGGACCGTAAGAATGTGATCGATCGATGAGATTATCCCATCGATCGATCGAGAATCTCAAGTGTTCCTCGGAATGTCCTCGGAAAATCTTGTAAGTTTTTTTATAAACGGATCGATCGATGGATATATGTCCAAAAACGCATCGATCGATCACTAAGATGCACCGGACCGTAAGAATGTGATCGATCGATGAGATTATCCCATCGATCGATCGAGAATCTCAAGTGTTCCTCGGAATGTCCTCGGAAAATCTTGTAAGTTTTTTTATAAACGGATCGATCGATGGATATATGTCCAAAAACGCATCGATCGATCACTAAGATGCACCGGACCGTAAGAATGTGATCGATCGATGAGATTATCCCATCGATCGATCGAGAATCTCAAATGTTCCTCGGAATGTCCTCGGAAAATCTTGTAAGTTTTTTTATAAACGGATCGATCGATGGATATATGTCCAAAAACGGATCGATCGATCACTAAGATGGACCAAAGCGTAAGAATGTGATCGATCGATCCGTATTTGTTCAAAAACGCATCGATCGATGCGTGTGCGGGAAACAGAATTATAAGGCAAAACCCGACCTTTTTTGGATCTAAACCTCAGAACTCTCATCCCCTCCGATTTCCCCTATAATTCGCCCCCCTTTCTCTCTCTATAATCATCCGATTTGAACAATTTTGGGCTCTATTCCCCTTGATTTTTCGAGCTCTACCTGATTCCTACACTCGTTTTCACCCTAAGACAGGTATACTCCGCGAATCTCCACATTCTGAAATCGTGTTCTTGAGCAATTTTTGGGTTTTGTGAATTTCTTATTTCCTTGTTGATTCCTTGATCAAATATGCATGAAACAGATGTTTAAACATGGAATAGAACACAATTGTCTGTGATCAACGAGTTTGGAACACAATTGAGATGATTTAGGGATTGAGAATTTTTTTCAATTTCGTTTTTTTTTATCACAACTCGATTTCGCCTTTCATTTTCATGTTGCTTTGAGTTCTTAATTGATTATAACCATGTTGAGAGCAATGATTCTATTTTGTAGAGAATGAAGCGCACGAAAACATCAGCAAAGAAGAACACACAAGAAGAGGGTTCGTCTCAGCGAGAGAAGCAAAGGCCAAAGAAGTGGGATAAGTCTGATACCACCCACTACAACAACATGAAGAAGGTAGCCGTTCCGGCTACACAACTAGCATGTCCTGAGACGATGACAATATTGGGAATCAAAGCAGACATTGAAGGGCTGTTCCAGAACATGGGTCTAGGCCAACTATGCAACCTCAAGGAACCCACTTATCCGGAGTTGGTACGCCAGTTCATAGCATCCGCATACGTCAGCCGTCCCGATGATAGCCATCAGGAAGGTTTTCTGGCATTCGTAGTGCAGAAAGTATACTATGAGGTATCTTTCACAGACCTCTGCGGACTATTTGGATTGAGTGCGGGGGAGAGGACATCTGGTCTTTATTGGACTTCAGAGCTGTTGAACTTCTGGGAAACGATTGGCACAGGGGTTTATAGATCTTCTCAGGCAAAGGAGTCACTTATCCGGAGCCCAGTACTGAGATATGCGACACGCCTCATTGGCTCATTGCTATACGGGACAACCACAGCCGCATCAGTCACGCAATGGGAGTTGTGCCTCCTGTACCAAGGTGTGAGGCATTTGCTACCGGCATTTGGAAACTCTACATTCCCACCTGCTACTGCCTTCAACATGGGAGCGGTGCTGGCCGCAAACTTAGCAGGATACAAGGGGAAAGTAACCAAATCCAAGAGCAATGCATGTGGATTTGGTGCAGTGATTACTCGGATCCTTAGACATGTGGGTGTAGACTGCCAGAACCAGCAGGTAGCACTGGACAGATCGAACAACATTGCTTGGAACTACCTGGATGTCATTTCTCTAGTAAGTAAGGAGTTCATAGCTGGTCCCCACTCGAGGATCGATCGGGATGGTCCTTACGTCTACGTATTCCAGGACCGAGCGAAGAAAACACTCTACTGCCACCTGCCTCAGATCGGCCTGACTGCTCTACTTTCAGAGGCTGCAGTTGAGTTCCTACCCCCTGCTACCGCACTAGTAGACAAGCCATCCTTCTTCACGCCAAAATATCAGACCAAAGGCAAGGCCGTGGTTGATGAAGAAGGAGAAGATGAGGCTGCACAAGCCATTCCAGATGATTCACAACCCCATCAGCTACTCCCATCAGACTCCAGCCAGTACAAGCTGCAAGAGCTTCCACCGAACGCCACTTCGCGCCAGCAACAACATTGGAGAGATCAGAGCATAAAGACAAACAACGACATGCTACACAAGATCTGGGCTGCCATTTCACGTATCAGGCCGTGTCGTTGCCAAAAGGATGATGTAGTTCATCGGGACAACTCTCCATCCAGCTCTGGTTCGGGTTCGAGTGGTACACACAGGGTAAGAAAGAGGTCCAAGAGACCCAACGATGCAGGAACATCTGGAGCAGGAGACGAGGAGTAGGAGCTATCACCGGCCAGTATTGCCATTTGATTTCCGACCGCGCTATTTTATTTTCTTTTTTATTCTAACGTTTTATGGTCTTATTTTCTGTTAATTTTGAACTTAGTTTTTTTTTTCTTAATTATGAGTTCGTATTTCTTTTACATGGTTTCTTCGTTTTATTTGGTTGTGTTTTGAGTAGTTTTTAATTCGTATTCAGCTTTGCCTTGCTAGATAAACCAAATAACTAATATCCGAGGAAAGAGGTTATATCAAGTGTTCCTCGGAATTTCCTCGGTATTTCTTAAAAAAAAAAAAAAAATCAATGGTAGTCTGTTTCCGAGTCATCATCACCAGATGAATCTGAATCTGGATCTTGGTGAAACTCTCCAATCACTGGTTCATCCTCTACGTGAACGACGGCTTCCTCTCCAAAGTCGGTTAAATCGACTACAAGGCCAACTCCAGCTAAATCTTCTGCTGCACTTAAGTTGCCGGATGTGCTTGGTTGTAGTGGGTCTTCCAGCTCAGAACTTCCCTGAACTCGGCCTCTCGGGTTGAGTCTTGTAACAGTAACCCATGGATCATCTCTGTTCCTTACCCGGGGGTACTTGATATAACAAACCTGTAACATTTAAAAAAATTATAAATTAATACACATGATGATGAATCATTCTGAATAATTAACATTTAAATACCTGATCGGCCTGAGAAGCAAGAATGAAAGGATCATAATATTGCAGCTTTCGCCTCGAATTTACTGATGTAACACCAAATGCATCTGTTCTCACACCTCGATCTGGAGTGTTGTCGTGCCAATCACAATAGAAAACAGTACAGCGCAATCCAACCATGCCCAAATACTTGATTTCCAAAATCTCATGTATGTGTCCGTAGTATACATCATCTCCTGATGCAGAACAAACGCCAGCATCATAAGTCGTACTCGAACGTCTCCTCTTCTGAGTTGTGAATGCATATCCTCGAGTACAAAATCTCGGATATGACTTCACAACAAAGTTTGGTCCAACGACCATCTCACGTATCCAATCGTCAAATGTTTCACCTCTGGCCAAACCAGCAGACACCTATTAATAGCACATATATATATGTTATATCAATAAATGTGAATTAGTATAAATATGTGATAAAATATATTTTAATTTGTTTAAAGCACTCACATAAGTAAACATCCATCCAGTAAATTCTCTCTGCTTCATTTCTTCTAGTTCGTCCTCTGTGGCGTATCTATACTCGAACCGCTTTTCTGCCATGAAAATCCTGTATATGATGACAATAATGTAATTAATTAAGATTTAAATTTCAACTTGTTAAAATAAAAATTTGTAAGCTCATTTATTTACCTCTCATATTGAAGAACGTCTTCGCAGTTGGTGAGCAAATATGTTTGCAAATGACTGCGCTCCTGCTCAGTAAGTCGACGGTCCTTTGGTTTTCCGCTAAGTCGTCCAACGTCTGTGAAAATGTCTGGAACCGTAACATGATATGTTGCCCGTTCGCCTCTATCATCATGCCGAGCAGGTCTTCTGTTTTTGGTCTGAACTTCTGCTGGAAAGTAGTACTCGGCAAAGTTTGAAGTTTCTTCATTGATCATCTGTGCGACTATAGAACCTTCCACCCTACTTAAATTTTTCACCATCTTTTCAAATGGAACATATACCGCTCATACAGATACATCCATCTATACTGCACAGGACCACCAAGTTCCAATTCTCTTGCCAGGTGAATAACAAGATGCTCCATAACATCAAAAAATGAGGGAGGAAATATCTTCTCAAGGTTGCACTGAATCACGGCTATGTTAGTCTTCAAATTTTCAATACCTTCAAGAGTCACTGATCTCGTGCATAAATCGCGGAAGAAACCACTTATCCCTGCAATTGCTTCATGAACATTTCGTGGTAATAGTTCCTTGAAGGCGAACGGAAGGAGGCGCTGCATCATTACATGGCAATCGTGGCTTTTCAAGCCAGTAAACTTTCCTTCCTTTCTGTCGATACAGTTACGCAAATTTGATGCGTAACCGTCTGGAAATTCCACATCGTTTGAAATCCAATCAAAGAACGCATCTTTTCCCTCTGCATCAAGTCGGTATATGGGAAAAGGAGCCCTACCATTCTCATCAACATGAAGTTCTGAACGAGCACATATATCGACTAAATCCAGTCTTGACTTCAAATTATCCTTTGTTTTACCTTGAACATTAAGGATCGTGTTCATGAGATTGTCAAAAAAGTTCTTCTCAATATGCATGACATCTAAATTATGCCTTAGCAGATGATCCTCCCAGTATGGCAGATCCCAGAAAATACTTTTTTTGTGCCAGTTATGTAGTTCTCCAACAGCATCTACCGGAAAACGCTCATGTCCACCGACGTCTGGCGTCCTTTCTGCACCAAAATCTCTTAGTTGTATCTTCAAATCTTTCCCACAAATTTCCGGAGGTGGACTGTCAAACACCCTCTTGTTCTTCGTAAACAAATTCCTACTCCTACGATATGGATGATCAGGTGGTAGGAATCTCCTGTGACAGTCAAACCAACACGTTTTCCTTCCGTGTTTTAGTTGGAAAGCATCAGTGTTATCTTGACAATATGGACATGATAGCCTTCCATGCGTTGTCCATCCAGACAACATACCATATGCTGGAAAATCACTTATTGTCCACATTAGTACTGCCCGCATTTGAAAGTTTTCTTTACACGAAACATCGTATGTTTCAGCACCTTGAGCCCATAGTTGTTGCAACTCATATATTAGTGGCTGAAGAAACACATCAAGTGATCTCTTAGGATGCTCTGGTCCGGGAACGAGAATCGAGAGAAACAAAAACTCTCGTCGCAAGCACAAGTTTGGGGGTAGGTTGTATGGTGTAAGAATGACGGGCCATAGAGAATACTGTCTTCCACTCTTGCCAAACGGACTGAAACCATCAGTACATAATCCAAGGTAGACATTTCTTCTCTCATACGCAAAGTCGGGATACTTTGATTGGAAATGCTTCCACGCTTTTGCATCTGAAGGATGTCTGATCTCACCATCTGTTGAGTGCTCCGCATGCCATCTCATTGGTTGCGCTGTGCGTTCAGACAGATACAACCTCTGCAACCTTTCCGTCAAAGGTAAATACCACATCCTTTTATATGGCACTGGAACTCTTCCACTCGTATCTTTATAACGAGGCTTTCCACAAAATTTGCATGTAACCCGCTGTTCATCCGCCCTCCAATAAATCATGCAGTTGTCGCTGCATACATCTATTACCTGATACGATAAACCAAGACCAGCTACGAGTTTCTGAACCTCGTAGTATGAACCAGGAGCTACATTATCCTCGGGTAGAATACCTTTTACAAAATCAGCAATCGCATCCACACAGTCTTCAGCCAAATTATAATCTGTTTTAATGCCCATCAATCTTGTAGCAGATGATAAAGCTGAATGACCATCTCTGCAACCTTCGTACAATGGTTGCTTTCCAGCATCCAACATATCATAAAATCTCCTAGCTTCTGCATTGGGTAAATCTTCCCCTCTAAAATGATCATTTACCATCTGCTCAGTACCTACACCATAATCTACATCCGTTCTAATTGGTTCTTCTAATCTAACCGCTGGCTGAGGTTCGCTAGTACTACCATGTTCATAATCAGTTTCCCCATGATGATACCAAATTTTGTAACTTCGTGTAAACCCACTCAAATATAGATGAGTCCAAACATCCCACTCTTTAATAACCTTTCTATTTTTACAATTAGAGCAAGGACATCTTAACATACCTGTTTTTTCTTCCGGTTGTCGATGAACTAACCCCATGAATTCGGTTATACCTCGTTGGTATTCTTCCGTAAGCAATCTCGTGTTCGGATCCAAATGAGGTCGATCGATCCAAGAACGAAAATAATTTGATGAAGACATATTTTTTATGAATCAAATTCGTGTGTAAATAGAGTAAGAGGGAGGATGAAGATATTGAGTGAATGAAGAGGAAGAGGAGTGCTTGTATTTATAGTTTAAATCCTGCCGACAGACCGAGGAAATTCCGACGGAAAAGGCTAGTTAGTCGGAATTTCCTCGGAATTTTGTAAAATCCCCTAACGGCTCTCCAACGGCTATAATATTTCCTCGGAATTCATCGGTTTTTTCCGAGGAACCCATTTTCCCTCGGAATTTCCTCGGAATATTCCGACGGATAGATATTTCCTCGGAATTCCGTCGGTATATTCCGAGGAAATTTCGAGGAAACCCAATTTTGTGCTTCCTCGGAATTTCCTCGGAAATTCCTCGGGATATTCCGAGGATTTCATTTTCCGGAATGTCCGTCAGAATACCGCTGTTTTCTTGTAGTGAAGGTGTTTTGAGAAAATGTTTCTAATGCGTGATATAGAATATATAATTGGTTGGTTTTTTTAACTTTATAGTATACTACTTTCTATAGTTAGATATACTTTTAAAATAATATGAAAACTGTCATATGAACGGCATATAGTGTTAAAAAAACAATGTACAATTATATTGTTTTCATAACCATCATTTTTACGATAAAAATAAACTGTGCTGTAAATTTTATAAAATATGTATTTCTCTTTGGTCAAATAAATATGTATTATTCTGTAAAAATAATATATAATAGAATTTAATATCTTTGTTAGTGATGTCTTGTGTTTTTCATTGAGTTAAGCTCACATTTAGTGTACATATTAATCATCAAATGTCGAGTTGATGATCGCGGACGGGAGCCTTCCCCAATATACGTCCAGGGACTCCATGTTCGAACTTTTGACCATTGCGGACGATCATAGCGGGCAAGAGCAGTCCGCATTATACAGTCAGGGACTCCATGTTCGAACTTGACCATTGCGGACGACCATTATGGGTAACTCCAGTCCGCGATATTCGACCAAGAAGGACATGCGAGGAAGTCGACCATTGCGGACCAAGATTACGGACAAGGCTAGTCCGCAATATGCACCTGGACCAAGACTTTACCTTTTGATTTTTGGGTCAACCCAGGTTTGTTGGATTGACCATGCTTGTTTATAGAGACCTATAAATACATTCTAGACCTAATTTTAGAATTTATCTTGTTTTCTCTCTAAACACATTGATATTTTAGAGAAATCTTGAATCTTTAATATTCTAGTTTTTCTTTCTTGAGTAATCTGAGTTTATTTCACCTTCTCAACATGATTTATCTTGAATCTATCATGTATTTAAAGTTAATCATGAAGATTAGTGAGTAGACTCTCTTAGAATCTATGGGTTAAGGTAACTAGGGTGATTTAGTGAAGAGTTAAGGTGTTTAGTGTTTGATCTACTTGTTTCCTTGTTATTTAAGTGTCTTCAATGCTAGATTAGTCTTGATCTCTCTAATCTAGATTCTTAGACATTTCATACCAGAAAAGTGTTTCACTACAAGAAAACATCACCTTAACGAGGGCGGTTTTCCTCGTTATTTCGTCGTAAAAGAGGCTTTACGACGAAATAGCGAGGAAGCGCGTTTGCTCGTTACTCGTCCGTCGTAACACATATTTCCTCGCTAATTCGTCGTAACTTAGCGAGGAATATATTTCGTCGTAAAGACGAAGTAGGGCGATTCGTCGTAAAGACCACGTCAATATTCCACGCAAAGACGTCGCTACAATTCCTCGTAAATACCTCGAAATGAGTTCCTCGTAACCTACACGTAAATATCTTGAAAGAGTTTCCTCGCAAAATACACGTAACAACCACGAAACGATTTCCTCGTAAAATACTCGTAAACTTTTCCTCGTTATTTCCTCGCAAATGTTTCCTCGTAAAATAGTCGTTAATTGTTTCTTGTCATTTCCTCGTAAGGTTTCCACGTAAAGAGGTCGTACATTAGCTACGAATTTACTTCGTTTTTATTATTTTTACAGAATTTAAAAATATAATTAAAAAATAATTAAAATTATTTAATTTAATAATAAATTAAAATTTAAAATAAAAATAAATCAAAATGAAAATATTTTATATATAAATAAGTTTTGAATTTATATAATACAACAACCAAAAAAAAAACTAAGGGTCGTTCATCGCCCGGTAGAATTCATCACTCCTCCTCGTAACATCCGCCTCGTTATGTACGTCGGATGACTCGCCTTGAATGGGATGTTGTTGTCGCATGTTCCTCAACATGGACTCCCATTCCGGATTTGTGGCCGCAATAACGTCCAAGAAACCCTCGACTCCACCCATACGAGATTTTGTCGCGGTCAACTCGTTACGCAGCTGAGCGGACTCTCTACGCAGCTCAGTGACTTCATCATCCCGTCGCTGACCATAAGACGATGTCGCTCTCGGAACATCGTTGACGGAACCAATACCCAACGTCCGTCCTTTTTTTTAGGGACAACCTTAAAAACAAAAAATAAATATTGTAAGTAAAAATTTAAAGTTAAATTAAATGAATAATAAAAAATTAATTTTTTTGAAAATTTACCTCCTCGTAAATCTTATCCACGTCAAGTGTGGATAAGGTGACGGGTAATCCGTCGGTAGACTGCTGGGTCAGCTGAGTCTGGCGGTCTTCAACCCGAGCAACTACGTCGTTGTAGATTTGCTCGGACTTGCCATCTACAAATACGCCCGCCTTGTTCTTGTGGGTCCTCTCGTAAAGTTCCATAAGAGAAGGGAGATGTCCCGTCTCTTTGGCCTAAAAAACAGTTAAGAAAGTTAGAATAAATTAATATATATATTAAAAAAATTATTTAATAAAATATTTAATTACCATTTCCAAACGGACACCGGCGTGGGGTTTTTGGCCCGTAGTGTGAAGCATCGGCCCGTTCCCGTGCTCATCGACCGTGTTACGGGAGTTAGAGCAAGCCTGGGCGATTCTAATGGAATCAGGAAGGCGCCAATAACGGATGAGGCCATCCCACACATCCGTGGTGAGCTCAGCGGGTTTGCCACGCTCATACCCCTTCACGATCCAGTCACCCTTCCAGTTGGAGACCGTGTCCAACAAGCGAACTTTCGCCTTCGCGTTAAACTTCTTCCTCACCCTCTCAGTGATCCCCAAGGCCCAAGTATATTTTTGCTGTTGGAAAAATAAATTAACAATTAGTTTTTTAGAAAGTATATATATAAATCATGAAAAAATTAAAGTATATATAATTAATTAATAGAAACTTACAGCGTAAATTTTGAACCACGTCTTTCTGACGTAGTGAGGCGTCTTACTCCAGTTTGGATGTGGCATGGAGAAGTAACCCTTGATCGTGTCGGTTACGTCCGATGCAAGACATCCGTCAACCCCCCACCTGGAAAATACAAATTTAAAATATAAATTATTTTTTAATGTTATAAAAGAAATTTAAACGAATTAAAAAAAAATTAATGCAACATACCACAAAGTTCCGTCCGGTCGGTCTGGGTCGATGACTGGTAAACCTTCTCTGCCTGGCAGACTGAGAATGTCCTCTACAGTGTACTGCGAGTAAGGAGCACTCGGAGGCACCATCAAATCAGGATGAATATCGGCGGCCATCGGAGGAGGCACAGGAGGAGGCATCGGAGGAGGCACATGAGGAGCCGATGGTGCAGTAGAAGAAGTAGACCCAGAGACTCTCTGAGTGTACTGAGTCTCGGGGACAGTCTCCTGGCCCGAAGAACTGGGAGCGGAAGAAGAGGCCGGGTCTAAACGACTACCCGGCTCACCGAAGATCTCTCTGTAATGGGCAGTAAGTCTTCCTTTTCGAACCTGGAAAAAAAATAAATTTTTAAAATTAACATCAACAATATATTTCCCAACATTATCCACATAATCAACACTAAACAACATAAAATCCGCAAACCTATCTAAATTCCCTATACTAACCACCTAATCTATCATAAACTAACCAAATTAGAGAGGAATCAGAGAGGCTAACCATTGCTACGAAATGGAGAGGAAGTAGAGAGGAAGTAGAGAGGAAAGAAAGAGTGAGCGCTCGGGTGTATATATAAGATTACATATCGTCGCAAATTCCTCGTAAGTTTACGACGAAATAGCGAGCAGTTACAAAGGCCCGTCTTTTTTTTTACGAGGAAATTGCGAGGAATCACAAAGGCCCGTGTTTTTTTATACGAGGTATTAACGACGATTTACCTTACGAGGAATTAACGAGGCTTGCTTTCCTATAAATATACCCACAACTCTCACTCTCAAACCACACACAAACTCCCAAATCACACCTTATCTCAAATCACAATCCTCAAAAAAATCCTATTCAAATTATAAATATTTGAAAAAAATAGGAAAAGGAGAAGATATTAGAATTCATGTGGGCGAGACTTACGTATTATAATTGCTGGAAGTCTTGCCACATGTTAATCTGGTATTTCTCTCCTTTTCCTTTTTTTTTCAAGTTTGTACACTACGAGATATTTACGACGATTTGTACTTACGTGGAATTAACGGGTTTATGTATAAATCCGTTTACGTGGTCTTTACGACGATTTCTGCTTACGTGGAATTAACGAGTGTTTTGTTTAAATCATTTTACGTGGTAGTTACGACGATTTCATCCTACGAGGACTTTACGACGATTTGTGCTTACGTGGAATTAACGAGTGTTATGTTTAAATCCCTAGAATCCGAAACCCGAAACCCGAAACCCAAACCCGAAACCCGAAACCCCATACCCGAAACCCCAAACCCCAACCCCCAAACCCGAAACCCAAACCCCCATCTTTAATTTTCTACTTCATATATTCCAAACCCCATATTTAATTTTAAGTTTCGTCGTTATTTTTAACGAGTGTTATGGTTAAATCCCTAGAACCCGAAACCCGAAACCCGAAACCCGAAACCCGAAATCCAAAACCCGAAACCCCAAACCCCGAACACCTAAACCCGAAACCCCAAACCCGAAACCAAAAACCCGAAACCCGAAATCCAAAACCCGGAACCCCAAAACCCGAAACCCCAAACCCGAAACCCGAAACCCGAAACCCGAAACCCCAAACCCCATATTCCTTATTTTCTACTTCATATATTCCAAACCCCATATTTATTTTTAGGTTTCGTCGTTATTTCCTCGTTGTATTACGTTATATTTACGACGATTTCATCCTACGTGGTTTTTACGACGAATTCATCCTACGTGGTATTTACGACGATTTAGTCCTACGTGGAATTAACGAGTCCTTCGTCGTTATTTACTCGTTGGAATACGAGGACTTTACGACGATTTAAGCTTACGTGGAATTAACGAGTGTTATGTTTAAATCCCTAGAATCCAAAACCCGAAACCCCAAACCCCATATTCCTTATTTTCTACTTCATATATTTCAAACCCCATCTTTATTTCCATTCCAAACCACAATTCCCACATTTGCTTATTCATAAAACAAACTCCCACATTACCTTATTCATAAAACAAACCCCACATTATCTTATTCATAAAACAAACTCCCTCATCTTATTCATAAAACAAATACATCAATCGGATACATCGACATTCTCGTCATCACTAGAAACATCATCATTTTCATTAAACTCGTCTTCAACAGCTTCGTCTGTGGCATCATCGGTAAGATCTTCGTACTCGTGATTATGCGGATCAATGAGAAGGATATCATCAATTTCTTGTTCAGGTTCCTCAACTTCATTTATCTGTTCTTCTTGCAATGGTGGTTCTTCTCCACTGATGATTCGTCCTCGAGGTGTAACTTTGATTACTGCTAACCAATTTATACCTGAATCTCTCATCCGAGGGTATGGAAGGAAGCTAACTTGGTCTGCTTGTGAAGCTAAGATGAAAGGCTCGAATTTGTTGTACCTTCGTCCACCGTTGACATCAACTACACCGAATTTGTTAGACCGAACACCTCTGTTGACGACGGGGTCGAACCATTCACATTTGAAGAGGACGCATTTCAGCTTCAGTATCCCTGGAAATTCGACTTCAATAATCTCCGTCAAGATCCCGTAGAAATCTGTTTCCCCTTTCACACATATTCCATAGTTACTGGTCGCCCGTTGTCTACCATAGTCATATGTATGAAAAGTATAGCCTCGTGTGAAATACATCTGTGATGTGGTGACCTTTACAAGTGGAGATTGAATTACTTCGTGTAACCACTTAGGATAATCTGCATCGTCGTCGTCATAATCAACCTGCAAAAATAAAGAGAATGTTAATGAAATACAGATAATGTATGAAAATTTTTTTAGTTAATACCTGATTCCGCAACCACTTAATGAAGTGTTGATCTTTCCTTTTGTCTACGTCACTTGTGGATATACCAGGAAATGTTTCTTCGACTTGAGAAACAAATAGGCTGTAAAATCACATTTTATAGGAATGAATCTCTCGCAATTATACAATTAATTATACTTATATGTGTTTCGAAGTGTCAATATATGTTACCTTTCAAAATAACGAATCAATGGATCTTCGCAATTGAGTAGAATATAGGTGTGTGCACTATGAGCGTCTTGTTCACTCGACCACCAAACCTCTTTAGACTTCCCACCGAGTCGCCCAATCTGGCTAAAGATGTCTGGAACACCAGCAACTGCATATGTTGGCGCAACACCACCATCATCATATCTTCTTGGAGCTCTTCTCCGTGTACGTACTTTTGACGCAAAGTAGTACGATGTGAAGTGAGAAACTTCTTCCGTCAAACTTCCAGCAATTATAGAACCTTCAACTTTGGCGAGGTTCTTTGCTTTTCCCTTCAAATATTTCATGGCTCGCTCATACTGATACATCCATCCGTAATGTACAGGTCCACGAAGCAATGCCTCATATGGGAGGTGGACAGCTAGATGCTCCATGACGTCAAAAAATCCGGGAGGAAATATCTTCTCCAAGTTGCACAATAAGATGGGAATGTTCTCCTGAAGCTGTTCCACAACTTCTTCTTTAAGAGTGCGTGTGCTCAGATCCCTGAAAAATGCTCCAATGCCTTTTATATTCAAAAAAAAATTAAACACATTGTTAGTCATATATTATTTTGTAAATTATTGTGATATAATACACTACGTACCTGCAAGTGCTTCATGTACGTTTGTTGGAAGTAGCTCCGCAAATGCAAAGGGCAGTAGTCGTTGCATAAATACATGACAATCATGACTCTTCATCCCGGAGAACTTTTGACCCTTTTCAACACATCTAGAGAGATTCGAAACATACCCATCGGGGAACTTCACTTCTGATGCCACCCAGTTGAACAACACCGACTTTTTTTCTGAAGATAATCTGAATATCGGAACGGGAACTTGTCCATTGCTTTTAATATGTAACTCGCTTCTTGAGCAAATATCCGGCAAGTCCAACCTCGATTTTATGTTGTCTTTTGTCTTCCCTGGGACATTCAATATTGTATTCATGATGTTCTCAAAGAAATTCTTCTCTATATGCATCACATCGAGGTTGTGGCGCAGAAGAAGATCCTTCCAATATGGCAACTCCCAAAATATACTCTTCTTGTGCCAGTTGTGATGAACACCGTAAGAATCTGGCATATTACGAGGGACATGCCAATTACCACCCCAACGAACTGTTTCGTTAGCTCCGTAGTAGTCGATTTGCGCTTCAATTTGTTCTCCAGTTAGATATGGAGGAGGAGTGTCTCTCACAACCCTTTTGTGCCTAAACAAATTCTTGTTTCTTCGGTAAGGATGGCCAATGGGAAGAAATCGACGGTGACAATCAAACCAACTTGTCTTCCTACCATTCTTCAGTTGAAACGCATCTGTCGTTCCATTACAATATGGACAAGCTAATCTCCCATGTGTAGTCCATCCAGACAACATCCCATAGGCAGGAAAATCACTTATGGTCCACAAAAGCATCGCTCGCATCGTAAAATTCGTCTTCGTTGAACAGTCATACGTCCTCACCCCTGTTGACCACAAATCCTTCAACTCTTTTATCAGTGGTTGTAGGAAAACATCCAGGGACCTTTTTGGATGGTTCGGACCAGGTATTAATATGGTCAAGAATAGTAACTCCCGTTGCATGCACATCTCCGGTGGCAGGTTGTATGGAGTAAGAAAGACTGGCCACAATGAATATTGTCTCCCTGACATTCCGAACGGACTAAATCCATCTGTGCATAATCCGAGATACACATTCCGGATATTGCTAGCGAAATCTGGATGTACTTTGTTGAAATGTTTCCAGGCTCTTGCATCTGATGGATGAGTCATCTCACCATCCGTCTGAGTATGCTCGGCATGCCATCTCATCTTTCCAGCAGTCTGCTCTGATTGATACAATCTTTTCAATCTATCTGTAATTGGTAGGTACCACATCCTTTGGTACGGTACCCTATTACGTCCCCGTCCTTGCGGCTTGAATCGTGGCTTCTTGCAGAATCGACATTCTTCTAGCTTCTCATCATCTCCCCAATAGATCATGCAGTTGTCGATGCAAACATCTATCATCTCCGAAGGCAACCCAAGACTATAAACCAGTTTCTGAATCTCATAATAAGAATCAGCAGACACATTGTCTTCCGGCAAGTACTCTTTAAACAAGTCCGCCCATTCGTTCATGCAACTTTCAGGTAGATTGTGATCAGTTTTAATATTCATCATTCTAGCAGCTAACGACAATTTAGAGAGACCTTCTCTACAACCACTGTAAAGTGGTTGATTCGCCGCGTTTAACATTTCGTAAAACTTTTTGCATCTATATTAGGTTCTTCATCTTCATCATGAGCTACGAATGCATCAGCTACCATATCATGAACCCTATCATAATCTACCATCTCCTCCTGATGGTAACTATGTTCATTATGCAAATGATGATCAACCGGTTTTTTTTCCTGAAAATTGCTATTACTACTACTTGCTTCATTCTGATCATAATTAAAACCTTCTCCATGTTGAAACCAGATATAGTAATTTGCCGTGAAACCTCTATTTATTAAATGCTTCCAAACATTTTCACGATTTGCCAGTTTCGAATTGTTGCATTTCCGACAAGGACAGAACATCTTACCACTTTCTTGGGCGAGCGGTGTTGAATCTGCTTGATGCATAAATGTCTCCAGACCCGCAAGGTATTCTTTCGTCACTCTCCCGTTAGCATCTCTATGCATATACATCCACTTCCGCAACTCGTAAATAGTCCCGGAGCCAGCCATTTTTTTTCTTTCACGTTTTTTGTTGTTGGTGTGTTTAAAATGATGTTCAAACATCCATATTTATAGGAAAATTCGAATCTGGTAGTTGTAATTTTGCTATGAATTTACGACGAAAATTAATTAGGTGGGCAAAAAAAACGTGTAACACCTATAAAGTTGGTGGATTCAAAAATTTCCTCGCTAAATACACGTAAACTATTACCTCGTAAATACCACGCAAAGTTTACGTCGTATTTACGAGGAAATAGTTTTTCCTCGTAAAATACTCGTAAAATTACATCCACTTTACGACGAAACAGTTTTGTCGTTACGTTACGAGGAAATAACGATGACTTTAGTTTTTCACGTAAATTCGTCGTAAACTCGACGCAAATTTACGAGGATTGTTTTTCCTCGTTAATTTTCGTAGTTAAGCATGTGTTTTCTTGTAGTGTTTGATGAAATGTCTGAACTAACTTGAATATGCTTTAGCTTGAATTACCAAAGGGATTTGATATTAGAATTGCTAGATGGTCATTAGACTCGATTAAAATGCATGTTTGATTCATTGATTGTATTGAACCAAAAGGATTCGATGTTTGATACATAATTGCATAGGAATCTTTATCTTGGGAAGGAATTGATTTTTACTGATATAATTATTTAACTGAATTGTGTTTGGTAAAAAGATACATGTCAACTAAAATGATAGGGGAAAAAGAAAAGAAAAAAAGAGAAATGCGTATAATCAACGATTCTAATTATTAAGGATAACCAATGTACGTAATATTACATATAATATATATTATATTTAGCCACTTTGTTATTATAGACAGTAGTAAATTGCAGTTTTTTTATACGTTTCAATTTTCCTTCTTTTATATAGTGAGTGTTTAGCTAATGGTGGTTTTTTTCACTTCAGAAAATTGTGTCACGTCATCTATGGCATTTTCTACTCTGTTAATTTTTTTTTAAGATCAATTCCACTGAGATTCTATAATACTAAGTTTGGTGTATTTTCGTCTCCAGAAAAATACTAAAAATTATATTATCTTACGTAATTTGGTGTTACATTATTCATTGAACCAAATATTAAAAATATATATATTATTATGCTTCATTTAAGAATACTGTTAATTAATTCAAATCTATAACTAAAATAAATAAGTTTTGTTGTTTATATTTTCATTTTATTTTCATATTAAGCATTAAGATAATTTATTTATATTACATTAATAACAAATCAATCAGTATTATTAATAAATTTTCAAAAATATTATAAAAAAAAAATTTCATTTCTTTTTTTCATTTTCATATTTAATAGTGTACATTTTTTTAATATAAATGATATTTTCATTAAAAATTAATATATACATTATTTAAAATAAAAATACGAAATCTAAATACATATTGAAAACCTAAAATTTTAACAAACAAACATAAATCTAAATGTGACAAATATTAATTGTTCAACTACAAATAATTAAAACATTAAAATTATAATATTATATAATAATTTTGTTGGTTTAAAGTTTGGTATTATGGTTAGAGATGAAAAATAAAGTTTAACACCAAATTTGGTATTATGGTTGGAGTTGTTCTACACTCTAATATAGAATTCTTAGAGGAAAATGAATTTATAAATAATATTATAGTATATCGATTATAAAAACATTTACAATGAATGTTTTGAATAAAATATTCAATAGTTGAAACACTACGAACAAGTACGTTGAATAAGAAAATTTGATGATGTGAATTATTTAATGTTGAATATTAATTGAGACCATCAACATCACATGTCATATTTTAAAATTTTAAACATTTTCTTGTCATCCTTTTTATTTAAAATTAATTATTTGATTATAAATAAAATAATTTATTAAATTTTACATGAAAGTTTATTATTTTAATCTTTTAATAAATAATATTAGTTTTATTTAATTTGAACATAGAAAATAGTTATTAATTTTATTAAACAAAATTATTATTATGGATAAAAGTTGAATGTATGTTTAATTATTATATAGAAGAAAAAAAGATGATGTGAAGTACTAAAATATGAAAAATAGAATGTCAAATCTTGTCAGTTTTGTCAGTTTTAGGATACTTAAACCTGTTTTGGGTTGGGTTATAGAAAATAAAAGTTGGTCATTGATTTGTAAGCCCAATTTACCAGTAACCCTTCATATAATTTTTGATCCTATAGGCTTTAAAGCTCAGTTTTTACTTTTTTATATTCGTTAACATACACATGGATAATTTTGTTCTTATTAAAAATGGTTATTTTTATGAATTAATTTTAAAATGGTTCTTGTTTTGTATTATAGATTTTAATTTTAAAATAAAAAATCTTGATAGCTTTCGGGAAGTTATTATATATTGTAAGAGTTTTAAATATAATTTATTTTCATTATTACAATCAACTTCAATATAAATAGATTTATAAAAGATAAGAAATATTACTATGTAAGATACAGATTTCTCAATACAACGAAATCACAAGAATATTATATGTAAAATATTTAAATTTAGCCGATTTTGTTCTAAAAATACAAAAATGTGATTTTTAACCATATTATCCAAAAAACAGGTATCAAACCAACACCAAATTAAACTCGAAACTTTATCGAGTTTTTAATATTTTTATCCCAATAAAACTGAGAGCTAAACTAATTAATCCGAAACCAAACCTAAATTCACAAATAATTGAACGATCTCTATATTTTTTAATTCGAAAAAAACAAAATCACAACCAAAACCGAAAACCAAAAAAAAAAACAAATTACAGTCGAACTGAAAATTGAACGCACATTCCTAAACATATTAGTGAACAAATAGATGGATTAATAAATTTTTAAACGAAAATTATACCGCGCTTTCAAAGTGCGGGTCAAAATCTAGTATATACTATTAAAGCAGAATCCTTCTTATGATTATTCCTCTCACTTTTCCAATTAATTACAAAAAATTTCATTAATTTTTTCAGTGACTTTTCCAATAATAAACCTGATTTTGTTGGTCAAAACAATAAACTAGATTTGTAAGGGTAATAGGCTTGGGTCTATTAAGGTAAATTAAGATAGATGTTTGTTTTGCTTTCTGGTTGAATTGGTTTTTGCAACTCAACTTGATCATTTTTGCATGTGATTTTAAAATCAAGTAATAGTGTGTCTCATTTTAATTCTTTTCAGCAAATTAAAATATTTGAAAATTTAAAATATCAACATTATAATTCTTTCATAATATAAACATTACAAATTATATTTTTAATAAAAACCATAACATTTTTTTCGAATATAGTAACTTTATGTTATTAAAATTATTTGTTATTCTTTTCTATATTATTTATACCTTAAATAAATAGATATGTAAATAAAATAATTTTCTAAATATTTCTCCCATTTTATTATATTGGTGATTCACAGTATGAGGATTTTTTATTTTACCTCAATTATTTGAAATGATTTAAAACTGAAATGTAACGAGAACCGAAAAATTCGAAATTTTTTTATATCCATACCACACAAAATATCAAAATATTCAATCATTTTAACCAAAACTCAACTTCATATATAACCAAAATTTTTCATATATTTCTAAATCAAAAACCACAATCAAACTGAAATCGAAAACCAATAAAAGCAAATTAGAGTCGAACGAAAACCAAAAATGTTTATAGCGAAATAAATTAGTTAACAAACATTTATATCAATAAATTTGTTAACAAATATACTTCCGCACTTTCAAAGAGCGGGTCAAAATCTAATTCTTACTTAAAACTCATCCATTAAAAAATAATATATATATAGTTATTGAGGTCATATTCAAATTAATAAGAAGACATATAATATTCGACAATATATTCCAAAATGGGCAACAATAATTTTATCATGATAAAGAGGGTGAAAGTTCTCCAAAGTTGCCCTGAATAAAATAATTGAACCTATTTATTTCACTTTCTAGTGGAATATCTTTATCCACAATTATTGTTTCTCCACTTTGGTTTTCTGAAAATGACTACTCAACCTTTTCTTGGTACTGTATGTAGCAGTGGCTAAAGTAATTGATTCCTAACGAATTTTCGATAAATTAATAAAAATCACGGACATTTAAAAAAAATCATACACATTTAAATAATATTTAATGTCCATAATATAATATTAGCTCACAAAATAAACATTGTATTTTTTAATGTGTAGTGGAATTCAAGAATCCACGGATTTTGTCTTTGTACTTATAAAAGACTAGTATTAGTTTGTTCTTGAGTAGAAATAAATTTCGTAATTAGTTTAAAAATTGGGATATTTTGAAATAACTTTCGTAATTAGTTTAAAAATTGAGATATTTTGTCAGTGAAATTATAATATTTAAAACAGTTAAAAAAATTAAACTGAAAATGTTTTATTTACATATAAAGTTATTAAACCATAGTGACACTTATAACAGAAACCAAATGGAATGAGAATATCGGACTGTAAAATACACCGATTTTAGGCTTATACCATGAAACATGACTAGATGGCTGCAGATTCTCGGATTACTAGTAGAACCCAACAAGTTTTGGAACCTAATAATCTTTAGCACCAAGTTAAGATGTGTTCTGGAATGCTTAATCACGAAAACAATACAAACATAACTGGATAGATTAATTAAAAGATACGGGATCGTCACAAACACCAAACCGTATTGCTAAAAAAACACACCAAACTGTATAAAAAAGAAAGAATTTATATTTTACCCCAAATTTGATTTTTTTTTTAAACCTTTAAAAGTTTATCATTTTCATAAATATCTTAAATTTATGATGAAAAGACTAAACTAACATTTATAAATACTTAAGAATAATTTATAAAACATTAATAGAAATTTATAAATCCAACTCCTCCCCCTAAATACAAAATCCTAAATAATAATCACTAAATTATAAACCCAAATGTTAAAGTATTTTTTATCGAGAGTATTTTTTTGAAAAATGATAAACAATTTATGGTATTTCTAGCAATTTCTCATAAATAAATTCGTTAGGCTATATATATATGTGCATTTTTATTTTAATAGTAAAAATAATAAATAAAAAAACACACGTTCAATTCCCTACTTCAATGTAGTGATACTCCAAATATTTTATTCAAAACAGGTAAAAAATCATTTTTTCTGTAAATATTTTTTTGAACAATAAAATACAAATACATGAAAAATTAAAATGGTTAAAAAAAGTTTTCTACCTAGATAAAATTGAAACTGCCACATGATAAAATCACTCAAATCCACCACCAATAGCTCTTTCAATACCAAAAAAATAATGTAAACATATCCAATAGGTAACAAGGACATACTAAAAACTCAAACGCTTCTTCTTTGATTTTATTTCAAGAAAATGAACGTCATCTATATAAAGAAAATTCAATAAAACCATCACAAAAGCTACATACATAGAATCTTGAGACAAGTTATTTAAATACAAACTATGCATGTATAAAAATAAAAAGGGTCTATATACATACAATAGTTTCATCCCAAAAAAAAAACTTAAATTAAGACAGAACATATATATATCTTTATATATATATATATAAATATATATATCGATATTTGGACATACATGGATTCACTACAGGAAAACATATCTTTTACGAGAGCGATATTCGTTGTAAATTCGTCGTAAACGGGGTTTTACGACGAATTAACCTCGAAATACGTTTTGTTGTAAAACGTCTGTTGTAACGGAGATTTCGTCGTAAACGACTTGTTATGTTTACGACGAAAATAATTCCTCGTAAAGCGCATGACAAGGTTTCGTCGTAAACGAGACGTAACCTTTCGTGGTAAACTCCACGTAACTCTTTCGATGTAAAGCAGACATAAATATTTTCGTTGTAAAGAACACGTAAACCTTTCGATGTAAAACCCTCGTAAATCTTTCGACGTTAATCACTCGTAAAAATTTACATGAAGTTTACATCGAAATATATATATTGAATTTATTTTGAATTTATTTAATATTCAGAATTTAAAATAATTTAAATTTTAAAACGAAATATGAAAATGAAAAACATATTTTTTAAAAAGCATTTAAAAGTCATACAATAATATTTAAATTCATAATACAAATAGAAATATATAAAAAACTACATATTCTCGAAGTAGTCGGTGGGGTTGCTCGGTTGTTGACGGGTTGGATCAGACTCTTGGGGATCTCGTACTGGCAACCCAAGAGCGGCTCGTCTCTCACTCAACATTCTCTGCATAACCGGGTTTCCCACGGCCATCACGTCTAGAAAAAACTCAAGAGAGTCTAAACGAACCTGCTGGCTATCCATTCGAGCTTTCATTTGAGCAGTCTCTTCATCCCGTCTCGAAGTGTATGACGAAGTTGCCCTTGCAACTTCGTTAACAGAGCCTATACCGACTATCCGTCCCTTCTTTTTAGGAGCCACCTATAAAATCAAAACATATATTAATATAGTTAATTATGTTAAAATATTAAAAATAATGTAAACAAAAATTTTAAGTTGTACCTCTTCGAAGATTCTGTCGGCCTCTTCGGTGGACAATGTGACGGGTAATCCATCGGGAGACTCCTGGGTTAGTTGCGTCTCCCGTTCTTCAATCCGAGCAGCCACTGCTTGGAAGAGTTTCTCAGATGCGGGATCCACAAAAACTCCGTCGGATGTGGCGTGAGTCATCTTGAATAGGTCAGACAAAGATGGTAAGACTCCCGTCTTCTCGAACTACAAAAAAAAATTAAATTAAATATTAAAAGTTATATTAATTGAATATTTTAAAATATATATTTAAAACAAAACTTACAGCTTCTAGACGGACTCCTACATGAGGTTTTTGTCCGGTTCTATGAAGCATGGGCAAACGACCATCTTTATCCTTCGTCCTTCGAGAAGCCGAGCAAGAATTGACCTTTTTGATCGAAGAGGGGTGCTCCCAATAGGCGATGAGGCCATCCCACACATCCTTCGTGAGCTCAGTGGGCTTTCCTTCATACCCGTAGATCTCCTACTTGTCCTTCCAATCGGAGACTGTGTTGCAGAGGCAGATCTTTGCCTTTGCAACGAATTTCGCCTTCACCCTCTCGGTGATTCCCAAAGACCAATGCCACTTTTGCTGAAACCGAAAATTTTTGAAAAAATTACAATTAATAATAAATATTAAATATATATATATATATATATATATATATATATATATATATATTTAAAAGTGAAAATTTAATTAAATTTAAAAATCTTACCGCAAAACATTTGAACCACATGATCTAAACGTGATTTGGTGTCTTGCTCCAGTTCGGATATGCCCCGTCGTAGTAACCCTTAATCGTCGCCGAAACGCTCCGGCTAACACGATTGTTAGCCCCAAACCTGAAAAAAAAAACAATTTAACCGTTAGAAAATAAAAATAATTTTAATTTTAATTTTAATAAAAATTAATAACTTACCAATAAGTTCCTCAGGGTCTATCGGGGTCTAGAACATCCAAACCCTCCCGTCCAGGCTGGGCAAGCAAATCCTCCACCGTATATCTCACGAATGGAGCATATGAAGGCACACGCAAATCCGGATGAACTGCACAGCATCGGAAGAGGAGGACTCGAAAAAACTCTCTGAGAAGTCTGAGAGTCTGGGACAGCATCGGAAGACGATGGACCGGAAGAAGATGTACCGGAACCATCGCCAAACAAGTGGGCATAAGTAGGTGCTGCTGGTTTTCTTCTAGGAGCCATCTAAAAAAATTCAAATAAATTTAATCAATTACGACGACATAATTAAAAAATTATTCCGTTACCTAACTAATCACCTAAACTATAATATTCCGTCATCTAACTAATCACCTAAACTAATTACCTAACTAATTACCTAACTAATTAATCACCTAAACTAACTTTAAAAAAAAATAGAAGAGGAAAGGGAGTGTACCTTAGAGGGAGAGCAAAGGAGTTTGGGAGGAATGAACGAGGCAGCCTCATTCTCGGCGTCTCAATATATAGAAAACGTTTCGTCGTAAACGCGACGTAATATTACGACGAAGTTACCAGGCCCGCGTTTTTCTATTTACGACGAAGTTACCAGGCCCGCGTTTTTCGGTTTACGACGAAATTACCAGGCTTTTCCGTTTACGACGAAGTTACTAGGCCCGCGTTTTTGCATTTACGACAAAGTTACCAGACCCGCGTTTTTCCATTTACGACGAAGTTACCAGGCCCGCGTTTTTCTATTTACGACGAAATTACGTCGAATCGATTTACCAGGGTTTTCCGTTTACGATGAAGTTACCAGGCCCGTCCTTTTCCATTTACGACGAAATTACGTGGAATAGATTTAACCATTTACGACGATTTTACAACGCTTAACCCTAAACACCGAGAATGAAATCCCTAAACCCCAAAGTCACATATCATCTAACATCATATCTTCTTCTCTACTATTTCTTGCTCTTTCTCCAACTTAAACTCTAAAACCCTAAAACTCCAAATAAATTTTTAAAAACTAAAGAAATACATATTTTATAAAACAACATTTGTTACACATACATTAAGATGGTAAAAAAAACAATATTTCTTTAAACATATGTTACAATAGAGAAATACAACATTTGTTACATATATTACATCACTCTAAATCGTTTTCGTTCTCATCAATATTACATCACTCTAAATCGTTTTCGTTCTCATCACTATCATTACAATCATCATCGTCGCTTCTCTCGAACTCGTCTTCACGTGCTTCATCTGTCGCATCTTCGGGAATATCTTCATATTAAAAGTTTTGCGGGTCGATCAAAAGGATTTCATCAGTTGGTTGTTCTGGTACCTCAACTTCATTGATAGCGTCTTCTTCTTGCAAGGGTGGTTCTTCTCCAGCGACAATGCGTCCACGAGGTGTAATTTTGATAGCAGCTAACCAGTTTATCCCGGAAGTTCGAAGCCGAGGATAAGGAAGGAAGCTAACTTGCTCGGCTTGTGAAGCTAAAATGAAAGACTCAAATTTGTTGTATCTTCTCCCAAAGTTGACATCCACAACACCAAATTTGTTATACCAAATCCCTCGGTTAACAACAGGATCGAACCATTCACATTTGAAGAGGACGCATTTTAGCTTCAATAACCCCGGAAATTCCACTTCAATAATCTCCTGCAAGATCCCGTAAAAGTCTGTTTCACCTTTCACACATATTCCGTAGTTACTCGTTGCCCGATGTCTCCCATACTCGTATGTGTGAAAGGTAAATCCTCGTGTGAAATACATAGGTGATGTGGTGACCTTGGCAACTGGACTTTGAACCAATTCGTGAAACCATACGGGATAATAAGGATCGTCATAATCAACCTGCAAAAAGCAGATATTCTTAATTAATATTGAAGTATCAAAATACTTACTTAATTAATCAATGTATGAGATATATTACGTACCTGTGATTTTAACCACTTGACAAAGTGCTTATCTTTACGTGTGTCCAAATCAGTTGCAGATATTCCTGGTATTGCTTCTTCAACTTGAGATACAAACATGCAGCAAATTAAACAAATAATCAAGTCATACATAATTAACTTCAATTCATATAATTAACATTCACAAATATTTACCTTTCAAAGTAACAGGTCACTGCATCCTCGCAGTTGAGAAGAATATAAGTATGGGCACTATGTTTATCCTCTTCACATGACCACCATACTTCTTTCGTTTTACCACCAAACCGTCCAATTTCGCAGAAAATGTCAGGAACACTATCAATTGGATATGATGTCGGTACTCCACTATCATCATATCTTCTAGGAACTCTTTTTCTCGTACGAACAGTTGGAGCAAAGTAGTATGATGTGAAGTTAGATGTTTTGGTTGTCAAACTCCCCGCAACTATTGAACCTTCCATCTTTGCAAGATTTCTTGCTTTCCCCTTCAAATGTTTCATCTGTCGCTCATACGGATACATCCATCCGTTGTGAACAGGTCCACGAAGCAATGCTTCATACGGTAGGTGGACAACTAGATGCTCCATGACGTCAAAAAATGAAGGAAAAAATATCTTCTCCAGGTTGCACAATATGATCGGAATGTTCTGATGAAGTTGTTCGATAACTTCTTCCTTGAACGTACGTGTGCTAAGATCTCTGAAAAATGCTCTGATAGCTGTATATTGCAAAAGTAATCAAATTAATAACATTTCATAACATATATATGTATATAATTATAAAATTATAATTACCTGCAAGTGCTTCATGGACATTTGTTGGAAGGAGCTCGGCAAAAGCAAATGGAAGTAGTCGTTGCATAAACACATGACAATCATGACTCTTCATTCCAGAGAACTTTTGACCCCGTTCAACACATCTTGACATATTAGAAACATAACCATCAGGAAACTTAACTTCTGATGCAACCCAGTCAAACAAGGTTGTTTTGGCTTCTGATGACAACCGGAAGATGGGAACATGAACGTTTCCATTGCTCTTGATACATAACTCACTTCTTGAGCAAATATCAGGTAAGTCCATCCTTGACCTTTTGTTATCTTTTGTCTTCCCAGGGACGTTAAGTAATGTATTCATGATGTTCTCAAAAAAGTTTTTCTCAATATGCATGACATCCAGATTGTGGCATAAGAGAAGATCCTTCCAATAGGGTAGCTCCCAAAATATACTCTTCTTATGCCAATTGTGAGAGACACCATACCCATCAGGCATATTTCCAGGAACATGCCAATTTCCTCCAACCTTAACTGTTTCCTGAGCTCCGTAATAATCAATGTCTGCTTTGATCTGCTGGCCGTAGAGATATGGAGGAGGACTGTCTCTGACAATTTTTTTGTGCCGAAACAATGTCTTATTTCTTCTGTACGGATGGGCAAGTGGAAGAAAGCGACGATGACAATCAAACCAACAACTCTTCCTACCATTCTTCAGTTGAAAAGCATCCGTCGATCCAAGACAATATGGACAAGATAATCTTCCATGTGTTGTCCAGCCAGACAACATCCCATAAGCAGGGAAATCACTTATCGTCCACAGCAGAACTGCTCGCATCGTAAAATTGTTTTTCAAGGAACAATCGTACGTCCTCACCCCTTCTGACCACAATTGCTTTAGCTCTTCTATCAACGGTTGAAGAAAAACATCAAGAGACCATTTTGGATGCTTCGGCCCAGGGATTAATATGGTCAAAAATAGAAATTCTTGTTCCATGCACATATCCGGCGGTAAATTGTACGGCGTAAGAATGACTGGCCACAAAGAATATTGTCTACCAGACATTCCAAATGGACTAAATCCATCGGTGCATAACCCAAGATAGACATTCCGAATATTTGTAGCAAAATCTGCGTGTACCTTGTTGAAATGTTTCCACGCTCTTGCGTCTGATGGATGTGCAACCTCACCATCTCTCTGAACATGTTCCGCATGCCACCTCATCGACGCAGCAGTCCTCTCAGATTGATATAATCTTTTCAGTCTGTCTGTAATTGGTAGGTACCACATCCTTTGGTACGGTACCCTATTCCTCCCACGGCCTTGCGGTTTGAATCGTGGTTTTTTGCAGAATCGACACTCTTCTAACTTGTCATCTTCTTTCCAGTAGATCATGCAGTTGTCGATGCAAACATCAATCATCTCCGAAGGCAACCCAAGACTATAAACCAATTTCTGAATCTCATAATATGATTCAACAGACACGTTATCTTCTGACAAATACTCTTTAAACAACTCCGCCCATGCATCCATGCAATTCTCAGGTAAATTATGACCCGTTTTAATATTCATCATCCTAGCTGCTAGAGACAATTTAGAGAGACCTTCTCTACAACCAGTGTAGATTGGTTGATTTGCAGCATCTAGCATTTCATAAAACCTTTTTGCATCCAAATTAGGTTCTTCTACATTTCCAGTTCCATCAGCTATTGTTGTAGTTGTTTCTAAAAATGCATCACTAATCATATCTTGAACCCTATCATGATCTACCATCTGCTCATGATCTTGATGATAATTATATTCATTATGCAAATGATTCGGTTCTTCACTATGATGAGCATCCTCAAAATTATTATTACTACTACTAGCTTCATTTCCCCCTTTAACCCTCTCCATGTTGATACCAAATGTAGTAATGTGGTGTAAATCCTTTGTTTACTAAATACTTCCATACAGTTTCACTACGTGCAAATTTTGAATTCTTGCATTTCCGACAGGGGCAGAACATCTTACCGCTTTTCTGCGTGATCGGTGTGCAGCCCGCCTGGTGCATGAATGTCTCTAGCCCGCTCAGAAATGCGTTCGTCACCCTCCCGTCGGAATCTTTGTGCAAATACATCCAACTCCGTAACTCGTAAATACTACCGCCACCGGCCCTTTTTTTCTTAGATTTTTTTTTGAAATTTTTTTTTTCTGATTTTTTTTTTCTGATTTTTTTTTTCCGTTTGTGTGTTGTGAGGAAAATAGTTGTGGGAAATGACATATATATAGATAAATTTTCTAGTTGGGTAGTTGAAATATAACAACGATTTTACAATGAATCTTTTACATGGTTTTAACATAATATTTACAACGACTTTACGACGAAATTAGGTAAGTTAAAGCACATTCAATACACTTTTTTCACCTAAATATAACGGTAACATGTTTCGTTGTAATGTCGATGTAACGATTACGACGTATTTCTCATTCCACGTACTTTCGTCGTAAACTTACATGGATTTTACGACGAAACTGTTTCCTCGTAAATTTACATGGAGTTTACGACGAAATTTGGTCTCCTCGTACCTGCGTTGTAAACATCATGTAAATTTATGAGGAAATATTTTCGTCGTAAATGGTCGTTGTTATGGAAACGTTTTTTTGTAGTGATTTCTTTGTTGGTAATTAGCCTTATTTCACCCGTTTGACATCAGCTGCATCATCTTCCGTCCAACCTTCACTACATTTGTTGGAGGTTCATTGCCTTTGTGCTCTCCTGCTCTCACATCAGATATAGACGATTTTAACTTCTTCATCTCTGTGTTGTTTGCGCAATGTTGTATTTCTGAGAACTTTGGTGAACTCTTACTCTGTTTTGTTCACTCATCTCTCTGTTATGATTTCAGTCATAACTCATGATTTGAAGTGTTTGTTTTAGAACATATCTGAAACATGTTCTTCTTGATTCATTACATAAAGTTTTGTTTTCAGACTTACATACCTTATATCAAAAGCTATGCAATGGCTAACAACTCTATACCAACTCCCACTAACCCATAACTCTATTTCTTACTTAACTTCTTTCTTACACACCACTACAACTCTATTTCAGACACTAGACAACTTCTCTAAACCAAACTACACCACATTAGTTACCTTTCTTCTTCTGATTTGGTTTGATCACAAATTGACCTTACTCAACAAAAAGCGAGATATCGAAAGCCAGATATCGAAAATAAAAGACCTCTTTATTCTTCATGTATTTCTCAAAAGGTAAATGCATGCCATTCCACCTGGTTAGTCACCATTTTCACTAGTTCAAAACAATTTGTACACTTTCGTCTTTAGTTGTGCAATGATATGTGAGACCATGATAAAACACTTCTAATTTAGAATGTAAAAAAAGAGAGACTTCCTCATAAATTCACAATTTTCACCACTATCCAACAAATTCCTTGGTAGCAATACCAGCCCATACATGAAAAGTACCAGTCACCTTCCAGGAACCATTTATAACAATGATATCATGTACAATTGAATGATATCGGAGATGAGAAATATGATGTGATTTCACGTTGTGATCGAGTCCCAAAATTTTGCCTTAATCTTTGGAATTTTATAAACATCTTACTCCATTCGTTTCGTAAAGAGTACTGTTTTGAAATTTTATTTTAGCTTTACAAAAAGTGTATTCTATATTTTCAACACCACATTTGAAATAAAAATCTAGTCTTAACCTATTGTTTTAATGTATTAATTAGAAATATAAATTTATTTAATGCATGAATAGAAGATAAAATATAATTTTTAAATAACTTCCAATATATGTGAAATTTTCAAATGACATTTTTGTGAAATAGAAAAAGTATATGTCTCCAATAAATATAAATAAACTATCATTTTCTCATATCAAATATACTTAATAAACTATGGAAATTTTATAATGATTATCTTTTGGTAGTCATAGAAAAAAAAACAGAGTTAGAAGAGAGAGACCGTTAAAGAAACGAAGCCGTTAGTATTCGGAAATAGACCAATTTAATAACGCTAGTGTAAATTTTTTTTTAAAGAGTGTGACATATTTTTTCTTCTTATGTTCAATATTTTGCATATTGTGTATGTTGATATGGGTGTTTTTAAGAATGCATCTTGATATGACTTTTCAAACAAGTACATATAACATTAATTTGCTAACATAATAACCCGATTTGACTACACTAACTCCACTTATTATTGTCCTACGTTTGTGTAAATAGGATTAATCAAAAGAATTTATATAAAGGTTGACTAATAATTATACGCTTTGCAGAATGCAATCATATCAGCATTCATTCACCAGATTCCATAAAAACTCCACAACTAAATGTAATTAAATGTACTTGAATGAGAATAATATTAGGATGGATGATCTATATCAGCACTAATACACAAGATTCCATAAGAATTCTATAGTTAAACATATCTGGACGAGAATATTAATAAGATGAGTGATTTTCTGAAAAGTGTTAGTGTTACAACCCTTTACAAAATTCGTTCGATTTTTTATGTCCAAAAGGGGTTATATGTAAAATTTATTTACAAAAAATTATTTTTTACAGACTAAGTTACTGGAAATAAAGATTGTAAAACATAACACAATTTTTTTTAAACTCCTATCGTGTAGCTAGGCCAGAGTTGGTGAAGCACCATGCCGTCCGATTATTCTTTTCTCTCCAAACTGAGTAAAAAATCATTTGGAAGCTATATCTCAGGAGATAGAGCTCTAGCAACAGTCGAGAGTTGTCAGGCAGTAACTCACTGATGTTTTCCATTGAGAGGTGAATCGGGAGAGCAGGAGACCTCGAGTCAGATTCAACCATATCTCTTGAGAGTAGCTGCATGGATGAGTAGATGGATACTTGTATTTGTAACATTATGGTTTGAGCAAAGAATTAGGAGTCGGGCTTTAACGTAATAATTAAAGTCAGGCCCAGTTATATCGAGATGGACTCATTGACGATGTCAAAAGTTGATTGACCATAAATTCCAAATAATCTAATTTTATATGTAGTCTCCAAAATAAAGATACAACATAAAAGAAACAAGAAGCGTTATTTTATTTTTTTTTTGTCAGCTACCCGTTTACGCTAGATCAAGTGGTATTCAAACGAGCCGATTTTTCGAAGAGCACTTCCGTGTAACCGGATCTGATATATATGAAAAAAATATAGCTTTTGGTCCTTGTTTCTTTTGTTAACACGTCCGCCTGGCCATTCCTATTCCGAAAAATATGAGATAGGCTCACATCCTCGAAATCCTCGTGTAATCTATGGAATAGCTTGATCTCTGTCTACCGTGTCCTTGTTCAAGTTTTCTTTTGTCGCTCAACAATAGTGTAAGAACAAAGACATTTGGAGAACAAATTAAAAATAAACAATTGAACATTACATCATAAGTATAAATCATTACAGCACACTATAACTCTAACGACGCAATCACCTTATATGATATGACTGTCAGTTCTTGAACTCACTCTCACAATTCTCCGACACAATCTCGACCTTCTTGGCATCTAATAACCCCTTAACCTTAACATCACAAGTCACCACCACTTCCTTGTTCTTTTTCACTGGTCCTGCTTCATAGTCCGCCTTTAGCTCCATCATCAGCACCAAACTCACCGGTTGTTTTGATCCCCGAGGTGGCATAACGGCGTTCTTGGTCGACCCATTGAGCTTTACATTGACGTTGTCGGATCCAGACGCCGCTTGGGACATCTTTGGGAATTTCCCGCGTCCCAGGCTCTTGTTCTTGTACGTTAATGAAATCATTCCGGTTTTTTCCATCATATAGCTTACCCTCATGTTAGACGTCGGATTCTCGGCTCTCAACGTGATCTCGATATTACTAGGTTTTACCGTTAATCTCTTGACTGCGAAAACTGGAAGAGTGGGGTTGAAAACGAGGTGAAGGATGAGGGTGATTGCACCAATGATGAATCCAAAAAAGATCAAGATGATAAAGAACCACATAATACGTTTAGAGCACCCATTCCTTTTGTTTTTCTCCGGGTTATTACGGCGTTCTTCGACGTATTTTGCGTGTTCAGGAGGAGGAGTCCAATAGACTTGATCTCTCGGTACCTGGACAACGTAGGTCTCTAGCTCGGGGATTGAATGGGGAGGAGGGAGAGACCGCGGAGGTGTCGCCAGGATTGGAGAGAGATTAAGAGAATGATTACGCCAATGGTGTGGTGGAGGATCTTGAGAGGGCAATGCGGAGAGACTCGAGGTTGGACGGTGCCAGGCGGAAGGAGGATCGTCGGATTTGTCATCGTCGGATTCATGGAAGGCGGCGGAAGGAGGAAGCCGTGGCCCCTCCATCGGAGAAAGGTGGGAGTTACAGGATGTGTGGTGGAGATTGGCTTAGAGGGAGCACGAACGAGAGAGAATTGAGAGATGATGCGAAAATTAGGGTTTGCATGGGAAAAGTAAGTGGTTGTTGTTGCATTACTCAAACTTTTGGTTGGCTTGGAGAAGATTTTGCTATTTAGAGTTAGCCAACTCACCTTCAGGTTTTCTCTTTCTGTTATGATAAACTATAATCTAGTTTGATGATTATTAAAGAAGACGTTATTAACGACGTGGTTCTTTTCACAACCAATATTCTGAGACGAATTAATCATCTCCTTACAACAAGACTTATTAGGGCATCTGCATCAGTTGGTATATTTCTAATACTGTTTCTTATGATTAAAATAAAGAAACAAAAATTAAGGCAGTGAAAGAAAAAATCAGAATACTCGTGAAGGGTCTAGATATTAAATATCTAAGATGTGAACTTATATTAAGAGAGTGAAAGACAAATCGGAAAATGCTCTAAGCTTTGGTTGTTGGCAAGTTCTAGTCTCATGCTCGTTAAGAATGTTTTCATGTGTAATCGATTACAAAATGCTCATAATTACCAGTTACAAAAAAAAAATGTTCATAATTAAGGAATGAGTGGGTATGTTTATTTTTTTCATATTGAAACAACATTGAGACTAGTTTTAATCAATCAATCAATCAATGTACGTAATATTTTATAAAAGATAGAGTATTTGCACTCTCCTACCAAAGAAAAACTCAATAATTAGGTATATACAATTAATTATACATCCATCAAACAAAACAACACCATCATGTATTTTTTTAGACCGGAAGGTAATCCGAGTCTTACAGTCCGACTAATCCCCAGGGCCGGAGACAAATTCCGTTTTCTAAATTCCCTCCCCAAATTATTAAACGTATTCAAACTGGAGACTTTTAACACAAGTGTTTCGGATCATTTCCAGTTGAGCCAGTTTGTCATGGGTACCATCGTATAAATTCCATGAATAATATAAAAAATAACACAATATTTTTAGGAAAATTTATTCGGATAGAAAGAAATACTTTTTAATAGAAACAATTTTGTATCTTCAACTCAACTTTATCTTTCGAATCTAACATTATCATAGATAAATTTATATATCTATATTATTTTAAAAATAAAATTAATATTAGTTCTTATGTTAGGAAAAAGAAATAGTATTCTTCTGTTTTTAAAATCTGATATAGTTTATATAAAAAAATTGGTGTTGTGATACATGAAAATATAAAGGAAAATCGTATCTTCATATGGCCAACAATTTTATACAGCCGAAAGTTTTGGAAAAAGCACACAAAATTAGTTGTGTCCACGTGAAACATGTTGAAAACACTATTTAACCCCAAAAGGTATTGAATGCAAAAATTAAGTATTCCCAAGGAGTAGTTTTGTAATCTGACAACTCATGTCGACCTCTCGGCCGAGTTAACGACGTGCTTGTAGGATCCCTTATAAAGATGCTTAAAGAGCAGGATTACTCGGGTCGCTTACACCGGTCGCTTAGCTTAATTTGGTTTAAAAAAAAAGAAAAATAAATGTTAATGGAAGAGGCGTCGCTTAATTAATCGATACAAGAGACGTCGCTTAATGGGACACGCGTCACTCTCTGTCTCTTTCATCTCTATCTCTCTCACGAAGCTCTGAAATCAGACGGTTTCAATTCCGAAACCGCGTGATTGATTTCTCCGCGCCGGATGAATCAGTCGCCGATTCTGGATCTCCTTCTCGATTTCTCCTCGACGATGAGAGAATCGGCGTCTGTCTCAGGGGGTCTCCTCGAGGACTCCGCCTCTCTTTCGTCATCTCTCCTCGCTTACTCCGCTTCTGTTTCCACAGCTCTCCTCGATGACACAATCGGCGTCTCTCTCGGTGGGTCTCCTCGAGGACTCCGCCTCTCTTTCTTCGTCTCTCCTCGACTTCTGCGCTTCTGTTTCCACATCTCTCCTCGATGATTCCAATACCATCTCTCTCTCTCTCTCTTGACGGTTCTCCTCGACATAGACTTGCTCCACCTCTCTCTCGGTAGCTCTCCTCGAGTTGGAAAAGTAAAGCTACGTTTTTTCTGTTTGTCTGAATCTTCAAATCATGCATATCTTAGATCAGTAGCTCTGCTTGATTTGTTTGTTGTGTTGGTTTGTGTCTGGTGATTTGTATCTTGTGTTTGTTTATATTTGGTGATTACTATATCTGCGACCTCTGATTCTTTCATGATTTTTTCTGTCTTTGGGAGTTGGATGGCTCGTTGAAAAGACATAGAGGCTCGTCGAATAATTGGAAAAGATACATGGAGGTTCTGTCTCTCGGTAGCTCTGCTCGACAGAGAATCACTTCGTGTGAAACACAGGTAAATCATATTTCTTTCATCGTTTACATTGTTTGAAAGTTTGATAAAAAGGAATTGTCCATATTTCTTTGATCGTTTACATTCGTTGGTTAGCATTGCTTAGCCTAAGTTTATGGTTAGGAATTGTCCATATTTCTTTGATCTTTTACATTGGTTAGCTTAAGTTTGTGGTTGTGTCTGGTCTGAAATGAATCGTTTGTAATGGTTTGGTTAGATTAATAAATGGTCACGTTAGCTTAAGTTTATGGTTGTGTCTGCTCTGAATACAAAAATCTCTATTAAATGGTTTGGTTAGCTTAAGTTTATGGTTGTGTCTGCTCTATTAAATGTGTGTTAGATAAATGTCAACTCCATTTGGTTGGGTCGATCTATTAAACACAACGCTTTTGATTCTCTCTATTAAACACAACGCTTTTGTAATGGTTTCTACAAAGTGTTCATACTTCTCTTCTTCTCTTCTACTCTTCAATCCATCAACGCTTTTGTTTCTCTCTTCTACGCTATTGTTTCTCTCTTCTACAAAGTGTTCATACTTCTATTTTTCTCTTCTACTCTTCCATCCATCAACGCTTTTGTTTCTCTCTTCTCTTCCCGTAATGAATGTGTTTACCGCTTTGTCTTAAACACATGATAGTGTAGTTGGTTGGTGCTCTTAAATGCGTTGATCCTGCTCTCTATAAACTCTTTCTTTCTCCTCTTTCTTCAACATCATTCGCTGTAAAACTCTTTCCTTCTCTTCCATATCTTCTATTTCTCTCTTCTTTGACAGAAGAAATGGATTTTAATCCATTTAAAGAGAATTCCAATTTTGTTGGACTACTCAATAGTTAACAAAATGTTCCCTTTGGTAACTTTACAGAGAGTGTTTCACAATCATCGCCACAAGTTCCTGTCTTAGATAGTCATGGTGAAGAGGCGTCTGAAAAATGTAAAGAAAGAAGGACGTGGACGCCCAGTGATGATGTTCAGCTCATCAGCTCGTGGTTGAACACGAGCAAAGACCCCGTTGTGGGAAATGAGCAGAGGTCGTCTGCTTTCTGGACAAGTCTCCAATCGACCCACAGGTGTTAAGGCAGCTAAAGCCCGTGGTAAGAGGACGATGGTAGAGGGGAAGGACTTGGATGGCTTTCAGACCATGTGGAGCATAAAGAAGGAGGATTTAGCAATGAAAGAAAAACTGTAAAAAATGAGGCTCCTAGAGAATCTCATTGCTAAAGAATAACTTGCTGAGTATGAGGAAGCGTTGAAGCAAAAACTCATTTCTGAGTTATTGTCTAATTAGTTTAAGTAACAAATTAGTTTAAGTAGCTTATGTTTAAGTTGCTCTTGTTGTAAGTGTTCTGTTTTACTTGCTGTCTTTGTTGGAGTTAATGTGTTTCTTAATTTAAATGGAGTTAATGTATGTGTTTCTTAATTTAAATGGAGTTAATGTATGTCTTACTTGCTGTCCTTAGTTAATCTCATTGTTCTGGTTTACTTGTTGGAGTTACTTGTGGAGTTACTATAATCTCATTGTCTCGGCTTGTTCTATGATTGTGGAATTTTTCATACATGTATGATAATGTTTTCTATGATTGTGCAGGCTCTGCTTCACGCGAAGTTAACAGAGACGAGGAGTACTCATGTTGTTGTCTTCTTTTGTCACGGGGAGTGGTTGTCTTCTATCACGGTTGGGTCAGTAGTCAGGAGGAGTACTCATGTTGTTGTCTTCTAGTGTGGTTGTGTCACGCTTTTGAAGTTTTCTGTCACTTGTATAAATTTTTTTTTCTCTTTTGTGTCTCACATGTATAATTTGGTTTGGAGTCTTGTGTCACATGGTTTGTAATGTATGGTCACGGAATGGTTTGTGTCTCCCATGTAAACTCACCCAACATTTGCATTCTCTATATAAAGTCACCAAACTCATTATCTATCATTCACACATTTCTCATTGATTCACCAAACATCTCTCTTCTTCTCACAATACAACTTCTAAACAAAACTCATTGATTCACCCTCTTCTCACAATACAACTTCACAACACAACGTTTGATTCACATCATCTCTTCTTCTCACAAAACAACTTCACAATTTCTCATTGATTCACCCTCTTTATTTTTTTTTTCAACCTCTGGTTATATGGCATCTTCATCAAACAATTTAGATGACTCATTTGATGATGCATTTGATCAATATTTTGATCAAACCTTGGAGCAACTTACCATTCAAAAAGAAGCAAAGAAAAAAAGAAAACAAAGAATTTATATCGAAATAAATCGTGAAGAAGGTCATATACGTTTGTGGAATGATTATTTCAGTGAAACTCCAACGTATCCTGAAAATTTATTCCGACGACGTTTTCGAATGAACATGCCATTGTTCATGCACATTGTTGATCGACTCTCGAACAAAGTTCCATTTTTTCGCCAAAAGAAAGACGGTCTTGGAAGGCTCGGTCTCTCTACACTCCAAAAATGTACAGCAGCTATTCGGCTCTTGGCATACGGTATGGCAGCTGACGCGGTCGATGAATACCTCAGACTCGGTGAAACCACAACTCGGGCATGTTTGGAGAATTTTGTAGAAGGAATTATTTTTTTGTTCGGCGATGAGTACCTAAGAAGACCAACACCGGCTGATCTTCAACGTCTACTTGATATTGGAGCGCATCATGGATTTCCCGGGATGATTGGAAGCATCGATTGTATGCATTGGGAGTGGAAGAATTGTCCCACCGCTTGGAAATGACAATATTCTCGCGGTTCGGGTAAACCAACGATCGTTTTAGAGGCGGTTGCTTCATATGATCTCTGGATATGACATGCGTTTTTTGGACCTCCAGGTACCTTAAATGATATCAATGTTCTTGATCGCTCACCTGTTTTTGATGAAATAATAAAAGGTCAAGCTCCGCAAGTGATTTACTCTGTCAATGGAAGAGAGTATCACTTGGTTTACTATCTCACCAATGGTATTTATCCGAAATGGGCAACTTTTATCCAATCTATTTCAATACCACAAGGGCCGAAAGCAGTTTTATTTGCTCAACGCCAAGAAGCTGTCCGAAAAGATGTCGAGCGTGCTTTTGGAGTCTTGCAAGCTCGTTTTGCCATCGTTAAGAATCCATCACTTTTTTGGGATAAAGTCAAAATTGAGAAGATTATGAGAGCATGTATCATACTCCATAATATGATAGTAGAAGACGAACGAGATGGATACACGCAATTTGATGTTTCCGAGTTCCTACATGGAGAAGACAACACAAGTTCACATGTGGATCTCAACTTTTCTACAGATATCCCTACAAATATCGCCAATATGATGGGTGTTCGAACTAAAATTCGTGATAGACAAATGCATCAATAACTGAAAGCTGATTTGGTTGAACATGTATGGAGTCAATTTGGATGTGATGAAGATAACAATTGAGCTCGAATGTTTGTTTCAAATTATTCTCGATTATTTTTTTATGTTTTTATTTTAAAATCTATGTTATAAATGTTGTCTTTTAATATGTTTTATACAATAAATAAATTTTATGTTATATAAAACAATTTTTTTTAAGCAACCCAAAATAAGAAACTTGCATTGGAGGACAAAAAATAGAAGTTTCTTAAAAAAATTGCTTAACACATATTTAGTACTAAAAAAGTGACTAAGCAACCCATTAGGGTTGTTAGGGATAATGTTGCTCTAAGGCCATCATTATCGGAGTCTCTTAGTTGCGTCTTTTAATTTATTTAAGAATAAAAAAAATGGAAAATAGCAATTAACATAAGAGACGTGCCTTAATTAGGCAACAGAAGAGACGTCTCTTGTGAGCCACTCGTCAAGGTGAGAGAGAGAGAGAGAGAGAGAGAGAGAGAGAGGCGATGGAGGAAGAGGAGCACGAGGTATACGGTGGAGAAATCCCAGACGTCGGAGTTGGATGGATTGATTGATTTGGTGTTGGTAACAATAGGAGTTGGATGAGAAGAAGAAGCGATTGAAAGAGATTGACGATGAAGCTGCTGCTCTTCGTGAGATGCAGGCCAAGGTTGAGAAGGATATGGGACCTCAAGGTTTGTTCTGATTCTGATTTGTTAGCGGCAGATTCAACTTCTTTTGTAATTCAACTTTTATTCAATTCTATTTGCAGATTGAACGCTTATGCATCTTTAATTCTTCTTTGAATTGAAACGTTGTAGCTCCTGGTTGATTTCATAGTTTGTTCCTCTTTGTGACTTAGTGTGCATTCAACTAGACTTATGAATTGTGCGTAGATGACTAGCTCAGTTGATAAAAAGGAGTGTTTAGTCTTAAGAGTTTAGAAGTGTATTATGGTTTAATTGTGAGTTCATAATCTCGTGAAAGTCAATAGCTAAACCTTACCAAGCTTTAACTGATCCATTATCTCGTGAAAACTTTGAGAAGTATGGTCATCCTGATGGCAGACAAGTAATCATCTCTTACGCCTCTCAATCTTTTGTTTACCTTTTAGATGTTATAACAGTGTAGAATGAGGCTTTTGCATTAGTCTTTCTTGTCTCATATTTAAAAACTTAGACTCTTGCAAATGTGATTGATGCAGGCTGGGAATTGCTCTTCCTCAGTTTATTCTAAACTTAAACGGAGAATCTGGTGGGCTACTGTTTCTGTTTACAGTTGGTTTATGTATTCTCTTGCCGCTAGTGGTCGCCTCCATCTACCTCTGGAGATCATCAAAGTACACCGGGAACTACATCAAGCTTCAAACTCGTCAAGCGTATTATGAGTTAATGAAACCCTCTTTGGCTACAAGCAAAGTCATGGACATTTCATCAAAGCAGCTGAGTACACAGAGATTCCAGTCCGTAAAACTGATGATGAATCTCTGAAGAAACTCTTTACTTATGTCAAAAGCGAGCTAAGTCTGGATCCTAAGAAAATGAAGCAAGATGAAGCTAAGTTTTAGAAACAGGATCCTGCAGTTATCAAGGTTGGTTTCTTTTTACACATTATAAGTATTGTATACATTTTGAAAAGATGCTAACTCTTTTGTTTTACTGTAACAGGCTGAGCTTTTGATACATATACAGTTAACTCGTGAATCATCAGTTTTGTCTCCATCTCTGCAAAGTGATTTCAGGCGTGTCTTAGTGTTTGCACCTCGTCTCCTTGAAGATTTAATGAAGGTCTTGTTTTTTTTTTGTTAGCACATTGTTATCTGATAATATGAAAGGTTGTTACCCTGAACTTTATGATGATATTGTGAGTTTCTTGCAGATGGCGGTTATACCCCACAATGAACAAGGGCATGGATGGTTAAGTCCTGCACTCGGAGTCATAGAGCTATCTCAATGCACTCTTCAGGTATTAAGATGTCTTCATGTTTTTACTTCTACACAAAACATTTAAGATTCTTTCAGCCTTGTTAATGTTGTTGTTTGATTGCAGGCCGTTCCTCTTAGTGCGAGGAAGTCAACTTCAGAAGACACTGCTCCTTTGATTGCAGGCTATGCTCTTGTAAAGTTTGATTGTTTAGTGGCTTGTACTTTGTTGAAAGACTGCAAGTTCATTGATAGGAATTTTTCCATGATCTTGTTCTGTTTCAGACAAGCATGGATTTTCTCACGATTTGGTTTTGTTTTTTTTGAGCAACAAAAAACAACATTTTTTTAAGAACCCCTAAATAAGAAACTACCACTGGAGAGTATGAATCAATGTGTTTCTTAAACAAGGTTCTTAATTACATTTAATTAGTAAAATATTCAGTAAGAGACCCAATGGGGTTGTGGGTTAATGATGCTCTAAGAGCATGATTAATCTGGGGTTCTTAGGATAGGGTTCTTACCGGAAGTTAAGAAACCGTTTCTTAACTTCCGCTAATAACTCCATTCTAAGAACCCGGGGTTAATCAAGGTCTGATATTCTTCACTCATCACACTGACCAAACACGCCACGTCAACACACACCCCTGCTCCAAAAAGCAGACGATAACTACCATTTTTCTTGAAACACCAAGTCAAATTTATTAATAGTCGGACAGATCAGATCTCTCTCTAGTTCATACATTTAATATCTCCAACGATGGCTCGCCGTGACGTTCTTTTTCTCTCCGTCCTCCTCATCCTCGTCACCGTCTCCTCCATCTCATCAGCCGTAAGCTCCCTAAATCTCATCATCAGCACTAGGTTTTACATTTTTTTGTCCTCCTATTTGTCTTTGGAACTTCTGGTCTTTGGTCTAGTTGAAAACATTATTTTCTTGAAAATAACAAAACATTTATATAGTTTTCTTGATTTTTCAGGACGATGAACCAGATTGTGTCTACACATTCTACCTCCGAACCGGTTCCATTTGGAAAGCCGGCACTGAGTCGATCATAAGCGCTAGGATCTACGACAAATACGGAGACTACATAGGGATCCGAAACATAGAGGCATGGGGTGGGCTAATGGGACCAGGTTACAACTACTTCGAGAGGGGTAATCTCGACATTTTCAGTGGGAGAGCGCCGTGTCTTCCGAGCCCAGTCTGTTCGTTGAATCTTACCTCCGACGGCTCCGGCGACCACCACGGTTGGTATGTTAACTACGTGGAGGTTACGACGGCTGGAGTTCACGCTACGTGCTCTCAGCAAAGCTTCGAAGTTGAGCAATGGCTTGCGACTGATACGTCACCGTATGAGCTCACCGCTGTAAGGAATAACTGCCCTGTGTCGCTTAGGGAGAGTGTCGGCCGGGTCGGGTCTGAGATCCGGAAGTCTCTCTCTTGGATTGTATGAAGCAATGAATCAATGGATGATGTGTGTCTTGGAGACTTGTTCTATGTGTGAACGTGTGATGCTAATAAAGAAAAATTATTGATCGAATAAAATTCAGTTTTTCGGTTCTGTATGATTATCTTGAATTAAGAGTATATTTTGAGGGATTAAGAGGTGCCCATTAAGAGGTAATCACTTGGTAATGTAATTTAGTTTCTCTTATAGTATTGATAAACTAAAACGGGCAAAGTTAGAATATTATGATGATGTCAAATCTTTACCAAACACAAACAAAGGGCCCTAGACCTTTTCATTATGAACTAAATCATCATTTACATATTAAAGTGATGGATCTTTAAGTTTGATCTGCAGGACCACGTCTTCACATGGCTGTCTGTCGGATCTCATTAACAAGAAACAAATATATTGGTTCAAGGCCCTTTTCAAAGACGGCCGATTGTGGGTTTGAATTATGCAGTAAAATCAAGTCTTTTTAAGAAGATTATTCACTTTTTATAGGTTTAAAGTTCAAAACTGGAGGTTGGATTATAAACATATCATATTGAAGTAAAATCCACAAGAAAATTAATTAAACGATAACAATGGTGAGAAAAACTAGAGATGACAAAATTAGCTCTAGATTGTTGAAGAAAAGAAATAGGACGAGAGTAAAAATATAATGTGCCTTGATTTGTATACCCGATTATAAAACAGTAGCAGTATGTGTATAATTTTATTAATGTAGTCATTATAAATGATTAGTGAAATAATAAATGTTTCATATATGAAATTATACTAGCATAAATCATTTATTTATTTTTGAATATTATATATTTGTATTTATAATATATATAATATTACTATAAATTTTTTTGTAGAAAATAATGTTTAATTATAATTATATATATATATATATATATATATATATTAAACTATAATACTAATCTGAAATATTATTTTAAAATGACATATATGTATGTTAGTTGTAATTTTACTTGTATAATACAAAACTATTATAATATGCATTAATTATTAACCTCATTTCTAAAAATACAAAATTGATATAAAAATAAAATTTTAATATTATTAACTTATAGAAAATTAATTTATATATTTTTGCTATTTTTAAGATATAATTGTTGGGGTCAAAATCGGTCACGACGCAAAGACTCCAACAAGGGTCGCTACGTATCGACCGAGCACGTACACGGCTCCGTCGCTACGTAGCGACCGAGCTCTCACTGCAGCTCGGTCGCTACGTAGCGACCGAGCACGTATATGGCTCGGTCGCTACGTAGCAACCGAGCTCTCCCGAAGCTCGGTCGCTACGTAGCGACCGAGCCGTGTAGCGACCGAGCACGTACACGGCTCGGTCGCTACGTAGCGACCAAGCTCTCACCGAAGCTCGGTCGCTATGTAGCGACCGAGCACGTACATGGCTCGGTCGTTACGTAGCGACCGAGCTCTCACCGAAGCTCGGTCGCTACGAAGCGACCGAGCACGTACACGGCTCGATCGCTACGTAGCGACTGAGCTCTCCCCGAAGCTCGTAGCGACTCGCTACATAGCGACCGAGCACGTACACGGCTCGGTCGCTACGTAGCGACCGAGCTTTAGCGACCGAGCTCTCACCAAAGCTCGGTCGCTACGTAGCGACCGAGCTCTCACCGAAGCTCGCTCGCTACGTAGCGACCGTGCTTTCTTAAAAATCGATACGACACGAATCCATGCATTCTCGTCTACTCTTTAAATGCAATCTCCCGAAGACCATAGCCAACCCATTTCATGTTTCTCGTCATTTGAAGTCGTCAATTGAACTTTACGATAAAAACCGCGAAAAGTTCGTTTTTATCGAAAGAAGCCGTAATAAACGTTTCGAGTCAAACAACGGCCCAAAGAGACCTAAGACGTGACTCGAAACCCACTTACAATTTCTTAACCAAAAGCTCATTAACCGTAGGACGGTTTATGCTTGGTTCGCAAGGAAAGATAAATGTCAAGTTTCCGCGGATAAGTACGAAGTATTCGAAGATAATTAGAAAAATCGGGAAAAACAAAATATCTCCATTTTTAAGTTATGACGGCTTAAGGGCAGAAGAGAAAAAAGCGTAAACCGACATAGGAGCGAGTATATAAAGGAGTCCTAGGTGAGAGGCACATGAGGACTTTTCTCAGAGCAAACTTAGCATTTAGAGCAATTAGGCAACTTTCCGTTTTTGTTATTTCGAGCTGCGACTCAACTAGGTTTTGCAGTCTTAGGTTGTTAGAACTAGGAATCTCGCCGACAGCTCTCGTAGCCAAGGCTTCTACCTTGTTGTAACGCTCATACGCGGATTCGGAATAAAACTCCTTTTGCTCTCTTTTACAATTTTTTATTTCTTTTCGTTTTTAATTGCGTGTTCTGATTGCTTGGCGTGTGGTTTAACAGATATCCGGGACCTCTGGGAAATTATGGTTTTCCTAACTTTCCTTATTTAAACGGAAATCGACAGTGCGAATTTTGGTTCCCACACTCGGTTGCTACGTAGCGACCGAGCTTCGGTACGTGCTCGGTCGCTACGTAGCGACCGAGCTTTGGTGAGAGCTCGGTCGCTACGTAGCGACCAGCTTTTGCGCTGGTTGCTACGCGGCAACCTTGTTCGCGTGTTTCTCTTATTTTTCGTGAATGTGTTTTCTTCGCAAGATTCTTTGTAAAAATAAATCTTTTTCTAAGATTTATTTTTCGTAAAAACGTTCATGCCGATTTTTACGGACTTTCAGACATTGATTCTGTCGTGACCGATTTTGATCCCAATACCGAGCTCTCCCCGAAGCTCGGTCGCTACGTAGCAACCGAACATGTACACGGCTCGGTCGCTACGTAGCGACCGAGCACGTACACGACTCGGTCGCTACGTAACGAATGAGCTCTCCCCGAAGCTCGGTCTCTACGTAGCGACCGAGCACGTACACGGCTCGGTCACTACACGTACATGGCTCGGTCGCTACGTAGCGACCGTGCTTTCTTAAAAATCGATACGACATGACTCCATGCATTCTCGTCTACTCTTTAATGCTATCTCCGGAAGACCGTAGCCAACCCATTTCATGTTTCTCGTCATTTGAAGTCATCAATCGAACTTTACGATAAAAACCACGGAAAGTTCGTTTTTATCGAAAGAAGCCGTAATAAACGCTTCAAGTCAAACAACGGCCCAAAGAGACCTAAGACGTGACTCGAAACCCACTTACGATTTCTTAACCAAAAGCCCATAAACCGTAGGACGGTTTATGCTTGGTTCGAAAGGAAAGATAAATGTCAAGTTTCTGCGGATAAATATGAAGTATTCGAAGATAATTCGAAAGATCGGGAAAAACGGAATATCTCCATTTTTAAGTTATGACGGCTTAAGGGCAGAAGAGAAAAAAGCGTAAACCGACCTAGGAGCGAGTATATAAGGACTCCTAGGCGAGAGGCACGGGAGACAACTTTTTAGACTCAGAACTCTCGGCACTTAGAAACTCCGAGGCATTATTCTCGACATGCTCTGTTTCCATGACAGGCACCCGATTACTAGACGAACGTGCACAAGCAGTTCGATCTCTTGGTTCACTCTTGAACTACGTTCGGCTTGATCCTCGAAAGGGGTACGTAGGCAGCCTTTCATAAGGTTCAGTCCGAAATCAATCAAAAGCCTTTTCTGTATTTTTTTCGTCTTTTGTTATCGAGCTGCGAGTCAACTAGGTTTGAGCTTTTAGGCCGCTAGAACTAGGTAACTCGTTGACAGCCTTTGCGGCCAAAGCTTTTATGATCTCTTGTAATGATCGCAACGCTCTCACACGGACTTGAAATAAGATCTACTGTTTTCTCTAAACTAGTTTGTTATCTTTTCATAATTTCCGCATATATTTGGTCACTTGTCGTTGGCTCTCGCAGAGATCCGGGACCTCTGAAAAATTAGGGTTTTCCTTGTTTCCTAATTTAAACGTAAATCGACAGTGCGAATTTCGGTTCCCACAGTTTAGCGCTAGAAGGAGGGGGGGCGACGGATTACTCTAACTCATAGCCGCAAAACGCTTGATCAAAACAATGTCTGGAAATACGAAAGACAAAATCGTAGTTTGCAATAAGGCTGGTAAGACAACTCCAGCCGCCACTGCGCCTACGGCAAACGCCACAGTTCTTGAGAAAATCGAAAACCTAGCCGCGACTCTTCGTCACAGGAAGTGCAACGAATCGAGCTCGCGATTTCTCTGTCTAAACGCAAAGAGAAACTATAAATTTTATCAAACCCCGTAAGTTTGGCTCATTACCAAACTAAAGAAGTCTCAAAGCATAAGGGTTTTACCAAAACGCGCAGAAAAACCCTAGGTTAATCGCGGAAAAAGGAAGCACATCGAATCGGGTACATAGCTCGCAGCTGTACTTCTTCCGAATATCTTTCGGAAAAAACCGTAGATTAATCGTAGAAAATGGAAGCGCAGCAAATCGGTCGGTCGCTACGTATTGAGCGACCAAGACACTCGGTCGGTCGCTACGTATTGAGCGACCTAGCTACTCGGTCGGTCGCTACGTATTAAGCAACCAAGCCACTCAGTCGGTTCCTACGTATTGAGCGACCAAGACACTCGGTCTGTCGCTACGTATTGAGCGACCTAGCCACTCGGTCGGTTGCTATGTATTGAGCGACCAAGCCACTCGGTCGGTCGCTACGTATTGAGTGACCAAGACACTCGGTCGGTCTCTACGTATTGAGTGACCTAGCTACTCGGTCGATCGCTACGTATTGAGCGACCTAGCCACTCGGTCGGTCGCTACGTATTGAGCGACCAAGCTACTCTGTCTTTCGCTACGTATTGAGCGACCAAGCCACTCGGTCGGTTGCTACGTATTGAGCGACCAAGACACTCGGTTGGTCGCTACGTATTGAGCGATCTAGCCACTCGGTCGGTCACTACGTATTAAGCGACCAAGCCACTCGGTCGGTCGCTACGTATTGAGCGACCAAGACACTCGGTCGGTCGCTAACTATTGAGCGACCTAGCCACTTGGTCGGTCGCTACGTATTGAGCGACCAAGCCACTCGGTCGGTCGCTACCAAGACACTCAGTCGGTCGCTACGTATTGAGCGACCAAGACACTCGGTCGGTCGCTACGAATTGAGCGACCTAGCTACTCGGTCGGTCGCTACGTATTGAGCGACCTAGCCACTCGGTCGGTCGCTATGTATTGAGCGACCAACCCACTCGGTCGGTCGCTACATATTGAGCGACCAACCCACTCGGTCGGTCGCTACGTATTGAGCGACCAACCCACTCGGTCGGTCGCTACGTATTGAGCGACTAAGCCACTCGGTCGGTTGCTACGTATTGAGTGACCAAGACACTCGGTCGGTCGCTACGTATTGAGAGATCTAGCCACTCGGTCGGTCACTACGTATTAAGCGACCAAGCCACTCGGTCGGTCCCTACGTATTGAGTGACCAAGACACTCGGTCGGTCGCTAAATATTGAGCGACCTAGCCACTCGTTTGGTCGCTACGTATTGAGCGACCAAGCCACTCGGTCGGTCGCTACGTATTTAGCGACCAAGACACTCAGTCGGTCGCTACGTATTGAGCGACCAAGACACTCGGTCGGTCGCTACGAATTGAGCGATCAAGCCACTTTGTCGGTCGCTACGAATTGAGCGACCTAGCCACTCGGTCGGTCGCTACGTATTGAGCGACCAACCCACTCGGTCGGTCGCTACGTATTGAGCGACTAAGCCACTCGGTCGGTTGCTACGTATTGAGTGACCAAGACACTCGGTCGGTCGCTACGTATTGAGAGATCTAGCCACTCGGTCGGTCACTACGTATTAAGCGACCAAGCCACTCGGTCGGTCCCTACGTATTGAGTGACCAAGACACTCGGTCGGTCGCTAAATATTGAGCGACCTTGCCACTCGGTTGGTCGCTACGTATTGAGCGACCAAGCCACTCGGTCGGTCGCTACGTATTTAGCGACCAAGACACTCAGTCGGTCGCTACGTATTGAGCGACCAAGACACTCGGTCGGTCGCTACGAATTGAGCGATCAAGCCACTTTGTCGGTCGCTACGAATTGAGCGACCTAGCCACTCGGTCGGTCGCTACGTATTGAGCGATCAAGCCACTCGATCGGTCGCTACGTATTGAGCGACCAAGACACTCGGTCGGTCGCTACGAATTGAGCGACCAAGCCACTCGGTCGGTCGCTACGAATTGAGCGATCAAGCCACTCGGTCGGTTGCTACGTATTGAGCGACCAAGACACTCGGCCGGTCACTACGTATTGAGCAACCAACCTACTCGGTCGGTCGCTACGTATTGAGCGACCTAGCCACTCGGTTGGTCGCTACGTTGCAACCGACCCGCGAACAAGTCGATCGCTATTATTTTTTTCGGAAAAACTTTCGCAACATATGACAACCTTCGAAAATCTAACAACGATCATAGAAAAAGAATATCGGATAAGGAAAAAGATGAAGCGAAATCCGAGAATCAAAATTCGCCCAACCGCCTGTCTCCATGGTCTCACCATCCGTCCTCTCGCGCCTTGATCTGTGGCCAAAACTTCATCACCTGGCGAGTCTTACTGATCATCCTTGGCATCTCTCGATCGTCCCTGGCTATTCCTAAGCGCCAGAAAGTTTTCGACGAGATGCCTATTCATTTTCGCAAATCCAATGATACTAAGATTGAAACATGGATCACGAAATCCGAAATATTGGCAGCAGCCAAAACGCGGCCAGGAAAGGAGAGAAGTGCATGAAAAGTTAATATTCTTGCTATTCGAAGTGGGCAGACAGACACAAAAAGAGAAGGGCAAATGAGCTAGCAAAACTGAGAAGAGACAAAACTGCATCTTCGAGAGAACTAAGGTATTTGCGACTTAAAATTTTTGAAATCAGACTTGGAGTTTTCGTAGGAAATTACTAAGAAATAAAAACGCCTTTGAGACTGCCATAGAACTTTAGGGAACGTAAAACCTAGGTGGATAGTCTAGCGAACTAAGTCTTAGGTGATTTTTCCTGTCTCGATATATTGTCCCATAACTGTACGTCCAGATCTTGCAAACCGATCTAAACTCTCCGAAAATCGAGAAACGATCGCCACGCATATCAAGTTCGCTTCCTAAGGAGAGAAAAAACTAGAGACATGAACGTCGTCTTAAAACCGATTTGTTTCTGGCAATTCTCTCGGAACCGACATATTCCAAGTCTTCAACCTGGAAACAACCAAATCACAGTCCAAGCGTCGTCTTCAAACCGACTCGGACTGTCGATCATTCTATTCCTCGAGAAAAAAGGGACGGAGTAGGTGCGTATACTATACTCGTATACTCCCATACTTTAAAAACATATTCAAACAATGCGATATCTCGTCAAGATCAAGAAAACGCTTTCGACAAGAAAACACTTTCGACAAAGCAAACTCTCGTAGAAATATACGGAAAAATATTCATACAATGCGATGTCTCGTCAAGGTCATCCTAAAAGCAAACGACAATCTGAGATTCGTCTAAACGATAGGAACTGATCCAAACCATGTTGGAAATATTCTCAAAGACTATACAGCATCTATCATCGCAATCATTCGTTTAGAAAACCTCTGCCAAACTTCAGAATGAAAGTCGATGATTTGCTGAAGTCATAAAGATCTTTTCCGATTTGATAAAACAAGTTTCGTATAAAAATCTTTATACGAGAATTCTTCAGGCATCAAAGCATCACTCTCATTTTCCGTTGAACCAACCGACTCACGGAAAAACATCAAAAACATTTGCGACAAAGCAAAATCAAGAACAAAAGTAACAGAAAATACGACAAAGAGAACACAAACAATTATCGTACCACCCAAAAACGGGAATCATACGGTAAATTCGTCATAACAAAACTCAGTCCTAACAACCAAACAGTTAACGGAAAGGTTCCACTTGTCAAAAATCTACCAAGTTCCATATACTACGATTCACTTTAATCCCGCTGTTTTTACTCGTAAAATACGGCATGTAAGGAAAACTCGTAACAGAGCTCCTATAGCTATACGGAACATCCTCAAATAGACACGAAAGAAATCTCGGAAGGCAAACACCACACAAAACACGGTATAGGAGGATGCCTCTTTCCGGGGACAAATTTACGCGACCCCTTGGTCCTAACTCCTCGATCACAAATCAAATCCAAACAGGAACAACAATTCTGGCTGCGAACATCCGTAGTCAAACCAGAATGTTTCCCTAACGCAAGGCTAAAACTAATCACTTGCAACATCGCGAAACATCTTCAAGCCCGTGAACATTTCAAGCACGAAACGCAGCATACAAAAGAATAACAAATCTTCAGCATCACGAGACGTCGCAGACGCCTGAAGATTCGTTCTTCGACGATATTTCCTTCCTCGATAAAAACACTTTCTTGGAAGACCAGACAGTCATACACACTAATATCTTCTCAAAACATATCCTTCGCGAAGACTCGAAACGGTAATTTTAACCAATAAGTTTGTTTCTGATCACAACAAACTCTTAACGTCCTAAACAGACTTAGTCATCTCGTAGAGATGACTCTCGTACGTCCGACACAAGGATAATAGCGCTATAAAAGAAACCCAAAATTTTTGGTCAGCACTTCCAGGAGGCTTAAAAATTGTCCTTGGAGAGATGCTCGGTTCCAACCATACAAGTCATATAAGCCGAGAACCTATCGCGGACTTTAAATCGGTATGGAATCAGGATGAAACTGAAATGGGATACGTAAGTCGAATTATTCATCGCACCCTCTAAAACCAGGAGTAAAACTAGGTCTTGCCCTAAACCCAGCGCAATGGTCTCTAACATCTCTAGGCATAGTATCAAAAACCTTGATACGAGATCCCAAAATTTGTCTCTTTGCCAAAATTCGAGCGTCTTCAGAAATCCCGCAAGTTTACACACTGCGGAAAACTCTCAAAACAGATCACGGGTATAGCAGTTCACACAGAGTTAGATTACGAGATGACAACTCGTAGTCTTCCTTCTACACCCATATAAAATGCAATCGGCAGCAACACGCCTGATAACCTCTACATAAAAACCAGACCGTAAAGGTCTCGCTGGAAAACTAGTCATACAAACCTTAACTACAAGACGAACTACGAAAAACTTGATCCCATCAACAAGGGTACGTAGGCAGCCGTCATAAGGCGCAGCCCCAATCTTATCGCGTTCTACTTTTAGAAGAGCGAGAAGACCACTTACGACAGACATTTTCGACCATAAATTCCGCCTAACTCACCTAACTTGCCTAACTTGCCAAACCACTCGCTAGAACCTCGCGCTAGAAGCTCATGGTTCTAACAAGCTGGGGGCTAACTGTTGGGTCAAAATCGGTCACGACGGAGTCAATGTCTGAAAGTTCGTAAAAATCGGCATGAACGTTTTTACGAAAAATAAATCTTAGAAAAAGATTTATTTTTACGAAGAATCTTACGGAGAAAACACATTCACGAAAAATAGGAGAAAGACGCGAACAAGGTTACCGCATAGCAACCAGCGCAAAAGATGGTCGCTACGTAGCGACCGAGCTCTCACCAAAGCTCGGTCGCCACCGTGCACGTACCGAAGCTCGGTCGCTATGTAGCGACCGAGCATGTACACGGCTCGGTCGCTACGTAGCGACCGAGCTCTCCCCGAAGCTCGGTCGTTACATAGCGACCGAGCACGTACACGGCTCGGTCGCTACGTAGCGACCGAGCACATACACGGTTCGGTCGCTACGTAGCGACCGAGCACGTACATGGCTCTGTCGCTACGTAGCGACCAAGCACGTACATGGCTCTGTCGCTACGTAGCGACCGAGCACGCACACGACTCGGTCGCTATGTAGCGACCGTGCTTTCTTAAAAATCAATACGACACGAATCCATGCATTCTCGTCTACTCTTTAATGCTATCTCCCGAAGACCGTAGCCAACCCATTTCATGTTTCTCGTCATTTGAAGTCATCAATCGAACTTTACGATAAAAACCGCGGAAAGTTCGTTTTTATCGAAAGAAGCCGTAATAAACGTTTCAAGTCAAACAAGTGCCCAAAGAGACCTAAGACGTGACTCGAAACCCACTTACGATTTCTTAACCAAAAGCCCATAAACCGTAGGACGGTTTTTGCTTGGTTCGAAAGGAAAGATAAATGTCAAGTTTCCTTGGATAAATACGAAGTATTCGAAGATAATTAGAATGATCGGGAAAAACAGAATATCTCCATTTTTAAGTTATGACGGCTTAAGGGCAGAAGAGGAAAAAGCGTAAACCGACCTAGGAGCGAGTATATAAGGAGTCCTAGACGAGAGGCACGAGAGACAACTTTCTAGACTCAGAACTCTCGGCATTTAGAAACTCCGAGGCATTATTCTCGACATGCTCTGTTTCCATGATTGGCACCCGATTACCAGACGAACGTGCATAAGCAGTTCGATCTCTTGGTTCACTCTTGAACTACGTTCGGCTTGATCCTCAAAAGGGGTACGTAGGCAGCCTTTCATAAGGTTCAGTCCGAAATCAATCAAAAACCTTTTCTGTATTTTTTTCGTCTTTTGTCATCGAGCTGCGAGTCAACTAGGTTTGAGCTTTTAGGCCGCTAGAACTAGGTAACTCGCTGACAGCCTTTGCGGCCAAAGCTTTTATGATCTCTTGTAATAATCGCAACGCTCTCACGCGGACTTGAAATAAGATCTACTGTTTTCTCTAAACTTGTTTGTTATCTTTTCATGATTTCCACATATATTTGGTCACTTGCCATTGGTTCTCGCAGAGATCCGGGACCTCTGGGAAATTAAGGTTTTCCTAGTTTCCTAATTTAAACGTAAATCGACAGTGCGAATTTCGGTTCCCACAATAATATTTTAATGTTAAGTTTTGTTAATAAAAAATAAAAGTAGAAAATAGTATCATATATTTATTCTAATAAGTTTGAAATAATTAATAACACTAATTTAAATATTTTCTTAAATAAAAACAAAAATAAAATTTATTTAAGTGTTTGGTGTGATGAATAGTGTTAAACATTGGTGTAACACTATCATGCAAAATATTAAATTTGGTGGGATGATGTTATTTGGAAGTTCTATTTAAAATAAAATTATACTGAATTTGGTGTTTTGTCATCTCCCTGGAATTGGCTTCACAAATTTTATCCCATGAATTTTAAGTTTAATTTTATATTAATTTAGCAAAACATATATTTGAGCTATACTGTGAACACATAAAAGCTTAATGATAAATTTAGGAAAAATAGAGAAATATAGAAATTTAAGTTCTCAAACTATATATTTTGGGAACTCCATCAGATATCCATATGCTAAATGTTTTATGATGAATGGTCACTTTAAAAAACAAAAAAAAAACTTAAAACTTTATTAAAATAACAATATTAAATTTTTGAGGAATTGAAAAGAATATTTTAAGCGTTGTGTTGTGACATGCTCTTAAATTCTTAATCCCATGGATGTGTTCATGTAAAATGCCCTTTATACTTTCAAGACATTCAGTTGAGGTGCTCCTAAAAGCCTTCAGACATCCCTCAGGATCTGTAGGTTGAGCATTTGAATAAGACCAAATCATTGCGACAACAAGAACCATGAACATAAAAGTAGTCTTCATTGTCGTAGATTCCTTTTTTATTAATAGAATTTGGGCACTCTGTTAATTCTTCTCTATCAGTTTCCATCTTAGATGCATCCAAGCGGTCGGTATATCGAGAAAGATTACGAATCACAAGCACTCGTTCTATAACTTTTGAAGCCATTTTGACTCGGCTCAGTAAACCATGTGGTGCATCGATCTACGGCTCTATTAGTTGTAATTTCAGCGCCCATGTAGAGTGTTCTGGATTTCCGGAGGCAAATCTCCAAAGAACACATTTCTAAGTTTATGTCACAAAAATAACCTTCAAAAACTAAAATGACCAAAATAACATTTTATCTTTTGAAAAATTTAAATTTTTTTTATTTTTCAAAATTTGAAATCTTATCCCAAAACTCAACTCTCCAACTCTAAACTCTAAACCATAAATCCTAAACCTCACCCTTTAACTCTAAGACCTAAACCCTAAAGCCTACCCCTAAACTCTAAACCCTAAACCCTAAATCGTAAACCCTAAACCCTAAATCCTAAACTCCACTCCTTAACTCTAAACCCTAAACCCTAAACCCCACCCTTAAAATCTAAACCCTAAACCCTAAATCCTAAACTCCACCCCTTAACTCTAAACCCTAATGTCTAAATTAATTTACCATTGGAGTATAAATGCATATTTATCTCTTTTGATAAAACATTAAGTGCTATTTTTGTTATTTTTATTGTTAGAAATTATATTTGTGACAAAAACTTTTTTAGTGCTATCCTAGTCATTTTCTCATTTCCAATCTATGTAAAGAATCAACGCCATCGGCATATTTTTTATGTAAGGAGTCTTTTTTCTCTATCATACAAGATGAACGTGAGGAAGCGACAAAAGATGAACAGATTAAAACATCAGATGAAGACATTGACTCTTCTTATTGCAATCACACGTTCATATATATGATTTCATTCGATCAGTTCATTTTACATTACTCTATCAAATGTGCATAGACGACACTTTTATTCGATCGGATAGTTTACATTATTGCAACCACACTTCAACACAAATCTCCCAGACATTGATTTACAACACGATCCTAGGAGAGACTCTTCCGGATCTCAGACCCGACCCGATACTCTCCATAGGAGAGACTGGTAGAGTAAAGATACATATAATAGAGGAAATGTATGTATATTGATAGTAAACTCGATAAGTACAACAATGGAAATCTCTATCACCTGAGAATCTTAACTACTCTATCATCTGAGTAGACTCAGCTCATCGCTAAGAATCATCAATGTACTTAATCGATAAAGATCTAACAACCATGTCGATGACTATTTATACTCCTTTGTTTATTCTTCAAGTCTGTAACCGTAAACCTTCTTTTTCCATTAGAGTCTTTTAATCCACTTCTTTCCCTTTCTTCCTCTTGTAAGTATATTTGAACCTATCAATACTCCCCCCCCATTGAGAGCAAGCTTGCCCTCAAGCTTGTAATGAGGAAAAGAAGCCTGAAACTCAGACAGCAACACCCACGAAGCATCATGATCCAAGTGGCCCTTCCATTTTACCAGTACTTCCATCAGTCCATCGTCATTCGTTCTCGCAGCCAATACGTCTTCAGGTTCCCATATTAAGTTCTCCAAATCCGTGCAAGTAGGTGGTATCTCTTGTAAGACGTGATCCTGTCCCAAAGATGCCTTCAGTTGCGAAATGTGAAAAACAGGATGTATCTTCGCGTCCTCTGGCAATTTGAGACGATAAGCCACCTTTCCAATACGCTCCACAATCTCATAAGGACCGAAGAACTTCGCAGACAGCTTCTGACAAAAACGACGAGCCACTGTGCTTTGACGAAACGGCTTCAACTTAAGATACACACGATCACCCACTGCAAACTGCACATCCCGTTTATGCTTATCAGCTTGCGTCTTCATGAGTTGTTGAGCTCTAGCCAAATGTAGTTGAATCTGTAGTAGCATCTCATCCCGTTCCTTTAACGCCACCTGCAAATCATAGTTAGTCGTAGACCCTTCTTCAAACCTCAACAACTTAGGAGGTTCTCTTCCATACACCACTTGAAAAGGCGTTTCCTTCAACGCGGTATGAAGCGAAGTGTTGTACCACAGTTCTGCCCACGCTAAATACTTATGCCATGTCTTTGGATGACCAGAAGCAAAACACCGAAGATACGTTTCCATACAACGATTAAGAACCTCTGTTTGCCCGTCTGTTTGCGGGTGAAAGGCTGTGATGTACTTCAGTTTTGTTCCTGAGAGGCGAAAGAGATCCTTCCAAAAGTTACTCAAAAAGATGCGATCTCGATCGGAGACAATCGATTTAGGAAACCCGTGATGTTTTACCACCTCCGTCATGAACTTAGAGGCGACGTCGACCGCAGTAAACGGATGTTTTAACCCCACGAAGTGGCCATATTTGCTGAAACGGTCCACCACTACCATAATCACATTACTCCCTTGAGAACTTGGTAAGCCTTCAACGAAATCCATAGAAACATCCTCCCACACTTGCCGAGGGATAGGTAATGGTTGTAGTAACCCCGCAGGTGATAACGTTGAATACTTATGTGTTTGACATATCTTGCACTCCATCACATGGCGTTGCACACGTTTGTATAACCCCTCCCAATGAAACATCAACTGCACACGTTTGACTGTTTTTCAGAACACCAGAATGACCTCCATACGTGCTATCATGGCATTCAGATAAAATCAGAGGAATGAAGGCGGATTGCTTCGGAATAACCAACCTCTTCTTATACCAAAGTCTCCCATCAGTCACTGTGTAGTGTCTGTTAGCCAAGGTACCCGCTGAAACAAGCTTGATCAGTTCCTGAATCTCCTTACTGTCTGCAATCTCCTTGTAGAGGTCTTGTAACTGAATCACTGAGGGAATTGTTAACGAAAGCAATAAGGAATTCATTTCTGTACTATGCATAGGCTCAATTATAGATAATCCATCAGCAGCCTTGTTGTCACAGCCTGGTTTGTAGATAATTTCGAAATCAAAACCCAATAATTTCGTCAGCCATCTTTGATATTCCATATTAACTTCCTTCTGATCCAGCAAATATTTCAAGCTTCTTTGATCAGTGTGGACAATGAATTTCCTCCCTAGAAGATAGTGCTTCCATTTAAGCACTGCCATGACCACTGCCATCAATTCTCTCCCATACGCAGGTTTCAGTTGTTCTCTTGCCGTTAACCCGTGACTGAAGTAAGCAATAGGACGACGATCCTGCATCAGAACTGCTCCTACTCCAAACCCTGAAGCGTCTGATTCAATGATAAAGGGCTTGTTGAAATCTGGTAAAGCTAGCACAGGAGCTTCGACCATTGCTTGTTTGAGCCTTTCAAACGCCTCTTGAGTTGGCGCCGACCATTCAAAATTATCCTTCTTCAATAAGTCTGTTAGCGGCCTGGCTATTGTTCCATAACTCTTAACATATTGTCGGTAATAACCTGTCAACCCCAAAAACCCGCGAAGCTGTTTAACTGATCTCAGAATGGGCCATTCCTTCATAGTTTTTGTTTTCGCTGAGTCTGTTGCAACACCATCCTTTGAAATTATATGGCCGAGATACTCTACTTGGGATAAACCAAACGAACACTTCTTCTTGTTTGCTAGTAGCTTCTGTTGATCCAATATCTGTAACACCACTCGCAAATGTTCCTCATGTTCTTCCATCGTTCTGCTATAGACCAACACATCGTCAAAGAAGACTAAGACAAACTTCCGGAGATACTTCTTGAAGATTGTGTTCATCAAGGATTGGAAAGTGGCTGGGGCGTTTGTAAGCGCAAATGGCATTACAAGGAACTCATAGTGCCCTTCCACTGTCTTGAAAGCAGTCTTCGCAATGTCTTCCTCTTTCATACGTATTTGATGATACCCCGCACGCAAATCCAGTTTTGAAAAAACCATAGCTCCATGTAATTCGTCTAGGAGCTGATCAATAACTGGGATGGGAAATCGATCTGGAATCGTTGCCTTATTCAGCGCTCTGTAATCGATACAGAATCTCCAAGTTCCATCTTTTTTTTTACCAACAAGACCGGACTTGAGAACGGACTTGTACTGATTCTGATGATTCCTGATTCCAACATTTCATTCACCATCTTTTCCATAATCACCTTTGTTGCGTGTGGGTAACGGTAAGGTCTCACGGAGATGGCGGAAACTCCTGGTTGCAAATTTATTGCGTGATCAATGCCTCTAAAGGGAGGTAAACCCGTAGGGAGGGCAAACACATGATCAAAGGATTCCAAGAGTTTCGCCAACGTCAACGGAATACACGGAATGGGTAATGTTACCTCACTTGCTGATGTATAAAGCTCTACTCTTCCTTTAACATCAGTAGTTGAGATAGGAGCCAATGACTTCATCGAGAGTTTGGAACAATGGAGTGTTGGATCCCCGAACAGTGTCACTTTGTTCCCATTATGAACAAAGGACAGTTCCTGCGCCTTCCAATCCACCTCGCATTTTCCTAAAGTCTCAAGCCATTGGATTCCTAAAATAACATCCACCATCCCTAATTCCAACGTGATGAAGTCCGATGTGAACTCGGCATTTGCTAGTTGAAACTGAACATCAGCACACACCCCTGAACTCTGTACTGTGACACCGTTTCCTAGCTGAATGTCGAAGCTTGTTTCAGCACAAATCTGCAGCTTCAGACGCTGGACCACTTTTGGCGTGATGAAGTTATGTGAAGCACCACTGTCTAGCATCACGATCACCTCAAGGTTAGCAATCTTTCCATAGAGTTTGGTTGTCTTTGATGAATGACGACCCAGGAATGAATTGAGTGATAATGTCATCAATTCTCGAGACTTAGATGATTCAGTCAGCTCAATTTCATCTCTCTCCTGATCATCTAACACTTCCAGTTCCCATCCATTGGTTACCGTAAGAATTCGCAGCTCTTGATTAGGACATTTATGGGCTCGACTCCACCCATTTGCACCACACTTGAAACAAATGAACTCCCTTCGCATCCTATCTAACTCTTCCTTCGAATCTTTCATTCGAGGACGAGCATCTGTAGAGCTGCTCTAAATACTCTGATCTTTCGTAGTTACCGTAGTGCTTGTATTCGACTATTGACCTGAATTGTATCTGGTTGCAGCCTCATAACTTGATCTCTGTGAGTTGTACCCGGAAGATGACTTCAGTGGGTTTGTAAAGGGTTTCGGTTGCGTCACTGCCCCCTTCTTGGTTGCTTCGCTCACCACTTTACAAAAATCACTCGATTCCATTCGTAGAACTGCGGCAATATGGTTCTCCAGCCCCTTTGGTTCCTTCATTCTTATCACCTCCTTCATTTCCTGATTGAGACCGTTGTAAAAGATCTTGATCAGATGGTCATCGTCTAAGTTTGGCACTAGCGCTGAAAGCTCCTCAAATTCTGAGATGTAATCGCTCACTGACCCTGTTTGCTTGATAGCAAAGAGTCTGCTTGCAGGTTCATCTTTAATCGACTCTGAAAATCGCAGAATCTACTTCTCTTTAAACTCAAACCAGCTAGCAAATCCCTTTCGTTTCAACTCCCATCCAAACCATTTCTTAACCTTCCCTTCTAAACTCAATCCAACCAGCTCCAGCTTTTCATCATCCTCATACTTCCCAATAGTAAACCATCTTTCCACCTCTGTAATCCACACATAAGGTTGTGTTCCTGCAAAGACTGGCATCTGTATTTTCTGCAACATCGGCTCTCTATTCGCAACATTCATATGCCCAGATCGATAACCTAGCGGATGATAATCCCGGTTTCGTTCCCAATTTTGTGAGTATACCTGATGCTGAGAAGATCCTGGTTCCATTTGTGGCTTCGTCGCCAAGTCAGGTTTCTCCAGAATCTTGAGTATCGATCGCAACTGTTGATTCACCTCATCGATTTTGGAAACTGCTTGTTTGCGAGCTCGATTGAGACGGATGTAACCGCCTTTGAGAAACTCCATATCCATATCTTGATCTTCGACTTCGAATTCCTCCTCCGATTCCACCGGTCTCGGACTTTCCCCCACCTTCGCCTTCGACATCGCGTCACCGGTGTGATTTAGAACTCCGATGATCGATTCGAGCTGAGCTGACTCGATTCAACTCGCAAACTCCGATCGCGTTCGGTCCGACCAGTTTCACCGAACCAATGGTAGAGTAAAGATACAGATAATAGAGGAAATGTATGTATATTGATAGTAAGCTCGATAAGTACAACAATGGAGATCTCTATCACCTGAGAATCTCAACTACTCTATCACCTGAGTAGACTCAGCTCATCGCTAAGAATCATCAATGTACTTAATCGATAAAGATCTAACAACCATGTCAATGACTATTTATACTCCTTTGTTTATTCTTCAAGTTTGTAACCGTAAACCTTCTGTTTCCACTAGAGTCTTTTAATCCACTTCTTTCCCTTTCTTCCTCTTGTAAGTATATTTGAACCTATCAGAGACCTGGCAGTTGTTCCGTACGACAGTGAGATTATACGGCGGCGTATCGGACGCAAGCCGTTGCTCCACATCGAAGTATTGATGTGCACTCTTTACATGAACACTGACCGTTGTGAGATCCACGTAGTTAACATACCAGGCGGGGTAAACGCCGGAGCCGTCAGAGGTCAGACTCAGTGAACAGATTGGGCTTGGAAGACACTGCGCCTTACCACTGAAAATGTCCAAACTGCCTTTCTCGAAGTAGTCGTAACTTGGTCCCATTAACCCACCCCATGTCACTATGTCTTGGATATCAATGCCCTGTCCCGATTTGTCGGAGATTTTAACGCTTATGATCGAATCTGTGCGGGCACCGTCCACCGGTCCGGTTTCGATGTAGAATGTGTAGACGCAGTGTGGTTCACGGTCCTGCCAAATTAACAAAAGTAGTAAAAGGAACTAATGAAGGACACACACATTATAAGTTCATAACCTAATGAATATATGTGTAAGAATACTAGTCTAGTGTAGTGCATATGGATTAGAAAAGTCATAGTCTAGGGGTCATGATGAGACTTAGGGAACTTACGGCGAATGCAACGTCGACAGAGATGGTGATGACAAGGAGGGAGAGGAGGAGAACGTCACGGCCAGCCATATTGGTGATATGAATGTAAGAAAATGGATAACAGATATGTCCCAACAACTAATATAGTTTGAGACTTAGGAAAGACAGATAAAAAGCAGATCTCATGCAAAAGTAATGAACTGCAATTCATTTCCCATTCAGCATTCATTTATTAAAAAGTGGTTCTCCATAGTAAATACTCCCTCCGTTCCTTAAGATACATATTCTAGAAAAAAAAATTGTTTCAAAAAGATCTATTTTTTATATTTTCAATACATGTTTTATTAACAAATTGCAAACTTCAAAAATCTTAATTGCACTAATTGATCTTTTATTGGTTTAAAATTATGGGAAAAAATAATCACAAAAAAATATGCAAATTTAATGTGTTTTATTAAAATGTGTGAAAAAACTAGAATACGAAGCTGACGTGGGAAGTTTTGGTCCGTCATATGGCCTACAATTTCAGACAAATCCTAAAATGCAAAAAAAGAAAATGTTACTTTTCCTTAGTTTATTCCCAATTTACGTGAAAATGCTAAGAATATGCATATTGGAAAATGCATGTTGCAAAGTAGTTACGTTAATTTTCTAGCTAATTGTTTTAAAGAAATAGGATAGAAATATCTACATGTGGTCCGTGTAATTATTATCGTGAAGAAACATAAATTTAACAATAAACTGTTTATAAATAGTAAATAGAGAGAAAATGACGTTTAAAAAGATCGAATAATTAATGAACAAAAAAAAAATGGGGGGGGGGGGGGCAATAAGATAATCGAAATGAGTTTAGTACAACAAATCTTGAAAATTTTGAAAGAAAAGATTTATAAGAAGATTTCTTGTCCTTTTGCCATGTAGATCAGATTCAGCCGGACAGAACTTCTCTTCGGAACGACTCAAACCCGACTACCACTTGATCTTACAAGATGGGCGTCGACAAAAAAAGAAGAAGAAGATTTCTTGTTAATAGAGTTTTTCTTAATGATACTTGTCCAGAAGTTTCACCAAGAAAAAAGACTAGTTCTGAGCTTTTACCAGTCAGAAAGCCCTCAGTTTCTTTTTCTAGGCAAGGAATGCATAAGACCAGCTTTGATAGAGCACTATAAGGCCTTGTAAAGTATTTACAGCAAGAGCTTGGCGATCTTGTTCAATTGTTGTATCATGTGCCAGATAATGAATATGCTATATTTGATACTTCCGACTAGGATGTTAACGTAAGGACGTAAGGTAAAATAACACAGCCGAGCCCAACCCACAAATAACCCAACCCAGTTTATACGCAATCTACAAAAACTCAGCAACATCAAGGTTGAAATCCAAACCCAAAAAATAACCCAATATGGTATAGATTTACCCGTGGGTACCCAAAGTATTATCTTATTTATTCTGAAGATCATGTAAAATATTAGTACCATTAATGTGAGCTTTAATATATAAACAAGATTTTGCAATTTTATAGAAAACTTTTTTTAGCGCAAAAACTCGTTTACGATTTTGGCGGAAAAATTCGCTTTATCAGAAAAAAAATTATTTTGCCATTTTAACCAGAAAACTCATTTTAAGGTTTTAGCAGTAAACCTCGTTTTGACATGAAAACTCGTTTATGGTTTTAACGAGAAAACTTGTTAAGTTGTTTTTGTGGTTTTAGCGGAAAATTTTCTTTTTGCGGTTTATGGTCGGTAAATTTGTTTTTGTGGTTTTGGTGGGAAAAACTTATTTTTGCGGTTTGCGGAAAAAATAATCTTTCTGGTTTTGGCGGAAAAACTTGGTTTTGCGGTTTTGGCGGAAAAACTTGTTTTTACGGTTTTGGCGGGAAAATTTGTTAGATTTTGGCGGGAAACCCGTTTTCGATTTTGGCGGGAACAACCTTTTTGCGATTTTGGCGGAAAAAATCGGTTTTACGAGAAAATTCGGGTTTGCAGTTTTAGCAGGAAAACTCGTTTTTGTTTTTGACGGGAAAACTCGATTTTTCGGTTTTGGCGGGAAACTCGGTTTTTCGGTTTCGGCGGGAAAAATCGTTTTTTGCGGTTTTGGCGGGAAAATTGGGTTTTACGGTATCGGCGGGAAAACACCTTTTGCGGGTTTGGCGGGAAAACACCTTTTGCGGGTTTGGCGGGAAAACTCGATTTTGCGGTTTTCAGTCAAAAACTATATTTTACGATTTTAGCGGAAAAACTCGGTTATACGGTTTTTGCGGAAAAACTCGGTTATACGGTTTTTGCGGAAAAACTCGGTTATGCGGTTTTGGCGGTTTTGGCGGAAAAACTCGGTTTTACGGTTTTGGCGGGAAATTCGGTTTTGCGGTTTTGGCGGGAAAACTCGGTTTTGCGGTTTTGGCGGGAAACTTAGTTTTATTGTTTTGGCGGGAAAACTCGGTTTTGTGGTTTCGGCAGAAAAACTCAGTTTTTCGGTTTCTGTGAAAAAAAATATTTTTACGGTTTCGGCGGAAAAATTCATTTTTTGGTTATAACGGAAAAAAACTTTTTTGCAAATTTTATATAATTTAATTAAAATGGTGAAAATCAATATATATATAATTGAAAACCCATGGGTACACTCATTACCCTTTTGTATTTACACATAAATATGAGTTTTAAAATTAATACCTGACCCAATTAATGGGTAAAAACCCAACCCAACCCATTATTAGTGGGTTTGGGTAAACCCATTAACATCCCTACTTCCGACATATCTGTTCATTTGATTAATCTATATATATAAAGAAATGTTCGCCTCTCTCCCGTGAAGCCACGTCATCAAGTCGTGCGTTATGGGAGTGACACGTGTCCCATTTTATATTTGGAGCCAAAATAAATGAATGCAGTCAGGGGTAATCAAACCCAGTACCTCTAGCACTGGTAGTTTCTCTTAGAACCACTAGGCTGAAGTCACTTTTAATAAATATGTGGCCGCGAAAATACTTATTATCGTGTCGGCTGGAAGCCCATGCTTCTTCTGCTTGTGGCCAGGGCCGACACTGAACTGACGTCAAGATGAAGATCGTGAAGTTAAAAACTTTGCTCCAAACAGTTTTGCAATGTTTCCAACCTTTATAACTTGATGCATATAATATATATCAAAATACATTTGTTGTATACATTTTTATTAGTTTTGCTTTTAAAAGAAGATATTTACAGTTATAAATGTTTTGTGCCAGTGAAGTAATGGTTGAAAAACCTCTATACATATGTCATTTTAAAATAACACCCAACTTCTATATATAGTCAATACATATGTCCATGTTATATTATAGACTAAATATTTTCTCTTTTAAAAATATAGAAAACAGTTTTTTTAGTTTACAAGCAAATGTTGTAGAGCAAGTATGCATTATACAAAATAATATATATTTAAAATCCATACGCAAAAACATAAAAGTTGTTATATGCCTCTTTCTGACACATGCACACTCCACTATGAATAAGAATTAAAAAGAAAAAACAGTATTGTCATCAAACTTTATCACAAATCCACATTTATACATCTATAATTATGAGTTGGATAATTAGTAAATTTGATACAATACCAAAGCAAGAATAATCGAAAAACAACTATACCACCGCATACTAATAAGTAACACATAACAGATAACCAAATTTTTGAATCTTAAAACAAATTTCAACTCGAACATTTAGTGAATATCAAATTAATTAATATCCTGCGGGCCGACCCTAGTATGTTTAATAAAAATGCTCGGATAGGTTTCATTAGTCAGAATTTCTCAATTCGCTAAGGTGCTATTGTCAAGAAAAACTAAAACCAAAACAAAGTGACACACACCAGAAGAATAAATGAAGTTACACAAAGACAACAAAATGTACAAAATGAATATAATCACTAACATACAGTTAGAAAGATGATTAAAAATAGTTGTAAATCACCAAAACATTACATTACAATACAAAGTACAAACTATACACAGTAGCAATACAATGATCAAAACAAAAACAGAAAAAAAATTGGCCAAAAAACTAGTTTTGATTGAAGAACTCTCGCCCTCAAAAAACAGAAGAGTATAAAATGAAGTGATGTTTTTACTTGTTAGACCACTGGAATTCGATTTCAAGGTTTCTGGGGCCACTTTTGCTCTCTGGTAATAAACTGTATTCACCTGCAACTGCTCCCAGCATTACCACTCGATCGATTTGGATCGTTACTTTCCCAAATGAACTCTGCAGAAACAAAAAGCAGAGACAGTAAGCCACTGATTCACAGATAGAATGCAAACATTGAAACTGTTGAATATGACTTAAGTTTGATGGATATGTATATACCTTTCCCATTTTGCTCTTGTTCTTGCATGAAATGTGAAGTTTTTGACCTTTGGGAGGGCTCTCAAATGACCATGAGAAACTCTCGTCCCACTCTGGATTTGGACCAGTCGATATAACCTGAATAAACAAAACGATAAATTTAGTTAGTCTCTCGGGACTTACTAGTCACAGTAACCTGAAGTAAGGGGGGGAATGAGTCATTTCATACCTTGGTTTGTCTTGGAGGAGTGTTACCGAGAGTTATCTTACAAAACACGCTCGGGTTACCAACAGATTGCTTCATGTTGTTACCGCGTTTGATCGTGACCACTAGAGTACCTGGCAAACACTGCAGGAGGAATTCAGCTTTCTCCTGGAACCGCGGTGGACCTGATTGGATTAGGTACTGAAGTAAAGGGATGGCGTCTGCAGCAGCAACTGATTGGGCCCTAGAAACTTCGGCTGGACACGCTGACCAAGCTTGTCTGAGAAGAAACAATGCATCCAAGGCAGCTTCTTGAGTTGCCTCTGACCCTGTCTTGAGCGATGTAACTAGATGCGGTATACTTAGTGTTGCAGGCTCGGTGGCTCTTAGACGTGGGAAGTTGTTAAACAAAGAGTTTAAAGCTTTTAGATACTCATCATTCACGGTTCCAGAGGCCCATAAGTCCTTCTCAATAGCAGCTGCAAATTAGAAGGAAGTAAAGATAGGATATATAAGATGAGCAATAAGAAAGAGCAGATCGAAACAATAAAGAAGGAAAGGAGATTATTTTCTCACCAGTTATTGCTCTGACGGTCTCGCTAGATGCGTACTCTTGCACGGTGTGATTAGAGAAAAGTAGTTTTACGAACATTGCAGCCTGAACAGACGTATCCGAGTCACTGGAACTGATCAGATCTAAGACGACCTGTACACCACCTGCCTCGGCAACTGCTCTTTTGTTGGACCGGCTATGCATAACAAGGTTTTGCAGAGCACATATAGCCACTACTTTCATTTCTTCTGTAGGTTGTTCTTCAAGCACATTGACTAAAGCACGGCAAGCAGAAGCTGCGTCGGTGCTTCTAGCTAGTGCCTCGTTTTGGAATAGATCACCGAGGGCCAAAGTTGCCAGTAATCGCGCCTGCTGAGCTTGAGTCTGTGGATCCAAGAGATACTGGGACAAGGGTAATATTGCAGTCTTGGTGGCTTTTGAATCTCTAATCTTCACGTTGTTGAGAAGTACCTCCAGCAGTCTCGCTGCTGTGTCCTCACACTGATGAGACCTTAGAAGATCAAGAAGAGCTTCTATTGCTCCGCTTCCAGCCATGGATTCAGCACTGGTTCCATCGTCACTTTCCAACACTAGTAGAGTGTTAAGTGCACCAACCACTGTGTTTTCAGATGCAGAGCGTAGCAGTCTTACAAGAACAGCAACAGGAACTTCCAGGTAAAACTCGGAGCTAAATTGCAAGATGATTACCAAAATCGATGCCGCTGACTCCCATAAAACATTCGAAACCGATGGATCAGCTTGCAGTATCACCTTGGACAGCTCACTCACACCACCTTCTTTAGCTATTTCATTTGGCCATGTTAGAGCAAGGCTAACGAGAGCTTTCACAGCTCTCTGCTGCAATAGGTGTATGCCAGATCCAAGAACATGGATTAAGGGACCAATCACATGTTGTGTTAATGGATCCTTCTGCAGATGCTCTTCGAAGAGCAGATGAGACAGAAGTTCAGCTGCCAATTGCTGTACTGCCGGGGATGTAGAGTCCAGCAGTGGGATTAGTGGCTCAATCACTTGGTGCGGAGAAAGTGTATAATCAGCTCGGCATTGAGGATGTTCTAAGATATTTACTAGAACTTGCAGCGCACTGTGCTGCCCGTCAGGTCCAAACTCCAACCTCGTCAGCAAATTGAAAAGAGGCTCCACCACTTTTGCAGCAGATTGGCCCTTGGCAATAGTAGCGTTATTTGTAAGGATGCGAAGTAATTCTGAAAATGCAGCGCAAAGAAAATCTGGAGCTTCATGGAGAATATCAAGTACGCAATCGATAACTCCAGCTTTCACCATTTCCAGTTTACATGCAGGCCTGTCCTTACCTAGCTTCACTAGAGCCCTTGATATAGCCTCATGAAGCACATAGTTTTTACCATAGAGAAGGCCAACAAGAGGAACCACAGCCCCATGAGCCGCAACTAGTTCCGCCAATTGTTCATCATCGACAAGCTTGTCCAGCGCCCGCACAACGGAATGCTGTGCAGGGCTGAATTCACTCACAAGGAGAGAGACGAGAGGCTCAACGCAACGCGCTGCAGCAACCGTGGACCTAATCCTTGTATTTGCAAAAAGAACATAGCACAATTCTGCTGCATCCCCCTTCAGCTCCATCGAACAGTTTGAAGAAAGGATCCTGCAGAGAACATCCACCGCATTCATCTCCACATCTGCGACTGCCAATGCCCGAGATGGATTATCACTCAACAGCCTAACAAGTGCAGCAATAGCAGCATGTTGCTCCCTCTCTGAACCAGTATTGAGAATTTCTACCAATGGCTGAACAGCTTGTCTGGAAGACTCTGCATTTCTTATATGGTCAGCAGTAAAGAGGCTATCCAATGCCTTGGCGGCACTGTACCTTGCTCCTCTTCCACCTAGTCGCAGAACTGCTACAAGTTGGCTGACAGCGCCAAATGCTGACTCATGCCTTCGAATTTCAGCACTGCTAAATAAGATACCTAAAAGAACTGTTGCAGCTTCTTCTTGCTCATCCTGAGGTCCAAGAGAAAGATATTTGGAGAGGCCCTCGAGAGCACCTGACTCTACCATGACAATCATGTTTTGTGGACAGTCTCCAGCAAGCTGAGTTAGAAGATTAAGTGAAAGTAGTGGAGCACCGGGGCGGTCTGGAATTGGTTTAAGAAGATCAACGAGTAAGGGAATAGCCTTTCGTGAAGTAGCCCCAACTCTTATATCTTCAACTCGAAAAAGCCTCTCAAGGGCAACTTGGTCTGGGTAACGCACTAACATGAACTCCTGTGATAACTGCAGAAGTTCTTTTATGTCATCATCAGAACAACCAAGCAGGGATATGAACCCAGCCGCAGCACCGGAGTTTGCAACAGATAGAAGAGTTCCGCGACTACCATTACAGACAAGACTAGCTAGTGCTTGTGCTGCAAAATATCTGTCTGCATATTCCTCTGACTTCACCAGATTTGAAAGCACTGGAACAGCTTTCATCGTTGCATTTGCGCGGGTGATTTCTCTGTCCTGGAAAAGTATGGCTAGCAGTAAAGCGCAGACCCAAATGTTGGTGTCTTCTCCATTATCAGCCTGAAATGTATAAAAGTATTAGGAGTTACAATATAAAGACAACCTAGCGTGCCAAAATGAGTCAAGTGTAGCATAGATTGGTAATATGTTTTCTTAATAGCTTATAATAAACTTTGAATCAAAGATTGCAATCTACAAGAGAGTTAAATACCTGGAGAAAACGGTTGCCTATTCTATCAGTAATCAACTCGATGCCTTCCGACTCCAATATTACTGCTCTGCTCTTTTCATCATGACAAGAAAGAACCGATAGCAACCAGATGGCTAAATTGTCACCAGAGATAAGCGTCGCTCCCGTGGAACCCTCCCAGATTTCTGTTGCATCTTCTTCTTCATCTTCCACTTTTTCTTTGGGATGAATGCATATGCAGATATTATCATCCTTTTCCTGATCTTGCACACATATCTGAGGTGAATCTAGAATCTGAACAAGTGCTTGAACGAATTTGGCACACAATTGTGTCTCATTCAGATTCTCTATCATCCTCTGGTCGTTAACTTTGGCTGCACAGATAATAATAGCAGCTCCACCAATTTTTATTTTCTGGTCCCTGGAATTTATCACCCTTTTAGCTATAGATGACACACAATCTCTGGCATTGTTGACCATGTTTCCCAAAACTATAGGCTGATCTCGGCAAAGTCTTGACAACACTTCAATAGCTTTATCCTGTAAAGAGGGATTGGTAACACTCACTATAGATGAGACTATTGGGGCCATACTGTTCGGAGATTCAGCCAAAACAACCCAAGCTGGTTTTACATTTCCATTAGCTCCTGACCTCGAGAATATAGCAAGCGCATCTAGGGCCTCTGATATCGCATCAGATCTTCCGTCGGCAGAGTCTAGAAGAGACACTAAAGCAAGCAGAGTTCCAGCACGGTTCACAGAATCTGTCAAAGCAGCATTAATTCGATGACGACTAAGCAGGCGAGCAATTGCAGCAGCTGCAAGCGTCTTCCCAGATACTGTTCCTTCACGTAAGATTCTTGTGGCTGACAAAATAATTTCTTCCACAATGACCTTCTCTGAAACTTCACTGTCTAATATCAGATTGGCCAATGCGCACATTCCTTGCTCAGCAACTTCTAGAACGGAAGAGTTGGCAAGTGAAACCAGAGTAGGCAATGCTTCTCTGGCAGCAATGGCCATATCGCGATTCTCCTTGATTGAGAGTAAAATTGCTGCCATACAGCGGGAAGACTCAACAAGGATCTTCTCAGAATCAACATGTAAGAGTTTTATGGCCGAGAAGAGAGTTTTGAGGCCTAGAGCGCTCTCACGCAAATCCTTTCTGGTCTGGAAGATAGCTGCAAGAGCTGAGGCTGAATTTGCTTGAGTTTCTTCTTTTGCGGAGCTCATCAACTTGATCATGGTCTCAACAGCATCATTTGACGCACTGCCTTCACGCAACATGTCACTGAATGGGACCACAGAAAGCATGCTTTTTAAGGCATCCAAAACATACATTTTAGACTCAGGTAGATCGCTGGTCAGCAAAGCAGTAAGCTGACTGATTGTTGCGGTATCTGATTTATGAATCAAGTGATTCAATGTCTTGGCAGCAATTTCCTTACCATTGGAACTACCGTTCTTTAGTAGCCATAACAGAGCAGGGACAGCATCAGCACTTTCAACACAAGCACGTATATCTTCGCTGTGATTGCACAAGTTCCTAAGGATAGTTGCGGAGTCTTCCCTGGCTTTGGCAGACCCTGTCTCTAGAATCTGAACAAGTGGAGGAATACCTCCAGCAGCAGTGATGGCCCACTTGCTTTCATCATTTTCGTTAGACAAAAGGCAAAGAAGTGCAACAGCGCATTCTTGCTGCTGTTCGGATGAAAGACCCAGAAGAGATATCAACAATTGGATCCCTTCACGGCCCTGTAGTGCATGCCACAGGCTACCTTCATGGTTGCACAGCATAAGAAGAGCCTTCACAAGCTCATCTTGAACCTCATTAGCTGCCATTGTTACTAAACCAACAAGCAAACGTTTTGCATCTGAATTGGAAAGTTTAACAGCGAGTATTGAATTCCCATACAAACTTGCAAGTGCTTCAATGGTACGTTCTTGGACAAGGAATGGTAGACGAGGCTTGAACTGTTTCAGCAGAGTCTGCTCAATGACCAATGGATCTGATGCCCTGGTCGTTTCTGCTTTGCCATCATATATCATCAAAGCTGAAGCTAAAGCCCCAAGAGTGTCGGCAGTCTGAGCAGGTGAGGAGCAAGATTCAAGACTCTGACCGAGGCTTGATATGACATATGACAAACCACCGGAAATATTAGCAAGGGCACACATTGCATTTTCTTGTAATGCTTGCGCATATTCACCTTGCATGAATTCTTTCGATGGAGCTATTGTTGCATTTATCAAAATAGGAATACCATTGGAATTAGCGATTTCTCGCTTTGCTTCTTTAGATTGAGCAGAAAGTGACTTGAGAGCAGCAGCAGCCTCTGCCCTTACTGAGGCTTCATTGCCTGATCCTAACAACTTGAGAAGCTGTTTTGTAATGTCCGCAGTCAATACACTGGAGCATACAGAGGCATCCTCCATCATCATGCAAGCAAGAAGGAAGCACACATTAGATACTGTACTTGCCTTCCCGCTTGTAAGCAGCTTCACAAGTACATCCATTCCCCCAGCTCGAATTGTTTCAGACCAGAATCCTTCCGTGGTGCTAGAAAGGTTCTTAAGTGCACCAGTTAACAAACCATCAACCTCTCCCTTCTTGTTTCCACTGCGCAATTGGTCCCACAGAACTGGTACAACCCCCTCAGTGGAAAATATTTTCGATCCAACATGGTCTTTCACCCCACCTTCAGAAACAGCATAGATTGTCTTTGCTGCAGCGATCTGTCCTTCAACTGAACTAGACTTGAGAAGACCAAGCAATGGGGGAATGCATCCCCCAAGTAATACCTTAACTCTAAGTTCGTTCTCCTTGCAGAGTGAACACAAGACGGTTGCAGCTTGTATCTTCACTCCAAGTGATCCTGATCGGAGAAGAGAGACAAGTACTGGCACAGCTTGGGAGTGTGATCCGACAGCACTGAATGCATTTTCACGCATTTCGATAAGGTCCAGTAACTGTTTCAGGCAGTTTTCTCTTTCTTGTGCAGATGATGACCCTTGGCGCAGCTGCTCAATGCATTGGGCAACACTTGCTAATGTCCCATCTGGATCTTCCATGCTGGTTGTACGATCTCTGCAGGTGACAGGGAAATGTTAGATACTAGTCACTGTTTCAGGCAGTATTCTCTTTCTACTTAAATGGTTTCATTTAAAAGGATAACAGTGATTTTCAAATGCACTCTTAAACTAAGACTGCGGTGCAACAAACCCTCATGATCACTGACTGGCTCCTACACGGTGACAAAACACACATATTTGCGTTACCTCAAATTCATCTTGGCGCTTGAATGTGGAGTTGGAGGCTCTGAATCTGGAATCTTCACATCCCCAGTTCTCTCCTGTGATCATGACCACGCAACGTAAATCAAGTTAAAAAAAAAGTATGTAGTGGAAAGCGTTCAGCGAAAGAATATCATCTAAGATCATGACGCTATATCAGATATAACAAAACTGAAACAACGCAAATTGTTAATGTTGCATTTATAGTATTATTGTCAATTAGTTTAGGATTCAATAGTAAAGAAGGGAACTTTATGACATTCTTTTTGCTGGATGCACAGACGTACAAGAAAAAATGAAAAAAGAAGAAAGATATAGTCAGACAAAAGATGAGTCAAGGAATATACGCACGCAAGCGATAAACTCATGTGTTTTTAATCGTATTTCCCCACTCTTAATACCACTAATATGGAGAAATGGGAAGTAAATAATGAAACAAAGCGATTACAGTGTCGTTAGGGGCAAGGCCATTCCCATGAGCAGAAGAGAATCTCCATCCGAGTGCACTAGTCATTTTTTTCTCTTAAATCAAAACTAGACCCAAAGACCTTGGCCCGGATCTACTCAGCCAACACCCTCCTCAGAACATCAACGCCCCTGCAGATATCATGCAAGCGGAGATCAGATGAAATATACCACACAAGTATGAACAAAGCTAAATGCAATTGCAAACCGATGACTATAATATCACTCTATCTAACTTAAAATCAAACCGTAAATCTCGATCCAAATCTTGATGGTGAGATTCCAGATTCGAACTAAGCTAAATCAGGAAAGTTTTACGAATGTAGGATTCAGATCGTGACGCAATCTAGTTTTATAATCGGAGCTGAATCTCGGATCTCACTGGAATCGACATCTAGTCTACACACAAGAGATCCGATGTACTAAAGCATGCAGATAGATCCATGGAAGAAGAATTTGAACTAACCTCAAAGGAAATGCGAGAAGAAGGAAGGAGAAAGTACAATCAGTTCTGCATTTCTCAGTTTCGTAGAGGAGAAGCGAAGAAGACGAGATTAGAGAGAGAGGATTCGGATTCTCTTTCTTTCTTTCTGTAATTATTTGAGTACAAAAAAAAAAAAAGTATAAAAGGGAGGAGAGGAGAGAGAGCTGGGTGTGGGCTGGTGGAGAGTGACAGAGTGTTCTCATACTGGAGCCGGCTTGGCTTGTCCACCGACACACACTCGAATAACTAAACGGCTCGGCTCAACTCGGCTTAGATACCGACTCTATTAAACTAAGGCCAGTGCCATTATGATTTTATTTGATATAACGCCCCAATTTCTTTTACAAATTAGATTTTTTCAGTTTTATAGTGGTTTGATCAAAGATTTCATAATGTCTTGCACTGAAAATATATGGATTTCGAATTTTTCTTGCAGATTAATGAAAAAAAATTAATGAAAAAAGATTATTGAAAATTTCCAGCATGTCATAACATCAAAAATTCATGTCCATAAGAAAACTCATTGTAGTGCAAATAGAATCTTTAGGCTTAAATCCTCAAAATAAATAAATTTATCAGTTTTAAGACCATCTTGTAATATTTCTTTTATTTAATTTGTAGTGAAATAAATCTGTAGAATATTAGTTTCATAAAGCTCTTCTTGTGGTTAATCTACTCTATTAAAATAGAGTCATTATTTTTATCTACCATAAAAGTTTGTGTTAGACCACTAACTAGAAATTTAACAAAATGTCCTAAATTTATTATATTTTCCTAATAAAAACAAATTAGATCTAACCAATAACATTTTCAACAAAAGCAAAATACATTTCTATTATATAATTATTGTTCATTTTCTTACCATATATATTTAATCTAGGCCAAATTTTACGTATTTTTAGGTAATTAATTTTGAAAATAGTATAGGATAATTATTTTTTAAACTATCATATTAACGTTTTATATATAACAAAACAAATAATAATTTATTAGTTGTATCATTTTATGTTAGATTTTTATAGTAAAAACAAAAACACCAAATTGATATATAATACATTAAATAAAAAATTCAAAATATAATATTAATAATTTAATTTAGTCACATAAATATAATTTTTATAAAAAAATTAGTACAATTTCATCAAAAATAATATGATTAATAAAATTTCATCAAAAAATAAATTTTAATAAATATAAATTATAAAAATAGCATTATATATAAAAATCAAAAACCATATATCCGCATGGATGTGCAGATTCAACACTAGTTAACACTTAAATTTGTTCACTTGTAATATTCAGTTTTAAAATTTGTTTGATTTTTTTTATCTATGGCGTATTGTTAACATTTTACAAACTTAACTAATAACTGACTGAGTTTTCAAAAAAAAACTAATAACTGATAAATAAATTATATTCTTATGTAAATTTAGATTGTAAAATAAATGATCAGTTGATTGTTATTATATTATTAATATATCAATTTGTAGAGTATAAGATGGATTTTTAAATGTTCATGTATTATCAAGTTTTAGCCTGGATTACTACAAATGAATACAATTGCTAATCCATTCAATTACAGTTAGATGACCCAAAATAATAACTGAAATGTTAATATCATTTCAATTGGATATAAATTTTAATTTATAATTTTATTTATTTATATGTTATCTATTATTCATTCATAAATTAATTTTAATTCATTTTTGGTTTGACATAAAACAAATTATTTGATTTAGTTAGTAAAATTTAATAATGAATTCTTTATTTTAAATATATTAATATGGATATTAGGCTTCATTTTTCATTAACAAGCTACCTAAAATACCATAGTAGAAACTCTATAAATTAATAGACACGGTAAATTAATAAATACTTCTGGTCCCAAGTTGGACTGGTGTAAAATATGACATAATTCAAAAACATAGTAAGATAATAATATTTAGAAAACTCCTTGCTAAATAAACCAAATAACTAATATCTGAGTACCATTCTTTCAGCTATCAACTGCAGGCTGTGAAACATGGAAAAGCCACAAACATTGATCAACCAACAACATCCATGCTTTTAAGAATGTTCAAAGGATTCAAACTGACTGACCACTCAATCTACTCAAATTTTCTCATCTTGGGGCTTGGTATACACTAGGTTCGCTAGTACTACCATGTTCATAATCAGTTTCCTCATGATGATACCAAATTTTGTAACTTCGTGTAAACCCACTCAAATATAGATGAGTCCAAACATCCCACTCTTTAATAATCTTTCTATTTTTACAATTAGAGCAAGGACATCTTAACATACCTGTTTTTGCTTCCGGTTGTCGGTGAACTAACCCCATGAATTCGGTTATACCTCGTTGGTATTCTTCCGTAAGCAATCTCGTGTTCGGATCCAAATGAGGTCGATCGATCCAAGAACGAAAATAATTTGAAGAAGACATATTTTTTATGAATCAAATTCGTGTGTAAATAGAGTAAGAGGGAGGATGAAGATATGGAGTGAATGAAGAGGAAGAGGACTGCTTGTATTTATAGTTTAAATCCTGCCGACAGACCGAGGAAATTCCGACGGAATTCCGACGCTAACGGCTAGTTCGTCGGAATTTCCTCGGAATTTTGTAAAATCCCCCAACGGATCTCCAACGGCTATAATATTTCCTCGGAATTCATCGGTTTTTTCCGAGGAACACATTTTTCCTCGGAATTTCCTCGGAATATTCCGACGAATTGATATTTCCTCGGAATTCCGTCGGTATATTCCGAGGAAATTCCGAGGAAACCAAATTTTGTGTTTCCTCGGAATTTCCTCGGAATTTCCTCGGGATATTCCGAGGATTTCATTTTCCGTCGGAATGTCCGTCAGAATACCGTTGTTTTCTTGTAGTGTATGTGTCACCAAATACATTATGGGAGTTACTAAAAACAATTGTCAACAATCACAATCATTTCGAACTATTTCATTGACATGATGTTTCTATCTTGTCCAAAAATGACAGCCATTTTTGTCCGAAAGTGAGAGAAGTCGGGGTAACAAATTAAGAAGATGGTAAAATATATAACGTGGGAAAGCGAAAAGCACATGGCCTCATGCCTAGCTAATGGGAATAAACGACTCAAAGCTTTCTCCAACGACGCATGTTTTGTTTCTAGCGACAACTATGCCCATGAAAGCATATGATATGTAAATTGTGCATAACCATATTGCTTCCATCACTAGCCTAATCTACGGCTTGTCTCTGCTACTTTTCAAAAACTGTATGATCTTTGTCAAAGCTGCAATGGTTACTCACATTTAAATAGAAAGCTTTCAAAAAAATAAAATTATGTATAACCATATGGTGCACATGTGCTCTTTCGTTATCGCCAATTATTCTGCATGCCACATTGTTCGCAAACTAATTAACAATCATGAAGATTATGATCCCAATAGATTATGGTCCTAATAATTGATTTAGTGCCCTACCTGTCTTGTAGATCTCCTAGGAAGGCCCGATATCTTTGTTTAGTTAGCCAAGCAATAACAAAATTATCTTTTCGCCTCATCCAAACACTCTTTGGGCTCCTCGAACTTAGACAAAAAGGAAGTAATCTGCCTATAGGGGGGGATCAAGAAATTTTTTTAATGTGTGGCATAATAAATAAATTAAAATATATATAAAATTAAAATATTAAATAATTAAGTGAATTGGACTTTATTTCATTTTTTTTTTACAAAAACTTACATTAGGCACTAGAATTTTACATCTTATCTTTAAATGAACCATAAGAAATAATAATTTTTATATTTTTGATAATTGAAAAGAAAAAAAATATATGTAAATATATATATATTTGGTTATATATATTTTCGGTAATTAATTTTCACAATTTTAAATCTTCACTTTAAGTAATGTTATAAATTATATATTGCATATAATAGTTACAACCTTTATTCCTTTTAGTTTTATTAATCTAAGTATTGAAAAATTAAAATAGTAGAAATAATCTACTAGAATAAATGATTTTTATAGAAAATTTAGTATTAGAAAAGAAAAGAAAAAAATTATATAGAAAGAAAATTAGTTTTGTGTAAACCAGAGAAGAAAAAAAAGAAAACTATTTTACGAAATAGTAATTAAAAATGTGTAAAAATTCGAAAAACAAAAAAAATAATCTTAGGTAGCAAAAATGAAGGCAAAAGAAAAATATTTTATTAAAAATGTGTCGAAAAGTAGATTTTTTTTTTGTCAAGACGAAGAGTAGAAACTAGAAAGACAATTTAAAGGGTTTGAAATTAGAATTGGCCATTTGGAACACAATGTTGCCATTTAAACCAAAAGAGCTACTCATTTTTCATCTATCTAAGCATTTCACATCTATACTATTAAAAGAGAAGTACTCATTAAAAAATACCCTTAAGTTTTCTAACGTATTTACACTTCCATGCCACTGAGAATTAAATTAAAAAGATTATTGGTTTTAGTATATAAAGCATTTACCAAAAACTCAATATTTTTCGTAGGGGTTAACACATAGTTTTTGAGAATATTTCGAAAAATATGACAATATTGTTTTAATGCATAGTTGCATCCTTCACTACCTATTTTAATGCTTGTCTTTCTCAGTTAAATTAATGAGTTTTCCTTAATCAAATTTAAACTTAATGTCATTAAATTGACCTACCTATTTTAATGATTGTCTTTTCCAGTTAAATTAATGAGTTTTCCTTAATGAAATTTAAACTTAATGTCATTAAATGAACCTAAAAATACATCATATTTAACGTAGCTTATTATGGACGAGTACGACCCAATAATGAACTTGAATTTTATTTTTACGAAAGCGTGAATCACTTGACTTATGTAATATTTAACATATATTAACTACAATATAACAAATGCATATAACCTACCTATACTTTAGTTTGAAATGATCATGCTCAAGTTTTATATAGTCAACTTACATCATGCATCGATCGATGTACAATAGTCAAACCACCTATAGTTTTCGTTTTCTTTATAGGATGTATCAACCAACCAATCATCCCACTGATTTTCTAAGCTTTATAAAAAAAACAAATCAATAAATACAAACTCAAAATCCAATATCTTCTATTAATCAAAACATAATATCTTCAATGTCGTATCTTTAATGTACCTATTAAATATAGAAACTGTAACCATAATTACACTAATTATAAGAATAGATTTGATTCCAACCAATTGATCTATTACTTCGGTAATTGATTTGCTTGCAGAAGAGGAAACAATAAATTTAAAATTTATAAGAATATAAAGATATAGAGATTCCAACCAATTGCCTATATTTGCTTATGATTTTCGCATAATAAGCTTCAAATTGAACATTGAAAAAGATAGAGAGATTTTTTTTAATCTTTTACCGACACAGAACTTAAACAAAACGAAGAGTTAAAGGTAATTTTTTTTGTTACACTTTCCAGAAAAAAACGGTTACAACATGGGCTTTCATAATATGACCTTTTAACATATTAATGTTATGGACATTTAATAATTATCTTGACGAAAAAAAAGAGACTATAAATAATTTATTATTAACAAAATTATGAAATTATTTACAATTTGATGACTAATTCATCACCCTTTTTTATATGTTAAATTTTTCATAGAAGTTTAAAAATCATTTTATTTTCTTTAAACATGTATAACTAATTTATAATCTTTTATGCCATACTAAGTCAAGATATAATATTTCTTCATATTTTATATTAATAACCATTGTTTTTATATATCGTTTACAATTCTCTAATTACGTCTATTTGTTCAATTTTGCATATGATATCGAATATTCATCATAAATAGATGGTTTAAGATGCCAAAAAATTATTTACTTGGTGAATATAATACATCAAATATTATAAATATATCATTTAGTTAAATAAATAACCAAAAACCAAAAATTCATATACTGGCGCGCGGATCAGGTGAGAATTATATTAACAGTACGTGGCACGTCTCTTTTCCAAGGTGGGTCCGCCCCTGATTCTGCCTAGTGTTCGAGATGTCCACTTTATGTATGATCTGAGTCTTGCCCACCACTCTCTAAATATAGAATGATACATGCCAAAGACTAAAAATTACTCCTAGGATTCTAAAGCGAGAAATTGGTCGATGAGTGGTTCAAAAAGCTGATTTAGTTTTAGACAAAGGAGCTACGGAAATGAGTTAGGTAATGGATGAACTGATTTTCACCACACAATTTGTGGAAGACCTGTGATACAATACAGTTTCTCAAACAATGGAGTTTCGGATCTCGAGAAAGTCTTAGAAAGAACAAGTTTTATATGAAACTCAAGTGAATAAAGTTCAGTATTTTATTTTAATAAAAGTCTTACCAATTATAGAGCTGCAAGGGGGATTTATAAGATTATCCTATCAGCTCATAACCTTCTAGGGTCAAATTCAAAAACGAGAATCAAAAGGATAAATGACAAGCTACATTTCATTTCATTAGCTAATTTTAAGCGATTTTGAAACAAGTTGTCAAAGTCTCAAAGACATAAATCAAGTTTATTAGTTCAAGATAATCATATTGAATGGAAATCAACTTATATTTTCTCACTTTTGATGTGGTTGCCTTGAAAAGTTGGTTTTATTCCAAGTTATTGATTCTCTTGAGCTATTGATCTTTTTCTTCTTTTAGAATCGTCGATCTTCGATAGCGATAAACAGAACTTGGAGTTAGACCTGTTGGGAAGGAGTGGACATGAATCTAGTGGTTTTAATGTGTAACCTTCCTTTTGACTTATCATGGTAGAGAGGGACGGAGGCAGATAGAAACATGTGGAGGTGACCATAGTAAAATTTGAGAAAAAAATTTAGTGTATTTTTCGTCTAAAGATTTTATAATATTTAGTTAAAATTTGGCATTTGACCCCATTAATTTCTCTAAAAAAATTTATATGTTCCCATTAATTTGTTAAAAAAAATTATTTTTGTTATAATAAAATATACATATCTAATTTAAATATTAAATTTACATATTATAATCCTAGTCAAAAATGTTTCAGGTTCTGCCACTACTAGCGGAGGGAATGGCTTAGTCAAGGTTGGAGTCACCGTCGATGGGGTTGTCGTGGTCGAGTATGGTAGCGTTTCGGACCCAAAACCTCTAAACATAAGAAGAAGAAAAAAAATCCCATCTCGCTCTTTTTTAGAGAAAAAGAACATAAACACGCCATCATTTGCTATTGTTTTCGTTCATAATAACTTTAACTAATCTATGCTACCTAAACAATTAAATAATCTCGACATCATAATGGGAGGAAAGTAACCGATCAAACCACTCAACCTTCCCCATATATAACCTCCACTCTACTTCTATCCAGTTCGATCATTTCACACCAGATTTCCTTTCAGTTTTTTTGTTCTAAGGACGTTGAGTTCAATCTCTACATATCTTCTTTTTTTTTTGAACAACGTTCAATCTCTATCTCAGATCCTCATTATATCATAACACTTTTCTTTTTAGTCGTTTTATTTAAAAAAATGTCAACCACAAAACTTTTGCCAAAGAAGTCTGAAATAAATAAAATAATCTCAACATCAACATCGTTCTGTGACAACTTTTCTATAAAATGGAAAATCTACGTGACCGCCATCAAAGTCAATATTTTTATTTCAAAAGAGACTGTGGATAAAGAAATATTTTACATGTTGATTGAATTGTACGAAAAATGCAATGGTTTTAATACAATTGGCAACAATAACATATAGCAAAGTAACACAAATTACGTAACTTAAAACCTAGACGCAAAGGATGGCACTTAATTATATCACATCACACACAAAGCCACAAAGTCTAACTTATAGAACACACAAAACCACAAAGTCTAACTTATAGAACACAAGACCGTCTCACACTTTCAATCTTGCCTTCTTACTTCTTCGTAAGTTGCCGACAGAGAAGACTTTACTGGAAATATTCTGGTACCACTCTTTCCAGGCGCGGCAGAAGAAACTCCGACGGTTTCTCCACCGTCCACCCTCCATGTCTCTCCTTTTCCAGTCTCTTCTTCATCATCATCTTCTCCTTTTGTTTCTTCTGCATGACTTGTAGTTGTACGTAGTTTGCTCCCATCGAAGACATTTTGTGTTCTATTTCAGTTATGTAATTAATTTGATTATATTATTATGACAAAAGAGGAAGTGTTTTGAAAAGATTTAAATACTGAAGGATGAGTTTGGTAATGATGAAGAGAAGAGTCGTTATTTATAGAGAAACGTCCATTCTTTTATGACCGTTTGGATATGATTCCACTTTAACCATTCTGCTTCTCCACGCTCGTGCTCTTTTTCCTTTTCGCTATTTCCTTTCTTTAATTGATTAATTCTCTGACTTAGACATATATTGCCGACTAAAAATTTTAGTTTATTTTTTGGTCGGCTAAAGAGTATTATAGCTTCAAATTAGTTTAAAGTAAATGATCCTTTGTATTATGCGTTAAAAAAACGTGTATGATCTCCAAAATACTAAAGCTCTATTAAAATCGTGTACATCCTTCAAATAAATTGTAAAAACATATCATTTTCTGATTTCAAAACCATTTTCACCGATTAAAAGCAATCTGTGGCATTATACACACATAAACTATTTTAAAATTTCCATGTTTTCTATTATCTAGATAAACGCTTTAATTCCGAATGCATAGATGAGAGGTTAGCTCTCGTATTTCTTGCCCAATAAACTCTTTATCTTCCTACAGTGTACTATACTAGACTTGTTCATAAAAGTTAGGGCTTTTTGCAAAAGTGACTCAAAACTTGAAGTCAAACAGAAAACTAACATTTTCTTTTGACTCCTTTTTTTTTTGAGATTTTAACCCCACACCTGCATTTTATCTACGAAAATGCCATTAACATTTTTTTTTCTTTTTTTCGAAAATGGCTTCTTTACTGTCTCAACCTCATCTTCTTCAAGTATTTACAATATTGCCACTGCAATGAATAGTGGCAACAACCTTGTACGAACTGTTTGGAGCTTTTAATGCCCTTTAATGCACGTAAATCTCTTTACACTCTCTCTGTTTCAATTGTTATGAACTAAAAACAACATTTCTTTCACTTTCTCTCTATATTCATCCAAAAAACTCAAGCTTTTGATTCAAAATATGGGCTATGGTTGACAGAGCCATATTTCTTTCGTTTTGACTTACGGTTGCTTTCGTTTGAGGTTCTGGGTGGTTGGAGAAGACCCTGTGTGCAAACGAAGTCATCTCACCTAGTTTAAGGTACGAATTTGAATTTTTTTTCAAGATCTGTTCGCGTAGAAGACTTACTAGTAAGTCATCTGTATGTAGAAGACTTACTGATGAGTCTTCTGGTCAAACGGACGACTTAAATTAAGTCGTCCAGCTTTGTTTGTTAAAAAAAAACACTCCAGACGACTTATATAAGTCGTCTACGAGAAACGGGCTAGTTTTGCATTTGACCGAATCGTGTCAGATCTTTGACTATTTCTGGACGACTTATAATTCAGTCGTCTCTGGGAAAGTTAAAATTTCAATATTTTATGAAAACTTGACGACTTACGTGTAAGTCGTCCTAGGTTAGTTTTGTAATTGAAAAATAAAACTTCATAATTTAACTTTAACCAGACGACTTAATATAAAGTCGTCCCTCCAGAAGACTTAATTTAAAGTCGTCCGGGGAAAGCAAAGTCGTCCAGAATTTTTCCCAATTTTCTGGTCAAACCTTGCTTATCCCGGACGACCTTAAATTAAGTCGTTTAGCTGGACGACTTTCATCTAAGTCGTCTGGAGAAAGTTAAATTTCAAGTTTTATTTTTCAATTACAAAACTAACCTAGGACGACTTACACGTAAGTCGTCAAGTTTTCATAAAATATTGAAATTTTAACTTTCCCAGAGACGACTGAATTATAAGTCGTCCAGAAATAGTCAAAGATCTGACACGATTCGGTCAAATGCAAAACTAGCCCGTTTCTCGTAGACGACTTATATATAAGTCGTCTGAAGTTTTTTTTTTAACAAACAAAGCCGGACGACTTAGAATTAAGTCGTCCCTTTTAATTTTCAATTGCAAAAGTGACCTCTTTAGACGACTTACCTTTAAGTCTTCTGGACGACTTAATGCTAAGTCGTCTGCGGCAATGTTTATTGAACTTCTTCATTTTCTCTATGTTTACTAATGTGTTTTATTTTGAATATTTGCAGATGATTTTTCAGTTACATGCAGTGTATGGAGAATGGTTGTTGAGAGATTTCCGTTGGGATTTTGTGGTTGATGATCTCAAAGGAGCAAGATTGTTTTTATTGAATGAAGATTCAACACATGCTGAACTTGTTGCAATGGCTCAAGAAGATTATAACCTGGACATGAGAACAGTGAGTGTGGAGATTAGCTACTCATTACCAGCAGAAATGATGATGGCTCCAGGCAGTCTTCCCATTCATGTTACAAGTGATAGACAAGTTCGAAACTTGCTGGAGATACTCAAAACCCATAGAGTATGTCTTTGTGTATCAAGCCGCAGCAAGGTCGAAACGGTTTCAGAGAAAAGGGATATTGATGAAGCTGGTGAATGGGAAAAAGATGTTGGTGATAATGATGAAGCTGGTGAATGGGAAGAAGATGTTGGTGATGATGATGAAGCTGGTGAATGGGAAGAAGATGTTGGTGATGATGATGAAGCTGATGAATGTTTTGAAGATGTTGGTGATAATGAGTTTGTTGAAGATGAAAATCAAGATGGGGAGGAGGAAAATGGGGAGGAGGATGCTGATAATTCTATTGTTGGTGAAACGGATCAGAATGGTGGGGATTACAGTCTTTATGGAAAGGTTCCAGATGAGGACGAGGAAGATGATGATAATATTTGTTTTGAAGAAATCCAAAAGACATATGCTAAGACAAATGCTATTGAAGGAGGAAAATCGAATGGTACCAGTATCTATGTCAACCAGAGTTTTGTTAGCAAGGGTGCACTGCTTTCAGAGCTGCGGTTGGCAGCAGTGAGGGGTAAGTTTTCTTTCAGATTATACAAATCAACGAAAACTCTCGTTGTGGCAACATGTCCGGTTAGCTATTGTGGATGGAAGGTCAGAGCGAGTGTCAAACATGGGACAAACACGTTTTGGGTAACAAAGTATGTGGAAAAACATTTATGCTCAGCGGGAGACCGAATCGCTCAGCGGAGACACTGTACTCCGAAGTATGTAGGTAGTCTTTTCATTGATCGTGTTGGAATCATTGATGGGATAACTCCGCAGCATATCACTGATGCAATGAGGAACATGTTTGGCATGGCGCTTGATTACACCACTTCATACAGAGCACTGTTATATGCACAAAGATTGGTGAGAGGATCAGCAGAAGAAGGGTATTCGCGTCTGGCATCATATCTCGAGCAAATCTCCATTGCAAATCCTGATTCTATCACGGCGATAGAACTTGATTCTATGAAAAGATTTAAGTATCTATTTCTCTCTTTTGGAGCTTCTATCAAAGGTTTTAAGTATCAGAGAAGGGTCATTGTGGTGGATGGAACTCACCTAAGTGGAAAGTATGGAGGAACTATGTTAGTTGCAGCCGCACAAGATGGCAATTTTCAGATATTCCCATTGGCTTTTGGGATCGTGGATGAGGAAGATATACCTTCTTGGGAATGGTTTTTCACAAAATTGGCTAGTTGTATATCTCATGACAAGCCTCTGGTGATAGTCTCCGACCGGCACAAGGCCATTAAAAGTGCGTGTGATAAGGTGTTTCCTTGGGCAACCCGAGGAATATGTTATTATCACCTTCAAGATAACATTGTCAAAAAGTTTAAAGGGAAACATCTCATGTACTTGGTGAAAGGGGCTGCTTATGCTCACACGGTTTACGATTTTGACCGGTACATGGCTGAGATACGGAGTGCAAACCCGGAACTTGCAACGTATTTGGAGAAAGCCGACGTCAGGCTATGGTCAAGGGTTTATTGTAAGGGGAACAGGTTCAACATAAAAACAAGCAACATTGCTGAATCTATTAATTCCGCACTGAAGCGAGCAAGAGGATTTCCGATTACGTTCCTGCTGGAGTTCATAAGGCAGAAGTTAGGAAAATGGTATTGGAAAAGGAGACAAGATGCTTTGAGTCTCACAACTGAACATAGCGGGGGTGTTGAATACTTGCTTGCTGTTCGAGAAGAGATAGCGGGTACGATGACGGTCGAACCAATTGATGGATGGCATTTCTTTGTCAAAGGTGGCAAAATGGACTGTGTGGTTGATTTGGAACATGCAAAGTGTGATTGTGGTGTCTATGGAGTGGAGAAAATACCTTGCTCTCATGCTATAGCTGCTGGAATACATGCTGGTTTGCATATCTCCACACTTGTATGTCCACTGTACTCAAAGAATTATCTGTATGCAGGATACTCAGAGAATATATATCCTATCGTGTCACAACATATTGAGGAACGAGAATGCTTTCCTCCAGAACTAAAGCGTGGTCGGGGGAGACCGAAGAAATCAAGATGGCAATCTTGGTTGGAGCTATCTAGGATGAGAGGACACAAACCCAGGAAGAAACACAGGGCACGGAGATGCTCAAACTGCAAGGAAACTGGCCATACGAAACCACAATGTACACAACCAGTTGACTAGTTGTCCAGACGACCTAAATTTAAGTCGTCCAGTCTTGATTACCCGTCCAGACGACTAAAATTTTAGTCGTCCAGTGTATTTTATTTTTAGACGACCTTCTACTAAGTCGTCCAGTGTATTTTATTTTTAGACGACCTTCTACTATCCCTTCAAGTGTATTTTATTTTTAGACTACCTTCTACTATCCCTTCAAGTCGTCCAAACCTTCTAGACGACTTATTTGTAAGTCGTCCAGTTGGAAAACCTTCCAGACGACTTATAATAAGTCGTCCAAACCTTCTAGACGACTTATTTGTAAGTCGTCCAGTTGGAAAACCTTCCAGACGACTTATAATAAGTCGTCCAAACCTTCTAGACGACTTATTTGTAAGTCGTCCAGTTGGAAAACCTTCCAGACGACTTATTTCTTCCAGACAACTTATATATTTACAAATCTATACAAAGACAAGCTGAAATACAAATACTTCGCTCGTTAAAAAATCATGTTCAAATACAAAGACAAGTTCAAATACAAACACAAATCTAATCATACATGCCCACGAACTTATCACCATCCACATTTTCTTTCAGATGCTGATCAACAAGCTCCTTCCATATATCCACCGCCATATTATCCCTCATTTTCTTCGCGTTGCACCTAGCAAAGTCTTTAGGGTCAAAGGAGACCCCAAGAGCATGACATTCAATGTACTTTACAGCGTACACGCCACAATCACCATTGTTGGCCGTGGGTACACCTTTCAGCGGTCTCTCATATGTGTATGGCTCCAACCCGTATTTGACCCGTATTTCGTCGGTGGCTGCGCACTCAACAAGCAGATAAGGGACCATCTGGAGAAAAGGCTCCATTATCGCATCCCATGCGTCTGGTACACTAGATGAAGGTATGCTGTCCCAGACGACTATGTGCCTCTTAGGGATCGATATCCAAATAGCAACCCAATGCTTGTCGTCCAAGTTCACTGGCGCATAGATATCATCAATGTCCTCCCCCCACTTCTTGTTTGATTGGCAAAATGAAGGTATTGATCCGTCATAAAAATACGACGCCCCACCAGGTAGAACTCTTCCTAAACCTTTGTGATCAGGTTCCGATGTTTTGAAGAGCTGATACTGCTCTCTCCAAGACTGGGAAAAGTTGTGATCCAGGAAGCACATTCGCTCGCTCCTGAAAGCTTGTGGGTTCTCCTGATACCTCTGCCTTAGCACATTAATCCAAGCATCTATATGCTGCATATTAAATATAACAAGTTAGAAGTTACCAGACGACTTAAATATAAGTCGTGTGCAGAAGACTTACGCAGTCTTCCAGCCATCCTCTGGCTGTCCGGAGGAAGTGGTACCACCTTGTTGGTGATGTACGTGGTTTGTCCTCGGTCTTAGTTAAATAATGACTGCAAACAAAAAAGCAATCAGTTTTGGACGACTAAATCAAGCTATTATGGGTAAAGCAATCACTTACGGATCAGTTTTCAACCAATCAGCGAGTTCCTTCAACTTATCTTTGTTTACTGGCGGAAATGGATTATAGGCTGCCACTTTATCTTTTTTTTTCTCTGCCGTATAAGGAGATCTCACAGTGGGAGCAGGTTTCTTCGCTCGTTTACTCTTTGCACGCTTGTCCAATACAACCAGGCTCGGTTCTGAAACTGGATCGCTTGGCTCGGTGGAAGCGAGGCTCGGTTGTTGATCGGTGGAAGCGAGGCTCGGTTGGTGATCGGTGGAAGTGACAGCAACAATCTCTTTGGAGGTGACACCATCTGCTTTATCCTCCGGCAAGATCTTATTTACCGAGTTCGCCTCGGTTGCTGTATCCTCCGGCAACCATCTCTGCAATAAAAGTTGCACACAAGTTAACCCTGGACGACTTAAATAAAAGTTGTCTGGACGACTAGTTGACCCTGGACGACTTAAAATTAAGTCTTCCGTGGTCAACTAGTCGTCCAGACAACTTACGTTTAAGTCGTCCAGGGTCAACTAGTCGTCCAGACAACTTTTACAGTCGTCTGGACAACTAGTTAACCCTGGATTTGATACTAACCTCTTTGATTTGAGGAGGCTGTTTCTTTTGAGGAGGAGGCTGTTTCTTTTGAGGAGGAGGAGGCTGCTGCTGTTTCTTTTGAGGAGGAGGAGGCTGCTGTTTGGTTTGATGAGGAGGAGGAGGCTGCTGCTGTTTCTTTTGAGGAGGAGGAGGCTGCTGTTTGGTTTGATGAGGAGGAGGCTGGTTACTAACCATGGTTTCATTGGCATGAGGGGTAGCCTGTTTGTTTCTACCCCCGGTTTCTTTGGCAAGAGGGGTAGGCTGTTTATCTTGAGGGGTAGCCTGATTGGTTAGAGGTGGAGGGGTAGCCTGATTGGTGACACCAACCTTCTTCTCCACAGCTTCCAATCTATCGGACAACTTCCTAAACTCCCTCATGCACTTATTAAACCCTTTTTTCATGCAGTCAGCTACGCCCTTGAACATAATTTCCAACTCCTCTCTGGTCACCCCTCTAGCCTCTTCTCTAGCCTCTTCACTAGCCACTTTAGGAGCGTCTTTACGAGCTTTCTTCCGAGGTCTTGGATTGTCCTCCTCCTCCTCCTCCAACACAACCATCTCTTTGGCCTTCTTCGATGGAGTCACAACCTTAGGTTTTGTATTGACCTTAGTACCAGTGACTTCCCAGCAATCCATGGTCCACTTCCACGGTCTCCGCTCATACATGACTTTAATGATGTTCTCCGCGGGCAGGTCCTCAACCTCAGAGTCCCATTTTGGCCACATTTCACTAATGTCCTTCTCAACAAAGTTGATCACGCGGGTCTGCAGTAAATAGAAGAATCGAGTTAGATATTTGAAAAAAAATACTAAATAGACGACTTAATTATAAGTCGTCTACTAAGTCGTCCAGCTGGAAGACCTTCCAGACGACTTATAATAAGTCGTCTAATAAGTCGTCCAGATGGAAGACTTTCCAGACGACTTAATTAAGTCGTCCGATAAGTCGTCCAGCTGGGAAGACTTTCCAGACGACTTATTATAAGTCGTCCGATAAGTCGTCCAGCTGGACGACCTTCCAGACGACTTATAATAAGTCGTCTGCGCAGTCTTTTGGATTGAAGTAAATACCTGACTCAAGATAGCAGCTTTCATTGATCTGCGGCCTCTGCTGCCCTCGTAAGCCAGTATCGGTGGAGACGGACTGTCTGCTCTGGGACCACCAATACTAGCACCCAATTCCGGCATAGCTGTGTACGTCCAGACCTGAAGAACTTGTATAAACCCATCCACGGTGTAACAGCCAGCAATTTCTTTGTTCCACAAAGAGTCCATCAGCACCTTAAACGCGACTCTCCCCCATGGATAATTCTCAAACCGTTCTAAATCCATCACTAGCCTTGCCAGAGTAGATCGTGTAGCGGTTGAAAACTTTCTCCCTTCAATGAATCCAGTGAAGATGGAGAGGTACGCGAGCCGCTTGCGATCTTCCCTGGACCAATCCCCGCATCTCTTCAGTGCTGCTATTATCTGATCAGTAGTTGGCCCAGCTTCCAGATGAACTCCCAGCATCCCCCAGAAAGAAACCATCTCTGGGGTAACGTCACATTTTGGTGTCTCAAGGTCCTCGATGTACTCGCAGTTTAGACCAGTGAGGTTTTCAAACTCTAACAGTGAAAACCTCAAAGGTTCTGGACCAACGAGAGACCACATCTCATACTTCTTCTTAATGTCCAGCTTGAAACTGAGCATGTAGTGAACCAGCCTTGAAGCCCAACCAAATCCCTGCTCCTTGAACTTGATGAAAACTCCCAAACTCGACTCCTTGAGCTCTTCAAATTCGTCATCAGTAAGAGCTTTCCTAAGAGCAGTATGCAACTTGCTGTTATCCGTATGATACGAAATGCTATTGTGGGCTTCTGGCTCTTCCCCTGATGTGTATAACCTACGGGGGAGTTCTGGAATATCCATCCTTTTTGTCTGCAAAATAATCAAAGACAACAATATAAGTCCAGACGACTTAGTAGACGACTTAAATTTAAGTCGTCTGGAAAGTCTTCCAAATGGACGACTTATATTTAAGTCATCTACTAAGTCGTCCAGTTGGAAGACTTTCCAGACGACTTAAATTACTTACAAGTCTTCCAGTCGCAGAAGGAGTTGGAGTACTCGTCATTGCGGTTATAGATCTGAAAAAATAAACGTGAAACGGTGAGAATGAGTAAATTGATAGAGACAACGTTTTATGTTCATCTTTTCCTCGAGATTGATGACTTAGCGGCGTTAGGGTTTACAGAGAAACGGCGCTAAGGTTTACAGAGAAGAAGCGGCGGCGCTAGGGTTTAGAAGAAGCGGCGGCGCTAGTGTTTAGAGGAAGCGGCGGTGAGAACGTTGGTGACCACGGTGGCGAGGGCGACGGTTTGTTCGGAAATAGTGGAAGCGGCGGCGCTAGGGTTTAGAGGAATCGGCGGCGCTAGGGTTTAGAGGAATCGGCGGCGCTAGGGTTAGAAGAAGCTGCGGCGACAACGGTGAGAATGAAGTGAGATAGATAGCTGACGTTGAGAACGATGGTTTGTTCGGAAATCGTGGGAATTCGAAATCGCCTTTGAGAGAGAACTGTTAGGGTTTCTGAATTTCGCGAAAAATGAAACAAAAAAAATAAAAATCACCTTATATATTGGGTAAATAATCCGGTTAGCTTTAAAAGTACATTGGTAAACTTTAAGGTTTGGTCCGGTTTAGACGACTTATTCTGGCTGATAATGTACAACAGACGACTTAATATTTAGTCGTCTGTTTTCAGACGACAAAATATTAAGTCGTCCTAGACCCTAAAATGAACCCCTAAACTAAAATGACTAGATTAACTAACTAACCACGTTATAAAATCAAATTATACTTAAATAGTGTTTACTATACACAGAAATGAACACGCATAAGTAATTTTAAAAATTTTCAAAAACGGTTTTAATGCTTTCCAAAATCTAACCCTAAGAACACATACAATACTACAACATATGTTGATGAAACATAAACTAAAGAATATCATGACTCACTACTTTCACTCATCTATGCTGAAAACAATTGAAATTTGTTATATCTTAATTTATACCTCCTAAGACATATGTTAATTACATAATTCCCATTTTTCACTTATCAAAATATTTTTTACAAAATTTTTAAATTATGTTTAAGACTAACTGTCCAGACGACTTTCAGTTAAGTCGTCTGGACGACTTATTTTCAAGTCGTCTAAACAGACGACTTGCGAGGGGTAGAAACGTAAAAAAAATTCCGTTTTTTTGTTTGGTCACAAGGGGATAGTTGTAATTTCAATAGCCTTTTAGGTTACTTTTGCCTTTGACCCAAGTTGGGGTATTGTTTTGGGTTTGACTCCAAGTTTTGAGTCACACCTGGCAATTCTCCCTAAAAGTTATCATTTTTATGATTTATCTATAAAACACCATCTTTCCAATCGATGCGTAACTCTGTGGTAATAGAAAAGTTTTTACAAAAAAAACAAAATCTATGTTTTTTTTTTTTGTTAAAGAAATCTATGTTTATTAGTTTATTACATGTATAAATTATTCGTGAGTGACACAAAAAAAGTATAACTTTAAAATTCAGATTAGTTGGCATAACCCCCTTTTTGGACAATCAGCATAACCCATTTGATTACAATATAATGTAACAAGTAAGTGAAAAAAGTGACACACATTAATCTAAGATTGAATTAGAAGGGATGCGTTAACTAACTATGGTCACCTTCGCTTTAACGTCGGCTCTTAAGCCTTTATGCAATTCTAAGATAATAATAAATTTTGCAGGTTTACGCTACTATGCTAAATATAAAGTTGCATCAAACATAAAGATTATAAGAACTTCTCTTCTTATTAGATTTAGAAACTCTCTCAAAACTAAACTTTTCAATGTGTTTCTCTTAATGGAACATCTCTCCATGATAACGCTTTATATAAGAAGAAACTACATCTTTTCCTAAGGGCGAAGCTACATATTTTCCTAATAATAATATGGAAACATTCCTAAGCTCGATATGTTTTCCTTTTTCCTTAACCCATCAAACTTCACTTTAATGAGTTAACTTACTCCTCAAGATAATTGAAATTATCCAACATTCTCCCCCTTAATTCCAACTTGAATCTTAGGTATGTTGATCTTCTGAACTCCGATGAACTTCCATAGACCGTTAATAGGTGCATCGCATTTCTTCGACACGATGTTGCATCAGAACGTGAGTATAGATGCTTCACTGCTTCTCTATGATTCTCTCTTAAGCATCCTATGGTGCTTCGATACAATGTTGCATCAATCTCAGGCTCCTCCTCTGCCTTTGATACTTTCAAACTCGTGTGCATCAGAACGTGAGTATAGTTACATGACTCCATCTTCGTCTTGACAAGTATACCTTGCGCATATCCTTCTTGTTTGATGTGAATGCCATCAGCTCCTTGCGTTACTTCTATACCAAGATAGTATGTAAGCATCTCAAGGTCTGACATCTCAAATCTTCTTGACATATCATCTTTGAATTGCTTGATAACATTGAGCGAAGTCCCTGTTACAAACAAGTCATCGATGTATATAGCTATGATCAGAAGCTCCCCCTTCTGTTTCTTTGGATATACCGCAGGTTCCTTGGTGCACTTCGTGAACTCCATCTCCTTGAGAACACGGTCGAGTTTGATGTTCCAAGCTCTCGGAGCTTGACGCAAACCGTATAGTGCTTTGCTAAGTTTGTACACAAGATCCTCCTTTCCTTTCTCCACAAAGCCTTCTGGTTGAGTCACGTATACATCCTCATTTAAGTCTCCATTCAGGAACGCAGTTTTCACATCTAAGTGATGGATCTCCCATCCATTAGTTGTTGCTAACGCCAAGAGTAGTCGTACGATTTCTATCCGAGCAACTGGTGCAAATACTTCGTCGAAGTCTATGCCTTGTTGTTGCACGTAACCTTTTGCAACTAGCCTTACTTTGTATTTGATCACCGTTCCATCTGCATTCCTCTTGATCTTATAGATCCACTTCAAACCTATCGGTTTCACACCTGCCGGTTTCTTGACGAGCTTCCAGGTCTTATTTTTGATGATAGATTCGATCTCTGCCTTCATTGCATCGATCCAAGCTTGTATCACTGCAGCTTTGATGTAACTTTCTGGTTCACCATCGATGGTGAGCAAGAGTCTGCCACCTTCAAATTCAGCAAGTAGGATGTAATCATCGAACCGCTTTGGTTTTCTGATGTTACGACCATATCTTGATGTTACATGCTGGTCTTGGTTTGCATCGTTGTTCTCTGCTAGTTGCTCTTGTTCACCTGCGTCTACAACTTCTTCTTCTTCTTCATTATTGTTTTGCTCTTCGTGGTGTTGGTGATCTTGATGCTCATCACCATCTCCTTCTTCTGTAACATCAATATGAGGAAGCTTGAATGATCCTGGTTCTTCGTCTACGTTTGTTGATAGTGTATACGATGCGGTGAGATGTCTAGTTACACCGTTTTCTTCACAAAAACGAATGAAATCAGAAGATGTGAACTCTCCTCCTCTATCGGTGCGAAAATTCTTGAGTTGTAGCTTCGTTTGATCCTCCACGAACTCCTTGAACATTTTGAACTGATCGAACGCTTCACTCTTCTCTCTTAGCAGCATCGTCCACATATATCTTGAGTAATCATCAATTAAGACGAATACATATCTATTGTTTGCTGGTGTTGATGGTGATATCGGACCGCACAAGTCACCATGTACCAACTCCAATGCGTGTGATGCTCGATACTTTGCTTTAGGCATGAAAGACTTCCGAGTTTGCTTCCCAACTAAGCAGGCGTTGCACACATTTTTCTCGTGTATCACCTGAGGCATCCTTACTACCATCTCTTTGTCTACCATATTCTTCATGACTCCAAAGTTCACATGTCCTAGCCGTGCATGCCACGTCCATGTAACATCAGTTTCTTGTATTTGAAGACACTTCGGATATTCAACCTCCATTGGCGTCTTGTACAATCGGTTTGGCTGCCTTGCGACTTGTACTAATAGCCTTCCACGGGAATCTTTCAGCATCAGTAAGTCTTCTTTCATATTAACCTCACAACCCATCTCGGTTGCTTGTCCAAGACTTATGATAATGTGTTTAAGACTTGGGATGTAGTAGATATCTTTGAGTGCTCTTCTCTCCCCTGTTTTTCCGATGAACGTGATCGAACCTTTCCCAACAATCTCGATGTTTGATCCATCACCGAATTTGACTTTGCCTTTGATGCTATCATCTAGGTTTGAGAAGAACTCTCTCTTGCCTGTCATATGGTTACTTGCACCATTGTCAAGGTACCATATACTCGTATTTCCATTGCATTCATCAAACCTCTTAGGAAACACTCTCTCTTCGTTGAGGAATACTACTTCATGCATATATAATGCATCCGCTTCTTGTGTTTCCGTTAGGTTAGCTTCTTCTCTTGGTCGTGTAGGACAATGTGACACGAAGTGCCCCATCTTGTCGCATCGCCAACATCTAACCTTAGAGTAGTCTTTCTTGGTCTTGTCTGAAGCTTCTCCTCCTTTGTTATGACCATCAGAAACATTAGACCTTCCTTGTCCTCTTCCTCTTCCACCATAACCTCTACCTATGCCTCTTCCTCGCGAGTTGTTATGGCTTCCACTACCTTGCATATCATTCTTTCCAAACATGAGCTTTGATTGACCTTCATCTTGGGTTTCTTCTTTGATGCGTTCTTCGAAAGCCTTCAATCTCCCAACAATGTCTTCGAATCCCGTTGAATTTAGATCCAGCACTTGTTCTAACAAAGCTACGATGTGAATGAACTTCGTTCTTGGAAGTCCCTTCAGAAACTTCTTTACCAGCTTCGATGCTTCCATTATCTCTCCTAACGCGGCTGCTCTCGATGCTAAGCCTGAAAGTTTTCCTGCGTAGTCATCCACAATGTCTGTGTCTGTCATCTTTAGTTTGTCGAACTCAGACATCAAAGTTTGTAACCTTGCTTCTCTCACGCGATCAGCACCTAGGTTACGGGATTTGATAGCTTCCCAAATCTTCTTCGATGTATCATGTTCTCCAATCTTAAGTATTAGCGCCTCCGGGACTGATTGAAAGATTAGAGCAATCGCCATATTGTTCTTCTTTGCATCGTTACTCCCTGGATCAATCGTATCCCAAACTTCGTATAAACGAAGCATCACTTTCATTCGCATCGACCATACGGTGTAGTTGGTCGATGTTAGCATCGGACATCGTATGTCCTTCTTCATCTCAAGACCTTTATCACGTGCTTGAGAATCGTCTCCCATGTTTTGATCGAAGTTACAACTCCTCTTGTAAACGACCTTCGAAACCTGGAGCTCTGATACCAATTAAAGTTGCATCAAACACAAAGATTATAAGAACTTCTCTTCTTATTAGATTTAGAAGCTCTCTCAAAACTAAATCTTTCAATGTGTTTCTCTTAATGGAATATCTCTCCATGAGAACTCTTTATATAGGAAGAAGCTACATCTTTTCCTAAGGGCGAAACTACATCTTTTCCTAATAATAATATGGAAACATTCCTAAGCTCGATATGTTTTCCTTTTTCATTAACCCATCAAACTTCACTTTAATGAGTTAACTTGCTTCTCAAGTTAATTGGAATTATCCAACAAAATAAATTTGTCGTCGTTCAAAAATTCACTGACCAAAAAAACTCACCAACCATCGAATGTCTGTGTCGGATAAATACATAGAATTCGTCTGAGACCAACGTTTCGAATCATCCTACTTTGCTTAAAAAGAATCACCTTACTAGAACTGGAACTCAAATATTACAAAGTCAAATTAAGGAGGAGGTGATACAAAACTCTTTATCCAGAAAGGGTAGATAAGGTCGGTCGGTATATTAATACATTAGAAAGACTTGAAGGTTTGATGAGGTAAGAAATATTCAAGAAAGCTTTCACCTTACACATATGGAATTTGAAACTTTTATATAGTGATGGAATATATGATAAAACTACGACAGTTTCAATTTTCGAGAGTGATGTTTGCGATAAATTGTTATCAGTTAGGAAGATAATTTCAAAACAAAAAATGACATACGTTTGCAACTTACTTAAAAAAAATACAACAACCACAAGGAACCTTCGGCGATATTGAGACCAAACATATATCCTAGACTTAAATTCAAAAGCGGATAGTCTAGCATGTGGTGTTCACATTCAATCGTTCTATTTTATCCATATAGATATGGAATCCTCTATTTGGTTAATAGAATCTTAAAAGAGTCTGTTTACGTGATGACAAAAACAATCACCTTACTAATTATTTATGTAAATCGTTGAGAAAGAAAGATTAAAATATGTGTGGTTGCTTCTCTTTAAGGCAGAACACTCTTCTACCAATGCATTTTAACATCTTACAGCTTTGATAGATCGTTAAATCTTGTTTATCTTCGGCGCAAAAACAGTCGATCAATTTAGTCAAGAAACACTCGATCAATAAGCTATTATGCACTTTAAACTTCTACAAACCTAGACTCATTATACTTCGCCTAGTTACAAAAATCAAACAAGTAATAAAAAGAAGATATAAGCCTTAGATAGAGTGTCTACTTAGGCAAAAATAATCGGCAAATGAGAAACTATATTTTTGTCATGTCACTTCCTCTATTTGTTTTTACAAAATGATCTTTTAACTTTTTACTTAAACAATTATAACCGAAAATATTTTTTAGTGATTTATGTAAATATAATTATATTTTTTATTTACATAATAGTTTGTAAAGAAATATTTAGTGTAAATAATATCATAATTTTATAAAATATTAAAATAAATTGGGTTGGTTTTCAATTTTCACAAATAAAAAGTATTATTTGTAAACTTAGAAAAAAATATATCAAGAATATTTTTTTTCAGGAGAGAAAATAGAAAAATACATCGGAGACAAATCCATCTCTATTATGAAATTCCTCTATTTTAGAGAAAAAAATAGAAGAATACATTGGAGATGGTCTAAGGCATGGCCGACGTAAATGATCGACGTTGAGATTTTAGCTTTTCTGATTTTTACTATTCTAATGTTTCAATATAATTTGAATATTCCCTTTACTTTATAATATAATGGTTTAAAAGTATTTTTTTGTTTCACTATATAATTTTTTTTTATATTTCAATGTAACTTTATATTTATTGGATATTCTGTGACTAATTAAATTATGTAAATTAATGTGTAATTGATTAAATTTATATATTAAATGACAGTTTTCTAAAGTAATAACTTTTAAATATTACAGATTTTAATTAAAACTGGAGAATAAAAGCTTTAGATAGAGTGTCCAAGTAGGCGAAAATAATCGGCCAATGAGAAACTATATTTTTGCCATGTCACCTCCTTTATTTGTTTTTACAAAATGATCCTTTAACTTTTTACTTAAAAAATTATAATCGAAAATATTTTTTTAGTGAAATATATTATTTATATAAATATAATTATATTTTTTTATTTACATAATAGTTTGTAAAGAAATATTTAGTGCAAATAATATCATAATTTTATAAAATACTAAAATAAATTGGGCTGGTTTTCAACTTTCACAAATAAAAAATATTATTTGTAAACTTAGAAAAGAATATACCAAGAATATTCTTTTTAGGAGAGAAAATAGAAAAATACACCAGAGACAAATCCATCTCTATTATGAAATTCCTCTATTTTAGAAAAAAAAAAATAGAGGAATACATTGGAGATGGTCTAAGGCATGGCCGACATAAATGATCGACGTTGAGATTTCAGCTTTTCTGATTCTTACTATTCTAATATTTCAATATAATTTGAATATTACCCCTTTTTTATAATATAATGGTTTAAAAGTATTTTTTGTTTCACTGTATAAATTGTTTTTATATTTCAATGTAATTTTATATTTATTGGATATTGTGTGACCAATTAAATTATGTAAATTAATGTGTAATTGATTAAATTTATATATTAAATAAAATTTTTCTAAAGTACTAACTTATAAATATTACAGATTTTAATTAAAACTGATTATATTTTGAAACAAATAGAGTAATCTATAAACTAACTCTATATAGATATGATGACAAAATTGTGAAGTGGTCTCACCTTGAATTTCTCTCATTCTATGCATTCCTAATTGGAAGGAGATAATCAACATCTAATATTTTGTTACTCTCAGCATATTAGAAATGGTCGAACCGTAAATCAATTAAGAATGATGTAAGGAAGACATAAAGATGTATTTCCAGTTATTACAAACATAGATTCAATTGACAACAACTTAATTATGTCCAGCATAGGACAACAGAGAAGAGTTTCCATACCTTCTAATATTATAATATCTCACTATATTAGTGGCTAAATCAGTTTTCTCTAGCACAAATACTCAATTCATTCTTGGAGTTTAAGCTTTTCTATATAATGATATTAGTAGTTTGATCCAAAAAAAAAAGAAACGGTCGAACTTTACATTGTAATTGGAGAAAGAAAACAAACAAAAATCAACCGAAGACTTTTAAGGTATATGAAACAAAAATTAGAAATAACAATTCTCTGCAATTAAAGAATAAGGCAATAAAATTGTAAAAATACAAAATAAAACAAAAAATATACTCAGAAAGAAAGATTTAGTAAAATAAAATCATAATATAATTTCCTTAATTGATAGTGCTCAGTTACACTAAAAAGTCTAAATTTACAACATACACAGTTTTATTTACATCTTTAAACCTATTATCTAATTAAAATGATCCTAAAAAAGTGCCAGCATGAAGAGTTAGAAAATATACGATAAAATATAATATATAACGTGAACAATACATTATCACTGATCACTAAAAAATCATGTTAGTAGTAATAAAAATGAAATTACAACACATTTATTAAAACCATAGAATGGCACGCAACAAAGTGTTATTAAATATACAAACTACAAATTAAATATGCTCAACGCAAACACACATAAAAATGAGACATCATATTTGGATATATTTAAATAAATAATTTTGAATATATTATATTCTTGATAATTTTAAAATTACTTAAAAAGAAACTAAATTATTAAAAAATTAATATACAAATAAAACTAAAGCAATATTTTGTAACGTCAAAATAACAAATGAATAAAAAATATATTATGTTAATACAATAGATTTTAGATTTTAAAGACTTCTAATTCATGTAATATTACAAAATTAAAAATTTGTTTATTACAATTAATATTTTACTATTAGATATATTAAAATAATATTCTAGATCGATATTCAATTGTCAGTTTTTAACTATTACACGTAAAAAAATATTATTAAGTACGTCTTTTTTTTTTGAAAAGGGGGTTTATATTTTAAGTAGGTTATTGGAGTACTTTTTCTTTTCGTGAATTTATTCGAGATGAGATTCCGATCTTTTAAATTAAGATAATTTATGTTATATACATAATTATATTTTTTTACATAACTCTAAAATTTTGGACTTGATTCTTCATATTTTATTAGTTAATTGTGTTACATATAAAAAAAATACTTACTTCAAACTAAAAATATAAAAAAAATCAAATTAAAAAATTTGTTATATATAATTTAATATACAAAAATTCACATACAAATAAAAATGATAAATGTAAAAATTTAAATATATTATCAGCGCGGAAAAATGATCTAGTAATTTATAAAACAAAGATAGAATAACTCAAACGATTTCACATATTTTAATCGTCTGCTTGTTTCTTATTCAGGCTTAATTGGTTTAAGTTTATAGCTTCACGTTAATACAAACGTTATTAACAAAATAACACATCATAAATCTACATACAGCGGAGTCAGATTATTGGCAAGGGGATCAGTTGATCCATGTGAATTTATGATTAAAATAATTTTTACATGTATATTTCTAAAAAACTTTGAAAATATTGCAAAATTTTGTTATTGACCCCTATAATATATGTTTATTAGGAATTGACCCTGCTAAAAAAAGTCTGCACTGTATGCATATCCGATTAAATCCTATATGTATTTGAGCGTTCATATTCGTCTTAGTCGGTCCTAATTAGCCTAAACAGGTCAAGCATAGACTTACGGTCTCCTTTTATATTCAAAATTCTAAAACGCAAAACAATTTTTTCTTTGAAAAATACATAACGTGATCTTTAATATGCAGTCTTAAAAAACTCGAGACCGACACTGGTTTAACTACTAGGAATATTTTTCCGTATATGCTTTAATATGGATACTAGATTAAGATTCGCGCCTTGCACGAAATAAACATTATATATATAAATTATTTTATGTATTATGTTCTTACAAAATAATAAATATATATTCAATAATTAAAAGTCAGTAACTATTACATATATAATTAAATTAGTGCGAACGTAACAATTTTTTTTTTTCGAACTCTTAACAGTCCATTGTTAATTTAGTCAAAGCACCAATTGCATAAACCAAGTTTTACTATAAAAAAAAAGATTTGAGAAGGGGAATGATAAGAGTCAGATAAGGACTTATTGGCCACTAATCTCCCACCACAACATACAATCTAATATATTTGGACTTATACATTACGAATATATCCACATAGTTTATTTAGATTTATATATACACGGACATGCATGTCTTAACTAGTTCTAGAAAATTTTACGAAAACGTAAATGACGGATTATGGTAATAAAACAAGTACGTTTATTTACGTTTTTTTTTCTTATTTACGGGTTTATATATAGACAATGTTATAAATCATGAAGTGGATTGCCATTAATCAGGTCCAGACCGAGACCGGTCCAATACCTAGAAGATGGAGAGATGGCTGAAGCCTAGAGAGAGTAGAGAGAGAGCCGACATTAGGAGAGAGACGGCCACAAAGCTTAGAGAAAAGGAATCTCTTTCCCTTTCTTAGTAGATATAATCTTTCCATTATTATGTATTAGTAGTTTTCCTAATTCTAGTGAGTTTAGGTTTTAGATACTTTCCATTTATCTTCATCTTGTAATCCTTATATAAAGGAACCCCCTTAATCATTAATAATAACACAGAAATATTCAGTCTCTAAACTCTCTAATTACAACACGTTATCAGCACGATAGACTCCAAAACCCTGAGACAAAACCTAACCTAAAATCCCTCACACATAAACCCTAAATCAGGCGCAACTTAAAATTGATTTATCTCTCAAACCCTGAGGAACCAGACGACGAGCCACATATCATCTTGAAACTCTTGACGAGACGAATCCATCAGCGCAAACCGTTTGTCGATCCGATCTCAGACGCGCTCTCACTCGCAGGAACAATACTCGGCGCCGTCTTGATCTTTTGGAACCCTAATCCGAACCAACAAGTTTTTCTAGCCAAATTCAAATCCTGTGAAAGATAAGTTTATCATACCTTAGTTGTTTGATGATATCTTGTTCAGATTATGGTGTTCATGTAATCTAATACTCCTTGTTTTTATTTCATGAGCTAAGAGGAGTTGGTGCAAAGATCTCAAACACAAAGCTGTTTGCGATCCATATACTGACCATGAACCGACGATCTCAAGCTTGACCAGCTCACGGTTCTTCTCATATTGCTTCCTGTTCACAACAGAGCCAGCCCACGTTCGCATCATAGCCAGCTCGCAATTCAGATCAGCTGCTTCCAAAGGCAGCAGCTCGCGAACTAGATAAGAAGAAGACGCGACCCGATCGCGTCCGACTACCTCAGCACACATCCGTGACCAGAGGCAAGACCGTTCCAGACAGCTCGCGTCCCGTCCCAGCTTGCGACCCGATAAAGAGCCAGCTCGCGTCCGTGTGCAACTAGAGGTTCATATGACTTTGGTGGTCCGGTTCAACCCTACAAAATAAAAGTAATTCGAAATCTGAAAACAAGAATCGAATTTGGTTGTTTTGTAAAGATTGAAACCTTAAAATATAATCTCTAAAACTAAAGGCCATAGGTTAAATAGATCAATCCCCTATGAGTAAATCAAAGCTCTATAAGTTCGATCTAAAACCTAAAAACGAGACTGATTCATTGATCAATTAAAATCAGAACCTTAAAGGTTTTTGAATCTCAAATCAAATCCCCTTGATCAAAGATCAAAGTTTTCGAAATCCCCTAAAACCCTAATTTTGGAAAATCGGTTTTAATTTTGATTTGAAACTTGAGTGTTTGATTGATCGCCTAGAGCTATGATTAGGATTGTTTTAAAACTTGAATCTGAATCTTGTTTAAGCTAAAACCCTAATCTCGAATTTAAAATCCTAAAGGCTTTGAAACCTTAAACTTTAAAGATTGAAAGTTTAATATTGTTTTGAATGAGAGTTAGGTTGCTAGAGTGCTTGATTCTAAAATCTAATATTACCAACCTTGAAATTGGTAAAACTTAATAGAAATGCAGCTAAGAAATAGAATTGAATGCATCTAGATCCCGTTTTGTATATGGCTGTGTGGCCTAATACATTGTTCATACTTGCGGCCTTGTGCCCTTGATTGATTAAAAGCCGTGTGGCTTAGTGAATATCAAAGTGACCGTGTGGCCTAGTATCCGGATGGTTATAAACCGGATTGCATCATGATCCGATCTTTAAGATCGTTGTATCATATAACAATCGTGAAGCCTAAGCATCACAATGCAAACCCGTGTGGCTTAAGCATCATAAATAGACTTATGAAATCATGTGCACTGATTATTTAAATTGGTTGCAAGAATTCTAAATCATAAATTGATTAAATGATTTCAGATGTCGAGATTTGAGCCTTCGGATTATGCTGCCCTAAATCTCTCTGGAGATAATTATCAAGAATGGGAAATGAACACTTCAATTGCCCTGAAGTCTAGAGGACTCGGGAAATGTATCATTGAAGGAAATGATGAAATTGAAAGTGAAAAGCATAGAGCCATAACAATTATGCGCTACCATCTCATTGAGAAACTGAGAAATCAGTATGAAAATATAGAGGATCCTTGTGAACTTTGGACAAGACTAGAATCCAGATACTCAATGATATTTTGGCGAAAGACCATGAATGTGCGTCGCACCATATCTCGATGGAAACGAGAGAACCCCTCGAACTCTGGGAAAAAAATCGAGGCAATCAAGGAACAGCTAGAGAGAGCCCAGTCGGATCCAAGTATCCCGAGTGTTTAAGTATTAAATCTGAAATGGAATCTGTGTGCAGCTTTCCATGAAGAGGAGTTATACTGGCGACAAAAGAGTCGTGCCCTATGGCTTAAAGATGGAGATTGTAACACCAAGTTTTTTCACGCGGTTACAAAACAAAGAAGAGCTAGGAATCGAATCATAAAACTCAAAAACCCAGGGTGGGTTGGGCTGAGAGTGAGGCAGGAATCGAGAATGTGGCATCAGAGTATTTCCAAGGTATTTTTACTACCTTGGAACCAGGCGACTTTGAGGAAGCACTGCGGTATGTTACTGCAAAGGTTACTCCATCCATGAATGCGGCCCTGGTGAGACCTCCATCGGATACTGAAATCATGAAAGCAGTTGAAGAAATCAATCCAGATAAAGCACCTGGCCCAGACGGCATGACAAGCCTGTTCTATCAACGCTTCTGGGAGGTCACAGCGAAAGATGTAATTTCGATGGTGAAAGATTTCTTTAGCTCAGATTCCTTTGATCCGAGGCTGAACCAAACGAACATATGTCTGATCCCCAAGACATAATGCCCTATGGAGATGACCGAATTCCGCCCTATAAGCATATGCAATGTTAGTTACAAGATCATCTCGAAGATAATCTACTCCCGCTTAAAGAAGTACCTACCAAAGCTTATCTCGGAGACGCAATCCGCCTTTGTGGCGAGACGACTCATATCTGATAATATACTCTTAGCATATGAAGCTTTTCACGCCCTCCGTACGAATCCCATGTGCAAAGCTAAGTATATGGCTATGAAGACCGACATGAGCAAAGTTTATGGTAGAGTTGAATGGAGCTTTTTAAAAGCTCTTCTTCTCAAGATGAGTTTTGCGTAAAAATGGGTTTATTAGATATACTGGTGTTTCTTCAGTATCTTATCAAGTCTTACTTAACGGAGAACCCAAGGGAAATATACATCCATCTCGCGGGCTGCGCCAAGGCGACCCTCTGTCCTCATTTCTCTTTATACTGTTGACAGAAGTTCTAATTTCTCAACTGAGAGGTGCAGAGGAGGAAGGCAGGCTGACAGGTTTAAAGATTGCTCGGGCGAGCCCAGCATTTTCACACCTCCTATTCGCTGATGATAGTCTATTTTTCGTTAAAGGAGATGTCCAACAAGGTGCTGAGTTGATACGGATCATAAATCTATATGGGAGAGCTTCGGGCCAATTACTAAACCTAGCGAAATCTTCTATCATGTTTGGCAACAAAGTAGGACATGAAGTTAAGGTAGCGATGAAACAGTTTCTGGGTATAAATAAAGAGGGTGGAATGGGTATGTATCTAGGACTCCCGGAGAAAATTTGTGGATCAAAGCGACAAGCCTTTGCTTTCATTAGAGACCGGCTCAATGATCGCATCAATTCATGGTCGGCAAAACTACTCTCTAAAGGCGGCAAGGAAGTTTTTTAAAATCTGTAGCACAATCTCTACCCACATACGTGATGTCTTGCTTCCTTTTACCAAAATACATCTTAATAAGCTCCAAGGGGAAATTGCAAAATTCTGGTGGAGTACGAAAGGAAACAATCGCGGTTTACACTGGATTGCTTGGGGAAAAATATGTGTTCCTTTAGATAAGGGAGGTCTAGGCTTTAGAGATCTCCATAATTTTAATCTGGCCCTCCTTGCAAAACAGCTCTGGAGACTTCTACACCATCCTACCTCTTTACTTGCGTGTGTTCTTAAAGGTAGATACTATCGGCACATTAGCCCAATGGAAGTTAAAACCTCAAATTCCTCATCGTATGGGTGGAGAAGTATTTTAGCTGCACAAGACCTACTACGGGAGGGTTTGCGAAAAATGATTGGATCGGGTTATAATACTCGAGTGTGGATTGACCTGTGGATCCCGACCATACCAGCTCGGCCAGCAATAGACAATGGGGTCTATCGGGACCAAGATTTGTTCGTTAATCAACTTATCGACCAATCCTCTAAGCAATGGAGAGTAGAGATACTCGAGGCCTTGATCGATCCGATTGATATCCCTTTGATTCTTAGTATACGGCCCAACCATTGCTTTAGGGACGATGGGTACTGCTGGAACCACTCAAAGTCTGGTTTGTATACAGTGAAGTTGGGATATAAGCTTGCAAACCAAATGAAAGAGGAGAAATGGGAGGTTGCAGTCACAGAGCCTAGTATCACTCCCCTAAAAGCTATGATCTGGAAGCTACAAGCTCCACGGAAGATCAAACACTTCCTCTGGCAAGTTTTTTCAGAGTGTGTTGCGACATGTAGCCGTCTGGCTGATAGAAACTGTGGAACGGATAGGTCTTGCCCCAGATGTGGAGACGGCGAGGAATCATTGAAACATCTCATGTTCCTCTGTCCCCCGGCGCTTCAAACATGGGCACTCTCCGACATTCCATCAGTTTCGGGTTCTTTCCCGAGAGAATCGCTTTATGAGAACTTTGATTACTTACTTCTTCGTGCAAAGCAGAGTGGAACCCCTGATAATATTCTCGCTAGGTTCCATTGGATCGTATGGTTTATATGGAATGCGAGGAACGAGAAAGTTTTCAATGGCAAGCAAGTCCTCCCGCCAGATACCGTACTACACGCAACCCGGGAGGAAGAGAACTGGCGGGTAGCCCAAGTAATAGAGAAGAAGACGTTACTGGAGATTTTCGTCTTTCGAATGGCGGAAACCTGGAGAACGAGTCACAATTACCAAGATGTCAAGTGGATGCATCCTGGGTGACGAATTCAACGGTTTATAGAGGAGGTTTTGTCTTTGACCTGGCGCCTGGAACACATACGTATTGTTCCCTTGGGATGGACCAGGTTCTCTCTCCCATGCATGCAGAGTTTACTGTTTTGCTTAATGCAATGAGATACTCCTTACAGCTTGGGTTTACATTGATGTCCTTTGAATCGGACTGTCTTCAGCTTGTTAAGCTGATCAACGATGAAGAAGATTGGCCAGCTATGGCTTCAGAATGAAATGAATTCATCCATATAGTATCATCTTTTACAGTTTTTTTCAATTTCTTTCATTACTAGAGAGCGTAATGTAATAGCGGATCTCCTTGCAAAATGAGCTCGTTTGCAAAACTCTATTTTCTCCTATGTAAACTCTGAAATTCCGGGATGGCTAGCTCAAAAAGCTAACATGTTCCTGCTTAATTAATAAATCATGGTGTTTGCAGTCACAAAAAAACACAAGAGATTCAAGGAGAAACTGCCACTAATGGTGACCTTAAATAAATGCTTATCATTTTCGAAAACATAATTAGTGGTTTTGTGATAGAGTATTTAAGGAAATCACAATACTAAACGCCACATATAGTGAGCAATTAGACTGTCCACGTCACTTAAAATAATCCTCCAACCAGAACATTTCTTTTTGCCATGTCAGATAGGCTTGACTCTAATATATTGCGTTTGGGCCTCCGTTGCTTAATTTAATTTCCATGGACTTCATCTGTTTTGGGCTTCAGCCTCGGTCTATTGTGTTATGTCGACAAACCTAACAAAAAAAATGACCTAAAGAACACGGAGATCGCGATGAAACCAAAAGCAGACGGAGGTCTCGAGGATCTACGCCTCTGCCTCTTCATCTTCTCCGATTCAAAGCGGAGAGAGCTCTGATCGATCAACTTCTCCACAAACGAAACTCCTCTTTCATTTCATCAATCAATTTTGTCTTTATGTTTTCGTTTCATCTCCCCATGTTCTTCCTTCTTTATATACCGATTCTCTTTTCTCTTTACAAACACAAACCCTACCAGCTTCTCAAATCTCAACCATGGCGACGAAACCGAATGGGAAGTCTCCCGTCTCATCCGCCTCTGATGAAAAAGTCATGTTCTTCCGAGATGTCTCGCTGGGTCCACACGAAACTCAGCTGCGGTTTCGTCTGATCCACTTTTGGGAGGCTTGGAATCCGATTAAGAAGCCGCTTATCGGCCTTGAGATGCTCCTCATCGACGAACAGGTTACGTCATTTTGTGATTTTAAAAACCAAATTGTAGAAATAATTTACGGTTTATAATTATCGCTTTGTTATAAAACGAAAATCTCGGGATGAAATTGTAGGCTAAAATGTTTTACTATAAACCCCATTAAAAGATCATCATGAAATTTTCAAATTGTTTTCGGTTTATAATAAATGTTTTCAGTTTATAATTGTGCCTTTGAGATAACATGAAATTCTAGGACTCCTAAGTTCATTACTGAAGTAAAATCTTCAGAAACATTTTGTTCTGTTATTTATTTTGTTTTGTCTAATGTTTTTCTTCACAGGGAATGGTGATTCAAGGATTCATTTCGCCGTCGTGTATTGAAAAGTATTTGGGTACAATGAAGCGAGGAAAAATTTACAAGCTCGACAACTTCTATGGATCGAGTAACAAGTCGGTTTATCGGGTTTCTGATCATGCCGTTACAGTGTCGTTTTCGTGGAACTCTGAACTGTCGGAGCTTCAGAACATCACCACCCCTTTTGATGAAGACAGATTCTGGTTTCATTCGTACGAGGTTTTTGAAGAAAACCGTGACCTCAAAGGAGACCTCTACGGTAAGCTTTGTAATCTACCATAGAATCTTTGATTGGATATATTTAAAAGTTATACTGTGATATTGGTTTGTGTAGATCATTGTCTCAAATAATTTTTGAAAGTCGAACATGTAGATGAAATTTTTTCGGTTATTAGGTTTGTAACGTTAGGTAGCACAACTTATGAACCCTGACTCTTGGATTTTGATGATCATCATAGCATATGTTAGTATAAATGGAGTCGTTGATTACATACAGATAAGTTGTGTTTGTTTTCCATGTTTTGATTAAATATTTAGCTTTTTATTTTGGAGTCATCTAACTTATACATTTTCTGAACAATGTAACATATGTTGTTGGCCACATGAAGTTGGTAAATGGTCATACTCTCACTGAGAGTCCCGTCCTTGACGAAGTGCAAATAGCAGCTGTGAGGCATCTTCTGGTTCATGCGCAATTACATGGGTATGTGTTTTTTTTTTTGTAAAACACCATTTCACTGTACTTCTCTTAACATTCAGCGTGTTTTTTTTTTTTTTGCAGTGGACCTGTGATTAAGCTTTACCTTTGGGACCAGGTCGCAACGGAGTTCTGCAGAAAATTCAAGTCCTGCGAAACCACTCCCACCGTGTTGCTGGTCACGACCGTTAACACAAAGCGTCTAGGAGGTTTCTATTTCCCTCTTTATATTGCTTATTAATATTTATACATGTACAGTTTGAGTTTTAAAAATGGGATTTCCGTAATAACACAGGTACTCTAGCCATCACCTCAATGTCCTCCTCACGGGTTTTTATGGACTATGATGTCCAGCCTACTATAGATTACTTCGGCTGGTAAGTATTCCTGTGATATGCATTTGCAATCTGCCTAAATGACGTTCCCCCGTTACCTCATTGCAGTGAGTGACTAAATCAATGATTTCTACTCTGTCTCAGGTTGGGCTCTAATCCAGCTATTGCTGAGCAGGTTGATGCAGAGGTGGTAACTAAACGTGAGACAATGACTATAGGGGAGTTATTCTCCTACATTAAGCAGGAGTCTGCAAAGGTAAAACTCAATTTAAATATCTCTAATCACTAAGGAAAGCTTATATGGTTATACACTCTCGCAGGAAGCCTTTTTTGAGTGCACGGCTACGATCGATGACGTCGTACATGGCTCTGCTTGGTACTATATTTCGTGCAGTGGCTGCCATACTAAGGTTACTAGTGGCCCAACATCATTGATTTGTACAAACAACAAGTGTGGGAAGGTTAACGTAGATGGTGTTGCGCAGTAAGAACTCTGAACTGAATTTTCAATTACGCTTTATTGGTATTAGCTTCTGATTTGTTAATAACAGGTACATTGCAAGGCTATCTGTTTATGACAACAGTGCCCAAGCCGTTTTTGTGCTACTTGGTGATGCTGGTCGTGCGCTTACTGGAAAGCATGCATCAGAATTAGTTAGCAGCTACTTTGAGGTAACTAATAATCAGTCTATAAACTTACATGAATTGAACTCACACTGTTATGCTGAATGTCAGGCTAATGCTAACGAAGGTGTTGACCAAGAGGTGCCTGTCCCAGTAGCTCTAATCAACACCATCGGACAAAGTCACAAGTTTTGTGTGAAGGTGACAGAGCACAACCTATCAGGCAAGACCCGAGCTTTGACTGTGACCAAGATCCTCCCTCTAGACACTCCAATTGAAACAGAAACCTCGGCAGGAACCAACATTAGTGCAACGTCGAATGAAACATCTCAGACTGGAAATGATGTGTGTGAAGCTTCCAAAAGCCGTGTAGGTGCTGCAGATGCGGGGAGTAAGAGGTCGAGTGACAATGCTAAGGTTGAGAAAGCTAAACGCCCAAAGTCTGGGAAGTAGAGGTTGCAAGTTCCAGTGCACTCAAAGTCTTTGTTTTTAGTTTACTTATTGACTCATGCTTTTCTTTTAAATTTGAATTTTCCAGAGCTTTTCACTTCGCAAACATTTTGTCTCATTTGCATGATTATAAGCTAATAATCATGCAAGTGTTGCTCTATCTGGTTATGAATTATATTACCTTATCGTATGTTTGATCTTGCTTAAGGCAAGTGATTTTCTTTCTAGGCTTTTTATTTCATGTTACCAGGTATTAGCTTACTTTTCAAAAGGTACAGTCAAAGTAGTTGTTACGTATGAAACACGTTTAGGGTAGTGAAGATTCGAAATCTACATTGTCAAGATTATTTTTATAAAGTTACATTCTATTTCTAGCAAATTTCAAACGTGATTGACCCCATAATTAGCAACAAGTCAAGTACAAGGTAATCAAATATTATCCTTTCCAAAAACGTAAGAGGATCTAGCAATTAAGAATCAAATCAATCCATGATTTTTAATCTCCTTCCTTAACCTTCATACGTTTGACTCAGAAAAAAAAATAAACATCATAGTTTCCATTGTCAAAACTCCAAAAGCCTACGTAAGTGTAAAAATTCTTTTACTAACCCATCAAAATTCAAACCTACATCCACATCTCTAACTTGCATTCGGATTGTTTCTAAAGGATAAAGACTTCAAAAGAATGGATAACCCACCTCCTACACCCCCTCTGGAGACTACAGGTACGAACCATTCTTACTTCTTTAGCTCCACGACATGATGTTTACATGATGTTAAACTCAGTAAATTATAAAATGGTATTAGCTTCTCAAGAATTTCTTCATAACCTAAATAATAATGTACGAAATTTTAATATATTTAATGCGATTTCATAAAAATGAAAGTTTAGAAACATAATCTTCATATTAAAGTAAAGAATTAATCTTTTTTTTAGAATATATCAGTTATATTTTTGTGAAATTTTGTACCTACCATCACTTTATTTTTATAATTTTATTTTTTGAAAATTAAATAAACCAAACTACTAAATCCTATAAAGTTAACATAGTCCTGGGGCTATTTACAATTAGCCAGTTCATAAATATATATACACATCTAAGATAAAAACCAAATTAATGCAATGAACACAATAAATATGATTTGGTTAAATTAGATTATAAATAGTTATATTGAATTTGATGGAATATATGTAACACAATATGCCCATAGATAAGTAACTAAACCAATTTCTTATACAAAGTCGAATGTTAATAAAAATAATATATTTTATTTATAGTGATATTTTTATACATATAGATTATAGACGACTCAAATAATACAAAAATATAATAATATTTTTAATATTTAATTATTTTGTTATTCATATTGTAATCAAATATACGTTATTTATTTTAAATAACATTATGTTATCTTCACTAGAGGTATAATTTTGGATATATAATATCTCTACTATTTGGTTATTATTTGAATATATTAGATTACATTTACTTTTCCGATTCAACTAAGATTTTGTGAAGTAGATAATTGAACATATTTTAGACAGATAGATGCGCTCCTTTATATTAATTATCTTCCCGCATCTCAACATTTTTAAATAGTGAAGACTGATTTTTTCTTCTTTTTTCATTAGAAATTATTTATATCAAACATGGAAAGAATTAATCTTTTTTTTTAGAATATATCAGTTATGTTTTTATGAAATTTTGTACCTATCATCACTTTATTTTTATAATTTTATTTTTTGAAAATTAAATAAACCAAACTACTAAATCCTATAAAATTAACATAGTTCTGGGGCTATTTACAATTAGCCAGTTCATAAATATATATATACACATCTAAGATAAAAACCAAATTAATGCAATGAACACAATAAATATGATTTGGTTAAATTAGATTAGAAATAGTTATATTGAATTTGATGGAATATATGTAACACAATATGCCCATAGATAAGTAACTAAACCAATCTCTTATACAAAGTCGAATGTTAATAAAAAATAATATATTTTATTTATAGTGATATTTTTATACATATAGATTATAGGCGACTCAAATAATACAAAAATATAATAATATTTTTAATATTTAATTATTTTGTTATTCATATTGTAATCAAATATACGTTATTTATTTTAAATAACATTATGTTATTTTCATTAGAAGTATAATTTTGGATATATAATATCTCTACTATTTGGTTATTAGTTGAATATATTAGATTACATTTACTTTTTCGATTCAACTAAGATTTTGTGAAGTAGATAATTGAACATATTTTAGATAGATAGATGCGCTCCTTTATATTAATTATCTTCCCGCATCTCTACATTTTTAAATAGTGAAGACTGATTTTTTCTTCTTTTTTTCATTAGAAATTATTTATATCAAACATGGAAAGATACACATATATAGCTAGACAAACTGAAAATAATAGTGTGAGTTTTACAAAAAACAGTATAGCAAAATTATAAAAAGTGTTAAAATACGCTTTTCTGTTGCCCTCACAAAGGCTTGCCTTTATTATCTGAACCATGACATTCTTCTAAATAATTTTAAATAACGATAGGTATAAAAGATACCATAATTTCTTTTCATCCAGAAATTTCTACCGGGATCACACATAAAAGAAAAAGAGGACGTCCACTCGGAGCACGCAACAAACCCAAAGGTGTGTTATTACTCTGAAGATAAATTATTTTCTACTCGAAAAGCATACTATTTTAAACTATGAATATATTTTGCGATCCACCGACGTTCAAACCCAAATATTATGATTGTAAGTTTTAATGGATTTTAATAATATATTTTCACCAATAACTATTGATACACTAATTGAGTTATCTAATTATATCGTACAGGTGGATGTGATAAATGTGACCTTTACGGTATAAAATATTTTCAGCCTATAAACATCATTGTTCGTAAATGCTTACGCTTATACCTCTTAATTGAATTGTTTACTATTTAACCAGTGAGACACAAAAACGCACGAGGGATGAGAAAAGTCATCTTGCTATCCAAACGAACGTCATCCCTGCCGCAAGGTAAATATCTCTGTCAACTATAAAACACTTAAGAAACAATTATAAAAAAATTATACGTTTCATCTGCATATGTTATACGCAATGTTTTAAAAACCGGACCGGATACCGACTCGGCGTACTCACTGGTTCACTGGTCTGACCGGTTCAACCGGTCGAGCCGGGTTTTTTATTTATTATATATATATATATATAATCATATATATAAATCATCTAATGAATAATATCTATAAATAGTATCAAAAATAGAAATAGAACAACTGAATCTTGAATACATAATGAACTAAATGAATACATGACAAATTAAATTTAAAAAAATCTGTTGAAGAATGATAAAATATCTCAAACTTATTCAGTGGTATCATTTCATCTTAATGCCTCCACCTCCGCTCTCTTTCCGACAAAAGTCACAAATCAAATTTCTCTTTCCATTCTGCTCAGTGCGTTCTGTTACATGTCTCCAAGCTATGTCATCTTTTTGATGTACTGAACGTTGAACAAAAGAATAATACATTAATATTGTTATCTCAAATCTTGCGGCTAAAGAGAATCAGTGAATCAAACGATATTTACTTTTTCTTACAATTGTGCAGTCCCAAAATCTTATAACCATGGAAAATTCAGATGATGAGAGGATGGTGTACGAGAGACAAAGAGAAGATGTTTGGGGTTTTTTTTGGAGAAATTATTAAAAAAGGACGGCTATTAAGTATTATCAAGGATTAGCCTAATATAAAACCCTAATTAAAATTTAAAATGTACTAGAACCGGATTTTAGTGTCGACCCGGGTTACTGGTTTCGCCGGTTCTGAACCGATTTTTCTGGTTTTTATCTAATCCGGGTTTTGAACCGAACCGGACTCGGCTTACTTAACGAGTCACAGTCGAACCGGTCTGACCGGCCGGTCCGGTCCGGTTTTCAAAACCTTGGTTATACGAGTAGGTCTACATGCCCCACGAGGATCCCATGGCTTACACCCAACAAGAACAGCGAAGAAAGGTACATATTTTAAACTACTATTTTAAATCAGTGTCGAGAATGAGTGCGATAATTTACAAACCGAATCCGCTAAATGTTAGATAATTTAGATGACAACTTTTGGTTGCTAAGAACCTTCAATGCGGATTACTAAAATCATAAAAGCAATTTTTCTTTATTTGTTTTTCAAAATGGCTTCTTCCCTACGTATTATAGGCAATCAAATATATATTATAGCTCTTACCAAATATTAAACGCTTTTAACTATAAAATATTAAACACAATATGTCTTAACAAATTGAAACACGTTTAACCACAGATAAATGCTCCACATCTAAAACCGAAGATAACCCCATCGTAGAATGCACAAAATGTGGTGCATTAATGTGGACTTCAGAGAGCATTGGTAAGGACTTCAAAACAGGTGAACCGACATTCACAATATGCTGTAACCACGGTCAAATAAAGCTTCCCCCAATCAATCAACCCCCACCCCTGTTAGAAGAACTTTGTCAGTATAGTTGGTTTCGGGATACCATCCGAGTCTATAATTCTGTACTGGTTTTCACCTCCATTGGGATGAAAATGGATTATAGTGTGGTGAATGCTCCTGGACCTTACACTATACGGATCCAGGGTCAAACACACCATAGAATTGGCTCGCTTATACCGCGACAAGGCCGTCCACCAGAATATCTCCAGCTTTATATATTTGATACGGGCAACGAAGTCAAAAACAGTTTAAAAGCGATGGGCCAAACCTCAACAGAAGGTAACCTTGACGAAGCAACCTTAGCGTGCCTCATCGAGATGATTGACGAAAATAATTGTTTAGCTAAGCTTTTTCGACGGGCGCGCGACCACTACGAAGGCAGCAGGCAAGAATTCAGTATTAGGTTGCTCCCAGATAAAGGGAAAGGGAAAGAATACGATCTTCCGAGTACGAGTGAGGTCGCAGGCCTTATCGTAGGGGATATGTCATCAACAATTGGAGAACGAGATATAGTCGTCCAATTCCAATCTGACACTTTGCAGCAGATACGTGACGATCACCCTCTATACATGAGTCTCCAATATCCTCTACTCTTTCCATACGGTGAGTATGGATTTCACCCCGAAATCCCATTACAACTTGAGATAGGCACTTCAAGAACAAGGCAATTCCTGACCATACGCCAATACTACGCTGCTCAGATACAGACACGTCTTAACCAAGGGATGACATTGGTTAAAGGAGGTCGTCTCCTCCATCAATGTTGTGGACGTTTTTACGACAATCGAGGAGGATCGACTAAGATGGGCGAGGAATAACCAAGATGTTTTGAGAGCCGAACTCTACAGTAATGTACCCGATGCTGTTAGCAAAGGTGACACCGATGCTAAAATTATCGGTCAGAGGTTCATACTGCCGCCAAGTTTCACCGGCGGGCCTCGGTACTTAGTCGAAAAATACCATGATGCGATGGCTATTTGCAGAGAGTATGGAAATCCAGATTTGTTTATCACAATGACGGCTAATTCTAATTGGAAAGAAATTAAAGAACATCTTGATAGATACGGTGGGGGCTCCCCCAATGATAGACCAGACATTGAATGTCGGGTATTTAAGATGAAGCTAGATGAGCTACTCAAGGATCTCAAAAAATGAACTTTCTTCAAGCCATACACAGCAGCTCTCCACAGAATAGAGTTTCAAAAAAGAGGCCTCCCTCATGCACATATATTATTGTGGTTTGGAAACTCTTCCAGAACACCAAGTTCAGAGGAAGTAGATGAGATTATTTCATCAGAGCTCCCAAACAAAGAGGAAGATCCGGAAGCTTACAATTTAGTAACAAAACACATGATCCATGGTCCATGTGGTGTCTCTAATCAGAAGTCACCGTGTATGGAAAATAATGTGTGCACAAAAATGTATCCTCGGCCCTATAATGGGAGTACTTCGATTGACAAGTCAGGGTATGTATTATATCGTCGCCGCCGGAATGAAACTGACCCTCTGCGAAAAAATGGGGCAATCATAGACAACACGTTCGTTGTACCTCATAACATTAAGCTGCTAAAGAAGTACGAAGCTCATATTAATGTAGAATGGTGTAATCGTATGAGTGCAGTGAAGTATCTTTTCAAGTACACAACCAAGGGTGTTGAAAGAACATCCGCAATTATCGAAAAGGGAAACCCGATTTCTACCCCTGACACAACAGCATCTGGGGAGCCAAAGGAAAGAGTGTTGAAGTAGCGGAATGAGATCCAAGACTATATCAATGCTCGGTATGTATCTGCTTGCGAATCTATGTGGTGGAATTTCGCATTCCATATACACAAAAGAAAGCCGTCAGTTGAGAAGCTTATCATTCACCTAGAAGGCGAACATAACATCACAATCAAATCAACTGATAACCTCGGCCGTGTAATCCGCAAGCCAGGTATTGAGAAAACAATGTTTACTGAATGGATGGTCTTATGCAGAAGGTCAGAGTTCGCACGGACGCTAACCTATGTGCAAATACCAGAATATTTCGTATGGAACAACACTACCAAAGTCTGGTCTGAACGTAAGAAAGGGAAAACCATTGGACGAATCGTGGCTGTCCATCCATCAGCAGGAGATCGATATTATTTGAGAATCCTCATTAATAAGATCAAGGGTCCTAGGAGTTACGACGAGCTGAAAACTTTCAACGACGTGAAATACCCTGACTTCAAATCAGTTTGCCATGCCCGAGGCTATTTGGACAACGATGTTGAATGGCTCGAGAGTATGTCGGAGGGTGCTAGAACAGCCACCCCATACCAACTCCGCAATATGTTTGTCACCTTTCTAAACACTTGCTTCGTTGTAAGCCCCAAAGGACTATAGGAGCACTCATGGAAATCAATGAGCGAGGACATACTTCACAAGAGGCAAAGGATCTTCGGCCACTCAAATCTGGAACTGGACGATGAGACCCTTGAGCAGTACACGTTAATCGAAGTGGAAAAGTTGATGCGCATGCAAGACCGTTCTTTAAACGATATTAAAGAGATGCCTAAGATCAAACCTGTTTTGCTAAAAGAATTGGGGAACAGTTTGTGGAACCAAGAAATGGATTACGATGTCGCCGAAGAAACGCTCAGACATGACAGTCAGTATAACTTGCTTAACACCGAGCAGCGTGCGACTTACGAATCAGTATTAAACTCTGTTGATAAAAAGGATGGAAAACTATTCTTTGTACATGGCGCAGGGGGCACAGGAAAAACATTCCTCTATCAAACCATCATATCCAGACTTCACTCGAGGAAACAAATCGTTCTCCCGGTAGCTTCTTCAGGAATAGCCGCACTGCTACTACCAAACGGAAGAACAGCTCATTCACGCTTTAATATTCCTTTGAAACTCGCCGAAGATAAGCTCTGCAACATCAAACCAGGTACGATGCTCGCTGAACTCATTGATAAAACGGACCTCATAATCTGGGATGAGGCACCTATGACGCACAAACATGCCTTCGAAGCACTTGACAAAACTTTGAAGGACATAATGTCTATCAAAAATCCCCACGCAATGGATCAAACTTTTGGCGGAAAAACTGTTTTGTTAGGTGGTGATTTTAGACAGATCCTTCCGGTAGTTCCACAAGGAAGTAGAGCTGATATTGTCTTAGCTTCGATAAGCCATTCATATCTATGGAACTTCTGCCACAAGTTCTCTTTGAAGACAAATATGCGAGTCAACCAGGACGAAACAGAGTTCTCTGATTGGCTTCTCAAAGTCGGTGAAGGTCGTCCAGAATCAGTACAGCAGGATGAGGACGATGGCTACCATAACCAAATGGTAAACATCGACCCCTCATTGGTCCAAGAGACTAAAGATGAGTCATTAAAGCAAGTTGTCAATGCAGCGTATGGTGATATCAACCAAATAGAGGCCTCCCAAAGATCCTACACCGATAAAGCTATCCTAACACCCCGAAATGATACAGTCGATGAAATCAATGCGTATACAATCTCCAAAACCGACGGAGAGTCAAAAGACTACTACAGGTACGATAGCTTTGAGGTTTCGGAAACTCAATCTAACCAAAATGATACACTATACGCCATTGAGTATCTCAACTCCATGGAGTTTCCAGGATTGCCTTCCCATAAACTCACTCTCAAAGTTGGGGCCCCGATTATGCTTCTGCGCAACATAAATCAAACAAAAGGATTATGTAATGGTACCCGTATGATCCTAACCCACATAGGCGAAAGAGTGCTTAAGGCAGATATAATTACTGGCTCCCACATTGGAAATGAAGTTTTGATCCCAAGAATAATCCTCTTGCAAGGGGATACACAGCTACCGTTCACTTTACGTCGACGCCAGTTCCCTATCAGATTGTGTTATGCAATGACAATCAACAAAAGCCAGGGCCAAAGCTTAAAAGAGGTTATCCTATATCTTCCTAGACCGGTCTTCGCACATGGTCAACTGTACGTGGCCCTCTCACGTGTAAGAAGCAAAGCAGGACTAAAAATCATCAAAGGCGAAGACTCACACAAACAAAAAGTGAAGAACATCGTCTACAAGGAAATCTTCAACCGCCTTAATTCTCATGAGGGTAAGTAACATTTAAAACTCAGAATCTCATAGAAGGTTGCTAAGTGGTTATCTATCTACTAATTCACATCTACCTGCTATACAGTACTCCAGATACCACCAGAAATGACTCAGAACTAAAACTCCTTCCCTGATGAAGAATACCTCACTACTTACAAGTAACGTCTCCTACTCTACTATCTAATTAATTGACAACTAATACTAATCTATGTTCACTGATTTTTTTAAAAATAAATTTCAGGCTCCCCAACATGGAAACTTCTTCCCTTCCATCACCTTCTTCGTCAAAAGTCCACCATCTTATTTATGTTTTCCAACCAATTTCAGGCTATTTGTTTCTTATGAACCTCAACACAACTTCTGATCTACGAAAGACTTAATCTGTTTCTTACATTATCTATTTTACTTAGCTACTCTTTTGGCTTTTAAACAATTGGGTAAACTCGATATTCACCAATTTTTCAGACATATTGGAACATACAATGCTTCTATTTCAAACAAAAATATTAAAACTTATAATCAAAATTTGATGATCAATACACTTTTCCGCGCATTGCATGCATGATATCAAAATTCGATAATTTTATCACACATTACTATTATTATTTTCATGTCATTTCTTTATTAGATTTAGCATCTTACAAAGCAAGAAGAATAGGAAATTTAAAGTCATCATCACAAGCATAATTCCTAAACTTTTCCAAGGTAAATACTTTTTTTATACACATCAAAAAATAATACAGCTCTAAAATTTTTTTTATTAGTACAACAATAATATCCAATATTTTCCAGGCAAACTTCTACTCAATTCATCACCAGCAACAAATTTCTACTTCAACAAATCAATTGATTACATAAAACATTTCAAAGGGCGAATAAAAGATCATGCAAAAGCATGCAGCAAAGAGTGACTTTAATTCAAGCTTCATTCAGATTATTATTCTCTTTCCCACACAATTTGATACGTAGATTTATTTACATTTTCAAAAAATTTATCATTGTTTTTTTAAAAATCTCTACTTCTCTATAAAATCTAAAACTCGACTTCTGTTTTCCAAATTTTGCTAGACAATTTAAATATATTGAGAATAAATTAAAAAGACATTATCCGCGCGTAGCGCGGACATGGATCTAGTGACGTTAAAAAGCTTATATACTTATACGCATATGATTGTTTAATAAAAGAATTTAATTCATATGACCAAATAGAAAAGTTTTTTAATAAAAGAATTTAATTCATATGACCAAATTTTAGCCAGAACATTTAGTAAACTCTCGATATGTTGAGGAAGGTCATCTAGAGGATTTAGTTCACCGGAAGAGCTCACAGGTTCATGAGAGGTCACGGATGCGGGTGAAGGATATCGGAAAAAAGTTTCCTCAATTTGAACTTGGGGACAAATTTAATCTTACCGAGGGAGGTATTGATAAGCTTTGGAGGTGTTATATAAGGAACATGTCAAGAAGCAAAGATGATAAGAACGAAGAAGAAAGGGGAAACCCGTTAACGACTCAGCTGATGTGGCACTGACCGTTGGGAGTTAGCTAGACTGTTAGGAATTCAGTTACGATCATTATGAGTCGACTTATATAGAGCATAAGAGCATGAGCATCAATGATAGAATTTTTTATATTTTTTTAGTGGGACCATGAATAGTGATAAACTTTTATCTATTGTGTTCTTGCATTGGTGAACCTGAAGAAGGGGTTCATAGGAATAAAATAATATTTTTTTTAAGTTTTCAATATATTGACAATACATGAATAAAATATAATAATTTTTAAAATATTTTAAAATTTTTTATTCAATACATTAAGAATATTCATGAACATACAAAGATTATTCATCTACATTACCAAATTTTTTCCATACATTTTCAACTAAATTAGCTTTCAAACGATCATGTTTCTCTGAATCTCGAACTTCATTGCGAATGCCTAACATATTACCGATATTAAAACTTGTTCTCCTTTTCACCTTGGAACTTCTGCTTGACTCTCCTGACTCGAACTCAGATGTATCAATTTGAGTGTATCCGTCTCCTACTATCATATTGTGCAATATGACACAAGTTCTCATAATTCTTCCTATCTTTTCCTTGTCCCATAGTAGAGCTGGGTTTTTAACTATTGAAAACCTTGATTGCAATACTCCAAAAGCCCGTTCGACATCTTTTCTGGTGGATTCTTGACGTTGAGCAAATAGCTCTGCTTTACGACCTTGAGGAAGTGGGATGGATTGGATAAATGTTGACCAATTTGGATAAATTCCGTCAGTAAGGTAGTAGGCCATACGATAAGTGTGGTTGTTGACCTTGAACTTAACTTTAGGTGCTCGACCTTGTAAAATGTCATCAAAAACTGGTGACCGATCAAGAACATTGATATCGTTGAGGGTACCTGGTAATCCGAAAAATGCGTGCCATATCCAAAGATCTTGTGATGCCACAGCTTCAAAGACAATTGTCGGCTTTCCTGAACCACGTGTGTACTGAACTTTCCAAGCCGTTGGGCAGTTTTTCCACTCCCAATGCATACAATCGATGCTGCCTATCATCCCTGGAAACCCACGTACCTCTCCAACATCGAGTAATCGTTGAAGATCATCCTCATTAGGTCTTCTTAGACACTCATCTCCAAACAATTGTATTATCCCATTAGTGAAATTTTCCAAACATAAATGTGCTGTACTTTCACCAAGTCGGAGATATTCGTCATATGTATCTCCCGATTGACCATATGCTAGCATACGTATAGCTGCCGTACACTTTTGAAGTGCAGATAGCCCGTACCTTCCGTGAGCATTTCTTCTTTGCTGAAAGTATGGAACTTCACTACTTAGGCGATCGACAATACGAAGGAACAAGGGCTTGTTCATTTGAAAAAGCCGCCTAAACATTTCCGGTGGGTATGTAGGATTTTTCTTGAAATAGTCGTTTAATAGTTGATTGTGTCCTAGTTCCCGATTTCTTTCGATATAAGCTCGTCTCTTCGGGTTGTTGGCTTGACCATCAACTATTGAGTCGATGAAATTATCAACTACTTGGTCGACCATTTCTTCTAAAGCTTCATCTACTTCATCACTTGATGAGGAAGACATTGTTGAAGCAATTTATTTCTTTTTTCCTTCCTACAAAGGCAAAAGGGGGTTTGTAAATCATATTTAATCCTATTATTTATTTCTTTTAGTTTTTCATTATATATTTTTTTTTTTGATTATGGCTAGATATTTTTCATTAAATTTTGTTTCTTGTCTATATGGTATGTATTGTTGTCTTTTATCATTTCTTGAATTTAAAACTTAAAAATATTATTTATAAATTCCATAACTTAATTTCATTAAAACTTATAAAAACATAACTATCTTACAACAACATTATTTTTTCTCCTTTAAAACTTATAAAAACATTACCATCTTACAACAACATTATTTTTTTTCCTTTAAAACTTACAAAAACATTACTATCTTACAACAACATTATTTTTTTTCCTTTAAAACTTATAAAAACTTGTGGATATGTAAAAAATAGTGAAGAAAAGTTGTGAACTAACCTCTATGGATTGGTTGATGACAAGGAGAAGTGATCGTAATGTTGACAAGAATCAAAGCTAGTGTGGAGAAGTTAATCAAAGCTAGTGTGGTGATAGTGAGAAGAATCGTGGTGATGGTTGTATGAAAGTGTGGTGATGGTTGAGAAGAATCCAAGCTAGTGTGGAGTGATCATAGTTTTGTGAGAAGAATCAAACAACATTTTATATATAGAGGAGTGAAAGAGGAATTGCACAAACAGAAGTGAGAGACATAGTTTATATGTAGAGACATATTTTATATTTCCGTGAATCAAGTTGATCGGGTACATACACCCGTGAGTACAAAACATAACCTGTGGGTTCATACACCCGTGAGTAGAAAACATAACATGTGGGTACAACAACCCGTGAGTAGAAAACAGAACATGTGGGTACATACACCCATTAAAGCCGATGAAGTTAAAAGAAGTGTAGAAAGATACAAAATTCTACACTCGCCTGTGAATCAAACTGACATTACCTACTACTACAAGCATCCACCTCCTGCAACCCGTGACCTGATACCTAAAGAAACCGAGGTAAAGAACAAGCAACCCGTGACCTGCAAAGCAAAACAGATTCAAACTTATTCAATAAACTTAAAGCAAAACATATTCAACAAATGCCATCAAGTTCATATAAACCATTAACCTACTCAAAATTTCAAAAAAAAAAATTAAAGCCACTGACCAAATCAAAGCATTTCAGAAATGAGTTTATTTTTTAGAGACACTTCTTGATCAGAAAGTGTATCTTCAATATTTGCTAGCAAACGATCAAGGATTTTCTGTTTGGATATGTTATTTTTGACAGCTAATATGCTCTCTATCTGATCAAAAGCTGCTTCATTCGCGTGCTTCTTGCGTTTGGCTGCTTTGCTAGCCTTAACACCATGAGGCCTAAAATCTTCCTCGGCAGGCACCTCCTCCGCAGGTTCCTTCCTTTTCTCCTTTGCACCATCTTTCGACAATGAGTGTGATCTCCATTTTTTATTAAACCTAAGCTCCCTCCAACAATGTTCAAGACTGAACTTGACATGATAGTCATTAAAGAAGATGTCATGGGCAGCCTTCATGACATCATTCTCATTTTGGCCACTCGCTTGCTCCTTCAAAGCGGCTTCATGGCTTCCCACAAACTTGCACACCTGCTCATTCACCCTTCCCCACCTCTGCTTACATTGACTCCACTCCCTAGGAATGGAGCCAATGAGCAGAGGGCTAGCATTGACATACTCCTCTATTCGCTTCCAAAACTTAGCTGCCTTCTGCTCATTACTCACGATTGGATCCTTGCTGGTGTTCAACCAAGCACTGATCAGCACAACGTCTTCCTTGGTTGTCCACTTTCGCTTTGACGCAGGTTTAGGAACCTCAGAACACCCTAAGTCTATTGTTTGACTGCACTGGGAAGCTAGTAGGTTAACCAACCCAGGAGAGTGAAGGGAAAAAGGATCCATTTTGATTTTCGATAAATGGGTTTAAAATTTGGTTTGTGTTTTCAGATGTGGATTGCCTATGATTTTTAACTAGTTTTGGCTTTGAAAGGACAAAAAATTAAACATACTCTAACTACCAAACATTGATTAAAGTTAATTAGAGAACAACTACTACACAGAGAGCATTCAATAAACATCAAATCAGTTTTTAAAACTCAACCATTCATTACGCTACCAACCAAAACACAACTACACGGATTTGAAACTCAACCATTCATTAACATTCATTACGCAACTACCTAGTTCAGTTCAAGTTCAACTCTACCAAGCACTCGAACTAATTAAGCTTCAGTGTTACCTTTTGTTTTCAGTCGAAGCAGAGCTTCTCCAAGTCCGCGACCTGCACAGAGAGGTTATAAACCTGCCCAGTGAGGTTATCAACCTCCTGATTGAGGGCTTTAACCTCTGCCTGGACATGGAAACAACAACCTTCAGTTAATAAAAAATGAAGGAAAATATTACAAATTTAAAACAAAATTTTGGAAGTCACTTTACCTCCAGTCTCTCAATCTGATTATTGACCTCCGGTACCCACTTGATCAGCAGCTCAACCTCCTCCACACGCTTAGTGAGGCGTTCGATATGCTCTTGTACACCAATCACCCAAGGCTGACGGTAATGAAACCCATCAGCCTTGTTAACAACAAAAACACATATGAGAATCTCGTTTGAAAACAAAAATAAATGGAAAGAATTTAATTGAGAAGAAGCACTTACCTCGTACTTTTTGCAGCTGAAGAACCGCTTCCCAGGAAGGGTGTCGTAGTCGTCCTTCCCCCGAACCTCGTCAATGATTCTCCCACCACAGGGACACCTTGCCGGAATCCCGTATTCTGAATCAGCCACGTATCCTTGCATATTGATGAACTCCTTGTGCCTCTTTGTCTCTCTTCTCTCTTCTGCGGGATCCATCTGTACCAGAAAAAGCAAAGATTAGAACACAATCAACGGTTAATCGAAACTAGAAACTCGATTTCGAACCCTAACTAAAAACCCCCAAATTGATTTCAAATCTCCGATAAACGAACCCTAAATGGAACCCGCATGACGATTTCAAACCATAAATCGAAACCCCCGTATCGATTTCGAACCCTACATCGAAACCCCCAAATCGATTTTCAACCGAGAATGCTTTCGAGCCCAAATCGATTCAATCAAACCGTCAAAGTAGTCGATACTGACCTGAGATCGTCTAGGAGAGAGTCCGACGTCGATTAGATCGAGAAAGTCTCCGGCTGTCGCGTCGCACCAGAAATCGCCTCCGAGAGAAAGAAACCATAGCTTTCGAAAACAGAAGAGAAAATGATTCTTCTCACGCGAAACCCTATTTTTCTCGCAATTGACGCGATAACGCGTTGCCACTGCCTGTTCGACGCGTGACTTGAACCCGTATCATACGGGTTTACTCGCGAGAGCCGGATCACCGATTTAAACCCGTTAAATCGTTTCTTTTTAATTTCCGGGCCTATGAACCCAAGCCCATGAACCTCTATTAAACCGCTGATGCGGATGCTCTAAGTACTTGTAGTATGAGTCTATTGTGTTTTGGACTTTTATGAAGTGAGTTTAGTGGACCCTAAAGACACTCTTTAGACGGTGATAAATAGACTAGTAGTAATCCCAAGGAAAAACAACACATGTATATTATTATTTACCTATATAGAAAACATTAGGAGCAAACATGCAACTCAAAAGTTCAATTCGTCAACGGGAGAGGTCTCTGACTCTAAAGTTCGAGCCTTTCTTTACAAACAAGACGCATCTCTAAACTTTTAACATTCATAATCTTTCTAATCTGAGTTCTCTCTCGCCACTTGGTCAGATAAATTACACTGTGAGCAGTTGAACATCTATGACAACAAAGCCATAATGGCTTTCATAGCAGACCAAACGTCTTCAGCTGCTGGACATGCTCAGACGGTAAAACCGGTGGCGACCAATCAGATCCCGTCATTTCCCCATCTACATCCTCAACCACATACTCCTACAAATGTCAAAATCAGAAAAAATAAAAAAAACATGCTCACAGAACCGGTGAAGAAGGTAATAAAACAAAAAAATATCTCACCTTTGTTAACATTCTTTTGGCGAGAATGTGGTAATGGCGCTGCCAAATACGTTGACCAACCATGGTTGCAACCAATACGCTGTAGAATATACCTATAACCGTAAATAAACCGAGAACTACTAATGCCATTACGAAGATCAATGGCAATCCAGTTTCCCCTGCACATCCAAGGCAACCACCACATTCACTAACTGCACTTGCACATCCTTCAGTACATGCGGTGCAATCTGCCCACATGCATATGGTTCCTGGTAGATGACAGTCTGCGCATATCCTGCATATATGTTTCAAAAAGTGGGTAAAGTCAACACGAACCACCGGAAGATAATATATGATTAAACCTTCAACATATCAAGAAGCTGCAAGATAAATAAAACTAGTCGAAGGATTTTGGCACATTATAAACCCTATCTATGGGTATCTTGTTTCTAAGCAAGGTCACAAAGCTTGCATCTTAGCAAACAAAAGAAGAGGAGAAACTGAATGCCTATTCTTACTATCCACCAAGTTCTCTAGTTTTACTACAAATATACTATTGATATGGCTTGTCTTCATCCAAGAACCCGAGAAAAGCAAAAACCCTCAATATTCAGGTAAGTTATCTCTAACACAACTCTATCGTGTGACCAACTAAGGAGCAGTTCTAGAATACATATAAATTTGCTTCTTCTTTTTTTTCAAATAAGAAACAATAGATAGTAAGAAGTATGAATGAATGGTTATACCCAGGTTGACAGCAGCAGAGACACAATTCACGGCAAGGCTGAGCTAAGTCATTGCGAACTCTGCGGTCGTAGCAAGTTATGAAGCATCCAGATAGACCCAACAGAGCAAAGAATAATAAAGCTCCTGAGACAAAAACAAAACATCCTCATGTAAATAAATGATACACACGTGGGATAAATTCAAGAAGCACTTAGCATCCTTACATTATCTAGAGGATAGTTTGGGATCATACCACACATGTAATAAAAAGTGACCTCACTGTCAAACCCCCAGATATGACGAAGCCATGATTGCTGGTAACTATCTATGAAATAGACCATGTAGGCCAATGCAGCAATCACCTGAGAGAGAAGATGAAAGTCTAAGAATTACCAAAATGAAAAAAAAAATTAATCCAAGATGAGAAGTGAAAAAGATTACAAGCTGAACAGCAAGAAAGATGGATAAAATGTCACGAGTAACAAAGAAGCGAAACTTCAGTGTCCTCCATTTCCTATCCCCCGCAACATGAACTCTGAGATAATAGGGAGCCTTGCAAGTAGTGCAGTGTGCAAACGCAAAGCCTTCCTGAAATGCAAATAAGTTTACCCTGATATACTGACTAAACAAGACCACTCTTGGTCTTGGAAGAGTGAAAGCTTTCAAAGCTGCATTAAAAGAAAAGGAAGTACCTTTATAGCTCTCCAATGATCCAAGCAGTCACGATGAACATACTTCGAAGTTCCTTTGCATTTGCAAGGGGCAATGAAATCCCTACCTGACAATATAAACAAGTTCCAGCAGGACCATGGAGCAATAAATGAGCTTGAATCAACAACAAGTAGCTTACACAACAAATGTAAACCCCTCTCTCTCTCTACAAATGTAAGAACTTCTTAAGGTCAGTAATGGCACAAAACCGTAAAAGCATCGAAATCTGTATAATCCGAATTGGATTTTGACCAAGCAGCGATCACTAGCAAAAACCCATAAAAAGGAGAAGCGAAATCAGGGGGATACCATCAGTCTCAAGGCAGATTCGGCACTGAGTTTGTTCGCCATGTCCCGCTTCGAGATCGATCTCGGAAGGATCCACCATCTGCGACGGCGGAACTAACGGCGACAACTCCAGTTCGTCCGCCATCAAAATTCCGAATCCTCTCGAACACCCAGAGAGAGAGAGAGAGAAAAGAGAGCTCCGATCCGATTTCGTTCTTGATTTTTTTTTTTTGGGTGCCGTTAGAGAAGAAGTAATTGTGATATGACTCGGCTCCGGTTCTACGCCGGCAGAAAGTACAATATTGACATTTTTGCCCCTTCTAAATCACATTAGTTAACTATTACAAAGATCAACATTATCGTAATTAAGTGTTAAGATTTTGGATAACCTTTTAAATAATTTTTTTGGTTACTTCAAAAAGAATTCTACGGGTGGGTGCTCGTGGACCATTAAAATAACTGGGCTTATAGATAAGATAAGTAAAGACATTGGGACTGTATAAGACGAATTTGGAGACCTTAGAATTTAAAACGTGAAGAAATTAAAAAAAACACAAAAAGAATGTCTGAGCCCGGGTTCGAACCGGGGACCTCTAGTGTGTGAGACTAGCGTGATAACCGACTACACCACCCAGACGCTTATGTACTTGTTTTAGTTTTTATTTGTATAAACTAATATAAAAAGTGTTTTCATGGCAACCTATTTAAAAGGAGTTACTTTCTCGTTTCAGGGTTTTTGTCCTCCTCACTGCCGTCAACAATGGCGAAAGATAGAGAAGATCGTAAGAAGGAGAAGCGAGTGAAAAAGGAGAAGAAAGAGAAAAAGGAGAGAAAGCGACGCGAGGCTGAAGAACTCGCAGTGAGAGAGAAGAAGATCTCTAAGAAGCACAAATCCAAATCCAAAGCGGCCGAGAAGAAACCAAAGAAGAAGTCGAAGAAACTCGAAGTCGTCGAAGAGAAACCACACAAGAAGTCGAAGAAACACAAGAAACCAACTGAATCCGAATCCGAAGACGAACCAGAGACTGTAACCGTCCCTTCCGATGATTCTCATCCCGTTAAGATCCCCACCACCACCAACAACGAGTCCGATTCTGACTCCGATTTCGACAAGGAAGACCTCAAGCACCTCCTCGAAACCTACACCAAGGAAGAGCTCGTCAGCCTCATTCACAAAACCGCCGAAAAGGGCTCCCGCCTCATCTCCGCCGTCCTCGAATCCGCCGAGCTAGACAGCTCCAAGCGGAACATATTCGTGCGCGGCCTCGGGTGGGACACGACGCACGAGACTCTCAAGGCGGCCTTCGAGGTCTACGGGGAGATCGAGGAGTGCTCCGTCGTGATGGACAAGGACACGGGGAGAGCCAAAGGCTACGGCTTTGTCATGTTCAAGACGCGTAAAGGGTGCAGAGAGGCGCTGAGGAACCCCGAGAAGAGGATGTTTAACCGAACCGTGAGCTGTAACTTAGCCGCCGCTAAACCGGCTGGTGCTGGGAAGCCGAGGGAACCGGTTGAGTCGGTTAAGATTGATTTGACTCAGAGTGAAGTGGTTTTGCCAGGGCCTCCGCCGGCTTTGGATTTGGGTTATGGTCTCGATAAGGGACACAAGCAGCAGAATGTGCCGCCGATGTATGGTGGACAGAACATGCCCTTTTACGGACATGGTCACCCTCCTGGTTTTAATCCAATGTATTTCATGGGTAATCAGATGGGTCCGGGTGTACCCAACTTTCCTATGTTTGGGCCGGGTATGATGAACCATATGGGGATGGCGGGGCAGTATGGTGGTGAGGGTAATGGTGTTGGCCCTGGTTTTGATGGTGAACGTGCTTGGTATCTCAGATAAAGATATTTATGATGTCTTCTTGTTTGATTAGAGTTTCAGTTCTAGGTTAGGCTAATGACTAGTCTGGTTGCTGCCTTTCTGTGTGACTTGATATTTTGGGAATTGCCGGAGTTGTTTTCGCGTTTCTTTATCTTCTACATTAGTGTTTCAATCTTAGTTTCGTGTTCTGTCTTGTTATCAACAAGTGTTTATCCCCATATGACTTATTGTGAGGGACCTTCTGTTTTCCTTTTTGGTTCTTCTATATTCTTTCTACTACCAAACAAGCTGCTGGGTTTCTGATTTTTTTATTTTTTTCTGTGGCTTCGTGTATGGAGTTTTCTTTGTGTGTTATCCGTTATACCATCAAACGTCTGGTTTCTATAGCTGCAAAGGGTCATGCTAAATGTCATAGCTGCTAAAAATCTGTATCTTAATCTGCAGTTGTCTTGAGACCCGTTTGTAGGAACGGACGTGATGGTATAACGTCCTTGTTTTAAATCGTTTCTTTTTTTAGTTTTTCAAGATTCTTTTGAAAGCTTTCTTTTGATTTTTCTGGGAATAAGTTTTTCTATCTATCAAGCATTGATTTATTTATTTTTCAAGCAAAGGTTTTATACACTACGTTCTTTGATCACACTCTTTTTGCCTTTGGCTGAGAATGTTTCTTTTGTATCTGTGTTTCAAAGTTTTCTTGCCTAAGATTGAAGATGGTTTTGGTTCGTTGGTCCCTGTACCCAGTTTACTCGCTCTTGTTCATTCTCTATGGACAGTAGAGAGTGTAACTCTGGTTGAGCATCAATATCTAGAGTTTACAGATTTATGACCGATGCCAATCCTTGTGTTCTTAGAGGATCAATCTTGTTTTAGGTTTTCTATTGTTTCTTCATCCCTTATGTTTTCTCTGCTGCTGTCCATGTGAATCCCACCTATGGTTTTGTTCAGTAGAATCAGGAGGAGCTTTGGTTTGGTTTTTCCATCATTTCTTTTCAACAGTGAGTTTTTCCTATACTTCTTTGTGAGAGAGAGAGAGGGATTTGTTTTTTCTTCTTTCTAGTGGTGCTCTGAGGATCTAATGACACAGAACAACCCTCACTGGTCCAAGAAGATTACGTCTTTATGCAGACATGTCTTCACTGATCAGTACTGGAAATTGAAATTGAGCTTTTGCTTTCTTTCATAAAGACCGTATCTTTTTCAAGTTTTAACTATCTGCACCTCGGATCACCGGGTCTGACCCATATAGAACCATCGACATTCGACACATACTAGAAAATATAGCGGTCACAAATCACGATTGGCTGCTAAATTTAACATAGAACCGCAAGTTTCATCTCAAACGCGCGATAGAGGCATCAAACTCATTACCCGACAAACTGAAATAGTAACTAACTTAGGACTCTGTTCTGTAATTCTGCAATGGCGAAAACCCTAGACAAATCTAATAAGCGCAAATTCCTCAACTCCATATTCAAGTTCCACGTCAAGCTTACGGGCTTCCATGGGAGACCACACGCGAGGTACTCTTCTCGGTGTCTTCCAAGGATACGGCGAGTGCACCTGGTTTATAGATAAGAACACGGGTAAAGCTAAAGGCTTTGGATTTGTTATGTTCAAGACGAGGAAAGGGGCTAAAGAGGCGGTTAAGGAGCGACGTGCCAGCTGGCTGCAATGAGACCAGACGGGTCCGGGCTTTGGTTCGATGGATAATCAGGGACTGTCAGCAGTTGCAAGGGCAACATATGTTTACCCCGTTTATGTTAGGGAACCAATACCATCCTGTTTATGGAGGTGGAATTATAAGGTGGAGGCTACATGCATCCCATGTGGGCTAGTGCGTTGAGTCAGATGGGTGAGCAAGCAGGTTATATCAGGAGGTATCGGGTCTTACTTTAGAGGTCAGAGTCTGCCTAGTGCTTATCCTGATTCGGTCTGACCGGGAATAGAGGGAGTGGTAAAGATTTTGATGCTGGTGGCTTCTTCCATGGCTACTCAAACTTTTCATGGTGCGCTCACTTGTAACCTTTAGTGTTTTATAGCAATATATGTGCTCATATTATGGTTTAAATGTCTTTGGATAAACATATATTGCATGGCTCGTAATGCGTGCTTAGATTAGGCTTCTTAAGCAGATAGAATGTTGCATGATTCGTAATCAATATTCATGTTTCACGAATCTGATTCTTAATAGCTCCGTAATAAATATGCAGATAAAATATATATATGTGAAGGCTTTTTGGTATGGTAGTATCAAAAAGATGAGTCTGAATCCGTATACTTGTTAATGTGTTGGCCTCAAAGCAGAAGAAAGGGTATTTCTAGGTGGAACTGCTACAAGAATGAATACCTAAAATTGTCATCTGTGGCCTTTAATCAAATCTTTATTTTCTTCATTTTTTTTATTCCTCGTAATAAGTGTTATTCTAACATTATTTTATTTTCTTGTTACACAAAAAATATCATTTTACAATTTCAATGCAAATTATATTTATTTTCAGCTGAAAATTAATTACAAACCGTATTGATTTTATAAATAATTTTATTTATCTCAAATACTATTGGTCAAGTGTAATTAAACATTTCAACAACTTTCTCGTGTAAAAAATGTCTTTGTGACACTTATTCAAAAACGGAAGGAGTAATAGTTTTGCTTTCATTTATTTCTTCGTAGTTTCTGGTTGTAGTTTTTTTTTGTGACATTTTTATTTTACTTTCTTTTATTGGCTATGTAAGGTCGGTGATGGTGAGGATGAAAGATGAGATTTGTTTTCATTCGGATGCATATTTTGTTTCATTTAATTGGTTTATTTGGTTTTAGTGTTGCACTGAGTTTTACAATCTGATGTGATCCAATTTTCACTATCCCTTCGCTCATCTGGTTTTGGTTTTGGTATTGATGTTTCTAATGAACATAAAAACTTTAGCATGAGCCTGTTTCTCACACATGTTTTCAGTCCCTCTAGTTCTGGTTATAATTTAGTTTTGATGTTTGTCTCTTTAATTTCCTCTGTTTTTCCTTTTTTTGGTTTTATGACCATGAAAATTGGGTATTGTTCCAGTTTTCATATGTTTGTTTTACTTAAAGCTTTTGATAAAGTTATGTTTGGTTTGTTTTCTTCAACTCCGTACTTTGCAGATGATGTGAGCTGAGCATGAGAATGATAAACATGCAGTTCTGGAATTTCTTTCTTCCATCTCCGTTTTTTTTCTGTTTCATTTTGTATTTCCTGATATTTAATATCAAGTCAGTATTTTCTTTTATAGATTTTTGTTTGTATGTTTTCCTTTTTTTCATTCGGTTTAATTTTTGTGTGACACAGTTTGATAGACAATGGGATCTCCAATGTTGAACCTAGACCATGGGATCTCCAATGTTGCTAAGTTAGGTTTCCATCAAGTGATGACTTATTATCTTGGGTTTAGACTCATTCCCTCGAAATGAAAACAATTTGCTTTTTAGATAGGTCTTTAGTCAAAGGATTAGCCAAGTTATCCTTTAATCTAATGTAATCGAATACTATCACCCCATTGGAAAGCAATTGTCATCTACGTCTTATACGTCTTATACGTCTTGACTTGCCATTGTAATTTTTTTCCCCATAATGAGATTGAATAGGTGAATAACCACATGACTCTTGTTTAACTCTAATTCCAATAATTAACAGCCCATCCCCTTTCATGAGCAATGATTTGGAATTTTTTTTCCACTTGTTTCACCACAGAAACAATGTCACTCATCTTAAAGTTTAAGAAATTTCCCACGATGAACGTCTTAACGCTTGTAACTTCAGACTTGTATTTCTTCTCTAATGATTCCCACAACTGTTTTAAAGTTTGGAAAATATGATAAACATCATAGAAAGAATCGTCCAAAGAGTTAAGAATATATATTACTTGCACAAAATTCGTTTTGCGTCCATGCCTCTGAAGCTTCGATTTCATCAGGAATATCACCCTCTACAGGTAACTCTTGTCCTTCAGAAGTCAAGCATTGTGCCTGATTCAGTGTCGTGACATAAAACATCATCTTTTGTTGCCATCTTTTGAAATTCATTCCTTGGAATACAAAAGGCTTCTCTATGTGACTTTTCACAATTTCATTCGATTGATCCATCTTGCTTTCTTTGAAAAGAACAAAAAGAAATTTCTGTCTTAGATTGATAGACCAGTTGCTACTCCCTTTGATCCAACGTGCAAACTTTCAAAGAATGAAGGTGAAAGTGTATCTCAGTTAGAGTACACACAAATAGTTGGGAGTCTCATGTACATTATGAATTGTACGAGACCAGATTTGGCTTACTCATTGAGTCGATTAAGTCACTATTCGAGTACTCCAAATAGAGAACATTGGAATGCTTTAGTTAGAGTATTAAGATACTTAAAGCATACAGTTAATTATAGTTTGTATTTCACGAAATGTCCTCCTGTTTTAGAAGGATATAGTGATGCAAATTGGATTCCAGGAAGCACAAACAGTAAATCTACAAGTGGTTATGTGTTTACACTTGGTGGTGGTGTTGTGTCTTGGAAATCATCTAAACAAACGTGTATTGCACGATATACAATAGAATCCGAATTTATCGCACTAGATAAAGCTGCGGAAGAAGCTGAATGGCTTAGAAATTTTATTGAAAATATTCCTCTATGGCCAAAACCCATATCTGCACTATGCATTCATTGTGATAGTATGGCTGCTTTAAATAGAGGGAAAAATAAAATTTACAATTGTTGGACTTTAATTAATTAAAGGAAGCAACGTTTCAGACAAAATGTGTCGATTATGAGTCAATATATGCGTTGGTTAAAAGGCACCGCTTGAGTTAACATATGCGTTCATTAAAGTCATTATATAAAGTGATCAAGTGCAATACGAAAAAGGGAGAGAAGAAGGAGAGAAGATTACTGAGAATCAATTGGATTTAATCTTCTTCTTTCCCATGACAAGTTTTCGAAGGAAAACTCAAAGTAAAGTTTGCTAGGATCTCGGTACGGGTGTGTTGTACGGAGATCGATAGTTGTATCCTCAAGATAGACGCCTACGAAACTACACACACCATTGTAGGAGCTAATTTCTGTATGCGGTTGTAGTTGTTCAGGCAATGACAAAAGATGGTTATCTTTATGCGGTTGTGGTTGTTCAGGGTTGGAGGCGATACTCATTGCGTATGTTGTTGAGATGAAAACTACGAACGAACCATAATTAACCTAGTATAACCGCTTATATAGGCGTCAAATAATACTTTTGGTCCCAAAATTCTATTCTCATATTACCCTTCATACATAAATTTGTATTTAATTTGTGAAAACTTCTTTTGGTCCTGTGGTTTAACTAACGGTTTATTAATTTTTTTACACTAAATCTGCTGTAGAATTATCTATAACAGTTATAAAAAGTTATTTAGTTTTGACTTTTTTTTTTAATCCAGAAACTACTAAACCTAATTCATCTTCTTCTTCTTCTCTGCTTATACTTATCCAAAGCTAATTTCTTTATATCCTTCTTCACTATTCTTTTCTTTCTTCTTTTTCATCTCATTTTTTCTCTCTTGTTTCTTCTTCCATCAATTCTTTTTTTTCTATTATGAGGAGGTTCAGGCTGAATCTCTAATCCTCCAGACGCCAAACCACATACATTATTAAATTTTATTCTTCACTATTCTCTTACTAGGAAATATAAGCTGATTTCACTAGGCTTGGCGGGTTGTTTAGTCATATATTGAAGAACTGCCCTACAGAATATTAAGAAGAAGAAATACTGCAGTGGGTAGAAGGTTGTGTGGATGATGGACAAAATAGAGTAACTCTTATTTTACTACATCCTTAAAGGATCGAGGAAAGAATACTGCAAAAAGTTCTTGTGGTCAGTGCAGTTCTATTCCTGAGAGATTCTCTCATGTTGATGCAGAATGTACGTAGTGATGGAAGTTTCAGTGAAGAAATAGAGGACAAGCCTAGCACGAGCTAATCAATCTGACCCCTACTTTGGTTATCGTCCAGTAAGATTTATGAGGACTGCACTACAAGAGAGTAGAATATCATCGGATATACACTAATCAAGTGAAGAAGAACTATTGGATGTTCTGTTGTTATTATACCATATTGATGTCATGTCGCTCCAAATTTTAAGCCGGTTATTCTAGTTTTTTTTTCCTTTTGTTTACATTGTGTTATCTTTTTTTGTCAAACATGCCTAAACACCAATATGCTTGGTATAATCTTGAATCTCTTGGAGGCTAGCTATTGAGGAGTCAAAGCAGAAGCAATAACATGACGTATTTGGTCTTTTTGTAAGCATGGACTGTGTTTCAATACATCACAGTTTAAAAAAAAATGTTTACAGAACGGTTATGTAAGCGGGGATGAAGCGTATGTGAAGAGACTTCGACAGCTTGCGAGTTTCTTGAACCACCTGGTAACCGAACTTCATCATAAGAACCTGCAAGTATTGAAGAGTTGTTCACGACAGATTTATAGAAGACAACATGTCTTGCATGTGCTACGCGGGGGATAAGCTAAATGTAATGATTGTTTCATGTTCACATCGATCATGTTATGGTTTGCATTACTAAACATCTTTTCAATTGTCAGAGATGTTTCTTCTGCAATGCTATGGTTATTAGTGTTATAAGAGATAACGAGGAAGAAGACGTCGATGATAATCACAGATGAAGCAGCTGCCGCGTCGATGATCTCTAAGGCTTTTTTTCTTCTTGTATATATTGTAAGAATATGAGATGTAGTAGGAGTTTAGTTTCTGGAGAATGAAGAACATGAAGAACAGGAGATAGAGAGAAAGAGAGAGAGAGAGATTGAGATTTAGATATTTAAGAGAGAGAAGGAGAAAATGATTTCCTTAACTTGTAAATTTTGGTTACAACACATATATAAACTAATTTAGATCTGGATATAATAATAAATACATATAACATGCAAGCTTCTTGAGTAAAGATACACAACTTCCAAAGTCATTTGCATGTCTCCAATGGTCGAATGTATACGTTTCTGTGGATGGGTGACAGTGAAGATAGCTTGCTGGATGATTAAGCATGGATAGGTAGCTGTAGATGATTCTTCTTCTCAATACTCCCCTCAAGCTTGAGCATAAGGAATGGTCAAGCTTGGAAAGTCATGACCACATCACTACAAGAAAACAACGGCATACTGAGGGAAAAAATCGTCGGTATGTCGTCGGAATAACGCTATTCCGACGACATACCGACGAAAAAAATCCTCGGAAATAACTCCTCGGAAATTCATCTTTCCTCGGAAATCCCTCGGAAATTTCCGACGGAATTCCGAGGAAATGAATTTCCTCGGAATATTCCGAAGACTTTTTTCGTCGGAAATTCCTCGGAATATTCCGAGGAATATGTCGTCGGAATATTCCGAGGGATACACTTCCTCGGAATATTTCCAAAATTCAAAAAAAAAATTATAAATTTATTTTTTTAAATTGAAATTCAAAAATATAAAATTAAAATTGAAATAGAAAACATATTTAAAATACAAAAAATAATAAAATAGTTTTTATAAATAAAAAATGTTTTATAAATACAAAATTAGTTTTAATAAATATAAATATTTTTATAAATATGAAATCATCTTTTTATAAATACAAAATAGTTTTTATAAATACAAAAAATAATAAAATAGTGTTTATAAATAAAAAAAATGTTTTATAAATACAAAATTAGTTTTAATAAATATAAATATTTTTATAGATATGAAATCATCTTTTTATAAATACAAAATAGTATTTATAAATACAAAAAATAATAAAATAATGTTTATAAATCAAAAAATGTTTTATAAATACAAAATTAATTTTAAAATATGAAATCATCTTTTATAAATCCAAAAAACAAATTTATATACAAAGAACGTTTTGTATATTTAAAAATAGTTTTTATAAATACAAGAATAAAAAAATAGTGTTTATAAATCAAAAAAATGTTTTATAAATACAAAATTAGTTTTAATAATATAAATATTTTTATAAATATGAAATCATCTTTTATAAATCCAAAAATCGAATTTATATACAAAAACGTTTTGTAAAATCGAATTTATATAAACGTTTTGTAAATACAAAAATAATAAACAATTTATAAAAAAAGTTCTAAATCAATTCAACACAACCAAATCACAATTCTAAACCTATTACACAACAAATTACAATCCTACCCAATCACCCTAACAAAAATCTATCAAAAAACTTCTAAAATCATCAAATCTACTTAAAAACCTAACAAATAGGACCTAAGAGAGTGGGATAAGGTCCTTACATGATTTATAAAGGAATGGAAAGGATTCGCCGGAGAGATCGTCGCGAGAGAAGGTGGAGAACGCCGGAAGGAGAGAGAGATCGCCGGAGAGGAAGAAGAGAGAAATGGGGAAGAAGAGAGAAATGGGGAAGAAGATGCGGTTCGAGTTTATAAAACCTTGGGTCTGACGGATATTTTCCGTCAGAATTCCCTCAGTATTTTCAATTTCAATTTTCGCGAAATATTTGGCGGCTTGTTTGCCCGGTTAAATGAAAATATTCCGAGGAAATTCCGACGGCCACTTAAATATCCGTCGCAATTTCCTCGGAATATTTTCATTAATTCGAGGAAAAAGAATATCCTGTGCATGTATTTCTATTAATTTATATTGTTCCTCGGAATTTCCTCGGAATATTCCGAGGAAATACCGAGGAACTATTGTTTGGGGTTTCAAAACATCAATTTTTTTTGCCGTATTTCATTTCTTATACAATTGTAATGTATACCATTGAGGATTCTTTGTATAGATGAGCATAAACCATGAAATAACAAATTTCAAAATGAATTGTAAGTATTCCCTTTACCGTTCATTAAAGTGTATAAGTGTTTCTCTTATGTTGTGGGGATTTCGTTCATACAATCGGAAAAGTGTTTATTATAGGGTAATGAACAAATTTTTGACTTCATAATGAACGTAAGACACTTAATAAGGGTTATATAGGTGTTATTCAAACCGCAAAACGTTGTTTTCGGTTTAAAAACCCTATTTCCTCGGAATTTCCTCGGAATATTCCGAGGAAACCCTTTTCTTCCTCAGAATTTCCTCGGAATATTCCGAGGAAATTCTGAGGAACTAGTGTTTGGGGTTTCAAAATCTCGAATGTTTTTTTATAAACGGATCGATCGATGTATTTATGTCCAAAAACGCATCGATCGATCACTAAGATGGACCAAAGCGTAACAATGTGATCGATCGATGGGTATATGTCCAAAAACGCATCGATCGATCACTAGTTCGTCGGAATTTCCTCGGAATATTCCGACGGATTGTTGTTTCCTCGGAATTCCGTCGGTATATTCCGAGGAAATTCCGAGGATTTCATTTTCCGTCGGAATGTCCGTCAGAATACCGATGTTTTCTTGTAGTGCATCCCTCATTAAAACCTTTGTGTGCAAAACCCAGTGGGACAAAAACACACTAAGGAAAAAGAGTAGACGATTCATGACAATGAGGATCATGATCTGGACAAGTCTATGAGTCCTAACCTTGGATGAATGGACTCACAAATTTTGGTACTTGCTCCTTTGGTGAAGATGTCAGCAAGTTGATCTTCACTCCTTGTGTAGCAAGGCAATATGATTAGTTTCTCCACAGCTTGTCTCACCTTGTGACAATCCACCTCAATGTGCTTTGTCCTCTCATGAAATACTGAGTTTGATGCTATATGAATAGCCGCCTGATTATCACAATGCATTGTGATTGGTGTTGTTGTCTCTATGCCCAAATCTCGAAGCAGGTTTCTGATCCAAATAAGTTCACTAGTGAGCTTCCTCATTGCTCTATACTCTGCTTCAACACTTGAACATGAAACCACCTTTTGCTTCTTGCTCTTCCAAGTTACCAAGTTGCCTCCAATGAAAGTACAATAGCCTATTGTAGACCTCATGTCCACTCTATCACCAGCCCAATCTGCATCACAATATCCCACAATCTTTGTGCTCTTGTTGCAGCCCATCCATACGCCTTTACCCGGAGCTTCTCTCAGATACCTCATGATCCTTTCCACCATATTCCAATGATGAACTTTAGGTGCTTGCATATGCTGGCTGACTTGATTCACAGCAAAGCAGATGTCTGGTCTTGTAATGGTTAGATAGATCAGCTTCCCAACCATTCTCCTATAGAGTTTGAAGTCTCCAAATGGCTTATCTTCAATCTCCCCCTCACACAAGACTTTGTATCCTTCTTCAAGAGGTGTCTTAAGTAGACTTAAGAAAAGCTTTGGTTGAGATGATACCATCCTTGTCACTTCCTGTGATGATAATATCATCAACATAAATCAGAATCACCACAATTCCTTGCTTACTTGTGAGGGTGAAGAGTGTATGATCAGCTTCAGATTTTACAAACTCTCTTCCATTGAGAGTTGTACTCAGCTTGTGATACCAAGCTCTTGGTGATTGCTTCAATCCATAGATCTAAGGACGTTCCCTTGTTTCACAAAGTCTTCCATTCCCGGAGGTGGCCTCATATAAACCTCATCCTCTAATTCTCCTTGAAGAAAAACATTCTTGACATCCATCTGCCATAAATCCCACTCCAAATTGACTGCTAAAGAGAGTAGAATTCTTATGGTGTGGAGCTTAGCTACTGGTGCAAAAGTTTCCAGATAGTCTTCTCCATAGACTTGAGTGTATCCTCTTGCAACTAGCCTTGTCTTCTTCCTCTCTGGTTTCCCATTAGCAAGATACTTGACGGTGAAGAGTAGGCGACTTGTTACTGCTTTCTTTCCTTTGGGAAGCTCAGTTTCATACCAAGTATCATTCTTGATCATGGCACCGATTTCATCTCCAACTGACTCTCTCCACTCATCTAGCTCCATTGCCTCTTCATAAGTCTTTGGAATGTACTATTGATCCACATTGCTAATAAAGACTACATGCTCTTGAGGGTAACTCGCCAAAGAACAGGTTGCTTGGATAGGATGAGCCATTGCATTGTTGTTGAAGTATACTTTTGTGTCAACCCACTTGGATGGTTTATTCACCCTAGTGCTTCTTCTCAAAGGTTGAATCTGTTGTTGCATTCCATCTTGATCATGGACATCTGAATCGTGGATAGCTTCTTCGTGGATAACTTCCTCGCGGATAACTGAATCATTGATAGCTGCTTCTTCGTTGATAGCTTCTTCGTGGATAGCTTACTCGTGAATAACTTACAAATTAGGTTGATTTCCCCCCCCCCCCTCATGATCATGATGGACTGTTTCTGCTACTGGTGCAGCTTCATCAAGAACCGGTGCAGCTTCATCAACAACATGAGGTGTAGGTGAAGTGCTCGGTACCCCATTGGTTTCAGGCTGACTGATGCCTAGGCTTTCCAGAATGATTCTCAAGTTGTTTGCCCTATCTGAAGGTCCTTGTGAGAGATCCTGAAGGTGTTTCCAACTCTTCTCATCATAGTACCCTTTTGATTCCACAAACTTCACATCCCTTGAGACACGAACCCTTCTTGACTCTGGATCATAGCACTTATATCCCTTCTGAGTTAGAGAGTAACCAATGAACATAGCCTTTGAGCTTTTAGCATCAAGCTTGTTCCTCTGCTCCCCTGGTATCAACACAAAACAGAGGCACCCAAATACACGCAAGTGATCCAAAGATGGTTTGGTCTTGTTTAAGACCTCAAATGGAGACATGTCATTGAGAACTTTAGTTGGGGTCCTATTGATAAGATAAGTAGCAGACATCACAACATCCCTCCAGAATCTTTTTGGAACATTTGTGTGGAACATCATTGATCTTGCTACCTCCATCATATGTCTGTTCTTCCTCTCAGCAACTCCATTCTGTTGAGGAGTGTAAGGACAACTTGTCTGGTGAGTAATCTCATGTTGAGTAAGATATTGCTTGAATGCCTGACTTGTATACTCTCCACCATTATCAGACCTTAGAATTTTCAGCTTGCCATTGAAATGGTTGCATATATGGGTCTGGAAATTCTTGAAAGCATCCAACACTCTGTCCTTAGACTGAATCAGTGTCACCCAAGTGTATCTGGACTTCTCATCAATGAAGGTGACAAAGTATTTGTGGTTCTCTCTGGACACACACGGAGCAGTCCATACATCAGAGTGAACAAGGTCAAAACATCTTTCATAGATGGTGCTAGACTGTGGGAAGACTGTTTTACAATGCTTCCCCAATATGCAAGCTTCACAATCATCATTCTTGAAGCATCAGGTTTAGGGCTCTGGAATGAGGATGCCCCAGCCCCCAGCCTAGCATGCCATAATGTGCTATCAACACCGTTGTAGGTACTCGCCAAACAGTGAGAAGTAGATGGTCCAGACACCCCAGTCTTCTGAAGATGATAGAGATCGTTGTGAATGTGCCCTTTTCCCATCACATGGTCTGTCTTTAAGTCTTGAAATTCAACCTCATCTGGTCTGAAGACAACCTAACAACAAAGATCAATCGTAGCCTTCCTCACTGATAGCAGATTTGATGTAAATTGTGGCATATACAAGGCAGTTGATTCTCTATCAAACAACCTAAGGTTCCATATCCCTTTTATCTTAACCTTATCACCATTTGTTATAAGAACATTCCCTGAGGCAGGCTGGACATCGCTAATCAAGTTCCTATCACTAATCATGTGATGGCTTGCTCCTGAATCTATAATGATAGGTTTAGAGTCAAGAGAGTGTGTATCAGCCTTCTTGGATGAAATAAAAGCTTTGATAAAGGAATGTAGGTCACTCATGGTCGCAGGACCATCAGTGTTGGCTGCACTATCAATACTTCTCCACGTTCCTCCTTCATTTGTACCACCATTGACAGATGAATACATGGTTTTTCCTTGAATTGATGGATGCTCAAACACCTTGATTACATTCTTGGCGAGATTCAAATCACTTCTTCTTCGCATATTGTGATTCTTATGTTGTTCCTTAGCCTTTTTGTACTCTGGAACCAACACCATGTTTGAGTTCTCCCTCATAGAGAGATGTGGACCAGTGGACAATAGACTGTTCCTACTGGTTTTAAGACAGACTGGACTTTGATGAAGCATTTCCGGATATGGCTGAATCTTTCTTGAGTTCCAGAGAATAAGGTAAATTCCTCTACTTTGAGAAAGAAATGGATTTGCGGAAGCTTTTGAGAAGTTCATGAGATTTGTGCTCTGATACCATGTAAGAATATGAGATGTAGTAGGAGTTTAGTTTCTGGAGAATGAAGAACATGAAGAACATGAAGAACATGAGAGAGAGAGAGAAAGAGAGAGAGAGATTGAGATTTAGATATTTAAGAGAGAGAAAGAGAGAATGATTTCCTTAATTTGTAAATTTTGGTTACAACACATATATAAACTAATTTAGATCTAGACATAATAATAAATACATACAACATGCAAACTTCTTGAGTAAAGAGAGAAGACACAACTTTTAAAGTCATTTGCATGTCTCCAACGGTCGAATGGATACGTTTCTGTGGATGGGTGATAGTGAAGATAACTTGTTGGATGATTAAGCATGTATAAATAGCTGTAGATGATTCTTCTTCTCAATATATATATACGAGGAATCAAAACCTGCTGCTGCTTGAACACGAAACTTCATTATTTTTATTATTTTATTGGATTAGATACTTTTTAAAGAGACTGCCGTGCCATGGAGACGGCCATAAGTGAGTTTAAACATGAAGAAGACATACAAACACAAAGACCCAAGTCTTTAATCATAATCAATCGATTTGACCAGGATGTCCTGAGCTGTAAGGTGGCCTTGGTCTCCTTCTTACCAGTCTTGTTACCATCGCCATAAATCCTGTCTCTTGAACCTATTTCATCAACATAAATATTAGCTTTTACCACACATATCAATGACTTCCAACGTCATCAACTACAATTGGGGTTTAATTCCTTTTTTTTTTAATTAACTTTCTTACTTATATGTTAAACTTCCTCTTTTGTACGCTTACTTCCTTAATCTGTATGTTTAGCTTACTAAACACTTATTCTCCGGATTGGCTTCTAATCTCGCTTGATGTTCTTATATATATATGTAAATTGAGTAGTATAATCCATAAGATAAAAATGCAGTGACAAGATGCTTACGATTTCAGTTCCATGGTCTTCTGATGATGATGATGATGAAGAGGATGGTGATATTGATGATGATGACTCGAGACCAAGACATTTCAATATGGCTTGAACAGTTTTGTGAAAGGCAGAACATGGAGAGTTGAGAAAACCTTCTTTTTCTACATCTTCTCTTCTACTTATTCTCTCTTCTTCTCCATTAACTTCCATTTTTCTTCTCTCTTTTCTCTACTTAATTCTTGTTCTGCATTAAGTGTTGTGTCTGATATGACTTTACCTGCTTCTCTGTGTTCTTACACACACATACCTTACTTTGCATTTAATACCTTTTTTTCTTACTTTTCTACTCATAATATTATACATTTTTATTAAATTTAATTATTAAGATAATTAGGGTGACAATTCAACTAAACCCCATAAGAAATTAAACGGAGGGAAATTGATAATTTTACCAACTAAAAAGAACATAAAATAAAACGTAGTAAAAATAAGTTGAAGAAATGTTTATCAAATTTAGTTGGGATATTTTTTATGATTTTTTTTCTTTATTTAAATAATTGTTACAAACTGACTAGTTTGGCTCATAATTTGAAATAGTATCAAAACAGAACAACAAATAAAAAGAAGCTTATACGGTTATACCTTAAAGGAAGTCAAATTCAAACATGAAGTAGAAAACTTAATTATAGCTAGTGCATCCTTAAGATAACAATTAAAAGAGATTTTATATTCATACGTAGTTGTGTAAGCATGATTATTGGGAAGTTCTTGTGGTGGAGTTTTTAGCGGAATATAAGAACCCGTTTTTTAACTTTTAACTAAAAAAGCTAAGAACCGTTTCTTAAACTCTTATTTAAGAGCCGGTTCTTAACTTTTTTAGTTAAAAATTAAGATACATGTTCTTATATTCAGCTAAGAATCAGACCTTAAGAAACTTCCAATAATCACAAGGGACCTTTGTTTCTTACTGTCCTAGTTTTGCTTATGGGTCTTTATTTATGTCTTCATCTTTACCTCTTTGGACCAATGTTCCTTATGCAATAGAGAGTCCATTTTTACGAAAACACAAATAAATGTTCGTATTTATTATTCTCTCAGCCTTTTATATTGTCTTCTTTTGTTACAGCCTAAAAATAATTTTTATTCGTTACACCAATATGCTATTTTAATATATTGAATTATTCATCGACGTCTTGTTATTGTTTTTATTTATTTTCAGTTTCTTAATTCAGTTAACCGTGGTTGGGTTGAATTGTGGTAACAAACTTACAAGATCCAGTATACACCAAGTTGGACTTGACGATTTACAGCAGATTACACTTGAACAGTTGAACATTGACCTATACAAACAACTAGGGCTTGATGAACATCTCACTATTTTTGGTAACTGTCGGTTGATTTGTTTTCACATCTATTGAGATTAACAGCTTCTTAAAATAGAGCATAGAGCTGGCTGATCACACTTCAAAAATAAAAATAACAACTATATATAAACTATTACCCAATGTGAACACAAATATTTAACCATTCCAATTTCTAAGAAAAATAGTAAGCCAAAAAAAAACTCAAAGGTGTGGTGGGAAAGGAAAAGCCAAAGAAAACAAATGTAAATTAGTTGATTAAAATCTTTTTTTTCTCGAATAGCAAGACAAAACCATTCAACAAAAACGCTGCCGTATCTTAGTGGACGTCTCCGTCGTAAATGGCCATGGGGGAGCCAAAGCCAAGGGTAAGCGGTGCTTCTTCCTCCACGGACTCATATTCAACCCCTTCAGCGTCTCCGACACCAACTCCAGCTCCACGTCAGCCCGTCACGTTACTCGAACCATCTCACCAACACAAGAAAAAAGGCAAGAAAGTCTTCCGCGTCTTCCGCTCCGTGTTCCGTTCTTTTCCCATCATCACACCGGCGGCTTGTAAAATCCCGGTCCTTCCGGGAGGTAGCTTACCCGACCAGCATCGAAGTGGGTCAAGCGGGTCAAGAGTCTCCGGGACCTTGTTCGGATACCGTAAAGGCCGTGTAAGCCTCTCAATTCAAGAAAACTCTAAATGTTTTCCATCTCTCGTCGTCGAGCTAGCGATGCAAACAATGGTGCTACAAAAGGAATTGAGCGGAGGAATGGTTAGGATCGCTTTAGAGACGGAGAAACGTGCGGACAAAGAGAAGGTTAAGATAATGGACGAGCCGTTATGGACAATGTATTGTAACGGTAAGAAAACGGGGTACGGTGTGAAACGTGACGCGACGGAGGAAGATCTTAACGTGATGGAGTTGTTAAGACCGGTTTCGATGGGTGCTGGTGTTTTGCCTGGGAACTCGGAGGCTGAAGGACCTGACTCGGAGATGGCTTACATGAGGGCTTACTTTGAGCGTGTCGTTGGGTCTAAAGATTCAGAGACGTTTTATATGTTGAGTCCCGAAGGGAATAATGGACCAGAGCTTAGTATCTTCTTCGTGAGAGTTTGATTTGATGTAATGGTCGGAGACAAATATATGGGTACGTTCTTGATTGTATATGGATGGAGAAGGTGGCCGGAACGAAGATAGATCTCGGTTTGTGGATTGAAATGTGATTATCTAATCATGTTGATATGTCTATGGGTGCATATGGGACGTATTCTTTAGGAATGTGATGTATTCTTTAGGATGATTTATATGAAACTATTTCAGGTTAATAACATGCACATTTATTCAGGTCTATTTTTTATTTTATTTTCAAAAATTGACAAGGTTTAGTCACATAAGCTGACAGTAGACTTGGCTCAGGCAGACGTCAAAGAATGGAAACAGCAACAATAAAGCAAATACGGTCAACAGGAGTAATCTTTTTGCAAATCATCGAGTCCGTTGGAATCGACCTCGGCCAGGCCATTTAAACTCCAATTACGATGCAGGTTAAGATTCAACAACGAATAAGGTTTTTGGTGGATGGACTATTCGGGATCATCATGGTGTATAAAACTTTCAATTGGTCCGTCCATTTGAGCTGTCCACACAGACTATTACCTTTTAGGTTACAATTAGTCGGTACGTAATAGACATCGGTCCAAAAAATGTCTGAATTCCAAATAGACACTATAGGCAGGTCAATGGACGTCCAATAGTATCAATACTTATTTCTTAATTATTATAGTTTTGTGCTGAGATAATTATGTTTTCCAGTGAAACTGTAAAATTATATGTTCTCTCAAAAAAAACATAAAATTATATTTTCTTGCCAAAACAGTAATATTAAGGAATCTTATTATTTTTCGTTTTTCTGTAACTCGTGTTAGACACACTGCACTTGAACTGAATCCAGATTTTTTTTTCTGCTATTAGTTGATTTTCAAATTTATTATTTGAACCGAATCACCACTACACTACAAGAAAACACCGGTATTCCGACGACAAATATCGTCGGTATGTCTTCGGAATAACAGTATTCCGAGGACATACCGACGAGAATGGTCATCGGAAATTTCTCGTCGGAAAGTAAAATTTTCTCGGAATTTCCTCGGATAATTCCGAGGGAATACCGAGAATTAAAGATTCCGAGGACATTCCGAAGAAACATTTCCTAGGACTGCTCGTCGGTATCTCCTCGGATATTTCCGATGGAACGGTCCTCGGAAACATTCAGAGAGAAAAGAGGTATCGGAATATTCCGACGAACCTCGGCCGTCGGAATATTCCGAGAAACCTTTGCCATCGGAATATTCCGAGGGCATATCTCCTCGGAATACACTTCCTCGGAATATTCCGAGGAAGTTGTCGTCGGAATATCCCGAGGGATACACTTCCTCGGAATATTCCGAGGAAGTTGTCGTCGGAATATCCCGAGGGATACACTTCCTCGGAATATTCCCAAAAATATTTTTTTTTAAAATTAAAAATTTATTTTTTTAATTGAAATTCGAAAATATAAAATTAAAATTGAAATAGAAAACATATTAGATAATATTCAAAGTTGTACATACCAAAATAAAACATTCAGAGTTTTTGAAAAAAAAAAGAAAGAAACTACAGGAACTGCTCGTTTGGGTACATCCTCTTCATCATCTCCATCATTTGCTCGTTCTGCTTCCTCGTTGCCTCCCATCCCGCCTCTTGATCCGCCATCTTTTGCTCTAACGCAGCTATGCAGTCATCTTTGTCCTTCAACTGGTCCATAAGCACTTCTGGATCAACATAGGGCTGTGGTGCAGAAGGAGGAACCGACCGGGCTCGACGACCCAAACCGACCTAAGGTCCCTTCTTCTTTGGAACCGACTGAAATAGAAAATAAACAAATTTAAATAATAGAAAAGATGATAAAATGAAAATAAAGAAATAAATGAATTGAACTTTTTTAAAAAGAACATACCGATTCAACGATTTCATTGATTCGAATCTGGGACAAGTTGATCGAAGCCGTCGAAGTGGCGTCCAGGTCGGTTTGAAGATGAGATAGACGGGTCTCTTCGTCTTCCTTCTGAGTTTCGATCATGCTGAGCACATCCCTCACAACACCATCATCAATCTCCCCGGTGTGCTTGTTGGTATGCGCCGTCTTCATTAGGACGAAATCATCAACCGGCTCGCCATCATTTTCATCCGCTTTGAAAAAAAAAAAAGTTAAACAAACATTAGAAATTAGAAGAAAAGCATAAAAAATAAAATAAAAATACTTAAATAATTAAAAAAAAAAAAGATTGAACTTACCAAACGATCCCCCAGAGTGGCAATAGTCTGGGCACCCAAATTGTGCTTGTACATGCCCTTCCCGCCACGATCGCTCTTGCGGTTGGCGGAGTTGGTCACGGAGGTAGCTTTCGTCTCGTCTTTATCCCAATGCACACACAACTCCTCCCAGACCGTGTTGTTGATCGACTTCGAGACCTTTTAATAAAAAAAATATAAAATAGTTTAATAAATCCAAAAATAGTTTAATAAATTCAAAAAATTGTTTAATAAATTAAAAAAAAAACCTGGTTGATGAGCCACTTCTGCTTCCACTCGTAGATCTGCTTCACATAGTTGTCCATAACTTTCTGGACGAAGGCGTCACGGATAAAGTTCGTGTGATCGGGATTCCAGGTGAACTCTTGCTGAAAAAAAAACACAATTTGTAGAAATTTTATATTAAAGATTAAAAATATAAGTAAAAAAATTAGAATACTTACCGCAAACTGACGAAACCACATCTCCTGGTCCTCGGCAGGGAAGTGAGTGAAAGTCGGATATCCCTTGCTGAGGTTCGAGTACATCATATTGTTGATCCATGCGCTGATCCCGTTCCCGGATCGGTTGAACCTAATATAAGAAACAAATTATTAATAATGAATCAAATTTTAATGAAAGGAAAAAAAAAGACTTTTAATTACCATGTTTGACGTCGTCCCTTTGGACATGGAGTGAGATAGGGAAGATGCTCACGACCGGGCTGTTGAACCAAGTGGGCAACAGTCATCACTCCCGGAACGACTGGAGGAGCGGGAGGGGGTGTAGCAGTGGGAGGGAGTGCAGCAACGGGAGGGGGTGCAGCAGCGGAAGCAAAAATTGGAGCGGGAAATGAAGAATCCCGACAGTGGCTGCTCGACCCCAGAGAGTGGCTGGACGAACCCCGAGAGTGGCAGGACGAACCCTGAGAGTGGCTCCCCGTACCACTACGACCTCGTGGTGAGCACTACGACCTCGTGGTGAGCACGACGAGATCGAGACCGGGTCTGATCACCAGTAGACCTGTAAATTAAAAAAACATATTTAAAAATAGTTTTAATAAATATTAATCAAAAAAATATTTAAAATTAGTTATAATAAATATATAAATTAAAAAAACATATTTAAAAATATTTTTAATAAATATTAATTGAAAAACATATTTAAAAATAGTTTTTATAAATACAAAAAATAATAAAATAGTGTTTATAAATCAAAAAAATGTTTTATAAATACAAAATTAGTTTTAATAAATATAAATATTTTTATAAATATGAAATCATATTTTATAAATCCAAAAATCGAATTTATATACAAAAAACGTTTTGTAAAATCCAAAATCGATTTTATAAATATAAAAATAATAAAAAGTTCTAAATCAATTCAACACAACAAATTATCCAACCAAATCACAATTCTAAACCTATTACACAACCAAATCACAATCCTAACCAATCACCCTAACAAAAATCTATCAAAAAACTTCTAAAATCATCAAATCTACATAAAAACCTAACAAATAGAACCTAAGAGAGTGGGATAGGGTCCTTACATGATTTGTGTAGGAATAGAGAGGATTCGCCGGAGAGATCGTCGCGAGAGAAGGGGGAGATCGCCGGAAGAAGAGAGAGATCGCCGGAGGAAGAAGAGAGAAATGGGGAAGAAGAAGTGTTTCGTGTTTATAAAACCTAGGGTCCGACGGAAACTATCCGTCGAAATTTCCTCGGTATTTTCAATTTCAATTTTCACAAAATATTTGGCGGCTGGTTTGCCCGGGTAAATGAAAATATTCCGAGGAAATTCCGACGGACACTTAAATATCCGTCGGAATTTCCTCGGACTATTCCGAGAAAATTCCGAGGAACACATGTTTGGGGTTTCAAAACATCAATTTTTTTTGCCCTATATCATTTCTTATACAAATGCAATGCATACCAATGAGTAATCTTTGTATAGATTATCATAAACTTTAAAATAACAAAATTTCAAAACGAATTGTAAGTATTCCCTTTACCGTTCATTAAAGTGTATAAGTGTTTCTCTTATGTTATGGGGATTTCGTTCATACAATCGGAAGGTGTTTATTATAGGGTAAGGAACAAATTTTTGACTTCATAATCAGTCCAAAACACTAAATAAGGGTTATATAAGTGTTATTCAAATCGCAAAACGTTGTTTCCGGTTTAAAAACCCTACTTCCTCGGAAAAACCTCGGAATATTCCGAGGAAATTCCGAGGAAAAACTGAGGAAACAGAAACCCTAAAAGAAAAGCCCTAAATCGTCGGAAAAGTCTCGGACTATTCCGAGGCAATTTCGAGGAAATTCCTAAATCCTATTATCCCTCGGAATTTCCTTGGTATTCTTATATTAAAAAAAAAGGCGATGCTACTCTGTTTCTGAGTCATCATCACCAGATGAATCTGAATCTGGATCTTGGTGAAACTCTCCAATCTCTGGTTCATCCTCTACGTGAACGACGACTTCCTCTCCAAAGTCGGTTAAATCGACTACAAGGTCAACTGCAGCTAAATCTTCTGCTGCACTTAAGTTACCGGATGTGCTTGGTTGTAGTGGGTCTTCCAGCTCAGAACTTCCCTGAACTCGGCCTCTCGGGTTGAGTGAAGTAACAGTGACCCATGGATCATCTCTGTTCCTAACCCGGGGGTACTTGATATAACAAACTTGTAACATTTAAAAAATTATTTAATTTGTAAATAAGTGTTATTAATACACATGATGATGAATCATTATGAATAATTGATATATGTATATTTAATTACCTGATCGGCCTGAGAAGCAAGAATGAAATGATCATAATATTGCAACTTTCGCCTCGAATGTACTGATGTAACACCAAATGGATATGTTCTCACACCTCGATCTGGAGTGTTATCGTACCAATCACAATAGAAAACAGTACAGCGCAATCCAACCATGCCCGGATACTTGATTTCCATAATCTCCCTTATGTTTCCGTAGTATACATCATCTCCAGATGCTGAACAAACGCCAGCATCATAAGTCGTACTCGAACGTCTCCTCTTTTGAGTTGTGAATGCATATCCTCGAGTACAAAATATCGGATATGACTTCACAACATACTCTGGTCCACGCACCATCTCGCGTATCCAATCGTCAAATGTTTCACCTCTGGTCATACCAGCAGACACCTATTAATAGCACATATATATGTTATATCAATATATGTGAATTAGTATAAATATGTGATAAATAATATTTTAATTTGTTTAAAGCACTCACATAAGTAAGCATCCATCCAGAAAATTCTTTCTGCTTCAGTTCTTCAAGTTCCTCCTCTGTGGCGTATCTATATTCGAACCGCTTTTCTGCCATGAAAATCATGTACATATGTTGAAAATAATATAATTAATTAAAATTTAAATTTCAACTTGTTAAAATAAAAATTTGTAAGCTAATTTATTTACCTCTCATATTGAAGAACATCTTCGCAGTTGGTGAGCAAATATGTTTGCAAATGATTGCGCTCCTGCTCAGTAAGTCGACGGTCCTTTGGTTTTCCGCTAAGTCGTCCAACATCTGTGAAGATGTCTGAAACCGTAACATGATATGTTGCCCGTTCGCCTCTATCATCATGCCGAGCAGGTCTTCTGTTTTTGGTATGCACTTCTGCTGGAAAGTAGAACTCGGCAAAGTTTGAAGTTTCTGAATTTATCATCTATGCGATTATAGAACCTTCCACCCTACTATAATTTTTCACCATCTTCTTCAAATGGTACATATACCGCTCATACAAATACATTCATCTATACTGCACAGGACCACCAAGTTCCAATTCTCTTGCCAGGTGAATAACAAGATGCTCCATAACATCAAAAAATGATGGAGGAGATATCTTCTCAAGGTTGTACTGAATCACGGCTATGTTAGTCTTCAAATTTTCAATACCTTCAAGTGTCACTGATCTCATGCATAAATCGCGGAAGAAAGCACTAATCCCTGCAATTGCTTCATGAACATTCCGTGGTAATAGTTCCTTGAAGGCAAACGAAAGGAGGCGCTGCATCATTACATGGCAATCGTGACTCTTCAAGCTGATAAACTTTCCTTCCTTTTTGTCGACACAGTTACGCAAATTTGATGCGTAACCGTCTGGAAATTCCACATCGTTTGAAATCCAATCAAAGAACGCATCTTTTCCCTCTGCATCAAGTCGGTATATGGGAAAAGGAGCCCTACCATTCTCATCAACATGAAGTTCTGAACGAGCATATATATCGACTAAATCCAGTCTTGACTTCAAATTATCCTTTGTTTTACCTTAAACGTTAAAGATCGTGTTCATGAGATTGTAAAAAAAGTTCTTCTCAATATGCATGACATCTAAATTATGCCTCAGCAGATGATCCTTCCAGTATGGCAGATCCTTCCAGTATGGCAGATCCCAGAAAATACTCTTTTTGTGCCAGTTATGTAGTTCTCCAACAATATCTACCGGATAATGCACATGTCCACCTTGGTCTGGCGTCCTTTCTGCACCAAAATCTCTTAGTTGTGTCGACAAATCTGCCCCACAAATTTCCGGAGGTGGACTGTCAAACACCCTCTTGTTCTTCGTAAACAAATTCCTACTCCTACGATATGGATGATCAGGTGGTAGGAATCTCCTGTGACAGTCAAACCAACACGTTTTCCTTCCGTGTTTTAGTTGGAAAGCATCAGTGTTATCTTGACAATATGGACATGATAGCCTTCCATGCGTTGTCCATCCAGATAACATACCATATGCTGGAAAATCACTTATTGTCCACATAAGTACTGCCCGCATTTGAAAGTTTTCTTTACATGAAACATCGTATGTTTCAGCACCTTGAGCCCATAGTTGTTGCAATTCATATATTAGTGGCTGAAGAAATACATCAAGTGATCTCTTAGGATGCTCTGGTCCGGGAACGAGAATGTAGAGAAACAAAAACTCTCGTCGCAAGCACAAGTTTGGCGGTAAGTTGTATGGTGTAAGAATGACTGGCCATAGAGAATATTGTCTTCCACTCTTGCCAAACGGGCTGAAACCATAAGTACATAATCCAAGGTAGACATTTCTTCTCTCATACGCAAAGTCGGGATATGTTGATTGGAAATGCTTCCACGCTTTTGCATCTGAAGGATGTCTAATCTCAACATTTGTTGAATGCTCCGCATGCCATCTCATTGCTTGCGCTGTGCATTCAGACTGATACAACCTCTGCAACCTTTCCGTCAAAGGCAAATACCACATCCTTTTAAATGGCACATGAACTCTTCCACTCGTATTTTTATAACGAGCCTTTCCACAAAATTTGCATGTAACCCGCTGTTCATCCGCCCTCCAATAAATCATGCAGTTATCGCTGCATACATCTATTACCTGATACGATAAACCAAGACCAGCTACCAGTTTCTGAACCTCGTAGTATGAACCAGGGGCTACATTATCTTCAGGTAGAATACCTTTTACAAAATCAGCAATCGCATCCACACAGTCTTCAGCCAAATTATAATCTGTTTTAATGCCCATCAGTCTTGTTGTAGATGATAAAGCTGAATGACCATCTCTGCAACCTTCGTACAAGGGTTGCTTTCCAGCATCCAACATATCATAAAATCTCATAGCTTCTGTATTGGGTAAATCTTCCCCTCTAAAATGATCATTTATCATCTGCTCAGTACCTACACCATAATCTACATCCATTCTAATTGGTTCTTCTAACCTAACCGCAGGCTGAGGTTCGCTAGTACTACCATATTCATAATCAGTTTCTCCATGATGATACCAAATTTTGTAACTTCGTGTAAACCCATTCAAATATAGATGAGTCCAAACATCCCACTCTTTAATAATCTTTCTGTTTTTACAATTAAAGCAAGGACATCTTAACATACCCGTTTCTGCTTCCGTTTGTCGTTGAACTAACCCCATGAATTCGGTTATACCTCGTTGGTATTCTTCCGTAAGCAATCTCGTGTTCGGATCCAAATGAGGTCGATCGATCCAAGAACGATAATAATTTGAAGAAGACATGCTTTTTTCAATCAAATTCGTGTGTAAATATAGCATGTGAGAGGATGAAGAAATGGAGTGAATGAAGAGGTTGGGGGGTGCATGTATTTATAGATGAAATGATGCCGACAGTACCGAGGAAATTCCGACGGAATCCCGACGGCAACGGCTCTTTCCTCGGAATTTCCTCAGAATTTTTTAAATCCCCCAACGGCTCTCTAACGGCTATAATATATCCTCGGATATTCGGCGGTGTTTTCCGATGAATATGATTTCCTCGGTATTTCATCGGTATATTCCGAGGAAATCTAAATTTTGGGTTTTCTCGGAATTTCCTCGGAAATTCGTCGGAATATTCCGAGGATCTCATTTTCCGTCAGAATGTCCGTCAGAATTACGCTGTTTTCTTGTAGTGCACATCACTTATATATATTAATTGAAGAACATTACAATATTTTTGTATCCACATGACATCAATAGGATGATTCTTAGAATCTTTAGAAAAATTAGTTGGTACATCTACACATATATTATATTTTTTATTAAACTAAATGTAAAGTTGTTTAGTAGTGTTCCAAACAAAAAAAAATCCTTAAATAGAAGGTACGAAATTACCTAATATGATTAACATATATATGACAATTAATGATTTTGAATAATAAAGATTTGATGACAATTTTTGTATCTTTCATCGTTTTTGTTTAATTTTATATTCTTAAAAAAACTAAACAAGTAAACAATGACATTAGTCATATAATAAAAAATTTCGATTTTTTCTCATGTGTTATATTTTGAATTTTTTTAAAATGACTACAAATTACTAATATTGTTAAGAGTCTCACATTAAAAAAACTGTGATCAATGGTTTAACTTTTTATTATAACAAGATACAAATGATCGTAAAATCATATGAATAAAAATTTTCATTAATAGATATTTATATATATATATATATATATAATTATTAAAATTAAACTATATACCATATAAAATACATAAATATGTTAATTTCAAAATTTTCATTGCAAAAGTATTGAGACCCTTAATATTTTAATTTTGAAATTTGCATTGAATTTTTAAAAACGATTATAAATTATTAAAACTATTAAAAATCTCACACTAAAAATTTCGTGATTAATGGTTTAATTTTTTGGTACAAAAATATACAAATGTTAGTAAAATTATATGAGTAGGAAGCCTCAATTAATAAATATACATATTAAATATGCCATATATCTATGTCAAGATCATTTAAATTTAATTATATAACATATAAAATAAATAAAGTGATTGATTTTATTTATTTCTCAATAAAAATTATTGTAAATAAAAAAAAGAGATTATTTTGATTTATGTGATTACTCCAACTTAATTATATACATAATAGTTAGTCGGTTCTCAATTATTCATTATATTTATTATTTCATAATATATAATTAACACAAAATAAATAATAATATGTAAAAGTAATTTGTATATATAATATTCATTTAGCTTCATCATCTTGGGCAATGCGCGGTCTTCACCTAGTTAAGAATTATTTGAACTTCTCTAAACTTTTTTTGTTTCTCAGCAATCCTTTTTATCCAAACTATCTAATACCCAAATAACCGATTTGAACTAATTAAATCAGATATTCAAATTCCCATACCTAGTTGAAAGTGTCACCTCTCACCTCTTGGATCATGGAAAAACAAACCCAAAATTTTTATCGTTTTGTGAAAGGAGACAACCTTTAGATTTTTCTCAATAAAAGTAGTGCACTCTTGTCTGTATTGAGAATCAGCCGCCAACGAAGGAGAATCCACAGTCAATAGTCAGACCACAGCTGTCGCATCGGAGAGGACATCTTGTCATGTTTCGATCCTTTCTTGTCTTTTTCTCCAGTCTTATGCTCTTTTTTCTTCTAAATCAAGCCATTGGTGAAGGTAAAGAAACCCTAATCATCTTTCTTAGTCTCCCTTGTATATATTCTCTTTCTAGTTTTCTCATCTCAGGTTTAGATGGAAAATAGTCCTTGCTCTTGTAGATCTGATTCATGTAGAGCTGCAGAACGAAGATTTATAACTTCTCTTGTCTCACAGATCTAGCCATCTAGGCTAAAGTGAAGGTTGATTACGGTATCTTTTTCTCTCTTTCCTTCTTGCACAACGATAGGAATGTTTAGGTGGAACATTCATATATACATATTTATATTTTATCTTGGTGATTGATTTATTAAACACATTTATACTATTAGGATATTAAAACGACTATTTTGTATGCTTTTGAAGCTTGTTTGTGGATGTTTGAATTATGTGGAAAGAAGAAGACTTAACAAGTGTTTGTATAATACAACGTGAGTGGAGAGACTCAGAGACGTACTTTTTTAAGTGTTGCATCGTTTCATGTTAGATTATGCGGAGACTGAATAAATTGACATGGGTCATCGCTTGAAGAGGCATGTGTGCGGTGTGTTTGGTTGTGAAGATGAGATATGTGTTTGTGCGGATCACACTGCGGGCGAAAGACGTGGTGTGACCGCATGAAAATTAACATTGAACTCACGGTAACTAAGTCACAAGACAACATGAGAACATGGAGACAAAAGGAGGTGACACGATCTCTTGTTGGCACTGTCGGAGTTTTTCAGTCGTTTTTATTATTTGCTTTCATATTTACTTGATGTTCAATTTATTAAAACTTTTTCTATGTTATGTGATGATTCTTAGTAGTTGATTTCAGGATTCTTAAAGCTTTCTTTGCTGAGTATTTGTCAGTTATTCACTCTTATTTATATTCAAAATGAGTTCGAAAAAGTGTTGTAGTAGTCATCTCGGTGGGATACAAAGCTTTCGGATTTGGAGCTACTGTTTATGTCAATTTCATATTAAGATTGTGTAATTTTGTTTTATGTGTCTCCTATTTTTCTTAAGACCATTTTTGCAAGACTTTTTTGGATTCGATCAGTGGAAAAAGTTTTAAATTGGTATTTTAAAAAAATATATGAGAGCCTTGCACTAAAAGTTACTTTCTGTTGGGTCTATAACATCCTGTTGGGTCTATAACATTTTTAGGTACTTTCTGTTGGAAGAGTATTTTAGGTCTAACTTTTGAATTTTCTGATCCAAAAATGTTCCTCTTAAGAATAAAAATAAAAAGGAGATATAGAAGAGAGAGAATGATTATTAAATCTGGTGGTTTCATGGTTTCTTCCTCAGTTTTTAATTCTCTTTCTCATCCCTTTCTTCTTCTCTAAATTCAGAACCGTTTCATAGATATTTATATTTAATTACTTCAAATTTCATACTTAAATTCTCGTTTCCTTCACCCTCGATTTTCCCCCCAAATCTTCTAAGTTTGCCTTTTCTTTTTAGATTTTTCTACATTTACTTCACCTGACTTAGCAAAAATCTCTGTTGTTACTGATCTTGAGCCATCATCATCGGACCCATAAACAACATCTTTAAAGAAAATTGTGTGGGTAGGTTTGTTTTGGTCATGGAAAATATGGTCAGAGTCGTTGTGGCCGCGGGAATTGTGTTCGGTAGAGTCGTGGCTGCAACTGCTGGTGAGCAACTACAACGGATTAGAGCAATTGTCGGTGACCAATTACGCCGGCGTGGACACCATCTCCGCCATATTCGTAGTGGTGGTTCTTGCGTTTCGTGGTCGGGAGAAGTGTGGTTGAGTGAAAAGTGGTTGGGTGACACATCGGTCGTGAAACTTGGCTTGGTGATAAGTGGTTGTTGGTGAGATGTGAGACACGTCGGTCGTGAAACTTGGCTTGGTGATAACGGTTGTTGGTGAAATGTAGTTAGGGTCAGTGTTCATATGGTCATAGGTGCAAGACTCCTCTTTCCCTGAAAGTGATGTTTGTGAGGTGAAATAGATAACTGTATGTTAATTCTCGCTATTTTTTTTTTGGTCATTTATGTTCTTGATTTCAATTTCATCCATATCATCCAATTTTCGCCGCCACGTTTATAGAAACCATGAGACACCTTTGCTTCTTTTTAATCATAGAAATATAATCAATGCTTAAGTTCTACGGGTCTCTGAACAAAGAGATATATAATAAGTAAAGAGAGGAGAGAGAAGAAGAAGAGACATTGTTAAAGGAGATAAGTTGGAGAGGGCGAAGAAAGAAGGGAGGTGGAAGAGACGGAAGGAGTGATTGGAGAGAGAAGATGCATTGTTTGGTTAAGGGTTTTTTAGGTATTTCGGAAGAAAAAAATACCTGACCAGTTTAAAGTACGTGTAAATGTAAAAGGAAAAAATATGTTTTGATGTAAATTTTTCAAAAAATATTGCGGTTAAGGCAATGTAAATAACATGTCAAGCGCTAAGACGAAACTTTAGTATAAAAATAGATAATCTATTCTGTCTTTTCTCGTTTATATATTTAAGAAAATATGTGACTCGATTTAGTGGTCTTGGAACTGGATTGGTCAAAAGAGAGTTAGAGATAGTTCATTGTATTTGAAGAATCCAGAGCTGCGCCAAGTCTAGGAAGCTGTCTCAATGGTCTTGATACATTCAAGAACAGATGCATTGTTGGACATTGCAGCCATTAGAGCTTCATGGATGGTCTTGTTGTTCTTCAGAAGAGAAGCAGAGTAAAGAACCTGCATAATCAAAAATGAAGATTCACGAGTACTGTAAACAAAAGAAACATGTATGAGAGAGATAAAGCCAGTTAATGTAAAAGGAACATACAGCCCATCTCGTTAGATTTTGCTGCTGTTCATTACTGATTTTAGGTTGGCTCCTGTTGATGAACCTCTGCAAGAAATTAAAACTCAGTGTTTGTGAACTTGTGAGTGGTGAGGTAAGAAGAACTAAGAGGACCTGAAGAGAGAACAAATCCGCAGATTGGCCGATCACTTTGTCATACTTCAGACCCTCGGCAGCAAGTCCAGCCATTGCAACAGCAGCCAACCTGAGAAACCTCAAGAAGATTCAATGGGTTGAGATTTTATTCTTCCTTCTCTTTTCTAAAGAAACTCTTACCTATCAAGCTCCTTTGAGTCAAGCTGGCCGCTGTATATTAGTTTAGCTAGCCTCTCGTCGATGAGATTAACGTGTTCTTTACCAATATCAAGCGAGTAGCCGAGGATTGGAAGTCCAATTAAGTAAGCCACTGGAAGTTTCAAGTTTAAACACAATCAGAAACATTTCACAACCCAAAAGATATACACTTTTTTAACAAATGTACCTAAGAAGTGAGCTGCTTCATGTGCGGCAATACGTTCTTGATAATCAGGGAAGAATGTCGAAAACCCGGAAATGGCAGCTTGAAGAAGCCTACAAGCAAAAGGAGCAGAATATATCAATCTGTAACTTAGAGAACATAATGTTAGCAAGCATACAGTGCTTTAGTTGTTTTCTTACCCAGGTGAAACGCTTCCCACGGCCAAAACTACCAGTGAGATGCTCCCAACTAAGTAAGGCACAAAGAACCCCCAGTCCTGTCCAGGTTCAACAGTTGTTTCATAAGTCTAAGACCCATGTAGAATCTAACACAATCAACATAAACCATTGTCTTCAGGACATAGTTCTTGGTATAAAAACAACATCATTGTCCAGACAGAGTACTAAAAATCAATGAGATTGCAAAACCTCTTCTATCCGTATCATCAGAGAAGAAGAGATTTGAAGGGTTTACCCCGGGAAGTTGGCCGGCAAGTACAGCTATGAAACCGGTTGTTCCGACAACAGTGAAAAGAAAAGCAGCCTGCATTACAGGAATTCAATCAGAACAACCTCCATTACCATTAACATACACAGTCCAAGCCTTACAAGAAAAAAAAAAGATGAACTTACATCGTTCCTGACACTAGGGATGGCAAGAGTCTCTGCGTTTTTGATTCCTAGCGTTGTCAGCTCCCGAAGCGATGTCTGAAACAAAAAAAACAAAGACGCATGAGTTCTTCTTCACTCCAACTCTCATTCACTCATCCACTGAATATAAGGGTAAGCTTAGATAGAGAGATCGGATATACACCGTACGACGCGACATGTAAGGCTGAGAACTGTTGAGATAAGCATGAAATAGCTTAGAGTACAAGCTACCTAATCCTATTGTGTTTGAATTTATCTAAAGGATTAGGAAATAGAGTTGTGTTAATCCTAATGAGTTTAGGATAATTATAAAGTTATATAAAGAGATGCAAGGGTGTTTGCATATCTTATGAGTTTGAGAGCTTTAGTTTTTTTGAGTTATTTTCTAAAGCATTGAGAGAGTTTTAACAAAGCGTTCTTTGAGAAATATAGTTCTTTGATTCAATAATTGGTATCAGAGCATTCTATTGAGTCAAAGGAAATCATGGGAGATATCGTTGCAGCGAAGAGCAACATCAAGAGCAGTGGTACGTCCATTCAGTGTCCATTACTCAACGACACGAATTACACAGTGTGGACAATGAGAATGGAGGCGGCGTTGCGTGTTCATAAGGTCTGGGAGGCCATCGATCCAGGAGAAGCAAAAGGAGAGAAGAATGATGTTGCAAGGGCTCTGTTATTCCAGTCAATTCCAGAGGCGTTAATATTGCAAGTAGGAAACCTTGTAACTGCGAAGGAGATTTGGGAAGCGATAAGTACAAGACATGTGGGAGCTGATCGTGTACGTAAGGCCCGCTTGCAGACATTGATAGCAGACTTCAGTAGATTAAAGATGAAGGAGACTGATTCTATTGATAGCTTTGTTGGAAAAATTCGAGAACTATCAACCAAGTCTGCAGCTTTAGGACAAATCATTGAGGAACCAAAGATAGTTGAGAAGTTCTTGCAGAGCTTGCCAAGAAAAAAATATATACATATTGTTGCTGCGTTAGAGCAGGTTCTTGATCTTGATAAAACAGGCTTTGAGGATGTTGTGGGACGTCTAAAAGCTTATGAGGAGAGAATTGCTGAAGACGAAACAGAAAAACAAGAAGATCAGGAACAGAGCAAGCTCATGTACGCTAATGCTGATAGACCGACGCAGACACAAGAACGATATGACTCTTCAAGAGGCAGAGGCAGAGGAGGTCGTTATGGAAATCGAGGGAGAGGTCGTGGACGCCAATACTATCAGCAGAATGGAGGATATCAGAGAAACGGAGGACAACAGCAACAGAGTGGTGGCTATTATCAAGAAAGAGATGCATCCAAAGTTGTGTGCTTCCGTTGTGACAAGATGGGACACTTTGCTATGCATTGTCCTGACCGACTTCTCAAGCTACAAGAGACTAATGAAAGCGAGGTAGAGACAACACATGAGGCTGATGAGTTGATGATGAATGAGGTGGTATTCCTTAACGAACGCAACGTTATACCTAGCAAGCTCAATACCTCGTCCAACATTGATAATCTATGGTACCTAGACAACGGAGCAAGCAACCATATGACAGGGAATCTAGAGTTCTTCACCAAGATTGATAGAAGAGTGACTGGGAAAGTGAGATTCGGTGATGATTCGAGAATAGATATAAAAGGAAAAGGCTCAATCATATTCCTAACTAAGAATGGTGAACGCAAGGAACTTTCAGACATCTATTTTATTCCTGATCTTAGGAGTAATATCTTGAGTCTTGGGCAAGCTACTGAGTCTGGTTGTGAGGTGAGGATGAAAGATGATTGTCTACTCTTGTATGATCGTGAAGGGAGATTATTGGTGAAAGCAAAGAGAGCTCTAAATCGACTCTATAAGGTGGCAATGGAGGTTGAAAATACAAGATGTTTGCAGCTAGTACATCTAAAGGAATCATCAAAGTGGCATGCACGCTTAGGGCATATAGGCTTGAGTAACCTAAAGAAGATGGTGGACAAGAACTTGGTTATCGGAATGCCCAAGTTTGGAGTTGAAAAAGAAACCTGTGAAGCTTGCTTGCGTGGGAAGCAAATACGAGAATCGTTTCCACAAGCTAGCTCATATCGTGCTTCAAGGGTATTGGAGCTAATACATGGGGATTTGTGTGGTCCTATTACACCACAAACTGCTGGAAGTAACAGATATGTGTTCGTCTTAATAGACGATCATTCAAGATACATGTGGTCCATTCTCATGAAGGAAAAGAGTGAAGCTTTCACAAAGTTTAAACGATTCAGAAGCTTGGTTGAACAAGAGACGGGATTAAAGATTAAAACCTTTCGTACAGATAGGGGAGGAGAGTTTACAAGCCAAGAGTTCAAAGATTACTGTGAAAGCTCAGGGATTAGTCGTCATCTAACCGCTCCATATTCACCGCAGCAGAACGGAGTTGTCGAGAGAAGAAACAGAACGTTACTTGAGATGACACGAAGCATTCTAAAAGCTATGGATGTTCCAAATTACTTGTGGGGTGAGGCTGTTAGGCACGCAACGTACCTTATTAATCGCATTCCTACAAGAACCTTGGTACTACAAACTCCATACGAGAGCTACAGAGGAAAGAAACCGTGCATCGAACATATTAGAGTGTTTGGTTGCGTGGGGCATGTGAAAGTAGATAAACCACATTTGAGGAAGCTAGATGATAGGTCACGACCATTGGTGCATCTTGGGATTGAACCGGGATCAAAAGCATATAGGCTATTGGATCCATCGACTCGCAGAATAATAGTAAGCCGCGATGTCGTGTTCTGTGAAGAACAGAGTTGGAAGTGGAGAAAAACAGAGAAGGAGTCACATACGGAGATGGGTGTGATAGATTTTGCTAACAAGGAAGATAGGAACGATGACGCAAGTAGTGGGGTGAGTATTAAGGATGAAGAAAGCGAAGAAGATGAGAAGAATCTTGATCAACCACCAGAGATACTAAGACGGTCTACTCGTATCATCAACAAACCGAGTTATCTTGATGACTATGAGTTATTATGTGAGGAAGACGAGCAGTATGATTTACTATGTGAGGCTGAGTTCGAGAACCTTCTTATGCTTATCAATGAAGAACCGTGGAGTTATGGTGAAGCAAAAGAAAAGAAAGTGTGGAGAGATGCTTGCAAAGAAGAGATCAAGTCGATAGAAAAGAACAATACTTGGACATTAGTTGATCTTCCTTCAACCTGTAAGGCAATCGGATTGAAATGGGTTTTTAAGGTGAAGAAGAATGCCGATGGAAGCATAAACAAGTATAAAGCGAGGCTTGTAGCCAAGGGATACATTCAGAAACATGGAGTAGATTTTGACGAGGTCTTTGCACCTGTTGCTCGCATCGAAACAGTCAGATTGATCATAGGAATGGCGGCTTCACATCGATGGGAGTTACATCATTTGGATGTAAAAACTGCTTTCTTATACGGAGAACTCAAAGAAGAGGTATACGTTAAACAACCTGAAGGCTTTGTTGTGAAAGGTAGTGAGAATAAAGTTTATAAATTGAGGAAGGCGCTTTATGGGTTGCGACAAGCTCCTCGGGCTTGGAATGAGAAGCTTCATACGGTCTTGTGTGAGCTAAACTTTGAACGATGTCTTAAAGAACCATCTCTGTACCGGAAGAAGCAACACGAAGATCTCTTGCTAGTGGCTGTTTATGTGGACGACTTACTTGTGGCAGGGTCTAACATAGAGATGATTCACGAGTTTAAAAGAGCTATGGCGGCAAAGTTTGAGATGTCCGATCTAGGAAGATTGAGCTACTACCTTGGGATAGAGGTCATTCAACGAGAAGGAAGCATAATCTTGAGTCAGGAACGGTACGCTACTAGGATCTTGGAGGAAGCTGGCTTAATGGGATGTAACTCTGCGCATATACCCATGGATGCAGGAGTTAAACTCGGCAAAGCAGAGAAGGAAGAAGGAGTTGATGAGAGAGAGTACCGCAGAAACATTGGTTGTCTTCGGTACTTGTTACATACGAGACCTGATCTTGCGTGCAGTGTGGGAATCTTGAGCAGATACATGCACAATCCCAAGGTATCACACAACGTGGCTTTGAAACAGGTACTCCGTTACTTGGCAGGGACATTGAGCTATGGTTTGGTGTTTGAGGCAAAGTCGGATGAGAGTTTGGTTGGCTATAGTGATAGTAGCTACAATGTTGATCCAGATGATGGAAAGAGCACGACTGGTCACATTTTCTACCTCGGTGGTAACCCCATTACATGGTGTTCTCAGAAACAAGAGATCGTCGCATTATCATCATGTGAAGCAGAGTTCATGGCAGCGACAGAAACGGCGAAGCAGGCGATTTGGCTGCAGGATCTTCTCAACGAGGTGCTTGGTCGTCCCGGCAAGATTGTGGTGATAAAGATCGACAACAAGTCGGCAATAGCTCTGTCCAAGAACCCGGTTTTTCATGGACGCAGCAAACACATTCACACAAGGTTCCATTTCATTAGAGAATGTGTTGAAAAAGGACTTGTGAATGTCGAACATGTTGCAGGAGTAAGACAGAAGGCTGATATACTTACGAAAGCATTAGGAAGAGTTAAGTTTGTAGAGATGAGAAGTCTCATTGGAGTTCAAGACTTGAAGAGAGAAGATTTCAAGCTTAAGGGGGAGAGTGTTGAGATAAGCATGAAATAGCTTAGAGTACAAGCTACCTAATCCTATTGTGTTTGAATTTATCTAAAGGATTAGGAAATAGAGTTGTGTTAATCCTAATGAGTTTAGGATAATTATAAAGTTATATAAAGAGATGCAAGGGTGTTTGCATATCTTATGAGTTTGAGAGCTTTAGTTTTTTTGAGTTATTTTCTAAAGCATTGAGAGAGTTTTAACAAAGCGTTCTTTGAGAAATATAGTTCTTTGATTCAATAAGAACTCCATTTCTTAGCCCAACCTTCTTCACTCAATCGATCCAGAGCTTCCTTCACGCCACTACTATCTTTCTGCGTCAATTCAGAAACCCACTTCCAAGTTACGAGGATAGTTCATCTAGTTATAGAATTAATGGAAAAGGAGGGACCTTGTTAATGGCGGACTCGAGGGTACTCAAATCAACACCAGGAGAAGCAGAAGAAGAAGGCGAAACTGCTGCTTGAGTCGGAGGGTTTCGCGGACGTAAACAGAAGCTATAATGCCGGCGAAACGAAGCAATGCCCGAGGAAGAAACAGCTAATGCAACCATGTTTTTCTCGGAGTTTTACGAAACAAGAATTAGTTAATGCTTCATCGTCTTCTTCTTCTTCTCCCAGGAAGGTGAGGAAGAGAGCGCGTGGCGTCTTTCACACCACCGATCATGTTTTTCCGCCACGTCAGTGCTTTTAGATTACGGCAGTATCTCCGGTTTAATTCCAGTTTTCCATTTTTCAACCGGTTTCGTTAAAAAATCAAATCGAACCGGAAATATGTAAAAGTAGTGCAGTGTGACATTTTACGTACGAAATTCAAAACTGAAATCAAACCGCAATTCGTAAATACCACACTATTTTTATACTTTTGTATCGAATAAAATCAAATAAACATCCGAATATAAAAATATATATTAATAATAATTTTACTAAAAATATAAATAATTAATATTTTAAAATAAAATATGCAGTTTTATTAAAAAAAATTAAATATTTGGGACAAAAATATCTAACTAAATATTTTTATCCAAAATAATTTAAATAGTCTAATATTTTTATTTAAAACATTCAAATATATGCTACTTTATCTGAATTACTTGATACTTTACCTAAATTATTTTAAAAAAATCTGAACTAGAACTAAAATGAACCCAAATTGGCAAAATTGCTTATTTTACCAATTAAAACTTAATTTTCTCTTTTATTATCTAAGTCAAACCGAACCAAAAATTATTCAACAGAGCCGAACCAAAAAGTTTACGGTTCTTAAATTGATTCTAAGCTTTCCTTCACATAATAAACCGGAGCCGAACCAAACAGATACCGGAAATGTTCAGGCCTAAGTTCTCTCTCTCTCTCTTTAAAAATCTCGAGTCAGTGATCGACTAAGATCACATGGCGGCGACAACGAGTTCCAGCGACGATCCACCTGAACCGAAAACGCCTACGCAATTGATTCCGTCGTTACCAGACGACGTCGCTCTGAACTGCCTTGCACGCGTCTCCAGATGCGACCATCCAAACCTCTCTCTCGTCTCCAAGTCATTCCGATCCCTCCCCAAATCTCCCCTCCTCTACGCCATCAGATCCCTCGCCAACGCCACCGAAAACATCCTCTACGTCGCGATCCGCATACCGCCCGAAACAGGCGCCCGCTGGTTCACTCTCCTCCGCCGAGCCTCGACGAACTCTCACCTCCTCGTCCCCATCCCTTCCTGTCCTTCGCCCTCCCTCGTCGGATCCGCTTACGCTGTCGTCGGCTCGGAGATCTACGTCATCGGCGGATCTGTTAAAGACGTGCCTTCTTCTAGCGTCTGGGTTCTCAATTGCAAGTTCCACACTTGGCGACGAGTCGCGAACATGAGGGTAGGTCGCGAGTTCGCAGCGGCTGGTGTGATCGACGGGAAGATCTACGTGATCGGAGGGTGCGTGGTTGATAATTGGGCCCGTTCGATTAATTGGGCCGAGGTGTTCGACGTCAAGGCCCAGACTTGGGAGGCCGTGGCTAGCCCAGGGGTGGAGGTGCGTGAGAAGTGGATGCACGCGAGTGCTGTTATGGAAGGGAGAGTCTACGCGATGGCTGATCGAAACGGCGTCGTTTACGAGCCTAATAAAAGGGAGTGGGGCGTGCCTGAGAAGAGGCTTGATTTGGGGTGGAGAGGGAGAGCTTGTGTGATTGAGGATGTTCTGTATTGTTATGATTACTTGGGGAAGATTAGAGGGTATGATCCGAAAGAGAGGGTTTGGAGAGAGGTGAGAGGTGTGGAGTCGCTTCCCAAGTTTCTCTGTGGTGCTACTATGGCGAATAGGGGTGGGAAGCTTGCGGTTCTGTGGGAAGGGAAAGCTGGTAGTGGAGGTGCTAGGAGGATGGAGATTTGGTGCGCTGAGATTGAGGTTGAGAGGCGTGGAGATGGGGGGATTTGGGGGAAGATACTGTGGTCTGATGCTGTGTTTACGGTTCCTAATGACTCCGCCATTGTGAATTGCTTAGCGGCTACAGTTTGATTGATGATACATACATGTTTACTCTCTCTCTCTCGCTGAGCATCACCATACAGGTCTGTTTCTGATTGGCTCTGTTGTGTCTGTGAGTAAATATCTCACTGTGATTTAGAGTGCTTTGTCGGAAATGGTGGATTGAGCCAAGTATGAAACAACTGGCAAGTGTAATTTGGGTTTAAATCATCTTTTTTGCGTGTTCTTGTCCCATTTCGTTTGTTTTGTAATTCATGTGATAGTTTCTTTCAGATTCTTAATAATACCAGTAAGATTGGCTCGTTCATTTGTCTTGCTGCTTGCTCATCTTAAAAAAACTTTTATAGATAGCATATACTGAAAAAGAGCATTGTGGAGTTTTATATACATGTATTGCAGCATTGAATAAAGCATTATTTGTGGGTTTCCACATTCAAAATCAAACTCGTGTAAGCTTCAAAAGCCCAAAAAACTAGTAACTAAACAGGTCATCTTTGTATGCAAATCTCTCAACTTGCTCAATGGCCTGGCCATGAGTGATTGCTTTTTTGACTGGACTACAGATAAATGAAGAGAGAACTGGGGACTGGGATACTAGAGGTCGCCGTCGGGGATCTCCACTGTTTCTTCTTTTTCTAGAAAGCTCTGAACTTGCTCAAAGGCCTGATGATCAGTGATTTGTTTTGTTGAGTTTGATTGGACAGATTAATGAAGAAGACACAGAGAAAGGGCTCGACTTACCTCAATGGCGATTTCAGTTGGTGTGAGATCTGAGACGTCTTTGTATCCAAGCTTGACTGCAATATCTAACAATTGAAGTACAAAGAAAGAAATATCAAGTTACTAGCAGAAGTCTCTCAGCACAAAACAGAACATACTTTCTAAGGAGACTCTAGCATTTGCGTTTGTGTATGCTTCACCGCGCTCATCCCAAATCGTTGAAAGACGCTTGAAAGCCTGGAGAGAGAATAAAAAATGATGAATGATTTATTTAAGTATCCAAGGCTTATGATTTTGTACAACACAGTCAGGTGAGTACCACAGTGTATGCATCTCCTGATTCATCGTGTAACAGTGGCCGCGAATCAGTTCCAACAGCAGCGATTCTATGTGCTAAGGCTTCAAGAGGCACATCTAGCCAAATGCTGACTCCTTTGTTCATATATTTCCTGATAGTATACCATCAGATAACCAAATGCACTTAGAAGAGACCTGAGTTTCATATGTTTGTGACTTCAGATGGGATGAAGATAAACTCACCAGTTAATAGGTCTTATAACTGCACCTCCACCAGTTGAAACAACAACGTGATACATTGAAGAGAGCTTCTTTAGTGCATCAGTCTAGAAAGAAAGAAAGAAAAGTGAGATTTTTAAGCTTTTAGAAGAGCTTTGAAACATAAACCACAGAGATAAAAGAATTAGTCATAGAACTAAACCTCCTTTCCTCTAAAGAAACTCTCTCCATGATGCTCGAATATCTCTGCCACAGAAGCTCCATTCATCGCCTGCTCAATCAGAGTGTCACTGACACACATCCACAAAACTTAAAGAATGTTACAAATTTATAACATCACAATATTAACACAACTCGAAAAGCAGCAATATACATACCAGTCAAAGAAGGAATAACCGAGCACTTTAGACATTAACTTCCCAACGGTTGTTTTCCCAGAACCCATCATCCCTGTGTTCATCATTAAAACAATGAAATTACAAGAAAGTATTAAGAACTAAACCCATATGCAAAACAAAGAAAGGAACAGGCAAAGAAACTGACCAACAAGGTACATAGACCGTCCATTCAAATACGGTATAACCTCTTCTGCTTTTCTCTGTTAGAGAGGAAATTAACACAAATCTAACAGAGAAGATGATGTTTTATACAAGGTTTTATTAATTACTTGCCTTAAGGATTAGATCTTTATCAAATGGATGAACTCTTCCCGCCTCCAACAATACTACAAATAAAAATTAAAGATGGAATTTATTTTCCTTTATTTGAGACACTCAAAAGCTATCCAGATGTTTTCACAAGAACCTGAAGAGTTGTTGTCAGAACATGAAACCTCTGAAGAAACCGATCTCCGTTGATCATATCTTCTGTCAGGTTGCAAATGAGCCAAAGCAACAAGACCTCTGAACCTTTTCTCTTCCTTAACTCGCTGAGAATACCGCAATGATCCAAGCGGCTTCCCCTCAAACTTTCTGCAATCAACCCATGTTGGGTACTGAACCCTCTGAGCAATAGCTCCTTCCATATGCAAAACACTTATTACAAAGTATTCAAAATCCCTGCAAAAAAGCAATATTAACTCGGTTCAGCTTCCTTTGCAGCTACCAAACATCATTGTGACCTTTGTAAAGGAGGAGACTTTAGCTATAATTAAGGACAAGTATTGCTCTACAGGCATCAATGAATCTCAGCTTCCATCAAAGGAAGATTCTTTCTTTTCTTAAAGCAAAAAAGAAATCGATAAAGCTGTGGTGAAATCAATGGAGAAACAAAAAAAGAATGATTACCAAGTCAGAAAATTCGAGCTTTCTATGAATAAAATGATTATACAAATGAAATTGAGTAACGGAAGGGAAATAAGAATGAGACTTTTCCGAAACAAAAACATATAAAAGATCATAATTTTAATTAGCCCTAATAAACTCCATTACAGAACAGAAAATTATAACCGTTCAGAGTCGAGGATGAAAGACAAATTATAGAGAAAAATCAAAGGAAACAAAAGGGTTTCACCTGAATTCTCTCCCGCTGGCAGAAACGGACCTCTCTCTCTATCTCTCAGATTTAAGTTTTTTTTTTTGTTTAATTAAATAAGTGACTAATCCATTTGGGTGGACGAGTAATTAATACAGAACAAAGATGAGGGGGTTGGTGAAACCAGAAATGGTGCTGGCCTCATTAGTTGTTTTGACCACAAACATGTTTTTCCTTAATTATATTGTTTACATAATGGCTCCCTATAGTCAGTAAATGGGACATAAACAAAACATTTTTTCTAATACGATTTTTTTTAAAAAATTGGTCTAGACGTCCAACCAATCAGTAATCTCATATAAATCGTCTAACTACCGCATAACGATTCTTTGAACATCGATCACAAAGATTTTAGTCCGGAGCATGTAATTTTCTCATATCTAAAATCAGATCGCTTAATGTTAACTTCGCACAAACATGATATATTCAGATGTACATGCAACCTACTAACTAGGTAACTAGTTACTCGTGAATTTATATTTTTTTATTCACGAAAAAAAAAACAAGAATTAGGAAAGAGGTTGGTAGCTATCTATTCCAACAGCAGGTCTATTGCACTATTGAAAAGTTGGTGGTCGATGTTTCCGTCTTCGATGTTAGATTGCGACACGCTCCGTTTCTCACATGCTTTTGCCTTTGTCTGAACTACCCAAAACTTAATAGACACTTGCTTTGTCAATGAGTATTGACTTTTATATCTATGTGTATATTGAATATCAGAAAATATTAGGTTTACAAAATTTATTCCATGAATTTGACTCTCTTTTTTAATTATTTCTTAGTACATGCGAAAATGAATCCAGTTGGCAGTCAGTAGCTAAAACTAAAAAACGCAATGTACATCATATTCTCAAAAAGAAAATTATATGACATGGATCTGTTGAACTTTAGTAAAGAAGATCAAGAAAGATTAATAACACTTAGACATGGAGAGGAAGGAACTATGTACAGAGGATAAGATCATGAGCCAGTCGTGCAGGACCAGAGTAGCCGTTTGATTCAACTCATAAAGACAAAATCAACCTGCATTTTGTCGGCTATTGAACAAGAAGATAAGGACAAATTCATTAATGAAGTCCTACGTGGAAGAGCATTTGTAGTAGCACCCAAAGGGAGTCTAGGTCATGGTGGTCTTACTATATATATGATACATAATTCATAGAGATAGGCAGGAGTGTATGAAGAACACATTACAAAGCATAAACTTGTATTTTGTTCTTCGGGTAGAGTTAGAGATATAAAACGAGAGAAGCATTGTAAAAGGTTTTGGGGCTTTGGCATTCACTCTCTTATAACCTCTAATCTAGTGGATTCCGAGAGAGAGAGAGATCCCAGCCATACATAGAACCTTCGTTGACAGGTGTGAACTTGAGAAACTTAGTAATATTGTATGTGCCCTACTGCTCTTGCCATTTCTTTGTTCAGTTCTCGCTCTGTTTTCGGGCTTGAAGTTGAATCATCTGCTCTACTTCTCTGCATCGTGTTCTTGGTGTTTGATAGGAACATCTCTAATTATTAAAGGAGACGTCATGAGGTTGAAGTTTCTTCACAGGATCTTTCAAAATTACTTGTAGCGAGATTTCACAAACCTAAGCATATGTCATGCACAACTCCGGCATATCACTATCACTGATGCGAGTATACCATAGGCAGTATACCAAAAAAAAAATAGATGGAAAGACAAGCAAAACATTAAGAAAAAAAAAAATCAAGGCTGATGCTGAGGAAGACTAGCAAAACCAGTGGCAGTGGCGGAGGAATAAGAGCGGCATTCAATCTAAATTCGTCAATTCCATGAGGAAAATCAGCAGGAGGGTCTTGAAAGCAACTAATCAGGAGGATCATCTATTCTAAATTTCCCATAATTTTCTTTGGCCCCTTTGACTTGGTCTCATGAAAGCGATCATTCTCAGGTTCAACCTTGTGTTTTATCTCGACCACATCTTTCTTGAAACATCATACTTCGTATTCTCAACATTAGCCTACTGATAATATGATCGTCAGATTGAGCTGCCAACTCTTTAGGAACTGATCATTGTAATCATTTTAAGCTCCTTTTGACCCTAGCAAAATTAATGTCCGTCCAACGACGATGACCTTGCCGTTTGATATTTTTCTTTGTTCAGACCATGACTAACCCCAGTCTCTTAACTGGGGTTCTTAACTTCGGTTAAGAGACGGTTCTTAACTTTTCTTAGATCTTAACTAAGAAAAGTTAAGAACAGTCTCTTAAATAAGAGATATAAGAGCCGACTCTTAGCCGAAAAGTATAAAAAAAACAAAACACAAAAAATGTCAAATCATGAGTTAAGAACCCCGGCTAAGAGACCGGGGTTAATCATGCCCTTAGGGCATCATTATCGGGCGTCCTAAGGCCCGTCCTTAGTTTTTTGGGTCGAAAAATAAATCAAAAAGATTGAATAACATCACAAACGGACCTTAATTAAGATCTTTGGGCTTCGTCCTTAGGAGCGACGTGGCAGCGTCCAATTGGTCGCGAAATAGGGTTGGAAAAGTCGCATCGCGTCTTCTTTTTTCCAGCCTTCTCCCGATTCTCTTTTCTCCGCGGCGACAGCTTTGGCGATAGCTTCTCCGGAGATTTCAAGGACAAATCGACATCCCCAAATCGATCTGCTGCCTCATCCGACGCTTCTCGGCCGATTCAAAGCTATACGAGGTATGTGTTCCTCCTCCTTCATGGGATTTAGATGATTATGTTGTGATTCACTATTTGTAGCCTCCGTTTCTGGGATCCGATATGACCTTTAGATGATTTTGTTTTGATTGACGATTTGTATCCTCCGTTTCTTGGATTGGTTGCTTATGATGTGATGAATCGGATAGTCGTTTGTGATGAATCGGATTGTCGTTTGTGATTGTAAATGAAATAGAGTTAGGGTTTTCTTAATCTTGGTTCGTCTTCCTTGTATGCATAGAACAAATCTGACTGTTGTGGTTAATGCTTAAGTGAGATAGGTTTGATGCTTGATTTTATTTAGGATCGGTTTCTGTTGAATGGTTAATGAAAATGTGTTAATCAGTTGTTGGATTTGATTTCATATCATGCTTGATTTCATTTACGATCTATTGTTGTTTGTGAAGTTATATAGAGCAGTTTAGCAAATTCCTTGTAGAAACGCCTTAAGAAAGTGGGAGCACCATTTTCCGTCAATCTGGCTACAGATTTCGACAATACAATTGGTCGTCGAACGAGAGTTCGGAATAGACAAGCCCATCAAAAGTTAAAAAATGATTTGATTGAAAATATATTGACTAAATTTGGACATCTTCCAAATAACATATAAGTTTCTATTAATTGAATAAAATGTGTGTTTGCTTTTATTTATGATGTTTGTATGATTTTATGTTTTTAATTTATGTCTGAATGTTATCTTTTAGTTGAATAAAATGTTTGTAATTTGCTATGAATTGAATAAAATGTTTGTAATTTTTTTAGGTTTTCAATTTAAATGTTATATGTTTCTTTTCGAACACATCTTTGATATGAAATTATTTATTAAAATAAATAATTTATTTAACTGAGAGACAAAATAAGTCCTAGCTATAATCTACAACAATATTGTCCTAACTATAACAATACTAATAAAAAATTATAAGGACTCAAAAATAAGTCCCAGCAATAATGTTACTCTCAGGCATCTATTTAGTTCTCTAATTTGTAACATGTCCACGTCCTTTAACCCCATTTCTTTTTTTTCTTTTGCGCAAAACCATCAGAGCCGTGCGAGCACTAAAACAACTTCCCTAAGCGATACTATATTTTTTTTTATGAATCTACAATAATAAAAGCTATTGTAGTTTAGTGTAACAGAACCAAGAACAAATCATTTAACCATTTTTAAGGGGAAAAACAATTATTTCCATATTTTGTTTGGTTTCTTAAAGAAACCATGCATGTTTTCATTCTAATATCTGTTTTTAGCTTTTTGATTATCCATAAACTACTAACGATGCTATGTTTATAAAGTTGTTTTATATAAGATCTAATTAAGAGAATAAATCATAAGAAATGCTTAAAACTTTTAAAAAAATAGATGCCCTGAAACCAAGTTTTTTTTTGACATCTAATAAAAAAAATAAATCATAATAAATGCTTTAAACTTCTAAAAAATAGAACCAAGTTACAAAAAAAAAAAAAAAAGATGCTTTAGGCCAATGTTTTTTTTTTCGTCATGTAAGCACGCTCTGAAAACCACGATGATCACCTCCAAAATTTAATTTGTGACATGTCCACGTTTTTTCTGATAAGGAAATGTTTTTTAAAGACGGTCTAAAATCTTGAAATGTTCGGATAAAGATCGATGAGCCTTTTGGACTGGATTTACGTGGATCGGGCTCTTATACCGCATCAAATTCGGTAGGCTTCGAACCTAAAACAAATCAATGATATTTGGGCTGTATATTATTTATACATGAAAAGAAAAAAAAAGACAGCAAATGAGGGAAGAATAATGGGTTTTTTTGCAAGATTGACTCAAAATTCAAAGTCAAATCTAAAACTAACCCATGGTTTTCTTGAATTTTTCTTTTGTCCTATTCACCCCACAAGTTCATGATATTCACGAAAATGCCATCACATTTTTTTTATTTTTTTTTCCGAAAATGACATTTTTACTCTCTCACCCTCATCATCTTCAAATAATTACAAGATTGTCATTGTCTTCAATACCCCAACCACCATGAACAACCAATTTGAAGCTCTTAATGCACCTAAAATCGATTTACACTCTCTCTTTCTCACTTGTTATGAACTAAAAACAACATCTCTTTCACTTTGCCTCCATATTCATCCAAAAAACTCAAGCTTTTGATTCAAAATTTTTTATGGTTTATAGAGCCATTCAAGCATGCTATTCTTGGTGGGTTACTTTCGTTTGAGATTTTGGGTGGTCGGAGAAGACTCTGTGTGCTAAGGAAGTCATCTCACTAGTTTAAGGTATGAAACTGAAATTTTTTTCCAGATCTGTTTGTGTAGAAGACTTACCCGGAAGTAGTCTGGCTGTAGAAGACTTACGGGTAAGTCTTCTGGTCAAACGGACGACTTACTTTTAAGTCGTCATCTTTGTTTGTTAAAAAAAAATCTAGAGAATACCCTAGACGACTTATTGATAAGTCATCTAGGATAAATGGGTTAGTTTTGCATTTGACCGAATTGTGTCAGATATTTGACTTTTCCTGGACGACTTACAAGTAAGTCGTCTCCGAAAAAACAAAAATTTCAATATTTTATTAAATCTGGACGACTTATCTGTAAGTCGTCTCAGGTTACTTTTGAAATTGGAAAATAAAACTTAAATATTTAACTTTTCCCAGACGACTTACTCGGAAGTCGTCAAGTAAGACTACTTACTTGAAAGTCATCCAGGATAAGCAAAGTCGTCCAGATTTATTTCCTAGATTATGGTCAAATCTTGCTTATCTCGGACGACTTTCTTGTACGTCGTCTGCCTGGACGACTTTCAAGTAAGTCGTCCAGGTAAAGTTAAATATATAAGTTTCTTTTTCGAATTGCAAACTAACCTGAGAAGACTTACAAATAAGTCGTCTAGCTTTAATAAAATATTGAAATTTTTGTTTTCCCTGAGACGACTTACTGGTAAGTCGTCCAGGAAAAGTCAAATATCTGATACAATTTGGTCAAATGCAAAACTAACCCATTTATCCTAGACGACTTACCAGTAAGTCGTCTAGGTTTTTTTTTTTTAACAAACAAAGCTGGACGACTTACAAGTAAGTCGTTCTATTTAAAATTCAATTGCAAAAATGACCTGTTTGGACGACTTACTGGTAAGTTTTCCAGACAACTTACTGGTATGTCGTCTGCGTCAATGTTTAGTAAACTTTCATTTTTTCTATGTTTACTGATGTGTTTTATTTTGAATTTTTGTAGATGATGCGTCAGTTACATGCAGTGTATGGAGAATGGTTGTTGAAAGATTGCCGTTGGGATTTTGTGGTTGATAATGTCAAAGGAGCGAGAATCATTTTTTTGGGGGAAGGTTCGACACATGCTGAACTTCTTGCAATGGCTCAAGAAGATTATAACATGGACATGAGCATAGAATCTGTGAAGATAACCTACTCATTACCAGCAGAAATGATGCAGGCTCCAGACACCCCTCCTATTCATGTTACAAGTGATAGACAAGTTCGAAACTTGCTCGAGATAACCAAAACGCATGGAGTACGGCTTTGTGTATCAAGCCGTAGCAAGGTGGAAACGGTTTCAGAGTTCAGGGAAGCTGATGAAGCTGATGAATGTTTTGAAGATGATGATGATGATGATTTGGTTGAAGATGAAAATCATGATGGGGAGGAGGACGATGGGGAGGAGGATGCTGGTATCTCTATTGTTGTTGAAGCGGACGAGAATGGTGAGGATTACAGTGTTTATGGAAAGGTTGAAGATGAGGATGAGGAAGATGATGATATGTGTTTTGAAGATATCGAAAAGATTGAAGGAGGAAGATCGAATGGTAACAATATCTATGTCAACCAGAGTTTTGTTAGCAAGGATGCACTGCTTTCAGAGCTGCGGTTGACAGTAGTGAGGTTTAAGTTCTTCTTCAGAATATACAAGTCAACGAAAACTCTCCTCTTGACAACATGTCCGGTTAGTGGTTGTCAATGGAAGGTCAGAGCGAGTGTGAAACATGGGACAAACACGTTTTGGGTAACAAAGTATGTGGAAAAACATACATGCTCAGTGGGAGACCGACTCGCTCAGCGGAGACACTGTACTCCGAAGTATGTTGGTAGGCTTTTCATTGATCGTGTTGGAATCATTGATGGGTTGAATCCGCAGCATATCACTGATGCAATGAAGAACATGTTTGGCATGACGCTTGATTACACCACTTCATACAGAGCACTTTTATATGCACAAACATTGGTGAGAGGATCAGCAGAAGATGGGTATTCGCGTCTGCCATCATATCTCGAGCAAATCTCCTTAGCAAATCCTGATTCTATCACGGCTATAGAACTTGATTCTATCAATAGATTTAAGTATCTATTTCTCTCTTTTGGAGCTTCTATCAAAGGTTTTAAGTATCAGAGAAGGGTCATTGTGGTGGATGGGACTCACCTAAGTGGGAAATATGGAGGTGTTATGTTAGTTGCAGCCGCACAAGATGGGAATTTTCAGATATTTCCATTGGCTTTTGGGATCGTAGATGCTGAAGATGAACCTTCTTGAGAATGGTTTTTCACAAAATTGGCTAGTTGTGTATCTGATGAGCAGCCTCTGGTGATAGTCTCTGACCGGCACGCGGCCATTAAAAGTGCGTGTGATAAGGTGTTTCCTTGGGCAACCCGAGGAATATGTTATTATCACCTTCAAGATAACATTGTCAAAAAGTATAAAGGGAAACATCTCTTGTACTTGGTGAAAGGTGCTGCTTATGCTCATACGGTTTCAGATTTTGACCGGTACATGGCTGAGATACGGAGTGCAAACCCGGACCTTGCAACGTATTTGGAGAATGCCGACGTCAGCTTATGGTCAAAGGTTTATTGTCAAGGGGACAGGTACAACATAAAGACAAGCAACATCGCTGAATCTATTAATTCCGCTCTGAAGCGAGCTAGAGGATTTCCGGTTCAGTTCCTATTGGAGTTCATAAGGGAGAAGCTAGGAAAGTGGTTTTGGAAAAGGAGAGAAGATGCTTTGAGTCTCCCAACTCAACATAGTCGAGGTGTTGAATACTTGCTTGCTGTTCGATCGGAGATAGCGGATACGATGACGGTACAACCAATTGATGGATGGCGATTCTTTATGAAAGGTGGGAAAATGGACTGTGTGGTTGATTTGGAACATGGAAAGTGTGATTGTGGTGTCTATGCAGTGGAGAAAATACCTTGCTCTCATGCTATAGCTGCTGGAACATCTGTTGGTTTGCACTTGTATGTCCAGTGTACTCAAAGGATTTTCTGTTTGCAGGATACTCAGAGAATATATATCCTTGTGTTGGACAACAAGTTGAGGAACACACATTCTTTCCTCCGGATGTAAAACGTGGTCCGGGAAGACAGAATAAATCAAGATGGCAATCTTGGTAGGAGCTATGCAGGATGAGAGGACGCAAACCCCGGAAGCAACACATGGTTTATAGATGCTCAAAATGCAAGGAAACTGGTCATACGAAACCACAATGTAAGTCGTCCAGTGATTAGTCTTCCAGAAGACTTTCCATTAAGTCGTCCAGAAGGTCGTCCAGTTAGTCGTCCAGGGTTTTTTCTTCCAGAAGACCTTCAAGTTAGTCTTCCAGAAGACCTTCAATTAAGTCGTCCAGAAGGTCGTCCAATTAGTCGTCCAGGGTTTTTTCTTCCAAAAGACCTTCAAGTTAGTCGTCCAGTGATTAGTCTTCCAGAAGACTTTCAATTAAGTCGTCCAGAAGGTCGTCCAGTTAGTCGTCCAGGGTTTTTTCTTCCAGAAGACCTTCAAGTTAGTCGTCCAGTGTTCAGTCTATGTACTAAAAATTTGTGTTATGAACTTATCTGTGTCAACTTCTTTGTCAAATTGAACTACCAAACAAATTTGAGATGGTCTTGCCCTTTATATTATCCGAAATATAGTTACAAAAGGTCATTGCTCAGAAGACTTTCCAGACTACTTATAGTTAAGTCGTCCAACATTCCAGACGACTTAACTGTAAGTCTTCTGCGCAGAATATAGTTACAAAATAGGGATCAAGTTCAAATACAAAATAGGGATCAAGTTCAAATACATACATCAGCCTAATCTATCATACAAAATAAACTAAAGTGGCATGTTTATCACCCGTCATACGTACCCAGGATGTCATCCATGTCCTTGTTTTCGAACTCATGCGCGTCAGGAAGCTCTTAAAATATATCCACCGCCATCTTATCCCTCATACTCTTCCCGTAGGGCTTAGCAAAGTCTTTTTTACTAAACTCTATCCCAAGAGCATGACATTCAATGTACTTTAGAGTGTACACGCCACAATCACCAACTCGGGCCGGAGGTATATTGGTCGGTCTCTCATATGTGAATGGCTCCAGGCTGTATTGGGCACGTAGTTCGTCTGAGGAAGCGCACTCAACAAGCAGATAAGGGACCATGTAGAGAAAATGCTCCATTACCACATCGAGTTCTTCTGGGGAGTTACTGGAACAAATGCTGTCAAAGACGACTATGTGCCTCTTAGGGATCGATATCCACATAGCAATCCAATGACTGTCGGCGAAGTTTACTGGCGCATAGATATCATCAATATCCGTCCCCCAAACCTTGTTCGATTGGCAAAATGATGGTATAGTGCCTGCATAATAATTTCACGCCCCACCAGGAGTCTTCTTCCTAAACCGTTTTGATCGGGCTTCGAATCCTTAAAATCCTTGAAGTTGAATCTCCATTGCTGAGCAAAGAGATGATCAAGGAAGCACATTCTCTCGCTCCTGAAATGTTGTGGGTTAGTGTTGTACCTCTTCCTCAGCACATTAATCCAAGCATCAATATGCTGCATATAAAATAGAGTACAAGTCAGAAGATATCAGACGACTTAGTGGTAAGTCTTCTACGTAGACGACTTACCAGATGACTTACAAGTAAGTCGTAGACGAATTAAGTCGTCTACGTAGAAGACTTACCAGACGACTTACAAGTAAGTCGTCTACGTCATAGCAGAAAACTTACACAGTCTTCCAGCCACTCTAGGGAGGTTCAGAGGATTTCATACCACCAAGTTCTACTTTTACGTGGTTTTTTATCGACAGATGTTCTATAACAACTGCAAACACAAAATGTTGAAAAGCAATCAGGTTTTATGGGAAAAGCAAGCTATTATGGGAAAAGCAAACACTTACGGGCAAGATTTCAACCAATCAGCGAGCTCCTTCAACTTATTCTTGTCAATTGGTGCAAAAGGATTATAGCCTGGATAAAGCTTTCTGTTTGAAATGATCACTCTGGCCGTGCTGTTTGCCGTATAAGGAGATTTCTGTGAGGCAGCAAGTTTCCTTGTTCTATCACTCTTTGCACGGCAAAGTGCCAAAGCAGCATCCCTCTTTTCTAGATATCTAGCATCCTCCTTCTGTAAATATGAAACAGTGGATTGATTTTTGTCCAATAGAACAAGGCTCGGTTCTGGAGCTTTATCTTCCGAGGAACTAGCATCTGCGGGCACAGCTGCGGGCACATCTGCGGGCACATCTGCGGGCACATCTGGACCTTTAACCTCCGCCAAGATCTTCCTTCCCGCGTTCGTCCCATTGACACTTTCACTCTGCAATATACAAGATGGGTTTATACAATAATAACCAAAGATCCATTTCAAACAATAATAACCAATGAGTGTCTTCAAACATGAAACAAAATACATATATAAAATCCATACACTATAAACAAAGCACACATATTCTGACATACAAGAAACAAAGCAAATGCAACTTTTCAATTCTTATTCTTAAGACTTTGTCTAGTCAATCTCTTGTTGGGAGAGGATTTGTTACTAACCCCGGGTTCGAGCGTCGGTATAGGTGGAGAGGTAGTGTTTTGAGATGATGTCCCTTTCCGTTTTGTGGTGATACCAACCTTCTTCTCCACAGCTTCCACCATTTCCGACAGATACTTGATCTCCTTAAGGCACGTCCCAAACCCTTCCCTCATGGCATCAGCTATGTCCTTGAACATGGTTTTAATATCCTCTTTGGTCAACCCACCAACAGTCGTAGTCACCTCTTCACTAGCCTCTGCAGCTGCCTCTTCACTAGCTTCAGCAGGTGCCTCTTTACGAGCTTTCTTCCGAGGTCTTGGACTGTCTTCCTTCACTACCTTTTTCTTCGCTGGACTCACAACCGCCGGCTTTGTATTGACCCAAGTACCGGTGACTTCCCAGCAATCCATGGTCAACTTCCACGGTTTCTTCACAGACATGAGTTTAATTATGTTCTCCACGAGCGTGTCCTCAACATCAAACTCCCATTTTGAAAACATTTCACCAGTGTCCTTTTGAACAAAGTTGATCACCCTAGTCTGCAGTAAATAGAAGATATGAACTTAGATATTTGACGGATTAAGAAAGATGGAAAGAAAAGACTTCACAGACGACTTATAATTAAGTCGTCTGGAAAGTCTTCCAGCTGGACGACTTAGTAGACGACTTATAATTAAGTCGTCTGGAAAGTCTTCCAGCTGGAAGACTTAGTAGAAGACTTATAATTAAGTAGTCTGGATAGTCTTCCTAGACGACTTAATTATAAGGCTTCTACTAAGTCATCCAGCTGGAAGACTTTCGAGATGACTTAATTATAAGTCTTCTACTAAGTCGTCTAATTGGAACACTTATCAGACGACTTAATTATAAGTTTTCTGCGAAGTAGTCCAGATTGAAGTAAATACCTGACTGAGGATAGCCTCTTTAAACTGTTTGCGTCCTTTGCGACCCTTCTAAGCCAGTATCGGTGGAGACGAATTGCTTGGGAGAGGATTACCAAAAGTAGCACCCAATTCCAGAAGAGTTGTGTACACCCAGACCTGGAGAGCTTGCGCAAACCCATTAATAGTGTAACAACCCGAAATATCTCTGCCCTTCACAGAGTCCATCAGCACCTTAAACGCGACTCTCCCCCATGGATAATTCTCAAACCGTTCTAGCTCCATCACTAGCCTTGCCAGACTAACCCGTGTAGGGGTTGAATACTTTCTCCCTTCAATGTATCCAGTGAAGATGGCAAGGTACGCGAGCCGCTTGCGATCATCCCGAGACCACCCTTCGCATCTCTCAAGTGCTGCTATTATCTCCTGAGTAGATGGCCCAGCTTCGACATGAACTCCCAGCATCTCCCAAAAAGAAGTCAACTCCTTTGTAACAACAGAGTGAGGTCTCTCAAGGTCCTCGATGTACTCGCAGTTTAGACCAGTGAGGTGTTCAAACTTTAACAGTGAAAACCTCACAGGTTCTGGACCAACGAGACTCCACAGCTCATACTTCTTCTTTATGTCCAGCTGGAAACCGAGCATGTAGTGAACTAGCCTTGAAGCCCAATCAAATCCCAGCTCTTGGAACTTGATGAAAACTCCCAACTTCGACTCCTTCAGCTCTTCATATTCGTCATCATGAAGAGCTTTCTTTAAAGCAGCATGCAACGTCCAACAAGTATGATACGAAATGCTATGCACTGCGGGGGGGCTCTTCCCCTAATGTATATATCCTACGGGGGAGTTCTGGCATCTCCATTTTTTTTGCCTGCAAAACAATCAAAGACAACCATCTCAAAAATTCAAAGACTTATAATTAAGTCATCTGACAAGTTTTCCAGCTGAAAGACTTATAATTAAGTCGTCTGGAAAGTCTTCCAGCTGTAAGACTTTCCAGACGACTTAATTATAAATCTTCCAAGACTTCCAGTTTTATGTTCATATTTTCCTCAATCAATCACTCGACAGTAAGAGATATAACTTACCGGCGGCGGAGTTCAACGAGACGCCTCTGAGAGAATGCGCGCTAGGGTTTCCTCTCGGATCTTAAATAGAGGAAGCGGCTGTGAGAACGGTGGTGAGAACGACGGTGATAACGGCGGAGAGATAACCGGCGGTGAGAACGATGGATTAGAGAGATTCGACGGAAATCCTTCGAAATCGCCTTTGAGAGAAACGGCTTCTGATTTTCGATATACAGTGAAAAAAAAACCTTATATATGGCCGGTAAATAATCCGGTTAGGTTTAAAAGTACATTGTAAAATTAAAGGTTTGGTCCGGTTTGGACGACTTACTAGTAAGTCGTCTGTTGAATACTGTACATCAGACGACTTACTAGTAAGTCGTCCCAGACCCTAAATTTAACCTCTAAACTAAATTGACTAAATTAACTAACTAACCACGTTATAAACCCGTAGTTATACTTAAATAGTGTTTACTATACACAAAAATAAAAACACTTAGGTAAATTTTAAAGTTTTCAAAAAAACATTTATGAATTCCAAAATCTAACCCTAAGAACACATACAATACTACAACATATGTTAGCAAAACCTAAACCAAAGAATATCATGACTCAATACTTTCACTCATCTATGTTGAAAACAAATAACTTTTGTTATATCTTAATTTATATCTCTTAAAACATATGTCAATTACATGATTTCAATTTTTCACTTATCAAAATATTTTTTACAAATTTTTTAAATTATTTCTAAGTAAAACTAGTACAGACGACTTTCTAGTAAGTCGTCCAGGCAGACGACTTACGGGGGTTAGAAACGTAAAAAAAAATTGGTTTTTTTGTTTGTTCACAAGGGGTTGGTTGTAATTTCAATAGCCTTTTAGGTTACTTTTACATTTGATTTAAGTTTGGATTAACCTTTGTGTTTGAAATCAAGTTGTGAGTCATATTTGGCAATTTTCTCTTAGATGTAACCTCTTGCAAATATTTCTAAGAAAATTAGAAAACGACTCTAAATATTTGAGAAATTGAGATTGAGTGCTGGATCTGACTGTTATGAAAACACTGTGATTGATTGGTGGATCAATTACCTAACAATCCCCTTTTGAATGTGCACTCAGTTTTAATCTTCAAACAACATTGTTTCACTACAAACGAATCTTTCAGTTAGCCATATAGGATTATGGATTTGACTGGCAAATAGTAAGGTTTATATCAAAAGAAGTTTAGAACAAAAAAAAAGGTATAAAGTTTCTACCATTCAGCCATATGACAAACTCATTCACTACAAAATTCATATAACTAATTAAATAGCCGCAAATATTCGGAAACTCACTAACATCTTCCTGTTATATATGGTCTTTGCTCTTTCATCTAATATTTTAAAAGAATCTGGACGACCGACGACAACTGGTTGGTTCTTGTCCTCAAAACTTTGTGGTCAAGAATGTGCTTATGCCATTTCTAATTGACTCGTATAAATTAGATTGTACATTATACACCTACTCACTTTTAACAATTCGATATTTGAACTCAGTAGTGAATCATGTATGACGTTAGCTTATAATTTTTAATGATAGTTCTTGCAAATATTGCAAAGTAATATATTTTTAATTGCCATTCGTAATATACGGACACACAATTCTATACGACCAGCAAATCACAATTTCCAAAATTCAGTCAAATAAATTTGAGTTTATTGAATAGTCACATGTATGTGAGTTTAATATAACATGATACTAAGATCCGCGTCTTGCGCAGGATGAACGTTATATATATATATATATATTATTTTATGTATTATATGTTTTTATATTATGAAATAATAAATATATTTTGAATAATTAAAAGTCAGTAACTATTACATATATAATTAAATTAGTGCGCATATAAATCAGTTTTATTAATCCAAACAATTTTTTTTTCTATTTGATAGGATATATAATTAATTTAAATGATATTAACATACATAGTATATTTTTAATATTAATGTCTATAAATGATGTTTTCTACTCATATGGTTTTTTGATCATTTGTATCTTTTATAGCAAAAATTTTCAATTACTAATAACAAAATTTTCATTATGGGGATAATAGTTTTACTAATTTATAATTTTTTAAAAATTAAGTTGTCAATGTTTGTTCGAAGCTTTTATCAAAAAAAAATTGTTCAAAGTAGATTTCAAAATTAAAATATTTATGTATTTTATATGGTATATAGTTTAATTTAAAACGATATATATATATGGGCAATTCTCTCAAATAGCTCTTTTTTATTTTTAAATTTTTAATATTTATTTTTTATTTTTTAAAAATTTGAAACCATATCCCCAAAACTCCAGCCCTTAACTCTAAACCCTAAGTCTAGATTAGTTAACCCTAGGGTAAACTTTTTACCCTTTAGTAAAACTTTTTTTTTTGTAACATCCCTTTAATAAAACTTATTTTGGTCATTTTCTTCATTGAGAGCTATTTTTATGAAAATAAACTAAAAATAGCTATCCTAGGGAATTTCTCTCTCTCTCTCTCTCTCTCTATATATATATATATCTATTCATCTTAATAATTAATTAAATTAGACTTTTTACTTATATGATTTTGTATCATTTGTATTTTGTTATAACAAAAATTTTAAACCATGGATCACAAAATTTGAATGTGAGACTTTCAACAGTTTTAGTCATTTATATTTGTTTTTAAAAATTCAAAATATAACATACACAGAAAAATCTAAATTTTTATTATACGGTTAATGTGGTTGTTTAATTTATTTTAATAGTTTAAAACTAAACAAATATGATAGAATATACACTAATTTTTATCAAATCATTATTATTCAAAAATCATTAATTGATATATATATTTTATCTACATTAGGCAATTCCGTAACTTTTACTTAAGGAAATAATAAATAACACTAATAATAAATTTATGGTTAGTTTAATAAAAAATTTATTATATAATTAGATGAACCAACATATTTCTCTAATGGATCTAAGAATCATCTTAGTGATGACACATGACTACAAAAAGAAGTTGTAATGTTTCTCAATTAATATATAGGAAATATGAACCAAATGAAGTTACGACGTATATGACTATGATTTTTAGTAGAATATTAGATTTTTACATCAAATATTAGTTAACCAAGCCTAAAATACAATTAAGTAAAAGACAAAAATTGATTTTGGTTTTGTCAACCATATTAACCGAGAAGTTTCTTCAGATGACACGATGTCTAGTAGGCACAGCACTTCTCGGAGATTTGAAATTTATAGCGAATGAGTCAACGTGACTATGTCCAACACGCGACCGTTTATATATGGAAGATATTCAATATGGCATCACATTTTATCCTTACAAAACTCTCGCAACGGATGTTATACTGATCTTTCAATCATGTAAAAGTAGATATTTTATTGTAACAGTGAAAAGCACTGTGAAATATTCGTATTGTAGCAAGTAGCAAGTAGCATCGCCCAGATAGTGAATTCCCAACTTGTAAGTTGTAAAACACGCAAAGAATTGTTAACCTTCCTCCTTTTTTCTTTGTGGTCCAAAAGTATCAGACCTGAAATGATCATTTCATTAAAAATAGAACTGGTATTGTAGTAAATTGTTTATGTAAGAACCCCAAAATATAGAGCTTTATTAACAAACAAAAAGAACTGTTCTTTTATGTATAGTTAGTTGGTTTTTATCAAGATCGGACTCATATAATAAGTTAATAACCAATACTTTTTAAGGTGCAGAATGAAACTGCAACCACCGCGCGCTAATGTGAAATAGTTAACCTTCTCTTTATTTTTCCATGTTCGTTTACTCAGTATGTGAGATTCACCATCCATCGGATGATCGATGTGTTAATTTTGGAAGATTCAAACTACTTATTCACTAATTAATTATATATAAAATCACTACTTAATATTTTTATATGTTTTTGGCTCACTTAATATCAAACATCCATCGTTCTACAACTCTATCTCAAACATGTTTAATCAGATAATATTTTTTAAATAAGCAACCAAAAAGATAAATATACTTAGTGATATATATATAACCAAATAAATATCTTTTGGTTTTTTTACATTTTTTTTTGAAGAATACATGCATCATTTTTTTCTGCTATTGGGAGAATACATGCATCATTGATTATCAGAAATTAAGATTTTACAGAAACGTTGTCCAAACATCTGTTTTTCATCTTTTTTTTTCAGCAAACATTTACATACTTGTGTTGACTCTGTAAACCAAATCGGTAACTCCGCATCCATGTGAACGACGAAAGACGGTTGTTTCCTAGCACTGCGTGCTAAGCTATCCGTCCGTAGGTTCTCCATTCGGGGTACATAAACGATGTCTGAGTTGAAGAAACTTCTTTTTAAGTGCTTAATGTCCTCCAAATAACTTTCAAATGCTGGCCATTTTTCTGGTTCCGAAACCATCTATTTTTCATCTTTGTTCCCAGCTTCTCACTCTCGTTTTAATTACTATCGGTGTTTTGACTATTAATTGTCTTGTTTGCCATTTTTTGTTTATTATAGTCGTTTTGTTTCTTCTACTACTTGTTTTTTTTTTGTAACTTAGAAAAAAAAGGTTAAACTCGAGTTTATTAAAAATACAGACCTAACTCTTGGATGAAATGTGCATCCCACGGATAGACTCTCTTCCGGATATTCAAATGGACAAAAAGAAGTAGTCCATATCCGCGTAGAATGACTAAGAAAATGTAACTTAGTTTCGAATGACAGATAGATCGAACTTGAAATATGGTGATATCCCAAGCCGTACCCCTTGCCACTTGACCAGAAGCTCTGTTCTGCTACTTGTTTCGTCGATAACTTTTGTTAAAAAACTGAAAAGAATGTAAACACAACTCAAAAAGAGAAATAAACAGCTTAAGAAAACATAAGATAACGTATTCAGCCATAGTTGATGGATGAGGTGATAAGACTTGAATCAAAAGGTTTAAGTACTTTAACTTTAAAATATAAGCAGCCAATTGCAACTCTTTCACGCTTGTAAATTTCTCGCGCAAGATCAAGAAACGAGGAATATGCTATAAAGTAGGTCCTTCAAAAATGAAGTTTTCCACGTGGCAATCGCGAGCATCGTTGATCAGTCATGTGCCTCTCCACTCGGCCTACGAAGCACCAACGACAAAAGCCATATAATTATAAAATTATTTTTACTTAAAACTAATTAGCTCGGCTCCACGGCAATCAGCAAACGGAAAATGACGTAAGACGGTTGACGTCATCTCCCTGACGTCATTGCCTCCGACCTTATTAAAGTTAGAGGCTAAGAAGTAACCAGCAAGTTATATACACTACAAATATCACCATGCAATAAGATATTATAGCAAATACTACATCTCGACATTGGTTGCTAGAATATTCGAAACTTTATAATTCTAAAGTTTTGTTTATAAATCAAAATATTGGCAACATAAGGTGCGCGTCCTACATGGCTATAAAGAAAAGTCGCACTTTACATGTTTCACAAGCTTTTAAGAATAGTTTAGAATTTTGTTAAAGAGAGTTAATTAATTAACCACTGGCTCGAAAAAAAGAAAACTATCAGTGATGGTAAGTTGGTAACAATTTATTAAATTTCTTAAAATGTGATAGGTGCTTGTTTATATATTAATTTGGCGACGCATGCAAAGGTTGGTGTTTGACCATATATACTTCTTTTCTTTTAAAGACTACTTGCAGTGCCCTATAAGGCATTGAGTATTACTTTTAGAAATAAATAACCATGGAACTACTTGTCCTATAAGCATAAGATCCGTAAAAGATCTCTTTAAGTGTTAAATTTTTCATGTTATAATACTAAAACGGTTGTCACTCTTTTGATTAGGCCAAAGTTCGAAAGACTCAGGAGACATGGTCATATAGTAATTTCATTTGCAGCATACAGATCCATGATTATAAACAAATTGTCAACTACGAAAATAGTCATTCCTGCAATTCGATACATGTAGCATGAATACTCATGAATCATGATGCCTTTAAAACTGTATTTAAATATTTGACCACTTTCATGATTAATCAATATTACGATTTTTCTTTGTATCGACAACATTATATTACGATATCACTACAAGAAAACATGGAACATTCCGACGGCGACGAAATTCGTCGGAAATTTATGACGCATTTCTAACCTAATACCGAACAGTTTATTTTCGCATTCGTCGGTAATTTCCAACGAAATACCGACGAACATTACTTTATCGGTAACTTTCGATGAAATTCCCACCATTTTCCGAGGAAAGAATATATCTATTACGCGACATTTTTATATGTTTTCTATTTTTTTACTTTCGTCGGAATTTCGTATCGTCGGAATTTCATCGGACAATTCCTACGAAATTCCGACGAAAGTATATAACCGTTACGCGAGTGTTTTTTAAGTTTTTTATTTTATATTGTCGTCGGAATTTCGTCGGAAAATACCGACGAAATTCCGACGAAAATTTTTTAACCATTTTATTTCTGACGGAATTCCGACGAATATTATTACCGTTGACAGTTTCCGACGAATTTCCGACGGTTTGATGCTTTTCCGTCGGAATTCCGTCGGTTCTGTCGGAAAATTTCCTTTACAAATACGTGCTCTCCCTCATTTCCCTCATTCACAATTCATTCTCTCCTCATTCTCTTTACTACAATTCCAAAAAAAAAATCATGTCTTCTGGAAATTATTATCGTTTGTGGATGGATAAAACTCATTTGGATCCAAACACCAACTTGCTTACGGAAGAATATGCAGAAGGCATTGGAGAATTCATGCGGCTTGTTCAACAACAACCGGAAGCAAATACCGGTATGTTAAGATGTCCCTGCTCTTCGTGCAATAATAATCGGATTATAAAGGAATGGGATGTTTGGACTCATTTATATATGAGAGGGTTTACACGGAATTATAAGGTTTGGTATCTTCATGGGGAAAATGGTTATGAATCTGGTAGTACTAGCGAACCTCAGCCTGTTGATAGGTTAGAAGAACCGGATGTAGATTATGCTGTCGGTACTGAGCAGATGGTAAATGATCATTATAGAGGGGAAGAACCCAATGCAGAATCGAGGAGATTTTTTGACATGTTGGATGCAGGAAAACAGCCTTTATATAAAGATTGTAGAGATGGTCATTCACCCTTATCATCTGCAACTAGATTGATGGGTATTAAGACAGATTATAATTTGGCTGAAGAATGCGTGGATGCGATTGCTGATTTTATTAAAGGTGTTCTACCAGAGGATAATCTTGCACCGGGTTCATACTACGAGGTTCAGAAACTTGTAGCGGGTCTTTGTTTACCAGATCAGGTGATAGACGTTTGTATCGACATGCATGATCTACTGGAGAGAGGATGAGAACAGAGATAAATGCAAATTTTGTGGGAAACCTCGTTATTAGGATACGAGGAGAAGAGTTCCGGTGCCATTCAAAAAGATGTGGTATTTGCCTTTGACGGAAAGATGGAAGAGGTTGTATCAGTCTGAACGCACAGCCCAACCAATGAGATGGCATGCAGAGCACAGATGGTCAGATTAGACATCCTTCAGATGCAAAAGCTTGGAAACATTTCCAATCAACATATCCAGAATTTGCCCAAGAAAGAAGAAATGTTTATCTTGGATTATGTACTGATGGATTCAGCCTATTTGGAGACCATGGAAGACAATATTCTCTATGGCCAGTGATTCTGACACCGTACAACTTACCGCCGAATTTGTGCATGCGACGAGAGTTTTTATTTCTCTCCACTCTTGTCCCTGGGCCAGAGCATCCTAAGAGATCATTAGATGTCTTTCTTCAGCCATTGATACATGAGTTGCAACAATTATGGGTGCATGGTGCTGAGACATACGATATTTCGTGCAAAGAAAACTTTCAGATGCGGGCGGTACTTATGTGGACAATAAGTGATTTTTCCGCATATGATATGTTATCTGGATGGACAACACATGAGAGGCTTTCATGTCCATATTGTCAAGATAACACGGATGCTTTCCAACTTAAGCACGGAAGGAAAACATGTTGGTTTGACTGTCACAGGCGATTTCTACCATCCCGACCAACTTAAGCACGGAAGGAAAACGTGTTGGTTTTCTTAAATTTTTAGTTTAATTTTTTTATTTTTCAAAAAAAATTATATCTAACAAAAATTTTGTTTTTTAAAGGTTCAACAAGTCGAAAAATGACATTAGCAGGTGCATCAACCAGATGATGTATTCCATGCTCCGCAAGGGATATCCGACCTATAGTGTGATGCCTAACGACGAGCGCCATTTGTGGTTCCGTAACTTTGCGGTAATTTTTAAATTTTAATTTTTTTTTTGAGTTTTAATTTTTAATAAATATTATCTAACTTTTTTTTCTTGGCAGTAACATTTCAATTGGAAGTCAGGCCTCACGGAAACTGTTCGTTTAGCTTTCCACGAAAAGGTGACATAAACTTATACGAAGCAGATATATGAGTGGAAGCAGCTATGGCTCGCCGGAAAGACACCAAAATTCATCAACCCAACGGTTTGGTTAGATTTGCAGAATCATTGGGTGGACCAGGACACTATAGATAAATCCAACAAAAACTCAGCCACCCACAAGAGCGATTGTGGCGGGAAAGGCGTTTATGTCCACAACCTCGGTGCTTGCAGTATGTCTTCTAAAGAAGATGAACTTGTAAGTTATATATATATATATATATATATATATATATATATATTTCAATTATTTTTTTATATATGTGTTGATTAATATTGTATTTAGGGTTAAGCAAATGCGGGTAATCCCGTTGATCATCTCGAAGTTATGAAAGAGGCGTACACTAACAAGAAGACGGAGGAAATTCAGAATCTCGTAATCAAAGATGTCATAGACTTTGTGCAAATCCAGAAAGAAGCATTACTTGCTTCTCAGCCTATCTCAGATGACGATTCCTCTGCAGCATCCACGAACATGACCCGAGCTCGAATTAACGAAATGGTGGAAGAGGTAATTTTTTTTTATAATTGCATTATTATATTAACTTGATTATTATTATATATATATATATTTTGAAGGCGGTTCCAAAGAAGAAAGGTCGTTTGGTTGGTTTGGCTCGGCGTGCTTCTTCTTGTCCTTCCTCTTCACAAGCTCCGTTTGCTCCTCCTGATCTGATGATTATACAGCAGCTGCAGAACAAGGATGATCGGATTGTGGCGCTGGAGACGCAGAACGCCAGAATTCTTGCTGAATTAGCGGGTCAGAAGAAGACAAACGAAGAGATATTGGAGAAGATGAAATGTTTGTTTCGTGCTGAATTTTCTTAGTTTCTTTTTCTGTTTTTAAAACTTTTAAATGTTGTTTTAAATTATGCAAAACTTTTTTCTATAAAATTTTATATAAATTTGGTTTTTTAGATTTTTATTTTAAAGCAAAATAATTTTTTATAAAATAAAATTTATTAAAAAAATAATAAATAAAAAAGACCGACGGAAAATATATCGTCGGAAATTTGTCGGTTTTTTTCCGATCGACGTCTTCGTCAGAAATTCCGACGGCCTACGTTCCTCAGACATTTCCGACGACAATGTTTCGTCGGAAATTTTCGACGGCAATGTTTCGTCAGAAATTTCCGAGAGATGTGTGTCGTCGGAAATACTTTTCCGATGACAAATGTGGTCGGACATATTTCCGATAAATTTCCGATGAACATTTTCCCGACGAAATGTGTTGTCGGATTTGTGTCGGAATATCAGGCGTCGGTATCGCTCGGAATTCCGTCGGAATTTGCGACGAATCTCCGACGAACTTTTTTTTCCGACGAATCCATTCTGACGATTAGTTTCGTCAGAATTCCCCTAAACCGACGAATATAGCCGTCGGAAATCGCTTGTTTTCTTGTAGTGTATAAAGTACTTGGTATTGTAGTCTGTAGAAAAAAAGGTGAAAGCTTAAAATCATTAATATTGTTAACCAGAGCTAGGTTTTTGGTAAGATTTTGAAACCATTTTTTTGTCAAGAATGTGAATTTATTTCTGATGAAATAGCAAGGAGATGCAAGAAAATCCTGGATCTAAGCTGCATACAAGCAAATTCTATCTAAGAATCCCCAAAAAAGATTAAAAAAAAAGACTCCTAGAAAATATATTAGGTTTAATCCTAATCAAAAGATTTTGAAACCATCATCTATTGGTTCGCTTGCTAGCTAAATCCACTTAGGATCTAGCTTTTATCAAAAGTGATTAATTAGTGTAACATTATTGTCAAGGGACCCGTGACCTTAAACTCGAGGATTTGATTGGGACAAACTTCAAAGAAAATCTGTAAGACTTTTTTATAATCACTTGTACCCCGTTTCTCCATTAGTTCTGATAATTATGTTTTTTCTGGGAATTAAAACTCAAACCTCTCAGTGTATAAGCATTAATGAATCATTGGTCAATCCACTATACATGAGGCTTTCAAAATCTGTAAAACTTTTAAGATGTGAAATAGTAATAAATAATAATACTAACTAGATTTTGATCCGTGCGTCCGCCCGGGTATTTGCTTTTGTAAACGTTTAAAATTAAATACATACATTATTGTACTAATTAAATTAGAAGAGACTAATTAATTAAATATAACTGAGTTATTTTTATTATTCTAAAAATTTAAACGATTTTGATTAATTTAATTTTCAATAAACCAATAAATTAATCTGATAATTTAATCTATTTTATAGTTTTTTATGGATTGCAAAATTGAATTTTTGATTTTGATTTAAATTAAATGAAGGATTGCATATCTTCTAAATTTATTAGGTATCTAAATATTAGGCAATTTCGTAATAATTTTTATGGAAATTGCTATTTATAAGGTTAATGGTATTGGATAGTAATTATTGAGAAAAATTTAGGGTTAAAATTTATTTGTACTTCAGTTTTAATAGTTTAGATAAAGAAAAACACTTGTCGTTGTAGCAATTCCATTCAACAAGCTTCGTTGAATTTACGCGTGATAGTAGCCATAAATATTTATTTATCACTTATTTAAATGCAAAGACACTTTGGTTATGTTATATTATTTATTTGATTTTTTCCCTTAGATTTTGGTGTATATATAAACAGTATATCTGCTTAACAAGATCCCTCCTCCTCCTAGTTCAACAACGCCAAGAAACACTAAACAACATTCTTGAAAGAAAATGAACTACCCTTCAAACCCTAGCCCTAATTTCATAGATTTCCCTAAAACTTTCACATCCGATGATTATGATGATGCTTTTCAGATGATCATGGAACAAATCAGCCTCGAGGATCACTCACCCACCTTGAGTTGGACTTCATCTGAGAAATTACTGGCTGCAGAAGTCACAAGCCCCCTTCAAACAAGCCTAGTTACCTCACCTATGAGCCTTGAAATGTAAGTCAAAATTTTCTATCATACAGCTTAATTACCATATATGATAACAGTGATATATTTCAAACTATAATAATTTTATATAGAGGGGACAAAACTGATGAGATCAAGAAGAGGAAGAGACACAAAGATGGTCCGATTATTCACGTGTTTAAAACGAAATCTATTGAAGAAATTGCTTTAGATGACGGATTTAAATGGAGGAAATACGGCAAGAAACCGATAAGGGGCAGTCCATTTCCGAGGTAAATCATTGATTCTAACTTCATTAGGATGCATAATTATTTTTATATATAGTTACGATTTATCGACTCGTACATGCTTATATTTAAAGTTTATGACAACTTGAATAATAGGATTTGCATATGCCTTGTGCTATAGTTTGTGTTTTTGTCTTTGTTTTTTTGCTAAAAACTATAGTTTGTGTTGGTTTTGAGTATCGCAAATGAAATATGTCCACTTGATAATTAAGGAAGTATGCATCTCTTAAAGTGTGTGTATTAGTTAAGTGTCAAATAGCCAACTTGTTTACATGGTCGAGGCTCTGAGTTTTACAAGTTAATTACTGCTCTTTTTGCACTAAGCCACCGAGGTATGTCAAAATCAGACAAAACCTTGTTCATCGGTTTAGTAAGAAATAAAATAAAACCAAAGCCTAGGAGTTTCAGTTTCTCTGTGTTACACATTTATTCATTGTAGAAATTACACAACAATTTGTATGAGCTTGTTTCTACCTACAAAATTCGATTATATAAATATGATAAAGTGTGTTCCAAAAAAAAGAAGAAGATAAAGTTTCAATAATCATTATATTTATAATTAAGAATTAGCACCCCTCTATGAGTTTCGACTAATTAATAAGGTTTCTCATACACTATATAATATTGTTAGTGTTCCTTCTTCACAGGAGATGTTTCGTGTTCAAATACATGTTTCTATATGTATGTTTTTTTTTTTTTTTTTGTTCAACCTATATGTATGTTTATGTGTATAAAAGCCAACATGCAGATATATATACATATATATGCCATCAGCATATATATAATATATCTCAGTGTGTTTTGGTTTTATATATTCATGTGGACCATGTGTTCTAAATATACAATAAGTGTAAGGCATATAATATAATATATTAATTAACGTCTACTGAATATCTGTTAACTAAAATATTGTTCATATGCTCCAGTTTTATGTTCACTACTCACAAGTTGTTACTTAAGCTTATAACAATTAACACCATGGGAATATCATACTTAATTTCTTTGTTGTATGTTACCATTGATTTCAAGTGGACATATAAATGACGATATTGTTATCTGTAAGCTAACACTGGTTCAATTATTATTGGACCACACTATCTATTATATATAACTGATTATAACCAAACCATTATATTACAAATCATATAGAATCTGACAGAGTTTACTAAGCGATTTGTGTTAATTATTTGAAACAGGCATTATCACAAGTGTTCGAACCCCAATTGCATCGTGAAGAAGAAGATCGAGAGAGATACGAGCAATCCTGATTATGTGTTGACAACTTACGAAGGGAGACATAATCACCCAAGCCCTTCTGTGGTTTATTGTGATTCAGACGACTTTGATCTTACCTCTCTCAACATTTTGTCTTTTCAGACACGTACTTATAATTATTCACATTCAGCTCCGTGACCATACTTAAAAGTCTGTGTGTCCAGATGTGTATACAGTGTAAATATTCATCGTAATCACGCATCATATGTATCCGCTTGTACTTGGTTGGGTCGGTTTTGTAATGTACTGAATTGGGGGGTGGGTAAACTGGAAATCATCTTGTATGTGCATGCATTATGATAGTAAATGTTGTATATAAATATATTAACTGATTTGTAGATAAGACTCACTTAGTTCAGTTTATAAATGTCTTGGTATCTTTATTCTTTAAGTTAGCAAATTGAATGTAAACAAACAAAAAATTGGTGTGGGTAGCATACATATTATGATATTATGATGAAGGATTCAAACCGTTCATTTCAATTCTACCACAAATACTTCTTATGTAAATCATTTTAAACATAACTTGCACAGTATAACCAAGTGATGGTAGCCTAGTGGCAATCTCTTGGGGTTTTTGGTATGTACCCACATCAGTTCTGGGTTCGATTCCCTCTAGAAACTAAATTATCACTACTTGACCAGTCTGGGATTCGACTTCGGTCCAAGTGGTTTACATGGTGGACCATAACAAATGATTGGTCCAACTCCGGCATTAGTCGGAAGGTATTCCAAACTCGGGTCAGGCTGTGTGGTATGCTTTCGGGCTAGTCCACTTTGTAGCACTAAGAGCATCAGCATTAGTGAACCCCATCAAAGGGGTTCACAAAGTATTTTTTTATTATTATTTTTTTCTGTTTGATTTTTGTTTTTTTTTAAAAAAAAAAAATATTATTAATCGGACCAATCGCGGGCCGCCACGTGTCGTGGGGCCTGCGCTACAGTGATGATCCGGGTTCAGTGCAGTGAACTCCCAAGAGGCAGGTTCATTGCTTTTGTTTATTTTAATATTTTTTTTTTCGAAAACTGTGTGAACTCCCCATGGAGTTCACTGATGCAGATGTTCTAAGTGTGTTCTTCCCGGGCCGACCGGATCGGCCGATAGAGTTTATCAAAAAAAAAAACTTGCATGAGTATGGTAGTTAGAAAAGTGTGCTAGAAAATTGATTTCTATATATTACTTTCATACTAATGTTTACACCACCAAATGACTGCTTCTAGGAAACATAATTGCAAGTATGAAAGTAGTTTGTACAGAAAAATATCAATTTAGGATCTGATTGAAGATCTAAGCTTCATATTATATCTTTTCTGGATACATATTCCCTACATACAGTTCTGGTTATGGCATAAGGGTGCATTTGTACTAGGTCTCAAAAAACATCTGCACTTTTTGGGGCTTTTTAAAGTTGAGTCTTTTTTTTGCAAAATTCTCTTTATTATTCTTGCAAATCTAAAACCATTGCATACGGCCCACAAATAATAATGAGTGGGCCCTGTCAACATGCTTAATAGAAAAATGGGCAATAAATTATTTCCGTCCAAGAAGAAAACAAAAGAAGCTAGATACAACAGATTTGATCCAAAGCAAATAAAAAATATCGTGCGTGTGAAGCCATAAATATAAGGGAAAATTATATTTTAGACTAAAAAACAGATACATTGTCTCATAACACTAGTCACAGTGTAATTGTCTCATTACGTTAATACTTTCTTAATTGCTTATTATACTTTTAAATTAGCTTAATTACAATTTAAAAATTAATTTAATTTATTATATATGTTAAAAAAATAATAAATAAATTAAATAGAAAAGAATATTACTATTTCGGTTAGTATTTTTGTGTGCAAAATACGATTTTTCAAAAATGGTAACATAATATTTCCTAATATTTTCATAAATTCAATTCCCATATTTTCGGAATTGTTCATACTTATCCGTAGAATCTACTTACAGTTAAGCCGTTTAAAATATGTTTCTATAGGTTTTAGATTTTGATTAATGTGTAGATTGTTGGTTTTACATATTTTAGAAAGATAGATAAAGCGCAAAATGTGTATTTCAAATATTTTTAGATTACTGTTATTTCCGTAGATCACTTATTCTAATCTTAATAGATTTAATGAAAAATGTGGATGACTTATTCTAATTATAGTAGATATAATAAAAAAACGTGGATTTTATTTTCTACTTTGTAAAATGTACATTCTACCGTCCGTAGAACGAAATCTGAAATTTTTGTTTAAATATTTTTAGAACCAAAAAATACTTCTACATTGGTATATGTATTTACAATGCAGTTCCTATTTTTTCTAATTTTTTTGTTTGTAAAACTATTTATTTGATTTTTTTTATAAATTGGAAAAAGCTTTATAAAAATAGTATAAATTTGAGATTAGTCAAATAAGACGATATACCTCTTTTTTTTGTCTAAAAAAACAATTTTCTCTAAATAAAATCATCAACATGGAAATGAAAATATTAAATCCGTGTTCTATAAAACGGCTAAGAAACATATATATATATAAATCGTACGTATTAAATTGTAGAAATTTGCTTCAGTAATCATTTAATCTATGAATCACTTACCGATGATACATGTGTTACACAATATGACACGGACGTAGAGAGCTTATTTCCTTTTTACCTTTTTCTTTTAATCTAAGATAGGTATCCAAGGTCTCTTAGTCCACAGATCGACCTATCTACATCTATTCGAATGAACTATCGCTACAAGAAAACAGCGGCATACCGAGAGAAAAAATCGTCGGAATGTCGTCGGAATAACGTTATTCCTCGGAAATAACTCCTCGGAAATCCCTCAGAAATTTCCGACGGAATTCCGAGGAAATGAATTTCCAAAGAAACTCCGAGGACCACCAGTTCGTCGGAAAGGTCCTCGGAATATACCGAGGGAGAACTTCCTCGGGATATTTCGATGGACTTTCCGATGGTTCAATCCTCGGAAGTTCCGACGAAATGTTCCTCGGAATTTTCATCGGGAATTTCCGAGGAACGGAGCCCTCGGAAAATTCCGAGGAATGAGTCCCTCGGTATATTCCGAGGAAGGAGTCCCTCGGTATATTCCGAGGAAATGTTCGTCTGAAATTTCCGAGGGTTCATTTACTCGGAATTTCAAAAAAAAATTATTTTTTTTTAAAAAAATAAAAATTTTGAAATTTAAATTCGAAAATATAAAATTAAAATTAAAATTGAAAAAACATATTAGATAATATTCAAAGTTGTACAAATAAAAATAAAACATTCCGAGTTTTTGAAAAAAAAAAAAACTACGGGTCTTGCACGTTCGGGAACACCTCGTTTGGGTACACCTCGTTTGGGTACATCCTCTGCATCATCTCCATCATTTGCTGGTTCAGCCTCTTCTGTGCCTCCTAGCCCGCCTGTTGAGCCGCCATCTGGGTCTCCAACAAATATATGCGATCATCCTTGTCCTTCAACTGAGCCGTAAGTACTTCTGGATCAACAAAGGGCGGTGGTGCAGAAAAAGGAGGAACCGACCGGGTGCGACGACCCAAACCGACCAAACGTCCCTTCTTCTTTGGAACCGACTGAAATAGAAAATAGCCAAATTTAAATAATATAAAAAGATGATAAAATAAAAATCAAGAAACAAATGAATTGAACTTTAAAAAAAGAACTTACCGATTCAACGATTTCGTTGATTCGAAACCGGGACAAGTTGGTCGAAGCCGTCGAATCGTCATCCTCGGTTTGAAGCTGAGACACTTCGTCTTGCACCTGAGTTTGGACCAGGGTGACCACTTCCCTCACAAGACCGTCATCAATCTGGCCGGTCTTCTTATTGGTATACGCCATCTTCATTAGGGCGAGATCATCAACCGGCTCGCCATCATTTTCTTCCGCCTTGAAAAAAACATAAATTAAACAAACATTAGAAATTAGAAGAAATGCACAAAAAATAAAATTTCAAAACTTAAATAATTGAAGAAAAAACGGCTGAACTTACCTTGCGATCCCCCAGAGTGGCAATAGATTGAGCACCCAAGTTATGCTTGAAGACGCCCTTCCCTTTACGGTCGCTTTTGCGGTTGGTGGAATTGGTGGAAGAAGTTTCTTTCGTCACTTCCATATCCCAATGCGCACACAACTCCGTCCAGACCGTGTTGTACATCGACTTTGAGACCTTTTAATAAAAAAAAAATAGTTTAATAAATAAAAAAATAGTTTAATAAATTAAAAATTTGTTTAATAAATTAAAAACAACCTTGTTGATTTTCCACTTCTTCTTCCACTCGTGGATCTGCTTCCCATAGTTGCCCATAACTTTATGGACGAAGTGGTGATAGATAAAGAGCGTCTCATCGGAATTCCAGTTGAATTCTTGCTGAAAAAAAAATACAATTTGTAGAAAATTTATAATAAAGATTAAAAATATAAGTAAAAAATTAGAATAGTTACCGCAAACTGACGAAACCACAGATGCTGCTTCTCGGTTGGGAAGTCAGTGAAAGTCGGATGTCCCTTGTCGAGGGCCAAGTACATCATACGGTTGATCCATGCGCTGATCCCGTCCCCGGATCGGTTGAACATAATAAAAAGAACAAATTTTTTATAATGAATCAAATTTTAATATAAAAAAATACGTTTAATTACCATGTTTGACCCCGTCCATGTGGATACGGAGTGAGATAGGGAAGATGGTCACGACCGGGCTGTCGAACCAACTCCGCAACACTCATCACTCCCGGAGGACCCGGAGGAGCAGGAGCGGGTGCAGCAGCGGGAACGAGAGGAGCAGAAGCGGGAAATGGAGAGGGAGATGTATGGTAGGAGCTGTGGGGCGAAGCGAAATCCTGAATCTGGCTCGAATCCCGAGACTGGCTCCCCGTACCACCACGACCACGACGCTGTCGAGGCCGGGTCTGATCATCATTAGACCTGTAAATTAAAAAAAAAACATATTTAAGAATTAGTTCTAATAATTTAATAAATAAAAAAAACATATTTAAAAAATAGTTTAATCACAAATAAATAAATAGTTTAATAATTACAAAAATAGTTTTAATAAATAAAAAATAGTTTAATAATTACAAAAAATAGTTTTAATAAATAAAAAATAGTTTAATAATTACAAAAAATAAGTTTTAATAATATTAAAAATGTTTAATAAATATAGAAATTTATATTATATATATATATATATTTTTTTTTTCTAAAAAACAAAATCCCAAATAATAGTTTTTAATCACAAAAAAAGTTTTATAGATATTAAAAATGTTTAATAAATATATAAATGATTTTATAATGAAAAAAAAAAGATTTTATATACAAAAAAGGTTTTCATATTATATATACATAATTATCAATAAGGTTTTTATAACCACAAAATTAATAAAAACTAAAACAAAAATTACAAATCAAGTGAATACCATAATCAAACTCGATTTTACACAATCCTACCATTCACCCTAACAAAAATCTATAAATATCATTCCAAAATCATCAAATCTACTTAAAAACCTAACAAATCTAACCTAAGAGAGTGGGATAGGGTTCATACATGGGATTAGGGCGGATTCGCCGGAAATCGTCCAGAGAGAAGGGAGGAACGGCGGAAATCGCGAGAGAGAAGAGAGAGTTCGATCGGCGGAGAGGAAGAGAGAAGAGAGAGTACGATCGGCGGAGAGGAGGAAGAGAGAAATGGGGAAGAAGATCTAGTTTGACCTAATAAAATGAGGCGTCCGACGGAAAATGTCCGTCGGAATTTCCTCGGAATAATTAAATATTTCCGTCGGAATTTTCTCGGAAATCATTAATTCAATTTTCGCAAAATATTTGGCGGCTTGGTTTACCCGGTTAAATAAAAATATTCCGAGGAAACAGGGTTTGGGGTTTCAAAACGTCGATTTTTTTTGCCGTATTTTATTTCTTATACAATTGTAATGCATACCATTGAGGATTTTTTGTATAGATGATCATAAACCATGAAATAACAAAATTTCAAAAATAATTGTAAGTATTCCCTTTACCGTTTATTAAAGTGTATAAGTGTTTCTCTTATGTTGTGTGGTTTTCGTTCATGCAATCGTAAAAGTGTTTGTTATTGGGTAAAACACCAAAGTTTGACTTCATAATCTGGTTAAGACACTTAATGAAGGTTATATATGTGTTATTCAATCCGCAAAACGTTGTTTTCGGCTAAAAACCCCTAGTTCCTCGGAATTTCCTCGGAATATTCCGAGGGAATTCCGAGGAAACCCTTATCTTCCTCGGAATTCCGTCGGAATATTCCGAGAAAACCATGTTTCCTCACACTACCCACGGTAATTACCGAGGAAATTTCGAGGAAACAGGGTTTGGGGTTTCAAAACGTCGATTTTTTTTGCCGTATTTCATTTCTTATACAATTGTAATGCATACCATTGAAGATTCTTTGTATAAATGATCATAAACCATGAAATAACAAAATTTCAAAAATAATTGTAAGTTGGTGAGCAAATATGTTTGCAAATTACTACGCTCCTGCTCAGTAAGTCGACGGTCCTTTGGTTTTCCGCTAAGTCGTCCAACGTCTGTGAAAATGTCTGGAACCGTAACATGATATGTTGCCCGTTCGCCTCTATCATCATGCCGAGCAAGTCTTCTGTTTTTGGTCTGAACTTCTGCTGGAAAGTAGTACTCGGCAAAGTTTGAAGTTTCTTCATTGATCATCTGTGCGACTATAGAACCTTCCACCCTACTTAAATTTTTCACCATCTTCTTCAAATGGAACATATACCGCTCATACCGATACATCCATCTATACTGCACAGGACCACCAAGTTCCAATTCTCTTGCCAGGTGAATAACGAGATGCTCCATAACATCAAAAAATGAGGGAGGAAATATCTTCTCAAGGTTGTACTGAATCACGGCTATGTTAGTCTTCAAATTTTCAATACCTTCAAGAGTCACTGATCTCGTGCATAAATCGCGGAAGAAACCACTTATCCCTGCAATTGCTTCATGAACATTTCATGGTAATAGTTCCTTGAAGGCAAACGGAAGGAGGCGCTGCATCATTACATGGCAATCGTGGCTTTTCAAGCCAGTAAACTTTCCTTCCTTTCTGTCGATACAGTTACGCAAATTAGATGCGTAACCGTCTGGAAATTCCACATCGTTTGAAATCCAATCAAAGAACGCATCTTTTCCCTCTGCATCAAGTCGGTATATGGGAAAATGAGCCCTACCATTCTCATCAACATGAAGTTCTGAACGAGCACATATATCGACTAAATCCAGTCTTGACTTCAAAATATCTTTTGTTTTACCTTGAACATTAAGGATCGTGTTCATGAGATTGTCAAAAAAGTTTTTCTCAATATGCATGACATCTAAATTATTCCTTAGCAGATGATCCTCCCAGTATGGCAGATCCCAGAAAATACTTTTTTTGTGCCAGTTATGTAGGTCTCCAACAGCATCTACCGGAAAACGCTCATGTCCACCGACGTCTGGCGTCCTTTCTGCACCAAAATCTCTTAGTTGTGTCTTCAAATCTTTCCCACAAATTTTCGGAGGTGGACTGTCAAACACCCTCTTGTTCTTCGTAAACAAATTCCTACTCCTACGATATGGATGATCAGGTGGTAGGAATCTCCTGTGACAGTCAAACCAACACGTTTTCCTTCCGTGTTTTAGTTGGAAAGCATCAGTGTTATCTTGACAATATGGACATAATAGCCTTCCATGCGTTGTCCATCCAGATAACATACCATATGCTGCACTTATTGTCCACATTAGTACTGCCCGCATTTGAAAGTTTTCTTTACACGAAACATCGTATGTTTCAGCACCTTGATCCCATAGTTGTTGCAACACATATATTAGTGGCTGAGGAAACACATCAAGTGATCACTTAGGATGCTCTGGTCCGAGAACGAGAATCGAGAGAAACAAAAACTCTCATCGCAAGCACAAGTTTGGGGGTAGGTTGTATGGTGTAAGAATGACTGGCCATAGAGAATACTGTATTCCACTCTTGCCAAACGGGCTGAAACCATCAGTACATAATTCAAAGTAGACATTTCTTCTCTCATACGCAAAGTCGGGATACTTTGATTGGAAATGCTTCCACGCTTTTGCATCTGAAGGATGTCTGATCTCACCATCTGTTGAGTGCTCCGCATGCCATCTCATTGGTTTCGCTGTGCGTTCAGACAGATACAACCTCTGCAACCTTTCCATCAAAGGCAAATACCACATCCTTTTATATGGCACTGGAACTCTTCCACTCGTATCTTTATAACGAGGCTTCCCACAAAATTTGCATGTAACCCGCTGTTCATCCGCCCTCCAATAAATCATGCAGTTGTCGCTGCATACATCTATTACCTGATACGATAAACCAAGACCAGCTACGAGTTTCTGAACCTCGTAGTATGAACCAGGAGCTACATTATCCTCGGGTAGAATACCTTTTACAAAATCAACAATCGCATCCACACAGTCTTCAGCCAAATTATAATTTGTTTTAATGTCCATCAATCTTGTAGCAGATGATAAAGCTGAATGACCATCTCTGCAACCTTCGTACAATGGTTGCTTTCCAGCATCCAACATATCATAAAATCTCCTAGCTTCTGCATTGAATAAATCTTCCCCTCTAAAATGATCATTTACCATCTGCTCAGTACCTACACCATAATCTACATCCGTTCTAATTGGTTCTTCTAATCTAACCGCTGGCTGAGGTTCGCTAGTACTACCATGTTCATAATCAGTTTCCCCATGATGATACCAAATTTTGTAACTTTGTGTAAACCCACTCAAATATAGATGAGTCCAAACATCTCACTCTTTAATAACCTTTCTATTTTTACAATTAGAGCAAGGACATCTTAACATACCTGTTTTTGCTTCCGGTTGTCGGCGAACTAACCCCATGAATTCGGTTATACCTCGTTGGTATTCTTCCGTAAGCAATCTCGTGTTCGGATCCAAATGAGATCGATCGATCCAAGAACGAAAATAATTTGAAGAAGACATATTTTTTTTATGAATCAAATTCGTGTGTAAAGAGAGTAAGAGGGAGAATGAAGATATGGAGTGAATGAAGAGGAAGAGGGGTGCTTGTATTTATAGTTGAAATCCTGCCGACAGACCGAGGAAATTTCGACGGAATTCCGACGCCAACGGCTAGTTCGTCGAAATTTCCTCTTAATTTGTAAAATCCCCCAACGGCTATAATATATCCTCGGAATTCATCGGTTTTTTCCGAGGAATACATTTTTTCTCGGTATTCCATAAGAATATTCCGACGGATTGATATTTCCTCGGAATATTCCGAGGAAACCAAATTTTGTGTTTCCTCGGAATATCCTCGGAAATTCCTCGGGATATTCCGAGGATTTTATTTTCCGTCGGAATGTCCATCAGAATACCGCTGTTTTATTGTAGTGTATAAGCAATGGTATCTCTCTCTCTTCAGGCGACAAAACCCTACTCCATCTCCGTTGAAGCTGCCGCCTCCGCCGCGGTTTCGTCGCCATCTGTTCTAGTGAACTCAGTCAAAGAGATCTAAGCTCTTTTCACCTTTCGTCCTTATTCTCTTTCCATGGATTTAAAGGATTCTTCTCACGCTAATGTTCAGTGTGAAGAGGAACTCCATGATACTAGTGCTGTCTCCTCTGAAAAAATGTCTCTAGAGCCAGATCCCCGCTGGCCGTATCTAAAGAAGTGGTTGGTGACTGCCTCTCCTTCTCCTCAACTTCCCCGGTCCGTTCCTCCTCTTCTAAAATCAAAAACTCTTGAACCGGAAGAGGATGTACCGCAGCCATTAATGAACTCCTCTTGTTCTCCGGAATCGGGAGAGGAAATCATCACTTCCTCTAAAGAGATGGTCTCCTTGATACATAACCATTCGCAGATGACGGTTCAAGACCCTAAGAATGCTCGGGAGGGTATGATTGATCCTCAACAAATGTTACAACCTGACTCCAGCTTATCTCCAGCTACATCCTCGCCTTCTCCATCTCTAGGAGCCTGGACGATTCCGCTTAAGATGGCTTCTTTCAATTCGATGGGAACTGACAAAAAAAGGCAAGGGGCCATCTCAATCAAGCTTCTCGGACGACTCCCAGTGGCCTTGTTTGTCTAAGCAGGGGGATAGAAAGCTTCCAACACCTTCTGGCACTTTTGTTTCTGTGAGACAGTATGAGCCTAGTCCTTTTATCAAGGCTGCTTCCCAAGAATATCCATGGGCAGCAAAGATGAAATCAGTCTGCAATCTCAATAGGGTTACTTTCCCTGAATACTTGGAGGATGGAACCCCTAAGGTAACTGTTTCAAGTCATGTACTTCTTCAAGGAATTCAGAATCAAAAAGAATATGTGGTTGGTCAGTTCTATTGTTGCTCTGCGCCTGCTGGAGGTTTGATTCATGCTGTGGTAACTAGAATATGGGGGAAAAATGTCATATTTTCACAAAAAATTAGGAGAATCATCATACTTGTTTCATATTCCGGATGATGGTACTCGCAAGTTTGTTATCCAAAGGGGGATATGGCATGTTGATGACTGCTTGATGTTTGTTTCTGCTTGGTCTCCGGCTGAAACAATTATTTTACCAGAAATCAAGACTATCCCAGTTTGGTTGTCTCTCAAGAATATACCAAATCAACTCTACTCTTTTGAAGGAATCAAATGGATCGCTTCAGGTATTGGTGAGCCGATGCTTACGTACAAACCTTGGCTTGATCCTACTTTAATGGGAGAAGCAAAAATTTTGGTTGAGGTCAAGTTAGATAGGCCTTTTGCTCAGAGAGTAGCTATTGAGGATGAGAGTGGATCTGTCTCAATGGTTGATGTTGTGTACTCTTGGCTGCCTTCGAAGTGTGCAAGATGTGGTCAACTGGGCCATAAAGCGTCACGATGTTTGGGACAGCCGCTTGATCCAACTAGGAGCACCAAGACATCATCTCCAGTATCAAGAGATGTTGAATCAAGTGTTACTTTAGCAAATGAAGCAAATAATATGGTCAGGGACAAAGAGGACAGAGATGCTACTGTAACTGTCTCACACCCTCCAACTCCAAGTGTGGAAGCTACTTCTGATCCAATCCTGACTCTAGTAGCTACCATAAACAAGCCTATTGATAAGATCACCATTATTGAGAATGAATCAAAGATGGAAGCAAAGCAAGATACCACATTCTCACTAAAAGGAAAGGTTGAACAGAGCTCTCCAAATACTAACTCTGAACACTTGTCTACACACTCAATCACAGGTAATACTACAAGCAACTCTCACACACCTTTGGTTTCTTCAAAAGAAACTCCATTTTCTTCCAATCATGTCTCTACCAATTCTGCTCCAGCGGATTGTTCAATCCGCATTAGCTTATCAAGCTCTAAATTACTCACCAATCGATTTAGCTCTTTAATTTCATCTGACGAGTTGGACCCAAAGGAATATTTGTCTCCTCAAGGTAAAGTTTTTCTTCGGGAAAGACCTGTTAAACCCTCTACAAAGGCTAAAGAGATGCAGTTGCATTCCGTAGCTCGTGGACGTGGTAACCGCAACCGTGGTAATCGTGGTCGTAATAGAGGTGGTCGTGGCTAATCTAATTTGTGACGTCGTTGTGGAGGTCTGTCCTCTCCACCTGATTGAGTTTTCAAAACTCTTTAGTAATTCTCTATTTCTTTTCTAACTTTGTTAAGCACTAATATTGCTTTCAAACTTGTATGCTTCCAAACACTAGGTTAAGCTCTAGCTTACTCTCAATTTCTTTTCAAAAACTGTATGACTTTTGTCATAGTTGTACTGTCACTTGCATTTTAATAGAAAGCCTTTCTTTTTTTTTTTTTTTTTTTTTTAAACTATAAGCAATGGTCATATGTCCGCTTGGTCGCACAATTAAGGGTAGTGAAGCGCTTTCGAATCTATCATCACATGATTTATTTTTAACTGTTTGTTAAGTTTTTATGCTAATGTTACTTTTTCTTTTGGAAACTAGGTTTAACCTGTTCCATTTTTTTTAGTTGGACAAAAATCTGCTCTATAAGCTTTGTTTTGCCTAGTTGTTATTCAGTTTTAGAATTTAATAATACATAGTTTCTCTTATGTCAAAAGTTAGATAAACATATCAGATAAAACAAATATGATGATTTGACAGCTACACGTATTGTCATGTCGACGACTAAAGAGGAGATGAGAAGGAGTGAAGGCAAGCACGATCTGGTCGACAACTTACCAGCAATCAACGAACTCAAAGGACATTTCCCATTCTCAGTTATCATTTTTTTTTTTGATAAGTCTCAGTTATCTATTATCCTTAGGCCTGGGCATTCGGGTCGTCGGATCGGGTTTGGATCGGGTCCTTTCGGATCCGGGTCCTTTCGGGTCCGGGTCTTTCGGGTCTAAGAGTTTAAGATCCGATAGGGTAATTTCAGATTCTCGGTTCCGGGTCGGTTCGGATCGTGTCGGGTCCGGGTCGGATCGGGTCTTAGATAGTTAGACCCATTCGGGTAACTAGAATTTATCGGTTCAGATTCGGTTCGGTTTCGGATCGGGTTCGGTTCGGGTTCGATTTAAAAAAAAACCTAAAAATACAAAAACAATATCTGAAAATATTTATATATCTGAAAATATTTATATATCCTAAATATTCAAAATTTTATTCAAAATTTGTGTTTTTATTATATTAAAATGTGTATATATATTAAACTATGCGAGATACAACAACAATTTGTTGTTTCCTAGTGGTTGACCCCCATGCTCTCTAGACAAATAACCCGTTTTCGATTCCCTCTTGGTGCATTTTATTTAATTTACATTATTAATTCGGGTACCCATCGGGTTTCGGGTTTGGGTCGGGTCCAAGATCTGCGGGTCCTCTACAACAAGACCCGATAGGGTAATTTGATCGGGTCGGTTCCTACCCAAACCGGGTTTTTTCGGGTCGGTTTCGGATCGGGTCTTCGGGTCCGGATAAAATGCCCATGCCTAATTATCCTCTTCCTTTTTCAGACTTTTGCCTGTCAATCTTTTATTTCGTCTCTTATCAGAGATCCCAATAAATCTGACACTGTTATTTATTTATTTATTTTTTCATTTTTCTCCGTAAAAGATTATCACTTAGAAACCGACACAATTCCCCCCACCCCCACTGCGTGAAAATGCCTTTGTTAGTCATGAAATTTAAATACAATTCTTTTAAGAAATGACCTAATAAAAATAGGGAAATCGAGCCGTATGACAACGAAAAAGCATTATTCGGTACATAGTCAAATGCCTTAAATTTTCTATATACACATTATATTTTATGTAATAATGCATTTATGCTCTTGAAACTAACCGGTGCAACCTGTTGAGAATTTTTTTTTTTCAATTATTTACTGTTAAGTTACACGTAGCTTAATTATATTGACAATATCTATTTTAACTTTTTTGGTACATTTTGAGAAAGTGAAAGTCGAAAAGACTTTCCGTCGACGGTTTGCTCCACCTCCTCGAACTCTCTGTTTTGCTCTCCACCATCGGCGACGTCGTTCTTGTCTGCGTTTATTAGCCATCTCGAAGTGTATTGCGCATGGGATATCGTCTTCGCTTCTTAAATCTTTTGAGACAAGAGGTCGTTACAGTACAATCGGCGAGATGGAGCAACCTGAACTTCTTTTACTTCACATAGGTGATTCTTCGTATGAGAACTATTAAAACATTGTAAATTCTGGGTTTTGTGCCTTCCATTCTATTCGGCCAATGCTCTTTTCTCCTAATTGGGATATAGTCGGCGCAACTCAAGACATAGTTCTTAAATCTAACCCATCAATACTGTTGCATGTCGGATCTGGTAGGGTTAGTAGAAAGAAATGATTTAGGGTTGAACTTGTCCCGGTTGGTCTAACTCATCTGTATACTGTGAACTTTTGGGGAAATTATGTTTGAATTATGAATTCAAACTTTAGGGATTAGATCTATATTGGATTTCTATGCAGCATGAAATGGAATAGCTTGGATATTATGTTATGTTAAATGGAATGCTTTGTTAAATAGAATAATTTACACTACTTAATGTTATAGTTCTACTCAGTTGTACTATTTTTTGGAGTAAATTAGCAACCCGTATGAAGATTTCCATTCCATTCCATATTACTGTATGTTCTGTTCGATGCATATAAATACTATAATTGACGACTATGTTGATTTCCCATATTATTTGCATATCTCATCTGCTGACTTCACATATTATTTAACTATCTCAGGTTTGTCATAGATGAGTTGAGCCTTCTAAAATCTGTTTGCATAGGATTTGAACCAATTGGAAAGAAAACAATTAACAACTATTTCACTTGGTAACATATGTTTACATTTGTTATGTATTAGAGGATGCACATTTGGTGATGTTGAACGCATCCCAGTTTGGTAAAGTATTGTAGAAGGGGGCCCACACCTTCTCAGTCATGTTTGTGCATTACATTCTCTTCCGTCAGTTGGTAACTGAAAAAGACTTCGAACTATGGTGCCTCGTGTAGAGTGGAACAAAATATTGTAATATTTCCATGTTTTGCTATTTGGGTTGAAGTTTATATTTAAGTCTTGGGTTTAGTAATCAATGATTTTTGATTTAGTATGGAGGGTTTGGGTTCACTCTGGCAAAGCAGTAGATAATTCAATGTCAGCTAATAAAAATTACAGAATTTGAACAATCTCTCCTATCTTATTTTACCATTTTTTATTATGTGCGTATTTCATACTATTTTGAGTATATAGAATAGTACATATACACCACTCACTTGGTAACATATGTTTACATTTGTTATGTAAATGGACACAACTTTAATTTTAACATGGTAACCATTTTTCCATCTTTTTACTGCATTTGGTTAAACCATTTGTGCTAAATTAATCTTTTCAATTTGCTGTGTTTTGATATGTGATTCTTATAACGCCACGAAACCTACGACGTCATCATTTGTAAGATAAGGGAAATAGCAGAACCGGATGAATTGTGTGTTAAATACCTGACATTATATTACGACAAATCAATGTTATTTATCTAATTTACATTTGATATATGACTACTGTGCAAATTAACCCATAAAACTATACATATTGTTGGTAACAAACAAAAAAAACTACTTATAAAACAAATAAAGACAAATAGCGAAGTTGCACAACTTTATACACGTAATTTAACACAACTACCAGAAAAAGTACTTTGTACACGTATCCATTGACTTTTAATTCATGGCAGAAGAACATTCATATCCTCAAATTAACTGTTTTGCCGATAATTGTTAATGAATTGGCGACCAAATATAGACAATTTATTAAAAATTGTTCAGAAAAGAAAAGACAACTCAGTTCTCCTGTAAATGAAATGATTTACTTTGTCGTATATTACCTGTAAATTATATGATTTAAATAGGAAAAATATAGTATTTTTTTAATATTCAGTAAATTGGAAAAAAAAAACATTTTTTAGATTAGTATTCGCTGGCTTGGCCTAGCTATTTGCTTTTAGTTGGCGAAGGATTCACATGGCTTCTCTTCACATTAACCAATATCATAACACGTGATAACTGATAAAGAACCCTTTTTCTGTTTTCTCATATTATCTATCTCTTTCAAGAAGACAGAAGAAGAAAAGATCATCAAGACCGATCTCGTAGACTTTAATTTCTTTTCTTGTCTTCTGTCAAAAACCAGAAAGAAACTTTTCAAGCAGAAGAAACAAAAGAAGAATCTCATAGATTCGTGAGCTTCACGACGATGGAGTCTTTGAAGAACAGAACGTTGCTTAAGGTCATCGTCCTCGGAGATAGCGGGTAATCATTTCCCCAGACTTCTTTTCAAGAGTTTTCGAGACTTCTCTCTTGATAATGATACAAATGAATTATATTGTGATCATGTTCTTTTATAAGAAATAATAAAATAAACTTTCTCCTTTTGTCCTTTTAAAATCTTTATTTATGCAGGGTTGGCAAAACTTCATTGATGAACCAGTATCCTCTTTAAATCTTACCGTTCAAACTTATACATTGGTCTGATTTCTGTTGAAATTTCGGTTTGTTTTATGCTAAATCTCTAAATTTTCAGCGGTCTTTGTAAGAAACCCTAACTTGTGACTTAAGATACGTGTACAAGAAGTTTAATCGACAATACAAGGCCACTATCGGAGCAGATTTTGTCACCAAGGAGCTCCATATTGAAGACAAAGCTGTCACTTTACAAGTAAAATTTATAAATCATTCCTTGTTTCACAAGTAAAACATTTTTCTATTCAGAAAATATTATAAACTTTTTGTCAAAAAATATCTTATAAAAAACTCTGTTTGTAGATATGGGATACTGCTGGACAAGAGAGATTTCACAGTCTAGGAGCTGCGTTCTATAGAGGTGCTGATTGTTGCGTTCTTGTCTACGACGTTAACAATCTCAAATCTTTTGAAACACTCAACACTTGGCACATGGAGTTCCTCAAACAGGTTTTGCCTTAATCATTCATTTTCTTGCGAGAGAAGTTAGAGTTACCGTGCGTTTATATTCAAATTTCTGATGGATTCGATTCCTTTTACTGATACCTTCCAGGCAAATCCTGTTGAACCTGAGAAATTTCCATTTGTTTTGATTGGGAACAAAACCGATGTAGATGGTGGAAACACCCGAGTTGTAAGACTATATTCTCTATGAATCTCCTCTTTAGACCCACCAAAACGCTTAACTTCAGCAATTTTGCTTATGCAGGTTTCGGATAAGAGAGCCGTTGAATGGTGTGGTACGAAGGGAAACATACCGTACTATGAAACCTCTGCAAAGGAAAATATCAATGTGGATGAAGCTTTTTTGGGTGTTGCACACAAAGCTCTCTCCAATGAACATAAACAAGACTACATGTGAGTTTCTGTGCATCAACTTTGATTCATAGACACATCTAACTCTTCCAACTTTTCTCCGACATATCTAACTCTTCCAATTTTTCTTAAGGTTTCATGTTTGATTATTTTGTCTTTTAATTTGCAGATATTCCAGAGATTTGTCTGCATCTGTTACAGACATTCTTGAGGAGCCGTCAAGACCAGGCTGTTCTTGCTGATTCATAAGTAACACATCTGATCAATAATATCGATTCGAAGCTCTTGTCTTTTTATTTAATCATATGTTGGTGTATATCAATTATTGCGGTTTAGTAACAAAATAACTGGTACATGCAACGACCTGAGTGTTTTGATTCATGTGTAGCATTCTATTTAATTTTGTTCATGTTATTGTTGATACATTCAAACAATCAAAATCATTTGGAACATTCGATCTATTGGTGTTCCATTGTTATTTATTGGTTTTCTCTTAAAGTTGTGAAGTTGTTGGGTTTTTTTTTGTTGTTGGTTTATTTCAAACCAATCAGTCAATCAATCTCTCCTCATCTATTCATTACCCCAGTCTGATCTCATCTCATTGTAATGTGCGCTCTTCACAACTCCTGATAGTTGATTATGAATAACTAGGGCAAACCCGCCCTACGGGAGGCCGGGTGAATAAATGAAATGATGTAGGTTTTTATTATTTTCACTGGTGGGCTGCATGTAGGTGATATCTAGAGATTATGGACTAATGTTAATGTGTTTAAGAGATGATGTAGGTTTTGTTTTTTACTTTGCCATTGGCCGAACGTACTATATATTAATATTTGGTTGTGGCAGAGTCAGAGTAAAAGAAAATGAGAGAATTTAATCTATTAATTGAGGTTCATATTTATTATCTACCATATAAAAGTTTATGTCAGACGATTCGTTAAAACTAAATATCCTAAATTTACTCATATATAATACTTTCTTAACAGAAACAAATAAATAGTATACTTCTAAACAATAACATTCCTAAGAAAAGCTAAATATATTTTATGCTATTTTTAATTGTTTATCATGTTTAATCTAGACTAAATTATATATATATATTTTACTAATTAGTTTTAAAATTAAAAAGTACATTCCAGTTCTTTTGTAAATTATCATATTAATTTTTTTACTAAACAAAATAAAAAATAATTTATCGGTTGTAAGATTTTATGTTTGATTTTTGTAATGAAAATAAAAACACCAAACTGAAATATGATATATTAGAATAAAATTATATTTTAAAAATATAATATAAATAATTTAATTTAGTCACATACAAACATTTCGAGCATAAAAATTTTTAAACAAAAATTAATAAAATTTGTAATAATTCATGTAAAAGTAATGTTTAAATTAAACTATTAATATGATGTTGCATTTTTTAAAAAAATAAAAAATAGTATGTGATTAATATATAATATTTTCTTAACAGAAACAAATAAATAGTATACTTCTAAACAATAACATTCCTAAGAAAAGCTAAATATATTTTATGCTATTTTTTAATTGTTTATCATGTTTAATCTAGAATAAATTATATATATATATATTTTACTAATTAGTTTTAAAATTAAAAAGTACATTCCAGTTCTTTTGTAAATTATCATATTAATTTTTATACTAAACAAAATAAAAAATAATTTATCGGTTGTAAGATTTTATGTTTGATTTTTGTAATGAAAATAAAAACACCAAACTGAAATATGATATATTAGAATAAAATTATATTTTAAAAATATAATATAAATAATTTAATTTAGTCACATACAAACATTTCGAGCATAAAATTTTTTAAACAAAAATTAATAAAATTTGTAATAATTCATGTAAAAGTAATGTTTAAATTAAACTATTAATATGATGTTGCATTTTAAAAATAAAATAAAAAATAGTAGGTGATTAATATATGATTAGTACAATTTCATCAAAAAAACATCAAATATAAGACTTTCAAAATAATATTATATACTTAAAACTGATATTAAATGTATATCTTTATAAATTATTTTATAGTTTAAATATTATTTTTAATATATATATATATATATATATATGTATTTGCACGTACGCGCGGATTCAAATCTAGTTAAATATTAAAGTAGAGTTTGCTAGATCAATCTCATGAACATATTCGAAGTAAAAAAAAAAATTCGAAGTGGTTTAAGTTTTTTGGTATTTATTAATCTCGCGTCTTTTTTTCTTCATTGCTTAAAAGTTTGATCTGAGGAAAAACATTCATAGGTTTGCATAAACTTAAATCACTCGTATAAGAAGTCAAACGGCATTCATTAGATGGTTAAGAAATTATTTATTTTAAAGAAACTTTACCAAATGCTACATATTTTAAAAATTGATGCCGAAACATTATTCAAACAGAAAATAGTGGGTAGAGAGACTTCATGATCTTCGCCTATGCGACCCGTGCCTTCTTGCCAACCTTGGAAGTTGCTGTTGCGGGAGGCTTATTGGTGTGGACACCAGTTGAAGTAATTCCTATAGTTGGTGCTTCCTCACAGTCGTCACCATCAGTGTCCACCTTAGTAAGCACTGAGATATTCCCAGGCATATCATCGCCATGATCATCGTTGCCATCCTGTTATTCTTCATTATTTCCATACTACAAAAGGACCAGAATGAAATATAATTTAAAACATATATGGGCAACGAACTCAGAGAGTGGCAGACGGTCACGTTCGTTCAAGATGCGTGATATAGTGAAGGTTTGGTGATTGGCAGCGAAATTGTAGCTGCTTACTCTGACCTGGAAGGTGCAAGTCTTGCCAACCATTTGTGCAATAAAAGGGGTAGCTGTGTGTCCTCTGGATTTTCTCCCTCTCCAGCCTATGTCTCCAATTAATGAATTACAAATGAATAAATCAATAATTTGAGGATGATGGTGGATAATGATATGTGTTACGGTAGGCACGTACCAAGATATGCATTTTTCCCATTGAAATCAACAAATAGACTTTCAGCAATCTCATCAGCAATTGTTGTTTCTACACGATCCATAAAATAAAATGTTTAACATGTATGTTAGTTGCTGATGTGTCTATGGGACCTCATTTTAGGGTCCAACATACCGAAGGAAACCAACTGCATTGGTGTTACTGCAGGTTGCCAAGTAAAAGATGAGACCGTCCGCTGAAGCTTCTTTGTACATCTGGAGCAAGAGACATAGCACCAGCCTTTATCCATATTAAATCCAGTGACCTTCATGGGGCCAGACAAATTCAACCTCTACATTTTACATTAACATAATCACATGCAAAATACAATCATACTAAATATTATTGTACAACCTGAGGCTGGGAGTGAGGATAAACTCGTTTAGTTCAGCTATGGTCACATGCTCAACCTTGGATTAACCCCTCAGCAGTGAAGCTGATGATGTGTTCCCAGTGTCTTGAGAGACCAGCCTGTAATGATGGACAGTAACCCGTCAGAGCATGTAGTGGATAAGTCATAGAACAAAACAAATCTGGACGTAAAAGTGAAAGAACTACCAAATACTTACTTGTAAAATAGGTTTCCTCTGCATTAGTCTCCTTGTCAAAATAAAGTTGTCTCCCAGATGTGGCATTCAGGAACAGACGCCTGCAAATCAATAGTGTTGTAAGTGTTCCAAGAAGCATTAGGGTCGATCTTAGTTAAACAATACAGAGAATATGTGACAGAGTACCTCTTACTATTGTGGGACTTATGCTAGCCGTCCAGGTGGCTATGGAATGATACAGCATCTGAGTCAAACATACTCAACGTCCCAGAAACATCACTGTGAGGAAAAAAACAGTGTAAGGAATGCTCAACATTTATTTTTTTTATAGATGTGAGCTCAGCGATTTATTCCTGAAAAGGATTATCATTTTAAGATCTTAAATGTTGCAATGGTGAGTCTGTGAGAAACTGCTAGTAAGTGGATTACCTAGAAGCTGGGTATTTGTGTTAGCTAGGCCAAGCAGCTGATTTTGATTTCGAAACCTGAAGTGTTCTTCTGGAATTGAGGAAACCGGTTCGGTTAACTAATCAAAACTGGTTGAATCACTCAACCATATCAATAGAGGAGAGTCCGACAGACTAAAATTTTGATTACACCTAGTGACATCAAAGCCGCTCAAAGAGAACATAGAACCCGCCTTTAAGTGCCGTCTGTAGGTGGTGAGATGGTGAACTTCCTGGCATGAGTGTCGCCTGAAAATGAAAAAAAAACATAAGCAACAACAGGATTCGAAACCACTCCGAAAAAGGAAAAATTGAATTTCGCAAACATTTTTTGGATATATATGAGCCTAACGCAGCCGTGTGTTCAAAGAATACAATGGACATGAGTTTTAAGAACTGGGCAGAAAATTATAAAAAAAAAAACCTTAATCAACATCCTGATTCGAAACCATTTCCCAAAAATAAAAAAAACGTTATTTGAAAACAACCGGATTTGGCAAAATATGAACGAAAGAACAGTTTGCTCTGAGAACATATTTTTGATAACTATGATCCTAAATGCCGTCGCGGAATCACCTTGGAGTCGAGGAGGAGCATATCCACACCGATGAGCTCACCACCGCGTTTGACGTTACTAAGAACCAAGTTTTGATTGTTGTAGGATTGGTGAGGATGATGATTATGGAACGAATACTGCCTTTTTATAGGTAAAGTTTCACCGACTTGGAGAGAGTTACGAAGTATTGAATGAGATGGTGTGGGTCCAAAGAGTAAAGATGGCCGTAAATGACGATGAGCCACTTAATTATGTAACATATCATAGGCGTTGAATCGGAGACAGAACGACATGAAGGAAACGAACAGAGAGATTTGATACAAATATTTGATACAGAAAACCTCCTAGAACCTCCATGAGAGTTTGACCTAATCGGATTTTAAGAAATCGATTGAAGAAGACGACCTTTTACCTTCTTTTTTTTTAACAGAGCAAATATTGTGTCTCGTAGCCCACAAATAAATAAAAGATGTTGCAGCCCAAAGAAAACCAAACAATTGTAGATCGAGGCCCATTAAAAATACACGCAACAAAATAATCAAAACGAAAACTTAGGACACGTGTCAGCTCCTAAACACATGAATTATCTATGTGGAATCCGAGGTGGCGCTCTCACAGGAGAGAGAACCTTACTTTATAATAATAGATTTGATTATTAACATTTAGGCTCTGACTGTCTGGTATCTCCGGCGCAACAAAAAGAAGTGAAAAATTTATTACTCTATATTACGCTCTGACGTGTAAAATTACATTATTCTATATTTACTCTGCTTACTATTGAAACAGTAGAAAAGTAGACTCATTGTTACGCTCAGAGAGTAACTCTTCTTTTTTATTTTCCCTCTATTTTTTATTTCCTCTCGTTTCTACTTTTTTCATCTCTCATTTACTCAATAAGACCACCTCCATTGTTTAGAGCCTTTAATGGGTTCTTAAAATTATTTTAATAGTTAATTGTGTACTTTATGAAGTTTAGAACTCCTATTAATATAATTAGTTGTGTGAAGGTCCAATGGGAGAACCCCAATGAGGTTCTTAAATTTTTTTTTTTTAGAAATTTAATTATTAAATTTAAATATTACAAAACTTATTAATTATTGGATTTCATAGCGTTTACACAAATCTGACATAAAAACGTATGAAAATAAAAATACAAATTGATAATTAGAAATTTTAAACAAACATGAAAGAAATGCATAAACGAGAAAAAGCCGATTAATTTGTGTAGATTAATTGAATTTGTTCATAAAATGGCTAATCAAAAACCTGTTAAATCGTCCCTTAATTAAATAGTAGTAAAATTACTACAAGATAAATTATTTTTTAGCAAATTTTGTTTTAAAAGATGCATGGTTGATAGATAAACACTACATAAAACAATCAAAGCTCATATCTAAGAAACTTTTGATAAGCCAACGGGTTAACACACCAAATATATGAAAAAGTTTTGCCCACTGTGATATCCCCACACACAACATTACCCAATCAAATATCAATCGACACTCAGTTACTAAAAATGCCTCAACGTTGTTACAAACTCACTTTCCAACCCACAACCAAATTGAGATTTATCCTAACATCTTTCTATATCTCCCTCTTCCTTGTTTTAATATAACAACAACTCAGTTTCAGAGCTCTCCCTCCAGCTGTCTCTTTGTTGATTTCATCACCATCTATGACACATCCAAACATTCAACAATTACATGACGTGACCAAACACAATCTTTACATTTTTTCACTGGATGGGTGGTCAGAGAAGTGGCTACTTACGTTAAACTCCATGTATGAGGTGCACATTGAAAGCCATTGCTGATCCATTAGCTTGAATGCAATGCAATATAGAAGGTCAAATGCAGATTCATTCTCTGCTTACAAACGCAAACACCCAAAATCCAATTAAAACACCCATGTGTGCAATTAATGCATTTCAATCTGATGAAGTGGAACCGAAACTTTCCAGAAAGGAACTTCAAAAAAGTTGCCCCTGTTCGAGGTTTTACTGTATTTTTTTCAAATGATATTATTGTTAGTGAACCTCTCTGATTATCTCAAAAATGGTACTCATGCAAATAGTGTTTGAAGTCATTAGCGCTGAAACTGCAGCATTGTGGTATGGTAACATTGACTCAACACAGAAGCTCATCTCCACAGGATTTCTACAATCATCAAATCAAGCGATGATACATAAGGCTACAAAGTTTGACCTTTCTACTGCTTCGGAAAGTCCAATACAAATTAAGTATGAATAGAGATCAAATCAGCTAAACGGAGACTAACCGGAGAGGTGAAAGCGGTGGCTCGAAACGGCCAGTGGAAGCAGCAGCGACTCCCGCAGACAAAGCGGCTCGAACCATCGATCTTCGGTGAAACAAATCAGAATCGTCTTTGAATCCAGAGAGAGAAGATGGGGTGATCGAGATTGGATCCCCTTTGTAACCTGACGAAGATCGAGATCAGAATCGAATCGAGAGAAGACGTGATCGACATTGGAGGAGGAAGAGAAAGAACTGATTTTCGGAGGAGGAGGAGAGAGAGCCATAAATGTGAGGTTCAATACACAACTGACACGTAGGGGTCCTTATCAACCCTACAAATCCCACGTTAAACACCGGTTCTGTTATTTTTATTCCTTTTTCATTTATTGTTTTCCCACTTTTCGTTAACACCCCCTTTAGAAGACGCCGATGGAGCTGCTCTAAGCAACCGGTCACACTTTTAGAGAAACAATTACATTTTCTCTTTTTGGTTTCTTTCATTATTAAATAACTAAATTCAAACACAAACACATGTAAGCATTATTTTATATTTGGAATAAATGATAAGTACAGAGTTAACTAATTGTAAGTGGCTTGTCACCACCCATCTCTTGAAGCTGTCTTGGATTCAAATGCTAACCTAGTATAGGTTTAAAATATTTCGACAAACATTTATTATGGGCAAATCTTCCAAAAAATTTTAAATTTTTTTTTATTTGACAAAAATAGCACAAAAAAGAAAAAAAATAACAAAAAATTTCATTAAAAAAATAAATGACTCTTCTACTCTTACTTTATAGATATATACTAGATATGAACCCGTGCGTTGCAACGAGTTTTGTTTGATGTTTTAATTTAATAAAGAAATAAAAGTAATAAATCATTTTATTATACTTTTAGGATTGTCTGTGCATATGTTGTGTGAGACTTATTTTATAATTAAAAACTCGTTTTTACACATAAATTCCAGTTAATATTTATATTTTATAAGCATGGTGCATAAGTGAATTTTTATCAACTTTCTACTTAGTGCTAGAGAAAACACTAATACCTATAACTTTAAACCCAACCCGAATTAAGAATTAGAATGAAAAAAAAATTGAAAGTTAAATAAGGCCAATCGAGTCAATGACAACATCATACACTTTCTTATGTAATAATTTAATATTTTATTAAACTTATCTGATGCTTAATAATTTTCTTAATTCATTATTTCTTAATGATATATTTCCATAACAACATTTTAATTAAAAATGAAGTAGAAAAATGTTACATAGTAAAAACAAAAATGTAATAAGATGGGGACGAAGCTTGATTTTTTTAACAAAATACATATAAAAATCACTTCGGTGACAATAATAATAATCTATTTCTTATGACCAAACATGAAAATACATATCAAACATGTGTATGATCTTTGTATGACCAAACACATAAAAATATCAATCATGACAACATCCTAATTTTTTATTTTTGTTAATTAAATAGTTTTAACATCATACTTGTCATCGAATTCTTTTATTAATTATTATTAAATAATTTTAAAATTTTATTTTTGTTTAGATTGTTTTTAAAAAGTGCTCCTTTTCATTTACAATCAAATATATATATATCAAATACTATTTTACATTTATTTGTTTAGGATTTTAGGAAAGGAAAATTAATATCATATAACTTTTTACAATTATCTTCTGTTTAAAATTTTAGAAAAAATAAATTGTTATCAAATAAATATTCCTAGTTGACATATATCAAAAGATAAATCAAATAATAGAGAGAATGAATAAATATAAGTTTATCAAATAATTATTTCTAGTTACTATTAGAAAAATTAAATTGTTATCAAATAACAGTTGCATACAGGGCGCTCCTTTTTCGCCCAAATTAAACTTATGCATATACAAACTCAAAAGCAAACTGCACACTGACAACCAAATTTTTATTTAAAATTTGTAAAGTCGAACGTTTTTATTTATATCTAAGTAAAAGACATTTAGCCTAGAGAAAAGAAAGTCAAAACAACAAAAAGCGTGTGTTTTGATGATATCAACATGTGTAATATGATATTTTATGTGCATAAGAGGAAGGTCTAGAACTTCAGGGTGAGAACAGAGTTAGAGATGCCAGCTTGGTCGATGGTTTGGTCTAAGTCAGTCGTCAGTAGTTTAGGAGCAGACGACCCCATGATGAGTAGTTGGTAGTCTCTGGAGGCATCTGGTCTAGCCGCGTCAATGAAGTCTCGAACGTCTCTGATGGTATGGTGAGTAGTAGTGAACCGGGAGACAATGGGTGTGCCGTCTGCTAATATGACCTTGATAGAGGTCGTTGGCGCTGTGGGATTCATTGATGGTGTTGCTTCTGTGGTCAGTGAGTCGGATGAAGCTGGTGGAACAGAGTCTGGCTCGGCTAGAGTTCTTCCCACACCTTGGAATGAATTTGAGGAATCCTGTTGTTAGAGATCTAAGAAGCAAAGAGCTTTCAACATTTCAGTAAGAGAACATATAAGCATTATAAGAGAGAAAAAGTGATGTATAATGAGTGTGATAAGGACACGCCGTTTGCCACCTGGAGAATCGAGTGCACGTGGTGACTCCAAGCTTTCTACGACCTTGAATCGACATGGAAATCTATGTTTATAATCAATCCAAGCTAAACTGGAGAATTAAAAGCACAAAATTTGAACTGAACAGAAAAAAAAAAGAAGATAGTAAAAACCTCAAGAAACTCTGCACATTGGGGATCATCCAATGGCCATAATATATTATCATCATCGAAAGTGTAACCATTCCTATAAAGAGTGACAGTGCGTGGGATCTCTTGAGGAATAACCGAAAGAATTTCGCTTAAGCTTCTGAACTTTAGTCTTCTTGGTAATGATGATAGATCTCTTTCTACATCATCTGATTCCATAGGATCTTCGTTCCTAAAATACAAAACCTTTTGTTATCATCTAAAAGCAAGATGGTCGCAAGACTCAACATAATCGCATATTCGCTTTCGAAACTAAAGATTCATCTCTTGAAAGATTAAAAAGAAACTTACTCTTTTTCATCTGAATCGCTGAGGATGTTCCCATCGCGTTCCATCGCCTCCCTACTAAATGGATTACGAGCTGAGCGAGGAGAGAAGACACGAGATGGAGACCGTGGTGATCGCAACCGTATCGGAGAAGGAACATTTGGCCTGGCGGCGGCGGCGGCGGCGGCTGCTGCGACTACGGCGTCTCTGAAGGCGGAGACTGCAGCGGCGATATCCCATTGATGAGCTTCAAGAATGAGGATAGCGACTTGTTCCGAAGAAGATGTGATCTCAGTAGTAAAGGAGCTGATCATGTTGGGGAAAGTCACACGGTGCAGCGGAAATAGTAATGGTCGTGTTCCCCTGACCTTGTGTGAACCTGTGAAGAAAATACTTCGACGATGGCAGAATATAGTATAAGCGGAAACGTAAATGAGACAATCACAATTTTTACGTGGAAAACCTCCTCAATGTGAGAAGGAAAAATCACGGGACCGTAGTCCACTCAAAAATCCACTATATAAATGGTATGAGTACAACCACGTACTCCCTGTTCAACAGCCTGAACAGAACAGAGAGTCTAGCTACAAATAGCTATCTCCAACACAAACAACAACAACAAGAGAGCAACACAAAGCTTCAAAACCGGCAGCAACCAAACGATCTCAGCTCACAAAGATTCCGGCTTCCAGAAACTAATCCAACCGTACAAATCCAAGATAAACAAGTCGACAATACCTCTGCCAAATTTCAACTCAAGAAAAGAAGATTTCACCGTTGGATTTACCAAACACCCAAGACTGCTCTGCTGAAGAACTATGGCGACCAGCTTCAAGAAAACCCAGACAACAGAAGTTCCAACCGTTGAAATCCAAATCCCTTCAGTGAACCTCTAACCCACTGACTGAAGAAGCTTCCCACAAAATATCAGCTCGATCAGGATCCGTTTGACCCTCCAAATCCAGTCTTGAAATCACCTTACGAGTTTTCTCCTTCTCACTCTTTTTCTCCTTTCTCTCTCTTGTTTCTTTTTGTCAAAACTCTATTATTGTGAGTCTACAGTGCAAAGGGTCATGAGAATTATTATTATGTCTCATGCCCACTTGGTTCTCCCCATCTAGGAGGGACCCAACAAACTCCCCCTCCGACTAGATGGAAGAAACATCCATTCCGGCTATCTCTCGGCATACCTCAAGCTTCCCCCTCGGCAATGACTTCGTCATCATATCAGCTCCATTATCATCCGTATGAACTTTCTCAAGTTCCACTTCCTTAGAAGCAACCACATCACGTATCCAATGATACCTCCTCTGAATGTGTTTTGACTTCGAATGAAATGTAGAATTCTTCCCGAGACATATAGCGCTTTGACTATCACAAAGCAACACATACTTTTCTTGCTTGAAACCGATCTCTTCACAGAAGTTCTTCATCCACAACAGCTCTTTACAAGCTTCAACTGCAGCAATGAACTCTGCCTCAGTGGTAGATAGTGCAACACACTTTTGCAACCTTGACTGCCATGCCACAGCTCCACCCGCAAATGTTACCAAGTAACCCGAAGTAGATTTGCTAGAATCAGCATCTCCCGACATGTCAGAATCAGTGTAACTGACAAGCAATGACTTCTTACCTCCAAATGTAATCTTCAAATTAGAAGTCCCTCTGAGATATCTCAAAATCCACTTCACAGCATTCCAATGTTCTCTTCCCGGATTGGAGAGAAACCTGCTGACAACTCCAACGGCGTAGGCTAAATCCGGTCTTGTACAGACCATGGCATACATCAAACTACCCACTGCAGAAGCATACGGAACCTTCGCCATATCTTCCTTCTCCGCATATGTCTTCGGACTTTGTTGACTGCTCAGTCTTAAGTGTGGAGCAAGAGGAGTACTCAACACTTTAGACTTGTCCATGTGAAACCGCTTAAGTACTTTTTCAATGTACTTCTCCTGAGATAAGTGAATCAGCTTCTCACCTCTATCCCGAATAATTCTCATACCAAGAATCTGTTTCGCTGGACCCATATCTTTCATGGCAAAGGACTCACTGAGCTGCTCTTTCAACTCCTTAATTCTGTCCATGTTCCTGCCCACAATCAACATATCATCGACATACAGCAACAAGATGATAAAATCATCCTCACCGAACACCTTCACAAATACACAATGGTCTGAATCAGTCTCTGCATAACCATGCTCCCCCATAACAGACTTGAACTTCATGTACCACTGCCTTGGTGCTTGCTTCAATCCATAAAGGCTTTTCTTCAAGCGGCAAACCAAATTTTCTTTGCCCTTTTTCACATAGCCTTCTGGTTGTTCCATGTAGATCTCTTCCTCCAAATCACCATGAAGGAAAGCAGTCTTCACGTCCATTTGCTCAACCTCTAGATCAAGGCTCGCTGCCAATCCAAGTACAACCCGAATGGATGACATCTTCACAACAGGAGAAAAGATTTCATCATAATCAATTCCCTTCTTTTGGCTGTAGCCTTTCACAACCAATCTAGCCTTGTGTCGAGGTGGCAAATTATCATCCTCATGCTTAATTCTGTACACCCACTTATTAAGCAGAGCCTTCTTGCCCTTAGGCAATTCCACCAACTCAAAAGTATGGTTCTCCTCAAAAGAATCCATCTCCTCATCCATGGCTCCAAACCACTTATCCTTGTGTTCATCCTCCAAAGCTTCATCATAGCTTTTAGGTTCTCCCCCATCAGTAAGTAATACATACTCACTAGGTCCATACCTTGTCGACGGTTTAAGACCTCTCTCGGATCTTCTAACAATAGTAGGTTGGTTCTCAGCAGCTGGTGTCTCACAATGATCGTCACCATGATCACCACTACCATCTTCATGTGCGGGAGCATCTGCACTGGGTGTATTATCCTGAACTTCAACCTCAACCGATGTAGAAGGAGTAGCCTCTGTATCGATCAAACCCTCAAAAATCTGAGTTGGCTTTTTGGACTTGTCAATGTCCTTAATCGTTTGATCTTCCATAAACACAACATCTCTGCTCCTTACGAGCTTCCTCTCAACGGGATCATAAAGTCTGTACCCGAACTCATCATGACCATAACCGATGAACACACACTGCCGCGACTTCATCTCAAGCTTCGATCTATCAACCTTTGGGATATGAACAAATGCCTTACACCCAAAGACCCTCAAGTGACTGTAAGAAACATCCTTACCAGTCCAAACCCTCTCTGGAACATCACCATCCAATGGAGCACTTGGTGACAAATTCAGCACATGAACCACCGTGTTCAAAGCTTCTGCCCAGAAAGTCATCGATAAGCCTGACTGTGAGATCAAACATCTCATCCTCTCGACAATCGTCCGATTCATCCTTTCAGCCAACCCATTCAACTGTGGAGTATGAGGTGGCGTGAACTGATGCCTTATTCCATGCTCTTTGCAATAAGCATCAAATGGTCCAAGATACTCTCCACCATTATCACTGCGGATACACTTCAGCTTCTTCCCCGTTTGTCTCTCAACCAATGCCACAAAGAGCTTGAAATATCCCAGCACCTGATCCTTCGTCCTCATAGGAAATACCCACGACTTCCTTGAATGATCATCAATAAAAGTCACAAAATATGATGCGCCGCCAAGAGATCTTGTCTTCATTGGACCACACACATCTGAGTGTACCAAATCCAGTACCTCGGGTTTCCTAGAAGGTGCGGAAGACTTGAAAGATACCCTGTGTTGTTTTCCCGCAAAGCAATGCGAACACTTTTGTAGGTGCAAACCAAAGATTCCTGGAATCACCTCATTCTTAGACAACACATCCATTCCTTTCTCACTCATGTGACCGAGTCTCTTATGCCATAGCTCCATGGCATTATCATTCTCCACCGCATTAACAACATCTTTGGAGACCTTAGCCTGCATCCAATAGAAAGATGAAGACTTCTCACCTCGAGCCACAATCAAAGAACCGCGAGAGAGCTTCCATTTACCACCACCGTGCAAACTAAAATAGCCCTCATCATCAAGTCTTCCCGTCGATATCAGATTCATCCTAATATCAGGAACATGCTTAACATCCTTAAGCACCAGCCTAGTACCAAGACTAGTCTCCAAGCAAACATCACCAATGCCAGCAACCTGAGCCATCGCATCATTCCCCATCTTCACAGAACCATAATTACCCGTAGTATAGGTAGAAAACAAATCCCGCTGTGATGTAGCATGAGTAGTAGCTCCACTGTCAATCACCCAACTGGTGTCCTGGCATGCGACATTAATGGCATCACCCTCAAGAAGAATGAGAAACTGATCTTCGGTGAGAGTCACCCGATCCACCTTTTCTTCTTGATTTCCTTGCTGCTTGTTTTTCAACTTCCAGCAATCCTTCTTCATGTGCCCTTTCTTATGACAGAAATAGCACTCCATATTTGCAAATCTATTAGACTTGCTCCTGCTCCTGTTCTTGTCTCTCTTGGGATCTCTACTTGTACTTCTCCCCCTTGACTCAGTAACAAAAACATCTGAACGCAAACTGCTAGCATTCAACTGCCTTCTTGCTTCCTCATTAAGAACACTGTTCTTCACTGAATCCATCGAAATAACACCTTCCGACGCGGAGTTACAAAGAGACATCCTGAAAACCTCCCAAGAGTCCGGTAAAGTACCGAGAAGCCACAGACCGTGAATCTCATCATCAAACTTGATGCCCATATCAGACAACTTGTTGAGCAATCCCTGAAACGCATTCAAGTGATCTGTCATCGGAGTCCCCTCCTGATACCTCAGCTCAATCAACTTCTTGATCATGTACATCTTGTTGTTTCCGGTCTTCCTAGCATATAACTGCTCCAGCTTCTTCCACAAAGAACGAGCATCCGTCTCAGTCTCAATATGATGCAACACATTATCATCTACCCACTGCCTTATCAACCCACACACTTGGCGATGCTGCAACTTCCACTCTTCATCCGTCTTCTTCTCAGGTTTCTGCTCCTCGAAGACTGGAACATGGAATTCTTTAACAAAGAGCAAATCCTCCATCTTGCCCTCCATAGATGATAGTTAGCACCATTCAAGCTTATCATCTTGCTCATATTTTCCATCTTTCACACAAGCAAATAACAACCCAAAGTTATCAAAACCAAAGCTCTAAAACCAGAAGCTCTGATACCACTCTGTTGGGGAAAGTCACACGGCGCAGCGGAAATACTAATGGTCGTGTTCCCCTGACCTTGTGTGAACCTGTGAATAAAATACTTCGACGATGGCAGAATATAGTATAAGCGGAAACGTAAATGAGACAATCACAATTTTTACGTGGAAAACCTCCTCGATGTGAGAAGGAAAAACCACGGGACCGTAGTCCACTCAAAAATCCAATATATAAATGGTATGAGTACAACCACGTCCTCCCTGTTCAACAGCCTGAACAGAACAGAGAGTCTAGCTACAAATAGCTATCTCCAACACAAACAACAACAACAAGAGAGCAACACAAAGCTTCAAAACCGGCAGCAACCAAACGATCTCAGCTCACAAAGATTCCGGCTTCCAGAAACTAATCCAACCGTACAAATCCAAGATAAACAAGTCGACAATACCTCTGCCAAATTTCAGCTCAAGAAGAGAAGATCTCACCGTTGGATTTACCAAACACCCAAGACTACTCTGCTGAAGAACTATGACGACCAGCTTCAAGAAAACCCAGACAACAGAAGATCCAACCGTTGAAATCCAAATCCTTTCGGTGAACCTCTAACCCACTGACTGAAGAAGCTTCCCACAAAATATCAGCTCGATCAGGATCCGTTTGACCCTCCAAATCCAGTCTTGAAATCACCTTATGAGTTTTCTCCTTCTCTCTCTTTTTCTCCTTTCTCTCTCTTGTTTCTTTTTGTCAAAACTCTATTATTGTGAGTCTACAGTGCAAAGGGTCATGAGAATTATTATTATGTCTCATGCCCACTTGGTTCTCTCCATCTAGGAGGGACCCAACAGATCATATTCTGGCGAATCTCCTCCGTCGTTGGCGGAGGCTTATGATCATCATCACCCATCGCAAGCTTACTTCTTCTTCTGATCTTTCTTTCGTTCTTTCCTTCTGGCGTATCTTCTCAAACTCTCTCGCCTCTGAAACTTTCCGTTATATAACCAACTTCAAAACGCGCGTATTCGTCTCTTTTGAAGAACTGAACGCTGCGTTTTATATATTAAACGCAAAATCACTAGTTTAGGTTTTAAATTTGACAAATATACAATCCAAACGATACAATACTCTTATATTGCATGCATGCAATCAGAGCCGGGCCCCATTCTTTTTGTTATTTTTTTTGAAAAAAATATTTGTATAGTATCAAAAACTAAACATGAAAAATTATACAAAACGAAATGATGTAAATATAACCAAAATATAGAAACAAAAAACTGTACATTTAATTTGTACACCTATTTATCAAAATTTTCAATATCTTAATATATATTATGTTAAAAATATATTTTTATGAATCAATGTATAAAGTATTTCTTTATAAAAAAAATGTATAAAGTATTTCTTTATAAATATCAGATCTAGCCCCACTAAAATATTTCATTCTAAAAAATATTACACTAGATGCCACTTTCCTAGAATAAAATAAATAAACGGGACACTCTCTCTCTTCTTTCCTTTTCTTTTTTTAATTTGAATTTTTTTTTTTCGTTTTGTTATGACCTCTCTTTGAAGAGTTCATCAAAAGTGTTATTTTAACCCTTTTGTGTTTGTTTCTTTTGTTGTAAATATCTTTCGCTCGGCGAATCTCCTCTTCCGCTTGTCGAATTAACGCTTTGCATGGCGACTTTTGATGTATTTGTTGGTTCAAACAGGGTTGTTCTTCAAGATTTTGTTTTGTCCATGTCTCGAGTCGATTAATAATCATCCGATCTATATGACTGGATCTTTGTTTTATACTTGCTCTCCACTTAGGCTTAATTTTATCCCGTCAAATCTTTGATCAAAGACCTTCTTCATCGTTTACTCTGATTTCTTTTTTACGAGAGTCAATCTTTGCTTTCTTTATGTAGCCATTCATGGCGTTCAAGTAGAGCATCTCTGAGAGAGAGAAGGATGAGATTGATGGGTACAAAGAATCGAGTATGAAGGAGATTCAGGAGAATCGGCGTTGCTTTCAACGGTCCGGTAAAGGGTCTTGATTCGATTTGATTCGAGGTCCCTTTGCTCAAGTATTTGCGGTTAAAGTTGGTTTTGGGTTTGCGGGGTGGCTTTAGACACTACAACGGTGGTGATTAGAGAAGAACGGAGGTGGAGAAGATGAAGTTTTGCATGGCGAAGAAACTATACGGAGGTCTAGATTACCGTTTTCTCCGTGAAGGACACGTGGTGTCCCCAGAGACTTCTTCTTCGGGTTTTGGGCTGATTATAATATTTTATCTGGGCTTTTATGTAATAATCCAATACCGATATGTAAAATGCCCATTGGATCAATTTCTAATGAAACAATGTTGACAAAAAAAAAAATATCACTTTCCTAGTTTATTATTATACTATAGAATAGTTAGTAGTTACTTTTAATCAATCTCAATTTTCAGCTATAAACTAACTAAATAAACTTGTAATTAAGTATCTATTACACTAATTAATAAACTTGTAACTAAATAATTAGGTTATTTTTTTTGGTCTATATAAACTAACTAAATAAACTTGTAATTAAGTATCTATTACACTAATTAAACTCTTAGTTTTGACCTAATTAATTTTTATTTATAATTTTAAAAGTCTAAGTAAAAGACTTTTAGCCTAGAGAGAATAAAGTCAAAACAAAAAAAAAGCGTGTCTTTTGATATCAAAATGTGTAATCTATCTTATTAAATTTAAAGTACGAATTAACCCTTAAAATAACTTTTTAATTATACCTAATGCCATTAGAAACTAACTAATCCTAATTTTTAACATTAATGATTTTTTAAAAAAACTTCCTTAAAAATACAATCAATTAATTTAAGGGAAATCTTGGATAAATGTACTTCAATAAGAATATAATTTGAAAAATACACCTTTGTTTAAACTTTTTGAAAAATACACTTATTTATATATAAATTTACCAAATTGCCCAATCTTAATATTTCTAAATTTCTATTAAACCATTTAAAATAATAATTTTAAAAAAATCGTTAGAGAATATTTTGTTTAATATACTACACAATATCTTTCCCATATCTTCTTAATATATCTTAAATGTATTTTTTATTATTTTGAAAAAAAATAAAAGAACGCAAGACGCATCTCGTCTTCTTGAACCATGGGTTATTTTTCATCAGTACTACCAAAAGTCATACTTGTGTGCGGCATATTCAGAGAGCTTGCTCAAGATGTGAATGTTTTGGAGAATAATCAACAGTTCGAAAAAAGCACGGAAACAAGTTTGCTCAAGATGTCATCGTACATGACACAATCGTGCCAGTACGTTGCGACTTTGGAATTTGATGTTTTTATGTTCTACATTTTTTTCTGTTCTAAACGCTTTTTCTGCAAAATTTGGTTTTGGTTACTCTAGGTTTTGATAATTGTTTTAGTTTTTATTTTGTAATAAGGTTGATTATTTTGAACTGATGTCGTTTGTTTGCATTGAGAAGCCACTTGAACTACACAATGTTTTGGGTAGACAATCTTGTTTCTTCGGAAGTCTCGTTTAATTTTTGGAAGAAAGAACAACACAGTTGTTTTGTTTCAAATGATAATGCCACTATGTTTATTTGTGAAACTAAGAATGTGAAACCAATGATAACTAGTGTTCTTCTTTTTTTCATATTCAAAGTAAAACAAAATAAACACATATTTGAATATCATGTTAGAAGAACTTACTTGGTCTCGGCTTCAAAAAAGAATGAAAATTTTGTATAGAACGAGACGTGACTTGTGTTTATATAAAGTTAAAAAAATAAATTAAAATCTATATAAACTTCATGATAATTATCTTAAACATATATTTATCTTAAACACATATTTATCATAAACATAAATAATTATAATATTCTTATTAATTTCGAATTTATATATTAATTATTGAAATATCAAATTGGGGTAAAAAAGTAAATTCACATTAAAGAAAGTGTAGTTTTCAAAAAAAATAAAGACAATGTATTTTTCAAATTTCAAATCCTAAATAGGGTATTTTGCAAATTATCCCTTAATTTAATTTATTGTTAATATTAATGATTATTTCAAATGACAATATATCTTAATAAATCATTGGGGAATTTATATGTTTATCACTTTCATGGTACTACTTTTCATCTTTACTGCTACTAAAGGGACATTTTCAAAAAATATCTTCTTTATTAAGTGAAAAAATACACTTATACCCATGTTATCTATATATATAATAAATCATTATTTAAATAAAAAAATATATATATTTTTTATGTTTTCGAATTATACTTTTTCAAATTTGAAATTTTTTATAAAAAAAAAATTCGATTGTTTTTTTTCAAAATTTTTTTTTTGAAAATCAAAAATTATGTTTGAAACTATTTCTTAAAAAAAATTATATTTTTAAGTATTTATTTATATATTTATTAGAATCCTAAATTTTACATTCCAAAAACCTTACCCACCTTCAACTTTAAACTCTAAGTCTAGATTAGTTAAATCTATGTGTATAAGTGTCTTTTACCCTTCAATAAAAGTGAGGGTAAAAGTGGTTAGTGTAAACATGAAAAGTGGTAATATGAATGTGGTATTTGTGGTAATTTCCCTAAATTCTTTCTTAAAGTAAACACTTAATTAATTTTATTCATAATTTATTATTATATATATAAATTAATACAAATAATATGATACACAAATATAAATTCATTTTTACCATTTCGTAAATATTAAAAAAATCATTTTTGCCTATAAAAAACAAGTAGTCCGTTTATATCATAATAATTACTATTTTCAAAGTTTTAAATATTAATGCACATGAATAATATAAAACTGACATAAAAATAAATGACAATTCAAATAATCACATACTTATTGTATTACTAATAATTTTGTAAGCCTAAAAATCCGAAGATAAAAAACAAAATTCCGAAGTGCATAATTTGTATATAATAAAAAGTCAAATAACATTCAATACAATAATACTTCCATGCCAATATCACAATATTCATGTACAATAAACATATTCGGTATGTTTTTAAAAGTTAAAACAAATAGCACCACAAATGTGCGGATCAAAATCTAGTATCTATATTATTAAAACTGATATACATTTTGATACTGTTTGAAAACAAGGATATCGGTATAAATGAGAATTATTTGGAAACATAGATAATAGTATAAAAACGAAGTATAGTGTTCTTTTAGTAATTTCATTAATATAATTATATTAATTGTCTTTCCATATTTCACTCAGTTTAACAATTTCATTAATTATATTATCTTAACAATACATCACATCATTAATTATAGGGGTTTTTGCCAAAACTAACCCACAACTTGATTTTAACCCCAAACTTATACCCAAACTTGAATCAAATGCAAAACTAACCTAAAAGCCTAGTGAAATTACAGCTCAGCCCCTTGTGACCAAAAAAAAAAACAGAAGTCATTTTTACGAATATAGCCCTAGTAAATCGTCTGAGTCGTCTGAGATGTTGGAAGTCGTCTGGACGACTGAAGTGTAAGTCGTCTGGTACCGGTTTATTTTAAAAATAATTTATAAATCTTGTAAAAAAATATTTTGATGCGTGAAAAATAAAAATCAAGTAATTATAAACAGTTTTAAGTGATATAAATTAAGATATGATAAAATTGATTTGTTTTGAAGATAGATGAGTGGAAATAGTGAATCATGAAATACTTTGGTTTAGGAGTTTGGCAAACATATGTTGTAGTATTGTATGTATTGTTAGGGTTAGAATTTGGAAAACTAAAATGTTTTTTTCAAAAATTAGTTTTCACCTATATGTGTTTATTTATGTGTATAGTAAACACTTTTCAAGTTTGATTTGATTTTATGAAGTCTTTAATTAGATAATTAAGTTTAGGGGTTATGTTTAGGGTGTGGACGACTTATATTTCAGTCGTCTGTTGAATAATTTACTCTGACGACGTATATTTTAGTCGTCTGTTGAATAATTTACTCGGACGACTTACATTTCAGTCGTCTGGTGAAGAAATTAAAATAGATGACTTACATGTAAGTCGTCCAAATATTCCCGCCTAAAATTTTTAAAAAAAGTTATTTTCCCGCTTAAATAATTTAAACCAGACGACTTACTTGTAAGTCGTCTGGAAAGTCTTCTATTTTAGTTTCCCGCTAAAAATATTTAATTTCCCGCTAAAAATATTAAACTCTTCTGGACGACTTACATGTAAGTCGTCTGTTTTAATTTCTTCACCAGACGACTGAAATGTAAGTCGTCCAGGAAGTCGTCTGAGTAAAAAATATTTAATTTAATTGGATTTTTTGTCTCCCTATATAAAGAAAAATTTACACATTCTCTCTCCTCCTCTCAAATGGCTGCAACAAAAATGTAATGTTCATCATTCTAAAACTCTCCAACCTCTCTCTAATCTCTTTGACCTGAAAACACCAAACTTTATATGAATTTTTCAGTTTTGTCTCATGTATTTCTTACTAATCTATCTCTTTTACAGGTTTTTAATCAAATGGTACTCATCTTCCATTAATTTAAAGGTAAATCTATAAATTTTATATATGTATTTTTGTGTGTTCTATAAATGTAGATTTATCTAATCTTCCACTCATTTTCTCTATTTTTAAGTCATTTGAACGTTTTTGGATATGCAGGTTTTTCAGATCTGGATTTGATATGCAGGTTTTTCAGATCTGGAAGACTTCTTGGACGACTTACCTGTTAGTCGTCTGGAAGTCGTCTGGAAGTCGTCTGAACTTCTTGAAAGTCTTCTGACAAAGTCGTCTGGACTTCCAGGAAGTCGTCTGGACTTCCAGGAAGTCGTCTGGACTTCCAGGAAGTCGTCTGGACTTCCAGGAAGTCGTCTGGACTTCAGGGAAGTCGTCTGGACTTCCAGGAAGTCGTCTGAACTTCATGGAAGTCTTCTGACGAAGTCTCCCTTTCATAATAGATCTGAGCGTTTTGGTAAGTTTTTATGTCGATTTTTCTTCATTTGGGAACTTCTTGTTGTATAAAGTTCTTACTTTTTTCCCAAACTAAAACTCTCCAAACCCACTCTAATCTCTTTGACTTGAAAACACCAAACTTTATATGAATTTTCCAGTTTTGTCTCATGTCTTTCTTAATAATCTATCTTTTTTGCAGGTTTTTAATTAGATGGTACTCATCTTCCACTAATTTAAAGGTAGATCTATTATTTTTAGATATGTATTTTTGTGTGTTCTGTAAAGGTAGATTTATCTAATCTTTCACTCATTTTTTCTGTTTTTAAGCCATTTGAACGTTTTTGGATATGCAGGTTTTTCAGATCTGGATTTAATATGCAGGTTTTTCAGATCTGGAAGACTTCTGGGACGACTTACCTGTTAGTCGTCTGGAAGTCGTCTGGAAGTCGTCTGGACTTCTTGGAAGTCTTCTGACAAAGTCGTCTGGACTTCCTGTAAAGTCGTCTGGACTTCCTGTAAAGTCGTCTGGACTTCCTGTAAAGTCGTCTGGAAGTCGTCTGGACTTCTTAGAAGTCGTCTGGACTTCTTAAAAGTCGTGTGGTCTTGTCTACTCAAGTGGAATCCAAGCTTGTCTTTGTAGAGGAATGATCTATAATAGTTTTGTTTGTGGTCTGTTTTGTGAATTGCATGTCTACTCTTTTAGTTGTGAATTTTTTGTAAAATCAGTAATAATGTTTTCCAAGATGTATTAAATGTGCTAACAATGTGTTTACACATTTACAAATCAATGAAATAATAGACTTCAGTAGCCTTTTTCTTATCTTTGGATCTCTCATATGCAATAATAAACTCCAATGGCCTTTTTCTCATCTTAATAAACAAGAATGTTGGTAGCTTTATATTGATACAACATTTTAAAAGTATTTTAACCCTTCTTCCAACTCATAACAATAGTCATCATTATTGTCTATAACAATAATACTTAAGAGATGGAAACAAACAATAGTAACTAGTCAAAGCATATCATATTTTATTATAAGTTTGCGTTGAAAAACTTAGTCAAATTTAGTAAAACTAAGGGAGAGAACATATTTTGTAAATATGAGTTTTACATATCTTGAAGTTACTTATCACTCTTAAAAATACAAGTTATTCAAAAACTAACGTAGAAGACTTAAAAACTAGCGGAGAAGACGCGGACGACTTCAATCTAAGTTGTCCAGACGACTAAACTATACGTCGTCTGGTCAACACAGAGGTTATTTTTGCAATTGACTTTGAAATCTGTTATTTCGGACGACTGAAAAATAAGTCGTCTACTATTGTTTGGCTAAAAAAAAAACTCCAAAAAAGCTAGACGACTTACATTTCAGTCGTCATAGGTTAGTTTTGCATTTGACTGGATAATTTCAGAAGTTTGACTTTTCTGGACGACTTACATTTCAGTCGTCTAGTGAAAATTAAAATAATAATATTTTTTAAAAGTAGACGACTTACAGTTAAGTCGTCATAGGTTAGTTTTGCAATTGAAAAAAAAACTTCAAGATTTAATTATATACAGACGACTTATAATTCAGTCGTCCACGAGACGACTGAAATGTAAGTCGTCCAGGATTTACGAGGTTTGACCAGAATCTCAGAAAAAAATTCTGGACGACTTACAAGTAAGTCGTCTCGTGGACGACTGAAGTATAAGTCGTCTGTGTATAATTAAATTTTGAAGTTTTTTTTTCAATTGCAAAACTAACCTATGACGACTTAACTGTAAGTCGTCTACTTTTAAAAAAATATTATTATTTTAATTTTCGCCAGACGACTGAAATGTAAGTCGTCTGGGGAAGTCAAACTTCTGAAATTGTCCAGTCAAATGCAAAACTAACCTATGACGACTAAAATGTAAGTCGTCTAGGTTCTTTGGAAAATTTTTTGAAACCAAACAAAAACAGACGACTTAACTTTCAGTCGTCTCAGGTTACAGATTTCAAAGTCAATTGCAAAAATAACCTCTGCGTTGACCAGACGACTTCCAGGTAAGTTGTCTACAGCCAGACGACTTCCAGGTAAGTTGTCTACAGCCAGACGACTTCCCAAGTAAGTCGTCTAACGAACAGATCTGGAAAAAAACTCGATGTCATACCTTAAATTGGTGAGATAAGTTCCTTAGCATACATAAGGCTTCTCCAAGCACACAGAATCACAAACGAAAGTAACCCACCCTGAATCGTTAGCTTCTATGACTCTATGAACCATAAAAAATTTAGAATCAAAATCTTGGGTTTTTTTAGCTCATTGTGGAGAGAAAGTGAGAGATATGTTGTGTTTAGTTCACAAGAATGGAAAAAGAAGAAGGGTAAATCAATTTTGGGAGCATTAAGAGCTTCAAATTGGTTGTTCATGGTGGTTGTGGTATTGATGACAATGACAATCTTGTAATTACTTGAAGATGATGAGGGTGAGAGAGTAAAAATGTCATTTTCGAAAAAAAAAAGAAAAAAAAAATTGATGGCATTTTCGTAAATTATATGAACTTGTGTGGTGAATAGGGCAAAACCAATTTTCAAAAAAAAGAAGGTTAGTTTTGTGTTTGACTTTAAGTTATAGGTCAATTCTGCAAAAAGCCCTTAATTATATTACTATAATAATAATGCCGATTTTTATTTATTAGTTAATCAACATTAATTTTGTGCCAATTTTAAAATCAAAAATGAAAAATAACTGGATTTTTCATATGGTTAAACGTTCTATTTAGTTTGTTTTATTAAAACTTTTTATATTTTAGTTTCAGTCGGTGGAAAATTATGTAGCCAAAAAATAACTCAAAAACATAGTTTGGTGAATAAAGTAATAACTTAAATCAAAATAATAAAAATGTGTTACATTTATTATTCACTCCGTATAATTATTTTACTAAATAAAAAACTCTATATATTTCACTTAATTTAGCCAAACACATAGAAAGAGTCATTTTTATTAGTTTATAAAATCTGTTAGGCATGAACATTGGATATCCATTTAGGTGTGGATTATTCTTTTCGGGTATCATTATTTTTTTATTTTGAAATTAGGCTCGCTTGAATATTATAAATTTACTGTGGATTTTGAGTTGGGTCATTCTGGGTTTTGATGAGTTTGGTTTTTATGTATAGGAACCTAAAAATATCTAAATAACAAATGTATTTGAAACGGATTTGGATATTTGTACCAAAAATAAACATATTACCCGATTCAGTCCATATCTTTTGAATAAAATTATTTATATTACGATCAATCTAAAATATATAAAAATAATTATGAAAAAAAAATATCAATGTACAAAAATGTAAGAACCCATATCCGCGGATGCGCAGATCAATCTCAATGTCTAACTCCAACAAAATCAGTGTAAAACATGTTACTAATCAAATTACCAATCAAAGAAATTAAATGAAAAGGTTAAAAGTAATTCATGATTGGTTTTGAAATATGAATTATAATCTTAATCCAAACTTAATGGATTGTAATTTATGTCACCAATCAAAAATCTAGAAGTATATTTTGTATTAGTTTACTTAGGCATGGGCGTTCGGGTCTTCGGGTCGGGTTCGTACCGGTTCCTTTCGGGTCCGGGTCTCTCGGATCTTAAACATTTAGACCCAATAGGTACTTATAAATTTTCGGTTTGGATTCGGGTCGGTTCTTTTCGGGTCCAGGTCGGTTCGGTATATAATTAAAATTCCTGTAAAATATCCGTATTTTTGGGTCTGTATGGTCCGGAAGAAGTTCAGGTATTTAGGATCTGTAAAAGGCATGAACTACCCAAACTCCATCAAATTTAGTCGACATTTATCATATATATCTAAAATTTCACAAAATAACTTAAATTAAACCATTAATAATTAAAATAAAACATTTTTTAACTCTAAATTTTACATTTTAAAACTTCATATTACTTAAAAATGTTACAAAATAAATAAATAATAACACGTATTGTTAACAAAAAATATTTTAACTAAATTACATATATATATAATAGAACACAAAAAATCATAGCTTTGGATATATATGTTTTTAAGGTCGGTACAAATCAGTTCTTATCAAGTTGGGTCTATTCGGGTCGGTTCTTTTCGGGTCTAGGTCTATTCAGATCAGTTCTTTCGGATAAAAGAAATTTAGACCCAAAAGGTACTTGTAAATTTTCGGTTTGGTTTCAGGTTTGGTATTTTAGGGTCGGTTCCGGTTCGGGATCATGTTAAAATTCCTAGGCCTAAATTTGGAAAAATGGCTTATTCCCCTATGAACTAATTGTTCCCGGCTTTTTCATACACGAACTTTTAAACCATGTCAAAAACCATGAACAACACGAAAATGGCTTATTCCCCTATGAACTAGTTTTTCTGACTTTTTCACACACGAACTTTTAAATCATGTCAAAAAGCACATGAACAACTCTATTTTTGGGATTACATACACAAACTATCTATTTTAAACTAATTCCCCTAAAACTGTAAACGGTGTAATTTAAACGTTAACTTGGTTTATGACAGGTGGAAAGCCGGTTTAATTTGGGTTGATAAAAAAATACTATGTCGTTTTATTCTTCTTTCTTTTTTGTTAATTGCTTTTTTTTATCAGGAATCGTTTTACACTTCATCATCAGTTGGGAATATTGCGTCGATTTTATAATTCCTTGTGGCAATACATGGAGATTGTAAGCTAGTAGTTGCTGCTTTTCTTTCTTTATGCATCATGTAAAACATTTTATTCTTCTCCAGAATAATAAATTTTATCCACACTTGATGACGAAGAGTAAAACTATTTGTGAAAAAGAAGAACAGTTGACAAAAAAAGAGAAGAAGGATAAAACTACGTAGTATTTTTTTTATGAATCCAAATTAAACCGGCTCTCCACCTGTCATAAACCTATTTAACATTTAAATAACACCATTTACGGTTTTAGGTGAATTAATTTAAAAATCGATAGTTTGTATATGTTATTCAAAAAATAGAGTTGTTCATGAACTTTTTGGCATGAATTAAAAGTTCGTGTGTGAAAAAGCCAGGAAAAACTACTTCATAGGGGAATAAACCACTTTCTTGTTGTTCATGTGGTTTTTTGGCAAGGCTTAAAAGTTTGTGTGTGAAAAAGCCGGAAACAATTAGTTAAAGAGGAATAGGCCATTTTCCCCCTGAATTTACTAATGAAAGTTGTAAATGGTACGAAATGGGCTGTCTCTGTGTATGTAACTTGCCCATTGGGCTTTCAGAAATGAAAATTTGGTTCGACGGGGAAAAAGAAATTGAAGTATTTTAACATAGGGATAAATCTGAGCCGTTGATCTAGGCTGTACAACGATGAAGTTTGACTCCGTAAAAGAATAACAAAGTAGTCTAGTCTGTCCATCAAACAACACCCTCCAAGTGCTCTCTCAGATAGGGATCTCAACGCAGCAGCAGCACAAACCCTAATTTCGAGAAAGAGGAGATTCGATTTCTAAAAAAATGGCGTACGCTTCTCGTTTCCTCTCCAGATCTAAGCAGGTTTAGTCTCTCTCCGCTCGCTCGATGCATTTCAATCATCTTCTTCGGTCTGCTTGATTCCTTCTTTACTTTCCCCCGATTTATGCGTTTTTACGTGTTTGGATGTGATGATTAGAGAGTGAGGTGCTGGATTTGATATATTCATCACCGAAACACATAGATTTGATTCAAAGTTTGATGTTTTCTTTTTGTGTGTCGAATGATATATTCTTAGATAAACGATTCCTCCTTTGCTACTCGTTGTTGATAGTTCGATAGATGATGTTATATGTCTCTCAATACGTTTATTATTTCATTGATTGACTAGCTGCTAACTTAGCTTACCATCATTACGCAGCTACAAGGGAGTTTAGTCATTTTGCAGCAGCACCATGCTATTCCCGTCCGCGCTTTTGCCAAGGAAGCTGCTCGTCCTACTTTTAAAGGAGATGGTTCGTCAACAAACTCTGTATAAAAAATCATGCTTCCTTTTTTTTGCTTCTGAAAACATATGCTTTCTTTTGTTTAGCCGTTCCTGCTTTTGAGTTTAGCATGTTGTCTAGTTGAGAAAATGTCAAATTCACTTTCTCCATTTGGAATTTGTAGAAGTACTTACTCAGCACCCAGACCATGATCGCTAGGAACTGTTGTACTGCAAGTTATCTTGTGAAGAAGCTGTATTATCTCTTCGTCTATTCCGCTGTGTTTTTTAAATCTGCAGTGTGTAGATGTGTGTGTTTAGAGTAAGAACTGAGAGCATTTTTTTTTTTTTAGTTATTGACTAGAGTCTTGCATTTTTTGAACAGAGATGTTGAAGGGTGTCTTTACGGAGATCAAGAACAAATTTCTGGCTGCAGTTGATATTCTCCGTAAGGAGAAGATCACCCTTGATCCTGAAGACCCTGCTGCGGTCAAACAGTATGCTAATGTCATGAAGACCATCAGGCAAAAGTAGGGCCTCTTCTTTACCCCTTCTCTAGATGTCTGTTATTTTTCTTGATTGTATGTTGCTGATTTGTTTTTGCTTGGTATGCTATGCGTTCTTGCTTGTATGCAGGGCAGACATGTTCTCCGAATCTCAACGCATCAAATATGATATTGAGAACGAGACTAAGGAGATCCCAGATGCTCGTGCTTACCTCTTGAAGTTGAAGGATATCCGCACCAGGTAAGTGTTCGACCTTGGATGAGTTTCATTACCCTCTTTTGGATAGTATTGAGTTAATAATTCTTGTATCTTGCAGGAGGGGGCTTACTGATGAGCTTGGTGCTGAGGCCATGATGTTCGAGGCTTTGGAGAAAGTTGAAAAGGATATAAAGAAGCCTCTCTTGAGAAGCGACAAGAAAGGAATGGATCTTTTGGTTGCTGAATTCGAGAAAGGCAACAAAAAGTGCGTTATCCCACTCCTCAGCCACCCATAATACTAAACAAAGAACAACTATATCGGTTAGTTATCACAGCTAATGAAATTACATGTTTGCAATATCAACAGGCTTGGGATTAGGAAAGAAGATCTTCCTAAATACGAGGAGAACTTGGAGCTGAGCATTGCTAAAGCTCAGTTGGATGAGCTGAAGAGTGATGCTCTTGAAGCAATGGAATCTCAGAAAAAGAAGTAAGTCTTCTTTTTGTGTTGTCATCTTCAATATTTGCTTATTATAAGACGAGTATGGAACTTGGGATTTTGATTGTTCAGGGAGGAGTTCAAGGATGAGGAGATGCCAGACGTGAAATCGTTGGACATCCGTAACTTTATGTAAGGTTTGATGATGATCCTAAGAAGAAGCATTTTGAGATTTTCTTGCAAGAAAAGCAGAAGAAAGATCTCTCTCGCTCTTTTTTATTGTTCCCTTTTGTTGTTTTTGGTTAATAAGGTCGGTCTCTCACCATGGACTCGAAATATAATACCAAATGGTCTTAACTTTCTTTCTGGTTATTAATACGCTTGTGATTTTTAGAAACAAACGTGGGTTTCATGTTTCTGATAATGGTGATATAAATGAAACTCGAGATTACATTTAAATAAATAAAATGTTTCGTTAAACCGTTCTGCAAAATGTTCTGGTTTTTCTTCTGAATTATACCAATCCAAATTATTGATTTAAAAAATATAAATTTGGTTGGGAACTTTCAATTAGACTCTGGGCGTCTCTACTACTTTCTTATTGAAGATCAGAAAAAAAAAAAAAGAAAGTAAAGTTGTTGGACCAATCATGACTCAACACGTGGCTTGATTGTGAACATTTATAAAGGGTGAGACTACCTTACCGTTACTGCTGTATTTTCTTCGTAATGTCGATTTCTCTGAAAGCACCTTCTCTTCCTGGAACGAGATCATCCGCTAACTTCTCCAATCGGTTTGTCACTGGTCGAGCGGCTTTCTCTCCGGTCCAGAAGCTTCGTCCTTCCATAGATGGCACAACATTACCCCGACGGAAACTGAGTTTCCGCACGCGAACGGTTGTTCAATCGGTTTTGGAGACAGAGAGGAGTACCAAGACGGAGAAGCCAGTGAGATTGGTTGCTCTGGTCGGGAAAGGACAAGTAAGCCCACTCAAATCCACCTCCTGGCACGAAGTTATGCTCCACACTGTACGTGCTTCTCTTCTATCTTTGATTACTCTTTTAACTTTCTGTAATCTCATTTTACAACCCTCACATCTTTCATTAACAGGCAAGAAGACTAAAATGGGTTGATGAAGGTTACGAAATGCTCGTCTTTGATGATGGAATCTTACGATCAAATGATCAAAGAGCTATGAATCTGAAGAAGGAACTGAACCGGACTGATATCTTGGTTGTTGTTGCTGTTAACAACTCAGAATCTGTTAAATGGATTCAGACGAACAGCAAGAACATCAAAAACGTGATTTGTTTCGAGTCTTCTCCAGATTTGATGAACAGGCTCGGAGGCACTGATTTCAAAACCGGTGATACAGACAAAGAAGGAACGGAGGTTGTGAAGACAGTGGGAGATGCTTGGGAACGCCGCAACTCTGATGACATACGGTTCTGTTTGCTTGTCATCATCAACGCTTACGTTAGACCAGTTCCCGTGTTGCAGAACCTGAGATCCAAAGGGTTCTCGACGCTTGGTTGTATGGTTAAAAACTGTGGACCTCAGATTCTGAACTGTCTCTTGGATCCGAATTGTCGGAAAGCTCTTCAGTGTTTGAACAAATGTAGTCCTGTGGACCAGGTGTGCAGCTACAGATGCATTGCTTCTTACGAGAGTCCGTACTTTGAAGCCTTCTCTCTTTGTGTACTACAGAAACACAACTGTCTAGAGCTAGATGCAAAGATCCCTGAAAAGCCTTATGTGCCTCCCATGACGAGTTTTCGAGGGAAGGAGTTATGTCATGAGACAGCAGAAGACCTTTTTGTTGGATGGTTAGGGGACTTGGACTGGAGCTGGCGTGTCGCGGCTGGACAAAACCCGGCTTATGATCAGTTCCCGTGTCAGTACCAGCTTTTCTACAGAGGTAAAGGGAAGTCATCGTTTTGGTACGAACCTGTGTTTCAGGTGAGGACGCTTGAAGGGAAGCTGGTGTGGAGAAGGAGAAGATACTCGGTTAAGAGAGGAAAGACTCCTGCAACGTTCCGTCTCAGTGTTTTAGACAATGGTGTGGTGTCAAACGAGTTTTGGACTATTGTGGATGTGTGTGATGATCTCAGTTGGGGACTGTTCCATTACAATGGAGCGGCTCGTGTTGCGGGACAGTCTTACACCGGAGCTGTGCTTGTGACACCTGATGGTTCGTACCCGGCAGAGAAGGAGAGGGAAAGATTGCAGTCAGCATTGGAGAAATGTGGGATTAAAGAGTGGGAGCTCTTTGCTGTTGATAACTGTTCTTGTGAGAATCCTCCTTTGGGGATACCTGAAGGCTCTAGACTGCATTCGAAAATCAGCACCATCAAGGAACCGGACTCGGTTCAGGGCGTAGAGATGTAAAACCTAGAGATTATATGAGATATCAAATAGAGTAGAAAGTTATGAGATTATCAACTTTTTTTACAAGTTATGTAACTTGCATACATGTACAAAAATTTAATCTCAAGACAAAAGCACTCTACTGTTTTTGTCTGACAAAGTTCTAGTCCAAGTCGTGTGGAGAATAAATCTGTGAAGCCACTTCATCAGTCTTAAGTTCTCCAGTCCTAGACATGAGAACTCTATATATCCGCTTAGAACCAACTATTCCTAAGTTTGCGTCTTTTCCTGTTAACCCTTCTAATTTCAAGTCCTTTAGAAGCAACTCCTTCTCTTGTTCCGATTTGTTAGGATCCATATACACCTTAAGAAGAGACTTCATTGTTGGATATTTCTTCCCCACTGCTACCGCGTATCTTGGCTGCACCTTTGGTATTGCTATTAACGCTTTTAACCTATAGATCAAACACGCCACGGGTGATTTAGATCGACTAAACAACAATAACAACATTTTTTAGTGGTTTTAATTTATACTTTACCATGGACTCTTCTTAATCAAATGCTTGTCAACAGAATCCATGGAGGCTACAATACCTTCAGCCTTTACTGATAACCAAGATGACTTTTTCCTGTGCATCAGTTTACAGAACCAGGATTAGTTTTTACCTAAAACCAAGCAGGAAAATACAGAGAAACACAATCGCCAGAACCATACAGCCACACGTATATGTATCAAGTTCTACTTCCACGTAGTGTTGAGCTCTCAGGGTCGGCGCCATTTAATTTACTTCACAGACACGTAAGATTAAGTCTACAAGAAAATGCCTAACCTTACAGCCCACTATTCATGATCATCTTTTGATCGGTTTCTATTCAAGAGATTAACTGATTTGAATTTTTTTTTTGGGGGGATATAAACAACTATAAAGCATCATATCAAGATAGATGATTAGTACCTGAAGTGGCAAGAGGCCAGACTGCTCGTTAAACCAACAACATGTGCAGCCACCTCAGGCCCATCTATACAATGCCTGGAATGCACTCTATCATAGTGCGTTGTTAACTTTGCAAGCACCTGTATTACACATCAAATATCACAAAGGCAAGTATGTTTAAGAACACTAAGAAAAGAGCAATAAACCCTACATATGGTCGTGTTAAGTACCGTAGTACCTCATCAATAGGAGGTCGCTTCCAACCATTGGATTTTCCCACGTTATAATCTTTCTTTTCCCTAGAAAATCAGATTATTCAGCTCCATGATGGAAAGCTTCATGCAAAACAAATTTACCTTATCTCAACCTTTTTTCAACGTATGAAATCAATTTATTTGTGAGGTAGCACACTGTATAAGATGGGTATTGGTCCCGAACTCTCGAGACGTTTTCTAGAAGTCTTTCATTTGCAACAAGATTGCAAAATTCTTCAGCCTCGTGCACAAGTAAAACATATGGAATCTTCTGCAACAGAGAAAAGAAGATGCAAATCAGAAAACAACAGAATACATCAGATACATATAGTGAAGTCCCTTCAACCCTTCACACAAGGGATATATTTCTTTTCTCTTTTAAATATTATATAGTCAAATGACTCTGTAATAAGCAATATATCATTTTAAGGTTTTAAAAAAATTATAACAGAATCACATAGCAAAATAAATTTTGATAAACAATGCCCATTTGCTGGAAATGAAATACAGAATAGAGCACGTTGAACAATAAACGGTCCTTTCATTAAGGCTATTATGAAATGAAGCTAACAACACCAAACAGTTTGATGCATAAGTGAAAGAAAACGCAAAAGTTCAAATGACATTTCACATGCTTATCCTCACAAGAAACAAGGATAGAGACTAGATTGGGGGTATTGATAAAAGTTGCAAGTTCTAGGTTCTAAGATCACATGTCCTCCAAAATATTTCAGTGGTGAGACTCAAGACGCAAAACATATTAAATAACATTGGCACGATTCTACTGTACCGTACCTGAGAAACATCCTCTGGAAGTGTCGTCATTGTCCACACAATAGAACTCTTGATTGGATTAGAGATTACACGGTACGTAATGCCTTTCTCAGCGAACAGTGTGATCAGAGGTGCTATATCAACAGTACATCAAAAGTAATCAGTCTCTATACTAATCTATAGCTAGCCTTGAGAGAAAAGAATAATCCAAAGAATGGAGAAAGTCTTTTACCTCCAAGGGCTCCTTCAACCAACTGAAGATCAATCTCAGCGACGATAGATTTAAGCGCCAACTTTCCTTTTCCCCGTTTCTGCATTTCCTTGTCCAACTTCCTTTTCTCAGCTTCTTCTGCTCTCGAGGCAGCTCTCTGTAATTTCTCTTGCTGCATGACGGAATCTAATCAGCAGTTGGTGGAAAGAACAAAAAAAAAGAAGGTAAAAATGACACTCACTTCTTTCCTTAACTTTTTTTCCTCTGCGGCACGGATTCTTTCATCCTTTGACAACCGCTTTCTTGGCAATGCGTTACCAGAAAGAGATGGACTTTTAGAGCCGGATGTCTGCTTTTGTCGACTCATTTTCTCAACACTTACGTCTTCATTCTCTTGGTCAGAATCGACCTGATTTTTCAAAAATCAATAAAACAGAAGACACAAGCAAACGTTTTCTTTCTTTAAAAGAGGCAGATAAAGTGTTACCTCAATAGCAACTTTGGGAAGTGAAGATTGAGAACTGGGTCCCCGCAACCAATCAGTACTATTATCTAAAAGAAATAAATCAATCAACAAGTGATTTATAACTCTACTATTCCTAAGCATATCATTATTGTAATAACAAGGGGTAAAAGCTCTCCTCACCAGAATCAGAATCACTGGTAAGAGGCTCCAATCGACAAGGATGCTGCAAAGAATCAACATGTATGGTGGGCCCATACTTGTTCGAAGTCTCAGCTCCAGCTCCAGGAGTGTCTTCAGAATCCGAGTCAAGAGATATCACTCCTTTACCTAATACGACAATTCCAATATTTACAGAGAATCATCATCACGAATCACAAACATAATTGCAAAAATTGAAGAGGCTCATCCTAATCGCAACCAGAGACAAACCCTAACTGTTCAAAATCAACACTCACCGGCTAAAATTTCTTCACGGCGCCGCGAAGAGGAGCCAGCTGCGGAACCAAGGGGACATCTGACGACGGTGACGTCATCGTCGTCGTCGACGAGCAGAGGAGAAGAAGAAGAAGCTTCGGTTTCGACGGTAGGGGTGGGAGGAGGATTCTTTCGAGGCCTCTTGTTGGATGGGAATGGAGGTGGAGGAGTAGCATCATCGTCGGAGATGAAAATCGGATAACTCATGGAGAAAGAAACTGAACTTGGCAAAAGAGTAGGGAGTACGATTCGAGTGAGAGTGAAGGCGGGACAACCATCGATTAACTTTTTACTGATAAAAAAAAAACCCATTGATTCGTCGAGTCTAGGCTTTGTTTGGCTACGCAGTTTATCCTATTCTGCCTCTGAGATCGCTTCTACTTCGATTAAAACCGGTTTGGTTAACTGCCAATTCCTGGTTTTGATTTTTGGTTATTTCTGTTTCCATAAAATCTTTCTGAATTAAACCAAACAAAAATTGGTTTGCCTCGGTTGAATATATATTTTTAATTTGATTTTTAACCTTTTTTACGGAATTGAACCAATTTTTTTATTATAGGTCAAAATCTGGTTTAGTTTAGTTAAAAATCAGATACTTCAGTTAGATTTAGTTAAATTTGGATATATTTTCGATTGTAATTTGGATAATCTGGTATAAATAGTTATAATTTGGTTATAATTTTATTAAAAAATTAAAACAAATTTACCAAACTAAACCAAACTGCTAACAGGATTTGAACCAACAATGAATATTTTGGTTGGGATTAATTTCCGCAGGCCTACCTGCAACATATCCGTTGGATATTTTTTAAAAATGAGAGACTAACCTGCTTTAGTTTTGGTTGGGTTTATTATTTGAATAAATTAAAGATAAAGGCCCTCTCCTTGAATTGGTTGGTGATCATAAAAAATTGTTGATAGAAGCGTACGGAACACGGTAAGTTCGATTCCCATCACTCTTATGACACGAGGGGATGTCCATGTGGTTAGCTCACGTACATGAAAAGCTTCGAAAGACCCACACATCGCATCCATCTAGTTTTTGTATCTCTTCAGAATTAGCGTCATAACAAAGCATATATATGTGCACTTGTTGTAAACAAAGTCTTTTTTTAAGTTGTGAAACACATAAAAACTATTACATAGGATGTGAAGTATATTGATATACAAAGACATTGCCCAAATGAAACGTGATCAGATTAACATAGAGTGATGATTAATAGTTTAAGATAAACTGTGTATTACAAATATCCTTTTCGTTTTGCACCCATCTTAGTACTTTTGTTGCGCTCTTTTGAGAGCTTTTGTGGTGGGAAGGGTACCAAACACTATGTCCCATAGCGACGAAGTTACTCCATATCCCTTGTCCTGAATCCTGAAGTGATGGTTCAAATGGGATTTCTGCAGATATCACAAAAAAAACAACAAAAACCCATAAACCTTTTAATAATGATGTGTAAGGTCTTGTATGTATACAAAAGAGAAGAAAACTTGGCCTTGTTTAACCTTGAGGCTTTTGGTTACTGGTATAGTTGGGTTGGCATGGTGAAGGTAGTAGTGAGTAAGATCGTACATCACATAGCCGAGCAGGCCGCCTCCAAACAATGCAGGTGCGGTTGAAGGAGTTGCGATTAGCTTCGCAAGGTTCCAGAGCTGGGACATAAGCAAAAAGATAAAACGCATTAAAAAGGTTTTATTTTTAAAACAGGACAGTAAGTATATACATATGATCAAATGCTTACAGGAAAGCACATAATAGCTGTTAAGGCAGGAGGAAAGACGAGTCGAAGGTGGTCCATTGGGTGCTTGTGATGGTATCCGTGAATAAGATAGTGTGCCGTGTTTCCCCTGAAAATGGCTCCACAATAACATTAGCATCTAGTTGAAGAGGATTCATAGTGACTGCTAAGTATATAAATGTTACACACAGAGAAAGAAAGTGTGTGTGTGTGTGTGACGAACCAGTAACTCTTGGTCTTCATGTGGAAAAGGAAACGGTGAAGACAGTATTCTATAAAAGTCCAGATAAATATTCCCAAGGCAACCAATGAGACAATTTCTGGGAATGAACAGCCCATGCTTACTGACATGGAGATACACCAGACAACAACTGGCAACCAAATGACAGGAACCGCCCACCAAACTGTAAGGGTCAAGAACTGTTTCATTGCAAATATGTCAGACCATGGAGGATCAAGGGCTTATCTAATACTCTATCCGTTTCATAAAGATAGACTTTTTAATATTTTCATACATATTAAGAAAACACATTAAACTACCATAATAAATGTATTGTTTTCTGTAGTTTTCAATTTTCAATAACTTTTAACCAATAGTAATTTAATAAAGTCAATTAATTTTCTTGAAATTTACAATTTTTTCATAGAAACACAAAAAATACATCTTTGTGAAATAATTTTTTTTCTAAAAAATCTATCTTAATGGAACGAAGAGAATATATTATTGCTTATTATTGAAAAGTTCATATGATAAATTGAAAAAAACAAATTGATATATACCTCCCAAAAGTCACTATGGAAAAACCGAGGGCCTTCCTTGGTTACAATAGGTTGGTGAACCCATTCGTCGTAAGCTTCTCCGAGATGACCAACCTGTCAAACATTCAAAGCAATACCAAGAGGGGGTTGACAAGGGAATACAGCTTTGATTAGCTCTAAGAAAGAAAAAAAAACAATCTTGTGTGATTATGGTCTCCAGCCAATGTTCAGATCATATACTACTTAAGTTCTTACCTGGAAAGCAAGGGGCTTGTCAAGATCCACAGTGAACCCTTGAGCAACCATTTTGCTGATCTTTTACACAACTGAAAAAAAAAACGGATATAGACGATCAAAAAAAGCCACGTTGCAATAGACGCATGGTGACATAAATAAAACACCTATGTCAGTTATGAGAGCATCTTCATCTCAAATATCTGACTGGGAGGAGAGAAACTCACTTATTACTTTTCTTGTTTTATTATTCTTGAGAACTCCTTTTAGATATTGGAAATAAGGGTGCTCTAACAGGCCTAATATATATAAATAGTGTTAAATGCTTTTTCAGCTGAGAATTTGCTTTTCATTAGCCAGATTAGAGGCTGAATCTTATACATCACTTCTCTATTGTTTGTTAAGATAGTAGTTAAACTTTATTGTTCTCGAATATGCAAATCACGTACGAAACTATACTACTGGCCTAACTGACCGGGCACACGAACAAAAAAAATGAATATGAAAACCTTGCAAGCACAAAAGCAAGTGTTAGTTAAAAATACCCAAAAAAATGATACAGCCCGTCACTTATTCTCCTCTAAGGACCCCACCACCATATACATAAGCAGATACTATCCAAAGAAGGCAATTCACAAGTTAGCAGCAAGTACAGATCACTAGCTCCCAGGTTCCAAACATCAGGGCATGGTTGATTTTGAGAAACAAAATGATATCTAAAATATTCTCAGACAAGAAAAATTAGGGAACTCTATAGCTTAGTCGACGTACTTCTCATTGAACCATTGACTTTCATATCCAAGAAAACAACTTACATGGAATTGAAATTTATGAATATAAACCAGAAGGAAACGAAATATGAATTCAAAAGCACCTAAACGACAGAGAGAGAGAGTAGAAATACAACAGAAGCAACAAACCTAAACGACAGATGTTGGATCTAAGTGACTCTGACAAACTGACAGCCGTCGGAAGAGTAGAATACCGCCGGAGAGTATAGGCACACTTCTATTTGTGGTTTAACTTGTGCTTGTGGTATTAAATAGTGGCAAGGTGGGTGATTGTTTTTGGTAATACCGCTATAATAAATTTATAGGAATTGCGATAAACGAATAAATACGTTGCGATAAACGAATAAATACGGTAACTACTAAACTTCATCAATCCCAATAATATTTATAGATTATCTTATAGGTTTAAGAACGCCCACGTTAAAAATCCATCCTTGAAAAGCTTGAAGCGAAAAGTCATAGCAGAGCATTAAATAAGCAAACCTACCATGCATACAGAATTAATGATGGCTACAAGTGACCCAAGGAGGACGAAGATAACAATTCTGCGATGGAGAGTGTTGTCGGAAGTGATGATAGATTTTAAATTTTTACTAATACACAAAACGAGTCAATGTATAAACCGATAGTAGCAAAATTTCCTTTTAGTTTTTTATTTATTTGAGATATCATTCACTTTCCTTACTCTCCAAACTTTTATACACATTAACACTGTATGGAAATAATTGTTAGTTAACTAGTTGCTTAATTGGTAGAGCATTAGCATTAGCACTATTAGAGATGTGTGCCATTAAAAATATTAAATTTTTTAAGATATTCATTAAATATAATAATATCAAATCAACTTCTCATTAATTTATTCATAATATTTTTAATATATTTTATTTTGAATATAAATATACTGTATTTCATTTTATAACAGGACTTGTTCAAAAAAATTATAACAAAATCTTTTAAAAATTTCAAATATTTATTTTGTTACAAAACAACTCTTAGTTTCATAATTAGTGTATTTTTATTAATAAACGAAATTTTTTTTGTTATTTTTATAAATTTTATAATCGTAATCTATTTTATTAAAACAAAAATACTATATGTAACTAAATATGATAAAATTATATTCAAATGACAAACTAAACCTATTTTGATTTCATAAATATGAAATGCATTCATTTAAACTGAAAATAATAAACTATCATATGTCGCCATGATGAATAAGAATAATTTCACTTTATAATACATTTATACAAAAAAAGAGAGAAATAGTTAACCTATTTTAAATTGTTAAATCTACAATTATATATTATCTAAAATGAGTAAACATAAAAAATTAACAATAATTCCCATTTTTGAAATATACGTCAAAATTTAGTTAATTTCATTGCTTTCAGTTTTTGAATAGTTAGAAACTTATTAAAGTGTGCTGTGTGAAAATGTTCTAAAAAGTTAGGTCTTAATGTGTGTAAATGCACTGCTTGTGATGAGGACATAGAACCACAAATGTCAACGCCCAAAGACATACACCCACAACTAGAATATCGATATCAAGTTATCAACTATCAAGAGAAGAATTCAACCAAATGTGGAGTATTTAATTAATCAGAAAGAAAAGAATAGTTCTCTCCAAAAAGGCACACCAACTCAGGACTAGTCAAATAGAAGTCTTAAAAGAAGTTAAACTTAAAGACAAGGAGATGAAACAAAGCTTCAAGACCAACCAAGACGAAGCATATGTTATATAAGACGGTCCAAGGTTTTATCCAAATCTTTTTTCGATTTCTAAAGGAGAAACAATAACTTATCTTCTTATTTGGCCAAAAACAATAACTTATCTTATTTACCATCACACCGAAGAATCAAAGCTCACCGTTTTGATTATTACCTTGTGATCATAGAGACTATTAAATCACACTATTTGGTTATTACCCTATCACAGTCTTGGGAATCCAAATATCAAAGCAATAATTATTTACCAGATGTAGAAGAGCAACCACGACTAAAAGCAATTGAATGTCTTTATCTAAATTATTTCTTGTAAATCTTTGTCATTCAAATTCAAATTTATTTTTTAACTGGCTTTCATATTAAAAAAACACTGAAACCAGAAGATTTACAGAGATAAAAAAAAAAAAAAAAAGTACAACTTGAAAGTAAAGCAAAAAGGGACACCAAATCTGAAATGAATCAACCATATACGGGGATAAACAGCAGTGTACAAGAGGGATTCAAGTAAAATGGTACGACAACACCTATTCAGCTGGAGAATGGTCAGATACACAGACAAGTCGCGAGAGCAACTCCGGGCCTTACACCATGTTCAACTTTCGGATTGTTATTAATCGAGAGAGGAGCCAAAGCTACCTCACTCTCACCCACAATTATACAACTACTGACTACTAAGCACATAAAACTGGGCTGCAAAGAAGACAGTCATGACAAAGGTGGAAGAGAACATGTGTTGAAAAGAAAAGGAGATCTCCTGTCAGAGCAATCAACTGACGCCATGTCACTGGGATGAAGGAACGCCTAAGCACGCCATCTATGTGAAGCTAGAGAGCACTGAAGACCTGCGAAGCTAACCAAGCTCCAGACGTACTCCTAACTATAAGAACTAGAGCGTGTTCTTTTCTTTACCTAGAGCAAGCGAGGATTGCCGGAGATAGACGGATACCACACACGAATGAAGAACTTGATAACCACCACCAGCAAAACCGAAGGGAGGGGAAGGCAAAGGACGAAGAGGAGATCGGAAAGCCACCGCCTGAGAACCATTCACCGAACGGCAGAAAGAACCAGAACCACCTCACGTGCTGCCGGAAATCAATCAATGACACCGCCACATGAGAGAACCCTCGATGTACTTGTGTATATATATTGTACAAACACATATCAATAGAATCATTCAGTCATCATCTTATAACTTCCACGTCTCCCAACACCTCGTCGAAACACCAGAGCAACACGGCATCAAAAGGAACCATATTCCAGGACCCTAGATCAGAAGATCCAAAATCAATTGGACGCTGTAGGGTTTCAAAGATCTCGGAGAGGGATAGAAGGAAGAAGAATAAACAAAAAAAAAAAAACAGAAAAGGAGAGAGGGAGGAGCCACCCACGGCGTGAGGAAAACTGTCGGAGAAAAGGCGTTGAATTACGACAGAGGAAGCCGTTTATTCAAATTCTAGTTAAACATCACAAAATCTCTAATTTGTTTTATTTTAGTTAATATTTTAGTGTTGTTCGATTGATTGCCGCAGCGTCTGTGGCTCATTTGATTGACGCAGTACTTGCGTTTGGCCGCTGCGGCTAAACGCTGCGTCTTGCGTCTATGAATTTTGAACGCCAATTTTATCAGCATCTTGACGCAGAAAGCTGCGATCAAAGACGTAATTTACGCATTTATCCTTACAATATTTCATTATTTACTAAATAACCTAACTCTAATCTCAGTTGACGCAGTTTCTCTCGACGCAGATTCCATCTCGACGCAACTTCCATCTCTGTCCATAGACGCATCTCGATCTCGGACATCTCAAGCTCTATCTCTCTCTCGATCTACCCATCTCCGAGCTCATCTCATCTCGAAGCTCTCTCTTCTCCATAGCATCTTGAGCTCGACCAAAGCCATCTCATCCTTTTCTCGCTGAGGTATTGTCTCTGTTCTAAAGCATTTGAGTTTCAAGCATCGTTGATGAATATGTTGTGTGTTTCATCTCTGCCAATGGTTGGTATACGAGCTTGGTATATGCGTTGTGGTTGGTTCTAGTTGGTAAAGACATGTTTTTTGTACGTATATAAGTGTATATATGATGAGAGGTCCTTAGTGGTGTGATGTGTATGTTTGTGTTATGATCCATTGTTTGGTCTTAGTATTAAAGATGATTGTTTGTGTTCCATGTTTGTGTGTGTGTGATGATTCCCAAAAAAATATTATGATCCATTGTTTGGCTGTGGATTCTCTCGGTTAGTTTGTGTGTGGGACTGTTTTAAACGCTGGGCTCTGAAAGCTTAAAGCCAGTAGAAGAACAGCAAAGTGAGTTCAGAGACTTGGAAAGGAACAAGTAGTAGTGACATCTTTTGTTGTTTATAATGTTTGGCTTGTAGTTGTTAGTCTTTACTTAACTATAAAGACTAACAAGGACTTTACACTTTATGATATCTTAACAGTCTTGATGAAATGGGCAGGAGGCTAAGAAACCAGATATTGAGAAGTGCTTAGAGGTTGTTGCCACTTTGGAAGCAAGGACGGTACTGGTGAGGTTCGTTGTTAATTTTTGGAGATACAGTTTAAGAATAATGCTAATACCTCACACTGGTTTGATACAGTTTCACTCTTAGTTTTTTCTTTTTTATAAATTCAAGTTAAAGTGACTCATGATAGGATTGAATGCATCTGTTTCTCTTAAGTTTTTCAAGGCCTATATGGAGCAGTAGTGTTATGGAGCAGTAGTGTTATGGCTGCATGAAAATCATGATAACATCTCTATGTTTGATGTTTGGATCAGACGATTGAATCTGACTTATGTTATGTTTTCTCTGTGTGAGTATGTTAAGCTTTCAAAGCAAACAACGGTTCAAGCAACAGAAGTGGCGTCAAGCTTGGTGGAGACAATACAAGGAGCTTGCAGGCTAGGAGGTTGCTTCAAGGCTATGGTTTTGATGGGTATATGATCAAAGAAAAGACCGGGTGTGCAGTTATTTGTTGGAGATCGACCTCTATACTCAGTATCTGCTTGGAGATGCAGGAAGTGAAAGAAGATGAATGATATAAAAACTTGTGTGTTCTCTTTTGTTTATGAGAGCAGGGTCCCTTTCTTTTGTTATACATAGGGACACAATGTTGTTGTTTTGTGATTGTGACAAATGCTTCTTGCTGCCTCTGCATATATTGCTTCTTTGAGTATTCAGCAGTGTATGTGTTTGTTGGTTCATTTAGGTTTGGTCCAGCTTATACGAAAACCAGTCGGTTCATATTCTTCAGTCATGGTCTCAAAATTCAAAACTGTTGCAAAAAAAAAAAAATTGACTTTCTCTCAGCATATGATTATGTTGTTAGTGTTAAAAACTAGTTTGGTGTATGTTTGGATAACAATGAGGGCAAATGCACTCTCCAAAGAATGTTTGATGTATATAATACGAAAAAGGTGAGTAATGTTACAAAAATGGTTACAAAGATAGTTTTTTATTTATTTTAGTATATGATTTATGACAAGAAAATGTTGTTGCATTTATATACTTGACTAAAAATTTATTATAAATTAAATATAATATTTTTATGGATGTGAATATATTTAAAGTACATTTTATTTCTTTAAAATATAATTTTACAAATTAAAAAAATTAAAATATGAACCAAATGAAAATTACGTCTGCGGCAACCAAACGAACAAAACTAAATCTACTTCATGTGTCTGCGTCAGCGTCAATGTTCAGCGTCTTCGAAACGAACAACAATCTGCGGCTGCGGCTGCGGCTGAGTCTGCGGCAGCCAAACGAACAACAACCAAACGAACAGACGCAGCCGCAACCGCAGACTCAGAAAGCCGCGGCAACCAAACTAACAACACTTTTGATTTCGCTATATAATTAATGTACTTTGGCTCATGTATTTACAACTACATATGACTATTATATTAAGTCTTAATATAGTAGTCATATGAACTTAGGTTTTATAAGACTCAGCCTTGATAAACAACCTTATTCAACCTAAGTTCATATGACTACGATATTAAGTCTTTTCGCATCTCCGTAATTCTTCACCTTTTTATACTAATAAATTAGATTGTGTTATGTTCTTAACACTTGCTTCCCAATTCAAGGAGATCGCGAGTGATTTCATCTTCTGTCTTCTTGGCTTTCAAGGTTCATCCATAAGCCTTGGGCACCCTAAATTCAATTTTCTTTCCTCGTTTCCATTCCCTTCCTAAACCATTGGAAAGAGAGTTACACAATCAATACAAAATTTCAATCTTGATCCATCCTAATTTATCAACTGATCAAGCTGAACAGGTAAACTTTTAAATACCAATTCGATTTTTAATCTTCATTTACAGTCAGTAAAGAGTAAAGACACTCATTTGAGACCATTTTGGATTGCTGAATCATTCTCTAGAGGATTTATATCTATCTTTACTCTCGTCTTTTTTTTTTTTCCCGTCAAAGGTTTTTAATATTTGAAAGAAACAGGCCAAGCCCAGTACAAAATATTAGCAAAAGCCCAACAACTATTAGAGCACCCAATTTTCTCAAATGGGCTAAACCCTACGGCCCAAATCGAGAAAACCCTAGAGACCAAGCGGAAATGAAATCTGCCGCCTCTCAAATCCCACCTTTGGTAGCTTGTACACGTGTTGCCATCCTCATCTATCTTTACTCTCGTCTATCTTAAGGATTTTTAACTGATTTATAAATTATTAAAACAAGTCCCTAAACAGTTTGGTCTTCAATAAATGTACGTCAATTGAAAGATAACCTTTGAATATTATAAACTTGATAATTGGTTGACTTCACATTTAATGGAGAAGCTGAGTTAGATATGGACCTTTGGTTTTAATTTTTTATAGACGACTTAGATCTCGGAGAAGACTTCAAAACCCAAATTAATTTTAAAATCAAAACCAAGAGCTGAGTAAGGTTGTTTATCTTTTGGCTCATGTATTTACAACTACAGTTGTAAAAGCACTAGTTTTGATTTTCATTTTCCTTAAGAGCTAGAAGCTACTTTATCCACGGATTATGCGGACGAGCACATGCTTTTATGGTCAGAACTCAGAAGTGTCTATTGACTACTTCAATTGGATATGTCCATTGATATAGCGTATAATCCTTATGCCTATCCTTTTATCTTTTATTTATTATCTAAGAAGCATTACAACATTCGAGATATGTCATGTGTCATCATCATTATAATTTTCAGATTTTTTAGATAAATATATTGGTTTATCTAAATATATAATATAGTTCTCATAAACTAATCATAAAATTAATTATTAAAGTACAAAAAATATTGTTCATTCTTTTTAAAATAGAAGCTACGAAATCAACTAGTGTGATCAAAACATATATAACAATTAATAATTTTAAATAATAAAGATTTGATAAAAATTTATGTATTCTCTATAATGTTTGTTTAATTTTATGTTGTTAAAATAAATTAAAAAATCACATTCACAATAAAATTTAGATTTTCTCGTATATGTTATATTTTGAATTTTTTAAAATGAAGATAAATTACTAAAACTATTAAAAGTCTCACACTAAAAATTTTGTTATCAAGGGTTAAAATTGTTTGTTATAACAAGATATAAATGATTATAAAACTATATAAGTAGGAAATTTCATTTAATAGACTTTCAGATTAAAATATATATTTATTTTAATATCGTATAATTAAACTATGTACCATATAATAATACATGATAATATAATTTTGAAATTTGCATTGAAGAATACTGCTAGCTTAATAATATAATTTTAAAATTTGCATTGAGTTTTTAAAATGATTATAAATTATTAAAACTATTAAATTCTTACATTATTATTTTTTTAATAAATGGTTTTAAAAATAGATAACCATATACAATTATATATAACCATATTAAACATATGGTTATTTAATAGATAACCATATTAAAAATAAAAAAATTGATTGTTTTGATTTGTATGATGTCCCTACTTAATTATATACATAATATTTTTGACTTTTTAATAATATATATATTTTATTACTTCATAATATGTAAAACATAAAATAAATAATAAGACGTAAAAATAAGTTGTATACATAATGTTCATTCTGGCAAGACGCATATCTTTAACCTAATGAGCTCAATATGAGATTTACTTTTTTTAAAAAAATGTTTATAAGCATTAAGCCCAACCAAATAACCATATTGGTTACAGTTCAATATGTAAAATTATATATATATATATATATATATTAAAGTAAATATATAAATATTATTTGTAATTAGTATATAAATATTATATATATATATGAAACACATAGGCACTGAAAATATTAAATTAAATATAAATTTTGAAATTACAACGTGTAACATATTTTATTAAGAAATGAAATGTATTAAAATAACAAAATAATTTAATGAAAGACTATTAAAATTATTAATAATTTAATTCATTATATTTTTGTTGATATGAAACCAAAACTTATGATTTTAATATTTTCATCAATATTATATTATAAAACAGCATAATTAATTCAAATAAAAGTATAAAGAATGTAAATGTAAACATATATTTAAAATCCATATTATTATTTGAGAAGTGATTTTGCTTACTTGTCATCTTCTCCATTATTTTAGGAATAATTAATATTTCAAATAATTTTAATAAATAGTTTGTATAATTTTTATATAATTTAGTATTAGAAGTTTTTTTTTAATGATTATAACATAAACCACATTTGTATTTGATATAATCTTATTTATTCTTATTTAAAAGTGAAATTTTCTTTCTTGCATGCCATTAAAATATAAATATATTTTCTATAGTATTATCTAATAATTCATTTTGTTTATTTGTAAGTTTCTCCATAATTTACGAATAATCAATATAATTTTAATAAATATATTTCAAAATATTTATATATTTTAATAATAAACAGTTTTGAAAATATTATGGTAATTACAATGTATAGTTCACATAAATATTTGATATTATCTTATTTATTATTATTTTAAAAATAACTTTTTCTTATGTGCTTTTAAAATATTAACATATATATTTCTCTAGGTAAAATGGATTATCTATTGTTTTGAGTTATGTTAACATTAACTAATCAATCGAAAGCTATGTGTCTAAAGAAGACACATCTCTTAGTAACATAAATATATCTATAAATTCAGATAATTTTAAAAAACTTCAAGATGATATTTTCATTTTGTGGCTACGTATTTAGACTCTGATGAACATAAAAATCATTTAAATTGCAATCAAATTAATATCCGTAGGATTCACCAAAAAAAAAAAACTACTCAATCATGTAATACTTGACGAAAGGGTATTTCCTCCTATAGATCTTACTTATAATGCCAATTATGGTTTTGTTATTCTAAATTTATCTTATATGTTATTTTAAAATATTAATATACTTTTTCAGTGTCCTTTTTCGATGATGATATGTCAATGTTCGCTGGTAACCTCCTCTACGCTCCAATGACATTTTAAAATTTTAAATGATTACATTAAGGTAATTGTTAATTTAAAAGTGGCACAACGGCAACTAATGTATTGTCGTCTCAAAAACTATTTCACTTATGATTTATTTGGAGAATCTGAAAACCAAGATATAATTTTTCTTTTAAATAAAACACCAATACATTGATACATATTGCAGAACAAGTAACTGCTGATGTACGAGATGGTTAGAAGGATTCCAAGACTTGGACCAAGGAGCCTCCAATAGGATCAACAATAGATGTACACCTCAAATCAAGATCTCGATAATCATTGGTTACACCCTCTTGAGGACTTTGCAAAATGCAATCTCGATGTAGGTTTCAACAAAGATACAAGACCGGGAATAGGTGGATGAATAATATGCAACCACGAACGACAACCTCCCTATTGAGATTTAGGGAAAACAAGTTTCTCAAGCACACCACTGGAAGTTGAAGCTAAAGGGTCATTGATAAAAATAACACACATGTAATATGGGATTCAGGTCAATCATGGCCGAAAGAGATTGTACAATCTTAATTGATACAATATGCAAGAAAACGAAAAAATCTCCATTTAAAATCTCCATTTTGATGTCTATGTGGAGTAAAAAAATCTTAGAACCTACTTTTGTTTCACCAAGATAATAAAAAATGTCATAGCTCATTCCCTTACAACTTATAGTGATCTTAGCTTCGTCTTATATACCTATCAGCTGTTTCCGCCATGTTATGTAAATTCAATTATTTTTTAAATATGAATTTAACATAAAACTTCTCAACAAAAACAAAACCAATCAAAACTAGACAAATATCACTATTTTGCAATCTTGAAAGAAACTTTGCGAAAGTCAATGTGTGTAATCAGTGAAGTGAAAATAAATATTTTCAAAATAAATAATCATGCATAAACAATAAGAAAAAGAAAATCCACACAAAAAGCAATTAAGATTTGGTTAAATAAAATCCTATAAAACTTTCAACCACTACAAAAAAGATGATTTAACATCATTTATTTTATATTTTTGAATCACTTATGAATGATGTAAAAGAAATTTGTATCATTTTATATAAATGACTCTGAAAGTGGTGATGCAAATAATTTACATCATTTTATTAATAATTGATGTTAAAAATTTGAATATTTGCATCAATTTTTAAGTGATGTTAAATACGTATCAATTGCAAAAAATGATATTAAAACTTACATCAGTTTAAAAAAAAATGATGTTAGTGTTAACATCAATTAAAATAATTGATTTCAATTATTTATTATTTATCAATTATTAAAATTTAAAAATATTAAAATTCCGAAATTATTTTAATGATTATATTGTTTATAATTTTAAATTCAAATATTATTAATTATTCTTATACAGTAAATAAATTTGTCAATAAATAAAATATAAAAATTAATTGCATTGACTCTTTCTTATTCTTTTCCACTGAAAGTATAATTTGACGAGGAAAAAAAACTAAAGAAGCTTTACAGATAAATCAGTAAAATAGACGAATTTAGAGAAAAAATAGTTAAAAAGAACTGATCATGATTTTCTTCTATCTAGATTCTTCTTTTTTCTTCTTGTTCTTTGAATTTTATTTTCATCCTCAATCTTCCATCATGGCGTGAAGCTTGTTGCTCCTACTTTTCCAAGTTATACCTCGGACAACATGAGGCAGTCCTGTACTCTTCATCTTCAGACCACGATTCTGCTTTCATGTACTCTAGACACGACAATACTCCAGCATCGAACCCAATTGCTATTGAAACCTGACAAAACAATAGTACCAATCTTTAGGAAAAAGAGTTGCCACATAACTAAGATTTATTCTAAAGTTCAAATCTGTTTATAATACCTTCAAAATACCAAGAACCCTAGACACATCATGTCTCATCATCTTATTCCTTAGATATTATCATCATTTTTTCTTTAAACACCTCATTGTCATCACAATTTGAAATCTCGACAATGTACAAAAACAAATATATATAGAGAGACCGGAGATGTTAATTCAATTTAAGAAAGAAATGAATAATATTTGTTGAAAAATTTAAACTAACAAAAAGCTTAAAATTGAGAGAAGGAGAAGAACTCATGAATGAGGATCACGATAGAGAAGAAGATTTTTGATTGAGGTAAACAGTTATAGAATAAATACTAATTGAATTAAAGAAAAACAGACCAAAGCCAAAGAATATATCAGTAACTACTTCACGTAATTTTTGGATTTTGAAGTTTATAATAGTTTTTAAACGGATTGGTTTTAGTGGGTTGTTTTATTTGGTTTTGTGATTGTTACATCAGTTCTTGTAACTGAAATTATTTAACATAATTATATATGATATATAAAAAAAATTATTAGGATCGGTTTTATTTAGTATCACCTTAATAAGTGATGTCAACAGCAAAATAAACACATCATTTATATAATTGATATAACTTTATATAATAGTATCATTTTTTGTTAAAGTGATACAACTTGCAACAAAAATATGTCATTTTACTGAATTGATGCCAGATAATTTAATAAAACATCACTTTCTTATAAATGATGCTAACCTATATATATTTGTCTCATTTACAAATAAATGATTTAAAATAGAATCACTTTATTTTGTGATATAAATTAAGTGATACAATTCACTTCTTTTTTGTAGTGAACGAATAAAAATATTAATTTAATAATTTTATCCAATTTGATAATTTATATAAATACAATACTAACCTTAAAATTATAATTCATTTAGTATATATATTAGTCCTCACAAGGTCAGACCTCGCTTAGTTTTACGTTAGTTAGTGAACCAGTGTCATCAATTTGTTCGCTTTATCCAGTCCATAGATCTCTTATGGTTTATGTCAGTTTTTATATGGGTTAAGGTTTTTATATTTGATTGAAACATAATCCAACTACATGTCGCAATTCAACCTACCCGATCCGTCCAATCTTTATAACTTTCTGTTTCTCGATTTCACTTTTTTGTTTGGGTTGGGATATCAATCGATTGACTATTACTTTAGGTAGGCATGATGTTCGAATATCCGTTAGGATCAGTTTTGTGTGTGTTTTGTGTTCAGCTTCTTAGATCCCATTAGAGTCTTATATATGTTTGAATCAGGTTCAGTTAATAAAATTTCGAGTACTTGTATACTTCATAATCATGTCTAAGATCCATTTTGGATCCGAACTCATTTCGGGTGTTTTTAGATATCATATCAAAATAAACATCATGATATTGAATATTTGAATTATTTATTTAGGTTTCGAATACTACTTCGGATACTTATTAGAATATCTAATCTATCAATTTATGGTCATTTTTATCTACTATTAACAAGTTATAGTAAGATCATTTTAAAAAAATTAGTTAACATGACATATTTGAGTATTTGCATTAATAATAAACCAACTATAATTTTTTTTTTAATTATAACAAAATCTGTTGAGAAAGAATCTAGAAAATCTTACTAAATTTTAAATATGTTTGTAAGATAACACATTAATTAATTTCGTAATTAGTATTATAATAATATTATAAATCAATGTTAATTAAAAATTTATTCTAAAACAAAAAAAATTATATACTATTTTTTTACAAATTTTATAATTATATTCTCTATTATATAAAAATAGAAGTGATTTATGAATTAAATATGACAAAATTATTAAATAGGTAAATTAACAAAAACAAATAAATTGTTTCATTTAAATAAATTATCACTCATCATTAAAATGAGTTTATTCGTAAATTATATAATATTTTTATACAAAAATAAATTATTAACATAGGTTAAACTTTTATAGCTATAACTAAATATTATATTTTTATTTATTTTGAAACACTCAATAATATATTGTTTACAAATTTTCATATACAGAAATATAATAGTATATAATAACCTTTAGTATATATACTATTTAAAATATGTTATTACAAATTATATATGAAATTTCAATTATTCATTTAAAATATTAATGACAAATCAAATTTTAATTATAAAATTTTAATTATTATTTTAATTATAACAAAATATGTTGAGATTTTTTTTTGAAAATATTACCAAATATTCAAATATTATTTATAAAATGGTGTATTAATGTTGTAACAAAAAAAATACAAAATTCATGTAATCTTCCAAACTCAAAAATAGTTGTGTAATTTTCCAAAGTTTTGTTTGACAAAATATACAATTTTAAACATAAATATTCAAACCTAAAATGATGATATTTCAAATCTTACAAAAGATAAAATCATAGATAATAAAGAATAAATTTTTGATATATACCACAAAAAATAATATATATATATATATATATATATACTTTTGAAATCTTAATTAAAAAAAAAAGAAAATTAATATCACAACATGCAAAAAATATCATATATCAATAAAATTCACTAAAATAATATGACAGATATTACTATGTTTAAAATTTACTAAAATAATAGGGCTATATTATTTAAACAAAATAATGTTTTTACTTATAAATCTCGTAAAATAATAAAATGATATATGTTAAAGTATAGATTTTTTTAAAAAACATGTAAATATAAATTATCTTAAACATATATATTTTCTATAATATAAAGAGTCAATTTGCTCTATATACCCAAAAGAGACCATAATTAAGAAACTACCCAAAAGATGATGTAAATTAACAATCACTGTAGCAAATTTAACTTAAGTTGACTATTTTACCCTTCTTAAAAGAACACATAATAGAGAAAAACCTTTCTTTCCATCTCTATCATTTTTCCTTTATTTTGGGGATCATCCCTCTTACCATGTTCTCTTCTCTCATCTTTGATCAATAGTCTCTCCTCAAATCACATTCGCCGATCTTTTCTAAAAAAAATTCAACCACCATCAATTCCATTTACGTTGTCAATTACACTTCGACCTCCTCCTTGCCAACTTGTCTTTGCCACTGAAACAGTAATTCTGTATATGATGAAGGCATTATGAATTCCAGTGAATCATGGACTCAAAGAAAAACACGCCTCCAGAACTTTCTCGGAGCTATGAAACATCAACCCCAATTGTGATAACAGATTCGTCCCCAATTTGTGAATCTTCTTATTAGACTTTCTAAATTGAAAATCAAAAGATAAACTAAGGATTGTGATGATTGATTGTTGGATAGCAAATCGGTAATTTGCAACTTGTTTCCATGATAAAAAGCACAGTATATTCATGAAGCTTAGCTTATATTTCTAGTACGGTGAAAGCACTTAAGATCATACAGACAATAGTGGAGGAGAATTGATGAGGGTGAAGCCAATTTTTTTTGTTTATGGTTAAAAATGATACATAGGAAGCTATAATTAGAGAGGAAAAATCAATAAGAAGTTGCTAGAGAATATAATGATACGTGAGAGAGAAAGGAGAATATAGAGAAGGATAAAATGGGAATATCAAAATGTTAACAGTGCCAAAAGCAGTAAAAATGCATTTACTTAACTATATGTTTTTGTGTGTATATAGAACATAAATACTCTAATATAAAATATATAAATTAAATACAAACATATTTTGAAGGAGGTTTTCTATTTGATTATTTCAGATTGTTATTTTACTTTAGCTAACTCGAAAATATTTTCGCAAGTAAAAAATAATAATAACAAACTAAAATGTATTAAACAAATCACTATATATTAATATTGCCGAATAAGAAATATAAACAATAATATTATAGAATTACACAATATATAACACTAAAATGGAAATATATATTTAAAAAAATTGTAACTATATCAAATAGATTTATAAAATTAAAAAATATTTGCACGGTCGTGCGGGTCAAAATTTAGTTCATGTTTTAATTTTGGGATTCTGGGTACCCGCTAAGATTTAGGTTGGATTTGGATACTCATAACTCTAAATACGGCCCTACATAATTCATATCGAGTCTATTACGGATCTGAACTCGAGTTCAGATACAAATGTTCAAGCCTCTCTTCATGAAATTCCCAAACAAGCTCTTCCACATCCCAGTCGAGTCTCAGAATTTGTAGGTCCTTGAGCAGCGGTTAGATTTTTTTTTTTTTGAAGAAAAACAGCGGTTAGATTTTGGTGCTCTTGAACAACCATTGAGTTTAGGGGAAGGTGGAGAGCACTTTGTGCTACAAGTTTGTGCTACAAGAAAACTGTAACCCGCTTAACACAATTGAATCAAACCGAACCAATCTATACTATTATTTATGAAGTGATTTAGCTTATTTGTCATGATTTCCATGATTTTTGGTAATTTTGTTTATTTGTCATGTTTTAATTAGGTTTAAGCTGAGTCATTATCTATAAATAGTTTTAAAGTGATTTAGCTTATTTGTCATGATTTCCATGATTTCAGGTAATTTTGCTTATTTGTCATGTTTTAATTAGGTTTAAACTGAGTCATTAATTTATAAATAGTTTTATTAATAGTTTTTAGCTGAGTCAATAATTTATTAATTTAAATAATACAACTATAAAATATGTAATTAGATATATATAATTATTTTGATTTTTCTTATTTGTCATGTTTTTATTAGGTTTTAGCTTAGTCATTAATTTATTATTCGTTTTTAGCTGAGGTCATTAATTTATTAATTTAAATGATATAACTATTGGTCATTAATTTATTAATTTAAATGATATAACTATACATTTTGTAACTAGATATATAATTATTTTATTTTTTTCTTATTTGTCATGTTCTCCTTGGTTTAAGTTAATTTTGCTAATTTGTCATGTTTTATAAGTTTCTAGCTATTCATTAATTTATTATTAGTTTTAGTTGAGTTATTAATTTATTAATTTAAATAATACAACTATTTCAAGATTTGTAATTAGATACATATATTTTTTTTAAAAAAATTGGAACTTTGACGAGTTATGATCAATCCTTATTATTCTATTTTAAAATCATATTTGTTACTGGATAATTTTAAATTATATTCGTTACTAAATGTGGAACATAATCTATCTTTTAATATAGTTTATAGCTTAATGATAATCTAGATAATGTGTAAGTGATATTTATCTTAGTCTAGGTTGTATTATAGTTATAGTAGTATATAAATGCTAATACATAGAATTATGATGCCGACTTTATCTTAGTATCCATTTTAATAATCTATTATTATAATTTCCCGACTCTATGCTATGATTGTATATATTCTCATCATGCGTTTGATGGGAAATACACAAAAAATTTACAAAATTTCATCTTTAAATAATATGAAACACTTCAAACGTTGTATTTTGGAAAAAGAAACATGTTTCACTTTTTCTTATTGGAGATATTGAGTCGGCAAAATATTGCTATAAAATTAGAGTAAAGGTGTTGATACTTTAGAATCATGAAAAAAACAAAATTTGTTTCAACTGAATTGGTGTTGGTTGATATCATCGTAAATATCAATTTATTTCATTATTGATTCACATTAATTATACGATTTGGTGTTAGTCAATTATTTTGAAATTTATTTTTTACGGAACTAGGGACTCATGCTTCTATTGATAAATGTTCTTTTGGCGACTTGTCTTTTGGTAATTTCCGATCTAAGTTATGTCAAGGAGATTATTTTATTCTATATAATTTCACTTCCGGTGATTATACCATAAAATATTAAACGTCTCCTCTGCTTTTTAAGATTAATTTCTATAGAACAACCAAAATCATACCTTGTGATGATTTTTCAAAAGAGTTAAAAAATAATTATTTCATGGAATTTAAAGAAATATTGGGGCGTCAATATGAAAAGGAATGTTTAGTCGGTGTATTTTCTATATCATATTTTGTTTTTATTGATGTATTCAATTTATGATATGTTTGTTCACAAGTTCTTCTTTCTAATGTTTTGTGTGTTTAGATATTATTGGCGAAGTTGTGAATGTTGAACCTTTAAAATATATCATTGCAACAGGAAAATGTTTAACTAAGTTAGAATTAATTACTATTCGTGACACAATGTAAATTTTATTTGGAGTTTAATTTAATATTGCTTTGTTTTTATGACATGACGCTTATTTAAAATTTTTAATATTCAGTGATACATGTTTAACATGCACATTTTTGGTATGCAAACCAAGTATCATATTTTTTTAATCCAATCCTGAAAATTACAGTGATATGTATTATTGAGTTTTATTCAAGTTCTCTGCATAGTTCTATATGGTCAAGAACTGTACTCCTTCGTATTGAGTACGCTTACCCTTAACCTAAAAATTTTAAAACTAAACTCTTTAATATTAAAAAAAAAACTTGGGATTGAATTTCCAGATAAAAAAATCATGTATAAACAATAAGAAAAATATTTCCACACAGTAAGCAATTGAGAATTGGTTAATAAAGACCAAAAACACACAAAAAATATTTATATCTAATTAAATACATTAACATAAAATTAATATAATAGTAAAAAAATATTAAGAATATATATTAGCTCGCACAACCATTGAGTTTAGGGGGAGGTGGAGAGCACTTTGTGCTACAAGTTTGTGCTACAAGAAAACTGCAACCCGCTCAACACAATTGAATCAAACCGAACCAATTATTAAATGTTCATGAAACAATAATTCATTTTTCATATTGTAAATAATCAAACAAGTAATAAAAGGAAAATATAAGCCTTAGATAGAGTGTCCACATATGCGAAAATAATCGGCCATTGAAAAACTATATTTTCGCCATGTCACCACCTTTATTTGTTTTTTCAAAATGATCCTTTAACTTTTTACTCAAACAATTATAACCGAAAATATTTTTTAGTGAAATATATTATTTATATAAATATAAATATAATTATATTTTTTATTTACATAATAGTTAGTAAAAAAATATTTAGTGTAAATAATATCATAATTTTATAAAATACTACAATAAATTGGATTGATTTTCAAATTTCACAAATAAAAAGTATTATTTGTATACTTAGAAAAGAATATATCAAGAATATTCTTTTTCAGGAGAGAAAATAGAAAAATACATCGGAGGCAAATCTATCTCTATTGTGAAATTCTTCTATTTTAGAGAAAAAATAGAGGAATACATTGGAAATGGTCTAAGGCATGGCCGACGTAAATGATCGACGTTGAGATTTCAGCTTTTCTGATTTTTACTATTCTAATGTTTCAATATAATATGAATATTATATTTGCTTTATAATATAATGGTTTAAAAGTATTAAAAAGAGGATATAAGCCTTAGATAGAGTATCCACGTAGGCGAAAATAATCGGCCTATGAGAAACTATATTTTTGCCATGTCACCTCCTTTATTTTTTTTACAAAATGATCCTTTAACTTTTTACTCAAACAATTATAACCGAAAATATTTTTTTAGTAAATATATTATTTATATAAATATAATTATATTTTTTATTTACATAATAGTTTGTAAAGAAATATTTAGTTTAAATAATATCATAATTTTATAAAATACTAAAATAAATTGGATTGGTTTTTAAATTTCACAAATAAAAAGTATTATTCGTAAATTTAGAAAAGAATATATCAAGAATATTCTTTTTCAGGAGAGAAAATAGAAAAATACATCGGAGACAAATCCATCTCTATTATGAAATTCCTCTATTTTAGAGAAAAAATAGAGGAATCTCTAAAATAGAGGAATACATTGGAGCTGGTCTAAGACATGACCGACGTGAATGATCGACGTTGAGATTTCAGCTTTTATGATTCTTACTATTCTAATGTTTCAATATAATTTGAATATTCCCTTTGCTTTATAATATAATGGTTTAAAAGTATTTTTTTGTTTCACTATATAAATTGATTTTATATTTCAATGTAACTTTATACTTATTGGATATTGTGTGACCAATTAAATTATGTAGATTACTATGTAATTAATTAAATTTATATATTAAATGACAGTTTTCTAAATTAATAACTTTTAAATATTACAGATTTTAATTAAAACTGGAGGATATAAGCTTCATATAGAGTGTCTACGTAGGCGAAAATAATCGGCCAATGAGAAACTATATTTTTTCCATGTCACCTCCTTTATTTGTTTTTACAAAATGATCCTTTAACTTTTTACTTAAACAATTATAACCGAAAATATTTTTTTAGTGAAATGTATTATTTATATAAATATAATTATATATATTTATTTACATAATAGTTTGTAAAGAAATATTTAGTGTAAATAATATCATAATTTTATAAAATGCTAAAATAAATTGGGCTGGTTTTCAACTTTCACAAATAAAACATATTATTTGTAAACTTTGAAAAGAATATATCAAGAATATTCTTTTTTAGGAGAGAAAATAGAAAAATACATCGGAGACAAATATATATCTATTATGAAATTCCTCTATTTTAGAGGAAAAATAGAGGAATACATTGGAGATGGTCTAAGGCATGGCCGACGTAAATGATCGACGTTGAGATTTTAGCTTTTCTGATTCTTACTATTCTAATGTTTCAATATAATTTTAATATTCCCTTTGTTTTATAATATAATGGTTTAAAAGTATTTTTTGTTTCACTATATAAATTGTTTTTATATTTCAATGTAACTTTATATTTATTGGATATTGTGTGACCAATTAAATTATGTAAATTACTTTGTAATTGATTAAATTTATATATTAAATGACAGTTTTCTAAAGTAATAACGTTTAAATATTACAGATTTTAATTAAAATTGATTACATTTTGAAACAAATAGAGTAATCTATAAACTAACTATATATAGATATGAGGACAAAATTGTAAAGTGGTCTCACCTTGAATTTCTCTTATTCTGTGAATTCTTAATTGAAAGGAGATAATCAACATCTAATATTATGTTACTCTCAATATATTAGAAATGGTAGAGCCGTAAATCAATTAAGGATGATGTAATGAAGACATAAAGATGTATTTCCAGTTATCATAAATATAGAATCAATTGACAACAACTTAATTATGTCCAGCGTAGGACAACAGAGAAGAGTTTTCATACCTTCTAATATTATAATATCTCACTATATTATTTGCTAAATCAATTTTCTCTAGCACAAATACTCACTCCATTCTTGGAGTTTAAGCTTTTCTATCTGATGATATTAGTAGTTTGATCCAAAAAAAAAAGAAACGGTCGAACTGTACATTGTAATTGGAGAAAGAAAACAAACAAAAATCAACCGAAGACTTTTAAGGTATATGAAACAAAAATTGGAAATAGCAATTCTTTGCAATTAAAGAATAAGACAATAAAATTGTAAAAATACAAAATAAAACAAAAAATATACACAGAAAAAAAGATTTAGTAAAATAAAATCATAATATAATTTCCATAATTGATACTGCTCAGTTACACTAAAAAGTCTAAATTTACAACATACACAGTTTTATTTACATCTTTAAACCTATTATATAATTAAAATGATTCTAAAAAAAGTGTCAGCATGAAGAGTTAGAAATATACGATAAAATATAATACATACATTATCACTGATCACTAAAAATTCATGTTAGTAGTAATAAAAATGAAATGACAACACATTTATTAAAACCATAGAACGACACGCAACAAGGTGTTATTAAATATGCAAACTACAAATTAAATATGCTCAACGCAAACACACATAAAATTGAGACGTCATATTTAGATATATTTAAATAAATAATTTTAAATATATTATATTCTTGATAATTTTAAAATTACTTAAAAAGAAACTAAATTATTAAAAATTAACATACAAATAAACTAAAGCAATATTTTGTAACGTTAAAATAATAAGTTAATAAAAAAATATATTATGTTAATAACATAGATTTTAGATTTTAAAGACTTCTAATTCATGTAATATTACAGAATTCAAAATTTGTTCATTACAATTAATATTTTACCATTAAATATATTAAAATAATATTCTAGATCGATATTCAATTGTCAGTTTTCAACTATTACACATAAAAAAATATTATTAAGTATGCTTTTTTTTTTTGAAAATGTGGTTTTATATTTTAAGTAGGTTATTGTAGTACTTTTTCTTTTCGTAAATTTATTCGAGATGAGATTCCGATCTTTTAAACTAAGATAATTTATGTTCTATAGATAATTATATTTTTTTTACATAACTCTAAAATCTCGGACTTGATTCTTCATATTTTATTAGTTAATTGTGTTACATATACTTCAAACTAAAAATAAAAAATAAAAAATTAAATTTAAAAGTTAGTTATATATAATTTAATATACAAAAATTTATTTACAAATAAAAATAATAAATATAACAAATTTAAATATATTATGCGTGGAGAAAGGATCTAGTCTACGCGGAGAGTTTTTGCTCTCTACTAAGCTTGTCCACGTGTGCATCAATGTGGGGTTCACGTGTGTATCATCGTTTTCTGTTTATGTCTTCACGGGCTTTGCATTTTGGCTGGAAAATCGTCTAGGGTTGCGTACCTCATCTTCCAGATTCTTCGTCGACTGAGACGCTCCCAATTCCTAACTCCTAAGTTTCGTTTTTCAAACTCGATCTCTTCGACTCCTCCACGTTCACTACCGATTTCGCGATATGTCTTCCTGTAACGGATTCTCTAGCCTAATTTATATAGAGTTCCTTGAAGGTAAGCTATCATTTGCTTCAAAACTATTCTCCTCAACTTTTCCCCTTCGGGCTCTGTGTGTATTTGAATATTGAGTTTCTTTTTTAGCTAAAACCAAATTAGGTTGTAGTTTAATGGTTTTTCATCTTGATCTGATTTTTGAATTTTGATTCTGTGGGTTTCCAATTGATTTTTGATCCAATGAAATCGTCTTTAATTGTTTTATTTTTACAGGAGTTGGTCGATCGATATGATTTCTACCCGAACTAAATTTTCGTCGTTGACTGAGGATGGTCCGGTCGTGTTAATGCAACTGGAATGAACGGAAGGATGAAGAGAACTGATTCCATTGAGTATGTCTTGCTATCTGTTTTTGTCTTTTCTTTTCCTTTACAAGAGAATATATAGTAGAGTTTTGCCAATTAATACTTTTTTTATGATTGCACTCAATGCCACTGATTGTTGCAGACAATGAGTTAGAGGCGGGAGATACAGACACAGGAAGAGGCAACTCTTCCTGTGAGACGCCTTCCAATGTAAGTGTTAATGACTCTGATCTCGCTTTCATATCAACTGTGCGGCGGTTTTGTATCTTCTAATCATATCATATTTAGTGGCAGCCAAAACCCAGAAAGAGGTGTTGTGAGATGGCCCAGCTGGATTAGGAAGAATGTCTAGCAGCCGCAGCTAAAGTCGTTGTTGCTTAGATTTATGCAAGAATCTTTTTCCGGGAGAGGTGTTTACGTTTGGGTAAGAGGTTAGAGGCTTCTACGAGTGTAGGACAGGAGTCAGAAGACAAGGTGATGGTTACTAACTAATCCCACGACTAGGAAAAAGTATAAGCATAAGGCGATCGGTCATGCCGGACATGTTATTGATCCTGGCCGTATGCGAGGAAGATGAATCATTCTATATCTATCAGTAGCTTAACTCTCTTCACATCCAATACAATGTGTTTACAGTTCTCTTTATCTTGACTTTGTTGTTGTTGGTTGTTTATCTAATGAATAAGAAATCCAAAGTCATGTAAAAATTAAGTTCCAACAAATGATTACCGAGATTGTATGTTATAGTTACTAATATGTGAATATGGTGAATTCTATGAATGTTATAATCATACGAAAGCATTCAGCCCGAACTTCATTGCCACACCCGAGGAGCTCAACACCGCATGTAGCAAGTGTTTTCACTTCTTTTGGTGTCTGAGTTCATTGAGATGATCATGGGTCTCAACACAGTCGGCCCCCGTTGAGGAGTTCATGTTATTTTTATTTCCAGTTTTTAATGTTTTTATTTTCCCTAATAGTTGTGTTATCGACTTTCTTCTCGAAAGTGACCAGGAACACTAATTTCACAATTCCAGTTGTTTTTTTTTTTTTTTTTTTTTTTGTAATCCAGGGTTCCCCGCTTCGCGGGTCAATCCCTGGACCCGGTCAGGCAGCAGGCCAGCTTCACCCGGGAGGTTTTTCCCTGAGCCCGAAGGCCCAGTACCCGCTTTAGTGTCCAGATGAGGCAGAGTAGTTTCCGCATGGGGGAGATCGAACCCGGATGGTGGTAGCCACCACAGGTCCGTCTTTCCACTTGGACTACCTCGTCCGGACACAATTCCAGTTGTTGCTGAGCGTAGATCCTTTGTTTCATGTTTTCCTATTTCTATAATTAAAAAGGCAATGAAAATTGCCAACAAGAAAAAAATAATTACATTGCCTCTGTTTTAAAACACGTTTGTTCGACCACCTCTGCTATGCTGCCTATACTATTCACACAAAAAAAAACGAACCAGTCCTCTAATCTGATGCCAGTCTATTTAGGTCCCTGATTAAAACACCCACATTTTTCTTCATAAAATGGTGTAATCTACGTTCAACGTGCTCCACATCGCAGCCCGACTGGCACAGTTAACTCTTATTGACATAAACGGCGTCGTCTACAGTTATAGTCTAAATAATCTATGTACCTAACCTACCAAAAACGTGAAACTGATTGAAGAATTGGTTGCATGCATAAACCCCTCTCTATTTTAACGAACATTTATTTAGTTGGTGAAAGTAAATGGAATTGGTTAATATTTTAAATTAAACCCCACAAATTCCATTCAATCTTCATGGTCTGAATCTATAAGTAATTTGTAAAAGAGACCTTTTGAGGCTCCGTAGAGCGTCCACATCAGCGAAAAAAATTCTCCCGAAATATGACATGTGGCATTATTACTTAAAAAATAGAAAATAAATAATAAGTAAATTTGCAATATAAGAAAAAATATATAATAAGTAAATAAACAATATAATAAATAGAAACATTGCATTAAACAATAATAAGTAAATATACAATATAAGGAAAATAAATAATAAGTAAGTATACAATAAAGAAATTAAAAAACTAAATTAAAGATATATCTGAAAAAAGTATAGTAGAATCTATACTAATAAAAGAAACCTTTTGAGGCTCCATAGAACGTCCACATCAGCAAAAAAACTTCTCCCGAAAGATGACATGTGGCATAAAATATAGTTTTACAACATAAAAAATGGAAATACTACATTAAACATATGTAAGATTACCATTTTACAAAAAAAAAAAAAATGTAAACATACAACATAAAAAAATGGAAAAACTACATTAAACATATGTAAGATTACCATTTTTCACTAAAAAAAAACGGTTTATCTCCATAATGTAACATTACTATTTTGTAGAAAAAAAACATTATATATAATTTCGAAAATAATCTATACTAATAAAAGAGACCTTTTGAGGTTCCATAGAGCGTCCACATCAGCAAAAAAACTTCTCCCGAAAGATGACATGTGGCATAAAATATAGTTTTACATTTTAATATTACTAATTTTCAAAAATTATAAATAATATGTAAACATACAGCATAAAAAATAGAAAAAAATACATTAAACATATGTAAAATTACCATTTTTCACTTAAAAAAAACGGTTTATTTCCATAATGTAACATTACCGTTTTATAAAAAAAAAAAAAAAACATTATATATAATTTCGAAAATAATAAATATATGTAAACATACGACATAAAAAATGGAAATACTACATTAAACATATGTAAGATTATCATTTTACATTTTTATTTTTAAAAAATAAAATGTAAACATACAACATAAAAAATGGAAAAACTACATTAAACATATGTAAGATTACCATTTTTCACTAAAAAAAAGACGGTTTATCTCCATAATGTAACATTACTATTTTGTAGAAAAAAACATTATATATAATTTCGAATATAATAAATAATATGTAAACATACAACATAGAAAATAGAATTACTACATTAAACATATGTAAGATTACCATTTTACATTTAAAAATAACAATAATATGGAAACATACAACATAAAAAAAAAAGGAAAAACTACATTAGACATATGTAAGATTACCTTTTTTCACTAAAAAAACGGCTTATCTCCATAATGTAACATTACCATTTTATAAAAAAAACATAAATATAACTATTTGACTATTTGTCCAAGTTCTTCTATTAAACATTGCCGTTTTACATTAAAAATGGAAAAAAACATTAAGGTGATGATAGTTTCAATAGTTTTTAGTTTTAGTTTTTGGTTTTTAGATTTTAGCTTTTGGTTTTAGATTTTAGTTTTTGGTTTTTGGTTTTTAGATTTAGATTTTGGTTTTTGGATTTGCATATTTTTTAAATTTTTTCAAAAATTAACTAATACATTACTTTAAAATAATATAATAAAATAGAAATAAATATTTAGATTTTACAATTGAAATTTATCAAAATGCTGTGATTATTATTTTAAAATAAAATACAATAACATATTTTAATTATTATATTTTTATAAAAAATATATTATAGTAAAATATAAATCATAATATATATATAAAATTACACAAAAATAAAAATATTAAATTTTGAAACTACTTAGAAATTTTTCTTATATAGATTATTTATAATTTTTAAAACTTGAATAGAAATAGTTTTTCTTATATAAATATTATAAATGATAAAAAAATAAAAATACATAAAATTTTGAAACTAATTATAAATTTTTTTATATAAATTATTTATATTTTCTTAAAGTTGAATGACAATTTTTTTTTTTTTTTTTTTACAGCAAACATTTACAGACTCATGTATACTCTATAAACCAAGGTGGTAAATCTACATCCATGTGCACAACGAAAGACAGTTGTTGCCGAGCACTCTGTGCCAAGCTATCCGCCCTTTTGTTCTCCGTCATAGGAACATGAACAATTTCTGAGTTGACAAAACTTTGTCGCAAAGTCTTGATATCTTCCAGGTAGCTTTCAAATGCTGGCCATTCCTCTGGTTCCGAAACCATCTTCACCAGTTGAGAACAATCCGTTGCAAACGTAACTTGAAACTGCCTTAAATTTCGCATACATTCCATCGCCCAAATCAATGCCTCCATCTCCGAATGAAGAGGTGAGAGGGATGCCCTTACATTTCGTGCTCCCAATAAGCCATCAAACCCTGGCAGCGTGCTATGCCATCCTTGTCCTGAAAAAAGATCCTTATCTTTCCAAGAACCAACCGTGAAACACCATCGTCCTATGGTCCCTATATCAGGCCGTACCTGTACTTCCTGTACCAATCTACGATCTTTAATAACTTGTGCCTCAGCCCACAATGTTGATTCCACTTCTGCCAATCTCAGCATGTCTCTTGGGTCCATATCTAAATTACTGAACACTTTGTTGTTCCGACCCTTCCAAATATACCATAATATCTATGCAAACTGGTGATCCACCATTTTTGGATTAAGTCTCCAGAATAGATGATCCATATTAGCAAAAAGAGAGCCAATTGGGAAAATGTTTGGATTTGATGGGATCTTGGATAATGCCCACACTTGACGTGCTGGAGGACATTCAAAAAACACATGGTTTATTGATTCCTCTGCACCTGAATTTTATAATTCAGGATTATATAATATATTTTATTAATAAAACATATTATGTTTTTATAATTTTTTGTTATTTTTAATGTGACTAATAATTATTAAAATTATTCAATTGTTTTATTTATAGAAACTAATAACTAAGTTTTAAAATTAAATAATATTATTTATAAAATATATAAATTTATTTACAGATATGAAACACAAATTAAAATATTTCACATTATTGTTTAAATGATATCTAATGTACAAAATATTTTATGATAATTTTAATTTTTATGAAAATAGTATTTATTAATTATTAATTAATTATAATGTAGTAGTTTCTACAAAAAAAATCAAAATTCGTTTTTCTTCATAAACTGGTTCAACTTTTCAAAAGTTGGTTTTATAGTTTACAGAACTTTATAGGTGATGAATTTAATTTATTAAATTCGTTTTTTACTTAAAACTAAGTTTTCTTAAAAACATACTGAGTTATAAATATCAATGTTGGATTGGTGAGTATAACATGAAGACAAAAATATAAATATTTCATTTTCAAGATAAGAAATTCAGCTTTTATTCAGTTACTTAATATATAATATCTTAAATTATTTTTTTAAAAATATACATAATTTATATATATATATATTAATCTTCCAAACTTAAACTATTATATTATATATGAATAATGTTTTTAAATAAAAATAATTTCTGATTTAAAAAAAAATAAAAAAAACAAATGGTTATTTTCAAATAATGGATATAATTTACATTATACTATCATTTAACAAGTATTAGATACGTTTTGATATATCATTATTTTCTATTTCCAGAAAAAATAAAATTTTCAACATCAATATCGTCTAGGTTAAGTATACTAACAGCACAAATTCAAACATCACAAAAAATATTTACATAAACATTATAATACAATAATTTAATCAAAAATTACAATTCAAAAAAACAATATTCAAAAAAATAGTTATATACTTAATATTTAAAAATCAAAGATATTTTTGCTAAAATTGTACTTACCTGGCCAAGGAGATCGACCATCTTTTTACGGATCGATCGATTGTTGAGCATGTGGACGATCCAAAAATACTCTACAGTTTAATTAAATATCTAAAATATTTATTCCAACACTCAACAGATAGTTTTGCTAAATATGATAACTAGACAGCCAACAAAATTACAAAAAATATTTAAATAGTAAAAAATATGTTAATTTAATGTGTTAAAATTTAAAAATAAATTTTAATTATGACATGAATCTTAACATTTATATAAATATATATCATAACCTAAATATAAATAATTTAACAACTTAAATTAGAAAAAAATAAAAATCCCGGGCGTAGCCCGGGTTAATCCCTAGTCTATACTAATAAAAGAGACCTTTTGAGGCTCCAGGGTACGTCCACATCAGCGAAAAAAACTTCTCCCGAAAGATGACACATGGCATAAACTATAGTTTTACATTTTAATATTACTAATTTTTGAAAATTATAAATAATATGTAAACATACAGCATAAAAAATGGAAAAACTACATTAAACATATGTAAAATTACCATTTTTCACTTTAAAAAAAAGACGGCTTATCTCCATAATGTAACATTTCCGTTTTATAAAAAAAAACAAAAAACATTATATATAATTTCGAAAATAGTAAATATATGTAAACATACAACATAAAAAATAGAAATACTACATTAAACATATGTAAGATTACCATTTTACATTTTTATTTTTAAAAAATAATATGTAAACATACAACATAAAAAATGGAAAAACTACATTAAACATATGTAAGATTACCATTTTTCACTAAAAAAAGGCTTATCTCCATAATGTAACATTACCATTTTATAAAAAAAAAAAAAAAAAAAAAAAAATATAACTATTTGACTATTTGTCCAAGTTCTTCTATTAAACATTGCCGTTTTACATTAAAAATGGAAAAAAACATTAAGATTTAAACATCTATCTTAAAATAAAAAATATAGATACTAACTAAATATAAAGCATAAAAAAAGAGAAATACTTAATATATAGAAAAATAAATAATAATTAAATATTATAAATATATAAATATATGAATTATATATAATAATAAGTAAATGAACAATTTTTAAAATATGGAAAGAGTACATTAAATATTAAACATCTATCTTAAAATGTAAAATATAGATACTAAGTAAATAAAAAGTATAAGAAAAAGAAATACACAACTTAAAAACAATGGAAAATATATATTAATACTTAAACATCTATTTTAAAATGTAAAATATAGATATTACGCAAATAGAAAGTATAAGAAAAGAAAATACAAAATTTAAAAAAATGGAAAAAATACATTAGTATTTAAACATCTATCTTAAAATGTAAATCTATCTTAAAATATAAAATTATTAGTAAATAGAGAGTATAAGAAATAGAAATACACGATGTAAAGAAAAATAAATAATAAGTAAATATATAATATAAGTAAATACGCAATTTAAAAATAAAAAATTACATTAAGATTTAAAAATATACCTTAAAATTTAAAATATAGATATTAGTTAAATAGAAAGTATAACAAATGGAAATATACAATTTAAAGAAAATAGAAAATGTACATTAAGATTTAAATATCTATCTTAAAATGTAAAATAGAGATATTAAGTAAATAAAAAGTACAAAAAATGGAAATACATATACAGGAAAATAAATAATAAGTAAATAATGTAATCCTTACTAATAAAAGAGACATTTTGAGGCTCCATAGAGCGTCCACATCAGCAAAAAAAACTTCTCCCGAAAGATGACACGTGACATAAAATATAGTTTTACATTTTAATATTACTAATTTTCGAAAATTATAAATAATATGTAAACATACAACATGAAAAATGGAAAAACTACATTAAACATATGTAAAATTACCATTTTTCACTTTAAAAAAAGACGGCTTATCTCCATAATGTAACATTACCGTTTTATAAAAAAAAAAAACATTATATATAATTTCGAAAATAATAAATAGGGACCTTTTGAGGCTCCATAGAGCGTCCACATCAGCAAAAAAAATTTCTCCTGAAAGATGACACGTGGCATAAAATATAGTTTTACATTTTAATATTACTAATTTTCGGAAATTATAAATAATATGTAAACATACAGCATGAAAAATAGAAAAACTACATTAAACATATGTAAAATTACCATTTTTCACTTAAAAAAAAGACGGCTTATCTCCATAATGTAACATTACCGTTTTGTAAAAAAAAACAAAAAATATTATATATAATTTCGAAAATAATAAATATATGTAAACATACAACATAAAAAATAGAAATACTACATTAAACATATGTAAGATTACCATTTTACATTTAAAAATAACAATAATATGTAAACATACAACATAAAAAAAATGGAAAAACTACATTAAACATATGTAAGATTACTATTTTTCACTAAAAAAAACGGCTTATCTCCATAACGTAACATTACCATTTTATATATAAAAAAAAAAAAATATAACTATTTGACTATTTGTCCAAGTTTTTTCAATTAAACATTGCTGTTTTACATTAAAAAAAGAAAAAAACATTAAGATTTAAACATTTGTCTTAAAATATAAAATATAGATATTAACTAAATATAAAGTATAAGAAAGAGAAATAATCAATATATAGAAAAATAAATAATAATTAAATATTATAAATATATAAATATATGAATTATATATACAATAATAAGTAAATGCACAATTTTTAAAATATGGAAAGAGTACATTAAATATTAAACATCTATCTTAAAATGTAATTATTGTAAAGGTCAAAACAACAAAGTTTTTAGCAATTTGGATGTTGATCCAAGAGATACGCTTAAACTAGCAGAATTATAATCAACACTTTGGACGGAGGCACATGTAACAAATAATCAAAGGGTTGCAAATCAAGTACATGAAAGAATTGTACCAACAATACCAGAAAAATGGTGTTTCATAGATTGCTCATGGAAAGATAAAGAACAATTCTCAGGACAAGGTTGGTACATCACTTTAGCGGGTTTTGATGGATTGCTAGGGGCACAGAATGTCCGGGCAAGTCTTTCACCTCTTCATTCGGAGGTAGAAGCGCTAATTTGGGCAATGGAATGCATGAGGAATTTACTGCAATTTCATGTCACATTTGCGACAGACTGTTCTCAATTGGTAAATATTGTTTCGGAACCAGAAGAATGGCCAGTGTTTGACAACTATCAGGAAGACATTAAGCTGCTAAAAAGAAGCTTTCTAAACTCAGAGATCGTTCATGTACCTCATACGGAAAATCCAAAGGCGGATAGTTTAGCACACAATGCTAGGAAACAACCGTCTTTCGTCGTTCACATGGACAGAGTTACCGGTTTGGTTTACAGAGTCAGCATGAGTCTGTAAATGATTGATGTAAAAAAAAGACATAAAAATATTAGTATAAAAATAAATAATAAGTAATATTATTATGATATTTTATTTTTATTCTAATATTATAATAGATTTATAATTTAATATTATGTAATATTTTAATATTATTGTTAGTAATATTAATCATATAGAAATGTTATATATTATAATAATTAAATATAAAATATAAGAAAATAAATAAGAAGTAAATATAGTATATAAGAAATAAAATATTATACTAAATATATATCGTAATATTATGATTGATATAAAAGCAAGAAATTTAGAATAAATAACTATACAAAATAAGAGAAGATAAACAGTAAGTAAATATAAAATATAAAAATAGAAAAACTAAATTAAACATTTATCTGAATTAAACATTTTTAAAGAGTAAAAATACATTTATGCTATAAGGTTAAGTTAGACTTGGAGTTTAGAGTTATGGGGTGTAGTTTTGTGGATATGATTTCAAATTTTTAAAAATAAAAATGAAATATTAAAATTTTTAAAATAAAATGGGCTATTTTGGTCATTTCCTTATTGATGACTATTTTTTGACAAAAACTGAAAAACGACTATTTGAAAGAATTGCCCTACAAATTAAGAAAAATTAATTAATAAGTAAATATCTAATATAAAAAATGGAAAACTATACGAAACATCTATATGAAAAATGTATAGTTTTCTGTTTTTTTAAAAAGAAATAACTATTCACACAAACATACAATTTAGAATTTTATTGTTGTTCAGAATACAACGTCCAAATGAATAGCTATATAGTTAACATTTAAAAATCAAAATAGCTCTGCGCGTAGCGCGGATTAACTATTAGAATAAAATGCGTCCACCTCAGCGAAAAAATTCTCCCAAAATATGACATGTGGCATTATTACTTAAAAAATAGAAAATAAATAATAAGTAAATTTGAAATATAAGGAAAAATATATAATAAGTAAATAAACAATATAAGAAATAGAAACATTACATTAAACAATAATAGGTAAATATACAATATAAAGAAAAATAAATAATAAGTAAATATACAATATAATAAATAGAAATATTACATTAAACATCTATCATAATATTATCATTTGATATAAAAAAAAAATTAGAATAAGTAAATATACAATTGATAAATGAAAAAAATAAATTAAACATCTATAAAATAATCTATACTAATAAAAGGGACCTTTTGAGGCTCCATAGAGCACCCACATCAGCGAAAAAAATTTCTCCCGAAAGATGACACGTGGCATAAAATATAGTTTTACATTTTAATATTATAAATTTTTGAAAATTATAAATAATATGTGAACATACAGCATAAAAAATGGAAAAACTACATTAAACATACGTAAAATTACCATTTTTCACTAAAAAAAAAAGACCGCTTATCTCCATAATGTAACATTACCGTTTTATAAAAAATATATATATATTATATATAATTTCGAAAATAATAAATATACGTAAACATACAACATAAAAAATGAAAATACTACATTAACCATATGTAAGATTACAATTTTACATTTTTATTTTTTAAAAATAATATGTAAACATACAACATAAAAAATAGAAAAACAACATTAAACATACGTAAGATTATCATTTTTCACTAAAAAAAAATGGCGTATCTCCATAATGTAACATTACTATTTTGTAAAACAAAAATGGCGTATCTCCATAATGTAACATTACTATTTTGTAAAAAAAAACATTATATATAATTTCGAAAATAATAAATAATATGTAAACATACAACATAAAAAATAGAAATACTACATTAAACATATGTAAGATTACCATTTTACATTTAAAAATAAAAATAATATGTAAACATACAACATTAAAAAAATGAAAAAACTACATTAAACATATGTAATATTACCATTTTTCACTAAAAAAAAAGGCTTATCTCCATAATGTAATATTACCATTTTATAAAAATCATAAATATAACTATTTGACTATTTGTCCAAGTTTCTTCTATTAAACATTGCCGTTTTACATTAAAAATGAAAAAAACATTAAGATTTAAACATCTATCTTAAAATATAATATATAGATATCAACTAAATATAAAGTATAAGAAAGGGAAATACTCAATATATAGAAAAATAAATAAAAAGTAAATATTATAAAATATAAATATATGAATTATATATACAATAATAAGTAAATGCACAAATTTTAAAATATGAAAAGAGTACGTTCTTTTGAGGCTCCATAGAGCGTCCACATCAGCAAAAAAAACTTCTCCCGAAAGATGACACGTGGCATAAAATATAGTATTACATTTTAATATTATTAATTTTCAAAAATTATAAATAATATGTAAACATACAGCATAAAAAATGAAAAAAACTACATTAAACATATGAAAAATTATCATTTTTCACTTAAAAAAAAAACGGCTTATCTCCATAATGTAACATTACCGTCTTATAAAATAAAAAATATTGTATATAATTTCGAAAATAATAAATATACGAAAACATACAACATAAAAAATGGAAATACTACATTAAACATATGTAAGATTACAATTTTACATTTTTATTTTTAAAAAATAATATGTAAACATACAACATAAAAAATGGAAAAACAACATTAAACATATGTAAGAATATTATTTTTCACTAAAAAAAACGGCTTATCTCCATAATGTAACATTACTATTTTGTAAAAAAAAAACATTGTATATAATTTCGAAAATAATAAATAATATGTAAACATACAACATAAAAAATTGAAATACTACATTAAACATACGTAAGATTACCATTTTACATTTAAAAATAACAATAATATGTAAACATACAACATAAAAAAAATGGAAAAACTACATTAAACATATGTAAGATTACTATTTTTCACTAAAAAAAACGGCTTATCTCCATAACGTAACATTACCATTTTATAAAAAAAAAAAAACATAAATATAACTATTTGACTATTTGTCCAAGTTTTTTCAATTAAACATTGCTGTTTTACATTAAAAAAAGAAAAAAACATTAAGATTTAAACATCTATGTTAAAATATAAAATATAGATATTAACTAAATATAAAGTATAAGAAAGAGAAATACTCAATATTTAGAAAAATAAATAATAAGTAAATATTATAAAATATAAATATATGAATTTTATATACAATAATAAGTAAATGCACAAATTTTAAAATATGGAAAGAGTACATTAAATATTAAACATCTATCTTAAAATGTAAAATATTGATATTAAGTAAATAGAAAGAAAAAGAAAAAAGAAATACACAACTTAAAAACAATGGAAAAAGTATATTAATATTTAAACATATATTCTAAAATGTAAAATATAGATATTACGCAAATAGAAAGTATAAGAAAATGAAATACATAATTTAAAAAAATGGAAAAATACATTAGTATTTAAACATCTATCTTAAAATGTAAATCTATCTTAAAGTATAAAATTATTAGTAAATAGAAAGTATAAAAAATAAAAATACACAATATAAAGAAAAACAAATAATAATTAAATATATAATATAAGTAAATACGCAATTTAAAAATGGAAAATTTCATTAAAATTTAAAAATATATCTTAAATTTTAAAATATAGATATTACGTAAATAGAAAGAATAACAAATGGAAATATAAAATTTAAAGAAAATGGAAAATGTACATTAATATTTAAACAACTATCTTAAAATGTAAAATAGATATTAAGTAAATAAAAAGTCCAAGAAATGGAAATACATATACAGGAAAATAAATAATCAGTAAATAATGTAAATATATAATATATGAATTATATATATAATAATAAGTAAATACACATTTTTTTTTAAAAAATGAAAAAAATTAATTAAGCATTAAACATCTATCTTAAAATGTAAAATATATAATATAAGTATACATTTCTTTCCTCGCCGAATCAGGTATTGGTTCATGTTGGTTTAGTATTGTTTTTGGTTTATTAACCGTTTTAGGATGATCCTATTGTAAATATAATTTAAGTTGGTTTAGCATATATTATGCTTAAAATAACTTAAATTAAATAATAGTAATATTATGCTTAAAATATAATTTTAGAGAGCTTTCAAAAATAGTTTACAGAACATTATAGGTGATGAATTTAATTTATTAAATTCGTTTATTACTTAAAACTAAGTTTTTTTAAAAACATACTGACTTATAAATATCAATGCTGGATTGATGAGTATAACATGAAGACAAAAATATAAATATTTCATTTTCAAGATAAGAAATTCAGTTTTTATTCAGTTACCCAATATATAATATCTTAAATTATTTTTTTAAAAATATACATAATTTATATATATAGATTAATCTTCCAAACTTAAACTATTATATTATATATGAATAATGTTTTTAAATAAAAATAATTTCTGATTTAAAAAAAATTAAAACAACAAATGATTATTTTCAAATAATGGATGTAATTTACATTATACTATCATTTAACAAGTATTAGATACGTTTTGATATATCATTATTTTCTATTTCCAGAAAAAATAAATTGTTAAACATCAATATCGTCTAGGTTAAGTATACTAAGAGCACAAATTCAAACATCACAAAAAAATATTTACATAAACATTATAATACAATAATTTAATCAAAAAATACAATTAAAAAAAACGATATTCAAAAGAATAGTTATATACTTCATATTTGAAAATCAATGATATTTTTGCTAAAATTGTACTTACCTGGCCAAGGAGATCGACCATCTTTTTACGGATCGATCGATTGTTGAGCATGTGGTCGATCCGAAAATACTCTATAGTTTAATTAAATATCTAAAACATTTATTCCAACACTCAACAGATAGTTTTGCTAAATATGATAACTAGATTGCCAACAAAATTACAAAAACATATTTAAATAGTAAAAAATATGTTAATTAAATGTGTTAAAATTTAAAAATAAATTTTAATTATGATATGCATCTTAACATTTATATAAATATATATCATAACCTAAATATAAATAATTTAACAACTTAAATTAGAAAAAATTAAAATCTCGGGCGTAGCCCGAGTTAATCCCTTGAATTAGCTATATAACTAATTCACATAGAGCGTCCACATCAGCGAAAAAATTCTCCCAAAATATGACATGTGGCATTATTATTTAAAAAATAGAAAATAAATAATAAGTAAATTTGAAATATAAGGAAAAATATATAATAAGTAAATAAACAATATAAAAAATAGAAACATTACATTAAACAATAATAGGCAAATATACAATATAAAAAAAAATAAATAATAAGTAAATATACAATATAATAAATAGAAATATTAAATTAAACATCTATCATAATATTAACATTTGATATAAAAAAAAAATTAGAATAAGTAAATATACAATTGAGAAATGAAAAAATCGGGACCTTTTGAGGCTCCATAGAGCGTCCACATCAGCGAAAAAATTCTCCCAAAATATTACATGTGGCATTATTATTTAAAAAATAGAAAATAAATAATAAGTAAATTTGAAATATAAGGAAAAATATATAATAAGTAAATAAACAATATAAGAAATAGAAACATTACATTAAACAATAATAGGTAAATACACAATATAAAGAAAAATAAATAATAAGTAAATATACAATATAATAAATAGAAATATTAAATTAAACATCTATCATAATATTATCATTTGATATAAAAAAAAATTAGAATAAGTAAATATACAATTGAGAAATGAAAAAATAAATTAAACATCTATAAAATAATAACTGAATACCAAATATAAGAAATCAAAATATTATACTAAACATTATCGTATTAAACATTATCTTATTAATAGAAGAAGTAAATATAAAAGATAAGAAAAATAAATAATAAGTAAATATAGTATATAAGAAATAAAAATATTACATTAAATATATATCGTAGTATTATCATTGATATAAAAATAAAAAATAAGAAAAGATAAACATTAAGTAAATACACAATATAAAAATGGATAAAAGTAAATTTACATTATAAAAATATTACACTAAACATCAACTATAATATTAGAATAAGTAAATATAAAATATAAAAAAAATAAATTATAAGTAAATATACAATATAAAGATACAAAAAATACATTAACCTTAATCTGAAAAATATATAATAATGTAAATAATAAGTAAATATATAATATAAGAAATATAAATATTACATTAAACATCTATCGTAATATTATGATTTGATATAAAACAAAACAATTAGATAAATAAATATACAATATAAGAAATAAAAAAACTACATTAAAAGTCTATCTGAAAATGTATAGTTTAACATTTTATTATTTTCAAATACTTTTGTAAGTAAATATACAATATAAGAAAAATAAGCATAGAATATAAGATAATATTTTTATCACATTAAACATCTATCATAATATTATCATTTGATATAAAAACAAGAAAATTAGAATAAGTAAATTTATAGTATAAGAAAAAAAAGGTAAAATACAATTAAGAAATGAAAAGACTAAATTAAACCTATCCCTGAAAAAATGTATAGTAAAATAAATAATAAGTAAATATACTATATAAGAAATACAAGTATTATATTAAACATCTATCGTAATATTAGAATAAGTAAATATACAGTATAAGGAAAAATACAAAATAAGTAAATATATAATATTAGAACTGGAAAAACTAAATTAAACATCTATCTGAAAAATGTATAGTAAAATAAATAATTAGTAAATATAGACTATAAGACATAAAAATATGGATCATTTGTTTTGGAGAGTTAATCCAAAAATGGAGGATCACCAATTTGCGTGGATATTATGGTATATTTGGAAAGGTCGAAACAACAAAGTTTTTAGCAATTTGGATGTTGATCCAAGAGATACGCTTAAACTACCGGAATTAGAATCAACACTTTGGGCAGAGGCACATGTAACAAATAATCAGAGGGTTGCAAATCAAGTGCATGAAAGAATTGTACCAACAATACCAGAAAAATGGTGTTTCATAGATTGCTGATGGAAAGATAAGGAACAATTCTAAGGATAAGGCCGGTACATCACTTTAGCAGGTTTTGATGGATTGCTAGGGGCACAGAATGTCCGGGCAAGTATTTCACTTCTTCATTCGGAGGTAGAAGCGCTAATATGGGCAATGGAATGCATGAGAAATTTACGGTAATTTCAGGTCACATTTGCGACAGTTTGTTCTCAATTGATAAAGATGGTTTCGGAACCAGAAGAATGGCCAGCGTTTGATAATTATCAGGAAGACATTAAACTGCTGAAAAGAAGCTTTCTAAACTCAGAGATCATTCATGTACCTCAGACAGAAAATCAAAAGGCGGATAGCTTAGCACGCAGTGCTAGGAAACAACCGTATTTCGTCGTTCACATGGACAGAGTTACCGGTTTGGTTTACAGAGTCAGCATGAGTTTGTAGATGATTGATGTAAAAAAAAAGACATAAAAATATTAGTATAAAAATAAATAATAAGAAATATTATTATGATATTTTATTTTTATTCTAATATTATAATAGATTTATAATTTAATGTTATGTAATATTTTAATATTATTGTTAGTAATATTAATCATATAGAAATGTTATATACTATAATAAGTAAATATAAAATATAAGAAAAAATAAATAATAAGCAAATATAGTATATAAGAAATAAAATATTATATTAAATATATATCATAATATTATGATTGATATAAAAGCAAAAAAATTATAATAAATAACTATACAAAATAAGAGAAGATAAACAGTAAGTAAATATACAATATAAAAAATAGAAAAACTAAATTAAACATTTATCTGAATTAAACATTTATTAAAGAGTTAAAATACATCTATGCTATAAGGTTAAATAAACTATACTTAGGGTTTAGAGTTATGGAGTGGAGTTTTGTGGATATGATTTCAAAGTTTGAAAAATAAAATAGAAATATTAAAATTTTCAAAATAAAATGGGTTATTTTGGTCATTTCCTTATTGATGACTATTTTGTGACAAAAACTTAAAAACGAATATTTGAAAGAGTTGTCCTACAAATTAAGAAAATTTAAATAATAAGTAAATATGTAATATTAAAAATGGAAAACTATACAAAACATCTATATGAAAAATGTATAGTTTTCTGTTTTTTTCTAAAGAAATTACTATTCACACAAACATACAATTTAGAATTTTGTTGTTGTTCAGAATACAACGTCCAAATGAATAACTATATAGTTAACATTTAAAAATCAAAATAGCTCCGCGCGTAGCGCGGATTAACTCCTAGTCTATACTAATAAAATGGACCTTTTGAGGCTCCGTAGAGCGTCCAAATCAGCGAAAAAAATTCTCTCCAAAGATGACACGTGGCATTAACAAAAAAAGATACATATAAAGAAAAATAAATAATAAGTAAATATATAATATAAGAAATATAAATGTTACATTAATAAAAGAGAGCTTTTGAGGCTCAATAGAGCGTCCACATCAGCGGGAAAAAATTATTCTAAAAGATGACACGTGGCATTAACAAAAAAAAAATACATATAAAAAAAATAATATGGAATATGGAATCTATACGAATCTATACTAATAAAAGGGAGCTTTTGAGGCTCCATAGGGCGTCCACATCAGCTCTATACTAATAAAAGGGAGCTTTTGAGGCTCCATAGGGCGTCCACATCAGCGGAAAAAATTTATTCTAAAAGATGACACGTGGCATTAACAAAAAAAAATACATATAAAGAAAAATAAATAATAAGTAAATCTATAATATAAGAAATATAAATGTTACATTAATAAAAGGGAGCTTTTGAGACTCCATAGGGCGTCCACATCAGCGGGAAAAATTTATTCTAAAAGATGACACGTGGGATTAACAAAAAAAAAATACATATAAAAAAAATAATATGGAATATGGAATCTATACTAATCTATACTAATAAAAGGGAGCTTTTGAGGCTCCGTAGGGCGTCCACATCAGCGGGAAAAATTTATTCTAAAAGATGACACGTGGCATTAACAAAAAAAAATACATATAAAGAAAAATAAATAATAAATAAATATATAATATAAGAATCTATACTAATAAAAGGGAGCTTTTGAGGCTCAATGGGGCGTCCACATCAGCGGGAAAAATTTATTCTAAAAGATGACACGTGGCATTATTATTTAAAAAATAGAATATAAATAATAAGTAAATTTGCAATATAAGGAAAAATAAATAATAAGTAAATAAAAAATATAAAAAATAGAAACATTGCAATAAAGAATAATAAGTAAATATACAATATAAGGAAAATATATAATAAGTAAATATATAATTAAGAAATAAAAAAAAACTAAATTAAAATTATAATGCAGACATGAATTATAAAGAATATTACAATAAGAAAATATAAAACATATGAAAAATAAAGAATAAGTAAATATACAATATAAGAAATACAAAAAATATATTAAACATCTATCTGGAAATCCTTACTAATAAAAGGAACCTTTTGAGGCTCCATAGAGCGTTCACATCAGCCAAAAAAACTTATTCCGAAAGATGACACGTGACATAAAATATAGTTTTATATTTTAATATTACTAATTTTCGAAAATTATAAATAATATGTAAACATACAGCATAAAAAATGGAAAAACTACATTAAACATATGTAAAATTATCATTTTTCACTTAAAAAAAAGACGGCTTATCTCCATAATGCAACATTACCGTTTTATAAAAAAAAACATTATATATAATTTAGAAAATAATAAATATATGTAAACATACAACATAAAAAATGGAAATACTACATTAAACATATGGAGCGTCCACATCAGCGAAAAAACTTCTCCTGAAAGATGACATGTGGCATAAAATATAGTTTTACCTTTTAATATTACTAATTTTCGAAAATTATAAATAATATGTAAACATACAGCATAAAAAAATGTCAAAAAATGGAAAAACTATATTAAACATATGTAAAATTACCATTTTTCACTTAAAAAAAAGACGGCTTATCTCCATAAAGTAACATTACCGTTTTATAAAAAAAACAAAAAACATTATATATAATTTCGAAAATAATAAATATATGTAAACATACAACATAAAAAATGGAAATACTACATTAAACATATGTAAGATTACCATTTTAAATTTTTATTTTAAAAAATAATATGTAAACATACAACATAAAAATGGAAAAACTACGTTAAACATAAGATTACCATTTTTCACTAAAAAAAAGACGGCTTATCTCCATAATGTAACATTACTATTTTGTAAAAAAAAAATATTATATATAATTTAGAAAATAATAAATAATATGTAAACATACAACATAAAAAATAAAAATACTACATTAAACATATGTAAGATTACCATTTTACATTTAAAAATAACAATAATATATAAGCATACAACATAAAAAAATGGAAAAACTACATTAAACATATGTAAGATTACTATTTTTCACTTAAAAAAAGGCTTATCTCCATAATGTAACATTACCATTTTATAAAAAAAGAAAAAAACATAAATATACCTATTTGACTATTTGTCCAAGTTTTTCTATTAAACATTGCCGTTTTACATTTAAAATAGAAAAAAACATTAAGATTTAAACATCTATCTTAAAATATAAAATATAGATATTAACCAAATATAAAGTATAAGAAAGAGAAATACTCAATATATAGAAAAATAAATAATAAGTAAATATTATAAATATATAAATATATGAATTATATATACAATAATAAGTAAATGCACAATTTTTAAAATATGGAAAGAGTACATTAAATATTAAACATCTAGCTTAAAATATAAAATATAGATATTAAGTAAATAGAAAGTATAAGAAAAAGAAATACACAACTTAAAAACAACGAAAAAAGTACATTAAGATTTAAATATCTATTTTAAAATATAAAATATAGATAATACGTAAATAAAAAATATAAGAAATGGAAATAAACATTTTAAAAAATGGAAAAAATACATTAAGATTAAAACATCTATCTTAAAATGTACATCTATCTTAAAATGATAGTAAATTATATAAAAATAGAAATACCACATTAAACAAAAAAAAATAAAAATGTGTAGTTTTACATCAAAAAAGTCCCTATAAAATTCATTATTCCCCTTACTAATAAAAGGAACCTTTACTAATAAAAGAAACCTTTTGAGGCTCCATAGAGCGTCCACATCAGCGAAAAAACTTATTCCGAAAGATGACACGTGGCATAAAATATAGTTTTACATTTTAATATTACTAATTTTCAAAAATTATTAATAATATGTAAACATACAGCATAAAAATGGAAAAACTACATTAGACATATGTAAAATTATCATTTTTCACTTAAAAAAAAGACGGCTTATCTCCATAATGCAACATTGCCGTTTTATTAAAAAAAAACATTATATATAATTTCGAAAATAATAAATATATGTAAACATACAACATAAAAAATGGAAATACTACATTAAACATATGGAGCGTCCACATCAGCGAAAAAAACTTCTCCCGAAAGATGACATGTGGCATAAAATATAGTTTTACCTTTTAATATTACTAATTTTCGAAAATTATAAATAATATGTAAATATACAGCATAAAAAAATGTAAAAAAAATGAAAAAAACTACATTAAACATATGTAAAATTACCATTTTTCACTTAAAAAAAAGACGGCTTATCACCATAAAGTAACATTACCGTTTTATAAAAAAAACAAAAAATATTATATATAATTTCGAAAATAATAAATATATGTAAACATACAACATAAAAAATGGAAATACTTCATTAAACATATGTAAGATTACCATTTTAAATTTTTATTTTAAAAAATAATATGTAAACATACAACATAAAAATGGAAAAACTACGTTAAACATATGTAAGATTACCATTTTTCACTAAAAAAAAGACAGTTTATCTCCATAATGTAACATTACTATTTTGTAAAAAAAAAATATTATATATAATTTAGAAAATAATAAATAATATGTAAACATACAACATAAAAAATGAAAATACTACATTAAACATATGTAAGATTACTATTTTACATTTAAAAATAACAATAATATATAAGCATATAACATAAAAAAATGGAAAAACCACATTAAACATATGTAAGATTACTATTTTTCACTTAAAAAAAGGCTTATCTCCATAATGTAACATTACCATTTTATAAAAAAAGAAAAAAACATAAATATACCTATTTGACTATTTGTCCAAGTTCTTCTATTAAACATTGCCGTTTTACATTTAAAATAGAAAAAACATTAAGATTTAAACATCTATCTTAAAATATAAAATATAGATATTAACCAAATATAAAGTATAAGAAAGAGAAATACTCAATATATAGAAAAATAAATAATAATAAATATTATAAATATATAAATATATGAATTATATATACAATAATAAGTAAATGCACAATTTTTAAAATATGGAAAGAGTACATTAAATATTAAACATCTATCTTAAAATGTAAAATATAGATATTAAGTAAATAGAAAGTATAAGAAAAAGAAATACACAACTTAAAAACAACGAAAAAAGTACATTAAGATTTAAATATCTATTTTAAAATATAAAATATAGATAATACGTAAATAAAAAATATAAGAAATGGAAATAAACATTTTAAAAAATGGAAAAAGTACATTAAGATTTAAACATCTATCTTAAAATGTACATCTATCTTAAAATTGTAGTAAATTATATAAAAATAGAAATACCACATTAAACAAAAAAAATAAAAATGTATAGTTTTACATCAAGAAAGTCCCTATAAAATTCATTATTCCATCAACATCAACCTCACACTATCAAGGAAAACTTCAAAGCACTCGAGCAAAATAATGGTTCTACCATCAACTCTTGCCGTCCCAAAAACCTTTAATGACCTTGAATGAGGTTTTTTATAACAACGAACTTTTTGTTAGGTGGATTCATTGTTGGAAAAACCGCAACTTCCAAAAGCCAAACTTATTCATGGGAATTGAATTGCTTTTCATAGACTCAAAGGTATTCTTACAAATTTAAATTAATCTAATCCATAATTTTATTGTTAATATTTATACTAACTCTTTCATGATCAAACCATTACAGTTAATAACCATTCAAGCGTTTATCCCGGAACACTTCTTTCCTCGCCGAATCAGGTATTGGTTCATGTTGGTTTAGTATTGTTTTTGGTTTATTAACCGGTTTAGGATGGTCCTATTGTAAATATAATTTAAGTTGGTTTAGCATATATTATGCTTAAAATAACTTAAATTAAATAATAGTAATATTATGCTTAAAATATAATTTTAGAGAGTTTTCAAATATAGTTTACAGAACATAATAGGTGATGAATTTTTTTTTTGTCAACAATAGGTGATGAATTTAATTTATTAAATTCGTTTATTACTTAAAACTAAGTTTTTTTAAAAACATTCTGAGTTATAAATATCAATGCTGGATTGGTGAGTATAACATGAAGACAAAAATATAAATATTTCATTTTCGAGATAAGAAATTCAGCTTTTATTCAGTTACTCAATATATAATATCTTAAATTATTTTTTTAAAAATATACATAATTTATATATATAGATTAATCTTCCAAACTTAAACTATTATATTATATATGAATAATATTTTAAAATAAAAATAATTTCTGATTTAAAAAAAAATAAAAACAACAAATGTTATTTTCAAATAATGGATGTAATTTACATTATACTATCATTTAACAAGTATTAGATACGTTTTGATATATCATTATTTTCTATTTCCAGAAAAAATAAATTGTTAAACATCAATATCATCTAGGTTAAGTATACTAACAGCACAAATTCAAACATCACAAAAAATATGTACATAAACATTATAATACAATAATTTAATCAAAAAATACAATTCAAAAAAATAATATTCAAAAGAATAGTTATATACTTAATATTTGAAAATCAAAGATATTTTTTCTAAAATTGTAATTACCTAGCCATGGAGATCAATCATCTATTTACGGATCGATCGATTGTTGAGCATGTGGTCAATCCGAAAATACTCTGCAGTTTAATTAAATATCTAAAACATTTATTCCAACACTCAACAGATAATTTTGCTAAATATGATAACTAGATAGCCAACAAAATTACAAAAAAATATTTAAATAGTAAAAAATATGTTAATTTAACGTGTTAAAATTTAAAAATAAATTTTAATTATGACATGCATCTTAACATTTATATAAATATATATATCATAACCTAAATATAAATAATTTAACAACTTAAATTAGAAAAAAATAAAAATCCTGGGCGTAGCCCGGGTTAATCCCTAGTAAACACAAATTACAAAGCTTGTGTGCTCAAATCTCACATATTAAAATTTTCAGACCATGAAGATTGAATGGAATTGCAATAAGGGCCGATATTCATGACAAACCCAATTGCAATAACACTATAAACTTAACCTGACGCCCACAATGGATTTTATAAATGGCCCAAAACGAACTTCTAAATTTATTGGGCCTAACTGAACTTAACTAAACAAAGGTCCGTACTAGAGGGTCCAAAAAGCTAAGCCTCACAAATCACTGATCGAATACTCATTTACGCCCACTAACTAAGTTGTTTAAAGTAAATGGAATTTCCTTAATATTAAAAACTCGACGTCCACGGTTTCTATCCAACATCTTATATATATAAAGTTGAATTGTGCTCAAAGCACAGCCCTCCACGACACAAAACAGGGTGGGACTTTTGCCGACACGTGTCAGCAAAAGTAGTGCGTCTGTCTCATGTCACGGGGTTGTGTACTCTATCTTTCTTCTCGCGCGTCATGGGTTATCACGAAATCGTAAGGACCTATATTTGTCAGAAGAAGCAAATAGGTTGGGCTTCTGTATGATTAGTTTAGGCCCAGAAGTGTTTAGGGTTATTCTTCTTCTGCGTCATTCTTCTTCTTCCCTCCTCCACGCTGCAGAGAAACCATAGAAACCGTAACGTCCCAGAATCTTTACTCTTACATTTATTCTGAGTTTTCCATTCAATAATCCACTCTTCATGCATTATGATTTCGATCTATCTCTTCGTTCACCCTGAAACAGGCTCGAACTCCATCTATAAATATCGGCGCTCACTTCCCTTCACATCGCATCTGAAACGATTTACTCAAACATACGATCTCCTAGAAGCAACATATTCAGATGGCGAATTCATACACTCTGCTTGCGAATTTGAGAGCCGGCCGATGCTCTAATACTGCTGAGGTCCGCTTGCTGAGGTTCTGGGAGGCCAGAAATATCAACAAAGGAGGGGAGCTGATGAGTATTGAGATGCTGCTCATCGATGAGGCTGTAAGTGTTCTTCCCAGATTTTTTTCTGTTTTATGAATATGTTAGATAAGTTTATCTGTTTATGAATATGATATATAGATTTTATCTGGTTTAGGAGGGGAGCTGATGAGTATTAAAGCTTTATTGGGCTTATCTTTACCCCTCGAATGTTCTTTATACTTGATGTTTGAGGTGTTTTAGTACAGTTGTGGGTCTGACCAAACTGCACCATCAGGATAATTACTTTAATTTCCAAAGGAAGTTGCGTGATCAAAAGTATTCTTTGAAGAGGTTATAATATAAGATGGAGTACAAGGAAGATCTACACAGGAGGCTACTACGCTAGACCAAGGTTTCTCATTATTGGATACACCGGATTGTTTCTCTTTATCAAGAGAGGTTACTGTGGAAGAGAATTTTGCAGAGATTGAGCTTTATTTGCTTCTCTTCAGGGGTGCGGTACCGAGAGGTAAAGTCTTAACTCCATGTTCTTTGTTCAAAAATGACTTTCCATGATTGCTTGAGATAACAATATCGTTTAGGTCTCCATCCACCTTTTCTTTTTAAATTGCATCAGTATTTGCATTCACAAAAAACCATACTCTTCTTTCGAAGATCTTCAAACATCCAAGTTCATGAGTGCTCTCTTTTATAGGTGAGACCAGCTTCCTCTTCTCACGAAGCTATAAAGTAACAAGATATATAATTTGAGAGAATCTTAAGCATATATGTTTAATACGATTCAATACTTCTAATCCTAAAACTACTCAAGACCAGCCTCCAAAGCAGATTATAATAGAATTAAGCATAGACTCAGATTCTCGAAAAATCACCATGTTTTCATCCTTATTTTACCCAATATTTTTATCTGCTTCCATTTGATATATTTACCTCCCCACCTTCGATTTTTCTATGTAAACTTCCTTGGCAAGGCCTTCGTGCAGGTACCAGAAATCTGAATTATGGCATGATCAGTGAAAGAGAAAGCTTACACATGTCGAGGTAATAGTTACTGATTTGTTTTTACAGTTGTATTGAGAAACTTGTGTGGAATTAGCCAAAGATGTTTTCTTAAAGGTAGTAGAAGAGTCCCTCACCAAAAAAATTCATTCATATATACAATCTTCTTCTCCATTGGCAGGTTCACTTAAAATCATTCCACCTGAGTTCACATCATACTTTCTCTATGTACGACGATTGCAGTGTGAAGCCAAACCAGATATTCATACCCAAAGCGGCTTTTCAGGGATCTATTTGTTTGACGGTTGGGAGAAATCTATATTTCTGTAACTTTCACGTATCATATGCTCGAAGATTTTCTCATTAAAAACAACTCTTTCGATTCTTTTGTGCACTCAAAACAATTTGTTTCTAATGTTATATATTTGCAGGTTATTTGTTGCATATGCACTTTGATTGGACATTCTTGAAGTATCAGCAGTTTTGACTCCAACTCCAGCTCCAGCTCCAGCTCCAAACCAAGAGTAAGTAACATCTATATTAAGATTAAAGCGTTTTATTTCATTTTAAATCTTCAAGAAAATACCTTGACCATCATCTTTGTATTCCAACAATTAGTCTTACACCAGCTCTGAATCCTCCTATCCCATCTGGTGAGAAACCAGAGAAACCTTCGGGAAACCAATAATTGTATCACCTGCATATGCGTAACTGTTAGCATATTATTCTTATCCATGGAGCTCTTTTTGAATATTTATGTAAATGTCATTTTTCTAAACCGTATTGCAATCTCTTGAGGAGAAAATGTGTGGTGGATTATGAAAAATTTAGTGGAATCTGTGGTATATTTGGTTGGCATGTAATATACAGTGACTTCAGTTCCTCAAGCATACTCTTAAATGGTGATTTTTTTATCCGACTTTAGGCTTCCATTAGAAAGACCTCGGTGACATACACACGTCCCAACTGCAGTAAGTATTGAATACATATTTACCTAGGGTTATTTGTGCTTTTGTTTAGTGGTTTGCATTCAATTATGTTCTGTTATATGGTTTACATAGTTTAATTTAGATGATTAAATATTTAATTTTTCGCCTTTTTGATCTTATTTCCGTTCATTTACTAGAAAGTTGGAAGACACAGCTACACATCTCATGGATACGTTCAAACATGCTATTTGCGTTTAAAAAGTGATTTTTATAGCTTCGATGTTGTGATCTACGCCAAACTATTGAGAGGAACAAGCGAGCCACTGAATTGGGTGAAATAGTATGCTTCTGATAGTCCACGCTTCAGCATGATCATTGACAGCCTATGCAACAACATCCAGTGCTGTAGGGAAAGGAGTTATTTTTATTTCTTAAATAGAGCAATAAAGAGAAGCCTATGGTGGAGACTGTAGTGAAAAGATTAATGAAGATTATCAAAACAAACGATATATTTTTCTCTAGGTTACGTCAAAATTAATTTGAACACTAATTTTATAATTAATCAAACTCAAACTAGATTTCTTTCTCTCAAATTTTGTAGTATGTTTTTTCTGTGTTTTCCAATCAATAGGGTTTTGCCTCACAACAACTAACGAACCAAATATTTAGATTATGCAGAGAAATCTTAAAAGAGTATTTGAAATGCAAGAAGGGTGCCAAGATCATATAAGTTCAAAATACTTGGCTTTCTCAGCAAACTCACCTATCAAAACAACCACTTTCTCTCAACGTAATTTGCATTTTCAGATCCGCCAGTCACTGTTTAGCATTGTTTTGATGTAAAGGTAAATCAATTTTGTTCAAACAGAGAACTAAAGTAACAGTCATTGTAAAAACATTTTAGTTATTGAATTAATTTAACATTAATTTTTAAAAGTCTTAATGCAAATGGTTATGTCCATCCACTACAAGAAAACAGCGGTATTCTTACGGACATTCCGACGGAAAATGAAATCTTCGGAATATCCCGAGGAATTTCCGAGGAAACACAAAATTGGGTTTCCTTAGAATTTCCTCGGAATATACCGACGGAATTCCGAGGAAATATCAATCCGTCGGAATATTCCGAGGAAATTTCGAGGAAAAATGTTTTCCTCGGAAAAAACCGATGAATTCCGAGGAAATATTATAGCCGTTGGAGAGCCGTTGGGGGATTTTACAAAATTCCGAGGAAATTCCGACGAACTAGCCTTTTCCGTCGGAATTTCCTCGGTCTGTCGGCAGGATTTAACTATAAATACAAGCACTCCTCTTCCTCTTCATTCACTCCATATCTTCATCCTCCCTCTTACTCTATTTACACACGAATTTGATTCATAAAAAATATGTCTTCTTCAAATTATTTTCGTTCTTGGATCGATCGACCTCATTTGGATCCGAACACGAGATTGCTTACGGAAGAATACCAACGAGGTATAACCGAATTCATGGGGTTAGTTCACCGACAACCGGAAGCAAAAACAGGTATGTTAAGATGTCCTTGCTCTAATTGTAAAAATAGAAAGGTTATTAAAGAGTGGGATGTTTGGACTCATCTATATTTGAGTGGGTTTACACGAAGTTACAAAATTTGGTATCATCATGGGAAAACTGATTATGAACATGGTAGTACTAGCGAACCTCAGCCAGCGGTTAGATTAGAAGAACCAATTAGAACGGATGTAGATTATGGTGTAGGTACTGAGCAGATGGTAAATGATCATTTTAGAGGGGAAGATTTACCCAATGCACAAGCTAGGAGATTTTATGATATGTTGGATGCTGGAAAGCAACCATTGTACGAAGGTTGCAGAGATGGTCATTCAGCTTTATCATCTGCTACAAGATTGATGGGCATTAAAACAGATTATAATTTGGCTGAAGACTGTGTGGATGCGATTGCTGATTTTGTAAAAGGTATTCTACCCGAGGATAATGTAGCTCCTGGTTCATACTACGAGGTTCAGAAACTCGTAGCTGGTCTTGGTTTATCGTATCAGGTAATAGATGTATGCAGCGACAACTGCATGATTTATTGGAGGGCGGATGAACAGCGGGTTACATGCAAATTTTGTGGAAAGCCTCGTTATAAAGATACGAGTGAAAGAGTTCCAGTGCCATATAAAAGGATGTGGTATTTACCTTTGACGGAAAAGTTGCAGAGGTTGTATCTGTCTGAACGCACAGCGCAACCAATGAGATGGCATGCGGAGCACTCAACAGATGGTGAGATCAGACATCCTTCAGATGCAAAAGCGTGGAAGCATTTCCAATCAAAGTATCCCGACTTTGCGTATGAGAGAAGAAATGTCTACCTTGGATTATGTACTGATTGTTTCAGTCCGTTTGGCAAGAGTGGAAGACATTATTCTCTATGGCCCGTCATTCTTACACCATACAACCTACCCCCAAACTTGTGCTTGCGACGAGAGTTTTTGTTTCTCTCGATTCTCGTTCCCGGACCAGAGCATCCTAAGAGATCACTTGATGTGTTTCTTCAGCCACTAATATATGAGTTGCAACAACTATGAGCTCAAGGTGCTGAAACATACGATGTTTCGTGTAAAGGAAACTTTCAAATGCGGGCATTTACTAATGTGGACAATTAGTGATTTTCCAGCATATGGTATGTTGTTTGGATGGACAACGCATGGAAGGCTATCATGTCCATATTGTCAAGATAACACTGATGCTTTCCAACTAAAACACGGAAGGAAAACGTGTTGGTTTGACTGTCACAGGAGATTCCTACCACCTGATCATCCATATCGTAGGAGTAGGAATTTGTTTACGAAGAACAAGAGGGTGTTTGACAGTCCACCTCCGGAAATTTGTGGGAAAGATTTGAAGGTACAACTAAGAGATTTTGGTGCAGAAAGGACGCTAGACGTCAGTGGACATGAGCGTTTTCCGGTAGATGCTGTTGGAGAACTACACAACTGGCACAAAAAAAGTATTTTCTGGGATCTGCCATACTGGGAGGATCATCTACTAAGACATAATTTAGATGTCATGCATACTGAGCAGAACTTTTTTGACAATCTCATGAACACGATCCTTAATGTTCAAGGTAAAAAAAAAGGATAATTTGAAGTCAAGACTGGATTTAGTCGATATATGTGCTCGTTCAAAACTTCATGTTGATGAGAATGGTAGGGCTCCTTTTCCCATATACCGACTTGATGCAGAGGGAAAAGATGCGTTCTTTGATTGGATTTCAAACGATGTGGAATTTCCAGACGGTTACGCATCAAATTTGCGTAACTGTATCGACAGAAAGGAAGGAAAGTTTACTGGCTTGAAAAGCCACGATTGTCATGTAATGATGCAGCGCCTCCTTCCGTTCGCCTTCAAGGAACTATTAGCACGAAATGTTCATGAAGCAATTGCAGGGATAAGTGGTTTCTTCCGCGATTTATGCACGAGATCAGTGACTCTTGAAGGTATTGAAAATTTGAAGACTAACATAGCCGTGATTCAGTGCAACCTTGAGAAGATATTTCCTCCCTCATTTTTTGATGTTATGGAGCATCTTGTTATTCACCTGGCAAGAGAATTGGAACTTGGTGGTCCTGTGCAGTATAGATGGATGTATCTGTATGAGCGGTATATGTTCCATTTGAAGAAGATGGTGAAAAATTTAAGTAGGGTGGAAGGTTCTATAGTCGCACAGATGATCAATGAAGAAACTTCAAACTTTGCCGAGTACTACTTTCCAGCAGAAGTTCAGACCAAAAACAGAAGACCTGCTCGGCATGATGATAGAGGCGAACGGGCAACATATCATGTTACGGTTCCAGACATTTTCACAGACGTTGGACGACTTAGCGGAAAACCAAAGGACCGTCGACTTACTGAGCAGGAGCGCAGTCATTTGCAAACATATTTGCTCACCAACTACGAAGACGTTCTTCAATATGAGAGGTAAATAAATGAGCTTACAAATTTTTATTTTAACAAGTTGAAATTTAAATCTTAATTAATTACATTATTGTCATCATATACAGGATTTTCATGGTAGAAAAGCGGTTCGAGTATAGATACGCCACAGAGGACGAACTAGAAGAAATGAAGCAGAGAGAATTTACTGGATGGATGTTTACTTATGTGAGTGCTTTAAACAAATTAAAATATATTTTATCACATATTTATATTAATTCACATTTATTGATATAACATATATATATATGTGCTATTAATAGGTGTCTGCTGGTTTGGCCAGAGGTGAAACATTTGACGATTGGATACGTGATATGGTCGTTGGACCAAACTTTGTTGTGAAGTCATATCCGAGATTTTGTACTCGAGGATATGCATTCAAAACTCAGAAGAGGAGACGTTCGAGTATGACTTATGATGCTGGCGTTTGTTCTGCATCAGGAGATGATGTATACTACGGACACATACATGAGATTTTGGAAATCAAGTATTTGGGCATGTTTGGATTGCACTGTACTATTTTCTATTGTGATTGGCACGACAACACTCCAGATCAAGGTGTGAGAACAGATGCATTTGGTGTTACATCAGTAAATTCGAGGCGAAAGCTGCAATATTATGATCCTTTCATTCTTGCTTCTCAGGCCGATCAGGTAATTAAATGTTAATTATTCAGAATGATTCATCATCATGTGTATTAATTTATAAATGTTACAGGTTTGTTATATCAAGTACCCCCGGGTAAGAAACAGAGATGATCCATGGGTTACTGTTACAAGACTCAACCCGAGAGGCCGAGTTCAGGGAAATTCTGAGCTGGAAGACCCACTACAACCAAGCACATTCGGCAACTTAAGTGCAGTAGAAGATTTAGCTGGAGTTGGCCTTGTAGTCGATTTAACCGACTTCGGAGAGGAAGCCGTCGTTCACGTAGAGGATGAACCAGTGATTGGAGAGTTTCACCAAGATCCAGATTCAGATTCATCTGGTGATGATGACTCGGAAACAGACTACCATTGATTTTTTTTTTTTTTTCTAAGAAATACCGAGAAAATTCCGAGGAACACTTGATATAACCTCTTTCCTCGGATATTAGTTATTTGGTTTATCTAGCAAGACAAAGCTGAATACGAATTACAAACTACTCAAAACACAACCAAATAAAACGAAGAAACCATGTAAAAGAAATACGAACTCATAATTAAGAAAAAAAATAAAAATAAATAAGTTCAAAATTAACCGAAAAAGTTATGGCAGATTCCTAAATGGCAATACTGGCCGATGATAGCTCCTACTCCTCGTCTCCTGCTCCAGATGCTCCTGCATCTTTGGGTCTCTTGGACCTCTTTCTTACCATGTGTGTACCACTCGAACCCAAACCAGAGCTGGATGGAGAGTTGTCCCGATGAACTACATCATCCTTTTGGCAACGACACGGCCTGATACGTGAAATGGCAGCCCAGATCTTGTGTAGCATGTTGTTGTTTGTCTTTATGCTCTGATCTCTCCAATGTTGTTGCTGGCGCGAAGTGGCGTTCGGTGGAAGCTCTTGCAGCTTGTACTGGCTTGAGTCTGATGGGAGTAGCTGATGGGGTTGTGAATCATCTGGAATGGCTTGTGCAGCCTCATCTTCTCCTTCTTCATCATCCACGGCCTTGCCTTTGGTCTGATATTTTGGCGTGAAGAAGGATGGCTTGTCTACTAGTGCGGTAGCAGGGGGTAGGAACTCAACTGCAGCCTCTGAAAGTAGAGCAGTCAGGCCGATCTGAGGCAGGTGGCAGTAGAGTGTTTTCTTCGCTCGGTCCTGGAATACGTAGACGTAAGGACCATCCCGATCGATCCTCGAGTGGGGACCAGCTATGAACTCCTTACTTACTAGAGAAATGACATTCAGGTAGTTCCAAGCAATGTTGTTCGATCTGTTCAGTGCTACCTGATGGTTCTCGCAGTCTACACCCACATGTGTAAGGATCCGAGTAATCCCTGCACCAAATCCACATGCACTGCTCTTGGATTTGGTTACTTTCCCCTTGTATCCTGCTAAGTTTGCGGCCAGCAGCGCTCCCATGTTGAAGGCAGTAGCAGGTGGGAATGTAGAGTTTCCAAATGCTGGTAGCAAATGCCTCACACCTTGGTACATGAGGCACAACTCCCATTGCGTGACTGATGCGGCTGTGGTTGTCCCGTATAGCAATGAGCCAATGAGGCGTATGGCATATCTCAGTACTGGGCTCCGGATAAGTGACTCATTTGCCTGAGAAGATCTATAAACCCATGTGCCAATCGTTTCCCAAAAGTTCAACAGCTCTGAAGTTCAATAAAGACCAGATGTCCTCTCCCCTGCACTCAATCCAAATAGTCCGCAGAGGTCTGTGAAAGATATCTCAAAGTATACTTTCTCCACTACGAATGCCAGAAAACCTTCCTGATGGCTATCATCGGGATGGCTGACGTATGCGGATGCTATGAACTGGCGTACCAACTCCGGATAAGTGGGTTCGTTGAGGTTGCATAGTTGGCCTAGACCCATGTTCTGGAACAGCCCTTCAATGTCTGATTTGATTCCCAATATTGTCATCGTCTCAGGACATGCTAGTTGTGTAGCCGGAACCGCTACCTTCTTCATGTTGTTGTAGTGGGTGGTATCAGACTTATCCCACTTCTTTGGCCTTTGCTTCTCTCGCTGAGACGAACCCTCTTCTTGTGTGTTCTTCTTTGCTGATGTTTTCGTGCGCTTCATTCTCTACAAAATAGAATCTTTGAAACAAGTGAGTATGCAGTATATGTTTTTCAAAGCAGCGCAATACTAACACGAGTTCAGTAAACACTAGCGACTCAGCTAAGGAACATCAATCCAAAATCAGTTCATTCCCCAGGTTCATCATTCCAATATGTATTTCAACAACGATTTGCTCTCAACATGGTTATAATCAATTAAGAACTCAAATCAACATGAAAATGAAAGGCGAAATCTAGTTGTGATAAAAAAAACCAAATTGAAAAAAATTCTCAATCCCTAAATCATCTCAAATCCTGTTCCAAACTCGTTGATCACAGACAATTGTGTTCTATTCCATGTTTAAACATTTGTTTCATGCATATTTGATCAAAGAATCAACACGGAAATAAGAAATTCACAAAACCCAAAAAATTGCTCAAGAACACGATTTGAGAATGTGGAGATTCGCGGAGTATACCTGTGTTAAGGTGAAAACGAGTGTAGAAATCAGGTAGAGCTAAAAAAATCAAGGGGAATAGAGCCCAAAATTGTTCAAATCGGATGATTATAGAGAGAGAAAAAGGGGGGGGGTCGAATTATAGGGGAAATCGGAGGAGATGAGAGTTTTGAGGTTTTGATCCAAAAAGTTCGGGTTTTGCCTTATAATTCTGTTTTCCGCACACGCATCGATCGATGCATTTTTGTACAAATACGGATCGATCGATCACATTGTTACGCTTTGGTCCATCTTAGTGATCGATCGATGCGTTTTTGGATATATATACATCGATCGATCCATTTATAAAAAAAAACGTACGAGATTTTGTTCTCGGTCGATCACATTGTTACCCCAAACCCTGTTTTCTCGGAAAAGCCTTGGAATATTCCGAGGAAATTCCGAGGAACACCTGATATACTCTATCGATCGATGCGTTTTGGTACATATATCCATCGATCGACCCGTTTAAAAAAAAATGACGTATTGAAACCCCAAACACTAGTTCCTCGGAATATTCCGACGGAATTTCGAGGAAGAAAAGGGTTTCCTCGGAATTCCCTCGGAATAATCCGAGGAAATTCCGAGGAAATAGGGTTTTTAAACCGAAAACAACGTTTTGCGGTTTGAATAACACCTATATAACCCTTATTAAGTGTCTTACGTTCATTATGAAGTCAAAAATTTGTTCCTTACCGTATAATTAACACTTTTCCGATTGTATGAACGAAATCCCACAACATAAGAGAAACACTTATACCTTTTAATAAACGGTAAAGGGAATACTTTCAATTAGTTTTGAAATTTGTTATTTCATGAAATTTGAAATTTGTTATTTCAATTAGTCATGCATTACAATTGTATAAGAAATGAAATACGGCAAAAAAAATTGATGTTTTGAAACCCCAAACACTAGTTCCTCGGTATTTCCTCGGAATATTCCGAGTAAATTCCGACGGATATTTTACTATCCGTCAGAATTTCCTCGGAATATTTTCATTTTACCGGGCAAATATTTCGCAAAAATTGAAATTAGAATTCCGACGGATAATGTCCGTCGGACCCTAGGTTTTATAACCACGAGCCCCTTCTTCTTCCCCATTTCTCTCTTCTTCCTCTGCGCGACTCCTCTCTTCTCTCCGGCAATTTTCCCCTCAAATCCGACGATATCTACGGCGATCTCCCCCTTCCCTTACACAAATCATGTAAGGACCCTATCCCACTCTCTTAGGTTCTATTTGTTAGGTTTCTGTGTAGTTTTGATAGATTTTTGTTAGGGTGATTGGTTAGGATTGTGATTTGGTTGTACAATAGGTTTAGAATTGTGATTTGGTTGAATAATTTGTTTTGTTGAATTGATTTAGAATTTTTTATAATTTTTTTATTTTTTTGTATTTATAAAATCGATTTTTGTATATAAAATCGATTTTTGTATTTTACAAAACGATTTTTCCATATAAATTCGATTTTTTGGATTTTATAAAAAAAAATTTGTATATAAATTCGATTTTTTGGATTTTACAAAAAACATTTTTAATATCTATAAAACTTTTTTGTGATTAAAAACTATTATTTGGGATTTAAAAATATTTTTAATATATATATATATTATTAAAACTATTTTTTGTAATTATTAAACTATTTTTTATTTATTAAAACTATTTTTTGTTTATTAGAACTAATTTTATATATTTATTAAATATTTTTAATATCTATAAATCTTTTTTGTGATTAAATTATTTGGGATTTTAAAAAAAAAAAATTAATTTATATATTTCTGTATTTATTAAATATATATTTTTAATTTACAGGTCTCATGATGATCAGACCCGGCCTTGACAGCGTCGTGGTCGTGGTGGTAAGGGGAGCCAGTCTCGGGATTCCAGCCATTTTTAGGATTCCCCTTCGCCCCACAGCTCCAACCATACATCTCCCTCTGCTGCACCCGCTCCTGCTCCTCTCGCTCCCGCTCCTGCATCCGCTCCTGCTCCTCCGAGTCCTCCGGGAGTGATGAGTGTTGCGGAGTTGGTTCAACAGCCCGGTCGTGTCCGTATCTCACTCCGTATCCACATGGACGGGGTCAAACATAGTAATTAAACATTTTTTTTTTCTTTAAATTTGGATTCATTATTAACCGTTTGTTCTTTTTATTAGGTTCAACCGATCCGGGAACGGGATCAGCGCATGGATCAACCGTATGATGTACTCGGCCCTCGACAGGGGACATCAGACTTTCACTCACTTCCCTACCGACAAGCAGGTTCTGTGGTTTCGTCAGTTTGCGGTAAGTATTCTAATTTTTTACTTATATTTTTAATCTTTAATATAAATTTTCTACTAATTGTGTTTTTTTTCCAGCAAGAGTTCAACTAGAATTCCGATGAGACGCTCTTTATCTATCACCACTTCGTCCATAAAGTTATGGACAACTATGGGAAGCAGATCCACGAGTGGAAGAAGAAGTGGGAAATCAATAAGGTTCGATTTAATTTATTAAACAATTTTTTAATTTATTAAACTATTTTTTAATTTATTAAACTATTTTCTTTTTTTTTATTATTAAAAGGTCCCAAAGTCGATGAACGACACGGTCTGGAAGGAGTTGTGTGCGCATTGGGATAAGGAAGAGACGAAAGAAACTTCTTCCACCAACTCCACCAACCGCAGGAGCGACCGTAAAGGGAAGGGCATCTACAAGCATAACTTGGGTGCTCAATCTATTGTCACTCTGGGAGATCGCATGGTAAGTTCAACCGCTTTTTCTTCCATTATTTGAGTTTCAGAATTTTAGTTTATTGTGCATTTCTTCTAATTTCTAATGTTTCTTTAATTTATGTTTTTTTCAAGGCGGAAGAAAATGATGGCGAGCCGGTTGATGATCTCGCCCTAATGAGGAGGGCGTATACCAACAAGAAGACCGGCCAGATTGATGACGGTCTTGTGAGGGACGTGGTCGACCTGGTCCAAACTCAGGTGGTAGACAAAGTGTATCAGCTTCAAACCGAGGATGACGCTTCGACGGCTTCGACCCACTTGTCCCGGTTTCGAATCAACGAAATCATTGAATCCGTAAGTTTTTTTTTTTTAAAGTTCAATTCATTTATTTCTTGGTTTAAATTTGTAAATTTGGCTATTTTCTATTCAGTCGGTTCCAAAGAAGAAGGGACGTTTGGCCGGTTTGGATCGTCACACCCGGTCGGTTCCTTCTTCTTCTGCACCATCGCCCTTTGTTGATCCAGAAGTACTTACGGCTCAGTTGAAGGACAAGGATGATCGCATATCTTTGTTGGAGACCCAGATGGCGGCTCAACAGGCGGGCTATGAGGCACAGAGGAGGCTGAACCAGCAAATGATGGAGATGATGCAGATGATGTACCCGAACGAGGTGTTCCCGGACGTGCCAGACCCGTAGTTTTTTTTTTTCCAAAAACTCGGAATGTTTTATTTTTATTTGTGAAACTTTGAATATTAATTAATATGATTTCAATTTTAGTTTTAATTTTATATTTTCGAATTTAAATTTCAAAAATTTTATTTTTTTAAAAAAATTAATATTTTTTACATTCCGAGGAAATTAATTATATTTTTTACTCGATCGATCGATGCGTTTTTGGACATATATCCATCGATCGATCTGTTTATTAAAAAAACGTTCGGAATATACCGAGGGACATCTTCCTCGGAATATACCGAGGGACACCTTTCCACGGAATATACCGAGGGACCTGTTCCTCGGAATATACCGAGGGACATGTTCCTCGGAATATACCGAGGGACATGTTCCTCGGAATATTCCGAGGAAGATTTCCCTCGGTATATTCCGATTGATCGATGGATATATGTCCAAAAACGCATCGATCGATGAACTTCCGAGGAAATATCCCGATGAAGTTCTCCCTCGATATATTCTGAGGAGATTTTCGACAAACTAGTGATCCTCGGAATTTCCTCGGAAATTTGTTTCCTCGGAATTCCGTCGGAAAATTCCGAGGGATTTCCTAGGAAAGAAGAAATTCCGAGGAATTATTTCCGAGGACTTGTTTCGTCGGTATGTCGTCGGAATAACGTTATTCCGACGATATTCCGACGATTTTTTCCCTCAGTATCCTTGCTTTTTTCTTGTAGTGATCACACTCAATAATCACAAATACGCAATTAAGATCAAACTTTTTACAACAAAACAAAATATTTGATAGAAAATATGTACAAAAAGATAAACAAACGTTAAATCTTATTCAAAACACAAATAATATTCCCGCGCTAATACTTATAAGTACATATATTTTAGATATAAAAACAAACTGAGAATGAGATATTTGATTAGATAGGAATTATATACATTCATTCAATACAGCTTACGCTGAAAAGATTAAAGGATTTCTTTAATTCTTTTGGTTTTAGTCTTTAAAGAGAAAAAAAATTTCAGAAAACATTTATACACAGTTTGATTCATTTTAATTTTCAGAGTATTAATGGTTACGCCATATTTAAGTTATTTTGGTTAAACTACGTTTGGGTCACTCTAAATTATAAGAAGTAAATTATTTGATATGATAGGGTATGAAACTCAAATAAAATTCTGCTAGAACTGTAATATTTTATTAATTTCTAACACCAAATATTTTAAAATAGCATGAGCAAAATTTCCAAGAAATACTTTTTATAAAAAAAAATCATTAAATGCTAAAATAATTTACAAAACATATTAGTAAAACACTTAAAATTAAATAAAATTTCATTAATTAAAAATCTAATATATACTGAAAGAAACATATATCATAAAACATCATTTGGTGTAACATAATATATACTAATTATTATTTATGACATTATTGACACTATTAAATATTACTTTTATAATTTTATCACAATACATTTGATTTTCAGTTGATTTTGTTTGGAGGTGTGTGTATTAATTTATTATCGTGAAAAAATTAGATACTGCAATAATATTAAAATCTGATACTCTTAGAAATAAAAGAAATATTAGTTATTTATACTTTAAATTTTCTTTAACTATATCAAATTGAAATAGAAATCATATAGGAAAATTATAAATCATTACATTTTCCATATTTTTAATTTGAAAAATTTGTGTTCTCTAACAAAAATCAATGTTAGTGGTTATTTCAACTTAAACAAGAAAAAATTAATAAAATTTACAATTTAAGAATAAAAACATATTATATTTATTATTTTGAATGTAAAATAAATTTTCAAATTTTTATAAAATTAAAATATATTTTAATATAAAATATTTTAGTGTAAACTCACCCGTCCGTAGGGCGGGCCTAGTTCTATTATAATTCTTCAAAATCACCCATACATAAGTGTAAACAATAGTGTTAACAAAAAAAAAAATTCTGAACAATAAAAATAATACAATTTCTGAAGCTCAAACGTCCTATTATTATACCTTAAGGTTTCTTTTTCCTCACACCATTTGATTAATATACCAAGAACTAACTTAGTAATCACAAACAATCCATGAAAAAAAAATCACTACAGCGCCCGAAAGCTCAGCTTTTAAACATCAAACGCTAATAACCTAATGGTCTATCAAATCATTACTAAGATAAAATATAAAAATAACAACACCTATGAGTTAGATCATCATTCTTATATCAATCTAATCAATAAGATGTGTCACCTCCAAATTCCTTTCATAAACAATATAGACAACATTAGAAAACAAAAAAAATAAAAAAAAAATACCTTGCAAATAACAAACCACACATTAACAATGTATTCGGCTCCGCGCTTGCACGGGGGCTATGCTCAGTCTATAAGAAGAGAATAGATTTTTAGACAAAGATAAGCTCAATTCTCAGAAAATACAGAGGATATAAGATAGAATACAAAGAAGCTAAAGAACTTTACCAAATTTGTTAGATAAAATAAACATCTAAAGAACTTTACCAAATTTGTTAGATAAAATAAACATCTGCTTGACAATTCTTTTTAAAACTCATTTCCTGAGTAACGAACTCCTTTGACGTGACATCTATTTCCTAGAACAAATCTTCCCTGTTTGTAAGATCTTGACCTCAAGGTTTTCAGTTAATGAGCACACCCTCAATCCATTAACGAAGTAAGCGTTTCTTGTCCTTGACAACACAAACCATCAGCCGTTAACAAAGTAAGCGTGTTCCTGCCTTGACCATACGAACTGGTGTGTAACGTCCAGTATAACTTATCTATGTCATGAATAATTCATGTCTTGCAGGCAGCCTCTCAACAGTTGTATATGAATGCACCCACTTCTCTAAAACTTGTGGTTTTATGTCGCGGTCACTTTCTTAAACCAAGGCCTCACTTGATCTCAGCTCTTGGATAGATTCCTAACTTCATCGGTTTTCTTATGTCTTTAGTTTTATGTCGAGCTTTTCTTGGGGTTCTATACTATATATTGTGTTTAGATTTATAATTGGTATTTCGTTTATAGTTTTGGATTGTTCAAGTTCGCGTTTTGCCGTTCCAATTTATCACGTAGCTTCATCGAAATTAGTAGCGAACAAATTTAACAAAATAATCCAAAAGAAAATTTATTTATTTTTTAAAAAATTGTTTTACAATCGTAAAACAAAATATTTTTTTTAAAATACTTTCAATTAAAAGTTTTTTATTTTATTTTTAATGTGTGAGAATATATATATATATATTTTACAATTTTCATCTCAAAATCTTCAAAAACTATTATCACACGTAGGCCTGGAACTTTTATCCGAGATCCGGATTCTATCCGAGATTCGATCCGAATCCGATCCGAAAATCCGGATATCCGGAAGGGCCGAATCCGGATCCGGATAATAAAATGTTGGATCCGTCAAAGCCGGATCCGGATCCGGATATCTTGATTTTTTAGTCCGGATATCCGGATCCGTAAGTTTTATTAATAACTATTTCAAAAATAGTAATATCTATATATAAAAACTAACTTTATTTAATATATTTTCATTTTTATAATAGTATATGTAAATTTTGTAATATTATACATATAAATAATTAAAAACATTATATATTTTTTATTTTTATATTATTTTTAATATTTTATATATGTTATTATTATTATTTTATTTATTTTAAGGATCCAAATCCGGATCCGGATATCCGCCGGATATTACAATTTTTAGAAGGATATCCGACACCCGGATATCCGAGAATCCCAGATCCGGATAAGGATAATAAAATTATGGATCCGCCGGATAAGAACCTTAAAATTGCCCGGATATCCGATCCGTCCCAGGCCTAATCACACGTCCTCAAGCTCCAACGTTAGATTAAGCGCCACAAAAACCATTGACACAGGTTATTGAAAACGATTAACATGTAATTATTCCATCCCCTTTCTTCCATTAATTAAGCCCTAATCTCCTTCGTTGCCATGTAAATACTCTCGAGAGATCGAAACTTTTTTTCCTTCATCTTCTTCATCTTCCGGCCAAGATTACAATTGCCTTTTACGCCGTCGTTTCCGATTCTCGAGCAAACATCTTCGTGTCTTCTCTTGCCACCTCCTCCACTTTCTCCGACGTTGCTGCTGCTACAGCTCACCGTTTCTTCCTCGCTCAGCTGCATAAGCAGTTCTGCCGCCGCCATCTCCGTCTCGGAGAAGACCATCTCCGCCGATTCTCCAGAAAATCCAGTTTCTCCCATTGGATCGTTCATATTCGGAAATTAATTAATCCGAGACGAAATAAACAAGAAATAAATAGCGAGTCGATAGATATTTTATTTATTTTTTTAAAAATATCTTGTCGTTTTTTTCGTTTTGTGCAATGGAAAAGAAGAAGAAACTACAAAGTCGGTTTGGTAAGAAGAGGAACGTGTCTTCTGAAATTATTTAATTTTTAGTTTAAGAGGGTGGTGATCTCGTGCAACCGTGTGTATCATATCTGTAAGAATAGGATCGGAAGTTATTCTCCGCACCGAATAATTACGCTGAGAGACAGGTTTAAGTTTATTATTTCACTATAAGACAGTTTCTGGCTTTCTGCTATCAAGACATTTTTCTCTCATTTCAACATTTTCTCTCTTGTTCCTAACGTATGAAAATCCATGAATACTCTTTTCTATTATTTCTAATTGAAACTCAACTAAAATAAGAGAATTAATTTATGTGGCCACAAATCAATTTTTTTTTCTCTTTTCTTATCTTGTTCTCCAACAATTTCAACGTAAAATTATCTCTCTCTTTTCTTCCACCACGCAACATCTTTACTTCTCACTCTCTGTTTTGCAGATTCCTTCGTTGTTAAAGTTCAACAGCTCAACAATCGAAATTTCAATTAAACCCACTTTAAATAATATCTCTTAAATTAAACCTCCTCCGTCGCCGCGTTTGTGATTTCTCCGATGAGGCTCTTTTGTCACGGCGTTTATATATTCGATGATGTTCCTTTGACCGTGTCTTCTCCGTCATGGCATCACCGTTCAAGATCCTCATCGTCGTCTCGATTCAGCATAACGCTGTACTCCTCCGTGATTTCAGATCGTCACCCACCTTGAGACCTTCTTCGAACTCTGACCCGCTCAACGATGGGCTCGAGAACCTCAATTTCCAATTTTGGATTTTTCACATGTTTGATCCTTTAAGTTTTGAATAATTTAGTTTTTAACCCTATACTTTTTAGTTGTGCAAACATCCCCTCAAATTCTTGACTGTTCATTACGGTTCTTCTTCATAATTGTGAGAATAGTTCTTCATCTTTCATTGTAAAAATCATTAAAATATTGAGATATCAATAATTCACTCATTCTCTAAATTCTTTTGTAGACTATACATCCTAAAATTTACATGTGTACATGAATCATCGCATCCACAAGCATAACCTCGTGAGAATGTGAAAATAATTCCCGCAAACCTCGCACCAAAGATCTGTTTCCATATGAGGACATGTTTCCATGTAGAAAAATTGTTTCTTCTGTACAATTTAAATGTTACACCATGTGACGTGTACATGTGTACATCAAAGGTTTGTGGTGAAGTTGTACACATATAGGTGGACTGATAGTTGTTTAATCAAAATAACAAATAGATAACATAATAGATCAAGTCCAACTAAAAATGGTGTATTCTATTTGTAACGTTGGATTGTATTATTAAGTATTCTACGCAGAAAGTTCTAAGAAATGAAAACTACCAAAAAAATATAGTAAAGAAATGCACCAGTTTTAATGAACAATTTAGTTTTGTACAATCTAGACAAATTTTCTGGTGTTGTTTGTGTACAATTTAGTTGTGTACACCATGTTACGTGTACAAATGTACATCAAATTTTTGTGATGAAGTTGTACACGTATAGGTGGACTGATAGTTGTTTAATCAAAATGCCAAACAGATAAAAGAAAAAATCAAGTCCAACAGAAAATGGTGTATATGCCAGTAAGTATACACATGGTTTTGGGCTAGAGTGCACATTGGTAAATTTTCTTGTAGAAAGCATTGTTATTTGTGTACACTTTGTTGTGTACATAATGTTACGCGTACACATGTACATCAAAGATAAATCCAAAAAATATTTTTTGTATGTGATATGTGAAATTGTACACATATAGGTGGATTGATATGGTGAAATTGTACACGTATAGGTGGATTGACGGTTTCTTAATCAAAATGCAAAAATAGATAACAAATTAGCTCAAGTCAAAATAAAGATGATGTCATTAACAATAGTACACATGATTTTGTATATTATTCATATCTACTAATTTTAACGATTTTAGCATTTGATTTTAGTTCATTCAGTTTCATTAATATGGGTTGTTGTGCTAAGATGTTAAATCGAGTAGACATTTAAATAATTAAAAAATGTGGGATCAATAACTAAATTTATAAAATCTAAAGGACCAAATATGCAAAACTGCAAAAAGTCTCCATGGATGCTCTCGAGTTACTCTTGATGGAGCCGCAATGGCGAGAGGCGAGGTCACGTCGCCGTGAAATTTGTGTCTGAATCGGACAAGACAATATTTTGAGATTCATGGTAGAAATTAGTTGAAGTAGTAGAAACACGGCGGAAATGATGATATATAACTATAATACCTTTTCCTTATATGGATTTTTTGCCGCTTCCGGAGCCATATCAATTTCTTTCACCACCGCACCTTTACGTTTGTTGGTTTAATTCAGACAAAGATAAAATTACTTTCTATTTGTGGTTCAGATTAAAAACAATTAAATAAAACAATACATTTTCACTTTTCAAATTAATGAAACACTAAACCCACGTGACCAGAAGAAAAAGGAAAAGAGAGGTAACAAAATGTTTGATTTTTGTTTGGGGGTATTGGTGTCTTTGACCACCAACAAACTACCCTAGTAGAACAAACTGTCTTAAAGTGTTAATAAAACTTGTAAACTGCCTTAGGGTGTAAATGGCTCTTCTCCACACTAGGTTTTGTCACGTTGATCCAACCGCTGTTCTATCTTCATATGTTACTTCTCAATGAGGTTTACTTCTAGCCCCTGTTCGAAAACGCGGCCGCCAAGCCGTCTAGGCGCCGTGCGGAAGTTGACCGCTGCGAATATGTCCAAATCGGTGTTGCTAAGCGTTGACTCGCGTTGGACCGCCTAATTCTCGCGTTGACCGCCTAATTCCAGCATAACCCGTCTAAGTTTTTTTTTTTTTCGTTCGTGTAAAGTTGAAACACGGTTGATTATTTTTTACTCATTATTAACAAATTTTGTGTAATTATTTATTACTAAAAAATTACAATTAGCTATCAAACCCAAAACAAACACATACATACTACATTTATAGATTTTTTCGTACCAAATACACAATAATCTAAATATTCGACGAATAAAAAAGAATCGGTTTAAAATTATATATAAAAATTATATAATTATATCGAAGAACTTGTGTCATCATGTTTAAAATTAGCTAATATATTATAAATATATTAAATTGTATTTAAAACTAGGCTCTACGTAATTTTTAAATACTCTCCAATTTTTTAGTAACTCGCTATGCTTGGAGTTGTCGTCCGACTACCTCCTAGCACATTTTGGAAGAGGGCTTTTAGCTTAGAGCAATAGATGCATTTGACTTCTATTACAAGATTTTGGTGGATTCCACGTATGCCATTCTGATTCCAAATATGAAGTAGTCACCTAAGTGTGGGTCCCTAGCTGCACATCCACATGTTGCGATGTCATACGTTGAACATAATATTTGTGCAATTTGCAAAATAGAGTAATTTCTTAAAATCATATTATTTCATTTTTCTCTCAGAACGAAGTAATGAATAAATAGAGTTGAGTTTTACTTTAATCGTATTCCATTTTAAAATAAAAATAAAATAATCAATAAAAATAAATTTATTATTCTATTTATAAAATTTCCATTTAAACTAAAAAATAAAATAATCAATAAAAATAATATATTATTCTATTTATAGAGTAAATGCATTTTTACTCTATCACAAAATATAAAATAAAATAATATTGAAAAATAAATTGTTCTACACTTCATCTTAAATAATAAATGGAATGAAATTAAGATACTCTAAACTAAAAATGGGTAAACGTTCATATTTTAGCGTGGTTTTGGATCAAGTTTCTAAATCTTATGATTCGGTTTATGAATTTTTTTAGATATTTTTTATTTTAGATTGGTTTGGCTTAACATTTTTCTAAATTTGATTCGGTTTAGATTTAATCAATATCAAAATATTATTTTGATGAACAATTTAAAATATCAAAAAATATTTTAGTGTAAAATACCTAGTTCTTCTATAAAACAACATCAATTTATCTAAAACTATCCATAAATATTCTATTAATTATGACATAAAAATATTTACTTTCCAACATATTGGAAGAAATGCAAATTACCCAAAATTCGAGAAATATGTTAATAAATTCAGTTGGTTTTGATTTTTAAAATATTGATTTGAGTTTTTTTGTATCAGATTCAGATATCACCCATTACCCAATATCAAATTACGCTCTCTTTGAATCATTTCTCTAAAACTAAAATCGATTGGGTCTGATTTTTGTGGATAGGATTTACGACGCTGTCATTTATTATCATCATATTCCAAAACGAATTTCATAAATGTGAATGTATGACGGACCTGATGATGGGTATCTAGGCTATAAAGGCCGGCTAAAAGTCTAGGGAACAGAAAGCCCACAAGTTTTAAACCCAAACAGAAAAAGGAAAAAAGTTTGTGGCTGCTGGGATTCGAGCCTAGGTCTCCACGGCCACAATGTGGAATTTTTACGAATAAACTACAGCCACTTTGGTGACGATTTAGATCTAAATAATATTATTTTTCGTAGTTATCTCTGCAAGACCTATTAGAGCATGTTTATTACCGGTCTCTTAGGTTGGATTTCTTACCGTAATATAAGATACGGTCTATTAACTTTTAACTAAAAAAAGCTAAGAGACGTCTCTTATATTATATATCTTATTTAAGAGACGTCTCTTAGTTTTTTTTAGCTAAAAGTTAAGAGACCGTATCTTATATTACGCTAAGATCGTATCTGCGATAAACATGTTCATAGTCATTTTTAAAATAACTCTAACCCTTCGTCTCCGTTTGCTCAGTCACCGAACCAATGTAATATACGTTTCAGTAACTCTGCTTTAAGTACGCTCATAACTAACATCAAGTAAAATCATATAAAGTTAACCCTTTCACATTCCTCATATTAGCTACCATTTAAGTACTCTTAAATCACCAGTAACCTTCAAGTCTATCCAAACCACACTATAAAAACACAACTCTCATAACCCAATCATCACCACAAACACACAAATCCCTAAAGACGAACGATGGCTTATAACACACGTTTTTTCCTCTTCGCCACCACGGCTCTCCTCCTGGCCCTCAACATCTCCGGCAGGATAATCCCGGAGGCGACGGCTGATCCCACAAACATAGCGGCGAGGCTTAACGGAGGAGGACTAATGGAGTGTTGGGATGCCCTCTACGAGCTCAAATCATGTACCAACGAAATCGTTCTCCTCTTCCTCAACGGGGAGACCAAACTGGGCACCGGTTGCTGTCACGCAGTGGACGTCATCACCAGAGATTGTTGGCCGTCGATGTTAACATCTCTTGGCTTTACGTCTGAGGAAACCAACGTCCTCCGTGGCTTCTGTGAGTCTCCAAATCCCGGTGGTTCTTCCCCTGCTCCTTCCCCTTGAAAAATTTGATGTATGCATAATAATGGTTATTTTTAGTATCATGTATGGGACTAATGGAGTCTCCTTTTAAAATTAATGGACAAATGGATTCTCCTTTTGGATTTTTGTGTTTTAACTAAAACCATGTCTATACCATTTAATTGCAAAACTCAGATATAGGTTATCAGAACAAAAATAGAACATATCAAAATCCTAAGTAACTTGTAGAACAAGAAATTGATTCATGTTTATGCATCCTAGGTAATTTCATAGATTTGAAACAATTATCCAAGTAAAAAAAGATCAGGTAGCAGACCATAGAAAGAAAGACAAGTAACTTATTAAACAATAAGATGGATTCATGCTTCTGTAAGAAAACCTTAGAATAATTATTTTATTCATATTACACCATTAGGTGAAAAATCAAAGAAGCAACACAAAAATCACAATTTCATCAGTACTAGCAAGCATAATGTATGTGATCTGTTTGTGTGCATGTGAACACTAGTAAAGACACAACACTTAGTGTAGTTTAGTATTTATAGCAATCTTTACAACGGAATTTATCATTAGTATTTATTCAAACATTAAGAATGGTTACTGGGTTTTCATGTTATAGGGGAACTGAAACTGAGTATTAGGCAAAAGATGGAAAAGAATACCTGAGTGCGAGAATAAACGATCTACTAGCATCTGATTAGTGAATGGTTAGAGAGTGTAAAAAGACTGAGATATTGGACATGCAAGCCCATTAAAATGTTTCAAGTATTTGCTGCTGATACTTGAATGAAACTGTGTTGAAATTTATTAGCTAATAGGTTCACTACTAGTACATAAGAACAATTTTTCTGATCATATCAAAAATATAGCACATAACAAGACTTGTTAAGGATGTTGCTTCAAATTCCTTAGAACATTGCATTTGATGCTGGATTTATAGGTTTGATATCTGAAGAATCAACTTCTTACAGATAAACCATAGTGATGATTGATAAATGATAATCCCCTCTGTGTAATATATCTCTATTGGGCTCATACAATGATGTATGTTACTTGGATTAGCCTTTTGCAGTTCATGAGATGTTCTTATTGGTTACATATAATATGGAGTGGCTGTACCCACCAAAAGCATATTCACCTGCCAATAGCATATTCATATGTGGCTAAAACGCAACCCCACCGAGCGAGTCACCTTCTACCGACTCACCGACTCATTTCGCGACTCCTTCTACTCCGATATTCTCCCCAAACTCGAGCGATCCCTTTCCCTCGCCCTCATCCACTTCCTTCCACTCTCCGGTCACCTCAAGTGGAACCCACAAGATCCTAAGCCGCACATCGTTGTCCTACAGCAAGACACTGTGTCTCTCACCGTGGCCGAGTCCAGCGCTGATTTCTCTTGTATCCCAACAAAGGGCTGCGTCCCGAAACTGAGTTACGCGCTTTGGTGCCCGAGTTACCAGTTTCCTCTGACTCCGCACCTGTCCTGTCTCTCCAGATCACTCTCTTCCCGAACCAAGGCTTCTCCATCGGAACCACCGTCCACCATGCTGCCGTCATGGACGGACAAACGGCGGCAAAGTTTCACAAATCATGGGCTCATATATATATATTTTTTAATATATATATTCATTTATAAAAATCTACCCAGAGAACAGAACCTCATCGGATAAAAAGTGGAGTACAGAAATAGATTAGGCTTATAGCTATAATCTATGGAACCATAATACCGCAAGATTTTCATTTACCTACGCTTTTAGATCGTTCGATCATCAACGTTCCAGCTGGACTTGAACCAAAGATCCTCGAACTTATGTCGTATCTTGAAAAAGGTAGCGCAAGAAGCTTAAAACTGCCTTCCTTCAAAGAGCTCAACGACGTTGTCCGGATCACGCTAGAACTGAGTCAAGAGAACGTTGATAAACTTAAGGAGAGAGAGCCAAGAACGAGTCAACGTACTCTGATCTTCACTTGTCAACGTTCGTAGTCACGTTCGCATATGTATGGACCTGCATGGTGAAGACGCGTAGAGGCGAACCAGATCGACCGGTTCGGTTTAGGTACGTTGCTGATTTCAGAAACCGGTTGGATCCGCCGGTTCCTGAGACCTACCTTGGAAACTGTGTCGTATCCATCGTTTTAGATGAATACAAGGCGAAGATGTTTTTGGGAGAAGATGGTTTCGTTAATGGCGTCAAGATTCTAAGCGATTCGGTCAAAGGTTGCGCGGTTCAAGAGGGGTTGAGTCAATATGGGAGCAGTACGAGGAAGGAAAAAAGAACTTCAAGATGGGTACACAGGTGTTATCTGTTAGCGGGTCTAACCAGTTTTGGATATACGGGTCAGATTTCGGGTGGGGAAGACCCGTTAATACGGAGATTATGTCCATTTATGGGAACAATCAGATTTCTATGTCGGCAAGGAGGGATGGAACTGGTGGCGTGGAGATTGGCGTCTCTTTGAAGAAACGTGAGATGGATGTTGTCCTTCTTTTTTCACAAATGGACTAGACAACTGAGTAAAATTGATCCCGACTATGCATATTTCTTAATTGCTATACTATGGTGTTCTGATTGATTATATATATATCAATACCATTAAAAGGGGATCATTCCCATTTTTTACCCTTAATGAAATACTTAAGTTTTTCAATTTTGACCTTACTTTTATGAACAAATTAAAATTATCATTAATGGCATTATTGTCATTCGAAATTTGGGCTTATCATTAAATTTAAATGGACTTTGATTTGGACGTATTAGTTTCACCGCCACTTTTAAAACAAGAGAATTATATACTTAAATGAAATCTACAATCGGGCTTAAATAATTAACTTCTTTGGGCTTATATAACTACAACAATATACTTAGATAAAACCTAAATTCATGCTTAAGGATTATGATGTTACCTTGATTTACACGTACCTTTGATTTAAGCAAGCGAATATACCCCATTATTAATACCCGTTTATAATCTAAAACGAAGGTACACCCAGGATATTATTCCAAATTTATAATCAGAATATTCTTCTAACTCAACAATATTTGCGATATCAAACTGTTTTGGTAATCTGAGAAGCGTAGCCTATAAACTTTTGATAGCCAAATCTGTTAATTAATCAAATGGGTTATGTTTATTTATAATCCATTTCATAGCCTATAAACATTTTTGATAATAACAAATAAATTAAAATCTCCAATAATTTAAAAAGTAATATTAGATATTGAAATTTTCTAACTAAATGATTTTAAGACTTTATCATAAAACTAAAAAAAAATTGGACAGCTTTATATGTCTAAAAATACAACCATTCTTTAACTTATTTACAAACATAAAACGGTTGTGTGAGACATTTTAAAAAACACAATTTCTTCATACTGTACAAACTATAAAGTTTCTTATTCTATATAATCAAATCATATGACTTATATTTAATTTATAGAAATATTCAACTATTCATATATCCACCATTTTTATATAACTAAGTAACAAATAACTGACCCGCATAATTGAAAATTGATCATGTGACATTTTATATAATCAAAATAAAAGATTTATCGATCTATTTGTTGATAAAACAACAAAAATAGAACCCGCGCTTTTTAAGCGCGGGTCAAAAATCTAGTGGTGGATTATATAAACGGTAACTAGTAATTGTCGAGAGATTTTTTTTTTGAGAAACGGTAACTAGTAATTGTCGAGAGATTGTCGAGAGATTTTTTTTTGGATACTCGAAAATTGTTGGGTAATGAGAGAATATCCCCAATCGGTCTTGATGGTATTGTAAAATTGTTGTCACCCATATATTCTCTTTCATACCAGAATTGGACGCATTAAATGATTGTCAAGATACTTCCTAATGGTACCGACACATGCTGGCTCCGGACGAATTACCTCAACTGGTAATACTTCAGACTCCGGTCTGAGAGGTCACGAGTTCGAATCTCGGACGGAGAGGGGTGTCCAGGACCATAATGGTATAGACACAGGCTGGCTCCGGGCCTAGGAGGGGATTAGGGCCGAAGGCCCGAACCCCGCCTGGTTAAAAAAAAAAAAAAAAAAGATACTTCATAATGTGCATTTAGAAATAAATTTAACGGTAGCACACAAAAAGAAAAAGAAATAAATTATAAAGTTATTGCAATATTTAAAGTTAAATAACATTGGGTTTGACTCATTTTCTATGGCAATTCATTTTTATGCATGTAAAATTATTATATCTATGAAATATGATCAAATTACTTTTATTTCTTTGATTTATTTTTTATTTTTATAAAAAATTATTTCTTTGATTTATTTTGTCAAATGTATAAAGATATATGTTGACCAAATCTGATCGGAAATTGTTGTCACCATTTTCTCTATACATATATGGTTGTCACCATTTTCTCTATAATACGATTATGAAGAAGGTTTCAAGAGATTAAGGTATGACGACACCGTCTACACGGGGAGGCTTTTTGGTGCAACAACAAATCTGAAGATCGGGACCTCCATCTACACATTCTCTTACATAACTATTTTTGGCTTTGCAAAATGCTTTGCAACCCGAACATGCATTCACAAAGTTACATAGATCGTTCTCGTCATCGCTCGACGAGCTCACTTGTCCTGTCACTAATCAATAATGTAACCATATACCATCCCCTATATATTATTTGTGAAACATTACAACTTCTTTTTGTATCCACATGTCATCACTACGATGATTCTTAGAATTACTAGAGAAATATGTTGGTTCATCTAATTATATAATAAACGTTTTATTAAACTAACCATAAATTCATTATTAATGTCATTTATTATTTCCTTAAATAAAAATTACGGAATTGTCTAATGTGGGTAAAGTATATATGACAATTAATGATTTTGAATAATAAATATCTGATAAAAAAATGTATCTTCTATCAAATTTGTTTAATTTAAAACTATTAAAATAACTTAAAAAAAATAATAACCATATTATAAAAAAATTAGATTTTTCTGTATATTTTATATTTTGAATTTAAAAAAATGACTATAAATTACTAAAACTGTTAAAAGTCTCACATTCAAATTTTGCGATCCATGGTTTAAAATTTTTTTTTTGACAAAATACAAATGATTACAAAATCATATAAGTAAAAGTCTAATTTAATTTATCATAAAGATTTAAAATATATATGTATATATCATTCTAAATTAAACTATAAACCATATTGAATAAATAAATATTTTAGTTTCAAAATTTACTTTGAATAATTTTTTTGATAAAAGTTTTGAACTAACATTGATAATTTTTTTAAAATTATCAATTACTAAAGTTGTTAATCCCACAATGAAAATTTTGTTATCAGTAATTTAAAATTTTTGCTATTAAAGATACACATGATCAAAAAAACATATGAGTAGAAAGCATCATTTAAAAAAAAAAATAGACATTAATATTAAAAATATACTATGTATGTTAATATCATTTAAATTTAATTACATATCCTATCAAATTTTTAAAAAAATTATTTGGATTAATAAAATTGATTTATACATTCGCACCAATTTAATTATATATGTAATAGTTACTGAATTTAAATTATTCAATATATATTTATTATTTCATAATATGTAAGAACATATAATACATAAAATAATTTATATATATAATTTTTATTCCGCACAAGGTGCGGATCTTAATCTAGTATATTATTATTACTATAACTCAGTTTTTGTATTTACATGTATAAAAACGACTTACGTGAGATGAAAAGGAAGAAAATAGTTGATATCATAAGGAACAATGTCCCATAAACATGGGAAAGTTTCTTGATATTCATCATTTTCGTTAGATATTATATTAGTTTATGCATTTTTGGTTGTTTAAAGACTTTTGAAGAAGTTTTTGTGTGCTCCTTATATAGTTTTTGACGGGGCAGAAAAATTTACAATTAGTTAAACAAAAGCCAAGAGACCAATTTCTTTCCATACAATTTTATCTTGAATAGTCGTGGTAAAAATGTATCTTTCCAAAATTGCAACTATTTAATTTTTCGATCTTCTTATTGACTTGCTTTTTTGGAGGTCAACTATTGACTTGTTTATTGAGATCACTGTTCTAAAACGCGCTAGGCGTTCATTACGCGTTAGATGACTTTATAGCGTCTAGCCATATAGACAGACGTCTAAACGGGATATATACGGATATATACTTTTACACGAAATATAAGTATAAGATTAATATATATATATATATATATATTATTTTTGAAAAAAATTGAACATAAATATATTTTAAATCCAATTTTTATGTATAAGTATATAGTTTAACATATATAAATAGTTTTAAATTATAAAAATTAAAGCCATTTTAAATATATAAAGATGATAAATTTAAAATAATTTTGTAACAATTGTACTAATATCTACAATCATATACATAAAATAAGTCAAAATAATATAAATAATAACATTAATAAAATATAATAATAATATTAATAGTTTTTTGTTTGAATATTAATGCTTAAAGTCCGTCTAGACGTTCGTATAGACCGCATAATGTTCGCATAAACATTGTTATTCGCCCGAATTATATAAATCCGCATAAACACTGTATAACATAAAAATAGTACGGTAGACTACCGTATAGCGCCTAAACACCACGTATTTAGAACAATGATTGAGAGTATTGTTATTCAAAGTTCAAACTTTTTGTCAAGATTTAGAAGTTAGTTCATGTAAATTTGGATAACTAAAACCACAATGTTTCTTCCGTAGATGTTTTTGTCTGCTAAGAGCATCATTATCCCTGAAATTCTTTAAGAGTTTATTTTTTTCTTGTCTGATTAAAAAAGAAAAAGGAGAACCAATCGCGAGGCGCCACGTGTTAATGAAGTCCGCAAACAGTGTAATAAACGGACTAACAGCGTTCCTTAATTGATAACTTTTGTAACCGATATCTGTCCTGTTTATGGGCCCCCTTTTAAGAAACCCTTAAAATCCTGCGATAAAGATAAAAGCCTAAAAGCTAACTATGTTGACGTACTGTAACTTACTAGTAGTCAAAATATTAGTTGGCTTAGAAACCCAATTGAACAGATTTCCGGCTTAGAAACCAAATATTTTGATTTTTCTTCGGCGTTGGATTTGGACTTAGGTGAAGTCTGTTTTGTTCGTTGGTTTTATTAGGTTTATGTCTTGTATAATTTTAGTTGTGCGTTTATTTTTGTCTGGGTTCTGGGTTCTGGGTTCTGGTGATATTATTATGTATCAGTTAGCCTTTGATTTTTTTTGTCGTAGGTTGTTCAGTGTTTAGTGATATATAATCCATATATAGATCAAAAAAAATTAACATTAGAGTCGAATCAAATTTGACTGATAACTTTTTTTATAACTAAAGCTAATTAACAATATACGCGTGAGCTGTGTTACAAAAAGAAATAACGTATGATAATGTAATTCTATATTATACCATTTATTAAAAACCTGAAAAAGATCAAATTATCATAAAAATAAATAGAATAAGATGGTACATATACAAAGTTATACACTGATAAAGATATATTTATATATTTTCTTAGTTTTATACTATTTCCTTATAAATTATTATTACATCTTTTTTTCAATATTTTGTTTTTATTTCTGTTTGAATTATGTTAACTTTTACTCCGTCCGTTTCACAAAGAGTGTCACTTAGATACTTTTCACGTATATTAAGAAACTCGTTAAAATGCATTTGTGTTTTCATTAATATCACATATCTAACCAATAATATTTTAGATAAATCGATTTATTTATAAAATCAATGCATTTTACAATTAATTTTGAGTTGAAAGGTTGTATAAATTGCATTGATATTGTAGAATGACACTTTTTGTGAAACAAGAAAAATGAGCTAAAGTGACATTTAATATGAAACAGAGAGAATATCATTTAGATATTCATAAAAATTGTTTGGAATAAAATTTAGGGTTATTTTTAAGAATAGCTTCTACTTAAGCTATTTTCTCAAAAAAAATCTTTCTACGTAATTAAGCTAAGAGATGAGGTTCGACCTCTGAAAGATGATGTGTCGCTTTTTCAGCGACACCCCCAACACCGGAAAGCTTCAATTATTATGCTGCCGCGTCTCTGTTCTCCATTCCATTTAATTAACGAAGAAGAAACTTATGAACAAATTTCAGTCGCCAATGTCAATCGCAGTGTTAACATGGCTGTAAACTGAACAGTGATCATGTTAGATTATGAAACATAAAACTTTATATAAAAAGTTATTTGACGATAAGATTTAAGAATGTGACATTATTAGAAGAAAAATATGATGAAATGAATTTATGATGTTTATTCTATTCTTGTTAAATGTAAACTTTGACATTTTTATTTAATATAATACGATATAACCAAAATGGAACACATTCAATCTTATATTATGATTACGAAGAAGGAGCTTCAATGGGACCATAATATGATGGAGGCGGACTTTTTTTGCAACAACAATATATACGATCGGATTTGGAGTTTTCTTGTATACATAATGCTCCATAAGTTGACTCGCGCTCTGCTTTGCATTCAGAACATGCACTACAAGAAAAACGCGTTTTTATAGCGGACGAATAACGCTATCTAACAATAGGATAGCGGTTTGTTAAGCGTTGTATCATCGCCCGTCATAATAGGTCGAGGACATTAAATAGCGGTATTTCTTTGTGTTATCTTTTCTTCCGCTACGATAGCGCTTTTATTTCTGCAATTAAATATTATTTAATAGCGTCTTTTTACTGCTATTACTAATTTTATAAATAGCGTTTTCTGTTTGTTTTACTTAATTCTACTATAGCAGTTAACAAAGTGCAATGTATATATGTACTACTATAGCAGTTTCATTTGTGCTGTATATATAATGTTAATATATTTATATATTTTAATTTTTAATTTTTATATATTTATATTTTTAAATTTACACAAATTCGTTTTCTGGGATTTTGAAACAAAACATCAACTTATATAAATAAACATAAATTTCATAGATTCAACTTAAACAGATTACATAGTTGTTCACACTAAAGCAACATTGTAATCCTTAGAGATACACAATCTTATCATTTGGCCAAGCCACGGTGCCTCCTACTGCATCACCCATGAATTCGATTTCAGAGTTTGGCCTCCACACTCGAGCCCCATCGAACTCGGAAACCTCTACCCAAACCTTCGTAGCATTGGGACCTAAAGGAACGAAATGCACTTTCTCTGCTGGATCAGTTGAGAACACACGACCTAAAGCAACTCTCTGTCCTAAGTTATGACAGTCCAAGAGAGCAACCTTCTGTTTGCCACCTTTGTTGCTACTACTAGTGCTGTTACCACCACTCTAAAACCAAAAAAGACAAACACATTCACCACAATATCAACACCGGCAACCTAACAATTCAATATCTAATCACCTTCTAAGAATTTACAAACTTACCTGATTGGATATCTTGTTTGATTCAGTAGGTGAATGTTGATCAGTAGGCGAATTTTGATCAGGTAGTCTTATCTTATCTAGAGGCCACACTATTGTCCCATGTACTGCATCACCCATCTTTGTCATTTCAGGTGTAGGTCTCCAGATATAGGCATTAGGTTTAAAAACCATTTCGACTCTAAGAACTGCTGCATTCGGTCCCAGTGGAATTTGGTTGATGAGGTGAGTAGGTTCGGTTGTCAACAAGACACCCTCAGCTATCAACTCCTCTTCTATTTTCCAGTAATCAAATATTTTAACATTTTCTAAAGATGCAGCTACATCCTGAATCATGTAAAATATATTCACACATTTCATGAGTACATTAATGAATGATTATCAAACGTTGGAGGCCGGAATTTATTTACCTCTGACTCGTCGTTGTTGCCATTGTTTGAAATGTCAATGCCATCATCCAAGATGAGCTTCTCAGATTGCCATGCAATTTTGACTCCAACAGCCTGACTAAGCGATACACAAGTTGGAGTAGGTCTCCATATAGGTGCTGTTACGACTGATACAGACTTCACTATAACAGCAGCCGCATTAGGACCCAGTGGAATGCGACCAATCTTATATGTGGGCTCACTAGAGTAGAATTCTCCTTCAGCAACAACCAAATCATCATTCGAAACCCAATCCAGTATTTGGCACCTTATTCCTCCCCCTTTGCTCACATCGCTTATCTCAGAATTAGAATCAAATCCGTTTTTTTCCTATACCCAACAACCACAATCATTTTTGTTACAACCTTATACATATCAGAAGTTTGAATAATAAAACAAGAAGAATAACGAAGTTACCTTTTTACCAGCCAAGTCTTTAACCACATTTTGCAAATCTTGAACCTTGTTGATTAGTTCTGCTTGAGTTGCTTCAAGTTGCTTGACATGTGAATCTCTAGCATGTAAGAATGCCAACTTGGTTACAGTAACCCCTCGTCCCAACCCCCTAATTCTTCCTGGCTTATCTTTTCCTAGAACCTGAGTGACAGCATCTTCACCAATATTATCTGCTGAACTTGATTCCATTTCACTGTCAATTCTCTTTATCTTCTCCTGCAATTAAAAATTACACAAGTTATGTAAATTGTATTCTATAGCCAACAATATTATTGTTACAAGTAATCTTACTATTGTATCTGCAAATTCTTGACGAACGGGTGTTCCATCAGAATGTGTATGACCAGCGACCCAAACCTTAGTTCTAGTGACTAGCTTAGGATCATAACTGTTTTTTTTCTACAAGTTAAATAAAGTAGTTGTCATCAGATCTCATAAACCCAATAACACACCAATTATTATTTCAAATTGTAAAACATACCATCTCCTCTGCAAGCCGATTCATGCCTTTTCGACTAGTGGTGTGGGGAATTTGAGCCTTCCTGAGTTCCCTGTACAAATTACTTTGTTCCTACATAAACCAAATACCATTTTGTAATAAATGTTACTTACATAACCCAAATGTAAATACGCAAGACACAAAATGTTACCTGAAAAGCTGCAGTACATCTTCCTTTCACCCAATTGTTCCAAGCTGTTACCGATTGTATGTTGCTGGGTTTAATTATCTGTAGTTGCGCCTTGTTTTTTGCTGCTCTAACTATGGAAGAGAGTCTAGATTTAGAGGCCCTCCACAAACAACCCATCTGCTTAAAGACTACATCTTTTTGCCAGTCTTCTGTCAAGTTGAATTGTCCCTGTACATAATATTCATATTAATACTGAACTCGTGTGTATGTATATACATAGGTAACAGAATTACCTGTATTTCCTCCCACAGAGCGTCTTTTGTTTTCTCTTCCAGATGTCTCCAGTCATCTAGCAATACAGGCACATGCTCTCTCACAAGAGGACCAAGGAATGAGGACAGTGTCACTGATCCACGGCCAACATGCTCTCCCAAAGAATTGAACTCCACATCTACCTTGTCCTCTATATGTTTCGCCACTTTTCGCATTTTAGTTGGACCTCTAGTCTTCTTCACTTGGTTATCAGATTGCTGTGTTTGTGTCTCAGAGCTAGGAATGACTTCTTCTTCTTCGTCTTGTACATTTTCCTCGTCATGTTCTTCTTTAGCTGGTTGTGTTTCGTACTGATCATGTTCTTCGGGTGGTTGTGTTTCATCATCATCATTTTCTTCTTCGGCTTCTACAGTTTCTTGTTCTTGTTCCACTTCTTCTAAACCGGTATGTTGCTCGAGTTCGTCGTGCTGTGACTCCTGTTCCACATTCTTCTTCGGGCAATTCTTCTTCTGTTTCTTGGTAGTTAAAGACACCACAGGACTAACAGCAAGGCCTGCTTGACGTTTACTGCGACGCGCCTCCTCAGTAACAGCATTCTCGTTCATTGTATCAGTTTACCTGTTACAACAACAAACTTATTATTAATCTCAAAGAATAATACCCTCACAATCATTCCTAACACAAAAACTCTCGTCATCTGAAGCATGATCTCCGATATCTTCATCATGCTGGACTGGGCAAATTTCCTCTTCAGTCTCTAACTCATGATATCCTCTCGGAGGTGCTCTCATAACAACATACCAAGGAGAGCTGTCATCCTCTCTTGAGTAAAAAACTTGTTTAGCTTGAGAAGGCAGAATGTATGGATCATTAACAAATGCTGACTGGTTCGTGTGGAGATTCACAAGTGTAAAACCGCCTTCCTCTTTAACACCTTTCCCTTTATGTGCCCAACTACACTTAAACAGAGGCACCTGAAACATGTGGTAATCAAGCAATATGATTTCCTTTATGACTCCATAGTATGCTACCATGTCCGCCATTTGATTAGAATCTTTCGCACTAGCTCTGCACATGGAGAATGCTTCATTTGAAACCCCACAGTTCTGAGTCTTCCTTTTGACATCGCATGTCTGGTATCGATGTCCATTAACTATATATCCCTTGTAGGTGTGTGCGACATTCCTTGGTCCAAACGCAAGCCATCTGAGCCGCTGAGAATGATCCTTTGAGTTATTTGGTATCTAGCATGAACAGATCACATATCAATATCATTACCAGATCACATATCAATATCATTACCATTACCAGATCACATACCTTATCTTTTATCCATGTCGAAAACCTTTCTGTATGAGTTTTCCATAATATGGTACCATTTCTTGCACATCTTCCATCTTTTGCTTGAAATTCCTCTAAATGCATCCTGTAAAGGCAAAAATATCTTCATCTACAGTTATCTACACTGATAGTAAAACATAAAATATCTATATCCACACTTACTGAACATAAGGATCCATCACTGCAGTATTCATGAGGACATAACGATGAGCTACATCTCTCTCCTTATCAGTAAGTTTCACTTCTGTAGCGTTTTGCAGAGGGCGCCCTTCAAGTACATTATCATGTGCCTCTAAATCTTCATTTCTTGTCATTGGTTCCTCAACTGGTACCGATTTCTGTAAGAACTCCATACAAAATGCAAGACATTCACCAGCTAGATAACCCTCTGCCATACAAGCTTCAGGTCTTGCGAAATTCTTCACAAAAGCTTTCAGTGTCTTCATATACCTGCAAATCAAGATGGTTAAAATATTGAAATTTGCTTCATATAATAATTAAGCTTCTAATGAAAACAATATACTTACCTCTCAAATGGATACATCCACCTGAAGTGTACAGGGCCACCCAATCGTGCTTCTCTCGCCAGATGCAGTGGAAGGTGGAACATGATATCAAACAATGAAGGTGGAAAGAATCTCTCTAACTGGCACATTGTCTCCACAATCTCTGTTTCTAGAGCAAGTAGCTTCTCAGGATCAAGAACGCGTTGACAGATTCTGTTGAAGTAATTGCACATACGACTCACTGCAATCCGAGGTCTTTTTGGGAGTAAACCTCTCAACGCAACCGGAAACAGATTCTGCATAAGAACATGATGGTCATGTGACTTCATGCCGCCAATAGAAGGAGGATCCAGTGAGACACAATTGGATATATTTGCACAATATCCATCAGGGCCTCTGAAGTTGGATAATCTTCTGCAGAATTTTTTTTTTCTTCTTTAGAGAGCCAATACGCAGCTGGAGGCAGATAAGTTCTCTTCCCCCTTACTTGTGTATGTAAGCTGCTTCGAATACCCATATCTTCTAAATCCTTTCTCGCTTTCAGGCCATCCTTTGATTTGCAACTATTCATCAGAATAGACAACAGGGCATCGCTCACATTCTTCTCCACGTGCATCACGTCGATGTTATGCCTCACAGGCATATCCTACAAGAAATTTACAAGTATTTAGCATAAATAATATTAACAATTTCAGACTAATAAGGTAGGTTAAAGAAGGTAAATCAAATAAAATACCTTCCAATAAGGTAAGTCAAAGAAAATAGATTTTTTCTTCCACCGCCACATATCATGATCTTCTTCGTACTCCTCAGCTGAAACAACATCATCCTCATCTCCTTCACTCCTCTTTCTCTTACTCTTCTTAGGTAAGAGTTTTCCAAAATCGTTTTTAAAGTCCCTTATACTGTCTAATATTTCTGAACCGCTCTGAATCCTCTTTGCAGAACCAACCTCAACCGTATTGTCAAACCATCCTTTCTTTCGTCTGTATGGATGACTAGGCATGAGCCACCTCCTGTTCTTCATGTATACATGTTTACGACTGAACTTTAGCCACCTATGTGGTGTATCCTTCCCACAGACATTACACGCTTGCTTGCCCTTCACTTTACAACCAGCTAAAGTTCCTAAACCAGGGTAATCTGTGATACTCCACAGCAACATGGCTCTAAGAGTGAAACTCTCCTTCTTAAAGGCGTCATAAACTTGTATACCTTCTGTCCACAGTTCCTGCAAGTCTTCCATCTATGGTTGTAGATATACATCAATATTGTTGCTAGGTGCGGTTGGGCCAAGAATTAGCATGGTCAACATAATGTTCTCGGACCTCATACACTGCGTTGGAGACATATTGTAGTTGACCAAGAGAACAGGCCATGTGCTGTGGTTGGTGTTCTGGATCGAGAATGGATTCATGCCATCGGTTGAAATACCTAGTCTTAGGTTTCTTGCCTCAGCTGCGAACTCCGGCCATTTGTTGTTTATCTGCACCCAAGTCAACGAATCCACTGGATGTCGCATAGTTCCATCTTCAGAAGCATTAGTGGAGTGCCAACACAACTCCTCAGCCAACCGCTTTGATCTAAACATTCTCCTGAACCTGTCTTTGATCGGGAAAAACCTAAGCACCTTAGCAGGAACCCCTTTCTTCTCCTCATCAGATTGCTTATCCTTCTACCATCTTGATTCACTACATCTTGGACAGCTGACCGCATCTTCATACTGTTTTCTATATAAAATACAGTCATTCTTGCAGGCGTGGATGACGTAGTAGCCAAAACCAAACTGTTTCAGAAACTTCTTCATCTCATCAGTAGACTTAGGTAGCACATTTTCACCGGGAAGCATGTCATGAACCAAGGACAGTAGCTGATCAAAATAGTTCTCAGACATCCCACTCTTCACCTTTATCCTGTAAAGTCCCATGATTGCAGCAACTTTTGAAAATTTCTCACACTCCGGGTACAACGGAGTTTCTGCATCCTCTAACTTCTTTCTGAACTCAGCCTCTTCTGGACTGCCAGGCCCCTCAAACGCTCCTGCATTCTCTTGTTCAGCAGTCTCATTGCCTTCACTTGCCAAGAAAGTCGTTCTGAACAACTCGTAAGCCTCATTTTCAGATGAGTACACATCAGCTGACTTATCTGGTCTTGTCTCCCCGTGTTTTGTCCAAAACACACAACTCTTGTACTTCTGATCCATTCCTCTAATCACGAGGTGCTCCAAAACTGTCTCACAAGCTTGATGGCAGACATTGCGACAATCAACACAAGGGCAGAACATTTCAGCTGGATCTCCTAAACGTCTAGATGAAGAAGACACAAATTCACTAGCTCCTTTCTCATACTCAAGGCTATTCCTGTCATGTAGAACAAATGAGAATACAACATTCAGTCTACCAAATAAATGAGATCAACACAAAACAATTTCTAAAAGATAGTGAAGTGAAGTTAATACCTTGGTAACCAGACCCACGATTTATCCATGTTACCGCTCCGAGCAATTGTACATACAAGACGCTCACTTTATCAACCCAGAAAACCAAAACAGAACGAGTTTTGTAAATAAAAGATGATAGTGTCACTTGTTTTTACCTTTCGATAAAATCTCTTCAATTTTGCTTCGAGTCAGCTACAAAATAAGAGAATTGTGTTAAAATAGAAAGAAAAAAACTAAGTAAAAGAGAGATGAAAAGAAGAAAATGGACCTTAATCCGAAGATCTACAAACGAAATCCTTCCTGCAAAATAGTATACAGAAACGCATCAATTTACTATGCAATAACACTAGAACATATATAAGAAAAAGAAAATCGAAATATAATCTGATGGGTTAGTAAAAGCGAACTCACCTTCGACGGATTGGGAATGGATTACGACAAGAGAAGAGGAATTGAAAATGGATTCGACATTACGAGAAAGTCGATTCGAGATGAGAAAAGGTAAGAGCTTAGGAATTAAAAATGAAATTAGAAGTGATAGAGATTGAGATTGATTCTTTCCAGCACAAAAGAGGCAAGGAGATACGAGAGAGGGGGAAGATCATAACCCTAATAATTTGGGTTTTTTTTTCGACACTAATCTTGTTTAGGAGCCAAAATTTTACCAAGTGTCCCGGGTATAACCGCGAAACTCAACCATAACACTTTTAATCATTTATTGCTATTATACACTACTATTTCTTCTTTAAACATACACTTAATTTTTTTTTTTCAGTTCACAACTCTAACATAGCGTTTCGAAATATACAAACGCTATCTTTAAAACCCGCGTATATCAAGCATAACACAATTGAAAAAAAACGCTATTCCGGTCTGCTATTAAAATCTATTTTTCTTGTAGTGATGATGTGCTCAAACCCGAACATATGAGCATTTGATACGAACTTGCTTGTCCTGTATTTGATTTTCAAAAATGAAAATGTAACTATGCATTCAAAGATCATCACAATAATTCAGTTTGTATAAAGCTTATAAAACAAATGACTTACGTGACAAGAAAAACAAGAAAATGGTTGATATCAGAAGGAAAGATGCTCCAGCATGTGAAGATTTCTTGCTTTCCATTTTCCGTATATATGTAGTTTCTTTTTATAATAACTTTTGAGTTGGTTGTAGATGATTTTTAAAGTCTTGCATGCTCCTTAGTTAGTCCTTATATATAAAGTTTGGTCAAACAAACATTACAAAAATTAATGAAACAAAGTCGAGGCACAAATTTGTTTCCATACAATTCGGTTTGGGTCTTATTTAATTCTTGTTATATGGAAACCAATTATGCCCTTAATTAAACAACAAATTAAAGTAGTTACACAAATGATTTATAGAAATCACGAAATAATCTCGTTCCAGAACGACCAAACCCATAGGTGGACGCAAGATAAATACTTGTTATTTTCGATATAGTTGGTATTTGACTAGTTTTATGTGGGTAATAAAATTTGACTTGTAATTAATTTGTTAAAAAGAAGAATATTTATGAATTTTAGTATTTATTAAAATAACGGATTATAAAATAATTGTCTATTTAATTACTTGTTATTTATAAATACTTGCACATTATTTAATAATTATTTATATATTTTACATGTATAATATTTTTAGTATAGTCGATATCTTATTTTATAACTTCATTTTTTGTATCATAATTAGAGATGAGCACATCATAATTAGAGATGAACACATGGAAAATGTCCATTATTTTGGTTGCACTTGTTACTATATCCGTCCACTTTAAGTACTGAAGTATTTTTACACATACATGATTTGCTAATACGGCCAGAAAATACTAAATATCTGTCCAGATTTTATTTACTTACAGTTTGGTTTACATTGTTATTCTATTGAAAATAAAAAACTGAATATCACGAAACAAGTTTTTTATTTATAAAAAAGTTATTGGTAAGTGCTGTAGCTTTTATTTTTTGGCTTTAGAATAATAACTGTAGATTTTATTGTTGTAGCCGTAGATTAATTATTTCCAAAACACTAAATATAAAGCTTTAGAAAAATTGATTTCCAAAGCTATTTTGTTTTCTATTTTAGTTTTTATGGCTTTAGCTTTAAATTTTTTTTAAAGCATGATTGGTAAACCAAAGTGGATGCAGAAAAAAATGAGCCGTGGAAAGCACTCACATCACTTGCCAATCACCCCCTTGTAAAAAAGACTTATGGCTTTCCAATGTTTTAGTTATATAAACAATCAAACATGTTCTAGTTGGAATAGATTCAATTGCTAGTTATGAGATTGTTGTTTTTATGTTATACCGATTTTAGGGTTTGATCAAGATCATAGAATTCCATAATAATGGATTAGGGTTTTAGGGTTTGATCATAACGTTCTCAGATTAACGGTATACCTTAGTCTTTGTAGGGTTGAGCCGGACCACCTAGGAAGAACGGATGGACCTCGGATGCAAGACGGATGGTGTCTGATCGCTGATCGTCCGGGAACGTTCGCCGGCTGCACTCGTCTGCGAGCTGAAGCTGATTGTCGTCTGGTGCGAGCTGGTTGATCACGAACACGAGCTGGCTGATGATGTCAGGACACGAGCAGGGAACGCCAAGGAGTTGAGCTGATCGTCGAGGTGTGAGACGGACAGGAAACACCTTAGGGTTTAGGGTTTCGATTCCAATATTAGGGTTTCATAACTTCATATTAGAAACAAATAAACGGTGAACATCTCTTATATATCAAAATACAAGTCACATTATCAATCAAATTCTTCCACATAATATATGTATAATTTAAAGAAAAAATTAAAACACAATAATTTTAAAGAACAAAAAAACTGAATTACCGTTTCTCAAAACAACCCACTACGTCTGCACTACCATGGTCTTTCTTCCTCCCCAATCTTTTCTTTTTCGTATTCTTATAACTTTTAAATTCAACATTAGAGAGATAGACCAGTTCAAAATTTCCAATGGATTGAAAATATAATATTTATACTCTTCTTCTTCAATGCCAATACCCTAATTCACAATTGGAGCTGTATAGAATGTCATGAGCCACAACCGAATTCCCTTTTTGAGTAATCGGATCTCAGAAACTCAAATTTCAAAGTTACGCTATCAAACTCCTATGTGTAGTTTTTGCTTCATCGGAGCCTGTTTAGGGTGAAGAAGGTTTGAGAAACAATGGATATGGTGGATCCAAGTTACTGGATATTCTAACAATGTAAATAAACTTCACTGGTAAGATCAGGCGGAAAATGAGAAAGACGGAAAAGGAAAATAGAAAGCAGACGTAGTCATGTTGACATGGTACAATAGCAGTAACGAATTTTGATATTTTTTTCTCTATAATTTAATTGTTCAGATATTGAGTGAGTAAGTTGGATTTTGGTAGGGTTACAGGAATTTCAAGGGTTGAAAAGATTGAAAAGATCCAATGTTAGTGCTGCCATAGAAACGTTGATCAAATTCCAAGAGAGAACTAACAAAGGTATAAAGTAGCTACATGTTTCTCAAAAAAATTGTCCACTGCACTACATAATTTATTATTAGATGTTTGATGTTTTTTTTGGGGTGAATTAGCTAACTACACCTAACAATAACTCAAATTAGCTAAATACTCATCGATTAACATTAATGACTTTATTCATACACTTTAGGAAGCAAATAGCCTAAAATGACCTTGCCTTCTGACAAAGCAACATGTGAAAGCACAGAGTGTTAGGTTTGGAGAAGCGTGATCGAGGTTGTATGTCTGCAGGATTTCTCCTCCGTACGTTTTTTTTTCTGAGTTTTGAATCAATTTTATGGGGTTTCTTCTCATTTTAGTAGAAATTGAGTTTTCTATTTCACCTCTTCCGTTTTTCATTCAATTTTTTTTTAAAAAAAGATCGTAGATCCATAACAATGAGCTTATGGAGAAAGAAAATAAGGTAAATATTTTCTGTTTTTTTTACCACAAATCCTCTGTTGTCCCCCTTATCTCTTTATCTCATTATGTCCTATTCATTATTTAGTTTATCAAATAACAAACTATGTATCATTTTAACAAAACGTGTATCATTTTATAAAACATGTATCATTTAATAAAATATGTATCAAATAACAAACTATGTAACAACAAATTTATAAGCTAAAAACTAGATATCAAACAATGTACAATCTCAAAATAAATTGTCAAACCATTTATCAATTACACATAACAAATATCAGTTACATACAAGTTTTTGTAACAACTTACAAACCATTTACAAGTTCTTCGCATTATCTAACAAAATATGTATCATGTAACAAATCATTTAGCATATAACAAACCATTTATCAGTTTTTCCCACATCATCTAACAAAATATGTATCAGATAATAAATCATTTACCAAATAGCATACCACTTATCACATAATGTATTAATTCACAAACCATGTATCAAACCATTTATAAGCTAATAAATCATGTATCAAACCATGTATAAGCTGATAAACCATTAATCAAAACATTTATCAACTAACAAACTATGTATCGTTTAACGACAAATATTTTAAAACTTCTTACTAAATATTTATCCATTACCAGCTAACAGACAATGTATCAACTAAAGCTAATTACTTTTAACAGCTTACCATCCATTTATCAATTAGTGGCACTATGATTGTAACTGCTAACAAAACATGTAACTCATATGTAATATAAAATTAAGGTTCTGCTAAATTAAATAATATGGAGTAATTGAGCAAATAACGAATAAATTAAATGTTATCTAAAGAGAACAAAAAAACTTTGTGAACATACTTATCTCTTGCGGACGGTAACTATGGTGGTATATGTAATTTTTTGATGATAAAAGGAATTGATGGAAGATTAGTAGAGTTGAAATCAATGCTTTTGTGATATATGAGGATGAACAATAATATTGTGTAAACGGTAGCAAATATATATTTAAAAAGAGAATTTAATTTGATGAAGATTACAATTACAGAAAGTAGAGATGAAATGAGAAAACATAAAAAAAACAAGATAAGAAATAGAGAAGAGTTGATAAGAAACGTGAGGGGATAAGATGAGAGAGAAAAAATAGAAAAACAATATAAAAAAGAGAGAAGAATGTGTCAGTAGTCTGATGCAAACGCAGAGCTATGGAGGTAGGTTGGACAGGCTACAATCGAGGTAAAACGGGAATTAAAATAACATCGATCACTTCAGGTGTAGTCTCCTAATTAAGGTGTGTCTTATGGGCATAGAGGCCAATTATTCCTTTTTTTTTGGGGTGCAAATTTAGATGTTTGATATATCGATACACAACTAAAATTTATAAATATCAATTTAATAGATAAAAATAGGATAAAATTTTTCATTTTATAAACGATAATTGAATATATATATATATATATATATATATATATATATAATAGTTCATTGCTAATTACAAAATTAGTGAAAATATTTACATAATTTTTTAAAAAATTAAAATATTGTTAAAATATTTATCAACAGATTTTTTATAATAAGCTTTATATATATATATATCTGCTTTAACGAAATACATGTTAATTTTTATACATGTATTATATAGTTTGCTAGTGTTAACCCGTCTTACCAACATATTATATTTTTGAATATAAATATTTATAATTATGAAAATAAATTATATATAAATTTATTAATTTAAAATAATTTTACTTTAGCTCAATATAATAATTTTATTTTAATACGCTTGATTATGATTGTATAATAGATAAAAAATAGGATATAATTTTTATTTTTTATTTTATAAATGATAACTGAATTTATTAATGTATAATAATATTTCAAAACTAATTATGAAATTAGTGAAAATATTTATATATAATTTTTGAAAATTAAGATCTTGTTAAAATCTTTTCAAACAGATTTGTTAGATTTTTGAAAATATATATTTTTATATTTAAAATGAAAATATATCAAAAGATATTAAAATTAAAATAGTTCGATGATTCAATGTGTTATTAGTTTAAATAAAATATATTTAATAAAAAAAATTAAAGGATATTCTAAATTTAAAAAATCACACATGAAAAAAAATCATTACCTCTATTTTAATTGAATAGATTTAAATTATCATACATATATTTTATAAATTTATCTTGTTACCATTTTAAATATACAAATCCATAAAATTTAGTAACAAAAAATTCTCTAGTTAGGATATTTGTTTTGGATGCCTGAATTTCAAATTTTTAGAATATTATTGTTAGTTAACTGGAGTGAGAAAAAATAACCGGTAAAATCTCTAATTTTAAACCACATACCTAATGTCCAGCTTCCTTCTTCATTTTGTTCTGCAACATGTACGTAACATGCTTAAGTTAATCACATCAGCACATGAGAGTATTAACACATATAATCTGAAAATCTATGAGACTTTATTTCTTTCTCGGTTAAATCAACCATCAGTAAGAAACATAACATTGATAATTTGAGAAAACAAAGAGTGGTGGTAGATTCTCAGCAATAATTGTTGAGACTGGATATGATAAAAATTCTTAGAAAATCAAAACAATAATTTCTTCGTAAGAAAAGAATCACATTTGTATATGAGGAGCGCATGGAGTTCTTCTATAGCAGCATGTGTTACTATCTTTCTTTCTTTATTTTTTGATCAAACTCTCTTTCTTTCCATCTTCACTAATATGATCAATGACTGGAACAGATTTCTAGAATATAACTCAATCCCAAAGCTCGAGTTTAATCCCAACATCGTCTTGTCGTATGACGACCATAAGGTCAAGTTTAGTGAAATCAAGAATATTACGCAATCATCGATTTCACTGCTTATGGTCTTTTTGGTTCAAATGACAATGACGACGAACTTTGAGGAAATACCTAAAGGTTTTAATGAAATTTTGTATGATAAACACATGAAATAATTATTCCTAAGAGATGGTCTAAATTTTAAAAAAAAAAATCACGCATGAAAAAATTCATGATTTTTATTTTAATAGATAAGATTGATGAACAAACTTTATTATTTCCTGAGATTTTTTTTGTTCAAATATCAATTCTTACATAACGCAACAATACCAGAAAATCATACGTGGACTTTCCATGGTATCAAGCTTTTTTTGGTCTCCATATCAATAACGTTGAAGGGGCACAAGTTGAAGAGGTACTTTTTTGACAATGGAGATATTACCAGTTTCTTCCATATCAATGTCTCCAAAGTTCATTTCATCAGGCAATGCCCAATCGAAAAAGTAAAGCAAATTCATCAATCCTAGTTCCACAGTAGCAACCCCCATTGGCATCGCGGGACACATCCTCCGACCAGAACCAAACGGTAACAGCTCAAAATGTTGTCCTCTGAAATCTACAGAACTATCAATAAACCGTTCAGGGATGAAATCTCCGGGGTCAGTCCAACGCTCTGGGTCACGTCCGATTGTCCATACGTTAATTTGAATTTGCGTTTTCGGGGGAATATCGTAGCCTTGGATCTTGACATGAGACATTGTTTCTCTTGGGAGTATAAATGGAAGTGCTGGATGTAGTCTGAATGTTTCCTTGATTATGAGCGTCAAAAAATCAACTTTGCCTAGATCATCTTCAGTGATTATTTCCTTTTTGTCCCCAAGGGTGGTTCGAATCGTTTCCTGAGCTTTCTTCATTGCTCTAGGGTTTCTAACGAGTTCTGACATCGCCCAAATCATTGTTACAGCACTAGTATCTACCCCCGCGAGAAATAGATCCTAAAATCATTTAACAACATACATAAGATCGAGTTTAATTAATATTACCTGTTAATCTAATCATGTGGTTGAACACAAAACCAAGATTTTGAGGGTTTTACCATGAGGATAGCCTTGATATTATCAATATTGAGTTTGAAAGAATCTTCATTTCCTTGTTTATGGATCAAATCCAACAACAAGGAAACGATATCCGGGTCTTTCCTTCCTTCTAGTTTCAAGTGGTCATCAATCACATGCTGATAAAAAGCATCAAGCTCTTCAAAGACTTTGTTCATCTTCTTGTACCGTTGAAAGAACCAATCTAGGAATCTTCCAAGTGCACCAGGGAAGAAATCAGAGAAATTGAAAGTCCCTATAGCTTCTGCTGCTTCGGTGACAAGTTCTTCGATCCTTTCTTGATCGATAACAAAGCCATCTTCGTTGAAGTTCTGTCCTAAAGCTACTCTACAAATGATGCTTGCGGTGAGTGAGAAAATGGTTTTGCTTAAATCTAGAGGAGATTGTCTCAAAGCAGATTCAGACACTTTCTTCACCACAAGTCCAACCTCTTCCTCTCTGATATACCTAAACGATTGAACCCTCTTGAGGCTAAAAAGCTCGATCACCGCGAGTTTCCGCATTTCCCGCCAGTACGCACCGTATTCCGAAAGTGCGATGTCTTTGAAACCGTAAGTGAATTTTCCGGTCCCTACCGTCTTTGGTCGGCTGCAACATTCCAGGTCGTGAGTTTTGAGAACTGCTTCAGCTGCTTCACTCGATGAGATAACAACCACTGGAACCAACCCGAGACGGAGAAGCATCACTGGTCCGTATTTCATGGAGAGGTTATGAAAACATCTGTGAGGCAATCCTGCAAGATGGTGTAAGTTTCCAATGACTGGAAGACTTGAAGGGCTTGGAGGAAGGTTAAACTTTGAGTTTGTAATCTTTTTAAGAAAGTTTGATGATACGAGAGTAAAAACCAAAACCAAGAAGAAACAGAGCAAGATCCCCATTTTTAGAAAACTTTGTTTAGTAGAGTGATGACCGACGCTTCTGATATATAATAAAGGGCTCGATATTATACCAAAATAATAATAATAGAGGGCTATCGAGTAGGCCTACTCGATAGAGGCCGGACAATATAATATTTATATCTCCTATATATTATTTGTGAAACATTAAACTTTTTTTTAGTCACGGGTCATCACTAAGATGATTCTTAAAATTATTAGAGAAATATGTTGGTCCATCTAATTATATTATAAGTTTTTTATTAAACTAACCATAAATGTCATTTATTATTTCCTTAAATAAAGATTACGGAATTGCCTAATGTGACTAAAGTATATATGACAATTAATGATTTTGAATAATAAAGATCTGATAAAAAAATAATGTATCTTCTATCAAATTTGTTTAATTTTAAACTATTAAAATAATTTTAAAAAATCACAATAACCATATTATAAAAATTTAGATTTTTCTGTATATGTTAGATTTTGAATTTTAAAAAACGACTATAAATTACAAAAACTGTTAAAAGTCTCACATTCAAATTTTGAGATCCATGGTTTAAAATTTTTGTTATGACAAAATACAAATGATAACAAAATCATATAAATAAAAGACTAATTTAATTAATCATTAAGATTTAAAATATATATGTATATATATCACTCTAAATTAAACTATAAACCATATTGAATAAATAAATATTTTAATTTCAAAATTTACTTTGAATAATTTTTTTTGATAAAAGTTTTAAACTAACATTGATAAATTTTTTAAAATTATAAATTACTAAAATTATTAATCCCACAATGAAAATTTTGTTATCAGTAATTTAAAGTTTTTGCTATTAAAGATACACATGATAAGAAAAACATATGAGTAGAAAACATCATTTAATAGACATTAATATTAAAAATATACTATTTAAATTATGTTAATATAATTTAATTACATATCCTATCAAATTTAAAAAAAAAATTGTTTGGATTAATAAAATTGATTTATACGTTCGCACAAATTTAATTATATATGTAATAGTTACTGACTTTTAATTATTCAATATATATTTATTATTTCATAACATGTAAGAACATATAATACATAAAATAATTTATATATATAATGTTTATTCCGCGCAAGGCGCGGATCTTAATCTAGTTTAAATAGTATAATATGTATAATGTTTTAGCAAACGTGTTTGGTGCGCACACTTTTGACATTTTGTCTCTTGCAAAGAATTGTACCAAATATCTATGGTAGACTGAGGTGATATCCATGATAGAGGACCACTACACACTCTTCTAACGACCACTACACACTCTTCTAACGAATTCTTGTGGGAGATGAGGTCGATGACGAGGCTGTGGACAACCTTGTTCGCCTTATCCAAGAAGTTCATGTATTCAAGGACAACCTGGCGCGGTTGAGAGCTGAAAAGAAACAAAAAGAAAAAGAGGTGAAAGAGGAGAAGTATAGAGAGAGCAAAGCGCGGTCATGTATTTTTCAAGAATAATAAGTTGACTTAACATGCTTTTCATTCCGAAATGGCTTTAGGGTTTTGTTCCAGAATCATAAATTAACCAGTTTTCATCGATGCTTGTATATGTTTAGCTTTAATGTATACACTTCATCGCTAACCCTTTTCAAGGTAGTAAAAATTTGTTGTGGAGATTGTACATCCAACAAAGAGGTCAATCTCTAATAATCAAACTATCGCACAATTTTTCTATTTGCAAGTAATAATCAAAGCTGTCACTAACCTACCTAGCAACTGCCAATTGATGATGTAAAGTTCTTCATATTAAATTGTGCACATATGTTTATCTATCTCATAAGAGAACATGATTTAATTGGATTTCGAGAAGATAAAGTCGAAATTAGATTTGAAAGCACAGAATTAGAGACTTAAACTTGACAAATAAAGTTTCATATCTTCTCTGTGAGGATGAAGAAGAAAGAGGCAGAGGCAATAGAGATCACCTTCTCTTCTTTGACAACGACGTCTTTTATATTTTTTCACATATTTTCTTTGTTGTTTTTAATTTTATTTTCTTTTTAATTAATTCTACATGACACTTTAATTGGTGTAGAGAGTTGAGGTAAATTTAAGAGTTCACCACAAGGGGGTGAATCCAAGTTTCACCCCCTAGGATGAACCTTTAAATTAACTCCACCCTTTATGACCAATCAAAGTGACAAATAGATTATTAATTAAAAAATATTAAATTAAATAAAAAATAGCTACAAAAAATAAAACACTAATTTTAACGACGCTAACACTTCCAGCTAAACCCTAAACCCTATACCCTAAATTCTAAACCCAAATCCAAACCCCTAAACCTAAACCCTATACCCTAAACCCTAATCTTAGACCCTAAACCCAAATTATATACCCTGAACCCAAAAACTAGACTATAAACCTAAACTATATACCCTAAACCCAAGTCCTAGACCCTAAACCCAAACCGTAAACCTTAAACCTAAATTATATATCCTAAACCCTAATCCTAGACCCTAAACCCAAATTATATACCTTAAACCCAAGGATATATAATTTGGGTTTAAGGTTTACGGTTTAGGTTTAGGGTCTAGGACTTGGGTTTAGGGTATATAGTTTAGGTTTATAGTCTAGTTTTTGGGTTCAGGGTATATAATTTGGGTTTAGGGTGTAGGATTAGGGTTTAGGGTATAGGGTTTAGGTTTAGGGGTTTGGATTTGGGTTTAGAATTTAGAATTTACGGTATAGGGTTTAGAATTTAAGATTTAGGGTTTAGGGTTTAGCTGGAAGCGTTAGCGTCGTTAAAATTAGTGTTTTTATTTTTTGTAGCTATTTTTTATTTAATTTAATATTTTTTTAATTTATTTGTCACTTTGATTGCTCATAAAAGGTATGGTTAATTTAAAGGTTCACCCTAGGGGGTGAACCTAATTTCTGTCCTATATTTTTATGTCGAGGTTAGATGTTTTTTTAATAATTAAAGCTTTATATAAATTAGTTCACCATGGAGTTATAAAATTAGACAATTGTATTTTCAAAAATAGTATGTCCTTCTAATTAAGAGAAGACATGACATGTATGTACAATCTAAGTTTATAAATTAAAATCTCGAACAAAGTTTAAGGTTAGGGTTTCGGCGAGAACAGAAGACGTTAGGTGCAAAAATCTGACGGCTAGGGTTTTGGGTGGTGATTTTAGGGTTTGGGTGAGGAAGTGCATGATGAGAATATGGAGGAGATCGGGGAGCATGGGAGACCGCCCGGAGATCCACCGGATGCTCCAGACTCTTGGGTGAAGAAGGTATTAGGGTGCAATGAAGGAGGGATGCCTGTACCGGAGGAGATTATGGACGAGTCTTTTGTGGAATCAAATCTGAAACTAGAGTTCCCGAATGGTGAGAATGGAGAACCGGTGATAACGATTGGAGAGGAGGTTTTGATTGCTATGAATGGTTTATGGAAGAGATGTATGATTGTTAAGTTCTGGGGGAGGAGTATCCCATTATTGAGCTTAACGAGAAGGCTGAAGGAGCTATGGAAACCTGCCGGATCAATGTTTGTGATAGATCTCCCGAAGAATTTTTTCATGGTTCGTTTTGGAGTAGAGGAGGAGTATATGAATGCGCTATCAGGTGGCCCATGGAGGGCTTTTGGGAGTTACCTAAGCATGGACGCCTGAGTTTGATCCGCTGAGGGATGAGATAGTTACGACACCTTGGGTTCGTTTAGCACATATCCCAGTTAATTTTTATCATAAAACGATACTGATGGGGATTGCCAAGGGGTTAGGAAAACCGATTAAGGTTGACTGCACCACGCTAAAAGTCGAAAGAGCTAGATTTGCGAGAATTTGTGTGGAGGTTAACCTTAATAAGCCATTGAAAGGGACAGTGATGATTAATGGTGAGAGGTATTGCGTATCATATGAAGGAATCTCGACGATCTGCTCGTCATGTGGTATGTATGGACATCTAGCCTATTCATGCCCACGTAAGGTACTGGAGGAAACTCCTATAAATGCGGTTCTTCCAGTGGACATGACACAAAAGAATACGGAGATTGCAGGTATGGATACAAATTTTATCTCAGTGAGACAGGCGAGGAAAGGGCAAACTCAGAATGGGCAGAGAGGAGTTACACTGCGGAGTAATGAAAGTAGGGAGATGGTAGGAAATAAGACGTTGATCGGTAGTAAAAGTCGGGGGGCTCGTCAAGAGAGTATGTCGGAGGAGATAAGGGTTTCGAATAGGTTTGGAGGGTTGAATGTGGAGGAGGATATGGAGGAACAAGTGGAGGAGAGTGGGAATAGAGAAGAGAATAAAGAAAATGAGAATACTACTAATATAGTTTCTGGAGGAGCAAGCAAAGAGACTGGGAAGGAATTCTCGTTTGGAAAGAATGAGAACAGAAGGAACCAACAACCAGCTCGATTGGGTCCAAAAGATAAGAAGATTAGCAACATGAGAGGTCCAAATCCTCCTAAGACCAAACTGAGAAATGTTGGGCCTATGCGGGGTTTGGTGTTTGGTCCAATAAGTGGGGAGAGTGGCCTGTCGGCGAGAGGGAAGAGACTACGAGTGGAGAAGGAAAATGTCGGCCGACCAGGTGGTGTTTTCGCAGGAGATGGGGAGTTAGACAGAAATGAGAAGAAATCTGGGCATGTGTACGATAAAAGCAACGCTCCGAAGCAACTTGCAGAGATGGAGAATCTGGAGTTGGATGAGGCAGAAGCTAGTGCGAGCCAAGGACGAGAAGTCCTGGAGAGTGTGGTGGCATAAAATTTTGCCCCGGTGATTCTATCTATTGATTATAAAGATCTGATGAAGTGCATTCTATGGAATTGCCAGGGGGCAAATAAACCCCAATTTCGAAGATCGATTAGATATTTGGTGAAAAAGTTCAAGACAGATATCCTTGCTGTTTTTGAAACTCATGCTGGTGGAGAAGCGGCAGGCCGGATTTGTCGTGGTCTAGGGTTTGAGAACTCGTTTCGGGTGGATGCGTGTGGCCAGAGTGGAGGTTTATGGCTGTTATGGAGGGAGGAGATTGGAGAGCTTGAAGTGGTCAAGTCATCGGATCAGTTTATACATGCTCGAATCGGGAATGGAGGAAAAGTGATTAATCTGATTGTTGTGTATGCGGCTCCTTCACCGAGCCGTAGAAGTGGCTTATGGGCTGCTTTAGAAGACGTTTTGCGTAATGCGGAGGGTCCGGTGTTCGTTGGGGGAGACTTTAATACAATAGTGAGGATAGATGAAAGGAGTGGTGGGAATGAGAGATTGTCTGAGGATTCTCTAAAGTTTGGTGATTGGATAAATGATATGTCACTGATTGATATGGGATTTCATGGCAATCAATTCACATGGAAAAGAGGGAAAACTGAAAGCACATTTGTAGCGAAGAGGCTGGATAGAATATTATGTTGTGCCCAGTCTAGACTCAGGTGGCAGGAGGCAAGTGTGAGGCATTTACCTTTCTTAGCATCAGACCACGCTCCTTTGTATCTACAGCTCACACCGAGGTTAAGGGTGATGCACGTCGACGTCCATTTCGTTTTGAGGCGGCATGGCTACAACATAATGAGTTTCAAGACTTGCTAACAGCTTCATGGGATCGTGATATTGATACAAGAGAGGCTTTGCAGAGGTTGGAAGTGACACTCCGAAAGTGGAACAGAGAAGTTTTCGGAAATGTCCAAAGAAGGAAAGAGGACTTGTTGATGGAGATTACAGAGATACATGACAAAATTGAGCAAGACCTCTCTGATGAGATCTTGTTAAAGGAGGGAGAGCTATTAAAAGAACTTGAGATCGTCCTCGAGCAAGAAGAAGTGCTCTGGTTCCAAAAGTCGCGGGAGAAGTGGTGTGTTCATGGAGATAGAAATACCAAGTTCTTTCATATGTCGACAATCATTAGGAGAAAGAGAAATCGAGTGGAGATGCTAAAGAAAGATGAAACTCAGTGGGTATCTGATGCAAAAGAACTTGAAAAGCTAGCGGTAGATTATTTCGGAAAACTATATTCTCTGGAAGACGTGGATACAAACATACAAATGCTATTGGAGAGGAGATTTGTGGGGCTTACAAGACAAGAGAAAATGGATCTTGATAAAATGTTTTCTGCGGAGGAAGTAGAGAAAGCGGTGAGAGCTATGGGCAGCTTCAATGTACCAGGTCCGGATGGGTTTCAACCAGTTTTCTATCAGAGGTGCTGGGAGACAGTTGGTGCATCTGTGATCAGGTTTGTCCTTCTTTTCCTTGAGACGGAGAAGTTGCCGGAGAATACTAATTATGCACTCGTGGTGCAAATTCCGAAAGTGACGAAACCTGAGTATATTACTCAGTTTCGACCGATAAGTCTCTGAAACGTGTTGTTTAAAACTATCACGAAGGCCATGGTAGGGAGACTGAAGAGTATTATGCCTAAACTGATTGGTCATGCTCAGTCTAGTTTCATCCCGGGTAGATTGAGTGCGGATAACATTGTTGTGGTTCAGGAAGCTGTTCATTCGATGAAAAAGAAGCAAGGCCGCAAGGGTTGGATGCTGCTGAAACTAGATTTGGAGAAAGCATATGATAGGCTGCGTTGGGATTTTCTAGAAGATACACTAAGGGCTGCTGGTTTGTCTGAGAATTGGGTCAAGAGGATTATGGAATGTGTGTCTGGTCCATCAATGTGTATTTTGTGGAATGGGGAGAAATCTGAGCCGTTTAAGCCATCAAGAGGACAGCGACAAGGAGATCCACTCTCCCCGTACCTGTTTGTCTTATGCATGGAGATATTATGTCAACTGATTGAGAAAGCAGTGGAGGATAAAAGATGGAAACCGATAAGATTGTCGAGAGGTGGTCCACATCTATCTCACATTTGCTTCGCAGATGATCTAATCCTATTTGCAGAGGCATCGGTGACGCAGATTCGAGTGATCAGGAAAGTGTTGGAGAAGTTTTGTAAAGCCTCTGGTCAGAAAGTAAGCCTCCAGAAATCAAAGATTTTCTGGTATTGCATCAACAAAGGAGCTGGGAAAATACTTGGGGATGTCAATACTACAGAAAAGAATTAATAAAGATACTTTTGGGGAGGTACTGGAGAAAGTAGCTTCACGGCTAGCAGGATGGAAGAAACAAACATTAAGCCTTGCAGGAAGGGTAACATTGACAAAGTCGGTTCTGTCATCAATCCCGGTGCATACGATGAGTACGATTAGCATGCCAGTGGGTATACTGGAGAAGCTTGATAGCCTAGCGAGGAGCTTTGTGTGGGGAAGTGGACAACACTTAGTCTCCTGGGATAAAATATGCAAACCGAAGGCGGCCAGAGGTTTGGAGATCAGGGTGTCGAGAGAGATGAACAAAGCCTTGTTAGCTAAAGTGGGATGACATCTGTTACACGATACTAAGAGCTTATGGGCCAAAGTTTTACGAAGTAAGTACGGTGTGGGGGACATACATGACACAGATTGGATGGTAGGGAGTAGCTCTAGCTCGTCAACATGGAAAAGTGTGGTAATGGGGATAAGAGAAGTGGTTCTTGTGGGCCATAGGTGGGTCACTGGTAATGGGAGAAATATCAGGTTCTGGACGGATAGTTGGATAGCAGGCCAACCACTCATGACTGAAGTGATTGTAGGGCTTCCAGAAGGATATGAAGATATAACAGTTAGTGATATGTGGGGGGAAGGTGGAGGTTGGGATTTTGATAGAATTACCCCGTTGGTAACAACTGAAAGAAGACTAGAGCTTATGGCAGTAGTATTGGATACTGTTACTGGAGCAAAGGACCGTTTGGCATGGGGGCAGACTCCGAATGGGCAGTTTACGGTGAAGTCTGCATACGCCTTGCTTACAAGAGATGAGAATCCAAGACCGTAGATGGGGAGTTTCTTTCGATCTATGTGGCGCGTTGTAGCACCTGAGAGAGTTCGAATGTTCCTCTGGCTAGTGGCAAACCAAGCAATCATGACGAATGCAGAGAGACATAGAAGGCACTTGAGTGGGACTGACTTATGCCAGGTCTGCAGAGGAGGAATTGAGACTATAATACATGTGTTACGTGATTGTCCTGCGATAAAAAGTATATGGGAGAGATTTGTTCCGAGAACGAGAACGGATGCTTTCTTCAGAATGCAGTTACTGGAATGGTTATATAAGAACCTATGTGACAACAATGCAGGTGGTGGTATTCCGTGGGCTACAATATTCGCTTTGACTCTGTGGTGGGGATGGAAGTGGAGATGTGGAAATGTATTTGGTGATACCCGACTGTGGAGAGATAGAGTCAAGTTCTTACATGACTTGGCTAAGGGAGTTATAGCAGCGAATAGAGTAGAGAATACTCACATAAAGGAGAGACATATGGTTGAGATAATGGTGGGATGGAAGCCACCTTGTGTGGGGTGGATGAAACTGAACACGGACGGGGCATCACATGGGAACCCGGGGCCGGCGGCTGCAGGGGGAGCACTACGAAACGGAGAAGGCGAGTGGTGCAGTGGTTTTGCGATTAATATAGGTAGTTGTATGGCACCATTAGCGGAGTTATGGGGTGTGTACTATGATTTAGTGCTTGCTTGGGAGAAAGGGGAGAGAAGGCTGGAGGTAGAGGTCGATTCTATGATGGTGATGGAGTTTCTTACGATAGGGATTAGGGATACTCATCCGCTGTCTTTCCTGGTACGCTTGTGCCATGACTTCTTGACAAGGGACTGGCTGGTCCGATTCGTTCATGTGTATAGGGAAGCAAACCGCTTAGCTGGTGGTTTGGCTAACCTTGCATTTTCTCTTCCGTTTGGTTTTCATAGTTTTGTTGTGGCACCGATTGAGGTCGCTGTTTTAGATCATGGGGATGTTGCTGGACCGTTGCGGCCACGACAAACTCATCTTGTAAGCTGAAGTTTGGATTTTAAAAAAAAATAAATTGAGAGTCATTCTCCCGTATACCTAAAAAAAAATGTTTTAGTTGATGTGGAGAAGGAAAAAACTTTCCTGTCCCACATCTAACATGTATCAAAACAAAACTCCAAAACACTAGACAAATATATCATTTAACTAATTTACTTGTGGCATTAATAAAATATTTTATCGTAATTTAGAAAATGTTTTTGAGTAAAAACATGTAGCAAGACAGCGCCAAATAATTACAATTTTAATATTTGATACGTATTCTATATGCAAGTTATTTATAACATTAAACCAAAAAAAAAAATTTATAACAAATTATTTGATACTCGATTTAGTCGAGACTATTACCTGGTTTTATGAGTCAAAGATACTGAATAACAAATACAAAAAGCAACTATATCCAGCCCTAACAAAACCAGTAACACACAACACAGTCTTTAACATTACAACATACTCTATCTATGGATACTTCAAGACACATGTTGAAAAATTTTGTAATGACCCAATCCCACCATCTCCACTTCTTTCCCCAACCCCACCATTTTCACCTTCTTTTCCACCATCTCCACCTTCTTTCCCACCATCTCCATCTTCTATAATTCACAAATTAAGAAAGAGAGAGAGAGAGAGAAAAATAAGAAGAAGGGAGAAAGCTCACCTGAACTTGTCGCCGGAGCCACCACACGCCAGGACGTCATCAAGCTCGTCACCACCATCATCCGCAGCCAAAGGTAATCGGAAACCGCCATGTTTTTGAGTTAAGTTTCGGCCATTTCAGTAAATCGACAATAACTTTCTAACCGTGATGAATCTCGTGAATCCAAGACTATCATCGTGTTTTTCTCGTCGAGACGAATCCGTAGCCACCAAAAACGCCTCAATCAGAGTCCGGACGAAGCCGTACGAGCCCCCACAAGTTTCACCGACTGTGCGCATGTCATCCACGCGCCACCGCCGGAAATCGCCTCCGCCGTCACGCCGCCTTCGCCGCCGGTAAGCTCCGCCGGTGACCGACACCGGTGACTCGTCGGTGACTCGGTCAACTCGGCCGAGTCAACTCAGCGAGCCAACTCGGTTGACTCGGTTAACCGATCGGTTAGCCGGTTTAAATTGATTTCAAGTCGGTTAGGTTAAACCGGCCGGTTAAAATCAATTGAAAATCGGTTAGGAAAAACCGGATTAATTAATTAATTAATTAATTAATTAAATAATTAATCTTTGACCAGCGGGTTGACTTTTCCGTAAATATCCGTTTTAAACCGTTCGAAAGGCGTTCTGACTCGAAATTTCGATCTGATTTCAGATTTGGAGTCCATTTGAGCAGCTGGAGGTTATATATACCACTTCTGTTCATTACTAAGGTGAGGGCTACTCCGTTAATTCCCGAGCTAGTTTAGTACTACCATTATGGAAAGTTTAGTTTCGAAACATGGATCCGTCTCTTTGAATCGAGTCTGTTTGAGAGTCTTGCTTGCTCATTATTGATATTAATTGTTAAACTGGAAATAGGATAATAGAGGATTCAACGGTTGATTGAATTGATTGATGTTAAGCACTGTTATATATATATATTTGAGTCCAGGTGTTGAGATTGCGGGGCGCAGAAATGTCTGCGCTAGGCCGTGGGATTTGCGGGGTACAAAGACGTTTGTACTAGGCTGCATTTTTTGAGATTGCTGGGTACAGAGATATCTGTGCTAGGCCGTGGGATTTGCGGGGTACAAAGACGTTTGTACTAGGCCGCCTTGTTTGAGATTGCGGGGTGCAGAGATTTCTGCACTAGGCCGTGGATTTGCGGAGGGTACAGAGTGTGTAAGACCCGATCCCGGCCGACTAGGCCGCGGTCGATGCCTCACGTCGCTCAGTCCATACCCGGACCGAACCTCTAAAAATTTTGCCCTTTATTTAAAATATCGCCCATTGGCGAGGGCTAATTCAGATCTTAGCTCAAGACTACCTTAGTCATTCCCTAGCTTAGATCATTTCAACTTATGCACAGCGGAATAACATCTATCATCCATTGGACTAAATCCAATCTAACACTTGTCTGGTCAGATCACCTCAGCTACTGGTCAGTAACCACAACTGCCAACTAGCTCCAAGGTCGATCCTGAGCCTAGACCAAGTCATACAATCAGAGGTTCCATTCCCCTAACCATTCTAACTAAATCTATGCAACATTGCTAGATCATACCTTTGCCACATCCACAGAGCTTGTTAGCTCATCGGCCCAGCTACACTAGCTGAATGAACTCATAAACCAGCTGATCGAGCTGCGAGGTAGCCTTGCCCAGCTCCCCGTCCACTCGTCCAACTCCCTTATACCTGCATAAACTCTTCCCTTGGGTACTTAGTCATTCAGCCAACCATCCCCACAGACATAAGTAACCCTTGAGAAGTCTTCAACTTATGATACCAAGTCCAGCTCATGGACTAACAATGCCCATCAGATCCTGAGTCAATCAACCAGCCACCCCACATGACTCAGAACTGATGAGTCTTCATACTTCCTAATCAGTCATGGAACCATGTCCCACTGAACCTGATTAGTGTTGCTCTTACCACCGGTGCATCCTTTGATCAATCAGATCAGACACCTCGATCCATCATCCAAGGATCAGGTCGTCCATCCTTACCCATGATCAGATCACACACGGCCTGCCTTACCAACACCAAGGTTGATAACCAGCAATTCCTTATGATCAATATCATAAGTGACAATATGTTCCAGCACACAAACATATGATCAGATATCCTAACACAAGGATCTGACCCCAATATGCCCTCAGGTGCAATTTCGACCGCAAGCAAACCTGCTCCAAAACATAGCCAATGCTTTGCACATAGCTTACCAACCCAAGGTTGATAACTAACATTCCTTATGATCAATAATCATAAGTGACAAACATTTCACAATACACAAGCATATGATCCGATAACCTAACACAAGGATCTATCATTGCATGGCTGGTTCCATAACTAACCGATCATTTTCTCATTAAACCCAAATCTGGCCGATTTCAAATGTGATCCAAAAATCATTAGGATTCATGATAATTCATGATAAATCTTAACTAAGAGAATGGTCAAGTCAGAATTCCAAGAACCGATCTCGATCCTATAGATCTTGACCTAGAACAGCCCCACCGGCCACCTTGACCATCTCGAAATCAATTAGATAAAAATCCCCAAATACCATGATAATTCATTATAAATACCCACTAAGAAGAATCAATCATCAGATCCCCTCAAGCCCTTCAGGAACTATGAGATCCGATCATACCTTCCAAACCAAGGCCATGGAGGATTTCTCCTAACCGGCCAAGGCCATGGTTTAGTGTCATCAAGTCTGATCCAACAGACTACACCATAATCATTCATAATATATATATTCCTCAAGGACGTGCCATACTTGGCCATGATCAATTCCTCAGTCAACAGAATGGAATTCAAAAGGTAATCATAAAACCGGTTACCTTATACATGATCTGATTAGATCATGTGCCTTCCCTTATCATGGACGGCCATGCTCCTCCAGGGCACGCCTCCATCATTGTCCTATCACATACCTCCAGTATTGATAAGATCTATTCAAGGGTCGCACCAACTTCCCATCCATGGAACTTCCATGAAACCAGTTTCTACACTGCATCCGCCTTCAAGGCTGTCTTGGCCTGTAAGAGTGGAGTCTGGCCTTCTCCCTTCTCTCCTGGTTATTTGCGTGTGTTCCCAAGACACAGAGGAAGCCCAGGATGTGATCATCCATGATCAAACATCCTCACAGGGTCGTCCATCACTTCCCCCTTCAGTGCCCATGAAACTGCCTTTCTACACACATCTGCCCTTAAGGCTGTTCATGCCATTGAGAGTGGAGTCCGGCCTTCTCCCTTCCCTCCTGACCATTTGAGTGTGTTCCCAGGGCACAGAGGAAGCCTAGGACATGATCATCCATGATCAATCACCATCAAAGGGTCGTTCTCAACTCCCCTTGTGATTGCCCACAAAACTGCCTCTTTGCTGCCTTCACACCACTCTTGATCTTGGATGGAGCAATCCGACTCTCTCTCTCTTTTTCTCTGGTTTTCTTTGTGTTTCAGGGTGTAGAAGGAAGTCCCTGGTGTGCCTGCAAAGGCACGGACTTGCCTTCCTTATATAGGAGAAGGGGTGGTTACTTTTTGGTGGTTACTTTTTAACCACTCCATCCCTTCGGTTTCAATCCTGGCCATTGATTTAAATCAATGGTCCAGATCACACCCTTTCACCTCTGGCAGTTACCACACGGTTTGGAACTGTCAAAGCACTCCTGGACATGTCCAAAGCAAGCCCACACGGATTGCCCATGCTCCTGGCTCAATCCCAAGAGCCCACCAGCCCATCGGCACACACGGGTCACCCATGTGGCCCGGCCACTGTCCAGACCCGGCCCAACTGCCCATGACTTGAACACTCAGTCCAGCTGAGTTGAGCTGATCCCCAGCTGTCCCAGCTGAGTGAGCTAGTCCATCTAGCTCAGGGAGCTGACACACTCTTCAGTGAGCTACACTGAGCTGCACTACACTTTACCTAGCTGGTCGAGCTTGCTTACTGCATCGCCCAGCTGTTATACACTGTGTCCAGCTTGTTTCCTTTATCTTCTTCAATCCTTCTAAGTCCCTTGGTCAATTTCCAGACCTAGACTTAGTTTTCCCATGATCCATTCTGATCACTCACTTCATCGAGCTTCACCTGGATCTTGTCCAGCTACCAGCTCGCTTGTCCAGCTCCTTTGAGCTTGTCTCCTTCTTGGATTAGCTATGCCTTAGCTTCCTGATGCCCTTAACCTTACTTCCAGGCTATGACACGCTTGTCTTTGGGCCATATGACCATACTGGTGCATTTCCACGCACCGCAGTCCGTCCGGACGATCCTATCCAGAATCAGGGACATGACAAGTCTCCCCCACTTACGAAGGATTCGTCCTCGAATCCAGTGGTGTTAACCTCTTGTCTCATGACAAAGGTTCCATCCGAACTCCTTTGTACCCGGAACATGGAGCATGCTCGATTGGTTCTTTCTAACCAATTCATTGCATCTCCCACCTTGTTCCTTCTCACTGACCACGTCCTGGTCATCATATACACAACAAGTCTCCCCCACTTGATAGATATTTAACCCAAAATCTTATCAAGTGGTCCATCAAGCACCCATACAAAGACATGACTTGTGTCACTGACCCAACTCTCCAGGTTGGGGTCCTAGTAGACACCAAGTCTCTTACTCTCTGACCCTAGTCCATGACTAGATCATCTTCAGTCCCTAAGAACTTACTGCATACCCGAGTCTTAGTAGATTTACCCAATCTCCAAGCCACTCAATGTATCAGTCAAGTCTTAATGAACTCGTTCCAATCTTTAGGCCGCTTGTTGTACCACAAGTCCTAACAGATTGTTTTGTTTCCTTATGTCCTTACAGACACCAAGGGTTCATGATCACAGCCTAATCGTACTGGATCATCCCTTAACCGACCACAGCCTTTTCCAGCTTGGCCATATTGCGATCTTAGTCCCTACTAGACTAACCGCCTTATCTTTACTTCTGTCCATCACTGGACTTTGTCATATTTCGATCCTGGTCCATTTAGGACGTGATCATATTCCGGTCCTGGTCCACTGAAGGACTCGACCGTGCATTCCGACCATAGGTCCATCTCCGAGTAGGTCGTGTCCTGATCCTCGTCCCTTACCGGACTTGATCATATTACGGTTCTGGTCCACTCAGGGACTCAACCGTCTCAATCAATACACAGCCTGAAGCTACCATCTTTCTGTTTCACAAAAAGAACTGGTGCTCCCCAAGGCAATACACTAGGGCATATGAACCCCTTCTCAAGCAACTCCTCAAGTTGCTTCTTCAGCTCTGCCATCTGAGCTGGTGCCATTCTATATGGACTTTTAGATAATGGGGCCGTTCCAGGTTCCAATTCAATGATGAATGGGCCAGCCCTATCAGGGGGAATGCCCTGTAGTGCCCCAAACACATCCTGAAATTCCCGAACCAACGGTATACCCTCCGGGTCACAGGCCCCTACAACCTCATCAGTGTAAATGGTAGCCAAAAGGCCTCACAACCATTTCCAAGCATCCGTTCTATTGGACTGCTGAAACCACCAAAATACAAGAGGTTGGCTTGATTCCTTGGTACTTAATCGGGGTCCAAACTCGTTCTCAAGTTGCACCCTTCCCAGGTGACAATCTAGAGTTGCCCGATATTTTCCCAACCAGTCCATGCCCAAGATCACTTCATGATACTTGAGGGGGACCACAATCAGATCTATAGGCATCGGCCTATCCAAGATCACCACAATCAGATCTATAGGCATCGGCCTATCCAAGATCACCACAATCAGATCTATAGGCATCGGCCTATCCAAGATCACCACAATCAGATCTATAGGCATCGGCCTATCCAAGATCACCACAATCAGATCTATAGGCATCGGCCTATCCAAGATCACCACAATCAGATCTATAGGCATCGGCCTATCCAAGATCACCACAATCATTAAGTACTTAGATGAGTAGGATCTCGGTTTGATCACACATTTGGAAAATGTCCCATACCATTCTCCAAAGCATCACACATTTGTGAACGTCCCATACCATTCACAAAAGTGTTTATAGTATACCTCAATCCTCCTCATACTAAGATACTTAACATCGTGTTTCCAATTCCTCTTGGAATTGATCCATTCCATTCATTCAATCTTAAGGAATCCTACTTTGACTTACACTGAGTCCAAGCTGATCCATCTGATCACAAGCCCACTCATGTACTAGCCATGTAGCGTCTCCCTTAGACTAACATGAACATTGCATATGCTCACTTGTTTTGAACGGCCACCAAGGGATAACATTTACCTCCAAGAGAGTGCTGCACGTTTCTTTCAACCTAAGCCACTCTCTGGTCCATGTTACTTCCTTTGTCCAGGTCGTCCATACAAAGATCTTGCATTGCTCCATCATCCAATCCGTCCATTATTCCCAAATAACTAGATAAACTAACCTTTATGTTTTCAGGGTCTTGCCGTGGAAGAGTGTATCTTGGCTAAGCCGGCTCATCTTGGAACTTCCCCGTTCACAAGCATGAAACCCAAACTTACCTCAACCCTCACTTGGCTCACCACAACTAAGGTTCCAAGTCATCTCAGTTTTCAGAAATAATTCGGTTTGGAACTCAACATCTTTGAGCACTGTCCGTAACAGGATCAAGCATGCTCTGATACCAACTTGTAAGACCCGATCCCGGCCGACTAGGCCGCGGTCGATGCCTCACGTCGCTCAGTCCATACCCGGACCGAACCTCTAAAAATTTTGCCCTTTATTTAAAATATCGCCCATTGGCGAGGGCTAATTCAGATCTTAGCTCAAGACTACCTTAGTCATTCCCTAGCTTAGATCATTTCAACTTATGCACAGCGGAATAACATCTATCATCCATTGGACTAAATCCAATCTAACACTTGTCTGGTCAGATCACCTCAGCTACTGGTCAGTAACCACAACTGCCAACTAGCTCCAAGGTCGATCCTGAGCCTAGACCAAGTCATACAATCAGAGGTTCCATTCCCCTAACCATTCTAACTAGATCTATGCAACATTGCTAGATCATACCTTTGCCACATCCACGGAGCTTGTTAGCTCATCGGCCCAGCTACACTAGCTGAATGAACTCATAAACCAGCTGATCGAGCTGCGAGGTAGCCTTGCCCAGCTCCCCGTCCACTCGTCCAACTCCCTTATACCTGCATAAACTCTTCCCTTGGGTACTTAGTCATTCAGCCAACCATCCCCACAGACATAAGTAACCCTTGAGAAGTCTTCAACTTATGATACCAAGTCCAGCTCATGGACTAACAATGCCCATCAGATCCTGAGTCAATCAACCAACCACCCCACATGACTCAGAACTGATGAGTCTTCATACTTCCTAATCAGTCATGGAACCATGTCCCACTGAACCTGATTAGTGTTGCTCTTACCACCGGTGCATCCTTTGATCAATCAGATCAGACACCTTGATCCATCATCCAAGGATCAGGTCGTCCATCCTTACCCATGATCAGATCACACACGGCCTGCCTTACCAACACCAAGGTTGATAACCAGCAATTCCTTATGATCAATATCATAAGTGACAATATGTTCCAGCACACAAACATATGATCAGATATCCTAACACAAGGATCTGACCCCAATATGCCCTCAGGTGCAATTTCGACCGCAAGCAAACCTGCTCCAAAACATAGCCAATGCTTTGCACATAGCTTACCAACCCAAGGTTGATAACTAACATTCCTTATGATCAATAATCATAAGTGACAAACATTTCACAATACACAAGCATATGATCCGATAACCTAACACAAGGATCTATCATTGCATGGCTGGTTCCATAACTAACCGATCATTTTCTCATTAAACCCAAATCTGGCCGATTTCAAATGTGATCCAAAAATCAATTAAAATTCATGACAATTCATGATAAATCATAACTAAGAGAATGGTCCAATCGGATTTCCCAGAACCGGCCTCCAGCCCCTAGATCTCGGCCAAGATCAACCAAACCGGCCCGAGGGACCATCTCTAAATCAATCCCTAAAAACTCATTAGGATTCATGATAATTCATGATAAATCTTAACTAAGAGAATGGTCAAGTCAGAATTCCAAGAACCGATCTCGATCCTATAGATCTTGACCTAGAACAGCCCCACCGGCCACCTTGACCATCTCGAAATCAATTAGATAAAAATCCCCAAATACCATGATAATTCATTATAAATACCCACTAAGAAGAATCAATCATCAGATCCCCTCAAGCCCTTCAGGAACTATGAGATCCGATCATACCTTCCAAACCAAGGCCATGGAGGATTTCTCCTAACCGGCCAAGGCCATGGTTTAGTGTCATCAAGTCTGATCCAACAGACTACACCATAATCATTCATAATATATATATTCCTCAAGGACGTGCCATACTTGGCCATGATCAATTCCTCAGTCAACAGAATGGAATTCAAAAGGTAATCATAAAACCGGTTACCTTATACATGATCTGATTAGATCATGTGCCTTCCCTTATCATGGACGGTCATGCTCCTCCAGGGCACGCCTCCATCATTGTCCTATCACATACCTCCAGTATTGATAAGATCTATTCAAGGGTCGCACCAACTTCCCATCCATGGAACTTCCATGAAACCAGTTTCTACACTGCATCCGCCTTCAAGGCTGTCTTGGCCTGTAAGAGTGGAGTCTGGCCTTCTCCCTTCTCTCCTGGTTATTTGCGTGTGTTCCCAAGACACAGAGGAAGCCCAGGATGTGATCATCCATGATCAAACATCCTCACAGGGTCGTCCATCACTTCCCCCTTCAGTGCCCATGAAACTGCCTTTCTACACACATCTGCCCTTAAGGCTGTTCATGCCATTGAGAGTGGAGTCCGGCCTTCTCCCTTCCCTCCTAACCATTTGAGTGTGTTCCCAGGGCACAGAGGAAGCCTAGGACATGATCATCCATGATCAATCACCATCAAAGGGTCGTTCTCAACTCCCCTTGTGATTGCCCACAAAACTGCCTCTTTGCTGCCTTCACACCACTCTTGATCTTGGATGGAGCAATCCGACTCTCTCTCTCTTTTTCTCTGGTTTTCTTTGTGTTTCAGGGTGTAGAAGGAAGTCCCTGGTGTGCCTGCAAAGGCACGGACTTGCCTTCCTTATATAGGAGAAGGGGTGGTTACTTTTTGGTGGTTACTTTTTAACCACTCCATCCCTTCGGTTTCAATCCTGGCCATTGATTTAAATCAATGGTCCAGATCACACCCTTTCACCTCTGGCAGTTACCACACGGTTTGTAACTGTCAAAGCACTCCTGGACATGTCCAAAGCAAGCCCACACGGATTTCCCATGCTCCTGGCTCAATCCCAAGAGCCCACCAGCCCATCGGCACACACGGGTCACCCATGTGGCCCGGCCACTGTCCAGACCCGGCCCAACTGCCCATGACTTGAACACTCAGTCCAGCTGAGTTGAGCTGATCCCCAGCTGTCCCAGCTGAGTGAGCTAGTCCATCTAGCTCAGGGAGCTGACACACTCTTCAGTGAGCTACACTGAGCTGCACTACACTTTACCTAGCTGGTCGAGCTTGCTTACTGCATCACCCAGCTGTTATACACTGTGTCCAGCTTGTTTCCTTTATCTTCTTCAATCCTTCTAAGTCCCTTGGTCAATTTCCAGACCTAGACTTAGTTTTCCCATGATCCATTCTGATCACTCACTTCATCGAGCTTCACCTGGATCTTGTCCAGCCACCAGCTCGCTTGTCCAGCTCCTTTGAGCTTGTCTCCTTCTTGGATTAGCTATGCCTTAGCTTCCTGATGCCCTTAACCTTACTTCCAGGCTATGACACGCTTGTCTTTGGGCCATATGACCATACTGGTGCATTTCCACGCACTGCAGTCCGTCCGGACGATCCTATCCAGAATCAGGGACATGACAGAGTGGACTACTGTACTTACGACGCTTGTAGAATATATTCATATATATATATCCTCATGAAGGAAATGCGGTATGATATCATCGCATTGGTTGTAGCATGTCTAGAGGACTATTTACGGAAAAGTCAATCAACATATGTCTAGAGGACTAGACATGCTACAACCAATGCGATGATATCATACAGCATTTCCTTCATAAGGATATATATATATATATGAATATATTCTACAAGCGTCGTAAGTACAGTAGTCCACTCTGTACCCTCCGCAAATCCACGGCCTAGTGCAGAAATCTCTGCACCCCGCAATCTCAAACAAGGCGGCCTAGTACAAACGTCTTTGTACCCCGCAAATCCCACGGCCTAGCACAGATATCTCTGTACCCAGCAATCTCAAACAATGCAGCCTAGTACAAACGTCTTTGTACCCCACAAATCCCACGGCCTAGCGCACACATTTCTGCGCCCCGCAATCTCAACACCTGGACTCAAATATATATATATAACAGTGCTTAACATCAATCAATTCAATCAACCGTTGAATCCTTTATTATCCTATTTCCAGTTTAACAATTAATATCAATAATGAGCAAGCAAGACTCTCAAACAGACACGATTCAAAGAGACGGATCCATGTTTCGAAACTAAACTTTCCATAATGGTAGTACTAAACTAGCTCGGGATTTAACGGAGTAGCCCTCACCTTAGCAATGAAGAGAAGTGGTATATATAACCTCCAGCTGCTCAAATGGACTCCAAATCTGAAATCAGATCGAAATTTCGAGTCAGAACACCTTTCGAACGGTTTAAAACGGATATTTACGGAAAAGTCAACCCGCCGGTTAAAGATTAATTATTTAATTAATTAATTAATTAATTAATCCGGTTTTTCTTAACCGATTTCCAATTGATTTTAACCGACCGGTTTAACCTAACCGAATTGAAATCAATTTAAACCGGCTAACCGATCGGTTAACCGAGTCAACCGAGTTGGCTAGCTGAGTTGACTCGGCCGAGTTGACCGAGTCACCGACGAGTCACCGGTGTCGGTCACCGGCGGAGCTTACCGGCGGCGAAGGCGGCGCGACGGCGGAGGCGATTTCCGGCGGTGGCGCGTGGACGACATGCGCACAGTCGGCGAAACTTGCGGGGGCGCGTACGGCTTCGTCCGGACTCCGATTGAGGCGTTTTTGGTGGCTACAGATTTGTCTCGACGAGAAGAACACGATGATAGTCTTGGATTCACGAGATTCATCACGGTCAGAAAGTTATTGTCGATTTACTGAAATGGCCGAAACTTAACTCAAAAACATGGCGGTTTCCGATTACCTTTGGTTGATGGTGGTGACGAGCTTGACGACATCCTGGCGTGTGGTGGCTCCAGCGACAAGTTCAGGTGAGCTTTCTCCCTTCTTCTTCTTTTTTTCTCTCTCTCTCTCTCTCTCTCTTTCTCTCTCTCTTTCTTAATTTTTGAATTATAGAAGATGGAGATGGTGGGAAAGAAAGTGGAGATGGTGGAAAAGAAGGTGAAAATGGTGGGGTTGGGGAAAGAAGTGGAGATGGTGGGATTGGGTCATTACAATTCTCCCCCACTTATAAGGAATTCGTCCCCGAATTTATGTCATAAGCTGACGTGCCCAATGTCATCATAACAAAACCTCGAATACTAATCCTCGCTCGGGCTTCAAGGTCTCCTCCTGTGTCTTATATCTTTCCCAACGAACTCGAACAAACACGGTCGACATTCCCCGAACTGTTTTCACTTGATGATCCAAAATCTCCAATAGATGATAAGGTCCATAAAACTTTCTGAAGTCACTTGACGTCTACTGCAAAATAATTATAGCGCCTTCTTTACTTTTGCAATGTTGTCATATAAACCAAGTCCTAGAAGGCTGATATACTGCTGATAAAGGAACTGCAAGCAACTAATCCATTCCACTCCAGTTAAGGATACAATTCCATGTGTCTCGGTTTAAGCTCATTTATCTTCTGAGTCTTAGGTCCCTCCTGAAATGTCCTTATTTTTCAGGTATATTAGGTGCTCATATGTAGCTCTGAATCCTTACGGTGCTTAGCTGCATAAATCCTCTGACGTCATGGGCTTCCGAAAGCCAATCCTTGAGCATGTCCTTTGCTTTACCGTCTCTTGAACCATTAATAGTTTTAACTCATATTGCTACCACACTTTCGTCCAACATAGTGGTATACTATAAGGTCTACCATAAATAACCCTCGTATTGTAATTTTTTTTTTCAATATTCAAAAGATAGTTATCGATGTAGGCAAACTCTGGTAAACGTAGATGCTTTCCGAAATTCCATCCCACGCAATCTCTGAACATATCTTTTAAGTTCTGAGTAGTCCTCTCTGACTGACAATATGTCAACGGGTGATAAGATGTACTCATATGATCTTTGTCCCAAGTGCCTTCCGAAAGGCTCTCTGAAATGTAGATGTGACTTCGATTCCCAATCCGATACAATGTTGACATCCATGAAACTTCTCAAACCCAATAATGTAGGTCTGCTCCAATTGATTAGCTCTGATTGTCTTCTTAATTACTTAGGAAATGGGCTGACTTGGTAAGTCTATCCATGACTACCCATGTGGCATCCTTTCCACATATGGTGATTTAAAATCCAATAACAATGTCCATAATCACCATGCCTCATTTCCACTCCGGCAAAAGCAAGCTCAAAAATAACATGATAGATAACTGATCCTCTGTCATAGCCATATAACATGTCTGGCACCGCGACGCAATGTAGTTACAAACATCTTCATACTACACCAATTATAGTTAACTCTTCATATTTTTGTACCCTTTGGTGTTCCCGATGGGTAGAGAAACACGAGTGATATGTTTGTTGTAAGATCCCTTTTCTTAACAGCTTATCGTCCACCACACAAACTTGGTTTCGGTACAAGTATATCCTGCTCAAAGCTGTATGATATCCAATACTCCCAATCTCGATCTGCTCAACCAAATCCATAATTCTAACTTGTGCTTGCGTATCCTCCATAGCAAAACTGCATGCTCCAAGCCTTAAGGCCATATGTCTTTCCTTTAACACTAACAACACACAATATGAGATTAGCAAGTGTCCCAATAATACATGAATCTCCTTGGTTCCTAAGATACAACTCATATGCCTACCCAAGTCATTTATCACCTGGTTGTCCTTACCAGATGGTATGCGATATCCAAACTATAGCCTGCTACGAACTCAATCCAATTGCAATGTCCAAGTACAAGTTTTAATGAATGAAGATAAATTTCATATTCTAATGATCCCAAAAAATCTCAACTTCATTCCCATACAATTATGATTTCCAAAACTATAACGCAACTACCACTGCAGCCACTCCAAATCATGAATAGGGTAGTGGGTCTCGTGAAGTCTCAACTGATGCGATGCATATGCAATGACCTGATCCTTATGTATCAATACACAATCCATAAATGCTCAACATGCTCCCTCTACTACAAAAATAAATCAAAGGGGTCGTCGATGAGTACAATCGCACACTTGTCCAAGTGGTCACGAAAGACATCATTTACAAACTTCATGAATGCTATCAGTGCATTTGTCGATCCAAAATGGTATCACCAAAAATCATAATATCCATAACGGAAATCTGCATTCCGTACATACTCCTCAGCTATAATAATCTGATGGTATCCTGATGCCAAGACAACCTTCGGGAACCATGATCCTCCATGCAGCTCATCTAAAAATTCATCAATACGATGGTTACCATGTTCAAGTCTATGTAGTCGATACAAAGCTTGAAACTCCCATCTTTCTTCCTTGCAAACAATGATGATGCTAACCACGGTAAAGTACTTGGTCTGATAAAACCCTTGTCTGATGAAACTTTAATATGCTCTTCCAACTTGGTCATCTCCGCTGGCGCTAATCAGTATAGAACTTGTGAAACCGGTGATGTCTGTGGTTCCAAATCAATCACAAGAGTGTATCCTCTGTCTGGTGGTGACCCTTCCTAAGGCCACAAAAAAAAATCCTCACACTCTGCAATAATCAGAAGATCATGCAGCTCATACTGTCCATCATCCTTAACTATTGAAATGGTCGCCAAAAATCCCTCTGCTCATATGTCCAATAACTCCTCAATATGTAGCATACATGCAGTAAAACTATGCTCCGTTCCAGGAATCTGAACTCTTTCCCTCATGCAATCCAACACTACTCGATGTCGTGACAGCCAATCCATCCCACGAATGATATCGTAAAACATAGCTCCATCTCTGACGAGTCTCCGAATAACTTGACTCCTCCAAGAATAATTGGTACGCCGCATTGAATATAAATAGCTCTCAACATCCTATGTCAGCTGTCCGAACTGACACATCTCTGAAACGATCAACAATGCCAAAAACTGGCAAACATACCAAGCATAACTCCAATATCACACAACGCAAGCTGCCACACCCCAAATCTAAAAGCGATCCACACGAGATTACAAACTAACCATGCCTCCAAGGCAGTCAATATATCATACACACAAATAACACATGCCAACTCATGGCTCACAACTCATACCACATAATCTCCAGTAACAAAAACTCGTTGAGCGATGACTTGAAGTTTGGGTGGTGGCAACAACGTCACACATCCACATGCGAACAATCTCCGAATACGCCTGACGAAACTGATACACACCTGAGCAATCCGTTCAACTGTGACATCATCATCCATATGTCGAACATCTGGCCGAAATCCTGTTAGCTAGAGAGCGGATGACGATGAGTAACTCATAGTCAGTAAAAAGACAATTAGATTAGAAAGGAGTGATACAGAACGGAAATGTGCGATTTATTTTCATTTTCAAAACTTCCAAATCCCCAAAATATTTTGAAATCGTTAAAAACCGTTTAAACCAAATAAAACCGAGTCTCCAAAATCGCCATCCCGGGTCGGAGCCGGGACGGAACCCGCTCTGATACCAAAATTTGACACCCCGATTTACATAATAAAATGTTACGATAAATAAATAGCTCTAATACCAAAATGTGACACCCGTCACTTTCGAAATATAATAAATAGATAAAAGCGGAAAAATAAAAGAATAACACAACCAAAATAATAATAATATCCTCCATCATAATATAAAGTCAATACGATGGCATAAGGCCCTAAGGCCCAATAACGATAACATCCAAAATAAAAAGTTCAACATAAACCGAAAGTCCGAAATACGAAATATCATAAACGATGGATAGAAGCCCAAAGGCCAAAAAGCGATAAAAACGATAAAAGTGATAGAAGTCCAAAGCTCGATAGTAGTAAAAGCCCAAAAGCCCAATAGCACCAGTCAGATAATCACTCTTGCTCGTAGGTTTCACCTGAAAGGGGAAAGAAGGAGGGGTGAGCAACAGGGGAATCGCCTAGTGAGGTATGGGATGCTAAACCGCAAACCACTGACTGAGTTCATAGCACTACTAAAATGTAGGCCTAGCTCTAGCATGAAACAAACACGGTGTCGATTACACCACACAGAACAATCAACATATGTCTAGAGGACTAGACATGCTACAACCAATGCGATGATATCATACCACATTTCCTTCATAAGGATATATATATATATGAATATATTCTACAAGCGTCGTAAGTACAGTAGTCCACTATGTACCCTCCGCAAAGCCACGGCCTAGTGCAGAAATCTCTGCACCCCGCAATCTCAAACAAGGCGGCCTAGTACAAACGTCTTTGTACCCCGCAAATCCCACGGCCTAGCATAGATATCTTTGTACCCCGCAATCTCAAACAATGCAGCCTAGTACAAACGTCTTTGTACCCCGCAAATCTCACGGCCTAGCGCAGACATTTCTGCGCCCCGCAATCTCAACACCTGGACTCAAATATATATATATATATATAACAGTGCTTAACATCAATCAATTCAATCAACCGTTGAATCCTCTATTATCCCATTTCTAGTTTAACAATTAATATCAATAATGAGCAAGCAAGACTCTCAAACAGACTCGATTCAAAGAGACGGATCCATGTTTCGAAACTAAACTTTCCATAATGGTAATACTAAACTAGCTCGGGATTTAACGGAGTAGCCCTCACCTTAGCAATGAAGAGAAGTGGTATATATAACCTCCAGCTGCTCAAATAGACTCCAAATCTGAAATCAGATCGAAATTTCGAGTCAGAACGCCTTTCGAACGGTTTAAAACGGATATTTACGGAAAAGTCAACCCGCTGGTCAAAGATTAATTATTTAATTAATTAATCAATTAATTAATTAATCCGGTTTTTACTAACCGATTTACAATTGATTTTAACCGACCGGTTTAACCTAACCGAATTGAAATCAATTTAAACCGGCTAACCGATTGGTTAACCGAGTCAACCGAGTTGGCTCGCTGAGTTGACTCGGCCGAGTTGACCAAGTCACCGGCGGAGCTTACCGGCGGCGAAGGTGGTGCGACGGTGGAGACGATTTCCGGCGGTGGCGCGTGGACGACATGCGCACAGTCGGCGAAACTTGCGGGGGCGCGTACGGCTTCGTCCGGACTCTGATTGAGGCGTTTTTGGTGGCTACGGATTCCTCTCGACGAGAAGAACACGATGATAGTCTTGGATTCACGAGATTCATCACGGTTAGAAAGTTATTGTCGATTTACTGAAACGGCCGAAACTTAACTCAAAAACATTGCGGTTTCCGATTACCTTTGGTTGCGGATGATGGTGGTGACGAGCTTGACGACGTCCTGGCGTGTGGTGGCTCCGGCGACAAGTTCAGGTGAGCTTTCTCCCTTCTTCTTCTTCTTCTCTCTCTCTCTTTCTTAATTTGTGAATTATAGAAGATGGAGATGGTGGGAAAGAAGGTGGAGATGGTAGAAAAGAAGGTGAAAATGGTGGGATTGGGGAAAGAAGTGGAGATGGTGGGATTGGGTCATTACAAATTTCTTTAAAGTTTGAACTAACAACATAGTATTATCAAAATAAAATTCCAAAGCAGACGAATAAAATATGAAAGTTTTCTTAGTTTAATAGTTAATCAAAAGTATCCATGAAAATAAAAACAAATACACTCTGTAATTTATTTATTATAATAGTTGTGGACCTGGTGACATATGGTTGTAATATTTTACAAAACATAACTTTTTTCTAAACATTATTTCTCTATTTAGTTTATTATAGGAAAGAACGAAAAACAGTCGCCTTAGTAAACTCACATTATGTGGATTACTTGGAAGAAGAGTCCAGTACGCGAACGGGAACAATGGGTATGGAATCCCACCACTCTTTCATTCTCCGGTTACTCTGATCGTTGCTCATGCGTTTCCCGATACTTGATGTCATTACAAAGCAGTATATTGTACCAAATATGATGACCAGCTTGAACGGTACCACCGCAAAGAAGCTTGCCAAAGCTAACATCGACGCCATCACCATGTTTGCATGCTATGATCCAAGAGGAGTAAGAGAGAATACAATTTCTAAATAACAAAAACTATTATCGAATTACATATATTATATGGTAGTTACCTTGGTAGCCTTGGATGTATATATGGATCGCAACTTCATGATTGTGATGTTGACATGTTGCATCAACTGGTGAAGTCTTATCAAGCCATATTGAGCCGACACAATGCTCTCGGTCACTGTTTGGTCAGATTCGGTGCTCACTCTTACCTCATCCTCCTTTTTTGTATGTACCCTCTTTTGTCTATTCTGAGCCATTTTAACCACCAACCATATTAAGCAAGCAGCTATACCCTTGCCAACCCACTCCCTGTAACATCAATTTGTCTTCAGCATTAATACCATATACTACAAACAATTAGAATTCTAGATTAGAAGTTACTTTAAACTCACTTGTAGACGATTAAAATTGTTATGGCTAGAACAAAAAGCGTACGAGAAGGCCTTTCCCAATAAAGCACTTCCTGGAACCATGGCACTGCGTCTTGCAATGGCCTCATCAACTCCTGCTAGATGCATCATTATCGTTAGTTCAATACACCATAAAACAACTATTCATATTTTTCTTTTTTTTCGCCACCAAAATATATAATATGATTTGCCAAATCATTTTAATTGCTATTGTTCACTATGCTAACCCATCACAAAAATCTTTCTTACCATAAGAACTGCCACACTTTCAGTAATCCCTTCTTCTTCGAGTTCAGTTGTTGTAGCTTTAGCCTTTTCAATCTCCCTTTCCTCTTCTCTTGTTTGATTTACTGCACTTTCAAGAGAAGTAAGCATTTCTTCTTTATGATCAGTCTCTTTAACTATTTCCTTGCACTGAGCTTCTCCTTCTTCTTTTAATATGTTACCAAGCTGATCCATGTTTATACTCCTCAATATGGAGCTAGCACTACACGGGTTTTTGGTAGCACCCACCTTTATACTAATCTCTGCGAGCTCTTCTAGTACAAAGTCTCCCTTGGGAACTTCCTCAAACAAACTGAATATTAAAAACTTTTTTGGATCAGGGGGAGAAATTCTCAGCATTTCACGGGCTGCATGCAACCGTATGATTCCCAATATTGTTCTGGAATGGACTTCCCATATTTGTGAGGGAGCTTGAACATTGTTTTTCTTCAAGAACTGGTGCATTAATGTTATCTCCTTTACAAGCATAAGCCAATGATCTCGTCTTGTTGAGCTTGTCATCTCGGGAAACTCCAAGACAATTCCATCCTCACTAAAAATCCATCACGTTAAATTGTAACAATACATATATATATATATGTAGCTTAACACTATTTTAAACCATCCTTATGCAGAAATACTTACAAGTCGGGAGACTCGTAGACAATGGCCTTGTCAAAAAGAGGGGCACCCCAGGGACCAGTGGAAATAGGCTTTGCGGAACTGGCACCGTCTTTTGTAAGATCTATCTTAAGAGCATCTTCATAGTTTATAATTCCCGCGGCTTCGAAGTATAGTCCATAGTTTGTCAAAGTAAGCCTACCTACAACGACATTTTGATAAGAAACTTAGCAGCCATATGACTCCTAAGTTGACATACATAACAAAATAAATAATAGTAAAACCAAACCAGGCCAGCTTGTTTCTTTAATGTGGCGAACCACTCTTTGTGAAGCCATTGTTCCTTCAACATGCAATATAATCTCATCATCCGCCAATTCGACCCCTTTAGGCTTTGCTTGCTTTTGCAAATGTTTCATACACCTTAATATACAAAAATTGTATGAATAATAAATCAAGTTGAAGCAATTTGAAAGAAAAGAAAGAAAAAAACTGAAAGAAAAGAAAATATGGTTCATACTGAGCCTAAAAGTCTAAAACCCAAATATATATATAAGAATAGTTACTTGAGTATTTCCTTGACAAACATATCGTAAGCTGGGAAGTGAAGTTGGTGGCCAGTTGGAGCGGTTAGAGTCTCAAACGTGTATCTTCCATTGATGACATCCACATGGAGAGGAATGATTGAGGCCAAATACACAAATGCATCTTCACCCACACTTGGTTCATGATCAGCCTAATCAATGCACGCGAAGCAAAGGTTGAAAAGTTGATCACCGTCAAGTTTCAACACACAAGAATTTGCTTACAAGAAGCGGCATGATGTCTGAATAAAAAAGAGAAATGTCGTCTTGCTCCGGTGATAAGGTTGCTTGAATCCTCTTGTCTTCACTCTCCTTACCTACTGCTTCCTTTGAACACAAGTAATAAAGTAAACATGCATTAACAAACTCCAAATCCAAGAAACCAAGTGATTCAGAGTGTCAATGTTTAAAAAATAGGTACCTGATGAGAATCGTTGTCATCAGCATCAGGTTGTTGCCAGGCCAGCATCATATCGAACGTGAGACGTGTAAAAGAACCATCTTTGATTCTCTCAGGTATGTTTTGATCACAAACCCGAGTAGCCACCTTTGAGTTGCAAAATTCTACAAACTTCTTGGAGTAAGTACCTTCGTTTCCAGGCTTCCATTGACATTCAAACTCTTCCACCATTTCATCAATGGTTAACCCTAGCTCCCTTCAACATCAATCATAACAAACCATAATCATAATAAACCGGTTCTATTTTTTTTTCTCTTAAAACGAAATCAATCCTTAACCTTGTATCAGTTAAATCAAAACACAGATCTGTAAATAAAATAGCTAGGGAGAGAAGAAGTATATACCGTGAGCATCTAAGAACGACGTCGTTAGCAATGGAGGATAAGTGCTTCATCTTGCTCATCGTCTTTCTTCCTCTAGTGATTTGTTTTTCTTTCCGCATTCGGTTTTGGTGACATTGATAGAAAAAAAAAGAACTCGTTCACTGGCAACGTCTTCATGTGCCACGTGGCATTCCCATGCAAATAGGCGTGAATTGAGAATCATAAACAAACCGATGTCGTTTCAAGTGAAAGTGCCGAAAATTTATATTTCAAATATGGGCCTTTAAGAATAAATGGGCCGAAAATCAGCCGATGCTCCTCTATATAAACGAGTATTGACGAAAAAAATAGTTTTCTTTGTGAGCAAGAATGGCGGAGGAGGCGATTCTAGGGTTCCTGCAGAACAACGATGAAATCGCACATTCAGGTTACTTCGCGGCCGAGCACAACCTCGATCACGAAGAAGTTAAAAACGTCATCAAGAGCTTACAGGCTTTTCGCTACATCGAAGCTAAGGTACCACCAGTTCGCTCGCTACAGGGTGAGGATTTAGTGATTTAAGCATTGTCGCTAATGGTGATGTGCGTGCAGGTGCTTAAACGGGAATTTTTCGATTTGACTGATGAAGGGAAGAAATATGCGGCTGAAGGGTCGCCGGAGTTTCACTTTTTCTCGGCTGTTCCCGAGGAAGGTACCATATCCATGGATGATCTACAGGTACGGTTGCAATTCATGCTTCTTCCAATTTGTTTTAGCTTCAATGTGTAAACTTTGTTGTTGTTGTCTTTGTTTGTAGAGAATGCTAGATCCTTTTGTATTCGATGTTGGAAGTAAACAAGCTCCAAAGAAAAAGTGGGTTGCAATGGGACAGCAAGTCTCTAGAACGGTGATTTGACTTCTTATTCTTTATAGTATTGAATTTGGTTAGTCTCTATCATAAGCTCTGAGTAGCCATCTATCTTTTTGTAGGTTCAACATGTTGAAGATAAAGTGAAGGAGATGCTTTTACAAATACAGCAAGGACTGGTTTGTTTCAGAACTATTATTGAGAATTCTAAACCAGATTTGTATAATTTATGGTGACTAAGTTGGTTTTTCTCACCTTCAGGAACTTGACCAAGAAACTCTCAAATCTCTCAAATACAGGAAACTCATCATATTGACAGAGTAACTAACAGCGCTTTTCATATTTTTTTAAATTGTTTTCTTTAGTGAGACATTATTTAACGCTTCCCTCTCTTCTTCTTAGGAAATGGAGTGGCTATTCTGAAGTAAAGAAAGGTCCCAACTATGCTCCCAAAAGGAGGAGTTTGGCCACTGATTTGACTCGAGAAAATCTACAAAAGTATGTTGTAGTACCACTCCTTTTGTTTTCGACTTGTTAATTATATTGTTGGTATAGTGCAAATAAGAAAATAAATCATGCAGTTGGCAAGAGTTAGATTTCAAGGAGTATAACGTCAATGCTAAGGGACAGCCTGTTGATTCTGGGCATCTCCACCCCCTTCTAAAGGTACACTCAAATGTAAAAACCGAGCTGTTGGATGTCTTTACTTCAAGCTCGGTGTCTGTTTTATATAACTCACAAAGAAATAAATTTTACTTGATGGTGGTTACCTTTTCTCTTGCTGAAGTTTGAAATAAATTTTACCTGCCTATTAATTTTCTTATTCTTGTTCGTTTCAGGTGCGGAAGCAGTTCAAAGACATATTTTGTCAGATGGGGTGAGACTTTTACCACGTTACTAGTATTTTTTTTCAATTTTTCTTCTACCGGGGAATAATGATTTTACGGCTGCAGGTTTGAAGAGATGCCAACAAACAACTTTGTTGAGAGCAGGTATCTAAATCTCTCTTTTTATACTATCAATCTATCAAAGCAACTCATGCAACTATCAGCCTTTTGGATATCTTAAGCTTTTTGTGAGACAGAGGGAATTCTCTATTTCTCACGAACCTTTTTTTTTTTCCTCTGCCCTGTAGCTTCTGGAATTTTGATGCACTGTTCCAACCGCAGCAGCACCCTGCTCGTGACTCTCATGACACCTTCTTTCTGAAAGGTTCAATGCTTGAATCCTCAGTCACTTAGTTTGTCTCTGGAAATATCTGAATGTTGTGAATATCTGATTCTAACTCTTAATGTTAATATGTGAATATTTGATTGTAGCTCCTTCGATGACAAGGGAATTACCAGAAGATTATGTTGCAAGGGTGAAACAAGTTCATGAGTCTGGTGGATATGGATCGCGAGGGTAACAACTTGTTTTCGATGCTTACTAGTAAGTATAGTCAACTATAATTTTTAATCTCCCATTTCAATTCTGTACAGGTATAATTGTGAGTGGAAAAGAGAGGAAGCAAACAAAAATCTTCTCCGTACCCACACAACGGCGGTGTCGTCTAGGATGCTTTATGCACTCGCAAAGGTCTGAGTAAATTTTTACCTCATTTCAAATTTTCAGTGAACGTGAAGCATTTACAAGCTGTGCAACATTGTTTCTGTACTCATTTGATCGCTCTTTTTTTTTGTAGGGACCATTCACTCCGAAGAAGTACTTTTCAATAGACCGTGTCTTCAGAAACGAGGCTGTTGACAAAACCCATCTGGCAGAGTTCCATCAGATTGAAGGTAATTACACTAGCTAATGCGTTTTAAACATTTTGTAGAATTTCGTAGTCAGAGAATCATTAAAATACGCACCGTTATTTCCTATTTAAAAGTTTCTCTCACTTTCGCTCAGGTGTGGTCTGTGATCGTGGTCTTACATTGGGTGATCTCATTGGTGTATTACAAGAATTCTTCTCTCGATTAGGTCAGTGCTTTTTTTTAATTATTTCTGCCATTTGCTCTTTAATTTTGATGCTTCAGAGTCACTTACTAGATTGTGCACGCACTTACAGGGATGTCCAATCTACGTTTCAAGCCTGCATACAACCCATACACTGAACCAAGCATGGAGATTTTCAGGTACATTCAAACAAACCATCATCTCTAAAAAGGCCCTAATAAAAGAAACAGACATTGAAGATAAAACAGACATTGAAGATAATGTGTCTTCTGCTTTTTACCAGCTACCATGCAGGACTAGAGAAATGGGTAGAGATTGGAAACTCTGGCATGTTCAGACCTGAAATGCTACAACCAATGGGTCTTCCAGAGGATGTTCGAGTCATTGCATGGGGTCTCTCTCTTGAAAGGTACAATAGAAAGATAAAGACATTCATTGACATGTTTTTTCTTTATCACAGAAAGTTTGCTGATATTCTTTTCTGGTTTTGCTTCATTAAACAGACCAACAATGATCTTATACAAATGTGACAACATCCGCGAGCTGTTTGGACACAAGGTACCAGATCTTACTTAATACAATATATCTGAAGAAAAGTAATAATAATTCTCATGTGTTATGGTATACACAGGTGGATCTTAAAAAAGTTAAAGAGAATCCCATCTGTCGCATTGGAATCGAATCAGCTTGATTTTGGATACATGCCTAAGTGCAGAATCTATGATCCTGTAAATTTTACTTTTGTTTTCGTATATTATCAGCTGAAGATTATATTAACTTGTTTTTATAAGACAATTAAAGAATGAATATATTCGTTTTAATATTGTAAGACTGATTCGCACATTCGATAAGTTTATAATTATGTGTTTAGTGTACAGCTTTCATTTTACGAACTATCTATTATTCTCAGAGTAGTAGTCGGAGAAAGTAACCTCCTCATCGAAGATGGTCTCACCCTTGAGAATCCAATCCTCAGAGTATCTCTTCTCTCCCCTTTGTCTCTCACCCTCCTCTCAGATTCTTCATCAGTACAAGCCAGCATGTACATGAGCTTCAAGTTAACTCTGTTGTCAACCATAATGGTGTGTTGCTACTTCAGGTCTTTTAACCACTGGTCGGATTTTCTTGTAGATGCTATTGGTTAGTACAGAAGGAAAGTTGACTAACATATTTCCAATTGCCCTCATTAAGAATACCCATGTCCTGGAAAAATCTAACCTTAAAACAAGCACAAGAGAATCTAAAGCTTAAGAGAAGCTTGGAGGGAGGAGTGATATTGGAGACAAACAGAGCAAAAGAGAAGATACAATGCATTATCCTTAAAAAACAGCAAAATGGTCCCATGGTCTAGCGGTTAGGACATTAGACTCTGAATCTAGTAACCCGAGTTCAATTCTCGGTGGGACCTTATTTTTTGCTTTCTGGCGGGCCTTGTTTCAAATCCTAATTTATCTTATTTGGGTCCAACAAGGATGGATAGCATAAGGTCATAACCACCGGTTGTCTAAACTGGTTGGTTTTGTTTTCTTGTTATATCTAATTGTGGTTACTTGGAGATGAACAAGATTTCATTTTGCTCGTATAATAGTAGCAGACTGGTTTTTGTTGTTATATCTAATTGTGGTTACTTGGAGATGAAATATATTCAACAAATAAGATTCGTAAGAATGCTACAGTGACGCAATAAAAAAATGGCCTAGGCCTAACCATGAAGCTGAAGAAATCTTCCATAAGAATAGTATAGCCTTTTGTAAACAGTGTGCTACTTCAAATTGTCTAATTGTGATTACTCGCAGAGGAGTTATTATATATGTAAACACACAGATAACCAAAGATGCATTTCAACAAGAAGTATCTATTTACAAAAGGCAGCTAAAAAGAAATCTACTCAAGGCTAAATCTGTAAAGAGTATCCACACTAATGCCACAAAGGTTAAGAAGGACGAGTTACTCTTTGAGGTGTCGGATGACAGACACTTTGCTTCATATATATTTTTCTCTCATCATATCAACAAGCTAAGATCCTTCACCTGCAAGTTCATGAAAACAAAACTAAGCCTTGAGAGTTAGAAGACAACGCCATTACTTATCACAGAGACACGTACCTGCAAGAAACCACATCTCAAGCATCATCAAAGAGTAACAGTTCGAGAAAGCTCAATGGAAGGCCACTTCCGGGATGTAAGCACCAGCGTGGTTGACTCGACATGCCCCCAAATATCATCTCCCTGTCTTTCCAAAGCGATCTCTACGCACCAAATCTCCTCGGTCCCGTGATGAAAACAAGGCCAGGGGTTACTACCGACCAGAATCACCAACTTCCCACCAAGATTCGCCATTTTGGAGTCATACCAAGAATCAAAAGGAGGCAAATCTCTCCTCAAATCTACACCACACACTGGCCTCCACCTCCTCTCCTTTGCCTTAGGATCATACACAACTATCGGATGCTTAAGAGAACACCCAGGATCAACGGTATACAACATATCATCGACCACACAAGACGACGCTTGCCACAAACTCCTCATCTCAACTCCGTCGTCCCATTCAACCAAAGCGCCCACAATGGGATCGAAAACCAAACAAGTAGTCGGATCCAGAACGAAGATCTTGTCGTCCATCACGGCGCATGTCACGAACTGTCCTTCCCAATGAGCGTGAGGCAAGACGCCAGGGACAACACGCCAACTCCGAGCCTTGACGTCAAAGACTTCGACCCAGTCGTCAGACTTCTTCCTGCAGCCTCCGATGACGTATATCTTCCCGCCGATTGCTCCAGCCACCGCGCGGCTGCGAGCCCTTCTCATGCTCGGGAAGGGCTGAGACGTCCGGAATCTGCAGTCTATGAGAGTCACGTTCGACGTGGCGTTTCCTCCGACGCTTCCACCGAGTACGTACATCTCTGTTCCGATCGTGGCGACGGCGCTCAGGAGCCTCGAAGGTAATGGTTCTTGGATCCTGCGCAAGGTTAAAGAAACGTTGTCTCGGTGGAGAGTGTACCAACTCGGGCTTTCGGAAGGAGGGAATCCGATGGAGGCGTAGAGAACTGGCTCTTCTTGCGGTTTCTTGTTTGCATCGCCGCCGCCGGGAATTTGAGCCATCGTCTTGTTAAGTCAGTCAGAAGCGAATGAGATACAGAAAGCTTTGGTTTTTGAAAAAGTTGTTGATCGCTTCGCTTCGCTTCTTGTGTATTTATTTACAAGGAAACCAACAAAGCTTTCATCTCTAAACCAAGATTTGTTTTGAAATCAAAACGTCAAAACAAACCGGTTTGTGTTGATTCATCTCTAAACCGACATAGTAGAGTAGAATGTTAGTGTACATACATACACAAAAGCACCAAAACATGGCTTATTCTGCAAGAGTTACCGGTTACAGCTTCTTAGCAACTCTGCTTCAAACTTGGATATCAAATATAATGATTTTAAAACAACTAATATGATATAACTGGATATCAGATGTTTTTTTTGTTTTTCACGAACTTAAATTGATATTAATGATCAAAGTAATCTTCTGCCATAGCAGAGTTTAAAAAAAGTTGGGACATAGTTATAAAAATGAAAAGTTGTATTTCCAGGTGTTGCTTGTTTCGCAAGCAAATCAAATGTTTGTTATTTAGTTTGATTGGCTGATAAATATATTTTATCATTTATTTGTTCTCGTGGCCTTCATACAAGAAAATGGGAGAGAAATGTTTCAGTCCGTTCAAACCAAGTATTGAAAAACTTGAAAACAACCCAGGACCTCGTAGTCCAGTGGTACTACCTCCTTGGGGAGGGGAGGTCGGCTGTTCGACTCGCGGGGAGGGGGAGGCGTGCCCAGGGCCTCTTGTGGGTACAGGCAAAAGCTGGCGCCGGGCCTAGGTGGGGGGCCGCAAGGTCAACACCTGGTTAATCAAAAAAAAAAAAAAAAAAAAAAAAAAAAAAAAAAAAAAAACTTGAAAACACGATGACATAGATCATCCGGAAATACCCTACCATAGCAATAAAAAAGTTTTGGTCACAAAAATAATTTACAAGGAGAAAAATGATCAAAATGTTTCATTAAAGAAGAAAATATACATTTATACCCCTATGATTAACTAATCCAAACCTTACGGTTTAGAGTTAAGAGGTGGAGATTTGAGATTGAAGTTTAAATTTTTATAAAATAAAAAATAAATATTAAAAATTTGAAAATAAAAAATTTAAAAATAGTTTCAAAAAGTATTTTCGAATTACAAAAAGAAAATTTGAAAAAAAAAAAATTCAAAACAAAAAAAATTCGAAAAAAATTTATAAAAAAGTTCGAATTTGAAAACATATAATCTAAAACTATTAAAAAGGATTTTTTTTTTAATTTTTTTTATATCTAGGGTATTAGTATCATTTTACCTATTAAATGAAACATTTTAGTCATTTTTCTCCTTGTGATCTATTTTTTTGACCAAAACTTGAAAATTGTCTATTTAGAAGAATTGCCCTATATTATTTGCTGTTGAATTTTTTCAACGTGTTAAAAGCATAAAACTTTGGATCCACAAGTATTCACCTTAATATTTTTGGTCACCTGTACAATAGCAAATTTATTTATTTCTTTAATTTCTTATATCAAAATTATTATGTACGTGTTCTACAAATAGAAATTAGTTTCATATGTTGGACATATCTGAAAATCTCTTTTATCATAAGTTTCTAAATAAAAATATGAAAAGTAGAAGAAAACATAAAAAAGAAAAAAAATGAAGTGGACTAGAGAGAATTATGAGGTGGAAGGTTAAAAATGAAAAAAATAGGCTGTTGAAAAAAATTCCAATCAATGTAAACTTACTGGTCAGCAAACCGAACCGTTGGTTAACTTGGAAAAAAACCATTGTGGATTGTCCTACATATATAATGGTTTTTGAGGTTTTAAATATTTTTCAAATCCAAACGAAGAAATCCAAAATTTAAAAATTCAAACAAAAACATAATAAATCCAAATCTAATTTCGAATAAATATCCAATATAGTCAAAAATCTTAAGAAATGCCTCAAATAGATATATAAAATATGAATAAATAACACAAACATTTAGTCTAATGTATATTTTTTGAGTATCGATCATAAATTTTTAAATTTATATGTTGAGTTTTTACACTTGTTCCTTTTTTTTGAACAAAACAATTGTTCCTTTTTGTTTTTGTTTTTATAATTTGAAAATGGCATTTTTTTCATTTAATTACGAACAAGTTTCTTTATGAAATTTAAACAGTGTCTTTACTCTCCTACGTTTCGAGAGTTTTGACTTTTGACAATTGCATTTTTATTTGATTATGAACAAGTTTGTCAGCCAGATCAAAAACCGTTTGCTCTGCTTTTTTCTCTAAACCAAGATTTCATTTTACTCATTTGGTAGAAGCACGTGGGATGTTTTTTGCATGTATGAAAGTGATTACTCGCAGATGAATTATATATAAAAGCAAACGAAAATAACTTAAAACATAGCAAACCATAGATGCATTTCAACAAGTTTTGGGAAGTATATATGTACAAAAGGCAGCTACAACAATGGTTACTCAAGAGTTTTAAGAAGGAAGAAGTTACTCTTGAGGTGTCAGATAACAGCTGCTTGTTTCATATATGCTCTCATACTGAAGCTGCTAAAACAGTAGATGCAATAAAAGAAGTTCCTTCACCTGCAAAGTTAATGAAACACACAACTAAGCCTTGAGACTTGAACTAATAATCCTTCACCTGCAAGCTCAGAATTTACCATAGTTATGTACCTGGAAGAACCCATCTCAAAGCATCATCATATGGTAAGAGTTCGAGAAAGCTCAATGGAAGGCCACTTCTGTGATGTAAGCACCAGCATAGTTGATTCAACACGCCCAAAAGTCTCATCTCCGTGTCTTTCCAAAGCAATCTCTACGCACCACACATCTTGTCTCCCGTAATGAAAAATAGGCCAGGGGTTATTACCTATCAAAATCAACAACTTCCCACCAAGATTCGCCATTTTGGAGTCATAGTAAGAGCTAAAAGGAAGCAAATCTCTCCTCAAATTTACACCATAAACTGGTTTCCACCTCTTCACCTTTGCCTTTGGATCATACACAACTATCGGATACTTGAGAGAACGCCCAGTATCAATTGTATACAACTTATTAGGCCTGCGATTTCGGTTTTCCAAAACCGAACCGAACCGAACCGATTTTTCGGTTTTCGGTTAACCGATTTTTCGGAAAGTAATTCCGATAATAACCGATAAATTTATCGGTTCGGTTCGGTTTGGAAATCGTTTTTTCGGAATCATGGAATTTTTGAAATTAACCGATTATATTTATAAAAGAGAATGAAAATCAGTTAATTCGGTTAATTACGGTTAATTTTGGTTAGTTTTGGTTTACGGTTATTTTAAAAAATCTGTTATTCGGTAATTTTGGTTCGTCGGTTCAATTCGGTTAATCGGTTAATATGTTAAAATTTCAGAAAATTAATCAAACACACAAAAAATTCCATTGTTAAAACTTCAAACCAAATACATCTATTTCCCAAACATCTACAATAGTTCATAAAACATTAAAACCTATTGAATCTAACTCTCTTTGCACGAAACACACATTCAAAAAGACAAAGAGTTATAGATTCAAGTGGTGGTTTTACCAAAAATAGAGAAAGGGAAACAAGGAAGCTTAAGTCCAAAAACAGAGAACAAGAGCCAAAAAAGGACAGGCCATCACCATGCTCACTCTCACAGTCCAACCTGCAATTTATTAAGGTACAAATCAGTTCAGACTTCAGAAGATACAAACTACAAAGTAAATAAAGAGACAAAACACTAAAGAAGATGACATTACCTCTAATTCTCAGCTTGTCTTGGTAGTTCCGGAGTCTCTACACAATGACAAATACAATTAGCACAAAATAAATCATAAATATTAACAGAAAAAGTGAAAGATTTTACCTAAAGACTCATGAAAATCCAATTCTTCAAACATCTGAACCAAACTTGCAAGCTTCTCGGCATGTATATTATTTCGAATCCATTGCTGTGTGCGTACGAGTGCTTCGATCATGTAGGGTGTAAGACAGCTTCAATATGGATCTAAAATCCTTCCACTAGTACTAAATGCCGACTCTGAAGCAACCGAAGAGACCTGGGTAGCGAGAACATCCTTCACCATATCTGATAGATCTGGATACTTAGCAGCATTACGACCCCACCATCCCAAAACATCAAATTCCCTTCCCATCCTGTCTGAGGTTCGTGGCACTGGTTTTTCCATCAGGTAAATATCAAGCTCGCTACTGCCTTCATCATTTGCAACCTCTGACTCCATCTCTGAGTACAAAGAATCCCTCCCCTCATACTCTTCATCATCATCAGAAATGTCAAACATGTTACAAGTCTCATGTTCGACATTCTCACTATTGTTACCAGCACTACTATCTCCTTGAGATTGTGGGCGCATCTTTACTGCATACTCCTCATACAGATCTTTCAGCAAAGTCCTAATTGAGCTTCTAAGATGGGTACTCTTGACACTGTCCTTACCGTAGAGTTTATCAAAGCAAATGCAAGCAAACTGCATCTTGTTTCTTGGATCAAACACGCTTGCAATGATGATAAGTGGATTCATGTTGATAAGGCCATCCCAATATTTCTCAAACTTGTTCCTCATCTCCCTTGCTTGAATCTGAAGAAGTCCATCTCTGCTGTTGCTCAAACTGATGAGGTTTCTCTAGATGACAACAATCTCACTATAACATATAGTTGAAGTGACTGTCTTGGATGCTGAAAACGCCAATGTGCAACCAAAAAAGAGCTTGAGAAACTTCACTAACCTCTGCACTTCATCCCACCCGTGAGAAGTTGGAGGTCCAACCCTCTTATGTCCAGTCTCTTCTTCTTCGTTGAAGTAATCATTGTACAACATATCTTCTGCTAGAAGCTTCTCAAACGCAACCCTAAACTTCAACGCAGCACACAGCATCAGATATGTTGAGTTCCACCTTGTAGTACAGTCCAAAGACAAGCTTCCTCTACTAACTTTTCCTGTGAGGACCCTCAACTGAAACGATTGTAGCCGTGGACCAGATGATCTTACATACTTAACTGCATTCCTGATAGCCACCAAACTTTCTTTCACCTCAGCTAAACCGTCCCTCACTATCAAGTTTAATATGTGGGCACAGCAGCGCATATGCATCAACGCCCCATTCCTAACTAAAGCATCTGGTCCTACTTGCTTAAATGCTTCTGTAAACAGTCGTATTGCCTTATCATTCCCCTTGGCGTTGTCTACTGTCACTGTGAACACCTTTTTGATTCCCCAATCCTCAAGACAGTGACTCAGATATTCAGCTATCGTTTCTCCTTTATGGTCTGTCACTGGTTTAAAGTTAATAATCCTCTTCTGCATAGTCCAGTTTCTGTCAATCCAGTGAGCTGTCACAACCATGTAGCTGCAAGAGGTTGTAGGAGCAACCCATATATCTGTGGTTAGAGAGACCCTTTTCTGCTCAGAACTGAACAATTCTCTCTCTTTCAAGAACATCCCAAAAATGTCCTTTGTTGCTGTTTTCCTACAATGAACCGTGTACATAGGCAACACGTTCTTACAGAAACGCCTAAACCCTTCAGATTCCACAAAAGCAAACGGTAACTCATTCAACACAATCATCTCATTGACAGATCTCCTAAACAGGGTAGCATCATACTTCACTGCAGTTACTACAGCACTACTATCACCACCTAGGATTGTCTGGCCCCCACTAGACTTAAAGAGTTCATGCAACTTACAGCGAGATATGTGATTTTTCATGGCACTTGTTCCACTCTTCTTAGAGTCGCAGCCTATATCTTGACCACAATATCGACAGTTAGCTATGCTCGGGTCATCTTCCCTCTGAATAAAGTGTTGCCACACTTCTGCTCTGTGAACTTGTTTCTTCTTTGTAGGTGGAGACAGTTCGGTACTTGATATCTCTGAAGCCGGCCTTTTCTTTCCACCAGCTTGAGATTCATGTCCTTCTCCAGGTTGATCATCATCAATGTATCTTCACAAGCAGACATCTACATCAAGGAAAAAAAATAAGACAATGAGATACAAAATCAAACCATCATTCAACATTCAACACAAAATTGATCTAAAAACTGAAACCATGTTCTACAAAATCGACAGACATGTACATGAAGAAAAAGAAATCTAGTTTATAGAGCTTCTGACACAGTGAGACACTTAAATCAAACCATTATTCAACACTAATCATAAAACTCATATCGATTTTGACTTTAATCCCTAAATGCTAAATGTTTCAAAATCGATCTGAAACAGAAACCTAATCTACAAAATCAACAAACAATCCGTGGTAATAGATAGAGAGAAAGTGAAATCGAAAATATCTTAAGTGAAAAACCCCTAAATCCCAAAATCGAAATACAAACCCTAATCCCAACCCAAATCATAAACAGAAAGAAGATGAAGATTGAAGAAGAACTAACCTTTTTAATCGATCGGTTCGAGAGAAATAGATTTGAGTTTAAAGATTAGATAGAAAGGATTATGTTTTCTATCTGCTTAGTAAAAGGTTAGCCGACCATTGAGCTTAAGAGAAGTATTTATATCTAGGTTTAATGATTCTCGGGTTTCCGATTGGTTACTCTTAACCGAACCGAACTGAGGGAATAACCGAACTATATATAAATCTCTGCCGAACGGTTTCCTCCCCGTAACCGAACAATAACCGAAATGTCAAAATGTCGGTTCTGTTGGTTCGGAATCGCAGGCCTACAACTTATCATCAACCATACACGACGACGCTTGCCACAGACTCATAAGCTCGCCTCCATCGTCCCACTCGACCAAAGCACCTACACTGGGATCGAAAACCAAACAAGTAGCACTCGGGTCCAAAACGAAAATCTTACTGTCCGTCACGGCACTTGTCACGAACTGTCCTTCCCAATGAGCACGTGGCAAGACAGCTGGCATATCGCGCCAAGCTTGAGTCTTTACGTCAAAGGCTTCGACCCAATCATCAGACTTCTTCCTGCAACCTCCGATGACGTACACCTTACCGTCGATGGCTCCGGCCACCGCCCGGCTGCGAGTCCTCTTCATGCTCGGGAGCGAGCGGCTCGTGTGGAACCTGCAGTCGATGAGGTTCACGTCCGACGTGGGGTTTCCGCCGACGCTTCCGCCGAGAACGTGCATCTCCGTTCCGACTGTGGCGACGGCGCTCAGGAGGCGGGAAGGGAGTGATGCGATCTTGCGGAGGCGGAAAGAAACGTGGTCGCGGTGGAGAGTGTGCCAGCTCGGGGTTTCGGAGGAAGGGAATCCGATGGAGGCGTAGAGAACGGGTTTGGTGACGCCGAGGGTGGAGCGTCTTTGGTAGAGCTCCGGGGAACGGAGGATGCGGCGGAAGGATTTGGAGGCGAGAGAGAGGTTCGGGTAATGACGTCTCGGGGTGATTGCGAGGCAATGCTCGGTGAGGTCGTATGGAATATGCGCGAAGCTTGTCTTTACTTCTTCTTCTTCTTCTTCTTGCGGTTTCTTGTTCCGATCACCTCCGGGCATTTGAGCCAACGTCTTGTGAAAGAGAGCGAGCGTAATTCGGTTTTTGAACTTGTGTTTATAAGGAAATCATCAAACCACCGGTTTGGATCTTTCATCTCTAAACCAAGGATTCATTTTGATCATATAATTTGTATTAAGTATATGCAACATTTGATTAATCGGCTAAAATCCCCAATATATTAATTGAGAAGCATTTTTTAAAATGTAACTTCAATTTTGTATTAATTAAAAAATACTTTTTGTTTATGTGGTACATCTAAATGCCTTCTAAATCTTTTTTCTAAGAATTCTAGAGCACCTAATATAAACTATAGTTTAATCTAAAGTTGTCCCGTTTTTCCATAATTATATAACACTAGAGAACATTATATTAACCTAAAATATAAGAAGTATGTATTCTTTCCTTAAATAAAAGTTATGTAATTACCTAATATGATTTACATATATATGACAATTAATGATTATGAATAATAAAGATTTAATAACAATTTTTACATTCTTCTTCATTTTTGTTTAATTTTATATTATTAAAATAAAATAGACAATCACATTAACTATATAATAAAAAATTAGATTTTTTCTTATATGTTATATTTTGAATTTTTTAAAATGACTTTAAATTACAAAAACGAGGAAACCTTATATGTTACATTTTTTTTAAATGACTTTAAAATACAAAAATGAGGACACCTTATATGTTATATTTTTCTTATATGTTATATTTTTCTTATATGTTATATTTTGAATTTTTTAAAACGACTTTAAATTACAAAAATGTAAGTTTTCCTTAACTATACGACTAAAAACATTAAAATGACATCTATCAATTCGATGGTTGATTTGAAAACTTTCAAAACCATATGGAAGATAAAGTTAAAATAATTCAACTGTGGAAACAATACTGTTCACTTCTTTCAAGAATGTGTTCGATGAAAAAAATAAAGTTTTTATATCATAATTTGTTTAATGTCCACTAGAGAACATTATATTAAACTAAAATATAAAAAGTATGTATTTTTTCCTTAAATAAAAACTACGAAATTACCTAATATGATTTACATATATATGGCAATTAATGATTATGAATAATAAAGATTTGATAACAATTTTTGCATCCTTCTTCATTTTTGTTTAATTTTATATTATTAAAAAAATATAAACAATAACATTAACCATATAATAAAAATTTAGATTTTTTCTTATATGTTATATTTTGAATTTTTTAAAATGACTTTAAATTACAAAAATAAGGAAACCTTATACGTTATATTTTTTTTTAAACGACTTTAAAATACAAAAATGAGGACATCTTATATGTTATATTTTTCTTATATGTTAGATTTTTTGTTATATGTTATATTTTGAATTTTTTAAAACGACTTTAAATTACAAAAATGTAAGTTTTGCTTAAGTATACGACTAAAAACATTAAAATGACATGTATCAATTCGATGGTTGATTTGAAAGCTTTCAAAACCATATGGAAGATAAAAGTCAAAATAATTCAATTGTAGAAACAATACTGTTCACTTTTTCAAGAATGTATTCGATTGAAAAAATAAGGCTTTTATGTTATAATTTGTTTAATGTCCAATCCGAACAAACCATGATATATTAATTATAGTTTTGTTTCATAATTTTTAATAAAAGTTGATCCGATCCATCGGAAAGAAATTATATAATAACAAAAAAATATTGTATATGTATAAATAAAATAATCAAATATATAAAAGAAACTATCGATAATATATACAAATAAACTCATCCTGGGCAAGCCGCAAGTCTTACCCTAGTTTCATTAGTAAAACAAGTATGCTCACATTTCGTATGTCTGGATAATGGGTAGGCATAAAATTAAAACCCCACCGGTTTGTGTTGATTTATCGCTAAACCAAGATTTCATTTTGATCATAGAGTAAAAAGAAAATGTTATTGCATATGCACAGATAAAAACCCCAAAACATGGCCGCTAGTTATTAGTCTGGGGTTCTTAGCTCATGATTTGACACTTTTTTTTTTTTTTTCTTACACTTTTCGGCTAAGAACCGGTTCTTATTATATCTCTTATTTAAGAGCCGGTTCTTAACTTTTCTTAGTTAAAAGCTAAGAAACGGTTATTAACCGAAGCTAAGAACCCACCATGATTAACCTCAGTCTCTTAACTGGGGTTCTTAGCTTCGGATAAGAGATATAAGAACCGTCTCTTAAGTAAGAGATATAAGAGCACCTCCAATGGGGGGTTCTACCCATTGGAGTTCTAAAAATGAATATGTGTGTATGTATGTATTGTATATGTGTATGTAGTTGTGGGATCCACTAAATAGTGTAGAACCCCTATCCAAAGATTCTAAAAATTTTGTTTTTAGAACCTTTGGGTAGGGGTTCTACAGTATTTAGTGGACCCCACAACTACATACATATATACAATATATACATACACACATATTCATTTTTAGAACTTCAATGGGTAGAACCTCCCATTGGAGGTGCTCTAAGAACCGTCTCTTAAATAAGAGATATAAAAACCATAAGAACCGTCTCTTAAATAAGAGATATAAGAACCATCTCTTAGCCGAAAAATGCAAAAAAAGATCAACTCATGAATTAAAACCTCCAGCTAAGAGACTGGAGTTAATCATGCTCTAAGAACCCGGATTAATCATGTTCTAGCTTCTTAGCAACTCTGCTTCCAACTTGGCTCTCAGATCATTTACATGCACGTTCATGAAAGTCTAACTAAGCCTTGATGCTAGAGCGAACATGCCTCAAGTCAACATCAGAATTGATCATCAATAGACCGTGGAATCACTTTCACTGTCATAGATGAAATAATATAGATAGAGGTGTGAGATAACGCAGACAACATAGTTTATAACGCAGATTAAGGTTCTGATCCGTAATGGCGTCGGTTCTTTCCGTCAACATTTTTTTTTGCATTTCTACGATCTAATAACTAATTTTGGGCTATGGTTCGGCCCAATTATAGCGCAGTTGTAGTTGTGTAACCGAAAACAATCCGATACTACGATACAAACTAGGCCTGGGCAAAATAACCGGAACCGAAGAACCGAACCGGAACCGAACCGAAATACCCGAAACCGGAACCGGACCAATACCTTCAAATACCCGAACGGTTCCTATATTTTTATATCCGAAATAACCGAACCGAACCGGAACCGAACCGAGAACCGAACGGGTACCCGAATATATAAAAATATTAATTATATATACATATAACATCATTAAATATATATTTTAAATTTAAAATTCTATTAAAAGTATCTGAAAATAGTTTATGATAACTAAATTATTATAAAGTATCTAAACTACCCGAAAGTATCCGAAAGTATCCGGATAGTTTTATCCGAAATATCCAAAGTAATCCAAAATATCCAAAATTTTTATGTAAATCATCTTAATTATTTGATATTTTACCTTAAATAACCGATATTTTATCCAAATTATCCGAAATACCCGAATTACCCGAACTATCCGAACCCGAACCGGATCCAAATGAGAACCGAACTTTTTCCGGATATTTTCCGGTTCCTACATTTACTATCCGAACCGAACCGAACCCGAAACTATCCGAACCGAACCGAACCGAAAGTAGGTCAAGTACTAAATGGATCTTCTAGCCCCTATCCGAACTACCCAAAACCCGAAATACCCGAACCGAATCGAACCGATACCCAAAATGCTCAGGCCTATTACAAACGTTAAGGGGGTAAATATGTCATTCCGAATAACAAGATATTTTTCTCCCAGTGGGATATTTTTCTCGAGACAAGTGAACGAAAAATATCTTTATCTCTCTCTTTCCATCTGCGCATCAAACAAAAAAGTGTCACGTGATGTGTCCCCAACAACTCCCATTTTTAAACCAACTCCTTAACCATAGTTAACCGATGTCCCTCTAAACCCGACCCAACCCTAGAAAATATCTTAACCTTGGGTTAAAATATCACAGCCCACACTATTATTAATAGAGTCTTCGTCTCCTCCATTTCATCACACATCCTTCTCTTCACTGTAAACGTTTTATCTCAATGGCGGCCCCTGATGTTGAGTACCGGTGCTTCGTTGGAGGTCTAGCATGGGCCACCGATGAGAGGTCTCTCGAGACCGCCTTCTCTAAGTTCGGCGAACTTGTTGATTCCAAGGTCCGTTACACGCAGAGATCAGACTACCCGATGATCTGATCCTCGACGGATATGTTCCGATCTGTGTTTCTCTGTTACTTGATTCGAAATTACTGTTACTATGTTCTTTGTTACTGTTACTTGCTTTTCCTCTTAATCGGTACGTTCATCTTCCCGCTACCATGAGCCTGGAGATCGTTCGGTTTTACATTGATTTTTGCAAAATTTATGTGAATGCTTTTGTTCTTATAAGTTGGGTTTGTTTGCTGATTTGGTTATGTTATTCTTTTTGTGAACAGATCATTAACGATCGTGAGACCGGAAGATCAAGGGGGTTTGGGTTCGTCACTTTCAAGGATGAGCAATCCATGAAGGACGCCATCGAAGGGATGAACGGGCAGGATCTCGATGGTCGCAGCATCACTGTGAACGAAGCTCAGTCCCGTGGAAGCGGCGGCGGCGGAGGTGGCCGTGGGGGTGGGGGTGGATACCGCGGTGGTGGTGGTGGTGGTGGCTACGGAGGTGGCGGTGGTGGTTACGGAGGCGGAAGACGGGAGGGTGGATACAGTGGCGGTGGAGGTGGCTACTCCTCGAGAGGAGGTGGTGGCGGAGGATACGGTGGAGGTGGCAGACGTGAGGGTGGGGGATACGGAGGTGGTGATGGAGGATACGGAGGGGGCGGCGGCGGTGGTGGTTGGTAATTAGATTAGGTGTGAGACCGTTCCGTTTCTGGGTCGGGTTTATGTTTCTCTGTGTTATGATGATGTTTGGTTCTGCTGTCTGGTTTCTGGTTTGTGCTATTTTGGATTGTAACAGTTCGTGATTAGGTATCTAATATCTGGAAACGCAATGTTAAATCATTTTTCTCTCTTCTTGGGTTTTCGCGAGTTATGCTTAATATCTGAACCATACTTGTCGAAACGCTCAATCACTCTATTATACGCACTTTTCTCGCAGCTAGTACAACGCATTTAGAGCCGCTCATTCGTCGTTCCACTATAAACATTTTAATTTTTGTTCCCCAATAATGTTATGGTGAAGTTCCTGATAGAAATGAAACTTGAACAGAATGTAAATATCTGCACTACCAAGGTTACCAACCGACCACTTGTAAGAAGGAACCCAAGTTAAATAACAGATGTTTCTTTTTAAACCAAAGAATGTTTCAAACTCGTATAATTTACAAGCTAAGATTTCTCTTTTGGTCAACTATAATACACGTAGATAAAGAGATCAACACTACAGAAAATAAAAAGTGATCAACCGATAGGTCCAATACTTAATATGAGTGAAATTAGGCATTTCTATTCTTTGTGGCCCTATAATAACTGCTGTGGGCCTTATCAATAATTTAATGTAGGGCGGCTTAGCTTAGCTCTTTTCTACACCCATACTTTAGATGATGTGTTACTTCCCAGTATTATTGACACACAATTCACCATAATATGTTTCCTACCAACGTATTCCACCATGTATATCCCCTTGAATCCTATGATGAATGAATATAGTTTTTTCTTACAAAAAGCTCTAATCTCGAGAAGAGCAAGACTAAAAACAAATGTACTAGTCTTGATGTACTAGATGATGTGTTACTTCCCAGTATTATTGACACACAATTCACCATAATATGTTTCCTACCAACGTATTCCACCATGTATATCCCCTTGAATCCTATGATGAATGAATATAGTTTTTTCTTACAAAAAGCTCTAATCTCGGGAAGAGCAAGACTAAAAACAAATGTACTAGTCTTGATGTAATTTCTGGGAAAATTGTATTGTGTCCAAGAGCTATAGGTTTGGGCTACTCACATGTCGAAGAACATGGCCCATGCATAAGATTACAAAATCCAGTGTTTTACCACGGGTTCACAGTGCACATTGATTTGTTATATCAGATTAAATTTTCATTTTTCGCCGCAAAGGTGTTCTTCATCATTAACAAAGATTGGGTTCGGGTATACATCCCAAATAAAACCGTTTTGCTTCGAAGAAATCAAATATAGTGATTTTGTACCCGTCGTATAATGTTTAGGTTTGGATACGGTCGGTTTCTACTGGCAATACGGGGTGTGCACGTGGCCCCCGCTTAACACTATTATGAGCCCTGGATCAATTTTTTTTATCCTTTAAATTTTATATTCATATAAATTATAATGTTTAAAATATTTTTAAAATTTAATCAGTAATATTTTGTATGTTTTGTGATGGAAATAAAAATATATACATATCATATTTTTTTGGTCCTTTTTAATTTTATTTATCATAAATTTTATTTTTTTTGTATAAAAATATAGATTTATAAAAAAAATTGAAACCATTTATTATACGGGAGATATGAGATTGGGTCCGGGACAGCCGCACCGTCTGTCTCCCCTAATTAACCGGTCCCCTAATTAACCGGCCATGGGTGTGCACAAGTCTACATGTCATTTTTAGTATACTTAGTAATTGAAATTTGGACTTGTATTTGGTTTGTTAAAAACAAGTAATTCCAATTTTAAATACCTGGTGACATTGGCATACTTACAAACTAGTCTCACTACTTTTTTTTTTGAAATACTTACTAATTATTTGTGAACTATTTATTTGAGAAATTGTAAATTATTTGATAACTATTTATATATTTTAGCTACTTCAATTTATACATGAGTTTGAAAAAGTCTAGTTAGTTAGAATTTCAAACTAAACAATTCTCTTATTTTGTGAAGAATCTTTTATTGCTTGTCATATGTTTTAAGTCGACGTAAGATAACATTAAAAAGAAATAGAGAAAGGTTTTCATCCAATAACATTATGTATACAATAACCTTTATCATATAATTGAGTTATTCTACCATAATTTAGAGTTTTTGTTGAAGAGTATAAACGGGTAACAAACCAACAACGCTAAATAGCATTTTTTATTTTAATATTTGATACTTGTCTGTACTTACAAATAATTGAAACAAAATGACTTAATACTCTTCTTGGACAAGACGGATACTCAATTTTGCGGACCGAGTACGGACCAAGTAGCGAATACGGAACGAGTAGCAAGGAACTGTGTCCACCCTTTAGTTCAGTTATAGAGTTTTTGGAACCATTTAATATCTAAATAATATATATTTTTATTTTGATACATATATCTATATATAATAGCAAATCCTTTTTAATCTAACTGATGACATCATCATTTTTTTATAGGAAAAAAATCAAAATCTAATGGTGAAATTTGTGCCTATGATATAATCTAATGGTTAGGATTTTGTTTAAGAACAAAAGTATGACATACTAGATTCAAAGCGACGTCTTCGTCACACCAAGTCATATCTCTTCAAAGGCGCCCCTTAGTAAATTGCCGGATTTTTCTCATACCCCTCATTAATCATCTTAAGAGTGCGTCTTTACAAAATGTTATATATCAAAGAGATTGTATACGTTGTCACATTTATTTGAGGGTTTCTTCCATTCTCTCCTTGCTTCTTATCTCTCTCCCTGGTTTTTTAATCTCTTTTCTTCGTTGCCATCTGTTTCCGATGATGTTCTTCCTCTAACCCTCTCCTTTTAAGACAATTTGACTTTGTATTCTGTCTCTGTTGAGTGTCTGATGAACTTATTGCCCTGTTAAATTTCAGCAGTTTCCGATCTAAATCTCCACAAATACTTTTCCTGATGAGTTTTTGGTGATTTTGCTAACTTTTTGTTTCCAATAAATTCATTTTTTTTGTTTTACGTTGAGTTACCCCTGTTGAGTTTTCCGATCCATTTCTCTGCAATTACTCAGATTACTGTCTCTGTTAAGTTTCTAATTCTTCCCATTCAGAATATTGATAGAAACCACAATTCAATACAAGTCATTTTGTCTATCATAAAATCTCTTTGTAAAATTTGTAAGATCAGACAAATGTAGTTGTAACTACTAATTGGAGCCATATCAGTTTGAAAGGTGCCTTCTGGCTATTATATGTCATTTAAATTGCACGTGTATACCAACGTTCTCCTGAAGAAAAATGCCAAAGTTGGTGACTGAGTTCCATGTTAACTATGGAGCGCTAACCAGCATGGCCTTTAGGAATGCAAGTTCCTACCATCATGGACTTGGAAAGCTGTCTCATGGAGCTTAGATGAGGAGAAAGCTGTCTCATGTAATTGGAAAGCAATACTGAACCTGCGACATATTGCTGCTCAGTTTATCTACTCAAGACTTGGAAATGGACAACGAGTAAGTGTCTAGTGGGACTCATGGAACTCATTAGGGCCACTCATCATCACATCTGGAAACAGCCACTGTATCAAAAGCTTGTGATCAGAGAAAATGGCTAATACGTGGAGCTCGCTCTGCTGCAGCCGAAGATCTTTAGGTACATCATATAATACCTCTTCCTTCACTGTGACCATTGGAGGATGAGTACTGCTGGCTGGTGATTGATATCGAGTACCCCTATTGGGAGGTTCGTAGGGACAGAGAAGACAAGCAGCCATGGACCCAACACGTTTGGTTTAAGGGTGCCGTACCTAGACATGCGTTCAATTTCTGGATTTGTTGCTTTGATCGCCTTCCAACACGAGCGCGGATTGCATCATGGGGTTTACAAACATCACTGTCATGCTGCCTATGTGGCTCTTTTAATGAAACTCGTGACCACCTGCTGCTACGTTGTGAATTCAGTAAGAAATTGTTGAACTTGGCTCTTCGCCGACGTGGACAACCTCAAATCCCTTTCCATACGTGAGATGCTTTCTCGGCTTGGATTTTTCTGAGAGATAATCTCACGCCAAGGAAACTGAATGGGTTAGTCTCTGAAGCTGTGATTTACAGTCTCAGGACAGAATTAAACAGAAGACTCCATGGCGCCAACACGTTAACATTTAACAACAGTAACAATCTTCAAGCCGTTGGGCAGATTCATCAGAAACGGCACCCTTGCAAACCGGAATTGGAAAGTTTTCTGCAACCTGATGCAGGCGTGGCTCACGTACGAGTGATGTCAATCATTTATTTAATCATTGGACTTGGATGGTTAGTAAGGGACAACCAAGGGAAACACTTGGGATCAGGTTTTGCACAACTTGGAAGAGTCTAGTCAGTATTGGAAGGAGAAGCAACCAGTTTCTTATATGCCTTACAGCATGGATTCATGGGTAGAGAAGAGGGTGGTTCGAAGGCGATAATCATTCTCTCTGTACAATAATCAATCAAAAGAAGAATAGAGAATCTCATGTGTGATATTAAACAAAAGTAAAAAGTACAGTATATTATACAAATATTTAAAAATAAAGAAATTTATAAAATCTTATAATTTTATTTACAATAAACATGCTTTTTCCGGCCAAAGGATTTTATTAATAATTTTATTTACCAAAAACATCCTCCTTGAATTTCTAAGATTGTCTATCTAACAATTGAGTATTTTGAAACTTAATAAGGTAAATATTTTAAAACTTTTAAATGATAATATAATTAAAATCTAACTAAATGTGGTGATGTTAATGATAAAATAACACTTTAAAATAACTATAAAATATAATACTTTAGTTATTGCATTAAATTATAAAATATATCTCTAAATTGCAAATTTACATTTAAAACTAATATATTGTAAGTTTTACTTCCATGCATGCCAATACACAAATTTGGTTCTTATTTTCCGGTTAGAATATAGGGGAAATCACTTTTAATTTTTCTTGTATCATCATTCTCTATAGGAGATTTTTTGATTAAATATTTTAGATTAATTTATTTTAAATATGGATTACTTACGTATGTTGTAACGCATATCTCTAAATTGCAAATTTACATTTAAAACTAATATATTATAAGTTTTATTTCCATGCATGCCAATACACAAATTTGGTTCTTATTGTCTGAAAGCTCTCTCGATTATGTAAACAGAAAAAGAAATCAAGCAGCTGACATCCTAACCTTACTCGAAGATCAACAATCAGAGTTTTTAATATTCCTCATGTTTGGTTAATGAAGTTCTTGTATCCCCATTTATGGTTTGAATTAATAAAAGTATTTGTGGTTAAAAAAAAGAAGTTTTGATTAATAAGCTAGCAGTCATCTAAAATATTTATAACACTGAAAAGATAAAATGGTGTTAATAAAAATCGAGAAAACAACTAATGAGATGGGAACATTATTTATAATGATTTGCAAGAAAATTACATATCTGAGAATTTCTTAGTTACATTAAAAAATATTGTAGAATTTTAAAACAATATAGAATTATTGAAAAGGTATTAATCTCACTTTTAATCGACTGTTCCTAATATGGGGTTTCAAAAATAAAACATATTTATTGGATGGTACAAATAAATAAATATTCTTAAAGCTTACAAATTTTTTATTTACATTCAATTTTCAGCAATATATGTTTGGAACAAAATTAACATATTAAAACAAATAGAAGATTGATAATTCAATTTGGAGAGAATGTAGTATTTTCTTAAAAAATTAGTTAAATAATTTCAATAATTAAGAAGCCATTGTAATTATTTAAGATGAAAATTTGTAATTATTTAAGTGTATCATTGCAATCAATGTATTAAAAACAAGACTGGTAATTAAACTGGAAAATTTTTGCGCCATGGGTCAACCACAATTCGACTTGATTTAATTGTGTTCAACCAAAAATTGAGTTAATAATAGAATAAACATATAATTAAATCTTAACATTTTGTTAGTTATCTTCGGTAAATTTACAAACATAGTTAATATTTTTATTTAAAAATTTAATGGAAATAATTATGAAATAAAATTTAAATATAAACCAAATGAATATTAAATATAAAATTAACATTTGATTTCAAATACAAAATCAATATTTTTAACTTTACATATTTATCACAGTGAGTTATGTAAAATTAAAAAAAAAATTGAATATATGTAATAGAAATATAAAAGGTTTTATTTGTAATAGTTATAATAGCTTAAAATAAAAAAACAATTAAAATTGATTTTTGATTATGAATTGTAAATAAACCCAATCTTTTCCACCTGACGCGGATGTGTTTTGGTTCACAGTTTAACCCAATTTGACCGCCGGTTCGATTCGAAATTAAAACACTAATTGCAATTTTTAGATAAACATTTGCAATGGTTTAAATGTTACATTGCAGTCAACATCAAAACACAGTGAAGAAGTCGAGTATATTACTCCAAAAATGATTATAATACGTAGAGAACACACATAAAACTGCAAATTTTAATTGTAACTATTTCCTATTATCCTTATTAATATTAAGGGCAAATCTTTGATGTCTCATTCTGTAAATAGATTTGTGTAGTCTATCTTTGAAAAATGTTATGAAAAAATTTATAACATGGTTAATTTTTTTTTGTTGAAAAAAACATGGTTAATTTTAAACATTGTACTAGAAACAATTTTATTTTGCCTTATTATACGATTATTGTATTTTGTAATACATTAATTTTAGCCTAAATCAGATATCATTTAAAAATTGAAAATGTCATTTTTGTATATTATCATTTTCATGCTAAATATTTATATAATTATCATAATAAATTATATTAAAATTTGATATTATTCCTCCGCGGTACGCGGGGTCTGAATCCTAGTATTAATAATGTGTAACTACAAATAAGCTGAAATTGTTCAATGTATATGTGGTATCTATTTGCCTTTTGATGAGTTCGAATCCTATGATATTCAATTCCATGTTTCATAAACATCATGGATCTGATTTAATTGGGTAACCAAAACAGAACCGATACTTTGCTTAAGTCTAATTATCATGCAGTAGTAATAAAATATCTTTAGCCAAAAGTATATTGGTGGGAATATAATATAAGCATTCGTTTATAAATTTTAGTAATATGGTTCTAAGTTTATTATTTAGATTCTTTTGAGAGTATGTCGTTTGAGAATGTCAAAAAATTATATTACAAATATATAATGCACTAAATACTAGGCCTGAGACTTATTATCTGAAATCTGCTCCGGATCCGCTCCGAAAATAGGATATCCGGGGTGCCCGGATCCGAATCCGGAAAGTAAAATCTTGGATCCGTGCAAACCGAATCTGGATCTGGATATCTTAATTTTTAGGTCCGGATATCCGTATCCGTATTTTTAAAATACATTAAATTTTTAAATTTTATTAATATTTATATTTGATATATTAATATTTATACATGAATTAATCTTATAATATTATATTTTAATTTTTACAATATTATAAACATATATAAATATATTTATAAATATTTAATTTATGTATTATATTAAAAAATTAGTATTTTTTGTTAAAAAAATTATTTTTAATTATTTTGACGAATCCGGATCCGGATCCAGATATCCGCGGATAATAGAATATCGAGACGGATATCCGAAACCCGGATATCCGGAAACCACGAATCCGGATCCGGATATTAAATCCATAGATCCGAAGACTACTAAATACTCATGTTTTGTTAGATTTTTTTATATATATTTAAAACTTGAATGACAATTTTTTATTAGTAGATAAAAATAGGAGCTTAAATTAATAAAATAAATTAATAAAATCCCCCAATGGCTCTCCAACGGCTCTCTAACGGCTATAATATATCCTCAGAATTCATCGGTTTTTTCCGAGGAATACATTTTTCCTCGGTATTCCATAAGAGTATTCCGACCGATTGATATTTCCTCGGAATTCCGTCGGTATATTCCGAGGAATTTGGTTTCCTCGGAATTTCCGAGGAAATTCCTCGGGATATTCCGAGGATTTCATTTTCCGTCGGAATGTCCGTCAGAATACCGCTATTTTCTTGTAGTGTATGTGAACCAAACTGATAAGAAGCCTATTTTTTCTTTGTGGTCTTGGCTTAGTAGAAATCAAGTCTTTGCTGCAAATAAAAAAAATCAACAGAGAACAAAGGTATGATTATAGCTCAGCAACATAATCAAAGTAATAACAGTTATGCACTGCATTGCTTCTAATTTTTATGCAATAAAACAAAAACAATAATATCAGTTTACTGAAAAAAAATCACCAAAACCAACACATATGAACACAGTTCTCTGCTGCTACTAATGCATGCTTCCACTTGCTCTGTCTCAGATGGGTAGAAGATTAGCATCAGTTGTTCTCTTTTTTTTTTTTTGGTTACACAAGCATCAGTTGTTCAAAAGCAAATATTAGCACATTCGTCCGGGTTTAGATATTCTCTCGTTAAACCAATTTAAAGCCTCTGAGCATGGAGATTCTAAGTTCTTTTATTCAAAGATTCCCAAGAGACGACAAAAACATGTAAAGCAAATATCTCCACTGTTATCGGCTACTATGGCCTGTTTAGTGCCTCAACGGGACTGCTCTATATAGATTCTTAGTGATAAAACTTCTTTTGAGTAAAGTTTGTCCGAATCCCAATTTGTAAAGGGATCATTCCTTTGGTGATAATAATATCTCACCACTAGGCTGGAAAATAAATTCCTCAAGTTTGTGTACTGATACTTGAACACACATCTTGAACATGAGCTACAGAAACATCCATTATAGAGGAACCAAGTGATTACTTCATGTTCGGGTTCTCCAAGTTGCTAAAGGAGCAACCACTTGGAGAGGAATAAGAATACTTCTTGTTTTTTTTTGATAGATTTGTGGATAAGGATTCCAAATTTCAACAGGAAATTTGTAGCCCAAAAGAACTCTTGTCTTTTACCTTCCTTTTCATACACATTCCTTGGAAGGTACTCCTGGTAAATTCTCAGCAATGATCACTGGAGCTAGAATTTTTACATAAAAAGATATTAACAATGGAATAAAACCCTGATCAAATCTTTACTGATGTAATTATTCAGAGTGAGAAAGTAAGAAGCAGAATATGCTAGCATCTTGCTCAAAACAACCAACCAGGGTCGGTTTTGAAGAATAGTGACGATGAGAATATCAGTAGTGCTATGCCTACTTGCAAAATTTATTGGCAACTTGCAAACTATTATCTCTGGAATATATTGTGTGACAAAGGCCTCATTATTATTAAGATTCTTTCTCTAGTTTAAAGTTCTCTTTCTCAAGAAGTTTCGCCTCTACCCTGAAACCAAACCATGTCATCTTAGAAACTAAACATCCATACAATAACTTGAAGCATAATATAACGTGGGATAGTTTGGATCACAGAAATAAAGATCTTATAAGGGATTATATTGGCAAAGCAAAGTAAACTATCATAAGGGAAGTCAACTTACGTTTCACCACTTTGACTAAACATGACAAATCAGTGGAGACACTCTGTAAACAAGAAAGATCCAATAAGTAGGGTTCTTATTAGCTTTACTTTACAAAATATGTAAACAATACTTGGGGTCTTCTGAAAACTAACCTGATTCAGTAGTGATAAGATATGTGTATGGTCGTCCATCTTCCATACCACCTGTTTCCGAGAGAGAAAAATCTTGAGACTTCAAACCAATATCAACTATATATTTTGAGTTAAAATCAAACAACAAGTGGATCATTTATGAACAACATGTGTTGCAAAAAAAAAAAAAAAAAAATCTTCAAATCTATAAAGAATAACATAACTCGAAACAAAGTTCTCACTTTCTGAGTTAAAATCCAACAAACAAGTGCACCATTTACGAATTTGTTGTTTTTAGCCAAGTATCTATATTCCTATTGTGCAATGAAACAGTTTGGTCTACGTTAACTTCCTAGTTTCAGGACGTTAATGTATTTGCCCATCCCAGACTTGGATACTTCCAAACATAGTAATTAATTGGCCATTTCAACCAAAAGTGCTGATACTAAGATAACAAAGTATCAAACCACTGTATAATAGTGGATATGTGGATATATCTCACCACCAACAACAACATTTACAGCCTAAAGAAAACTATTAAATCAGAGCAAGGTCAAGACAGCTGTAAATCTTTTGTTACCCCCCATACCCATAGTCAATAATGCAGACACCAAAGAACAGAAAACAATTTGAATATCCACCAAGAAAAGTGATTATTTAACAAGTTAACGACTAAGAATCCACATAAATGATAAAATATAAGACCAAGAAGAAAAACACAGTTACCTAACTTCAAAAAATGGACCCAACCGGCCAAGGAATTAAAAGGTAGGTAAACAATGTTGACCTTTTATTCAACAAGAACAACAAAAGAACACACAAGTATGCCTATAGATTGTACGGGGAAAAAATCCATACAGCTAGATATCTTGATATGTTTTTTTCAGGACTCAGAATCCCGAGGTAAAGCTCTCTGCCCCCACTTTCTTTCAAGAGAACACATGAAAAGCTCCATATATTTTTCGTGTGGATTAGTGCAGATTACAAAGATTTCGATAAGAAGAAATCTTTATAGTCAACGAAAATCATCTGTTAAAAGAGACTTCTCCCTAACTTAAATCCAATAATTATGATTTCCTTTGTTACGGATACCGTTAGCTTTGTGCTGTGTTTAGAGACCAGAATGTTCCAGTAAGAGAATTTTCCAAACTACTCATCACCTAAACTGTTCCTTTTTAATCTAGATAACTAGATTTTGATCGGCTCTTTAAAAGCACATATGTTTATGTTCATTAATTAGAAAGTTTGTTGAGATATTATAGGGCAATTCTCTCAAATAAATATTTTCAAGGTTTTATCACAAAATAGAGTTTAAGAGCTAAAATGACCAAAATAACATTTTTTATTTTGAAAATTTTAAATTTTTTTATTTTTTAAAATTTGAAATCCTATCTCCAAAACCCCACTCCTCAACTCTAAACCCTAAACCCTAAACTCTAAACCTTAAACCTTGAATCTTAAACCCTAAATTCCACCCTTTAACTCTAAATCCTAATGTCTAGATTAATTAACCTTAGGGGTATAAATATATATTTACTTCTTTTGATAAAAAAATTTAAGTCTATTTTGGTCATTTTTATTTTTAAGGTCTACATTTGTGATAAAAACTTTTTTTGGGTCTATCCTAGAGAATTTTTCCATATTATATGTTTTCATTACAACAAACAAACTTTGTAAATTTTATAGTACAATGGTTTTAAAAAAAATTGAACCGAGTAATGTAAATTATAAGTTTTTTCCTTCAATAGACTTTTTCTTTTTGCAATTGAAAGAATGTTTATTTATGGCATAAATGAGATTGTGAAATTTTGAATTTTGATGTGACATTTATAAAAGGATTGTGATACATTTTTGTTGTTAAATATTATATATACATTTCAAAAGCTTTTGTAATCCAAAGTTTCTATGATATAACTAAAAACATTAAGATTAATAAAATTGGAAATAATTTAATTAGTTTGTCATGAATTAGAGTTTGTTGCTAACATGGATTTACAACAAACGTAATGGGCCAAGTTGAATCTGATGTTGTTTTCAAAAGATATTTTTTTTTCTAGGTAAGTTTTTAACTTGAAGAACAATTAAACATTATGTGCAAAATAAGGAAAAGAGAATATATCGGATATTTAATAGAGGATAATATTTAGGGGTGATTAATTTTTCGAATGATTTTGTGATATAGGAAATATTAATAAATGTTGAAATTCTATTGGGTAGTAAATACTGCGAAACGATTGGTTCATTTTATGGCTGAAATTAATAAGTTGTTTTATGAAAAAATATGGCACTGACATAACTTGTAAATAACATACTCCCTCCGTATCCTTCCGTATCCTTTTAAGTGATGTTTAATAATTTTTTATTTTGTTTCATAATAAGTGATGTTCTCATAATTCTAGATAAAATTTAATGTCATTTGAAACTTGTGATCAATTACAAAATACTACATTTTTTTCTTATTGGTTGAATTGGTTGTATTTAATGTTATTTTATATGATCAAGATAAATTACATAAAATTTTGTATTTTTTTAATATTTGTGCAAAAACCTTAAACATCACTTAAAGTGATACAAACAGAGTAACAATTCAAGGGTATAATCCTATTAAATATTCTGCTTTAATAGTATTGATGTTTAACAATTTTTATTTTGTTTCATAATAAGTGATATTCTCATAATTATAGATAAAATTTAATGTCATTTGAAACTTGTGATCAATTACAAAATACTATTTTTTCTTATTGGTTGAATTGGTTGTATTTAATGTTATTTTATATGATCAAGATAAATTACATAAAATTTTGTATTTTTTTAATATTTGTGCAAAAACCTTAAACATCACTTAAAGTGATACAAAGAGAGTAACAATTCAAGGGTATAATCCTATTAAATATTCTGTATTAATATCATTATAACACATTGGGAAAGAAAAGTAAATGTATTAATTACAACATTTATAGAAAAGATTTCTCTACCGAGCATCATATGCCAAATGTGGATGGAAATAATCACTTTAAAACGTAATCTTTGGGGGTGATTAGTTTGGGATCTTTGATGCTGATCTCCACGATTTTTGCTCAATATTCTTTTCAAGATTAGTTATGCGTTTCCTATGGAGACAAAGACCTAAAGTTAATTTTGTTTTGGCAAAGATATCTTAGCCAACTGGCACTATACCCCACTTCGATCCCTCCTCCAAACACATCTCTTTATAAAGAGCAAGAACTCTTCGACATCTGTACCCACATCATTTCCTCATTATATTATTACTACTACAAAGAAAACATCAACTTTATATACACTCTTTTTCACAATGGCATCAAACTCAATGTCTGCTTATGGATCTGGCTCATGGACTGTTAAGCAGAGCAAAGCCTTTGAGAGTGCTCTAGCAACCTATGACCAGGACTCCCCTGACCGTTGGTACAATGTCGCTAGAGCTGTTGGTGGGACAACACCAGATGAAGCTAAGAGACAATACGAGCTTCTCGTACGTGACATAGAAAGCATTGAGAATGGGCACGTGGCATTCCCTAACTACAAGACTAATGGAGGCAGCACTAAGGGCAGGCTGCGTGATGAGGACAAAAGGTACCATTTCTATTTCAATCTAATTAGACACAATTTGTGATAATTACAGGTAATCCAGTTTGTTTATATCCATAATATATAGGCTACTTCTATGTTCCATTTTAAAGATAATTGTATAGACAAATTATATTCCTATGCCATGGCAATATATTAGACCAAATCAAACTTAAAAGGAAAAGGGCATGTCTGTTTCAGCATAAGGCTTTTTACTTTACAAAGATTCTCTGACTTCTGATACTAAGCAATATGAGTCTCTAAATCTGCCAAGTGTTTTCTTCTCAGGCTTTGTTACAACCAAACTAAAAGCACCCACATATGCACTAAATATGCCTATAATCATTCCTTGTTGCTTTAGCTAGTATCTTATATGAACTGATTCCCACATATTGCCCAAGAAACATCCAAAAATAATATCTAATATACTAAATGTTTTGTATTCACAAACAGAGCTTAAGATAATAAGATTTAGAACCGGAGATTTCTACCATAAATTACAATATTTCTCTTATATTGGAGGATGATTCTTTGACATGAAAACTAACAAAATCAACTAGATTCAGAAGCTAAATGTCTAAACAATTTTGTTTGTTTGGCAGGATGAGAAGCATGAAGCTGCAGTGAAAGAAAAAGCAACAGAACCTATAAACTATGGTATGATGATGGTCAAGAATAAAAGAGAAACACGTAGAAAGATGTGTTAGTCAACTTTAAGCATGTTTGTATTGCTCTTTCCCACAAGCTTACAATCTACTACTAGTATGTCGAGGTGTAAAACAAAAAAAAGCCCTAGAGTTAATTAACCAAATATATTCTAGGGTTCTTCTTAATGAAAAAAAATCCAATTGTCTGAATCAATTACAAAAAATGGTGATCATAGAGTAAGGGATAATTCAAAGGATTCAGAAGAACCCACGTCGAGAAGGAATCAATAAACCAATCTGAATCAAATGGTTCTTTTTTTGTAATGAATACTATTTACGGAGAATCCCAAAAATGGAAAGCATATCAAGAAGAAGAAGTTCTCTCGAAAGTCGAACCCAGTATGTGTCTAATGGTTCTTCCTTCTTAATGGAAAGATCCATTGCCAATTATGCGAAATGAAGAAGAATTCACGTCGATTACAAAAAAAAACAATTGGGCAGGAAAATGGAAATCTGATACTTGTAAAAGTGTGGCTTACACAATGCAGACATACCGTACCGTACGTATACGAATGTTTGCTCCGTACGAATACGATATACCGGATTTGTGCGTATCGTATCTCGAGGCTACCACTCTATGCTTTCTGTAGAATACAGTTAATATATATATATAATATTTATAGTTGATATTTTCGTTACTCAAGTTAAAACAATTTTAATAAATTGTTCATGTTTTAGTATATTTTACAAAAAAAGTATTTCAGTTTTTATTCGTTAATAGTAAATATCTTGTACATAATAATATAACTATTCATCTTTTATAGTTTAACGAAATATAATTTTATTAGAAACTTGGTAACATTTTATATGTGATCCTTTTCTCTGTGTATTGCATCTTAAAATATTTGAAGATTAGCCTTGACTCAAACATATTAGCCTGTTAAATTTATCTAGAAACAACTAACTGTCTGGAGATTTTTGTTCCAAAGCTTTTTTTCAGTTCCATAATATTTTTCTCATCAACAAATGTCTTTAACCACATTAGAATCTATATAGTTATTTAATATTTAATTTATTTATAGTTTTGCAACAAAATAATAAAAATCAAATTTATTTCTGGCTTTAATTTTTTTAATGAAAAAATCAGTTGATTTTCCAATTAAATCACTATTACTTGAATTTTAATAATTTTTGGAGGATTAGCTTTGTTTTCATCTTGTTGTAGATGTTTTTTTATCTAAGGAAATCATTATCTAAAGTCAATTTTTTTATATATTTATCTTTTTGTTTTATTTTTAGGTAATTCGGGTCGTCTGTGCTCGAATACCCAACTAATCCTGAAGACCATGAGACAGAGTGACAAACCATATAAATACTTTATATTCCCACATGTGTGCAGTTTATCTAAGTGGTAGGTTTCAAATCCGGGGTGTTTTACCTGGCACATTTTCAAACCTGTAACCCGACCACGTCCATTATGTTCATTCTAAATTATACCTGATTATATATAAAAGAGATCATTGCATTAATTTTTTTAAAAAAATCTTATAATATTGTAGTAATTTTTTTATTAGTATAGGAACTTATACATAATTTTCTTATCAAATAATACTAATGCATTGGGGATAAGCTTTATATGTCTCATTGTGGCACGGGTGTAAGTTACTTGATTCAGAGAACAACTAGATTTCTCTTGCCTGGCATCCTTTTTGTGTGTGTGTGTTTTTTGTTTTTGTCGGATCTGCATAACCACGTAGATTATTTGTTGTTCCAATCATACAAACCGCTACAAAACGTTTTAAACACCTCCGAACCTCTTAAAATCAAAAGTTGGTTCCAGCTAGCGTTTGCGATTGCAACTAGATAAATAAATATAAAATTATTTTTAAAATTTTAAAATAGAAATAGTATAAAAATATATATATACACATTTTATATATTAATTTAAATTCACAAAGAGTATCATAAGTAAACATAATATTATTATAAATCATATTAATAATCATTATATTTTATCACAATAGCTTGTTTTATATTTTTATAATGTTATAATATGCTAATATTAATAATTTATTATTAAACCGCTGCAATATCTCATAATCAACCAGTTACAAATATCCCGTAAATGCAATAATTTTTAAACATTGTGCCAGTCGTACAAAACGCTTAATAACGCTTGGAACCGCAATCTGCATCCGCAAACTCCCGCATCCACAACCGCAAACTTCCGCAACTGCAACCGTTGCGTTTGAACGAGTCGGCCCTAATTAGAAGAGAGCTAAAGTAGAATTTTGCCAACCCACTTGGTCCACTTGAAAATTTGATTCGTTATCTAATCCCAAATCACAGATTTTGAAGCTAATCACGAAAGTATCCTCGCCATTTTTCCATACATCTGCGTCGTCATCTAGTCAATTTTTTTGTCTTGCTTACATTTGGTGCATTAGATTAAAATAGTTGCAAGAGTTTACAAATCTGTAGAAAGTATAAACTCTAGTAGACAATTTAAGTGAAGATCAGATGAGTGGCCCCAGAGAATTCTTCGGGGCCCAGTAGAGAGAATTGGCTTGTAAAGGCCCAATAGGTTTGGGTTGTGTAAAATTGATAGCGCAGTAGTCTTGAAAACGTTGTCGCAGAAAGATGGAAAGCTCCGGAAGTATACTTGTCGGAGAAGGCCCATCTAGTCAAATTACATAAGCTAATTACGAAAGTATCCTTGCCTCCCAAGCTCTGAAGAAGGTTTACCCAAATCTCTCCTCAAAAGTTTGGCATGTGATCCGAGCGACTAGAAAAAAACGGTTCGGATCAGGTACATGTAATGTCATTTACCCCAATGAATCTTGTTGTGGAGGAATTGCGGATTTTAGATCCGACACGAACCGAATCCGAGAAGTATCCGAAATATCTGAAGCTTCTAATATATATTAGGTATAAGGTGTTTTGATATATAATTTTGGTATTACAGATATTTTTTTAAGTTTTGAATTCGGGTTTTTAGGTATAGTTTTGGGTTTCAAGTAAAATTTTAGATTTTCAAAAATATAATTCGGATAATCATATAAACTTTTTACGTATTTTCGAGTTTTGGATCAGATTATGGATAATTTTTTTAGTATTTTTGGATATTTGAATATTTTCAGATATTTTTTTGGGTTTAGATATTTTTTTTGGATTTTGGGTATTTTTCGGGTCCTAACTAGCCGAAGCCGACCCGAAACTTTTAGAAACAAAAAATAATTGATATTAACGTTTCTAAACAAGGGGACCCGAATCGACCTAAACCCAACAAATTCTAATTACTCTATTGGATGGATCCTAATATCTAAGATCCGAGACGTCCCAACCCAACTACCAAAATGCCCAAGCCTACTGAGAATCCTGATCCCAATCATTCATCTTCTCTATGGGTTCTGATCTCCTTCTTTGTAAGTCTTCATCCTTTTTCGATTTCCAGTTTTTGTATAAGATGCATAAATCTGTCGATCTAGGGCTTCTTCGATAGATGTTCGGATGATTCCGGAACGATCGATTTCCTCGTATGCACCTCCGTTATTGTTTTTTTTCTCACTTGCTTTGTTTTTCTTACCTGAACTGTGGTATCTCAAGCCGCTACAATTTAACACCTTTTTGATGATTATATATGCCTTCAGGATCTCTTTGATTCGTAATTTCTCGTTATGAGAAAAGTACTTATTTATTTATATAATGAACTTGAATACACCATCAACAAGAACTTTCATGGGATAGATCGAAGCAAACATACATGTTCTAAAATGTTTTGGTTTGTCAATTTGTAATAGAGTATGCAATTGATTTTTACTATATGAATGCATACATGCATTTCCGGAAACGAATATTGTATAAATCCGAACAAGATAAAATAGACAAATGCAAATTAGATAAGAAAAGAATCCAAGCTTCTTGGGGGGGGGGGGGGGGGATTTTGCAATATTGATGCATATAAAAATAAATAGATATGGCCCCCTGAAGAAAAAAAAAAATATAGGTATGGCCCCTTGAAGAACATTATTTTTTTTTTCTCAGGACATGTGACAGCTCAGTACACACACAGTGGATATATAAGTAGGTGGGCACGTTAGGAATTATTATTGTTAGAACAATTAAATATTTAAAAAAAAAATTAGAAAAACAGAACAGAAGAGAGAGAAAGAGAAAGAGAAAGAGAGAGAGAGAGAATAAAATCCCTTAATAAAGCAAAAATGAAAATAGGTTGTTCTTCGTCTTCTTCTTCTCCGCTTCTCGCCGTTGTCTCCATCTCAGGCTCATCGGTGAGTTGACTTATTTACGCAAAACATCTATTTTTAATCAATCACTCGCCCCTTCTACCAATTTTTCAAAATTTTCCTCTCTTCGTGCTCGCTCGACCTGTAAGTCGAATCTTAGGGATCATTGGAGTTAAAGATGTGATCTTTGTTATAATGATATGTTTTGGGTTTATGAAAGTTTCAATATTTTCTTCTTCTTATGATCTGATTGTAATCAAAAAAGAATATTCGCCTTTGATCTGTTTTTGTTTCCTCAGGATCTGAAAACAAGCGGATCACTTGGATCTCGGATTCTTCCGGCTTCTCAAAGGTGATTGAATAATCTGATCCAATGATAGAATGATTGATGAATATGGTTATGATGATGATTGGGTTTGGGGTTTAAGCAGTTTTGATATGTAAGTCAAAAAGACATTTGTTGTTTTGTTTTGATATAGCAGATCATCCCCGTTGGACAGACTTCTCCGGTGTAAGACAATGTCATCCAATCACCTAAGGCATGTTGAGTCAATGTCCCTGCTACCCTCAGGTGCCGGCAAGATCTCTCAGTTAAACGCTGTGGTCTTAGGTGAATCCATTGCCTCTGAGGAGAATGATCTCGTCTTTCCCAGCAAGGAATTCTCCAGCCAGGCTCTTGTCTCCTCCCCTCAACAGTACATGGAGATGCACAAGAGGTCGATGGAGGACCCTGCAGGGTTCTGGTCTGGCATTGCGTCTGAGTTTCACTGGAAGCAGAAATGGGGTGACCAAGTGGTCTCCGAGAATCTCGATGTCAGGAAGGGTCCTATTCACATTGAGGTTTGGTTTCTCTTCTTTGTTTTTTTTTCCTTGTCTTGTTAAAATGGTTGACAATATCTGAGAGATCATGCATGTACCACCAGTGGTTCAAGGGGGGAATCACCAACATCTGCTACAACTGCTTAGACAAAAATGTTGAAGCTGGTTTGGGTGATAAAACAGCTATGTTCTGGGAAGGGAATGAACGTGATGTAGATGCTTCCTTGACTTATTCTCAGTTGCTTCAACAAGTTTGCCAGGTATATAAGCACTTGATGTTCGTGCTCTCCTACCACCTCTAGACTCTTCTTTACATGCCTTGTCCTCCTCCTACTGCAGCTTGCTAATTACTTGAAAGATGTTGGAGTGAAGAAGGGAGATGCCGTTGTAATTTACTTACCAATGTTGATGGAACTTCCTATCGCTATGCTTGCTTGTGCACGCATCGGAGCTGTTCATTCGGTAAACCTATGAATTTTTTAAATGCAATATTTTACCTAATTCATCCACACAAAAACCGAATTTTGTTCGACACGACAGGTCGTTTTTGCTGGATTTTCTGCTGACTCTCTTGCCCAAAGAATCATTGATTGCAAGCCAAAACTGATACTGACTTGCAATGCTGTTAAAAGAGGCCCTAAGACCATTAATCTTAAAGCTATTGTTGATGCTGCTCTTGACATCTCCTCTAAAGATGGAGTCTCTGTAGGTTAGTCCAATCTCCCTTTGTGTCTCTGTCCTGTATAGTGTATACCTTGTATTATTAGTTCGTTCTTTGAGCTCAACAGAGAAAATATATGGTTTGATGGGTTCATAAGCGTGACTGTTGGTGTCTCTTGTTTCTCTGCAACCAGACGTATGCTTGACCTATGACAACTCATCAGCGACAACAAGGGAAAATACAAAATGGCAGAATGGAAGAGATGTGTGGTGGCAGGTAAATTGCAGAGCTGTTTACTAATTGCCAAAAATTCATGCGTTTCCTTTTCTCAAAATCTGCTTTTGGGTGATGGTAATCTCTTTAGGATGTTATTCCCAAATATCCAACATCATGTGAGGTGGAATGGGTTGATGCGGAAGATCCATTATTTTTACTCTACACCAGTGGAAGCACCGGCAAGCCCAAGGTATTTGATTTAATTTTGACTTGTATTGTTTTAGTTTTCTCTCTTTAATATGAGTCCTTTTGAAGGGTGTCCTACACACAACTGGAGGGTATATGGTCTACACTGCTACAACATTCAAATATGCATTTGACTACAAATCAACAGATGTATACTGGTATGCAAAAGACACACTTTCATTGACTGTTCAAACTACTTAGTAAAAGATATGCAATAGAGTGGCTAATCTCTTTTGCTTCTCTCACATTAGGTGTACAGCAGATTGTGGTTGGATCACTGGCCATAGCTATGTTACCTATGGACCGATGCTCAATGGAGCCACTGTTGTTGTCTTTGAAGGGGTAAATCCATTTGGATAAATGTAGATGTTTAGATACTTGAAATTTTCTATCAATTAATGTCTTAAATCAAAAAATTCAATTCTAGGTTCCATTGCCATAACAATACATTCTTTTTTCTTACATAGCTATCAGCATTTTAAGCTTATGAATGTGTACCAAAATGAGTTTCATTTTTCATCTCTGTCATTTGGATTGAACTGATGGTTGTGATATTATCATCTGAACAGACTCCAAACTACCCTGATTCTGGACGCTGTTGGGAAATTGTTGACAAATACAAGGTTTCCATATTTTACACTGCTCCAACATTGGTGAGGTCTCTCATGCGCGATGATGATAAGGTAACATTTATGCAATCTTTCGGTTGTGGTGAAAAGTTAATCAGCATTGTAGATTGTTTTAGATATCTAAAGCATTTTTTTTTTTACCGTTTCCAACTTATTTTGATTGTTATAGTTTGTGACAAATCATTCTCGCAAATCGCTACGAGTCCTTGGAAGTGTGGGTGAGCCCATCAATCCGAGTGCATGGAGGTTAGAACTCGTATTGTCTTTTAAATCTTTCATTCATGCGATCAATTGAATGGGGAAGTTTATTCAATGGTTTACCAACGCTCTGTCATGTAGATGGTTCTTCAATCTAGTTGGTGATTCAAGATGTCCCATTTCCGATACGTGGTGGCAAACTGAAACTGGTGGCTTCATGGTGGACTCTCTTCTCTTTCGCTCTTTATGTCTCTTGATACCTCTTGCATACTGTGTCTCATGTGCATCAAATTGCATGGCAGTTAACCCCATTGCCAGGTGCTTGGCCGCAGAAGCCTGGTTCAGCTACTTTCCCTTTCTTTGGTGTTCAGGTCTGTGATTTGTAGTGTGCAATTTTAAACTTAGTATGCTGCATTGTCCTTTAGAATGACTTCATTCTCATCTCTCTGCTGCAGCCTGTCATAGTTGATGAAAAAGGCAATGAAATCGAAGGCGAGTGTAGTGGTTTTCTTTGTGTGAAAGGATCATGGCCCGGGGCGTTTCGAACTCTGTTTGGGGATCATGAAAGATATGAAACCACGTACTTCAAACCTTTTGCTGGATACTATTTTAGTGGTGATGGTTGCAGCAGGTAGGACAATCTAATCTAATTAGTTTCTTTTAAAAAACAAAAACAAATTTGCAGTTAGTGTGTTATCTTTCAACTATCACATAGATAGTGGCATGGTGGTTTTACTTGTTTTTTTAATCTACGTTTGATTTTGTGTTCCAGAGACAAGGATGGTTACTACTGGCTTACAGGGAGGGTTGATGATGTTATCAACGTCAGGTAAGGCACAAATTATTAGAACGATGTCATTAAATTCTCTGAATTTCCAGTATTCTCCGTACTGCGCAACTTTAGACTTAAGTTTGGATTTGTTTTTTAAATAATGCACAGTGGCCACCGCATTGGAACTGCTGAAGTGGAATCTGCTCTGGCTTCACATCCCCAATGTGCAGAGGCAGCTGTTGTAGGTGTAGAACATGAGGTATGTAGACTTGAGTATGCATATGTAAGGTGTGACACTGATAAGCATGGAGAGTCCAATATGCAAGAAAAGCGTACGATGTTTAGTGCGTCTAGTAATTGGAACTAGTTTTATTGGCCTTTTGAAAGCATGGAGAGTTTCCTGGTTCTTAATTACAGAACATAAGGTTGCTTCTTTGTTCTTGGGTTTGATTTGGTTCTTCATTCAACGTTCTTCGTTTTACCATTAAGAAAATAGAAGTAGAAATCACTTTCGGTTGGCTCCTGTTTTGTATCAGGTGAAAGGTCAGGGTATCTATGCGTTTGTCACTCTTGTGGAGGGTGTTCCTTACAGCGAAGAGCTTCGGAAAAGCCTTGTACTCATGGTCCGAAACCAGGTACATATTAACCACAAAAAAAATATGAATAGTGAAAGCTTTAGAGATGCCACTTTTATATGGTGTCAACACTAATTTTAATTTGCAAACTTTGATGATTTATGTAATGATAGTTTTGGTGTATCAATGTTACAGATTGGGGCATTTGCAGCACCGGACAGAATACATTGGGCACCAGGGTTGCCAAAGACAAGAAGTGGAAAGATAATGAGGAGAATCCTGAGAAAGATCGCTTCAAGGCAATTAGAAGAGCTTGGAGATATTAGCACACTCGCTGATCCTAGTGTCGTTGATCAGCTTATTGCACTTGCCGATGCGTGAATCATCTCCTTTTTCTCTCTCCATGAATGTAACCATTAAACATGTGCAGTGAGTTTTCTACATCTATTTTTATTACAGAGGGGATGTTGAAGAAAAAAAACTGAAACAAGATGTTCTTGTGAAGAATAAACTGAGCAGACAATTTCGTTGTGTTTTGAATAAATGAATTTTTGTGTAATGAATTTGGCTTAAAGGTTACTTGATTACTATAATATATAAACAGTATTCCCTACCTTGTCATTCTAAAATTAAAATATTATCGGAAGACGAAGCTACTGTCTTTTTGAGCAAAGACTTTATTGGTGGCAAAGAGTGGCTCCGACCTGCGCCTTCTCATTCCAATAATGCTCCCAAACCAAACCCAACATAATATACTAACTAATAAATGATGAAAGTCCATAACGGCGTCAGCTAGCTCCATTACTCGAGTACATGAATTTGACTTAAGATGTTATTGGAATCCTCCTCATTCTGCGCGATTATACTCATCATAAAAGGATCCAAAACACCTCAATCACGCCTCCATAAGAATATAAGACAAGCGTATATAATGTAATCCTTCTATGTTTTAGGCCACTGTTTTCTTTTATGGTCCTTAAGTTTTTGTACTTTCGGCCAGTTAACATTGTTTATATTATGGGTATAATGAGAATACGCATGACTGATACTAATGCGGGAAGCATGCAAGCTGCCAACCTAACACGTAAAGTGTTTCTCAAGTTTTTTTTTTAAGTGTATCTAAAGTTATTATCTACTTTCTTAACATAATTTTTAACAGTTTGATATTGGGTATATATGTTTTAATCAAGTTACCAAATAATAGAAATCACATCTTCTACATGAATATCAAATTAGTTATCATTTTGTGGTAACCAAAAAAAAAACTTAAATGAAGCAAAGAGTGTACAGACAGTTGAGCAACTAATTAATCATCCGTAACGCGATACTAGCAAGGAGAAATCGAAAGAAATTTCGTATCCTCATGTTGGTATGCTAATGCTATCTAGCTTGAAAATAATTCGTATCAAATACAGTATATAAAAGTAAATATATTTATGCATGTAGATAAATTGACTGCGAAAGCTCGTCTAACGTGTATAGATTTTGTATCTCAAACTATGAATCTGATATAGAAAATCTTATGGAGACGAAAATACAACCATTCAACTTCGATCATAAGAAATCGCTGCCGCTGGCAACTCCCAGCACGTCATCCGACATTTAGTCAACTCATTGATACATATACAAAAGATACCTTTATGTATAAACGAAACCTTTTTATATCTTAGTTCTCGCATTCTTGCTTATTAGCCAATTATTGATTTATCAATTTCCATTTTGATTCTTATTTTGTTTTTGATTTTCTTGTCATCTGCACAATCGCCAAGACGTTAAACCTCACATGGGCTATGGCTGATATGGGTCTTTATATAACAAAGTCTGAACATTACATTTTTACTTATTATCAAATCACAATCATCAAGATTTTCATCCTCTCTTGAATCACATCTTCATCCATGGCTTCTTCTTCTTCTTATTCTTCGTTGTCTTCAATTGATTTTTCAACTGCAATTCTAATAAGGGTTGATCAATCGGGCAAAGGAGATTTCAATAAGATTCAAGAAGCAATTGAATCTATCCCTCCCAATCTTAACAACTCTCAACTTTATTTCATTTGGGTTAAGCCTGGAGTTTACCGGTATACGATCACAACATTTTCCTTATATATTACTCCCTTCGCTAAAGTTACATATTCTAGATTTTTCACACGTTTTAATAAAACACATTAAATTTACATTTTTTTTGTGTTTATTTTTTTTCCATAATTTTAAGCCAATAAAAATCCAACTAGAGCAATTAAGTTTTTTGAAGTTTGCAATTAGTTAATAAAATATGCATATGAAATATAAAAAATATATCTTTTTGAAACAAATTTTTTCTCTAGAATATGTAACTTTAAGGAACAGAAAGAGTATATGATTACATACATGTTTATATGGAGACAATTGGGAAAAAAATCTAAATATATTTAAAAATTAAGAAAATAGATCATTCTTTTAGGTTTATAGTTGAAGATAAAGTTTAAGACGTTAAGATTCACGAATTTTGGTTTAGGAATCGTTTTTAGAGGTTAAGATTTTATACCGTATAGGAATAGTTTTTATTGGGGCTTATGATTTTACAATGAGTTTTAGGGTTTATACTTGTTCAATGTTTAGACTACTTTCATTAATTATTTGTTTTCTATATTTTAGTATATGTTTTGTTGCTAGGTTTGCCTCTTCAGCTAGCTATGTTTGTAATTCACTTCGACCAACTATTTCTTTTTATGAATTCATTTTTGCAGCTGATTTAGTGATGACTAGTTTAATATGCTTAATCACATTCCGTGACAAACTTATTTTTTAACGCTTGAAATAGAGAAAAGGTGGTGATTCCTGTGAATAAACCCTACATAACATTGAGTGGAACAAAAGCCTCCAACACAATTCTCGAATGGAGCGATGGTAAAGACCTTTTGGATTCACCCGCTCTCACAGTCTTCGGCTCCGATTTCGTATGCCGATTTCTCACTATTGTTTGATCCAATAATGGTGTTTAAGCTGAAATGTTTGTTGAATCAATACAATAAAAGAACCTAAAAATAAAAGATTAGATTCTTGAGGTTTAAGAAAAATCTTGAAGAATCAAATGAGAAATGAACATCAAAAAGAATTTATAGATCAAAGATTGTATTACAAGAGTGATCAAGTAAATCTAAATCTATAAATGCTTTGTAAGAAGTGTTTGATATGTAAAATGGGAGAGGAGAGCCCCCTTCTCATAAGGAGGAGCTCCTTATTTATAGAAAGATATGTCTAGGGTTTTCTAGCCAAATGGGCCTAGTACATTGTCTAATGGACCTTGAGGGAGGATGTAAATCCACCCCCAACAGTAAGTCCCCCCAAGTTCGTTGAGAGAGATGGAATCGATCTCTGCGAAGTTTACGAATAGGGTTTATTAGACAATGAACTAGACACATTCATGCCTATGACGGTTTAGGCGAGTTTATTTTGAACTTGTGCCTAGTAAGAAGCGAGTTTGCTTTAAACTCGTGCTTAGCGAAAGACGAGTTTACTTGACTCATGCTAAGACAGAGGCGAGTTTACTGAGAGCTCGTGCCTAGTGGAAGGAGAGCTTCTGTAAACTCATGCCTAGCCAAAGACGAGTTTTTGTAAACTTGTGTCTAACAATAAGCGAGTCGACCGCAAACTCGTGCCTAATAAAAGCAAGTTCAATTTAAACTCGTGCCTAAAATACAAGTTTACCGAACTATTGCCGACCCGAAGTCTCGTGTTGAGATCGTGTGTGCCAAGCAAGTTGTTGGCGTGTACACTCGTCAGGCTATGATAACGTTCCTTCGATGGATCAAAGAGAGCATGAGAGCTCTTGTTCCGGCATTACCCAGATTCGGTGATGACGTCTTGTGAAATGGTGGAATCATAACAAGGAAGTAACTGGCTGGAGCATGCCAAAGCGGGTGCTCAAGCTCCAGTCCTCATAAGCCCGAGCCCGAGCCGAGTCATGAAACGGCAGTCAGAGGCGGAGCAAGGATGTAGGATGCTGGTGTCGGGAACTGAAATCCCTAAGCCTCTAATCACGAGCAGGAGCGGATCAGCAGCTCAACTCCAGAGCTTGTTCTCATCAAACTCTTCTTGCCTCGTTGCCTCGTTGATCTGCATGTTTCCGTGACCGGTGAGATACTGATACCACCGACACCGGCGATGCCATGGAGCTCGTTGCCAAGCTAGGAGCATGATGAAGACATGATGACACTTCGTTGTTACTGCCAATCGCAATTGAATCTGGCTCACAACAAACATGATGATGATCAGGTCAAGAGATTAACCAAAAAGAAATAGCCAAGTTTGCATAATTAATTAAGCAAGCCGCATAAGCTTGTTTTACTCAAAGCACAGGTTGCACACAATGAAGCAATCAAGGTTATAGAACATTTATCTTTGATGATGAGTTGCTGAGTTAGTGGCAGACGAGATGGCATTCTCTGACGATGAGCTCGTGCCGGTTACATCAAGCTTGTCTCGAGAATTTAATGAAGAAACCGGGCCTCGCCAGCACTGAGTTCTTCTTGAAACTCGTTTAGAACTAGCAGCCGTTGAAGAAACTTGATCTAAGCGAAAAGTCAGACCAGAAGCTCGTGCCGAGACAGCAAGCGTTGTTCTCATCTCGGAGCTAGCGGGAGAGCCGTGGAGAGGAAAGCTGATAACACCTTCTAGAGATCATGACTGAGCTTGTCTCTGTTGGTCAAGCTTGCAACGAGATGACCTCAGAGCCGCACGTTCAATTTCACCACCTGACCCGACCAAACATATGATGGTTTCGCTTGATCAGTCTCGACGATCTTACCCAAGACCAGTGAGGTCACGGCAGTCTGGTTCACAATGACCTCCCGAGGCTTGTGTAGAGCTCTGGTATGTGAGCTTGTCTTGCAAGATCGAGCTCCACCATTGCATTCTTGCGAGATCAGGAGATGAGCTTGTTCCACCATATCGTCTTTGATGATGAGATGTCGAGCTAGTGGCAAACGAGATGGCCTTCTCTGACGATGATCTCGTGCCAGTTACGTCAAGCTTGTCTCGAGCGCTGGAGTGAAGAAACCAGGCCTTACCGTCATCCATCCGCCATTGATGCAGCGAATGATCTTTTTCTTTTCTCCTTCCATCACGTCTCCGAGACCGCAGTGTTCGAACGGAAAGCGTGTGCCTTTGACTTCACCATCAATCATCGACTTCACTTAACTCTTGGGTCTCTTGTTAACGGTTTTGTACGTAGAACAGAGTCTCTGAAGCTGTTTCCCTTTGCTTGAGATGATTTCGCATCTGCTTGAGATGATTTCGAGAGCTTGAGATTATCTCGAGAGCCTAAGATGATTTCGTAGAACAGTCTCTCGAACAGCTTCACCTATCTTGCTGATGAACAAGCCGGAAGGGCTTGAGTTGAGTTCGAGAGACTACAGAGACCGAATCGTGTGATAACGAGACAAGGTGATTACAAGATCGTGGTTGGGCTTAACCAGGGCTTCTCTTCTCGAAAGTTATTATCTTTGAGTCCAAATCACCTAGCTCGCACCTTTGAAGCTCTCTGGTCCTTGGATGAGCTTTCACTATCAACTCGAAGACCGCCGTTGCAAGACCAAGCCGGTGAGCTTCGCCGAGATCAATTCTCGAGCTTTCTCGCGATTTTTCTGAGCAAAGAGGAGACAGAGGCCGCAGACTCGTACCAAGACTAAGCCGTTGAGCTTCGCCGAGATCAATTCTCGAGCTTTCTCACGACCTTTCTGAGCAAAGGGGAGACAGAGGCGATCGGCGGTTTTATGTGACACAAGTGACAAGCTCTGTCTGAGATGTTTTTGCTGAGCTGCGCAAGTTCGAGCCTCTGCGTGAGGTGTCTGGCGGAAAGCTCAAGCTTCAATGTTCCCCACAACGAGCTCTTTCCGGACGGAAAGCTCGTACCTTCGAAGTCTTCTGGTCCCGAACAAACAACTGCACCGGCAAGGACGTGAGATTCCGTCACTAATCCGAGCAACAAGAATCACGTTGCCTCTGTTCGTGAACTCAAATCATCAACGACGATAGGAGATTTGCCGCTGGATACTCCCATGTCTCCGACGACCTCGAACCTTAGCCCTGGGAGATTCTACCGCCGACGGGAAAGACGCGCCGCAGTCTCGCGTCGTCTTCTGAGGACTCCGAGCTTCACCTCTTCAACAGACGAGAGAGGAGATGGTGACCGTCGTTGCCAACCATCGTCCTTAGCCGCCGAAAACCTAGTTACGGCGATCATGGAATGGAACTCCGCCGATCTGAGTTTTGACCGGCCTCTCCTAGATGAATTTTTGGTGGGCTCTTGTGTTGCTCTCTCGTCGGGATTCGGCCTGAGGAGATGATGATGACCGAAACTTGTTGGGTCTTTTTTTTTTTGGCCCAAAGATGAAGTGTAAACCAAAGAATACAGATCTACGATTTTCCCAAATCTTTTTCCCAAATCTGATATGCTTCAAGATACTTTTCCTTAGCCCCCTCCTTCTAGCGCCAACTGTTTAATCCAATAATGGTGTTTAAGCTGAAATGTTTGTTGAATTAATACAATAAAAGAACCTAAAAATAAAAGATTAGATTCTTGAGGTCTAAGAAAAATCTTGAAGAATCAAATGAGAAATGAACATCAAAAAGAATTTATAGATCAAAGATTGTATTACAAGAGTGATCAAGTAAATCTAAATCTATAAATTCTTTGTAAGAAGTGTTTGATATGTAAAATGGGAGAGGAGAGCCCCCTTCTCATAAGGAGGAGCTCCTTATTTATAGAAAGATATGTCTAGGGTTTTCTAGCCAAATGGGCCTAGTACATTGTCTAATGGACCTTGAGGGAGGATGTAAATCCACCCCCAACAACTATTCAGGTCAACCTTTACATCGTATATATGCACGTTCTAAATTTAAAAAAGGGTCTTTCCTATCAAATGGTTAAGATTGTAGAAATGTAGATCAAGCGTTAACGCAAATAAACATTCGAAAAATACAAAAGACTGATCGTGACGTGCTTTGTTTTGTTGTAAGTAGAATAAATTTGGAACAGCGGGACAGGCGGTTGCGGTGCGAGTGGCAGGAGATAATGCAGCGTTCTATGGTTGCGTGATAAAGTCATACCAAGACACTCTTCTCGACGACGATGGGAACCATTACTTCAAGAACTGCTATATTGAAGGAGCCACCGATTTCATTTGTGGAAACGCATCTTCTCTTTACGAGGTTACTCGTTTTTACATTATTAATTCCATTTAAACACAATTCAGATAAGTAAACGCATAAAAAAGTCCCAGTAGCGCTCTCAGGCACGAACGGCAAGAAAGGTCCTTACCTTTTTTATCTGTCCCTCTCTCACGCTATTAACCTCCAGTTTCTTTCCTGTTCGAGGCCTGAGCACTCTGTAAAAGCAGTTTCGATTCAAATTCCTTGACAAAACAGAAAGAAACCAGCAGATAATAGACGACCTTGGCAATTATACACCGGGTTCACCCCCGACGTAGTCGGAGGGCCTCCATTGAGAATTTATGAGAATTAAGAAAGATAAAAGAAATTAAATGAAGAACATAGAAAATAATGAGAGACTTTCTTGAAAGATAATGAGAAAGGAGGAATTGAATTGCTTGATTGTTTCATGTATCAAGAGTACCTATATATATACATCAAATGTGGAGCCAAAAACAAAGAGGCTCCCATGCACTAAATGAGGCTCTCTTGCACTAAGGAGAGACTCCCTTGCATTAAGGAGATGCTCACATACACTAACTAAATAAAGAAATGATAGTGCATGATATGTGGGCATGATACTCCACTCACCAAACAACCTCATTTTACATTTACTACAATTTACATTCTTAAGTTTACTCATATTTGTTTTATGATCAACACTCCCCCTCAAGCTTGACACAGGTAGGTATCAAGCTTGGAAACCATGAAACATTCCCTCATTAAAACCTTTAGCTTGGAAAAACCACATGGGATAAAAGCCAAGCTAAGGAAAAAGAGTAGATCACTTCATGGCTAAGGATCAGTGTGATGGGAGATCCACAAGTCCCAACTTAGAATGTATGAATTCACAAACCTTAGTGCTTGCAGCCTTGGTAAAGATGTCAGCCAGCTGATCTTCACTTCATGTGTAACAAGGGAGGATGATTTTCTGTTCCACAGCTTGCCTCACCTTGTGACAATCTACTTCAATGTGTTTAGTCCTCTCATGAAAGACTGAGTTACTAGCGATGTGTATGGCAGCCTGATTATCACAGTGCACAGTGATTGGTGTTGTAGTCTCAATCCCCAGGTCTTTAAGCAGCCCCTTGATCCATATCAGTTCACTTGTGAGATTTCTCATAGCTCTATATTCTGCTTCAGCACTTGAACATGACACTACTTTTTGCTTCTTGCTCTTCCAAGTCACAAGGTTGCCACCAATAAATGTGCAATATCCAGTGGTTGATCTCCTATCAATTCTATCTCCTGCCCAATCAGCATCACAATATCCCACTATTTTAGTACTCTTGTTGCATCCCATCCAAACTCCTTGGCCTGGTGCCTCTCTTAGGTACCTTAATATCCTTTCCACCATGTTCCAATGGTGAATCTTTGGCGCCTGCATCTGTTGGCTTACTTGGTTCACAGCAAAGCAAATATCAGGTCTTGTAATTGTGAGGTAGATGAGCTTTCCCACCATTCTTCTGTACTGCTTCTCATCTCCAAAGGGCTTATTCTCAAACTCCCCCTGTCGCAACACTTTGTAACCATCTTCCAGTGGGGTCTTTGCTTTCTTTTCTCCAAGATCACCTGCCTCACTCAACAAATCAAGTGTGTACTTTCTTTGAGATAGGAATAACCCCTCTTTAGATCGGCATATCTCAATCCCTAGAAAGTACTTTAGCTCACCCAAATCTTTAATATCAAACGAGGATTTAAGAAAAGCTTTAGTTAAGATGATACCTTCCTTATCACTTCCGGTAATGATAATGTCATCCACATAGATCAATATGACTACAATCCCACGCTGAGATGTGAGGGTGAATAGAGTGTGATCAGCTTCAGACTTGATGAATCCTCTTCCATTAAGAGTTGTACTCAGCTTGTGGTATCATGCTCTTGGTGATTGCTTTAACCCATAGATTGCTTTCTTTAGCCTCAGCACATTCCCTGGTTTGACAAGGTTTTCAAGCCCTGGTGGTGGTCTCATGTAGACTTCATCCTCCAATTCTCCTTGAAGAAAGACATTCTTCACATCCATCTGCCATAAGTCCCACTCTAGGTTGACAGCCAATGAGAGAATGATCCTTATGGTGTGAAGCTTGGCTACTGGTGCAAAAGTATCCAAATAATCCTCTCCATACACCTGAGTATATCCCCTTGCTACTAGCCTTGTCTTCTTTCTTTCTGGTTTTCCATTTGCTAAGTACTTGATAGTGTGTATCATGCGGCTTGTCACTGCTCTCTTGCCTTTGGGGAGTTCAGTTTCATACCAAGTGTCATTTCTGATCATGGCATTGACCTCATCTTCGACGGATGCTCTCCATTCATCATCTACCATTGCTTCTTCATAAGACCTTGGAATGTACTCTTGATCTATGTTGGCGATGAAAGCTTGATGCTCTGTGGGATAGTGAGCAAGAGAACATACTGCTTGTATAGGATGAGCTACTGCTTGGCTGTTGAAGTAAAATTTTTTGTTGATCCAGTTTGAGGCAGGCTTTCTCTCCCTTGTACTTCTCCTAAGTGACTGGACTTCTTCAGTAACATGCTGCTCATGTTCATCTCCACCTGAATGTACCTCAGTGACCTCGGTGTGCGGCTCCTCCACTGTCTCTTCTTGTTGTCTCTCATCCTGATCATGATCCTGACCAGTATGTGTATCATCTTGTCTCCCCCCATCAGGATCAGGATGGGGATTGTCTCCAGTGTGATCAACCACTTCAATCACAGTCCTTGGAACCTGTGTATCCTCTTGATCAGTTCCAGTCTCTGATGGTTGAGCCATATTGATGCCAAGACTCTCCATTATACGCCTCAGATTGTTTGCCCTATCAGTAGATGATTGAGAGATGTCCTTGAGCTTATCCCAACTTTTCTCTTCATAATATCCCCTTGATTCCACAAACTTTACATCTCTCGAGACCAATACCCTTCTCATGTCTGGGTCATAGCACTTGTAGCCTTTTTGGGTTGAAGAGTAACCAAGGAACACAGCCTTAGTACTTCTAGCCTCAAGCTTATTTCTTTGCTCCATTGGCTGCAAAACATAACACAAGCAACCAAACACACGAAAGTGATCAATAGATGGTTTTCTATTGTTTAGTACCTCATATGGCGTGAGATCATCTAGCACCCTTGTTGGTGTTCTGTTGATGAGGTAGCATGCTGTCATGACCGCATCACTCCAGAACTGCTTAGGTACATTAGTCTGGAACATCATAGATCTTGCCACTTCCATGAGGTGTCTGTTCTTCCTCTCCGCTACACCATTTTGTTGTGGTGTGTATGGACAACTGGTTTGATGTATGATCTCATTCTTGGCTAGGTAATTTTTGAAAGAGTTGCTTGTATACTCCCCCCCATTATCTGACCTGAATACTTTGATCTTAACATTAAATTGGTTAGTTATGTGGTTATGGAAATTAATAAAAGCATCTAGCACTCTATCTTTAGTTTGAATCATAGTTAGCCAAGTATATTTTGATTTTTGATCAATAAAAGTGACAAAATATCTATGATTCTCCCTAGATATGCATGGTGCAGTCCAAACATCAGAGTGTATAAGATCAAAGCAGTTTTCATAGATAGTAGATGAGTTAGGAAACACAGTCTTGCAATGTTTGCCTAGGATACATGCTTCACAGTCATCATTTTTAAATGAAATATCAGGAAGCAGCAGGTTTAGTGCACGAGAATGGGGATGACCTAGCCTAACATGCCATAAAACACTTTTATCTAAAGCTGGAATTGAACTGAAAGCTGAAGATAAATTTGAAACAGTATTGGTGTCTTCAAGTAGGTACAAGTCATCCTTTGTAACACCTTTTCCAATCAACTTAAGAGTCTCAATATCCTGAAAAACAACCTCATTAGGACTGAAAATCACATTACAATTTAAATCAGTGGTAGCTCTTTTGACAGATAATAAATTTGATGCAAAAGATGGCATGTAAAATGCTTTTGTATCTTTTTCAAATAGCTTAAGAGTTCCTACACCTTTAATTGGTATTTTGTCTCCATTTGCAATCATTACATTACCTAATACCAGTTCTACATTACTAATCAACCTAGCATCACTAATCATGTGGTGAGAGGCTCCTGAGTCTATGACTAAAGGCTTAATACCACTAGATGAATGAGATGCATGTAGAGAAGTAACCAGAACTCTAGGCGGTTTATATGATGCACTAAGGGAAATACCAAGTGTGTTACCAGACTCTTTTAGAGCTTTGATGAGAGCCTCTAGGTCTGACTTCTTGATAGATTCATCTTGTGTAGTTCTCACAGCTGAGCAGCCGCTGAAAGATATTGTCTTTCCTTCACTAGCACCATTAGTGCGCTTAGAAGTAGATGGCTCTCCTACTTCACCAGAGAAGTTTTCCCTTGCATCTGAATATGGAGTCCGAAATTTCTGAGGTTTAAGGTGTGGATGGAGGATCCAACATTTGTCTTTGCCATGACCCTTCTTCTTACAGTGATCACACACCCAAATCTTCTTATCTTCTGGTTTGTAGTACCCCTTGTTAGCTACGCCTTCTGGTTTGGTCTCTACCCCTTCAGCTTGATTTACCATGATGAGCTCTCCCTTTCTCCCAAAGAGCCCAACTGATCCTTGCTCCTTTTGGATCTGAGAGCACACTTCATCTAGAGATGGGAGCTCCTGTCCTCTTAGGATGTGTTTGATCAAGTCATTATACCCAGGGTTGAGAGTGAAGAGAAGCGCAAAGACCTTATCTTGCTCTCTTCTCTGGTTCAGTACTTCAGGATCCAAAGTACTTGGCCTCAACATCTCTAGTTCAGCCCACAAAGACCTAAACTTTCCAAAGTGTCTATCAAACTCAGTATCCTCTTGACACAAGTTGTTGATAGCCCTCTTGACTTCAAATACTCTACTGATATTGGAGACATTTCCAAACACCTTTTGAAGTGTATCCCACAGATCTTTAGAAGTTTCACAGTAGGAGTAAGCTTCCAAGATTGAGGGTTCAAGACTGTTGTGGATGATAGATAACACCATGAGATCTTCTTGAACTCTTTTCTTATCACCAGCTTCAGCCACCACTATCTCCTTACCATCCTCTCTTAGGATAGTCTTCTTCTTAAGGCCTCTGCCTTCTTCAACAATTTCCCAGAGACCTCTGCCTCCAAGAGCTGTCTTAGTTAACCTTGCCCAAAGTAAGTAGTTAGCTCCCTTGAGAGTAACTGGAATCACAACCATCTTTGAATTTCCTCCAGAATCCATTAAGAACAGGTCAAGCACAATGAGAAGAACAATTTTTTTTTTTTTTAAGTAAATAGAAACAGAGTGAAAGATTGAAAGATTGCGGAAGACCTAGGGTTCAAGAGCTTGTTGCTCTGATACCATGAGAATTTATGAGAATTAAGAAAGATAAGAGAAATTAAATGAAGAACATAGAAAATAATGAGAGACTTTCTTGAAAGATAATGAGAAAGGAGGAATTGAATTGCTTGATTGTTTCATGTATCAAGAGTACCTATATATATACATCAAATGGGGAGCCAAAAACAAAGAGGCTCTCATGCACTAAATGAGGCTCTCTTGCACTAAGGAGAGACTCCCTTGCATTAAGGAGAGGCTCACATACACTAACTAAATAAAGAAATGATAGTGCATGATATGTGGGCATGATACTCCACTCACCAAACAACCTCATTTTACATTTACTAAAATTTACATTCTTAAGTTTACTCATATTTGTTTTATGATCAACAGAAAGGTCCTTACCTTTTTTATCTTTCCCTCTCTCACGCTATTAACCTCCAGTTTCTTTCCTGTTCGAGGCCTGAGCACTCTGTAAAAGCAGTTTCGATTCAAATTCCTTGACAAAACAGAAAGAAACCAGCAGATAATAGACGACCTTGGCAATTATACACCGGGTTCACCCCCGACGTAGTCGGAGGGCCTCCATTCCGACATGACAGAATGCTCTACCACCTGGAGAAACGTGAGCTATACCACTATTAAGCACAACCGGAACCCCCGCTCACCGGTACTAGCTTATCTCTGAGGAAAAGCAGATATCTTTGCAGTGAACTACTGGGAATCCAGTATCTCTGCCCCTCTAAGATTTGCTTCAACATCAACAGTTGTTTAACATCTCCCGGGAGGCCACACTTTGCCGAAATCAAAAACCCACACAATGTCTACTAGAAGACTTTCTAAGGAAGACAAAGGAAAAGGAGTTACTAACGAGAACAGGCAAGCACCCCGCACTGGAAGAATCAAAATGCAAGCACCAGACAGCGCCAACATAATCCATAAGCATTCACTGACACTCATTGGTAGAGTTACCAACAAATCGATCCAGAAAGTTGGATCCCTCATCCCTTTCTTTACGGAACTTTGGAAGGAACATGGACGACCTATCGGCTCAGATCTCGGGAATGGTCTCTTCCAATTTCAGTTTGCAAGCGAAGCGGATATTTAAGCCATATTACAAAAGAGACCGTACCAGTTTGCAAGATGGATGATTATTGTTCAACGCTGGGAACCTACAGTGGACACATCCTTTCCCTCCCTCATCCCCTTTTGGATAAAGGTGCAAGGGATTCCTGTGCATCTATGGTCAGAAGAAACAATAACAAGCTTGGGAGAGGACTTGGGAATCTTTGAAAAACTGGAAATCACACCACTGACAGTACGAATGAGGGTACAAGTTAATGGATTATTACCCCTGCTTAAGACGTCTATCATCGAATACTCAAATGGAGATGAAGTCTATGCATCCTTTGTGTATGAGAATCTAGAGAAACACTGCTCAAAGTGCTTTTGCCTCAACCACGAGCTGAGAGACTGTCTAGTCGCCAAACATGAGCATAGGAAAATAAAGGAACAACAAGAACTCGATACAGCTAAACCCCCTCCTAAAGAACAGAGTGGACAACACCACCAGGAAGGCTCAGAAGTTTTGAAATTCTCAGCTCAACGAGCAAGAAGGGAAATCCCGGAGAGGTACCCGCAGAGATACCAGACTGATAGACAACATTATGATAATAGAAGAGACGCTCGTTACTTTCTTGATGAGAACAGAAGATCGAGATCCTATCAGTTCCCTTCTAGAAGAAGCCAGCACAGCCATAGACCTATGGAATGGAGAGAAAAGGAGCTACCTAGCCACTCCTTCCATCAAGCAAATCCAGATAACCAGTATGGGAACAAAGACTATGAAGGGCCAGGGTTCGAAAAGGAACAAACTCTGAGTAGGAGATCACCTCCAAGATTCGGTAACAATAGCCCCTCGCAGAGGAAGAATGCTACCAGAAGAGAAGAATCCAACTCTTCGAAAGATATTAGGTACACTACAGACAGGGAGAATCCCCTACAACTATCACACCTGATAATACAAAATAAAGCTTTTAACTCAGCCCTGGAAGAAGTGAGAGAAGCTATGGTCCAGTACACCCATTGTGGGGACCCAACTGAGAGTGCAACTAGACGAGAGCGCATGAGACAAGCAGAGGAACACGGAGAATTTGAGGAGACTGCACTCATGATGATGCAGGGACGTCAAGAGGAACCAGTAAGAGCACAAACCCAGATGAGCCCACCCAGTGCACCGAGAATCCCTGCTAGTCAGCGCCTGGGACCTCCTATGATGGAAACAGAGGCCATTGAAGAAGAACCGAATAGAACACAAATGCAAAGGAGCCCACCAGGCTCGTTAAGAATCTCTGCGACTCAACGGCTAGGAACCTCTACAGTGGAGACTAATGTGGAATTTGAGGAACCTGCAAGAACTGAAACGACAATTAGAAAGAAACCAGGGCGCCCACCGGGTAGAAAAACAGTTCAACAAAGCCCAAAGCTTATTAGAGGATCAAGCTCACGACAAAGGAAAACACAAACAACTGACCCGCCAAAGGTTCGAAGAAAGCTGCTCCCCACAGGACAAAAAGTGAAAACCACAACAAGAAGAACAAAACCTTCGGGGTCAGAAGGGAAATCAGACACAACCTCTAACTCTGAAAATCAGCCGATATGTAATATGATACCGGCAAGATCAAGGAAAAAGATGGATTTTCGAAATCCGTCTCCTCTCGCTCCTTAAAAATACTGAGCTGGAACTGTCAAGGGTTAGGGAATCCCCAGACAGTTCTACGATTACGGGAATTGAAGAAAAACAATTTCCCGGATATCATGTTCCTCATGGAAACAAAAAATCCCGACAGCTTTGCATCTCCAAGACAGAGCAGCTTGCTTACGAAAATCAACTTCTAATACCACCCGTTGGACATGGAACTGGTGGCCTCGCCCTCCTCTGGAAGCAAGGAATTAATCTGCAAGTGTTGGACGCAAACGCAAATCATATAGACACTTGTATTGTTTATGAAGGCAAAAGTTTCTTCGCTTCTTTCATCTATGGAAACAATGATAAAGCTCAAAGAAAGTGTTTATGGGATCATATTGTAGCACTTTCCGATGCCAGAGAAGCCCCTTTCTTTATCACTGGAGACTTTAATGATCTAACTAGCAACTCAGAAAAAGAAGGAGGAACAATCAGAGAAGAAGGATCCTTCACAGACATGCGTACCTTCCTATCCGAAGCCGATCTCTTCGACCTCCAACACTCCGGGGAACCGCTATCTTGGAGGGGACAAAGAGTTAATGATCTGGTAAAATACAGATTAGATCGAGCTATGGCAAACAGTCAATGGTTCGAGGTGTTCCCGAAGGCAAGATGTCAATATTTAGCCTATGAGGGGTCTGACCACAAACCTATCATATCATACTTTGAACCAGACAAGAAGAGAAGATGTGGGCTATTTAGATATGACCGTAGACTCAAAGATAATGAAGAAGTCAAACAATTGGTAGTGTCTACTTGGGAGCAAGCGACAAACTTGAGCATTCACGACCGCATTGCAAGAGTTAGAACAGCAATCACAGCATGGAGCAAGGCACAATATCATAACAGCAGGAAAATGATAGAAGAAAAGAAAGCTGAACTGGAAGACGCATTGTCCTGCACAAGCAATGATGTGAATCTCATCCAGCAGATAAACACTGAACTTGACGCAGCATATGCAGCTGAAGAGGAACAATGGCGTCAAAGAAGTAGGGTTATGTGGCTGAACTTGGGTGACCGGAACTCCGGTTACTTCCATGCTATATCTCGAAACCGGAGACGAGCTAATGCATTTTCTGTGATAGAAGATGCCAAAGGAAATATGGTTCATCAAGAGGATCAGATTGCCAAAGTTATTGTGAATCACTTCCAAACCATGTTCACTGCAACAGAAGGGGACAGAGAAGAGACAATAAACGAAGCAATCTCCTGCAAAATAACTGAAGAGGAAAACACAGTGCTGATAAGCATACCTTCGGCCGAAGAAGTTAAGAATGCGGTCCAATCAATACATGCTGATAAGGCACCGGGACCGGACGGTTTCTCGGCCTCCTTTTTCCATTCCAATTGGGACTCCATTGGACCGGAAATAGTCAAGGAAATTCAACAATTCTTTGAGACCGGCAAACTCCCTGCAAAGATAAATGAGACATTCGTTAGGCTGATCCCAAAAATCCAAAGTCCGCAAACAGTGAGTGATTATAGACCCATTGCATGCAACTTTTATTACAAGATCATCTCCAAGCTCCTCACAAAGCGACTTCAACCGCTTCTCCCAAAGATCATATCTGAAAACCAATCAGCCTTCGTTAAAGGAAGAGCCATCGCAGACAACGTCCTAATCACTCATGAGGTTCTCCATTACTTAAAGACGTCGAAAGCGGAACAAAGAGTTGCCATGGCAGTAAAAACGGACATGAGCAAAGCCTACGACCGATTAGAGTGGGACTTTATTGAGCTAGTACTGCAGCGATTCGGTTTCCACCCTGTATGGATAAACCTAATTATGCAATGTGTTTCATCTGTTACATACTCCTTTCTCATCAACGGTTCGCCTAGAGGAAGAGTAAAACCGAGCAGAGGTATCCGCCAAGGAGATCCTCTCTCACCATACATTTTTATAATGTGTAGTGAAGTGCTCTCGGGCCTTTGTAACAAGGCACATGAGGATGGAACCTTACCAGGGATCCAAGTAGCTCGGGGGTGTCCCCGACTCAATCATCTCCTTTTCGCCGATGACACGATGTTCTTCGTGACCGCCTCGGAAGAAAGTGGAACAGCACTCCACGGACTATTGAAACGCTACGAAAGAGCATCTGGGCAATACATCAACACAGAGAAATCGGCGGTAACCTTCTCCAAGAAAGCACCAGCGAGGCTCAAGCAGATAATCAAGAATAAACTCAACATCCAAAAGGAGGGCGGTGTGGGAAAGTACTTTGGCTTACCGGAACACTTCGGACGACGGAAAAGGGATCTTTTCAACTCTATTGTAGACAAGATTGTTCAAAAAGCAAAGGGCTGGTCTAATAGATTCTTGTCGCCGGCGGGGAAAATGGTAATGTTGAAGAGTGTACTCTCTCCAATTCCATCCCACGCGATGACATGCTTCAAGCTCCCTGTCTCCCTATGCAAGCGAATACAATCTGTATTCACTCGTTTTTGGTGGGACGATCGAGATGGAACAAAAAAGATAGATTGGGTCGCCTGGTCTAAGATGATTCAACCAAAAGACAATGGAGGTCTAGAATTCAGGGAAATACAAAGTTTCAATGATGCTTACTTGGCTAAATTGAGTTGGAGGCTTCTCCAAAACCCAACGTGTCTATTAGGCAGGATCCTACTCCCGAAATATTGCAAAGATGAAGGTCTGATAACTGTGACAGAAACAGATGCAATCTCACATGGATGGAGAGGAATCCTAATCGGGAGAGACTTGCTGACCCAGAATATGGGATGGGCTGTTGGGAATGGCACAAGCATCAATGTCTGGACCGACGCTTGGTTAAGCCACAACGCACAGGCACGGCCAATGGGACCTGCACCAGCACTGCTAATGACTACAACAGTTGCTGACCTCTTTGTGCCTGAAACAAGAGAATGGGATATTGAGAGAATACAACAAATACTTCCTCACGCTGAAAGGGCAATCAGAGCGATCAAACCAAGCCGCATGGGAGCACCAGACAAGAGAATTTGGCTCCTAACGCCAAATGGAGAGTACTCTGTTAAAACAGGTTATGCAGCAGCATTGCTTAACAAACCTATAGAACTGGATATGCAAATCCCAGAAATCAACTGGCAAAAATGCGTATGGAAACTCCAAACAACCCCCAAAATAAAGCTATTTATATGGAAGGCTTTCCATGGGGCACTACCGGTGGGAGAGCAACTACTAGTGAGGCACATCTCCACGGAAGGAAAGTGTAGAGCATGTGGTATGCCTGAATCTATAAATCATCTATTCTTTGAGTGTCGTTTTGTGCAGAAAGTGTGGGCTGCGGCTCCACTAATGCCTAACTTTGAAGCCAGAGGAAATATAGATTTGGAGAATACTTGGACTAACCTTTGCGCAAGGATCAATCTTCCCCCAACAGGAGTTACACAAAGCTGCTTAGCCCCCTGGATACTATGGCAGATATGGCTTGCTAGGAACAACGCTATCTTCAACAATATATGGCTAACTCCAGAGGAAATTGTATCCCGAGCAGTGGGATCAGCTCGAGAATGGGAAGCTTGTCAGATTAAATTGCAGAAGAAGCCTCGAGAAATCAAACACGCCGCGCCTGTACCAGACCACTATAGTATAGTGAGATCGGATGCAGCTTGGAGACCAGATTGTCTAACAGCGGGACTCGGCTGGACAATCACTGACAACGATCAAGCCCGATTCTTCTCAACAGCAACGCCCTACGTCACCTCACCCCTGATTGCAGAAGGATTGGCACTACGTGAAGCCATCTGGAGCTGCAGACAATTAGGTTATACGAATATCTGCTGTGAATCAGATTCAACACAACTCATCCAAGCAGTTAACTCTATCTCAACGGCGTCGGAAATCTATGGCATCACTGCCGACATATTATCTCTTGCTGAATTTTTCGAAACCATCCCCTTTCGCTGGATCTCCCGAGTGAGTAATAGTGAGGCTGATGGTCTAGCGAAACAGAGTTTGGCAGATGAGAGAATCTTAAATTGTATCACTTAACTTTTCGTTGAAGTTTTAATATAAGTATGTGTTTCAAAAAAAAAAAAAAAAAACCAAAAAAACCATAATTCAGATAATATGCAATATATATCATAGCTCAATTAAATTTTTCTTTATTACTTATATATCTCAAGTTTTAGTTCCGTTACTTATGTTATAGCTACATGATCAGCTGTTAGATGATATCATGTTAGAATGATGGAAAGAGTTAACTAATGCATTTGTGTGACCGGAAACATTATTAAGTCAAATAAAACACGAAACAATAGTATACTCAAATGATCGAATAACAGAAACATTTTAGCTGACTAGAGTTACATTATTCTCTAACGTAAAAAAACTTGCGATTAGACGACAGAACTTCCAAGTTTGATTTAATTTTTTTCGGGTATATATACTTTGTTTAGAGGTGTCATCTACACTCATTGTCACAAAAAAATGGATCGATAACGGCTCAAAAGAGAACGTCGGCGACAGAGAAATCAGGGTATATATTCTTGGGATGCAAGTTAACCGGTTCGGGTTTAACTTTTTTGGGAAGACCATGGGGAGCTTATTCGAGGGTTGTCTTTGCTTATTCTTTCTTCTCCGACGTGGTTGCACCTCAAGGATGGAACGAATGGCGAGACCCGAGCAAAAAAGAGTAAAAGTCCCTTATTTGTGTTCAGGTTAGATTCTTATAAATTTGGACTAATTAATTGTATTTCTAATTTAATGGTGCAGCACTGTATATTATGGTGAATACAAATGTTACGGTCCTGGAGCAGACAGGACGCAAAGGGTGAAATGGTCGAAACAATTATCGGACGACGAAGCTACGGTCTTCTTGAGCAAGGACTTTATTGGTGGCAAAGACTGGCTGCGACCTGCTCCTTCTCATTTCAAGAATGCTCCCAAATCAAACCCAACATAAGACAAAACCAACTATTAACTGATTATATTCTTTACCTTTATGTATATATTGTATAATTATTCTAAACACGTTCGATATAATTTGTTCTATTCTATAACCACGACTGATTTTATTGTGATCCTTTCTCTATTATGGCTCACTCCGACCATGGAAAGAAGTCTTCCAATAACAAGAAATGAAATCAAGGAAACAAAGAAGAAAGGGAATGAGTTCGGTTTGAAGTAGAAATGAATCATATTTACAGAAGAGGTACTTTGGAGGGAACTAACAGAGAGCAACATGAAACAAATTGAACTAATAATCAGAATCAATCAGCACGAGAGGCACCACCGCTACTCGCAGAAGATCTCCGGCCACTATATTTCTGCCAACACAGTTGAGAATACATTAGCAACTTCAACCTCAAGAAGATTCTACTAATGACTTAAAAAAAAAGGGTAATGGAAGAAAACAAAGAAAGGTTACCTGTTTACCGATGCTGAAAGGGATGTACTTGTGCTTGATCATGTGGGAGATTTGGCGTCTCATGGTGAGGAAAAAGAGAACAACCCAGTAGCAAAGCAGAATAGGCCAGAAGACAGGAACATCAAAGACGGAGAAGAAGGTCATCAGAAACGCAATGCAGAAGGCCTTAGTCATGGAGTACCTGAAAAACAGATTCAATCCCCATCCAAAAAAGAAAGGAAGCTAATAAAACAATGTTAAGTGCATAATTAAATAGAAAACCAGAATTTGAACTCGGGGAGACGGCGGATAAAAGGCTTGAACTCATCAGAGCCTCGAGTAGGGAGAGAAGCTCCACCATCAGAGGAGAGGTCGAGCTCAGGATCAACAAGAGGGGACAAGAAGCCGATGAGGAGGTTCAAGAGGTAGATGCCGAGGGCGTAGGAGATGATGTAGAAACCGTGAATAGAGAAAACCCTCAAGGAGTAGATGAGAAAGACGACAAGCGTCCCGATCCACCTGTAGGTCGAGTGAGGCGTAGTCTTGTCGAGGTAATACTTGTACATCCTCCACGCCTCGTGAGCCTTCTTTTGAACAGGTGTGGCTAAAGAACCACCACCGCCGCCGCTTCCGTCCATTTGCGATTCTTGAAAAACCTAATGGAGATTAGAATTAAAATTACATCTTTAGACAAACAATGACAAAAGTAGGTTATGAAATTGATTCTCCACCTACCAAATAGATTTTCAAGAGATGGCGTAAGTGAGATCTGGAGTTGGAAACCCAAAGGAAAATCGGAGATGCTGAGATTCAAACAACTTACGGGAGAAGAGCTTCTCTGATGAAGCTAAGCAGATCTCTGGCTAAGCAAAGAAGAATGTCTAACAAGAATTCGTTTTCTCGGTTTTTTTTAATTAATTTCCTCGTGGGTTTTTATATTTACGCAATAGCCCACCAATAAAATGTATGGCTCAGTGTAACCCCGGAAAGTTCTTTTTCTTCTTCTTTCATATTCACCTACTAGTTTGCGTTTGCCACTTCTACACCCATATTTAACATGTGACTCTAGGGCTCGGCAAATAAACCGAACCCGAAAACCCGAACCGAATCCGATCCGATAAAAATAAATCCGAACCCGACGTAAATAGCAAATGGATCTTGTTTTATGATATTTTGGATTATGGGTATTGTCCGAACTGAATCCGAACATAAATGGATACCCGATAGAACCCGAAAGATTTCAAAATTCCAAAAAAAAATCGTACGAAACATGATCTCAATTCTTAATATGTATCTAAGATACATTAAGATATTATTGAACATCTAAAATAATTATCTATTACATGAAGATTGATGGTTGAATGTGGCTCTTGAAGCTTGAAGTTTTTAGATTTTTGTTTTATTTTCATTTTTCATGAGAACTTGCTTTTCGTTTTATACTCTCATTTATTTGGTTTTCCTTTTATCAATAACTATGTTTATCTTTCGTTTGATTTTGAATGATCACGTTTGATGTTTTTTTCTTATTTTTGAATGATTTTACTTATGTTTTGATTACAAAATATGTATAAATCAAGTACCTTTTAAACCGAAAACCCGATTGGGATCCGAATCCGAAAGTATAATGGGTTGTACCGGTTCTTTGAAGATTTACTAACCCCAACCCGAACCGGATAGAACCCGAACCGGTCCCCAACCAAATTTTCATATAACCCGAATGAAGTTGATTTTGATAAATCCGAAAAACTGAGATCCGATTTGACAAAACCGAAACCCGATTGGGATCCCGTATATCCATGCCTAAGTGAGTCATTTAACTGAGTTTGGATTAATTAAGACTTCCGGGTTTTTTCTTATAATTAAGACTTTTTCTTATTTTGTTCAAAAAAAATTAGTTTCTGTAATTTAGCTTATCCAGAAAAAAATCATGCTATTCTTCTTTGGTTAGATTGATTTTGAACAAACAGTTTTATCTCAAAAATGTTTCGGGTACTAAATTCCAAATTTAATTATAAGAGCACCATTATTGCTTAATTTCTCAGCATGAGTATTTAGGGTTTGATTAGCAGAGCATTATCATAAGCATTATGTTCTTCATTATCCAATCAACAAATTTTTAAAAAACATTTAGATGATGCAAATATTTTTCAAATGTTCTATACTCAATGCTTTCATATAGAGCATTTGCATTTAGAATATATAATTTTTTTAAAATAATTTAATAAAATAATAATATCACAAATTATATTTATATCCAAACACTATATCATTTTTTAAAATAAAATTAATTTTTACTTTTTAAAAAAAAAACCATTTTTAATATAAAATTCGTTTTATTTTATTTTTAAAGAAGATAATTTTAAAAAATTAAAATTAAAATTTTTAAAAATAAATTTTAAATTTTAAAAATTAAAATTTTACATAAATTTTTGAAAAATAAAATTTAAATTTGTTTTTCAATAAAATTATTTGGCATTTAAAATACAATTCTTTATTGCCAATAAAAATATAAAAATTAAAAAATACATATTATAAATATAATATATCTATATTATTCAAAAATAAGCTAATTATATATGATATACTAATTTTATATATAAATCATTTACTGCTCTATCACTGATAATATTAATTGTATTTATGAAAGCATATTGCTTGTATAGCATATTGTTTCTACGGCATACTGCTACTGCTTTGCCATCAGCTTTACCAATCGAGTCCTTAACCCAAAAATAATACTTCATCTGGATAACTTTAAATGGTGTTTAAAATTTTTTATTTTGTTTCATAATAAGTGATGTTCTTACTATTCTATATAAAATTTAATATCATTAAAAATTTGTGACCAATTACAAAATGTTGTGTGTTTTTCTTATTGGTTAGACTACTATTTATACTTCTTTCCACATACGGAAATATGAAATCCAGACGCATGTGACAACCCAAGGTCCTGAAAGGATCACTGAGAAAATACCGCATCTAGAGGACCGTTTACTCCGAAATTTAAACAAAAATGGAATTGTGATGCTAGGATCGTGGGTTGAAACGGTTGATATTTTAGTAGGTAAATTAATGCCTCAAGTGGCGAAAGAATCCTCGTATGCTCCTGAAGATAGATTATTACGGGTCATACTTGACATTCAGGTATCAACTTCAAAAGAAACTTGTTTAAAATTGCTTATAGGTGGTAGAGGTCGAGTTATTGATGTGAGATGAGTTCAGAAAAAAGGGGTTCAAGTTATAACTGATTCGGAGTTCTTGCAGAGCGGAACCATACAGTACTAAAGACGAGATAGGTCTTCCAAAGAACAAGGTTTTTTTAGAATAAGCCAATTCATTTGGGACCCTGCAGATTCACTATTTAATGCTACTTTTATATAACCAAAATAAACTATATAAAAATTTGTAATTTCTTAATCCCGGTGCAAAAACCGGAGGGAGTAATACTTTAACAAAACATAATTACTCATTAATTTTAGTGTTTTACAAATTTCTCAGCCACTTGGCATTTAAACACATGGCATTAAAGTATCTATAGAGTATGGATAGCTTATTTAAGAAACTTTTGATTCAATTTTTCTTATTTTTTTCATTTATTATTTATTTTAATTGCTGAGATATTGTGAAAGTATCTGCTGTTGGAGCTGCTTTAAAACTCACTTGTTTGAATTTACATTTTTGTGAAAATAAATGTTTAATAGTTTACAAAAAAATAAAACAATAAATGTTTAATTTTTAATATTATGAAGAGAATCGTCAAAAGGTTCATAATACAGGAAAAAAAAAAGTGACTGGCCATCTCTGATTGTAGTATTAAAAAGATTAGCTAAACTTGACCTGACCCCTTTTTCTAAGTTTTACATTCAAAGATCCAAGCTCTCTCGTTTAAAATCTCCCCGCCAAAAAGCGAATAGAATCTCCGGCTAGATTGTTGCTTTGGCATTTCAAATAGTTCAAGGCTCCATTCATATAACAGTACCATCTTGAATTGTAGCCTTCTCGACAACCACAGTGATTCCAGACCGAATGTAGAATCCTTCCTCTGGCCTATCCGCTTCTTGAACATCCTGCAAACATTTGGATAATAATAATAATAATGTCTTTGAAGTTGTAATAACTTTTTTAACATTTCAAAACATAGAGAAGAGATTCAAGGAAAGCTTACGCCTTTGTTCATGATGATCACGTTTTTACCAATCTTGGCATTCTTGTCAATGATGCATTTCCTATTTAAAAATCAACAGAAAAATACTTTTCAATCAGACAAATCCGGTTTGATGGTAAAGGAGGTTTGTATTGTTATGTCTTTTGAAAACGTACCTGATCTTTGTATCTTGACCAATACCAATTGGAACCTTTCCTTCCGCTAACAGAGATGCAATCTCAGATTCAGTTTGGTAATAATCTGCACCTAACATCAACGTATCCTGCCCCCAAAAAACGAAACTCTGTTCGATCAGAAACAATATTCTGATTGTTTTGTTAATCAAACCGAAGAGAGATTTGAAGATTTACCTGAAGCTCAACTCCATAGTCAAGACGTGACCTTTCTCCAATGATGGAGCGTTGGACGCTGCATTCTCGCATGAAACATCCGTGTGAGATTATCGAATCTACCATCTACATGTTCATCAGAAAGGAAGATTAGCAAATCATCAGAACTAAAGAAACAAGCATAAAGATTATAAGACTTGTCTAACACGGCATTTCTCAGTTTTTGTTGGTGGGAGGAACCGTGGAGAAGTGTAGAACGGTGTGTCTGGATCATAGAACTCAAACTTTGGTCTCTGCAAAAAGGAGAACAAAAGGGTTCAGAGAAAGTGGATCTAAGAGATCAAGAATAAGGTTATAAGACTTGTCTAACCTCATCAACAAGAGCTAGGTTAGCCTCATAGAAAGTCTTTATAGTTCCAATATCTTCCCAGTAATCTCGGAATATGTATCCCTAAGACCATGATCGAAACTCTTTTGGTTATTCATTTGTCCTCAACCAACGGATAGATAACAAAAAGAAAAAGAAGCTGAGTTCTTTTTTTGATTTTACAAAAATCTTACTTGAACATCTTGATCTCTTATGGCAGCAGGAATAACCTCAGATCCAAAGTCGTTGGAAGTCGGATACTGTTGTGTCAAAAGATCCAGCAAAGCTTCGGTTTTGAAACAATAAACTCCCATTGATGCAATGTATGGAGAATCTGTAGCTTCTTCATGAGATAGTCCAAGCATTGTTGTGTCCGTTTGCTGTCATAAACAGTCTTGAAATCTTTTGTGACTGTACTAAGTTAAATATGTTCTGAGAGAATTAGACAAAAATCATTACCATTGATTTCAGATCAACACCAGTTGGTTTCTCAGAGAAGTGGGTTACACGCCCACCTCTATCAATCTTCACTAAACCAAAGTTCGATGCACGGCTGAAGATATTCACAAAATGAACATCAAGGTTTCTAATACTAATTAAAGGCGTAAAAAAATAGATTCAAGGAAACTAATTACCTTTCGCTGACTGGTGCGCAGGAAAGAGTAACATCAGCGTTACTATCTACATGAGACTGTTACAACAACATATCGAGTTAGCAACAAAACTATAAAGATGGTTTTAAGATTTTAGATTAAAAAAAAAGTACCTGAACAAAGTCCATGTAGTTCATTCTATAGAGATGATCTCCAGACAAAATAAGTATGTTCTCTATGTTCCTGTTCTTGGCATCCTTTTCCAAGAAACCATTACCACCCCCATTTTAGAAAAAAAAGGAACATTACCTGATTAATACTACTGATAAAAAGTGGTCATGAGATCAAAATATTACCTCAAACACCCAAAGAAATTTTCTGACAGCATCAGCTGTTCCTTGAAACCACTTCTTCCCAGCTTCCCCTGGTGTTTGTGTAGCAGCAAGAACCTGTTTCAAATAAAATAATTTTACTATTTTTGCTTGAAGTAGTTTCCTCAAAAGAAAATCAGATTTTTTGGTTGAATACCTCAACGAAACCACCTCCAAAGTTGATACCATTCCCAAAGTAAGTACGTGCTAAGTGTCGGTTGAGGGAAGCCGAGTTGAACTGTGTCAGCACGAATATCTTGTTGATGCAGCTGTTAATGCAGTTACTCATCGGGATATCGATCAGTCTATAGCATCCACCAACAGGAACCTTCATAATTTTTGAGACATAAGCATTGTCATTACACGAAACATTGTTTTCTTGATATGAGCCTTGAATGTTATCTACACTTACAGCTGGTGTGGCGGCTCTCTTAGTAAGAGGGAAGAGTTGAGCTCCATTGCCTCCTCCTAGAATGATTGCAGCCACGTTTTTGGGATCTGCCTTTCTTTTCTCAAACATGGAAGGCTTTACTATCTGACAAAAACAAAGAGCAGCAGCAAACAGAGTTAAGACCTCTGGAGTTTCGATAAAGAAAAAGAGTAATGTGTGATCATCAACAAACCATAGCTTCGTTAGGATTCTTTGAAGTGGCAACAGCGTAAACAACACTACTGTGCTTGAACTTTCGATTCCCAAACTTGTTGGAGTTCAAATCTGAAGCAAAACGTTTAAAGAAACCATTGCTTTTGATCTTTTCACCCCAAAACTTGTTGCTGTCCACATTCTTGAAAGTAAGTTTTGGCAAGACAGAACTGCTTTTCCCAGTGGCAAAGCAGTGAGAAGAATCCATCTCTTTTGAGCTGCAAGAAACAGAAAGAAAGAAAGAAACCTCAGAAAGTTAATAACAGAGACGGGTTTAGGCTGCTGCAGAAGAAGAATAATTAAAGCTTCAAGTAAAGTGAATGACACACAAAGGGACGTTTCAGTGCTAATACTATATAATGAAAATAGTAATAGAATAATGCAAACCAATTTGTTACAAATCTAAGCAAAGTGTTAAAGTGAAACCGACCAGATAGATCCCCGTAAAAAGTTTTTAAAAGAAAAATTCTACTCTAATAGATAAATCCTCGAAAGCTACGAACTTTCTAGAAAAACCAAGAGATGGTTCACAAACACAGATCCCCGAAATTCTCAAATTCTCATACGTCTCAAAGCACAAAAACTCTTGAAGTTCTGAAGATGCTCAAATTCAAAATCATTGTTGGGTTAGAAAGAAACATTCTGAGTGAATATTATATACCTAATAAAAGACAAAACTAGAAGGAACAAGTTTGAATCATAATAAGCTTTGTCCAAAGATCAATTGAACCTAAAAAAAAAAAGAATATGATTTTCCGGCAAAAAAAGAGAGTGATTTTCAGTGCACATTGGTTTAAAAGCTAAGCCTAGTGAATGCAAAACTGATAATGACAACGTTTTTCTTCAACAAATAACGATCCAGACAGAAGATCTAAGAAACAAAGTTCACCAGAAGAATTAAAACTATATTTCTCTATGATTGTGATTAATATGATGTACGTTTGAAATCGAAGAAAGAGAGGAGGACAAGTCTCTCAAGTGCCGTAGTTGACGGAGAAAGCTGTTACTTTTTTCCTGGTTGTCGTCTTGTGATCTCCCCCCCCCACGAGAGCTGTTACCTTTTCTTCTTCGTTTTCTGCAATTTATTTTATACTACATGTTTTACAAATATATCTGAAATAAAAACAATTTTATGCCTCATTTTTTGGAAAATGAAAGTTATTAAGATTTTTCGTAATTTATATATATGCAGTAAACCAATTGTTAGTTTGAAAAGTAAAAAAATGTTGAATTGAAATAAAGTTATATTCAAGAAATAAAAGTAAAATAAATATTTACAGGGAGGCATGTGATTGTAACGCCAAATTGACGGCTCTCGTTTCTCCCATACCCTCACTCTAGTGCTACAAGTACACATGGAACCTGTTGTCTGATCAATGTGGGCCGAGACCCCATATTCATCTGCACACGTTGTGGTCACATATCGCTCATAAGAATTGTACATAAGCTTTTTCTCTACGATGTTAATGTTTTTTTTAATTATACTAAACGCAATTTTTTTGAACTTAGTAAACGCAATATTTACAAAAAAAACAAAGGTTAAAATGTACCCCTTCCATTTTTAATAAATAAAATGTTTTAGTTGTTTTTTTTGGTTGATCCACGATATAAGATGTTTCGTAAATCTAGATAATTTTAACTTTATCAAAACTATATAACTAATTATATTTTAACTATTTCTATTTATAATTAAATTATTTAATTTTTAAATTAGTTTTTTTTTTAGAAAACGTAAATTTCTTAATATATGTGCAATGAAGCAAAACATATAAAATACAGTTTGAATCACTCCTGGGGTGTACACATCAGATGCCAGCGTAACAATTCAAGTGATGTCCGGCCGACACCTGTCCTATTAAATGAAACGCAGCGTATCAAGTGCATATGCTCCGTTTATGGGCTTAATGACGTTCATTTGCTAAGGCCCTGGAAGAGAGAATTGTTGGTGACCTAATGTCTTCTCCGTAAGTACGGCGGCGATAATGTTCGTTGTCGGTTTCTCTGTAACGCTTCGCGACTTAACTCACATTAAGAGACTTTCAATGCGTCGTTCTGTCTGCGAGATCTGTAATCTCCGTATATATATAGGTTAGTATTCTTTTGCTTTCGATCGCCCTCTCTTCATCTCTTCTATATACTGAGTGTTTCGAGTTATTATGATCCGGCGTGCTGTTAGTATTTTCTGGTAGATTTATCTTGATCATTAGCATTGATATAGGCTGGAAAAGACGATGGTAAGGATTTGCCATGAAGTTTGATTCTGATTTTGTCTCTGTTTTTGGTAAAGGAAGATGATGGAAAGGATTTCCATGAAAGTTTGAATCTTTTTCTGTTTACTTAATAGCTTTCCTAAGGAGACAAAATTTCGTTTTAAATTATAAACTTTGCTGTTTTATCCAATGTTTCTGACTTTCTTCATTCAAAAAAAAACTATTTCTGACTTTAGCAGTGTAGAGAAGCAGTGATCTTTCGATGTATTTTAAAGTTCAGATTTTTAATGTTGTTCAGGTTGAGTGATATGTTTTGTGGTTCACGGCAGGATAGAGTGATATACAAAAAAAGGAAAATGGAAAGCGTAGCCATATCAGAGCATTTGATCAAACTCCTCCGTCCTCCCTGTTGCACAACCTTACGCATTTGATATGGTGGGTTATGTCATCTACGACATTGGATGGGAAGCCATACCAGAGAAGAGTCTTCTACAACGGAACCATTGAGGTACTCTGGAGGTCTTCTCACTGGTGAGTCTGTCTTTCTTTTAACACTTGGGATTCCTCTCCTCCTCCTTCTTGGTCTATGGGCATACAGCTAAGTACAACGTATCACCAAGGTTTTCCCATCCTGTTTTGAGAATTTTCAAATTGTGTGTGTTTACAGTCCTATGTTGTGGAATTTTATCTGACAATCTCCCTCTGTTACCAGAAAACCAAAAAGGTATCAAAGGTGGAAGTAGGAACAAAGTTCTACGTACGCATCACTTGACGAGTGGCTCGAGGTTCACATATCGCTTTCTCCCTTTTTAGATTTTGTTTCCTCTTCGCTGGGATTGAAGTGTGTGTGTGTGTGTGTGTGTTATTGTGCCTTCAGGGACATTTGGCAAATATATTGCAAGAAAATAGAAGATCAAGAAGAAGTGAGAAAAAAAGAGAGCCTTTTAAGCTCCTTCACAGTTCTTATAGACTTTAAGCTTTTTGGCATTTTGAAAGAGTTTTGGATTTCAGTCTAGATGTTACTCTCTCTTTTTCTTATGAAGATTCTCCTTCAGTCACAGTAATAATGCTCAGAGTAAATAAGTGGCTGCTTCAGCCCAATTTCTCCGTATTATGTTTTATTCTCTGTTTTGTCCTCTGTTTCTTTTTTGCCTTTGTTATATGTGTGTGTGTTCTTGAAAGATCTATGCAGAATCAAAAACTATCTTTTCTAATCTTCAAGCTAATAAAAAAGATTAGTTACTTATTTAATACAAAGGTTGCTATGTCTTAACTACAAAGTTATTACTAAGAATATTATACATCAAAAGACTTTTAGTTCGAGGATGATCAGTATTTTGCAAGTTTTTACTTTCTACCTTAGTTTCTGAGTAAAGATTCTGGCCTAAGACTCTGAACGTTCTTATCCTTAAAAGTCTCCCTGCTTTGTGCATTTGATTTCGTGGTCTTTTAGACAGTCTTTATTTGATTTCAAGAACATTGCAGGGTACCTTTTCAAGTACGTAACATTCGAGGAAGTGAGCATATGGGGGACGGGTGTGGGCACGACAGTGAGATTACGACTAAGGAAGAAAGAAAATTAGACATAGTGGCCGTCACGGTAACTGAACTAAGAGACTTTCAGAATGGTAAGTGCTAAAAAGAGTTCAATATATCTAACAACTCATCAGTGAGGCAAGAATGCGCACATTATACCAAAGGAAGGTTTCATAAATCCATACCAGGTCAAAAACATGTCACCCTCATACTTAATGAACACATTACAATCTATATTTTGTTATACAATCACGTACAATCAATTGACTCCATACATAACAAACCAATAAAGCCAGTTATATAGCACCCCGTATCAAAAACATCACAACTCTAACCATATCATAATATCAATTATTATACATCAGCACAAATCCATAAAAACCCACACCTCATCCAGCAACAAAATATAGTCAAATAACTTCAAAATATGGGCTCCGTAAAGCATAGTTCCAAAGACCATAAACGTGTTGTAAAAAGACTACAATTCTAAGACAACAACAATTGAATCATTCTCTGCTCATCCGAATCACTATATTTTTATTGTTAACAAAAAAAATCACTGCACAACCTCTTTTATAACCATTGTTTTGAAACCTGGTCCGGATACTGAACTGAACAACTTACCAAGTTACTGGGTTATCGAATCGACACCAAAAAATATTGCGAGTTACTAAATTAATTAATTTTTTTATATAATATTGTATTAGTTAATAAAACCCATTAAAAATAGTAATTAAAAGTTATGTATTGGCTTAACCAGTAGTTGGGCTTCGGGTTGTAATGATTTTTTTTTTTTGTGGATTTTACCAGGTTTTTAAATCATGATTTTTTTCTAAAATTCAAATCGGATTATATGCCGAATCACCAAATTTATCGGTTTGGCCATAAATCAAGATCGGATTTTCTATAACATTTTTAAAGTATTACAATACATCTAATTCTCAGTAGATATATAATCGATATACTAAAAATTATTCTCACATATGTAGAAAAATATAAAATAATATTAATAGATTGTACACCCATAATATTGCTAGGTGAAAAAGTGTACATCGCATCTTCTGATATAAGGACATGTATATTAATCAATAATCATTTTTAAATTTCATCCATAATATTTAAGAAAAAGTCAATAATTAGTTACAAAACCCATAAGAATTTCTTCCTACGATCAACACTCAAATATTCAAAAAAGTACATAACTATAAGCAAAGAAGAATAATATATATATGACTGTATAGTTTTATTAGTCTGCTGTTACCAAAACATGTAAAAATCAAATTAATATGTATTTCATATAATACAAATACATATTAAATATATGATATATCAATTCAACTAATGTTTAAAATATCTCCCGCCCGACGGGCGGGCCGACCCTAGTCATATAATATAAAATAGTATCAAAAGTTACTAATTGATATATAAGGGTTAAGGATTAAGATAAATATGTACGACTCACGATAGTTTTTGTCGATAACATTTGTAAACTTTTTTCAAACAAAACATTTGTAAATAATTAACGGATTGTTTTCATATTTTTCCAAGGGTTTCATTTTTCACAATTTCTTGTAGTCATGGGCATTCGATTCTCGGTTTCGGTTCCGATTCGTTTTTATTGATTTTTCAGTTCTTTGTTTCTAGAGGTTCGGATATTTAGAAAATTTGGTTTGGTTCCGATTTGGTTTTTTGGTTATCGGTTATAATATCAAAGTTAGGAACCAGGGAATATCCAAAATAATTTTGGATCCCATTGGGTTCTGGTTCGGTTCCGATTTTTCGGTTAATTTGGGTTAAAAAGTAAGAAATTTTTTGAATTTTTTCAGATTAAATATATTTTTTGGATTTTCGATAAAAAATTGGATAATTCACATAATTTTAAACATTTTGGATAAAACAACATTTTGGTAATTCTCTTTTTAGGTATTTTGTTTATAATTAATATTTTAAAATTATTTAATTATTTTAAAACAAAATATACTTAATATTTATAAATATATAAATTATATTATAGAAATTTGGGTGTCTATTCAGTTCTTAGTTCGGTTCCAATTCGGTTCGGTTCAAGTTCGGTTCCGGTTCTTTAGTTCTAGAGATGTATGATCCGCTAAGGTATTTGGTAGGATCTAAACCCAAACATAACCTATGTTTTCGATTCGGTTCAGGGTAAATGTGTCCATGTCATTTCTTGTATCAGAAAAATTATATCGATAATAGATTAGATTCAAAAAGGAGAAAATTACGTGGAAAGACACTTTTTGTCTTTGCAATAGCAAAAATATACATATGATGTTGGCCATATACTTTTTGTGTGTTATTTCTCCATAATACTCTTACACCTAACTTCTGGTTACACTTATTCCTCTAGATGTTAGATATTTTTAATTTTATTTTATTTTAATATTTCAAACATGAAAATCAATTTCCCAATTTCTCATCCAACTTAAAGACGCATTCTTCTTTCTTCCCAAATCTCGATTCAAAACCCTAACATATATCCCAATTAAAAACCTTAACCTAGATTCAAAACCTAACCCATTACGACCAGATCGGTATGTTCCTGTGGAGCGTAACAGACCGTTTGTGTCCGATCGAAAGAGGCGCGACTTCAGGGCCGTTGGACACCACTGGAGAGATTTCTAGATCTAATTCTGCCAAGCATCGCATAAAGAAGAGCCTCTCATGGAATCCGTTATCGGTCACCCAAAAGTATTTAGCCTTGCAAGGTGGTCTTGCAGGTGTACTAACAAGTGCATCTTTGAAGCAGTCATCGATTCTTCAAAATTGAACATATTTTTTATTATGAGAATAAATCCTACTACTTCGGATCCAGCGGTTTCAATACGTGAAAAAACCAACCTGGGACGTATTGCCCAAATCATTGGTCCCCATGGAGGTGGTGAATGGAGGGCTACAATTGGTAGTTTCAGGGAGAGGAAGCAGCGACCGTGGGTCCTTTTGATGTTGAACTTCGTCGACAGTGCTAAAAAGGTGTTTGGTGCTAAGAAGGAGAACACCGTGAGTTCCGATGGCGGTGTTATCGTCGAGGCAGCTCCTGTCAAAGAGAATGATTTACATTGGGCATTGGGGAAAGCATGGGAAGACAGAGTGCAATTAGCTGAAGCAAGGTTGGATCTTCGCCGCGATGCATCCGAGTTTCTGATGGCTAATCTCTACCGTGTTGTTCATAGTGAGTTACAGGGCTTGTCCTGAGAACTGGAGAAAGACGAAGATGGTAATAGGTTAGATAGTAGTACTATAGAGTTAGCAAGTTCGAGCAACGAAAGGGGGAAGAGACTGGCTTCCCCACCAGAGGTGGTGGAAGTCAAAGAAAGGAAACATTTATGGGAATTTTTTGCAGAGGCTCGATGGAGGTTGGGGTGGTTATGGAGGAGGAGGTGGTGATACAGAGGTGGGAGGTGAAAGACGTGAGGGATGATGGAGGTGGTTGTGGATACTTTAGTAAAGGTGTGGTGGAGGTGATTGTGGATACGACAATGGAGATGGAGGATGTGGTGGAGATGGTTGTAGATGCGATTGTGGTGGTTATGGAAAAGGAGGTAGTGGATACAGAGATGAAAAACGTGAGAGGTGGATACGGTGGTGGTGCATGTGGCTACTCTGAGAGAAGAAGGTGGTGATAGATACGGTAAATGTAAAAAAATGTCCACATACCCAAAAAAATATCTAAAAAACATTTACGTGAATATGAAAAAGTTGTTCATGAAAATAGTATCCACATAACTATATGCATAAATATTTTATTTAAACACAAAAAATCAACACTCACCGCAAGATCCAAATCTAAACACATCTACAACAACTTAGCTGAAGGGTACATTTGTCCAAAAAATACTTAAGTTCTATAAATTGTGTGCAACAAGCAAGATGTGTTCTTTTGTGTAGAAAAAAAGAAAAATGTGTTTTTTTTTTATGGTAACTCACTCTTGAAAAAGTGCACACTAAAATTGCCCAATGGTTAACTCGTTTTACATCTACATTTTACGCATACATTAACTAGTTTTGGCTCAACTAGTAATATAGCAATGGTATTATTACAAAATCGCTAGATAAGTTTTGTAGAAGGGAACAAGCAACAAATATCTAAAATTGCTTTCATGTCAAAGAAAAATAAAAGCTGATTTCATGCATTGTCATGTGTGGGATAGTGACGTTTTTGTAACCATTATTGGATGAGTTGAGAATACTAAAGGCATGATTAACCCCGATCTCTTAGTCGGGGTTTTTAACTCATAATTTGACATTTTTTGTTTTTTTTTAACATTTTTCGGCTAAGAGACGATTCTTATATCTCTTATTCAAGAGACGGTTCTTAGAGCATCCTTATCGCGGTTAATTAAACCCGTTTCTTCCTTATTTTTTTATTAAAAGAAAATTAAAAAAGGAAAAAAACGCAAGAGACGTGTGTTTTGTCGTCTCGTGAAGGAACGCCTCGTGGTGGACGCGTGTCAACAAACGAGAGGGTGGAGGTTCGGTTACGCGTTAAACGCGTCTCAAACTTTTCTTTCTCTCTCTCTCTCTCTCTCTCTCTCTCTCTCTCTCTCTCTCTCTCTCTCTCTCTCTCTCTCTCTCTCTCTCTCTCTCTCTCTCACCCCCTCTCTCTCTCTCGACGAAGGCGATATGTTTGGCGATTTGATCGATTATCCATGTGATTGAGCCTCTTGTTGTTATGATCGGTTGTTACATGTTGATTCTCGTCGAATCTGTCTCTCGGTGGTTCTCCTCGACGTTGCCGAAGCTTCCACGCGTCTGCTCGCCTCTAATCGAAAGGTAATCCGGTTCTTTGTCTCATGCATGTGATTGATCTATGTTCAACTTGTTCTGATTGCAATTTCTTCTCTTTTTTTTTTGGTTTGTTCGGTTCGATTTGGTGTATCGGTGGCGAGGGAGCTCTCCTCTACGGTGCCGGATCTCTCCTCGACAGCGACGGAGCTCTCCTCGATGGCGATGAAGCTGTCTCTCGGTGGCGACGGAGCTCTCTTACAGTGGCTCTCCTCGAATCGAAGGTAAAGCTTCTGTTGTCTCATGTTCTTAAAATGTTTTAAAATTTCATGGATCAAAATCGATTTGTTGTATAGATGGATCAAATTTGATATGTTTAAAAGTCACTGATAAAATCGTTTTGTATAAGTTCTGACTTGATGTTTGAGTGTGTGGGTTTCTCAAATACATTGTTGATCAAGTTAGTAGTCTCTGACTTCCTGTTTCTGTGTTTGTGTGTTTTCAATCTCAAGGATCCATGGTGCAAGAGGAAGGAACCTCAAAGCAGAGGAGTGCAAAGCAGAGCAATACAGGTAAATGTCTACGTCTGTCCAATTTATTGAGCGCCTTGATGTCGAGTTAGGTAGTTAATATTCTGCTTAGTGATATATTATGGTTGTGTTAGTAATAAATAGGTGTAATGGCTAGGTTGATGGTTAGATAGAAAGCGTGATTGAAGTGTGATAAATGTGTTAGGTTGATGTCAACTCCATATTGTGTTTGATCTATTTAAGATAGTGTTATTCTCTTTCTCTCTTCTGTCTCAGCTTCTTCTTCTCTTCCTTCTATCTTTTCCTTCTATCTTTATGTCCGTCTTCTTTTCCTTTTTATTTTCTTTCTATCTTTCTGTGACATTCTCGGGGATGGATTCCAATCCATACCGGCAGAGTACGAACTATGTTGATCTCCTTACGAGTCAACATGGTGTCTTTAGTTTTGTAGAAGATAGTGTCCAACTATCTTCTTCATCGCAAGTCCCTATCTTTGGGATTCAAGGAGCTGAAGCTTCAAGCTGCCCTCAAGATACTACTGCAGAGCGTAGGGAACGCAGGATGTGGACGTCTGTAGAAGTTATGGTGCTCATCAGCTCCTGGGTTAACACAAGCAAGGATCCAGTAGTGGGAAATGAGCAACGGTCTGGGGCATTCTGGAATAGGATTGCCGCTTACTTTGCGGCAAGTCCCAAGGCTGCAGCCACTGAACACCGAGAATCAACTCATTGCAAGCAGCGTTGGCACAAGATCAATGATCAAGTCAACAAGTTCTGTGGGGCTTTTGAAGCAGCAACCAGAGAGAAGACAAGTGGAAAAAATGAGAATGATTTTCTCAACAGAGCTCATGAAATCTTCTTCAACAACCACCGAAAAAAAATTATTCTTGAGCATGCTTGGAAGGAGCTTCGGAATGATCAAAAATGGTGTGCCATTGCTACATCTAAAAACGAAGGAAGCGCTAAAAGGAGGAAGTTAGACGAGGGTTCACAGTCTGAGACTTCACACGCACATGAAACTTGTTGTTGTTGTTGTATATCACGGACACAAGTCTTCAAATGTTGTATAAATGAAACTTCTTCTATCTCTCTCAATATTAAACTGCCATCTCAAGTCCTTCTATCTCTCTCAATTTATCTCAAGTGTAATCACTTTCTCAAACTTCTCTTTAATCACAAACTTCTCTTCTTAATCTCTCACTTTATAAACACTTCAACACTTAATCACTTTCTTCCTTCACGTTAAACTCTTAATCACTCTCTATTTAAACTCTTTTTAATCACGTTAATGGCTTCTTCTTCTTCTCAAAACACTTTCGATGAAGCTTTTGATGATACATTTGATGAGCTTTTTGATCAACATTTTGATCAAGCATTTGAGAATTTTACCATTCAAGCTAATCAAGAAGAACGAAGAAAAAAAAGGAAAAAAAGAGTTTATATTGAAAGACATCGTGAAGAAGGGCATAATCGTTTATAGAAAGATTATTTCAGTCAAACTCCAATGTATCCTCATAATTTCTTCCGACGACGTTTTAGAATGAACAAGCCATTGTTCATGTACATTGTGGATCGACTCTCCAACGAAGTTCAATATTTTCGGGAAACAAAAGATGGTCTCGGAAGGAATAGTCTCTCTCCACTTCAAAAGTGTACCGCCGCCATTCGTGTCTTGGCGTATGGTTCTGCAGCTGATACCGTCGACGAATACCTCCGGCTCGGTGAGACAACAACTCGGTTATGTGTTGAAAATTTTGTGGAAGGAATAATATATTTGTTCGGTGAAGAGTACTTAAGAAGACCAACACCAGCTGATCTTCAACGTCTACTTGATGTTGGAGAGTATCGTGGCTTCCCCGGGATGATAGGAAGCATCGATTGTATGCATTGGGAGTGGAAGAATTGTCCCACCGATTGGAAAGGGCAATATGCTCGTGGTTCGGGTAAACCAACAATCGTTTTAGAGGTGGTTGCTTCATACGATCTCTGGATATGACATGCGTTTTTTGGACCTCCAGGTACATTAAATGATATCAATGTTCTTGATCGTTCACCAGTTTTTGATGACATAATAAATGGTCAAGCTACGAATATCACTTTCTCTGTCAATGGACATCAGTATAATATGACTTATTATCTCACCGATGGTATTTATCCGAAATGGTCAACTTTTATCTAATTTATTCGTATACCACAAGAGCCGCAAGCAGTTTTATTTGCTCAGCGTCAAGAAGCTGTCCGAAAAGATGTAGAGCGAGCTTTTGGAGTCTTGCAAGCTCGCTTTGGCATTGTTAAAAATCCAGCGAGGAGTTGGGATAAAGTAAAAATTAGGAAGATTATGAGAGTAAGTATCATACTCCATAATATGATAGTAGAAAACAAACGAGATGGATACACTCAATTTGATGTTCAAGAGTTCCAACAAGGAAAAGACCACGGAAGTTCACATGTTGATCTCACGTATTCTACAGATATCCCTTCAAATATCGCAAATATGATGGGTGTTCGAACAAGAATTCGTGATACACAAAGGCATCAACAACTGAAAGATGATTTGGTTGAACACATATGGCGTAGATTTGGAGGTGATGAAGACAACAACTGATCTCTGATGCTTATTTCAAATAATTCTCGTTTATTTTAATAATCTTGTTTTCATGTTTTTAATTTAAAATCTATGTGTTAAGATGTTGTCTTTTATTTATTAAAAAAAAAGTTTTTAAAAAAATATTGAATATTTTTTTTTTTTCAAGAACCCGAAAACAAGAGACTTGCAATGTATACATCAAAATCTCAGGGTTCTTGACAAAGTCTCTTTAATACTTTTATGCCTTAAATATTATTAAAATTTAATCAAGAGACCCTTAATGGAGTTGTGAGATAATGATGCTCTTATATCTCTTATTCAAGAGACGATTTTTAGTTTTTCTTAGTTAAAATCTAAAAAAAAACTAAGAACCGTCTCTTAGCCGAAACTAAAAACCACAGTTAAGAGACTGAGGTTAATGATAGTGTAATGGCTTGTCTTAAAAACCATGTGTGCAAGCAATTGGCTAGACAGGAGTGGAAAACGGGGTTAAAAAAGAAGTGGAAAAAGTGAAAAACAAAATGAGAAAAGAGGAGAAAAGTGGAGTAAACTTTATTACTCCAAGAAAACATGGAGTAAATATTAGTGTGTGATTCTCGCTTTTTCAATAGTAAGGAGAGTAAAAGCCCATGTGTATGACTCAAGTGACTTTCTTTTGCAAAGAAATAAAACTCCGCAAACATGACAATTAGTGAAATTATTTTAAAAATAAAACTTCAAGTAAAGTAGTTTTGATACTTATATTTCTTACGAGCAATATTGAGAAATCAAATAAAAGAACAAAAAAACTGACTTGGATATCTGAATGAAATTATGATAGAGAGCAAAAATAGAAAATGATTCTGAATTAAGTAGACATAATCCCAAAAAAAGAGTTTCTCGAGTACAAAGTAGTAAAGAAAAACCAAATAAAAAAGAGCTCTGAAGATTAATGTATACAGCAAAAAGCAAAAACTGAGATGAGACTGGAGAACCAAACCATTGACAAAGTCAATCTGTTTAGGTGTTGGTGGCACGAGTGTAGATCTGCTGGCTCGAGTGAGCAGCGACCATCCTGATCACACCTTTCGCCATTAGCTCCCTAATAGCCTTCCTTGCTAGAGACCCGTTGATCTGTATTTTTCAAGGAGACAGAAACGTAAAACACAAGATTGACGTTCTAGATGAGAACGAGAGCAGCAACTAGGGAATGATACAACATTTGTGGAAGCAAAGAATCAAACAACATCATATATGTACACATGAAGTAGAGACAGAGAGATATATGCATACCCTCATACGGTCGGAGAGAATGGAAGGGGTGATGAGCTTGAACTTGGGAGCTTCAGTGAGAAGCTTGTCGTAAGTAGCCTGATCAAACAACACCATGTTGTTCACCTTCTCCTTTTGCTTTCCCTTGCTCCACTTCTGTTTTTTTTTTAAAACAAAACAACAATTAAGACACAAATGATAAAAATAAAAACAACAAAGCTAACACACACACAAAAATGTCAGAATCAGACATAGAGCTTAATGATCAAGTACATTTCGAAGATTCATTAAGTTCGACTAAAAGAGTTTCTATAATCATATTAATAGATGCAAGCAGATACCTCTAAAATCTAACTTAAACACAAAGTAGATTACACTAAAGATGATAGTAGAGGATACGAACCTTCTTCTTCTGTTTTCCACCACCGGATTTGGCCGGCTTCGATGATGGTGGTGGAACCTTGTCCTTCTTTGGCGCCTGAAACACACGGTAAACTCCAAATTAGATAAGAGAAACAGAAAAATCAATACAGAGAGATGGAGAGAGAGTAACCATGATGTTGAGTCACAATCGGCGTGTATACTAGAGATCGAACGAAGATGAGGCTCACGGAGACGACAGTGAGAAAGGTAGTGCTATTCTTCTTATATATTAGGGTTTCTGAGTTCGGAGCGTTATAAAAGGCACGAGAAAGCCCATTACTGTTTTAATAATATGATCTACTGTTATTTTAGCCCAGTTGAGCCCAATTAAACGAATGATAGAAAATAGTCAATTACCACCTATGATGATTTTTGTGATGTTGGTTTTCAAACAATAATTGTGAAATTTTCAGTGATACTTCGACGAAATTCACATCAATGGACACTAATATTTAACTATAGATCGGTTTTCTCTAAGTATTGTTTGTTTTCATACATGGATCTCTCTCTCTATGGTAAATACATAAATTAACTTGAGGGTAAAGATGATGAGTGGTCTTTCTTAACAGTTTCACCAATTAATGAGTGAGTGTATGGCCTTTAATTTATTTCTCTCGTGTCCTCTTGCCAATTTTGGGCACTAGCTAGTAAACCTGGGGAAAAGAAACCTAAAATCCCCCTAGACCCGAGAATGTACTTGAACCTGAAATGTTAGCAATCAAAATTAAATGGATAAACCGAAAATCTGAAAACACGTCACAAAATTATTTGAAATCGATATTGAAACCTAAATAAATATTTTAAATACTCAATTCTATGTTTATTTTGATATGATATCTAATATATATAAATCAAACACTTATTTTGTTTTTTAATTTTATTGAAAACAACATATATCAAACTATACATATTTTTTTTCTTTACTAATTTAAAATTATAGGTGATGAACTGATGTGGAATACAAGAAAGTTACAGAAGTTGTGAGCAAGGACTAGGTATTGCTATCCACAATTATTTTCAACCAGGTGACTCACTCGCGCCTATGCGCGGACATGAATATTTGTAAGAAACCAAAATATAATAATTTTGGATAATATTTTATTAGTTTTATTTTTTGTGTATTTTTATTTTATTTTAATTAAAATTTTATTTATAGATTTTTTAGTTGTGGTGTTATAATGTTTCCCAATATATTCAATTTGGCCATGATGATTATTTCTAAATTTCTAAAAACGCAGGTGTAAGAGTTGATCTTAAATGTGTTAATTATTTTCGATTCACCTTCTACCAACTTATTCTTGAACTTCTTAACAAAATTATTATCTTCAATTGTTGTATGAATGCGGTTATCCTATGAAATAATTAAAATATAAGCTATAAGTTATATAGAATTGAAGGATGAAATATGGATTTTTATAGTTGCAGGATTAGCAGAAGTTGAAAAATATGATGAAATTATCTCATCATTAATCAAAACCATCTCAATATATAGTAACATTCCTTTTGATCTTGCATATATCTAAAGAAGAACAAATTTTCTAATGAAAGTCATGGGAATTTTTTCCTACGAATAAAATAATTGAACTACATGAATTTAAGAAAAATATAATCCAATTTTAACATAATAAAAATCGTTGTTCAATTTAAAATAATAGATGTAATTCAACATATCAAAAATAAATATTTGAAATAATATAAAATATTATATGTGAAATCACATATCAAACTAAGTTGGGAACATGATGATACATAATATTTTTTCTTATACATATAAAATACAAAACAACTTAAACTTATAAGAATGACAAAAATATATTTATCAATCGGTATAATTCAATTATTACGTAAAATGTAAAATGTTTGTATCTGGCATGAGCTGGAGAATCATTAAGTAATATAATTTAATTTGAAGTGTGATTTATAGACTTATCGTGCATCTTAATTTAGTATCCCTTTTGTCAGCCAAATTTTATTATTATCTTTTAAGTGTGACAGTAAATGAATGAAATTGCATGTTTGCTACCCTTTTAACTAACTAGATAATGCTGCGAAATAATGTAAACCCAACCCATTTTAAATTTATTATTGATTTTTATTTCAATATAAATTATTAAATTATATAAGTTTTAACTTAATATTATAAATTATCTAATTTTAATATCCAAAAATTGATGTATTAATTCCATCTTTTTATTAAGGTGTGTATTTTTAGATCAAATTATTCTATTTAGTAATAACCAAATTATCTTTAAGTAACTTAGATTTGAAATCAAACATTTCTTATAGTTGTACATTATTCATTTGAAATGTTTGCGTAAAGATTTAAAATATTTGGAAACAAAAAATTGATACGGTGAATTGAAGTATTTTTTTTTTTGAAGGGATGTATAATTTATTCAATCAAAACTATTTTTACAGAATAAGTCATATTATAAAATTCTATACATACAGATAATATTATATAAATTATTATAGTAAACATCTTAAATATATATATATATATATATATATGTATGTATATATATATATCTATTTATAACTGTAAAATTTTATGACGAAAATATATATTTTATATTAGATTTTATTTTCCTAATTAACATAAACTTAATAATATGTCTTATAATCGCCTAATGTATATATTTTTTGAATGTGTGTCAATGGGATGCACCACAGTTTGCTATAAATTTTAAATAATTTATTTATTTTGAATGAAAATGTTGATATTGTGACTAATTTATCCATTTCCATAATGATTAAGATGTTTGTCCCAAACATTTAAATATTTGGAAATAAAAAGTTCAATGTTGAATGAAGTATTTTCATTTTTGAATGAGTTTAACATTTTTCAATAATAGTGATTTTTACAGTAAATATTGATTGGTAATAAAAGATGAAAACAAGACATTTTATGCTCATTTCTCCCTCCATTGGCTCCTTATATAACCAATGTTCTAAAGAAATGGCTCAGTTTATTCTCCATCCCAATTCTTCTCTTGCATGCAAATAAAATCTAACTATTTTCTTTGTTTTTGTTGCACACCAAAATCTGGTTCCCTCTAAAAACTCTATCAAAGAGTCATGTCAAAACAAAACAATTTTTTTGTCAACAAACTTTCCAAAACAAAACAATTAACATTCACACAAGTTATGAACACTATAAACACCACACCAGAAATAAACATATATTACTAAATATATATATTATGAGTATTTTAAATTATCAATGGAGTTAAAGTAAATGTATGTGTTTTATTAAATTTTTTGATTGGTGTATCAAAACCTAAAGAGAGCAATAAAGTGGGAAGTGGAATTTAATCAAAATGTGTCTCAATGGTATACATTTTGATAAACTGTTTTACATTAAATGTGTGTGTTTTATTCTTTCAATGTTTATTTTATTTGATAATTTTTATTCTAATGATGAATCTGATCTAACATTTCATGATGATAATGGAAAGTGAAATCACTAAAAGAGACAAGTGCAAAGATGATGATAATAAATTGATATTTTGACGAAGATCCATGGTACTCAAAAACATGTGTCAATTGTATACATTACAATTTAATATACAGTTTAAAAATTATTATATTATTTTCAGTGGAAAATATTTATACTGAAACAAATTTTGTTTTTTTTATGAATGTTTGCATTAATATTTTAAATATTTGGAAACAAAAAAATAATAAGATAAATTGAAATATCTTTACCTTTTGAAAGAGCGTAAATTTATTCAGTCAAAACGATTTTTACTGAATAAATTATATTATACAACTTATAATATAGGCATAAATACAGATGATATTATTTAAAAAACTATAGGAAAACATATCTCTGTTAATAACTATGTATTATAGATTTTCATTTCCTAATTACATAAACCTAATAATATGTCTTAAATTCGTCTAATGTATATCTTTGTGTTAATTGGATACAACACAACTGAATATACAATTTTCAAATTTATTTAGATATTTAGAATGATTGTTTTAAAAATTGTGACTGATTTATCAATGCACCATAATTATTAAGATGTTTGCACCAAAATTTTAAATATTTGAAAACAAAAAATATATTGAAAGACTAAAGTATTTTTTTTCTAATAATGACCAAAGTATTTCATTTTTGAATGTATATTGTTTTAGTAAAAGGCTATTTTTACATCTGACTATTGCATTTGTTTGAATGAAAAATAAAACAATAAAAGAATAAGAGATGAAAATTCCAAAGTATTTTATTCATTTCAAAATTGGGTTTGTTATACACATAAACTTAATCAATTTGTATAAAATTGAAATAAAACATTCATTAACTAATTTTATTATAGTTATTGATAAAATATAATAAATGTTAATAGTCATACTTATCTTTTTTAGAAATAATAAAATGTTTAAATTAAATAAATATACTATTTGGTTTATAAAATTATATTACCAAAAGTCATATTTAGTTTTTTATTTAAATTTAAAATAAAATTTGACAAAAAATATATTATATTGCTTTAACTTTTTTTACAAAATATTTATATTCCGTAAAATCTCAGTAGCCATGTTTATTTAATGTAACTATGAATTGATAAGATTTTATTTATTTATTAAAATAATACATATAAATCATGTATAATTTCAATAAAACATATTTACAAATCTAACATAATAAATCAAACTAAATGAAATTAACATAATTAATCAAAACTCTAACCTATTTAAAACAACAATGATAAGTACATGCAACACATATATTCAATGATAACCAAACCAATTAAATAGTCTACATAAAATTACATATCTAACTAAAAAATGTACTTTATACGTATAAATTAAAAAAATAAAATGTAAATAAATATTAATTAATTGTCATAATTTATTTATTTTATAAATATTTATATCAGTGCAAAATCATCAATACTAAATCATACTATGTTGACCAAAAAATAGATTATCAGTTTTTATTACATATATACTAATTTGAGAAGTGATTTTGATTATTTTCTACATTTTCCATAATTTTATGAATAATCAATAGTTTTAAGAAGTGACTTCTATTACTTGTCACATTTTTCATGATTTTTGGAATAATTAAAAGTTTTAATAATTTGTTTATTTGTCACATTTTTAATGAGTTTAAATAATTTTGCTTATTTATCATGTTCTTATGATTTTGACTGAAGGATTATCAATGTAAATTTATCATATTATTTGAACTTACTTAAATAGGTAAAAATAATAATTAGGATAGAAATCTAAATATTTTGCTCGACCAAATCTTGAAAATCATATTTGTTATAGGATATATAGAATAATATACATCAATTGATTTGTAAGAGATTTTAACTAGCGGAAAACTATCATATGAACTAAATACTAAATAGTATTTTTAATTTAATTATTTTGCTTCACTGTTTCTCAAATAAAAATTAAATATGTATAGTGACATGGATGTCAATAATAACATGAGCAAAATATGTCACTAACGTTCAACTTATCAATTTCGTTGTTCTCTATTCAATAATGTTTAATTTTATCAAAGACGTAAAACTGCTTACAAACGTATTACTTTACAAACAAAGTAACTATACGCATTAGGGGCATTGCCTCCGCGGAGGCGGAGTTGTGGACAGAGTTTTTGTTTTATCTCAATATTTGTTAGGGTTATTGTAATTGTGAATTTTGCGTTTTGGGTTGATCATTGTTTTTCAAGTTTTTTATTGTTATAGGGTTAGAGTTGTGATGATGAACTGTGTATGTATTGTTCTCCACTCATGAAAGACTAAACTACGTTACTAATGTGATTGATATAGTTCATGGTGTTGCTTGCTGTGCCACTGAGACTTATCGTTTGTTTTTCTTTTTAATTTATTACTTGTATTGTTGAGATTACATAAATTATATTAAGGTTGTTGAGAGTAACTTTTGTTTCTGGATATTTTTTCTCCAATTTAGTTGTGTAAGTTGTGTGTATTAAGTAATAATTTTTTCATTTTTATTATGTTGGTTATATGTTTTTTTATTTTTAAACATGTTGCTGTTACCGGACCTTTAAAACAAATAAATGAAAACTTGTAAAAATAACTATAAAATGAGTGACAATTAGTATTTGAGCATTAATGGGTTTTAAACGAATATATGTATTTCTCATAAGAAGACAATAGCATTGGCCTGTTGACATTGAGCATGTAAGTTATTTTCATAAGACAAGAGGAGTGAGCATGGAGATGTTGATGCCGCATTTGTGCCTGTTGGGATTGTCTCTTGTATCTCCTGATGTGGCTGTGTTTGTTTCTCTTTTATTTGATGGGTATTATGTAAACAAAAATCTTTGTTAGTTGTATTTATCAGAGTTTGTAACTTACTCTGCTTTTTTGTTTAGGTAATTTCACTGATCTTGGTTGTCGTCTTCGTCTTCTTCGTAAGCATCTGTGAAAGTAAGTTTGTAAATTGTTAAATAGCTGACTGTGTAGTTTGTATTTGTTTAGCTGGCTCAATGTATGTGTCGTTGAGTTTTAGTTGAGTTGATTGGTTTGGTATATTTATTTTGAAGTTTATTTGTAAGATTAGACAAAAAGAGAGGTGATCATTAATGATTCGGCTTTTTTGGGATTTTAGTTTTTGGTGTTTTGATTGTTTGGGTTATTGTGGTTTTTTTTAAGTTGTAAAATAAAGATTTGTGTAAAATTAGATTGATAAGTAAGGGGGATAAATAGACGACCATAAATTTTGGGTATGATATATTTTTGATTATTGATGTTAGCACAATATAGACAATAATATAAAGGGAATTATGTGCTGATTGTTTCTTACGGATCAATGAGGAGACGGATAACGACTCAAGTTGTTTCATTGGTGAGGTTAGAGCCCTGGACAGAACGGATTTGTCCAACCACATCTACGAGTTTAAATATCAGTTATGATATCGAAACATAATATAAACTCAGATGCAATATGATAATATACCTGGAAATTCTAGGTTTGCGTTCGCAATCACTTGGTGATTGTCGAACAGTCTAATCTTGACTGGAGATTGATCTCAGGAGCATCCGTGATGACTTCATCAATAATGGTTAGTGAGATGAAACGAATAAGGAATGAATGATCAGTTATCTTGTACATGCTGGAGCACCTAGCAACCTCAAAACGATCGACTTTCACAATGGAATCTGCTTTCAAAGATGGCATGTAATGATTAGTACGTTCGACGGGAGTAAATCCATGAATCACGGAATCTGCAAATAATATTATTCAACAAAGAATCAGGAAATCAATTAAAAAAATTATGTTAAATAAGTGTGATAGATCGAAGATTAACTTACCTTTTCATCAAGGAAGAGAACCGTGATTCCCACAAACTCCATGTCTTTCTTTAAGTCAGGGAATCACAGAAGCGGAGGAAGCCAGAGGCTATGCTCTGGCTACTTCGACCAAGACGGAGAGACTCGAAGGTTGAGTGACGTACGCTAGAACGCCGGTTTGAGGAACTGGAGAGGCATAGAAAAACATTTTCTAGAACATGGTTAAAGCTAAGAGGAATCAATGAGTTTTGTGGAGATGCAGATTAGGTTCATCAAAGATGGGAATCATATATATATGGTTTACAGAGGGGTTACAAATCAGGAACATTTATTATCAAGCGATTTAAGAACAGACACACGGCGCAACTCTGTAACTTAGACTTGTTTGAGACAATGATGAAAAGAACTCAAACTCATGTTAAACGACAACAATTTACAATATAAGAAAACTATAATTGTTGCAAACTTCAGTTTTTTTTCATATAACATGATGAATCTCATTTAAAAATGAAACTCATAATACATTTATCGGTCCGACCCTCAGAGGAAGCCGAAGAAGTAAGGGCTTCCGACCTTCATAAGTATATTTTAGGTTTGGTCATCAATGTACAAAGCATCATTTAGCTTAGTGGTATAAATGTTGGTGTTTATATCTCAATAACCTGGATTCGAGCCATGAGCTTGATATTTTTTCACACTTTTTAGAAGTGGGGTCCACAAAATGCTGACGTGGCGCGCTGAGGAGTGAGAAAAACTCAACTATTATAATATAGACTAGGGTTAAACCCGCCCTACGGGTGGGTGAGCAATTTAAAAAACAATTAAACATATTTCAAATTTTAGTATATATTTGAATATAGCTATTTATATATAAGTGTTTTTAATCTTTTGTATTAATCTTTAATATTGCAAAAGATTATAATAATAAGATATTATTTTTACATTGTGGAAAAAGATACAAATTTGATAGTGATATATCATTTAACTAATTATTCACTGTTCAAAACTGAAAAGAAATTTTGTTTTGTTACTTTTAATCCCAAAATGGATAATAAACCAACTGATTATTAAAAAATATAATTAAACTAAGTGCGGGTTTATAACTTTATTTTTTATTAATAATTAAATTTGATTTCTAAATTATCAATATTTAATGAATTTACATAATTTTTGTGTTTGTGAAAATATAATGTTAACCTACTTTGTTTAAAATTAAAATCACACATTTAAAAAATGTCATTGTAACTATCATAATTATCATTGTTTAAGAATGAAAGGTTAAACTCAATCGAACAACAGTTCATTAGAGCTTAATGGAGACAATAACATTATATTCATGTTTTACTGATAAATTTTAGATAAATTTCCAAATGTGGTAAATTTGTTCACTTGACGATGTGTTTCATGAGGAAAAAAACAAATTCTACTTAATTAATAGAAATTTATTTATTAGAATTTATTAATTTTTAAAAAATAAGAATTATGTTTTGATTATGTAATAATCACTGTTGTGTTTTTTTTCAATTTTACTGTGAATATTTTTAAGATTGAGCTTGGTAACCACAAAAAAAAATATCCATGATATTACTTTCGTTTTCATTTCCATTTGTCGGATTTTGATGAAATCTCAAAAATAATATCGTAAATGGATTTTCTTTTTTTTGTTCTTATAAATATTTTTTAGTTTTCCGTAGTTTTATATTTTGGATTAGACATGTAAATTTTTAAATAAACTATTATTTGTTAATTATTTTTCACAAAATTCTAGTTATTCAATGTAATTTTTACAAACAAAATATATAGTTTTATTTGTTACATCTTATTAATTTTCAAACTGATTTTTATAAGATATTTGTTTTGATTATTTACTAAAACCCCATATTCTTTCGCCTAGTTACTCCTCATGCAGCTAAAAAACTTATATTATTCCTACAATATTTTTGTGCAAGAGAACAAACCAATCATTTACAAAAAATTGAAGGAGAAAGTGAAGACACCAATGATGTTCCACGCCTCTTTGATCTTATTAAAGTTAAGGATGGAGGATGAAACTTCCATTCTAAGCAGCCTTGGGAAACTTACTTTCTTCATTCTTGTTAGCTTAGGTTCCATGGTTTTGAGTTTGTTATTTCTAATTTATTATGAGATTCTAAGCCATACCTCCTTATCAATCAAACTCCCTCACTTTTATCAAACCCGAATTAAGCTTTTTCAACTCAATGTTTTTCTTATCCATTACCTTTTTGTTCAAAACTTCGGTTACGTTTTTTCCTGCTAACTCGTAAGCACTTCGCGTCAGAAATGTTCTGTATACTCTAATCTTGGTAGCTTGTCTTTTCTACTCCAACCGCAGATTGCGGCTTATCTCTTGCCTCATAAGTTTCATTTTTTTTCCAGAGTTTCCACTGCCCCTGATGATGTTTCTTTTGTTTGCCCTTTTTTCCTCAATCTATCTAACACGTTTCTCTAAGTATTTAGAGTTCTGTAGCTCGGACAGAGTCTCGTGTGTAGAATCTAACTTCAACCTCTCCCAAGTTCTCAGTCCAGGAGCAAATAAAATTTCTAGGCCATGTCCGTTTATTAAACGCAACGACTTAGATGAGCGACTGAAAGGTCTTCTTCATTGGTCGTTCCGGTGAAACACGGGAAAACGCGGCGATCAAACAATAAAAGAGATCCAAGAGTATCTATGATGCTAAATAAAACATCAACTCCATTTGTCTTCTTTTTCTCTCCCCAGCGACATGTTTCTCTCTCATCAGCTACTAAAAACACCAGTTTTCTTTCTTTCTCTTACATGTCTTTCGTTAAATTTTGTACTGCTGGTTATTGTCACAGTGTTAACTAAACAAACAGGGTCTGAGCACTGTGGGGGACCAAATAAAGTCTATCACTGGTCACTTGCCCTTCCATGACATGAATATGCTGCGAGGGAACTAATTCTATTTGGTACCAATAGGTTATTGGTGCAGCAGGAGCAGTCATTCGTTGCAGTTCTGTTGGATATAAAGAGAACATAATATGTTAGCTTTTCTATTTATTTGTTTCACATTAAAGGTATATTAATCGTAAGTGCAATACAAAACATATAAGTTTGTGATGGCTTGATACCTTCCATCAAATAGAACATCGAACCAGCATGCAAGACCATGCACTCGGGTATACACGAACACTGTAAATTTCAACGGAACATAAATGTCGAAAAATTGTGTGTTTCCACGAAAATAAAGTGACAGGTATATAAGTTTAGACCATGTCATTCACCAAACAGAGAATAGTGCACACTGAGATTTCTTTTATGCGAAAGGGCAAAGATTATGTGATGTTAACGAAACACCATTGAACCAAATTTCATGTATAAAGAAGCTATACACCTATCTAGGTGAAATTTGACTCTCACCTACCAAAGCACACACACAACACACAAAGTCACTCTTAACTCTGTTTAACCAATGAATCAGTTAACCCCAATAACTTATTCTTCTTTGTTTTGTTAAAAAAAGTGAGAAGCTTAGTCAAATCATAATCGCATGGCATAAAAAATCGACACCGCAAGCTCCACGTACTCGCGCCGTGATAGAAGTGAATATAATCAAATAAAAATCTGTGATTCTGAGATGCTCCAACGCGAAGAACCCCTACAAAGTTAGTGGAGTCATTGTTTTTTTTTTGCTGAAGTCTTCTTTGATGAGGGGGCAATGGTGTGAGCTCACTGTTGCTGCGTGAATGGTTTTATAGCCATTTTTTTAGAGGGAAATAGACAGTCTCTTCATATAAAAATGTAATATTATTAGTATAGATTTGGAAATAATAAAAATGTAAAACTATACATTATTTCAGATATTATATTTAATGTAATATTACGATTTCTTTTATTGTATATTTATTTATTCTATTTTTTTTGTTTTTTCTGATAATGTATATTTACTTATTTTAATTTCTTGTTAATTTTTTTGTATATTATGAAATGGTAATATTACATTATGGAAGATTGTTTGAACCGTAAGAAATAGAGATTTCTTATTTTTGGTTTATTCCGGTCAAAATTATTATTTTCGGTCATATGATTTAATGAGCCACATGACTTCTTTTGGAAAAAAGATTTGTATCCTAACATGGACACTCCTCTTTGTAAAATTAAATATAAAAAAATGTAATATTATTATTTTCTTATATTGTGTATTTTCTTATTCTAATTTTTGAGTTTATTTATTTAACTTAATATTATCATTTCTTAAATTGTATATTTTCTTATTTTAATTTTCAAGTTTATTTCTTTAACCTTTTTGTAAACTAAACGTAAGAAAATGTAATATTGTATATTTTTTTATATTGTATATTCTCATATTCTAATTTTTGAATTTATTTATTTAATTTTTTTATATGAAATGGTAATATTACATTAAGGACAGTTACAAAAAAAAATGTCACGTGTCGTTTTTTGGAAAAAGTTTTTTTCGCTGATGTGGACGCTCTCTGGAGCCTCAAAAGGTCCATTTTATTAGTATAGATTCATTATGTTTAAATGACACTGGGATGTAAAAATGACTTGGGTATGCATTAGGTATGCTAATGCATTCGTACGTATAAGTGTATCCTTGTGTATCCGATCTATCCCCCACGGCATCCTCTCTGGTCCTCCGTGTTAAAAGTGGCCACTTTCTTTCCGGAGCTGTCTCATTGCTTCATTGTTCAACCGCTTCACGACTCAGAAGTTTGGTTCTACCGGTTAAGTAAATGGTCTATCGGTTCTCGATAGCCGGAGTTGTAGAGGTGGTTCTCGGGAGTCATTGATCGCCTCGGGTCAACAGCTCGTCTAAGCTCCCTTCCCGGTGTCGTTTGGTCTGTATGTACTATGCGGCAGTGTGGCTTGACTTTACTTGCAGGTTATTGATTTTTCTTGACAGGATGTGGCGTCGATATCAACCCGATTTTTGCACTTTTCGTGACGGCAATGGAGCTGTACGTCTCTTGGTAAGAGTCTCTCTCATCTTTACGCTCGTCTTGGACTACGCCGGTGACGATTACAAGGCTCGAGGAGTTCATCGGGAACTAGCTACTCCGGAAATGACACGGGAGTTCCCGGCAACCGAGGCAACGAGGTGAACCTCACGGTCCCGTGGTTATCGTCGATGGTTGAGAACGGCAACCGATTCTTTAGGATTTTAAAAACGATCTAGCGGAATGTGCCGGGTCTAGTGGGCGGGCGAAGCTAGGTTGTAATACATTGACTAGAGAGCTTTTGTTCAAATCGACCTTGTAACCGAAACTGATTTCCCGTTTAACGGGTTGAATAAAATTTATGGTTTAAAAAAAAAAAAAAAAAAAAAAAAAAAATCTGCGTGATTTTATACTAAAACTTTATATGAATCATGGATGCCAACAACATAATATAAAGATGAAATTTCACTAGGCCCGTGATGGGCTTCAGTTACTTCTATTAGTATTAAATTAATTGATAAAGATAAGCAAACCGACCTTAGCTCAGTTGGTAGAGCGGAAGACTGTAGTTATAGCTGTGATCTTTAGGTCACTGGTTCGTTTCCGGCAGGTCGGATATTTTTTAATTATTTCAAGTTCTTGCCACATTAAATGATTTTTTTTTGAAAAGAATGTTCTCTAGACAAAATAAAGGAAACAGCTTTATTTCGCCTGGTTGATTGATTTTTAGATAACGAAGTGAATACGTGGCGCGCCATATTGTTTTCCCTCTTTTTGGCGAAACTGTTTGTTAACATTTAACACCGAATCACCCCACTGAATCAGTATGCACTCACATGTGACTGAGGGTAAAATGTTATAAAATGCACGTATCAGACAGAAAAAAAAAAGACAATTGAAATAATTATCTAGACACATTAAATGATTTCAAGTTCTTGCCACATTAAATGATTTTTTTTTGAAAAGAATGTTCTCTAGACAAAATAAAGGAAACAGCTTTTATTTTGCCTGGTTGATTGATTTTTAGATAACGAAGTGAATACGTGGCGCGCCATATTGTTTTCCCTCTTTTTGGCGAAACTGTTTGTTAACATTTAACACCGAATCACCCCACTGAATCAGCATGCACTCACATGTGACTGAGGGTAAAATGTTATAAAATGCACGTATCAGACAGAAAAAAAAAAGACAATTGAAATAATTATCTAGACACATTAAATGATTTCAAGTTCTTGCCACATTAAATGATTTTTTTTTGAAAAGAATGTTCTCTAGACAAAATAAAGGAAACAGCTTTTATTTTGCCTGGTTGATTGATTTTTAGATAACGAAGTGAATACGTGGCGCGCCATATTGTTTTCCCTCTTTTTGGCGAAACTGTTTGTTAACATTTAACACCGAATCACCCCACTGAATCAGCATGCACTCACATGTGACTGAGGGTAAAATGTTATAAAATGCACGTATCAGACAGAAAAAAAAAAGACAATTGAAATAATTATCTATGATAAACAAAAGATTAATTAAATATCGCAGGTCGCCTTATCTTATGAAACTCAGATTCTGCTTCTTTATAGATTTGCCACCAGAAAAGGGGTCAGTCACATTGATAGTTTAATCAATTTTTTAAAAATTATTCTTTGGCTAAGCATACGATTTTTTTCTTAGAATAACATTTTATAAAGATCTACTAACATATAACAAGATTTCCATCAACTAACTTTTTGTGTGAGATTCATATTCCTAAATCTATAATGAAAATGAAATTCATAGATTTTAGAGAGGCCCACATACCCCACTCTTTCTCTCTAATCTCTCTCTAAAGGTTTCGAAAAAGAAAAAAAAAGACTTTGGTGGCCGGTGGCTTAAGCCGCCGGTTACCAACCCTTTCTTTTTTTGTTTTTTGATATGTAAAATATCTTCGATCATTAGATCGATTTTATGTTTCCGTTTTAGCGGATCTTTTCTTCGCAAGGCGATTTTGAAGTGTAAAAGTTTCAATCAAATCAGACTTGTTCATCACTCGCTATCTATTTTTGATTTGATTGATTCTGAATAAAGTTTGAAATCTGCTTTTCGCTCTGAGCTCTATTCTTATTCCGGTGATGCTCAGTTCAGATGCCTTTATCACCGCTCACTCTAACCACTTTCTAAGAGAATTAGTCTTCGCTATTTGATATATCCACTTGTGGTGTTCTGTGAAGCGTCTCTGATCGGAAGTAGGCTCCAAATCGTTGTTGGAGAAGGTTCAGAAGAGTTGGCGTTCTTGTGACGGTCCAGCAAAGAGTCTTTCTACACCTCGATTTAAGCGTCCTCAGATATAAAATCCGGTGCATCAAGGCCTCTCTGTTTGAGTACTGTCGGTTAAGGTGAAAAGCATTCAGGGAGAATTCAAGTTTTAAGGTTAAAGCTTGAGGCAGATCAATCATGACAAAAGCTACGCCGGCGACAAGTACCGGCATCGGTGGTGGCGATAGAAACGACTCCTCAGTCTCCCATCTGTTACGGCGGCGCGTGCAGACACGTCTGCAGAAGCTCGAGTGGAATGTGACCTGGAAGGACGCGTGTTAGGAAGTCCTTGGAAGGGAGACGCGTGGCCTTTTACGTGTTACACGATTAGGTTTCGAGTCAATATATTAGGCTTGACAACTATATGGGCTTAATTTTAATCGAGTTTGTAATAGTATGGGATTTAGGCTTTTACCTTTCTTGTATCTCTCCCTATTTGGATTTCTTTCAATGAAAGAAAAGTTGACAAAAAAAAAAAAAAAAAAGAGGCCCACATACAAATCTTATGTAGAAGGAAATTTTCTCTTGTGTCCTTCATCAAGTCCAGTCATTTCTCTATAGTCTATACAAAAGGGATAGTTTTATTAAATTTATCAAATACCTCAAAAAGATATCTTCAAATACAAAGTATTATAATATTTAATGTATTTTTATATTGGGTGATATATTAACAAAAACGTGTTTTACAGTCCATTTATTTTCTTTTTCCTCTCCTTGGTTCATTTATAGATTCCATGCAACGATGATTAAGAATATTTTCTTTTGAACGATCATTAAGTATAGTAGATTTTTCTCTGGTAAAACTACACTACTACAAGAAAACAACGATATTCTGACGGACATTCCGACGGAAAATGAAATTCTCGGAATATACCGACGGAATTCCGAGGAAATATCAATCCGTCGGAATATTCCGAGGAAATTCCGAGGAAATATGTGTTCCTCGGAAAAAACCGATGAATTCCGAGGAAATATTATAGCCGTTGGGGGGATTTTACAAAATTTCGAGGAAATTCCGACAAACTAGCCGTTGGCGTCGGAATTCCGTCAAAATTTCCTCGGTGTGTCGGCAGGATTGAAACTATAAATACAAGCACTCTTCTTCCTCTTCATTCACTCCATATCTTCATCCTCCCTCTTACTCTATTTACACACGAATTTGATTCATAAAAAATATGTCTTCTTCAAATTATTTTCGTTCTTGGATCGATCGACCTCATTTGGATCCGAACACGAGATTGCTTACGGAAGAATACTAACGAGGTATAACCGAATTCATGGGGTTAGTTCACCGACAACCGGAAGCAAAAACAGGTATGTTAAGATGTCATTGCTCTAATTGTAAAAATAGAAATGTTATTAAAGAGTGGGATGTTTGGACTCATCTATATTTGAGTGGGTTTACACGAAGTTACAAAATTTGGTATCATCATGGGGAAACTGATTATGAACATGGTAGTACTAGCGAACCTCAGCCAGCGGTTAGATTAGAAGAACCAATTAGAACGGATGTAGATTATGGTGTAGGTACTGAGCAGATGGTAAATGATCATTTTAGAGGGGAAAATTTACCCAATGCAGAAGCTAGGAGATTTTATGATATGTTGGATGTTGGAAAGCAACCATTGTACGAAGGTTGCAGAGATGGTCATTCAGCTTTATCATCTGCTACAAGATTGATGGGCATTAAAACAGATTATAATTTGGCTGAAGACTGTGTGGATGCGATTGCTGATTTTGTAAAAGGTATTCTACCCGAGGATAATGTAGCTCCTGGTTCATACTACGAGGTTCAGAAACTCGTAGCTGGTCTTGGTTTATCGTATCAGGTAATAGATGTATGCAGCGACAACTGCATGATTTATTGGAGGGCAGATGAACAGCGGGTTACATGCAAATTTTGTGGAAAGCCTCGTTATAAAGATACGAGTGGAAGAGTTCCAGTGCCATATAAAGGATGTGGTATTTACCTTTGACGGAAAGGTTACAGAGGTTGTATCTGTCTGAACGCACAGCGCAACCAATGAGATGGCATGCGGAGCACTCAACAGATGGTGAGATCAGACATCCTTCAGATGCAAAAGCGTGGAAGCATTTCCAATCAAAGTATCCCGACTTTGCGTATGAGAGAAGAAATGTCTACCTTGGATTATGTACTGATGGTTTCAGTCCGTTTGGCAAGAGTGGAAGACAGTATTCTCTATGGCCCGTCATTCTTACACCATACAACCTACCCCCAAACTTGTGCTTGCGACGAGAGTTTTTGTTTCTCTCGATTCTCGTTCCCGGACCAGAGCATCCTAAGAGATCACTTGATGTGTTTCTTCAGCCACTAATATATGAGTTGCAACAACTATGGGCTCAAGGTGCTGAAACATACGATGTTTCGTGTAAAGAAAACTTTCAAATGCGGGCAGTACTAATGTGGACAATAAGTGATTTTCCAGCATATGGTATGTTGTCTGGATGGACAACGCATGGAAGGCTATCATGTCCATATTGTCAAGATAACACTGATGCTTTCCAACTAAAACACGGAAGGAAAACGTGTTGGTTTGACTGTCACAGGAGATTCCTACCACCTGATCATCCATATCGTAGGAGTAGGAATTTGTTTACGAAGAACAAGAGGGTGTTTGACAGTCCACCTCCGGAAATTTGTGGGAAAGATTTGAAGATACAACTAAGAGATTTTGGTGCAGAAAGGACGCCAGACGTCGGTGGACATGAGCGTTTTCCGGTAGATGCTGTTGGAGAACTACATAACTGGCACAAAAAAAGTATTTTCTGGGATCTGCCATACTGGGAGGATCATCTGCTAAGGCATAATTTAGATGTCATGCATATTGAGAAGAACTTTTTGACAATCTCATGAACACGATCCTTAATGTTCAAGGTAAAACAAAGGATAATTTGAAGTCAAGACTGGATTTAGTCGATATATGTGCTCGTTCAGAACTTCATGTTGATGAGAATGGTAGGGCTCCTTTTCCCATATACCGACTTGATGCAGAGGGAAAAGATGCGTTCTTTGATTGGATTTCAAACGATGTGGAATTTCCAGACGGTTACGCATCAAATTTGCGTAACTGTATCGACAGAAAGGAAGGAAAGTTTACTGGCTTGAAAAGCCACGATTGCCATGTAATGATGCAGCGCCTCCTTCCGTTCGCCTTCAAGGAAATATTACCACGAAATGTTCATGAAGCAATTGCAGGGATAAGTGGTTTCTTCCGCGATTTATGCACGAGATCAGTGACTCTTGAAGGTATTGAAAATTTGAAGACTAACATAGCCGTGATTCAGTGCAACCTTGAGAAGATATTTCCTCCCTCATTTTTTGATGTTATGGAGCATCTTGTTATTCACCTGGCAAGAGAATTGGAACTTGGTGGTCCTGTGCAGTATAGATGGATGTATCTGTATGAGCGGTATATGTTCCATTTGAAGAAGATGGTGAAAAATTTAAGTAGGGTGGAAGGTTCTATAGTCGCACAGATGATCAATGAAGAAACTTCAAACTTTGCCGAGTACTACTTTCCAGCAGAAGTTCAGACCAAAAACAGAAGACCTGCTCGGCATGATGATAGAGGCGAACGGGCAACATATCATGTTACGGTTCCAGACATTTTCACAGACGTTGGACGACTTAGCGGAAAACCAAAGGACCGTCGACTTACTGAGCAGGAGCGCAGTCATTTGCAAACATATTTGCTCACCAACTGCGAAGACGTTCTTCAATATGAGAGGTAAATAAATGAGCTTACAAATTTTTATTTTAACAAGTTGAAATTTAAATCTTAATTAATTACATTATTGTCATCATATACAGGATTTTCATGGCAGAAAAGCGGTTCGAGTATAGATACGCCACAGAGGACGAACTAGAAGAAATGAAGCAGAGAGAATTTACTGGATGGATGTTTACTTATGTGAGTGCTTTAAACAAATTAAATATATTTTATCACATATTTATACTAATTCACATTTATTGATATAACATATATATATGTGCTATTAATAGGTGTCTGCTGGTTTGGCCAGAGGTGAAACATTTGACGATTGGATACGTGAGATGGTCGTTGGACCAAACTTTGTTGTGAAGTCATATCCGAGATTTTGTACTCGAGGATATGCATTCACAACTCAGAAGAGGAGACGTTCGAGTACGACTTATGATGCTGGCGTTTGTTCTGCATCAGGAGATGATGTATACTACGGACACATACATGAGATTTTGGAAATCAAGTATTTGGGCATGGTTGGATTGCGCTGTACTGTTTTCTATTGTGATTGGCACGACAACACTCCAGATCGAGGTGTGAGAACAGATGCATTTGGTGTTACATCAGTAAATTCGAGGCGAAAGCTGCAATATTATGATCCTTTCATTCTTGCTTCTCAGGCCGATCAGGTAATTAAATGTTAATTATTCAGAATGATTCATCATCATGTGTATTAATTTATAATTTTTCTAAATGTTACAGGTTTGTTATATCAAGTACCCCCGGGTAAGGAACAGAGATGATCCATGGGTTACTGTTACAAGACTCAACCCGAGAGGCCGAGTTCAGGGAAGTTCTGAGCTGGAAGACCCACTACAACCAAGCACATCCGGCAACTTAAGTGCAGCAGAAGATTTAGCTGGAGTTGGCCTTGTAGTCGATTTAACCGACTTTGGAGAGGAAGCCGTCGTTCACGTAGAGGATGAACCAGTGATTGGAGAGTTTCACCAAGATCCAGATTCAGATTCATCTGGTGATGATGACTCGGAAACAGACTACCATTGATTTTTTTTTTTTTTAAGAAATACCGAGGAAATTCCGAGGAACACTTGATATAACCTCTTTCCTCGGATATTAGTTATTTGGTTTATCTAGCAAGGCAAAGCTGAATACGAATTAAAAACTACTCAAAACACAACCAAATAAAACGAAGAAACCATGTAAAAGAAATACGAACTCATAATTAAGAAAAAAAAAAAAAAAACTAAGTTCAAAATTAACAGAAAATAAGACCATAAAACGTTAGAATCGAAAAGAAAATAAAATAGCGCGGTCGGAAATCAAATGGCAATACTGGCCGGTGATAGCTCCTACTCCTCGTCTCCTGCTCCAGATGTTCCTGCATCGTTGGGTCTCTTGGACCTCTTTCTTACCCTGTGTGTACCACTCGAACCCGAACCAGAGCTGGATGGAGAGTTGTCCCGATGAACTACATCATCCTTTTGGCAACGACACGGCCTGATACGTGAAATGGCAGCCCAGATCTTGTGTAGCATGTCGTTGTTTGTCTTTATGCTCTGATCTCTCCAATGTTGTTGCTGGCGCGAAGTGGCGTTCGGTGGAAGCTCTTGCAGCTTGTACTGGCTGGAGTCTGATGGGAGTAGCTGATGGGGTTGTGAATCATCTGGAATGGCTTGTGCAGCCTCATCTTCTCCTTCTTCATCAACCACGGCCTTGCCTTTGGTCTGATATTTTGGCGTGAAGAAGGATGGCTTGTCTACTAGTGCGGTAGCAGGGGGTAGGAACTCAACTGCAGCCTCTGAAAGTAGAGAAGTCAGGCCGATCTGAGGCAGGTGGCAGTAGAGTGTTTTCTTCGCTCGGTCCTGGAATACGCAGACTTAAGAACCATCCCGATCGATCCTCGAGTGGGGACCAGCTATGAACTCCTTACTTACTAGAGAAATGACATCCAGGTAGTTCCAAGCAATGTTGTTCGATCTGTCCAGTGCTACCTGCTGGTTCTCGCAGTCTACACCCACATGTGTAAGGATCCGAGTAATCACTGCACCAAATCCACATGCATTGCTCTTGGATTTGGTTACTTTCCCCTTGTATCCTGCTAAGTTTGCGGCCAGCACCGCTCCCATGTTGAAGGCAGTAGCAGGTGGGAATGTAGAGTTTCCAAATGCCGGTAGCAAATGCCTCACACCTTGGTACAGGAGGCACAACTCCCATTGCGTGACTGATGCGGCTGTGGTTGTCCCGTATAGCAATGAGCCAATGAGGCGTGTGGCATATCTCAGTACTGGGCTCCGGATAAGTGACTCTTTTGCCTGAGAAGATCTATAAACCCCTGTGCCAATCGTTTCCCAGAAGTTCAACAGCTCTGAAGTCCAATAAAGACCAGATGTCCTCTCCCCTGCACTCAATCCAAATAGTCCGCAGAGGTCTGTGAAAGATACCTCAAAGTATACTTTCTGCACTACGAATGCCAGAAAACCTTCCTGATGGCTATCATCGGGACGGCTGACGTATGCGGATGCTATGAACTGGCGTACCAACTCCGGATAAGTGGGTTCGTTGAGGTTGCATAGTTGGCCTAGACCCATGTTCTGGAACAGCCCTTCAATGTCTGATTTGATTCCCAATATTGTCATCGTCTCAGGACATGCTAGTTGTGTAGCCGGAACGGCTACCTTCTTCATGTTGTTGTAGTGGGTGGTATCAGACTTATCCCACTTCTTTGGCCTTTGCTTCTCTCGCTGAGACGAACCCTCTTCTTGTGTGTTCTTCTTTGCTGATGTTTTCGTGCGCTTCATTCTCTACAAAATAGAATCATTGCTCTCAACATGGTTATAATCAATTAAGAACTCAAAGCAACATGAAAATGAAAGGCGAAATCGAGTTGTGATAAAAAAAAACAAATTGAAAAAAAATTTCAATCCCTAAATCATCTCAAATCTTGTTCCAAACTCGTTGATCACAGACAATTGTGTTTTATTCCATGTTTAAACATCTGTTTCATGCATATTTGATCAAGGAATCAACACGGAAATAATAAATTCACAAAACCCAAAAAATTGCTCAAGAACACGATTTCAGAATGTGGAGATTCGCGGAGTATACCTGTCTTAGGGTGAAAACGAGTGTAGGAATCAGGTAGAGCTCGAAAATTCAAGGGGAATAGAGCCCAAAATTGTTCAAATCGGATGATTATAGAGAGAGAAAAAGGGGGGGGGGCGAATTATAGGGGATATCGGAGGGGATGAGAGTTTTGAGGTTTTGATCCAAAAGGTTCGGGTTTTGCGTTATAATTCTGTTTCCCGCACACGCATCGATCGATGCGTTTTTGAACAAATACGGATCGATCGATGCGTTTATAAAAAGGCTCCCGAGATTTTGTTCGATCGATCGATGGGATAATCTAATCGATCGATCACATTGTTACGCTTTGGTCCATCTTAGTGATCGATCTATGTGTTTTCGGATATATATCCATCGATCGATCCGTTTATAAAAAAACTTACATGATTTTCCGAGGACATTCCGAGGAACGTTTGAGATTCTCGATCGATCGATGGGATAATCCAATCGATCGATCACATTGTTACGCTTTGGTCCATCTTAGTGATCGATCGATGCGTTTTTGGATATATACACATCGATCGATCCGTTTATTAAAAAACTACGAGATTTTCCGAGGGCATTCCGAGGAAAGCTTGAGATTCTCGATCGATCGATGGGATAGCTTAATCGATCGATCACATTGTTACGCTTTGGTCCATCTTAGTGATCGATCGATGCGTTTTTGGATATATATACATCGATCGATCCTTTATAAAACAAAAATTGACGTATTGAAACCCCAAACACTAGTTCCTCGGAATTTCCTCGGAATATTGCGACGGAATTCCGAGGAAGAAGAGGGTTTCCTCGGAATTCCCTCGGAATAATCCGAGGAAATTCTGAGGAAATAGGGTTTTTAAACCGAAAACAACGTTTTGCGGTTTGAATAACACCTATATAACCCTTATTTAGTGTCTTACGTTCATTATGAAGTCAAAAATTTGTTCCTTACCGTATAATTTACACTTTTCCGATTGTATGAACGAAATTCCACAACATAAGAGAAACACTTATACCTTTTAATGAACGGTAAAGGGAATACTTTCAATTAGTTTTGAAATTTGTTATTTCATGGTTTATGCTCATCTATACAAAGAATTCTCAATGGTATGCATTACAATTGTATAAGAAATGAAATACGGCAAAAAAAATTGATGTTTTGAAACCCCAAACACTAGTTCCTCGGTATTTCCTCGGAATTTCCTCGGAATATTTTCATTTTACCGGGCAAATATTTTGCGAAAATTAAAATTAGAATTCCGACGGATAATGTCCGTCGAACCCTAGGTTTTATAACCACGAGCCCCTTCTTCTTCCCCATTTCTCTCTTCTTCCTCTGCGCGACTCCTCTCTTCCCTCCGGCGATTTCCCCCTGAAATCCGACGATATCTCCGGCGATCTCCCCCTTCTCTTACACAAATCATGTAAGGACCCTATCCCACTCTCTTAGGTTCTATTTGTTAGATTTTTGTGTTGTTTTGATAGATTTTTGTTAGGGTGATTGGTTAAGATTGTGATTGGTTGTATAATAGGTTTAGAATTGTGATTTGGTTGAATAATTTGTTTTGTTGAATTGATTTAGAATTTTTTTATAATTTTTTTATTTTTTTTGTATTTATAAAATCGATTTTTGTATATAAAATCGATTTTTGTATTTTACAAAATGATTTTTCTATATAAATTCGATTTTTTGGATTTTACAAAATCTTTTTTGTATATAAATTCGATTTTTTGGATTTTACAAAACATTTTAAATATCTATAAAACTTTTTTTGTGATTAAAAACTATTATTTGGGATTTAAAAATATTTTTAATATATATATATTATTAAAACTATTTTTCGTAATTATTAAACTATTTTTTATTTATTAAAACTATTTTTTGTTTATTAGAACTATTTTTATATATTTATTAAATATTTTTAATATATATAAATCTTTTTTTGTGATTAAATTATTTGGGATTTTTTTAAAAAAAAAATTAATTTATATATTTCTGTATTTATTAAATATATTTTTTTAATTTACAGGTCTCATGATGATCAGACCCGGCCTCGACAGCGTCGTGGTCGTGGTGGTACGGGGAGCCAGTCTCGGGATTCCAGCCATTTTCAGGATTTCCCTTCGCCCCACAGCTCCAACCATACATCTCCCTCTGCTGCATCCGCTCCTGCTCCTCTCGCTCCCGCTGCTGCATCCGCTCCTGTTCCTCCGGGTCCTCCGGGAGTGATGAGTGTTGCGGAGTTGGTTCAACAGCCCGGTCGTGACCATCTTCCGTATCTCACTCCGTATCCACATGGACGGGGTCAAACATGGTAATTAAACATTTTTTTTCTTTAAATTTGGATTCATTATTAACCGTTTGTTCTTTTTATTAGGTTCAACCGATCCGGGAACGGGATCAGCGCATGGATCAACCGTATGATGTACTCGGCCCTCGACAGGGGACATCCGACTTTCACTCACTTCCCTACAGACAAGCAGGTTCTGTGGTTTCGTCAGTTTGCTGTAAGTATTCTAATTTTTTACTTATATTTTTAATCTTTAATATAAATTTTCTACTAATTGTGTTTTTTTTTCAGCAAGAGTTCAACTGGAATTCCGATGAGACGCTCTTTATCTATCACCACTTTGTCCATAAAGTTATGGACAACTATGGGAAGCAGATCCACGAGCGGAAGAAGAAGTGGGAAATCAATAAGGTTCGATTTAATTTATTAAACAATTTTTTAATTTATTAAACTATTTTTTAATTTATTAAACTCTTTTCTTTTTTTTATTATTAAAAGGTCCCAAAGTCGATTAACGACACGGTCTGGAAAGAGTTGTGTGCGCATTGGAATAAGGAAGAGACGAAAGAAACTTCTTCCACCAACTCCACCAACCGCAGGAGCGACCGTAAAGGGAAGGGCATCTACAAGCATAACTTGGGTGCTCAATCTATTGCCACTCTGGGAGATCGCATGGTAAGTTCAACCGCTTTTTCTTCAATTATTTGAGTTTCAGAATTTTAATTTATAGTGCATTTCTTCTAATTTCTAATGTTTCTTTAATTTATGTTTTTTTTCAAGGCGGAAGAAAATGATGGCGAGCCGGTTGATGATCTCGCCCTAATGAGGAGGGCGTATACCAACAAGAAGACCGGCCAGATTGATGACGGTCTTGTGAGGGACGTGGTCGACCTGGTCCAAACTCAGGTGGTAGACGAAGTGTCTCAGCTTCAAACCGAGGATGACGCTTCGACGGCTTCGACCAACTTGTCCCGGTTTCGAATCAACGAAATCGTTGAATCCGTAAGTTCTTTTTTTTTAAAGTTCAATTCATTTATTTCTTGGTTTAAATTTGTAAATTTGGCTATTTTCTATTCAGTCGGTTCCAAAGAAGAAGAGACGTTTGGTCGGTTTGGGTCGTCGCACCCGGTCGGTTCCTCCTTCTTCTGCACCACCGCCCTTTGTTGATCCAGAAGTACTTACGGCTCAGTTGAAGGACAAGGATGATCGCATATCTTTGTTGGAGACCCAGATGGCGGCTCAACAGGCGGGCTATGAGGCACAGAGGAGGCTGAACCAGCAAATGATGGAGATGATGCAGAGGATGTACCCGAACGAGGTGTTCCCGGACGTGCCAGACCCGTAGTTTTTTTTTTTTCCAAAAACTCGGAATGTTTTATTTTTATTTGTGAAACTTTGAATATTAATTAATATGATTTCAATTTTAATTTTAATTTTATATTTTCGAATTTAAATTTCAAAAATTTAATTTTTTAAAAAAATTAATATTTTTTACATTCCGAAGAAATTAATTATATTTTTTACTCGATCGATCGATGCGTTTTTGGACATAAATCCATTGATCGATCTGTTTATAAAAAAACGTTCGGAATATACCGAGGGACACCTTTCCTCGGAATATACCGAGGGACATGTCCCTCGGTATATTCCGAGGAACATGTCTTTCGGTATATTCCGAGGAACATGTCCCTCGGAATATTCCGATCGATCGATGTATATATGTCCAAAAACGCATCGATCGATGAACGTCCGAGGAAATATACCGACGAAGTTCTCCCTCGGTATATTCCTCGGAAATTTCCGACAAACTCGTGATCCTCGGAATTTCCTCGGAAATTTGTTTTCTCGGAATTCCGTCGGAAAATTCCGAGGGATTTCCGAGGAAAGAAGAAATTCCGAGGACTTGTTTCGTCGGTATGTCGTCGGAATAACGATATTCCGACGAAATTCCAACGATTTTTTCCCTCAGAATCCTTGCTGTTTTCTTGTAGTGCTAGTTTGTGTTACTCCTCTGACAAACTAGTTTGTGTTCTAAATTTCAGGATGAAAATCGTGTTTGAGTATAATTCACATTACTTGGGATCAAAACTAGCTTATATATAATCTAAGGCGTAAATTAAATATGAATAAGAGTGATTAATGTTCAAAAAAGTACCAAAAAAACTTCATAATTTGCACAATGTAGATTGAAGCATCGAGTGACACGTTACGCTCATGGGCAATGATGATTGATGAAGATGTCTCACAAAGAAGTGGGACTTTTATCTTTTCTTCAAAGTGTATCCAATAGCAAAATTTAAATTGAAATTAAAATGAAACCACATATATATATGCTTTTTTGGTTAGAAAGAGACAAGACATAAAGGAACACATTAACAAAGAGACGTTGTGGAAGTATAAGCCACCTCTCAATCTCTTAGTGAAGAAGGAATGGTTTATTTCTATATTTTAAAAGTATGACTTAACGTATTCATATTTTTGTGTGTTTTTGTGATTTCAGTGTGAGATTCCATATACTGCATATCAATATAAACAGTTGTACTGTATACTAGATCTAATAACAAAATAGCATAATTGATGATAGATATTAGATATTATAAATAAATACAATAGAGTGATGTTCTTGTAAGAAAGGGTTTTTATTTATCCGCATCTTGAAATAAGTAGAAATATTGATCAGAATTTATATTCGGTTGCTTATACATGTAATACAATGATATATACCAGACAAGCGAGGTAATGTTTAAGATTGTTATCAAATGTACAAGTCAGCGCATTAAAACTATATATTACAGTGTTACGCAGACAATTCCTAAGTGAATTGTGGCTATATTAGATTAAGTTTGACTTGTTTTTTTGTCAAACCGCTTACATTAAAATTAAACTTGGATTAAGTTTGATTATAAATAGAAATTACCCCATAACCGTTTTTAGTTGCATAGTTTTCCAGTATCTAATTTATGGATTTGAGTTGACAAAAATATCATAGAATGTAAAATAATATACTTTTCGCCAAAATAATACATTATATTTTTTTATCAGGAACGTTTGATTTCGCGGTTGATCTGTGTTACCAAACCTTTACAAATTAGTTTATAGAACAAAGAATGAAAACAGGTTAAAAAAAAATGAAAACAGGTTTTATAAACTTTATTGAGTTCGTAGGCGATTACAATACTATATTATATATCCCAGAGTATTTTAATTTGACACGATAGACATGCTTTGTACTAATCCTTCAAGTCCTATAGACTTTTGCAATTCTTTTTAATTTTAAATATGGTGATACACATTAATTTAAGAGATTATTTTATTTTGATTAAAACAAAAAGCTACTTAACTGATATAGAAAAATAATGGTGTGCTGCTGTGAGCTGAGTAAGAAATTACAAATGCTGCAGATAGTGCATGTAACTTTTTAGCAATGCTCCAATTCATCTATATATTTATCTCTATAATAACTTCTAGATGCAAATCTATTTCAATCCAACTATATTTCTTTCTCTAAAATAAATATTAATATTTTTTGCTATATAAAGAGGAGAAGAAACAACAATCATCTATTTTTACTCTATAATTAAAGATTGTTATTCTACAAAAATACATTGGAATAAATTCCAATTCTATTATAGAGTTCATCTATTTTTTTTGAAAAAAAATACATTAGATATTGTTTGATAACATAATATTAACTTTCATTGCTAAATATTTACATACATGCGCAGAATTAAATTTCAATTCTATAAAATAATTTTAATTTTGAGTCATGATAATAATTTTATAAATTAAAAAAATAGCGTTGCAGCTAATTATGGACACATTTATTCGGAACCAAAAAACTGAATCGAACCAAAAAAATAAAATCGAAACGAATTTCATGAATATCTACATAAATTTTATAGGGCTTTTTGCAGAATTGACCTATAATTTAAAGTCAAACACAAAACTAACCTCTTTTTTTTTTGAAAATTGGTTTTGCCCTATTCACCCCACAAGTTCATATAATTTACGAAAATGCCATCAATTTTTTTTTTCTTTTTTTCTTCGAAAATGACATTTTTACTCTCTCACCCTCATCATCTTCAAGTAATTACAAGATTGCTATTGTCATCAATACTACAACCACCATGAACAACCAATTTGAAGCTCTTAATGCTCCCAAAATCGATTTACCCTTCTTCTTTTTCCATTCTTGTGAACTAAACACAACATATCTCTCACTTTCTCTCCACAATGAGCTAAAAAAACCCAAGATTTTGATTCTACATTTTTTTATGGTTCATAGAGTCATAGAAGCTAACGATTCTGGGTGGGTTACTTTCGTTTGTGATTTTGTGTGCTTGGAGAAGCCTTATGTATGCTAAGGAACTTATCTCACCAATTTAAGGTATGACATCAAATTTTTTTCCAGATCTGTTCGTCAGACAACTTACTTGGGAAGTTGTCTGGCTGTAGACAACTTACCTGGAAGTCGTCTGGTCAACGCAGAGGTTATTTTTGCAATTGACTTTGAAATCTGTAACCTGAGACGACTGAAAGTTAAGTCGTCTTTTTTTGTTTGGTTTCAAAAAAAATTCCAAAGAACCTAGACGACTTACATTTCAGCCGTCATAGGTTAGTTTTGCATTTGACTGGATAATTTCAGAAGTTTGACTTCCCCAAACGACTGACATTTCAGTCGTCTGGCGAAAATTAAAATAATAATATTTTTTAAAAGTAGACGACTTACAGTTAAGTCGTCATAGGTTAGTTTTGCAATTGAAAAAAAAAACTTCAAAATTTAATTATACACAGACGACTTATAATTCAGTCGTCCACGAGACGACTTACTTGTAAGTCGTCCAGGATTTTTTTCCGAGATTCTGGTCAAACCTCGTAAATCCTGGACGACTTACATTTCAGTCGTCTCGTGGACGACTGAATTATAAGTCGTCTGTATATAATTAAATCTTGAAGTTTTTTTTTTCAATTGCAAAACTAACCTATGACGACTTAACTGTAAGTCGTCTACTTTTTAAAAAATATTATTATTTTAATTTTCACTAGACGGCTGAAATGTAAGTCGTCCAGAAAAGTCAAACTTCTGAAATAATCCAGTCAAATGCAAAACTAACCTATGACGACTGAAATGTAAGTCGTCTAGCTTTTTTGGAGTTTTTTTTTTAGCCAAACAATAGTAGACGACTTATTTTTCAGTCGTCCGAAATAACAGATTTCAAAGACAATTGCAAAAATAACCTTTGCGTTGACCAGACGACGTATAGTTTAGTCGTCTGGACAACTTAGATTGAAGTCGTCCGCTTCTTCTCCGCTAGTTTTTAAGTCTTCTACGTTAGTTTTTGAATAACTTATATTTTTAAGAGTGATAAGTAACTTCAAGATATGTAAAACTCATATTTACAAAATAAGTTTTCTCCCTTAGTTTTACTAAATTTGACTAAGTTTTTCAACGCAAACTTATAATAAAATATGATATGCTTTGACTAGTTACTATTGTTTGTTTCCATCTCTTAAGTATTATTGTTATAGACAATAATGATGACTATTGTTATGAGTTGGAAGAAGGGTTAAAATGCTTCTTAAAATGTTGTATCAATATAAAGCTACCAACATTCTTGTTTATTAAGATGAGAAAAAGGCCATTGGAGTTTATTATTGCATATGAGAGATCCAAAGATAAGAAAAAGGCTACTGAAGTCTATTATTTCATTGATTTGTAAATGTGTAAACACATTGTTAGCACATTTAATACATCTTGGAAAACATTATTACTGATTTTACAAAAAATTCACAACTAAAAGAGTAGACATGCAATTCACAAAACAGACCACAAACAAAACTATTATAGATCATTTCTCTACAAAGACAAACTTGGATTCCACTTGAGTAGACAAGACCACACGACTTTTAAGAAGTCCAGACGACTTCTAAGAAGTCCAGACGACTTCCAGGAAGTTCAGACGACTTTGTCAGAAGACTTTTAGGAAGTTAAGACGACTTCCAGACGACTTTACAGGAAGTCCAGACGACTTTACAGGAAGTCCAGACGACTTTGTCAGAAGACTTCCAAGAAGTTCAGACGACTTCTAGACGACTTCCAGACGACTTCCAGACGACTTCCAGATGACTTCCAGACGACTAACAGGTAAGTCGTCCCAGAAGTCTTCCAGATCTGAAAAACCTGCATATTAAATCAAGATCTGAAAAACCTGCATATCCAAAAACGTTCAAATGGCTTAAAAACAGAAAAAATGAGTGAAAGATTAGATAAATCTACCTTTACAAAGCACACAAAAATACATATCTAAAAATAATAGATCTACCTTTAAATTAGTGGAAGATGAGTACCATCTAATTAAAAACCTGCAAAAAAAAAGATTAGTAAGAAAGACATGAGACAAAACTGGAAAATTCATATAAAGTTTGGTGTTTTCAAGTCAAAGAGATTAAAGTGGGTTTGGAGAGTTTTAGTTTGGGAAAAAAGTAAGAACTTTATACAACAAGAAGTTACCAAATACAGAAAAATCAGACATAAGAACTTACCAAAACGCTCAGATCTATTATGAAAGCGAGACTTCGTCAGAAGACTTTCATGAAGTCCAGACGACTTCCTGGAAGTCCAGACGATTTCCTGGAAGTCCAGACGACTTCCTGGAAGTCCAGACGACTTCCTGGAAGTCCAGACGACTTTGTTAGAAGACTTCCAAGAAGTCCAGACGACTTCCAGACGACTAACAGGTAAGTCGTCCAAGAAGTCTTCCAGATCTGAAAAACCTGCATATCAAATCCAGATCTGAAAAACTTGCATATCCAGAAACGTTCAAATGACTTAAAAATAGAGAAAATGAGTGGAAGATTAGATAAATCTACATTTATAGAACACACAAAAATACATATATAAAATTAATAGATTTACCTTTAAATTAGTGGAAGATGAGTACCATTTGATTAAAAACCTGCAAAAGAGATAGATTAGTAAGAAATACATGAGACAAAACTGAAAAATTCATATAAAGTTTGGTGTTTTCAAGTCAAAGAGATTAGAGAGAGATTGGAGAGTTTTAGAATGATGAACATTACATTTTTGTTGCAGCCATTTGAGAGGAGGAGAGAGAATGTATAAATTTTTCTTTATATAGGGAGACAAAAAATCCAATTAGGTTAAATATTTTTGACTCAGACGACTTCCTGGACGACTTACATTTCAGTCGTCTGGTGAAGAAATTAAAACAAGTCGTCTGGTTTAAATTATTTAAGCGGGAAAATAATTTTTAAAAAAAAAATTAGGCGGGAATATTTGAACGACTTACATGTAAGTCGTCTGTTTTAATTTCTTCACCAGATGACTGAAATGTAAGTCGTCCGAGTAAATTATTCAACAGACGACTGAAATATACGTCGTCCGAGTAAATTATTCAACAGACGACTGAAATATAAGTCGTCCACACCCTAAACATAACCCCTAAACTTAATTATCTAATTAAAGACTTCATAAAATCAAATCAAACTTAAAAAGTGTTTACTATACACATAAATAAACACATATAAGTGAAAACTAATTTTTGAAAAAAACATTTAAGTTTTCCAAAATCTAACCCTAACAATACATACAATACTACAACATATGTTTGCCAAACTCTTAAACCAAAGTATTTCATGATTCACTACTTCCACTCATCTATCTTCAAAACAAATCAATTTTATCATATCTTAATTTATATCACTTAAAACTGTTTATAATTACTTGATTTTTATTTTTCACACATCAAAATATTTTTTTACAAGATTTATAAATTATTTTTAAAATAAACCGGTACCAGACGACTTACACTTCAGTCGTCCAGACGACTTCCAACATCTCAGACGACTCAGACGATTTACTAGGGCTATATTCGTAAAAATGGCTTCTGTTTTTTTGTTTGGTCACAAGGGGCTGAGCTGTAATTTCACTAGGCTTTTAGGTTAGTTTTGCATTTGATTCAAGTTTGGGTATAGGTTTGGGGTTAAAATCAAGTTGTGGGTTAGTTTTGGCAAAAACCCCAATTTTATATCTCTGAAACAAAAAAAACAAAATAAAATCAGAACCAAACCAAAAACCAAATGGTTCCCAAATATTTAAATACAATATATATATATATATATATATATATATATTAATACTTTTATAAACCAATCATCCAAGAAACTGAACTATTCAATTTTTTATCAAAAATATTTAAATTATCTTAATTATCTGATATTTTATCCAAAAAACAAAATTCTGATATTTTCTCCAAAAATTCGAGTTATGCTAAATTTTTTTTATAATTAATCGAAATTATCTGAAAATGGAACCGAACTTTCCGAGTTGGACCAAAAGTTCTTCTTTTTTTGGTATTAACCGATTTCTAACTTTGTTATCCAAACTGAACTGAAAATCGAAATAATCGAACTAGATTTCATTTAGATTTCGTAAATGTCTGAATGGATCTTATATTTTATAGAACCAAAAAGTGAATTAACCGAACGGAACCGAAAATTGAAATGCCCAAAGCTAATTGCAACCATTCCATGACTAAATAGTGTTCGTTTTCTTGTTCCATGACTAAACGTGTTTCATATCGTGGCCTTTTCCTTAGCTTCAATGATTTTTCTTTACCTTGACTGCATAAATGTAAATCACATAGCACATAATTAAAAATTTAGAAGTATAAAATAGACTGTATTACATTGTTTGACAAGTGAGACATGGCCTTTTAGCTAACAAACCCCTTTAGGAACTGCACACTTTCCATGATCAAATAGTATTTTATAACAAAGTTAGTATGTTACTTGTTTGATTGATATACTATAAGACAGTGAGCCACAATTCTGAATCACCTATTCAGAGTTATATAATTAATTAATTATACATTTTCTGATCCATTATTTTCGGTTCGAACTCATTAGCTTCTCATAATTTGAAACATTTAACTTTTAATTAACGAAGGAGCTAATTCTTTTTAAAACTAGATGGTTATCAGATCACTAAAAATCTGGATCTTTGTCACAAGAATTATGTTTAATTAATTTATCTGTCGAGTTTATGAATAAGTAAGTCACGAAATATTAGGACACAAGAATATATTATTGCTAGGTTTTTAGTTTTAAGAAATTGAAGTGTGAAATATGTATCATGTATGAAGTCTTTTTGCATATAAAAACAAAAGGGAAATCTGTTTTTTTAGAGCAAAAAAATGGTAACTATGTCCCTTTAAACTAATCTATACTATTTTATGTCCTATTAGACTAATTTTTTCCAAAATGGCAGTAATGCCCTTAAAATTGTAATTTTTTTAAAAGATATATATTGAGTTCGACAAGGGGGATCGATCGATCCCACTTTACAAGGTATAGTGGATCGATCGATCCCGATCATTATTCAGAACAAAAAAAACGCGAAATATATACTGATCGACCTGGTCCATTTCACTCGATTGGCGAAGGTTGATTTACACGGATCGACCAATCTGTAAGGATAGATCGATCGATCCCGTGCCCAGGAAAGAATCCCAAATCGAATTTTTTGGTTTTGTATGATTATATCCGGATTGATTCCCACTTGATTTGAACCGACCAAGCATGATTTCAACTCTTTAAACTCGATTTCTCTGGGATGAAACCCATAATTTCCCATTCACGAACAAAGGGGGAGAAAATCAAATTCTCACCCGAGTTCATTAACCCTAACTCACTCAATTTCATTCTGATTTGGACGATTATTTGACCTAACCCATACGATTTCGTGAGCTTTTTACGAATCTATCACTCTTTAGTTCGTTCTGCAAAGGTATGAAACTCTATCTCCACTTCTTTTTAGAGTTTGAAAATAGAAAGGTAAAAGGTAAATTTTTTGAGTTAGTTAGGATGTTTAGGCTTCAATCATGTGTTAAGATGCTGATTAGAGAAGATTTTGTACACAATCATGGCTTAAATCATATTTTGGGATAGATTTAGGAATTTTAGGTATTTTATTTTAAAAAAAAAACAAAACACCAAAAATTGAAATTAATACAGTGAGAATGCTAATTCTTTGACATTGGTTATTGATAAAGTATTAAGAGACATTATTTAACTGAGCTGTGATATTTGTTATTAATAGATATATGTTGTATTGTATTCAATTTTAAGGTATGGAGTTGGAGTTGCCTAATCGTTTATACGGTGAGGGATTGGAACCTCAGGTTAAGAAGATTAATAACAGCTGCCGACTAAAACTTCTCGAGTTGCTGAAAGAAAAAATGGAGCCAGAATTCGATGAAGTTATGAAAGATCCTATTTTTTCACAGATTATGGTTATCCAGAAGAATGATCTAAAGTTTTCAGCGAGGTTGGTACACTCTTTCTTGTGTAAGGAGTTGATGACAAGCAAGAAACATGAGAAGTGGTTCACTTTCGCTAGGAGACCTCTGCGTTTTGGATTGCAAGAGTATCATGTTGTCACTGGTCTGAAAGTGAAGCGAGAGAATAACAGTGGGTTAGTGACATGGAAAGATGATGATGGTTTTTGGAGCAAGCAGATAAAGACAAATGGAAAAATAAATTTGCAGATCATAAAAAAGAAGCATTTGGAAGAGAGCAATACCTGGACTTGGGTTGATAGAGTGAGACTGATATATCTTTGCGTTATTATGGGTGTGGTGATGGGGAAGGATGAGAAGGTGAATATCCCGCATCAGTACATGAAGTTGGCGATGGATTTGGAGAAGCTTCGGAATTACCCATGGGGTCTGTATTCGTTTGATTTCCTTCTGAAGCAAATTGATAAAACAAGGCATAAATTGGAGCAGAAAGAGGGGTATCTGATGGAAGGATTCTTGTTTGGTTTCCAAATTTGGATAATGGAAGTTGTTCCTGCTTTAGGAGAGATTTGTGGCACAAAAGTCAGTAAAAATTTTACAGGTCCACTGTGTGGTAATTGGAGAGGATGTGCAAAATGTTCTTATGAAGATATCATTGGCGCTGAGAACTTATTCCCAGAAAATGTATGCATATATTTTTCTAATTAAAATATTTATTGTCTTGTTCACTTTACTAATGATTTGATTGTTTGTAGGGGATTTTGCATTCATTCATGGAATCCAACATAGATGGAGTGGTCCTTTTGGCAACTGATTTTGTACAGAAGGATGAGAAGAAAGATGAAAGAGTAGATCGCATTTTGGATATGATCAATAGCAAACATGATTGGAACAATCATGTTTGGGGAGTAAAAGAAGCTACGAACTCTGAATTTGAGGAATCTGGCGAAGAGAAAGGAGAGGATCAAACAGCTGATACTGAGAGAGGTGAAAATAGTCATGTTGCAGGGAATGTTGATGGCACAGCTGATGTTTCGGGAAGAAACAAGAGAAAGCATGCAGACCGAGGAGCAGAGTCAAGGAAGAAGAATGTTTTGTGCCACCTAGCTGCTTCATCAAAAGGGAATATTGACACAGATATGAAAAACTTCTTGGAGGATCTGGTACAAGCTTCTTTTACTACTTTTGGGGAGAAATTCTGTCAGCAGTTCTCGGACAGGTTGGGAAAGATTGAGACTGAGGTTACACAACTCAGGACAGCTTCGGAGAGAACTGGGCAATTTGAGACAGTTGTAACCGACAGATTGGAGAAAATTGAGGCTGAGGTTACACAGCTCAGGACAACTTTAGTGGTGACTGAATTGATGGGAAAGAGTGATCAAGCAAGCGGTCCTAGCATGACCAAAATCAACAGTGGTCCTAGCACCAGCAAAAAAGGCACTGCTCCATCAAAGAAAAAGGTAACTAATAAGAGAAAGAGTTAAAAGTTGTTGAAAGCTTGGAACTAGGCGATGGAATGTAGGTCTTTGAAGCTAGGTTGTTGGAACTTGGAATGAGGCGATAATATGTATTTGAAACTTGTCGTTTATGTAATGACTATATTTAATGTAATATGTATTTGGAAGTTTGTATGTTTATTATGGATTTCTAACTTGTCGTTTATGTCTATTCTCTATTTTGAACTTGAAATTTGTATGTGTAATTTGTAATTGTACGTGTTTGTCAACAGGCTGTAAAAAACCAAGAGTTAAAGACTGCTGATTCGTGTGTCAATTTACCTCATGCAAAAGTTACTCAATCATCAGCTAGTGATCTTCGTATGGGTACACAAGAGTTTCTGGAAAGTTGCATGAAGAACCTTCCATTAGACACATTTGTGAAAGGTTTGAATCCTTCTCAAGCTAAAGTCGAAGATTCATTGGATTGGTTGGAACTTCCAAAATCATTGAAGTCAACAGATTTATTGGAACTTCTAAAATCATTGAAGAAGCCAGCGGTCCGATTAGATGTCTCGCTAGCGGATACACTTTCTACAGTGTCTTCGCTATTGACACTTGTCTATCCGAAATAAAAGCCAAACCATTATCATCAGCAACAACAACTTTTAATTGTCTCATAAACCATTCCCAAGACTGTTCATTCTCAGAGTCTACTATCCCAAATGCAATAGGATATAAATTTGAATTTCCATCTATAGCAGTTGCAACCAGTAGCACCCCTTTGAATTTACTCTTCAAGAATGTTCCATCGACAACAATGACACGCCTCATGACTTTTTTAAAGCCTCTGATCGATTGACCAAACGCTATAAACAGATATCGAAATCTACCATCGACGTCAGTCTTGTAAGAGGAATGTGTACCCGGATTGGCCTCTCGCAGCATGTGCAAGTATTTTGGTATTTTCCCATAACTTTCCTCTGGAATACCTTTAACAGCGTTGACTGCATATTCACGGGAATCCCATGCTAAAGAATCAGAGATCTCACATCCATAATCATTACGCATAATCTGAACAATATCTTTCGCTTTAGGCCCTTCCTTGATACCTTCATATTTATGCATTAGCAGACTGCCTATCGTTTTCGCTGAAGCTGTCTTTCCGGCACTGGTTTTGTTTGAAGGTGCGCAGGAATGTACACCGACATACTTCTTAATAATAAAATATGTGGAGCCCTTCAAACACTCAGCTCGAGCACCCCAAAAGCACACCTTATCAGCGCATCTAATACACCAAACTGATTTATTGGTGTTGGTAACTGTGTAGTGAAAGTTATGCTTCATTGCACATAACTCAAACCTCGCTTTCAAAACAGTTTTGTTGAGGAAAAGATCTCCCGTCTTAACCAATTCCACCACCTGACTCTTTGCCAATTTTTCTCTGTTTTCTTTTTCAGAATTGATCTTGTCAGCATCATAATCATCTCCTTCAACCTCGTCTTGCTTCATCTTTCCTTTCTTCTTCTCGTTATGCTTGTCAGCATCATAATCATCTCCATCAACTTCACTTTGCTGCATCTTCCCTTTCCTCTTCTCGTTATGCTTAGCCCCCTTAACAATATTTGAAGCGGTCCCAATGTCACAAGGATTTCGCTCGTTCTCTTCACTAGTACTTGCATCAGTTGGCATCTTATTAAGATCAATGTCGATCTTATTTGGATTTCCTTGCTTTGCTTTATAGCTGACACACAATTGAGTTGACTGATGCTTCTTACAAAACCCTAGAAAATTTTGAACTTGCCTTGAGTTTCCAATGATCACTGGTGGACATTTTGATGAATTGATCAATCCAATAGGAAGGTAACTCAACTCCAAATCAGCATCTGTTTCTTCAAAACCAAAATCTTCTATAACGTTTTTCTGTAACTCTTCCAGAGAAGACTTCAATTCCAAAGCAAGTAACCTTCCCCCTTTCTTTTTATCAACATTAAAACTCCAACCTGAAGATACAACCAATTCCCAAACGCCACATGAAGCATAGACATGAATCATGGTAGAAATAATGTGAAAATTTTGTGAAAATTTTGTGAACAATCAATGGAATATAGAAGACGGCGAAGAAGGTTGCCAAGGTTTTTTTGTCGCTTTTTTTTGTTCATTTTTCGTTTTTTTTTTTTTTTAAATCTATTTTTTTAAAAAAATATAAAAGTGAATATTCTCAAATATTTTGTTTCCATATTTTTAGGAACTGATTTCTTATCCGTAGAATACAACTAATATGTAGAAATCAGTTTCTACAGTTTTTTAGAATTATAGTAATGTTTAGAATTTGATTTCTACATGTTTTAGATTTATAGTAAATCTGTAGAAATCGGTTTCTACATGTTTTAGAATTAGATTAATGTGTAGATTTTGATTTCTAAGAATTTTAGAATGGTAGGTTAAGCGCGGAATGTGTATTCTACATATTTGTAGAATACTCCTATTTACGTAGATCACGTATTCTAAACATTGTAGATTCAATGAAAAAAGTAGATTTCGTTTTCTACTTCGTAGAATGTCATTTCTACTTTTTTAAGAACATAATCTGAAATTTATAATTTTAACTTTTTTATAACTGAAAAATATACCATTAAGTTCATATAGGTATTTTAACAAATGTTACTATTTTTCCAAATTTTTTTTGTTTCTAAAACTATTTATTAAAATTATTTTCGTAAATATTAAAGGGTATTATAAAAAAATATGACACAAAATATAGATTAGTCTAAAGGAACATAGTTACTATTTTTTTTTTCTAAAAATCAGTATTCCCAAAACAAAATAACAATAATTCACTCGAAAAAGAAGATTAGTGCCCCAAAAAAGAAAGAAAGCAAATGCACTCAGTGACCCTTTATAAATACTCACACTGCGAAGCTACATTCTCTCAACCCAACAATAAAAACAAAAGAACTAAGAGAAAATCAGACTCAGACCCTCCTCTGATTCTTTCCTCATCGACGCCGATGGATTCACTTACTAGTACCCAAAAAGCTAAACCAAGAAAGATGAAGGCTGTTGTAAAGAAGTCTCGAGTTCAAATACTCTTAGATTTGTTTTACCGGGTAATCCAAATAACTATGGTTATGGTTACAGTAGCCAAGCTCTGTTACCAACTAGTCATCATGTTCGAGGACTCTGGTCTCACACGTTTCCTCATCAACCGCCATCTTGCTTTCGTCTTGGGGAACGCGATAGTCATCACTATAGTCGCCAAATGTGGTCTCTTTGTGGGTCAAGAACCAGATGCACGGAGAAACAGCAATGATTTTTACGACGAGTTTGTTCGAGAGAGCTCAAGAAAAGAACAGAGTTTACATACAGATATGGTATGCAGAGAAAGCGAGGCAAAACAGAGCACTGAAGATAAGGGAGAGAAACAGAAAAAGACGGATAACAGTGCGAAACAGAGCTCTGGCGAGGAGAATAGCAAGAAGGACGTAACTGTGAAGAGACAAAGACAAATCATTACCCAAAAACAGGAAAGTCCAAAGAAGAGTTACGAAAGGAGTCGGTCAGAGAAGCTCGAGGGCTCGAAGAAGAGTTCTTGTGGAAGGTTGAAGAGATCGGAGACTGAGAGGCCTGCTGATGATTCTGATGATGAACTCCGATACAAGATCGAGTCTTTCATTGCGAGACAGAGGAGGAACCAAAAGGATGAAGAGTTTTGTATTGTTTAGATGTAAAGAAAAAAAAAAGCAAAGAAAAAAGAAAAATAAGGAAAAACTTTAGTTTATGCAATAACATTCACATATATTTTGCGTGTTTGTAAATATACGGGTAAAAATATTTTAAAGCCCGAGCATAAAATGTTGTTTAGCTTTTCTTTTTATTTTCTTTGTATAATTTTGTTCGTTTTTGTAAAGAGAGATATATTTTTGTTTTCTGTAAGTTTGATGTTAAAATGATTAATTTTGTTGTAGACATATAATCACGTGATGAGCAAGAACCAACCAACAAGGAGAGTATTAAAAGAGCCGTTCATAGCTCTATATGAAGCAGCTCACATCCCCAATATATCCAAATCAGAAGTTTCCAAGTGATAGGCTCTTCATTTTTGGGGAGAGATCAAACATATACTTACATAGATAACGTATGAGCCGAATTATGTATTAAATGCTATTTTTTTAAAAACAAAAATTTTCTTAATATTTACACTTTTAACTAAAACTACTTGCGGATAAAAACAAAGGGAATATAATATAATGTTAAAATTGGACTTATGTATACATACCGAATCATGTGTGATGATGCATGTATAGAGAAAGTATGCACCGATGATGCAATGATGCATGTCAAGCGAGGCTATCATAGCCATGTATAGGTCTGGGCATTTTAATCTGGACCCGAAGACCCGAACCGGAACCGACCCAAAAATATCCGACCCGGAACCGAACCGAAAATTTACAAGTACCTTTTGGGTCTAAATTTTTTTTACCCGAAAGAACCGGAACCGAAAGGAACCGACTCGAATAGACCCGGACCCGAAAAGAACCGACCCGAAAAGAACCGACCATAATAGATCCGACCCGATAAGAACCGATTTGTACCCGACTTAAAAACATGTATATCTAAAACTATGATGTTTTTGTGTTCTATTTTATATATATTATTTTATGATTCAGTTGAAATATCTTTTGATAACAACATTTGTTATTATTTTTTAACATTTTTTAAGTAATATAAAGCTTTAAAATGTAAAATTTAGAGTTTAAAAATGTTTTATTTTAAGTATTAATAGTTTCATTTAAGTTATTTTGTAAAATTGTAGATATATATGACAAATATCAACTAAATTTGATGGAATTGAGTATGTCATGTTCTTTTCAGATCCTAAATACCCGAACCGGACCCGGACCCGATATGGACCCGAAAAATTACGGGTATTTTATGGGTATTTTAATTATAGACCTGAACTGACCCGGACCTGAGAAGAACAGACCCGAACCCGAACCGAAAATTTCTAAGTACCTATTGGGTCTAAATATTTAGGACCCGAAAGACTCGGACCCGAAAAGAACCGGCCCGAACCCGACCCGAAGACCCGAACGCCCATGCCTAGCCATGCACATTCTCCTGTCTCCGTAATTTCTTAGGCATTTGGCGCCAGAATTTGATCTTCGGCCACGATAAACATTGGAGTCGCCGTAACAGTACAAGTTGCCATGGAAAATGAAGACGGCGACGAAGAACGCAACCGTCGATATGTCTCTCCAAATCAGATGCAAACAAAAAAGGATATGAGCATGATTAACCCGGATTCTTAATTTGGTGTTCTTAACTCATGATTTGACATTACTAATGCGATGATGCATGTCAAGCGAGGCTATCATAGCCATGCACATTCTCCAATCTCCTTAATTTCTTAGGCATTTGGCACCAGAAATTGATCTTCGGCCACCATAAACATTGGAGTCGCCGTAACAGTACAAGTTGCCATGGAAAATGAAGACGGCGACGAAGAACGAAGAACGCAACCGTCAATATGTCTCTCCAAATCAGATGCAAACAAAAAAGGATAGGAGCATGATTAACCCAGATTCATAATTTGGTATTCTTAACTCATGATTTGACATTTTTTTTATTTTTTTATTTTTTTTTACATTTTTCGGTTAAGAACTTAAGAACCAGCTCTTATATATCTTATTTAAGAGACGATTCTTAACTTTTCTTAGTTAAAAGCAAAGAAACGGTTCTTAACCGAAACTAAAAATCCAACTCTAAGAATCCGGATTGACCATGGTGTAAGGGCCTTGATTCGGGCCATCAATGTTATTTGTTCTATTTTAAAAATTGTAAACCCTTTTGATGTCAAAATGTTATAAGGCCGCTGTGAAATGTTGACCTGATATTTTTCTATTTGCAATGCTCTTTCTTTTTAGAAGAGTAATCATTAATGTGTATATTATAAAGTTAATTAATATAGGAGCTGGAGGCTTGTGTTCATTCGTGATGGTCGGTCCATATATCAAAATTTAAATAGAGTTTATAGGTTTTAGCTGGAAAAATTAAATGATAAGGTCGACATAGAGAAATGAAAAAGAAAGAAATAAATGATACTAACTGTTATTTTTATCAGCCTGCTTTATTAATTTGGGAAAGCCGAAGCCATCCATCCCGTTCATAATTATATTGTCGGAAATAGAAAATTCATTTAACAATTTTCAAAGTAAGAAAACCAGCTCTTCCCTATCATTATTATTTTTTCTTATGTCAGAAAAAATATTGTATGATTGTAATTCGTATCTCTGTTCCTAAATACTCTCTGTTACGTAAAAAAATATTACTTAGTCACTTTTTCATACATATTAAAAAAATGATTGATATATATTTATGTTTTCATTAATTACAACTAGTTACCCAATAGTATTTGAGATAAACAAATTTCTTTATAAGATCAATGCATTTTGCAATTAATATTTAGCTGAAATTGATTATAAATTGTAGTTAGACACTTTTTATGTAACAAATAAAAAAATGTTAAAGTGACAATTATTCAAAAACAGAAAGAGTATAAGATGTTCTAGGTAAAACACGTTCATTAATAAAATTATTTTTATCTAAAAAATATTATTAAAACTATAAATTAAAACTATTCAACCAATTACAAAATAGAACTATTAAATTTTATTGATTACACATATTTTGATGAGATTAAAGTTATCTAGAAATATGAAAATATCTTATATATTGAAATATAAAATTTCTTCTAAACATCTTACATTTCAGAACGGATGGAGTATATATTTACCCATACATAAATGCAGTAGCAGAACCGACCAAAAAATTTTCTCGAGTGGATAAAACTTATGTTTAAATTAATTTTGAAGAATAGTTATCATGATCGTAGTATTGATTTTAGAATGTTTCACTAATTTTTTAATCAGAAATATAAGTACTTTTTTCGTAATTCATAGTGACTCATTCCCAAAACGCATAAATATATAGAATTGTTATAAAACAAGTAAAGTATCATATACTTCCTCTGTTTCAACATAAGTTTATTTTAATGTTTTCACACATATTAAAAACAATTCATATTTTTCTAGTTAAGATATTAAAATTCTTTAATACTATTGAATAATAGTTGAATGAATATGAATAAAATTGGAAATTTTGTTAAAAATTTGCATAAAAAGTATAAAAGCGACTCGTACAAAACAAAATTTTACCTTTAAAATACAATATTTAATTTGAAACATTCATAAAAAATAAAAAAAAATGTTTTTTCTATGTATTCTTTAAGAAAATGTAAATTACAAAAAATGCTGATGAACATTATCTGAACAAAATGAATTACTGTAGCTTAGAATTACTGAGGTCACCTAATTTGAACAAATAACATTTGCAATTTTTGTAAAATATAATCATTGTTTTATTGAGAATGTTATTTTGAAATTTTCACAGAAAATTAAGAAAATAATTAACTAATAACGTTTGAGATAATTAAAATATTTATAAGATCAATATGTTTTTTATTGATATTAAAAAAATAGATATTAACTGAACTGATATTTTAAAATAATATTTATATAAAAGGAAAATATGTTAAAATAACACTTTTTGGAACATATTAACACCCTTTCTTTATGAAACATGTGAATTTGTTGGAGGCATTAGTTGCACTGTTTGACGAGATGTAAGTAAAAAAAGATGTTAGTGGTTTCCTCGTAAATTTACAAATCCTGTCAAACAGAAAAAAACGGGAAAAGCACGCGCCTTTCTTCCTTGTCCTATAAAACTGGCGTCTTCTTTCTCTCTCTTCTCTCTACACAAATTACAATGTACTCTCGTCTCTTATACATTTCATATAAGTGGGGCCTTACAAAGGATGGAGTTTACTCTTCTAAGAGTGGTTACCGGTTTTTTGAGACTCTGCAAAATATAGTTCAACCTCAGCGAGGCTTACCTCCTATTGAGAAGAAGTTATGGAGTAGTATTTGGAAGATTAAAGCCCCTTCAAAGCTCAAACACTTTCTCTGGAAGGTTTTGGCTGGCGCCCTTGCTGTGAAAGATAGACTTCGTTCCAGAGGTATTCAGTTGGATACAACATGCGCGGTGTGTTCGTCTGCATCGGAGTCTATATGTCATTTGCTCTTCAACTGCCCTTTAGCACAAGAAGTTTGGGAGAGATCAAATATAAAAATCCCTCGAGGTGGTTTCTCGAGAAGTTCGGTTTTCCTCAATGTTTACCACCTGTTGATCGTTAATGGGAAAAATGGTAATGAGGTACAAAGTAAGAGCTTCATTTGGATTATGTGGCAGATTTGGAAGGGGAGAAATGAGTTGGTTTTTGAGAGGAGACAAACAAACCCTATCTCCATTCTCTCTAAAGCCATAGAGGATGCTAACATCTGGTTTGCAGTCAATACGACCGAGGAGGTAGAAAGAGTAAATCACTCGTGTGCGTCGGGACAGGTTCTGAAGTGGTCTCCCCCACCTATTGGTTACTTCAAATGTAACATAGGTATTGCGTGGGAGAGACCAAATGCGTACAGTGGAGCTGCTTGGATTTTAAGGGATCACAATGGGAAGACTATCATGCATAGTCGTCGTTCATTCTCTGGGGTTCAGTCCCAGATGGAAGCAGAGTTACTGGGTTTTAAGTTTGCAGTGGAGAGCATGATTTCTACTCATCAGTGTGGAGTTATTCTGGAATCTCATTATCAGTTGGTTAGAGAGGCTATGTTATTCCCTCAGAGATACGTTTTGGTTCACGGGCTTGTAGACTCTATCCATATGATGTTAACGGATCTTGATGGTTGGCAATGTGTTCATGTGATGGAGGAGCGGAACAAGCCAGCGTCTGAGATTGCGCAAAGTGTCATAAATGAGAATCGTCTCTCATCTTATATAGCACGTGGTGGCCCACGCTGGTTGCAGTTGCGTCTTTGTGCGGAGGCTACGTCAACGTGACTGTTGTTACAGAGGAGATCAAGTTTGCCCTATGGCCTCTGTATTTCTGGTTGTTTTTCTTGTTAAGTATCTTCTGATGCTTTTGTTATTGTTTTTCTTATTGCTTTTGCTTCGGAAGGTTCATTCCTCCACTTGTATGATACTTGTTTCATCAAGCATAATTTTCAGTGTTAAAAAAAAAATTAAAAAAAAATGAGAAAAAAGGTCAAACCTTTTCAAACCCCCTTTAAATGGATCATTAAGCTAACTCTCTCTCTCTCTCTCTCTCTCTCTCTCTGGATTTCAAAAGAAGGTAAAACCCTTTGTCAATACCCTTGTGCTGAAATAAGCTTTTCTCTCTCTTCTAGATTTGTTCTTTGAGATTTGGCGTTGTGTAAATCTGGAGCCATCCTTTATTTGGGGGTAGGTAACAGAGAGAGAGATGAGAGGAGATTATATACGCCTCTCTTTCTTTCTTCTTCCCTTAGCTTTTGATCTTTAATAGGTAAAACACTCAGGAAAATCAAGAACCCTCTTATATTTTGTCTCTTCTTCTTCATTTCTCTCATTTGTTATCTCTCAACCGCTAGATGTTTGAATACAACGATTGTTTCCATCCTCCCTGATTATAGTTTTACCTAAGTTTTTCCGTTTATCTGTTTCTTATAATAATAAAAAATGTGGGTTTGGTTTCCTCTAAGTTAACCTTTTTTATCGTTTCATATGATAATTGAATATATATTTTGTTTTAGCTATCTTAAATTCTCGTAAGGATGGGTGATTATTATGAATGTTTGATCAAATGTCTAAATGGGTTTCTTTGTTTCTTCTTTCATTGGTTGATTGTTAGCCAAGGAACCGTCACATGGACTACCCTCTGGATTCAATACCTTTGTTTTTTCAATCTCCTGGTGAAGTTAGATTGGATTCTGTGGGTTTTCTATGGGGTTTATTAGCGTTTCAGAGATCATTTTTCTGAGTTGACAAAATATTTATTATGATTTGACATATTTTATTATGCTTAGATATTTGTTTTTAGCAATTATCTATAAAATCTCTTGATGAAATTATTTTGTATTCTGTGGGGTTTATTAGTGATTCAGAGATCATTTTTAACCTGTAGTTATGTGTTTATGCGACAACAGAATTTTAAATCCAGACTAAAAGCATGGCGGATACAATGTCTGCTCATATGGATCGACATAATAAGCCAGGTAAGGAAAAAATATTGTAAAGATTTTATGCAATGAAGGAGACATCTTTTTTTTTTTTTTTTAAAGTTAATGAAGGAGACATCTTTAAGCAAAGATTCTGATTTTCGTAATGTAGATCATGAATGCTCAGAGGATGACAAGAAAACAAAGCTTTGTTCGTTTAAGAAGAAAGCAATCAATGCCTCGAACAAATTCAAACACTCTTTCACCAAGAAAACTCGAAGGAACAGCAGAGTGATGTCCGTCTCAATAGTTGACGATATTGATGTGGAAGAGCTTCAAGCTGTTGACGCTTTCCGTCAAGCTCTCATCTTAGACGAGCTTCTTCCTTCAAGACACGATGATCATCACATGATGCTTAGGTTTTTGAGGGCCAGGAAGTTTGATATCGAGAAAGCTAAGCAGATGTGGTGTGATATGATCAATTGGAGGAAAGAGTTTGGCACTGACGCTATCATGGAGGTTTAAAAAAAAACATAACCAATATCATTTTTTAATATCATCATCATCTTCACGTTAGGATTAAATTGTATCTCTTTTCTTCTTGTTCTTTCAAAAGGACTTTGATTTCAAGGAAATAGACGAAGTCATCAAGTACTATCCTCAAGGTTACCATGGTGTTGACAAAGAAGGAAGGCCTATTTACATAGAGAGGCTAGGCCAAGTTGATGCCACAAAACTGATGCAAGTCACTACCATCGATAGGTACGTGAATTACCATGTGAGGGAGTTTGAGAAGGCTTTCAATATCAAGCTACCGGCTTGCTCCATTGCTGCCAAGAGGCACATTGATCAGAGCACCACCATCTTGGATGTGCAAGGCGTGGTATGCTTTTGTAGTCTCTTACCAGATTTGTTTCGGTATTCAAACTCAAAGATATTGCGAATGATTATGCTGGTATTTAACTCAAGGGGTTGAAGAACTTCAGTAAGGCTGCAAGGGATCTTCTCCAGCGTATTCAGAAGATTGATAGTGACAACTACCCTGAGGTAACTATGATGGTTTAGACCTAGTTTTGTTTTATAGCTAATAACTCAAAGACAATAGCACTGAGATAGTGTGTTTTTGTGTGTTATGGATCATATAGTCATTGAACCGTATGTTCATTATCAACGCTGGTTCTGGCTTCAGGCTTCTGTGGAGCACTGTCAAATCTTTCCTTGACCCAAAGACCACTGCTAAAATTCACGTAATCTTTCTTCTCGTTTTTAACACTCCAAAGATCATAAGCTTAAATGTCCTGCTTACTTACTTACTTCATGTATAGGTTCTTGGCAACAAATACCAAAGCAAGCTGCTTGAGATTATTGACTCCAAGTAAGACAGATACAAAGCCCTAAGTAACTCTGGCTTGTAGCCATAGATTCATAAAATTAAACCTCTGCTTTTTTTTTCTTGTGTGTGTTCAGTGAACTTCCTGAGTTCTTGGGTGGTAACTGCACTTGTGCAGACAAAGGTGGATGCATGCGTTCAGACAAAGGTCCATGGAACGACCCTGACATCTTCAAGGTACTTTTTAAGACACTATCTTCGCACAAAACCCAAAAACAATTAGGGTTTAGGGTACTGAACATTAGTATTTTAACTATTTAGATGGTTCAAAACGGAGAAGGAAAGTGCCCAAGGAAGACATTGTCAAACATTGAAGAGAAGACAATCTCTGTGTATGAGAGCACAACTGAGGTAAACACACAAAACTCAATATTTCACACTCATAGTAAAATTCTAAAGCTTGTCTCTCTCTTGTTTTTGGTTTTGTTTGCTTGAAACAACACATTGAAGAAATGTGAAACCTTTGAGGTCAGTTTCTTTCTCTGTCAATAAAGTTTTAAGTCTTTTATCCCTCTAAGATCCTCTGTTTGATTGATGTTAAAATCCCATTTTGCAGAAGAACTCATTCAATGCAGAGAATGAGAAATTCACACCAATTGTTGACAAAACTGTGGATGCTTCGTCTACTTGGCCTACAAGTCTCCACAAGACAACCTTCACCGAGCCTGAAGGTTACCTTACACAGAAAACATTGATTCAAATTTTTAAAATGTGATTCTGTTATTGTATTTTCTAAAGTCATTACATGTGTCTTGTTTTTTTTTGCCGGAGCAGATGTATACTCTGCCGTGAAGCCGTCGGAGAGGAAAGGAGGAGAAGGATATTTATTCGGGGGCGTGATGTCGTTGGTTATGGGGTTAATGACGGTGGTGAGGCTAACCAAGAACATGCCGAGGAAGCTCACTGAGGCAGCCATTTACGGCGGCGCAGCAGAGAAAGGAGAGACAGCTATGGTGTCGACCCAAGAGTACATGTCGATGGTGAAGAGAATGGCGGAGCTGGAGGAGAAATGTAGGTCGTTGGACAATCAGCCGGCTCCATTCTCCGCGGAGAAAGAACAGATTCTCAACGCCGCTCTAACCCGCGTCGACCAGCTTGAGTTTCAGTTGTCTGAGACCAAGAAGGTAACCAACCAGTCTCTTATTGTTTGTGTTATGTAACGTGTAGAACACGTATGATGTAGCGATTAATTTATTTTTATTTGAAAATATCAGACGCTGGACGAAGCCATGGCTAAGCAGCTAGAGATAGTGGCTTACATCGAGAAGAAGAAAAAGAAGAAGAAGGTACACAAACAAACACTCTTCTTGACGATTATTCATATTTACTTAATTTTGAGTATATTGTTTATTTGTTTTTGTTTTTTTTCAGTTCTTTGGATTCTGAAAGACTTGATGATGCCTCGGGACTATGAAAAACCTGGAAAATATATTTTTAAAAACCATATATATATAAACATAAAATTACTCGCGAAGAGTATTAAAGATTAAAATGTGGAGATATGCTTTCTGTAATTGTTTCTGTTGTTTGTCTATTGAAAAAAAACTGAAAGCTTATGTTTACTATTCGTCATTCCTTCACACCTAATTTGTAACCAAAAAATGTAAAAAAAAATGTTATACTCTTATGTATAAAAACTATATATTGTTAATATATATGTCCCATAGTAGAAACAAAAATCTCTATAATAAATAGTTCTAAAATATCAAACCAAAAGAGAAAACACAATGGTTTTTACCAAAAAAAGAAAAAAAAAAGCAGAGACTGAAAAAAGAGAGTATTAAGTTGGGTCAAGGGAGAGATTTGATCTTAAAACATGGGGATCAAACTAAAGATTCGAACAACTACCTAACAAACATAATTGAAATATCTTTTCTTTTTTTTATATAGAAGTGATAGGGGTGACGCTGACCCCCCTCCTCCCCCACTACATAGCTCCGCCACTGGGTGCATACTCATTATAGCCCGGAAAACTACCGGCCAAGCTCGTTTCACCCAATATCTTCTGCATCAGATCCAGACTCTGCAGTGGAAGTGTCACTTCCATTTATCTATGTTCAAGACAAAAGTCAGAGTTAAGGCACACGTGAACTTTTGAGACTAGTTCTAAGATTCAATATCTACATACATACCCATGGATAATCAATGACTTTCCCCACGCTGTTCAAAACTTTCACCACTTGCTTCGTCCGATATGCTCCCCCATGAAGCACCATCTGAAAGAAAGTGAAGATAACCAGTTGTGTCAGCTTCAGAACTAGTACAATGTAATAGGCAAGAAACATATGAGTCAATTGAAATGACCTTCACAATCTCCGGGTTTTTCCATGGTCCCTTGTCAGAAAGCATGCAACCACCTTGATCCGCGCAAGTACATGCACCTCCCAAGAACTCAGGCAACTCACTGTACAAAAATGCAGACGGTTTAGGACATAAGCATAAGACCCTAAAGAAGAATCCAAAGGCGACAAAAGTAATAGGATTCACATACTTGACATCAATCACTTCAAGCAATTTGGTCATATAGTTGTATCCAAGGACCTACATCACAATGGACCAAATTGAATTTTATATTAACTGATGACAAGTAATTAAAGATGATATTACATGAATTTTGGATGTTGTTTTTGGGTCTATAAAGTTCTTCACAGTACTCCAAAGCAGTCTGAATGCAGGCCCTGCATTCACAATAAACATTTGGTGTAGAGTCTGCATGAATTAACACACATCGAAGATTAATTAGCATATGATAAAAGAGTCTTTCAATACATACTGGATCAAGTATTATAGAAGTTTTAATTAAAAAGTACCTCAGGATAATAATCCCCACCGATCTTTTGTAATCGTGTGATAAGCTCCCGAGCAGACTTGGTAAAGTTTTTCAATCCCTAGAAGAAAAAAATTATATGAAGCAAGAACAGGCATGAGAAACTTATCCGACAATAATGTTCGGGGAAAAAAAAAACTCATTCCACAATGCTAAATCTGAGAAAGAACATTAATTAGAGGTTGTAGGAAATTAACTACCAGTCCCTGAACATCTAAAATAGTTGTGTTGGAGTCAATATGCTTCTTAGCAGCAATTGTGCAGGAAGGAAACTTGATCATAAAGCCCCTCTCAAACTCCTTTACATGATATCTTACATATCGATCCATGCTTGTAACTTGCATGAGTCTGTTAGGATCAACTTTCCCCAGTCTTTCAATGTAAATAGGCCTGCCTTCTTTATCAACACCGTGATAACCGTGCGGGTAATACTCCAGAACTTCATTAATCTCTTCGAAATCAAAATCCTGTTGGGACATATAAAAGGTTAGAAAAATAAGGGTTTACAATACCAATCATCTGTTAAAAAGTAACCTGAAGAATGGTTTCAGTGCCAAACTCTTTCCTCCATTGTATCATATCAGCCCACATGAGTTTTGCTTTCTCAATGTCAAAATTCCTGGCTTTCAAGAACCTCAACATCATGCGATAGTCATCGTGTCTACTTGGAAGCAGCTCGTCGGTTAACAATGCATGTCGGAAGGCATCAACGGCCTGGAGCTCCTCCACATCCCTGACATCCTCAATGGAGATAGCATCACTTTTTCTTCTTCCGCTCTTTTGGTTGAGAGAGTGCTTCAACTTGGTAGATGCATTAAAGTCTGAGTTTCGTTCCTTTTTGTCATCACTGCTCAATAATACCTCAAAAGCTGTTGCGAAACCTGATGAAACCCATAAAGTGACGATTGCATTAGCTCAAAACAATTGAAGAATCTACAAGAACATAGCAGCAGATAGGTGACAATTTACATTACCTAACTACCTTAAATTTGAGCCTAAAAAACCCAACTTTCAGCAAAAGTCACGAAAAATTTATCTGAGAGATACGATTCACATAATTTATCAGATGGGATCCTCGGAGTTTACGCTACAATACCTGACGCAGTATAATCAATCAATCCAAAGATATAATAATAAAGGAGATGAGATCTCTTTACATGGTCTAGGGCATGACATCTTGGATTCCTTCGACAAAATCTTCTATTTCCTTTGATCTATATCTTCGAGAAGATGGGCTGATTCACGAAACAATATACCACCAAATCCATGCATGTATCGTATATCTGATATATATTATTAACTTTATAAATCTAATTTTTGTACTTGTAAGAATAATTTAATATTCTAATTTTTCATTTACAGCAATATCTATTCTATTTAAGTATAAACATTACATGAAGGGGAATTTGTCAAAAATAACTTAAAATTTTGAATTTAAATAACAATCTATAGCTCAAATTCGATCCAAAAAAAAATAACTTAAAATGATAGTGAATTTATAAATATCTCCTTATGAACAAACAAAAATATTTTTTTTTACGATTATAGTGCTGAGAAGTTTTCTCGAGATAATGTAATCTTTTCCAGAAGACTTCTCGAGAAGACTACTAATCTAAAAAAAAACTTTTTAAGAAACATATTTATGTATTTAATTTTAATTAATTTATAAAAAAAATTGATAGAAAATAAATTGAAATCATGTAAATATTAAAAATTCTAAATCATGTAAATTTAAATTTAATAAAATTTAATTCCACATAGATAACTGAATATAGATTGTAAGTTATGATTGTCCATTGGTTAGAGTTTAGTAGCACATGTTCAAGTAATGCTATTTTTACTGTTAAATTTTAGAATCTTAAATGTATATATTTTTAAATTAAAATTTGACATATAAATGTTTAGTTTTGTATATATTAAACATTTTATAAGTTGATTTTGTGTTTAATGAAACATTTATTGTTTAAACTATTTAATTTTAGGGTTTAAAGATAAAAAAAACTTCTTAAAAAATATGCAAATAAGTTATGCACTAATAGACTTACTTAAAAGTCTTCTGGAATGAAAGATAAATTTAGAGTTATGAGAGTTCTTGAGAAGTTTGCTAGACTATTATGCACTAGCATATTTCTCAAAATGTTTTCTCGGCCAATTCACTAATTTTTTTGTCATTTAAATAAAAATGTAATCTTGAATTTGAGTTTCTAGGATGAAATGAAACAAGAGAGGATATTTAATTTTATTCACCAACTTCAGATTCCAATGCTTGTTGATTGATTCATTTGTTCCTAAATATAAGATGTTTAGGTAGAAACACACATATTAAGAAAACTATTTTTTGTCTAGAAAATATCATTAAAACTATAAATTAATAGTATTCAACCAATTACAAAATAGACTATAAAATAAAAATTACCTAAAAAAATGAAAACATCTTATATATTAAATCATCTAGGAACAGAGAGTATATCCAAACTCCTTTTTCAGTACCAGACTCCGAACATTCTTTTGGGTAAAACAATCTCGTGATCAGATATGTTAAATCAAACGTCTCATAAACATAAACACATGGCACTCTTGGAGGGGCCCGTATGAATAAACCGGTTGTACTAATGTAGGGCTTTTATCAGTTATGAATGTGGTACCTCCGTACCTACTAGCTAGTTAAGTTTTGTGGATGTGAACATTGTATCATTTTGTTTCTATCTATAAAAAAGATTATATATTTTGCTTAATGTGCGTCTTATCTCCTCTTATGTTGTGGCAGACGCTCTAGCATGTAATTTCTTCTGTTAACTCATCATGTTATCAAATCATATCGTTTATAACTATAGTCTGCTGGCACCTAGCTCCAGGAAGATCAGAAAGAAATCATGATTCTTTTCTACTTAGTTCTTAAAATTTTCTTGAAGTAAGAAATCATAGTACAGTTGTCCCTTTTTGCCTTCAATGTCAAAATAAATTATCATCAAGCAAATTTAACAATTTACTAAAAATAAAACAATATATCACTAATTATAACTTACTATAGTAGAACCACACATAACAACATCTCATCCTTTTTCTCCTTCATACACTTTTCTTTCTCGCTCTTCCTTGAACCACAAGCAACCCAACAATCTCGTTTCATATATCTCCCTCATTCTTCTCCCTTCTCCCTCTTCCCCACAAAGCAGAGATGGAGATAAGAAAGGAACCAAATATACCCCATGACTCTAGACTTAGATTCTAATTCTTCCAGATCCTTGATGGCTCTTCTCTTGACCATTATCCTCTTCCTAACCGGCCTAGCTTCATCAAGTGGAGGCCCAACCATTGCTTTTAAACCAGCAGATAACATTCTCATCGACTGTGGGGCCAAGTCTTCAGCCAAAACACCTGAAGGTAGAGTCTTCAAGAGTGACTCAGAGACGGTTCAATTCATAGAAGCCAAAGATCATATTCAGATATCTGCCCCACCTTCAGATAAACTCCCTTCTCCTCTTTACCTAACCGCGAGGATCTTCCGACAAGAAGCCATTTACAAGTTCCACATGACTCAACCAGGCTGGCATTGGGTTCGTCTTCATTTCTTTGCCTTCCCCAATGACAAGTTTGATCTCCAACAAGCAACGTTCTCTGTCTTAACAGAGAAATACGTCTTGATTCATAACTTCAAGCTGAGTAACAACAACAACAATGATAGCCAAACTGTTCTTCAGAAGGAGTACCTCGTCAATATAACGGATGCTCAGTTCTCCCTCAGGTTCAAACCTATGAAAGACTCAGCCGCTTTCATCAACGCTATCGAAGTCGTGTCTGCTCCAGACGAGCTTATATCTGATGCAGGTACTTCTTTTCATAGCATGTAATATTAGTTTCGTCTCAGCTGTCACTCGAACCGAAGATCTTTGACACAATGGCCAAGAGTCATTTCCAGTTGAGCTAATGACCTCCGTTATGTGCAGGCACTTCTCTTTTCCCTGTCAACGCCTTTTCTGGTCTGTCTGGTTACGCGTACCAGTCGGTTTACAGGGTTAACGTCGGTGGCCCCTTGATCACGCCACAGAATGACACACTAGGAAGAACATGGACACCCGACAAAGAATACTTAAAAGATGAGAATTTTGCTAAAGATGTCAAAACAACCTCTTCGGCCACCATCAAGTATCCTCCAGGGGTTACACCCCTCATAGCACCACAGACGGTTTACGCAACCGCCGCAGAGATGGCTGATTCTCACACCATGGATCCTAACTTCAACGTCACGTGGAACTTCCCATCAAACCCATCGTTCCACTACCTCATCCGTCTCCATTTCTGCGACATCATCAGCAAGTCCCTCAACGACCTCTACTTCAACGTCTACATCAATGGCAAGACTGCTATTTCCGGACTTGATTTGTCCACTTTAGCCGGGGGTCTCTCTTCTCCTTACTACAAAGACATTGTGGTCAACTCCACGCTCATGAAACCCGAGCTTCAGGTCCAGATCGGTCCCTTGGGAGAAGACACGGGGACCAAGAACGCGATTTTGAACGGGGTCGAGGTTATGAAGATGAGCAACTCAGTGGACAGTCTTGACGGAGAGTTTGGAGTTGACGGTAGAACAACGGGAGCAGGGAGGCACGGGATGGTTGCGACCGCGGGGTTCGTGATGATGTTCGGCGCCTTCGTGGGCCTTGGAGCGATGGTTTACAAGTGGAAAAAGAGGCCGCAAGATTGGCAGAAGAGGAACAGTTTCTCTTCTTGGCTGCTACCTATGCACTCGGGTGACACTACTTTCTCGTCAAGTCACAAATCCAACTTGTATAACACCACGCTTGGTCTCGGACGCAGTTTCTCCTTCTCGGAGCTTCAAGAAGTCACCAAGAACTTCGATGCGTCCGAGATCATCGGCGTGGGTGGATTCGGAAACGTGTACATAGGAACAATCGACGACGGAACTCAAGTGGCTATCAAAAGAGGTAATCCGCAGTCAGAGCAAGGGATCACGGAGTTTCACACGGAGATACAAATGCTCTCTAAGCTCAGACATAGACACTTAGTCTCTTTGATTGGATACTGCGACGAGAACTCGGAGATGATACTTGTGTATGAGTACATGTCCAATGGGCCTTTCAGAGACCATCTCTATGGTAAAGATGTTCTCTCTCCTTTGACGTGGAAACAAAGACTAGAGATATGCATTGGATCTGCTCGTGGGCTTCATTATCTACACACTGGAACAGCTCAAGGTATTATCCATCGCGACGTCAAATCGACAAACATTCTTCTTGACGAAGCTTTGGTTGCTAAGGTCGCGGACTTTGGTCTCTCCAAAGACATTGGTTACGGACAAAACTATGTCAGCACGGCTGTTAAAGGTAGTTTCGGGTATTTAGACCCGGAGTACTTCAGGAGACAACAGCTTACGGATAAGTCGGATGTTTATTCCTTTGGTGTTGTTCTTCTAGAAGCTTTGTGTGCGAGACCGGCTATTAATCCTCAGCTTCCGAGGGAACAGGTGAACTTAGCCGAATGGGCTATGCAATGGAAACAGAAAGGGTTGCTGGAAAAGATCATTGATCCTCATCTGGTTGGCAGTGTCTGTCCTGAGTCTATGAAGAAGTTTGCGGAAGCTGCGGAGAAGTGTTTTGCTGAATATGGTGTTGATAGACCATCAATGGGAGATGTGTTGTGGAACTTGGAATATGCTCTTCAGCTTCAAGAAGCCTTTTCTCAGGGAAAAACTGAGTCTGAGGAGGTTGAAACCGGGAAGACCGTGGCTGCTACGGTGGCGGCTCCACCTGTTTCATCTGCCGCCACAACAAGTGAAGGTCCGGTTTCTCAAACTGGAGAGAAGGATGACTCGGCCGTGGACCAACACTCTGGAACCACCAGGTTTACTCAGTTTGCAAGCCTCAACGGAAGATAAACAAGATTTGTAATATAACGTGTTGTTTCTTTTTTTTTTTACAATTTGATTTTTTTTTTTTTTTGGAATAATACTCTTATAGATTTAGCTAGTCAACCTCCCATATTGTAGCTTGTTGATACTTAGGTTTCACAATAAGACATTTTCAAGTTTTTATCTTACGTGTCTGTGAAGTAAACTCAGTCTCTTACTTACTGGCTTACTGCCTTGAGATGTTACCTGGGTATGACCACAGATCATTATATGAATTGAAATAGTAGTTGATACTTCTTCCAAATGAAAAAGTAGATCATATATGGTGACGAGGATTCAGATACAAAGGGAGCTTTTACAGTTAGTAAACAGAAAAAGTGAAAATGTTACAGGATCTATACGACTCGAGAGTTCCTGAGCTCCCTACTCCAGAGGATCCTGTCCTAAACAAAATATTTAATAATCCGAGTGGTTTCTTCCCCCCATGAAAGAATCCCTAGTTCATACTTGTAATTCTCGTGACACAACCTCAGAAAGTTAGAAAGATATATAAGAAAAGAGCAAGTATTCAGAGATGCCTTAAGGAAAAGTCTACGCAACTCTTTTCTTCTTCTTGCTCACAGTCATGGGATTTTCAATCTCCATGAGATCATCATCATCTTCACTCTCGACGTTCTCTGTTTCTCTCTTGTGATTCTCGGGCTGTGTCTCGGAGAGTTTTCTCTTCTTAGAAGCAATCTCTGGTCCAGAGGAACTCTCTGTGACTTCAACAGCGCTCTCATTGTTTGATGTTGACGCGCTCTCACCGTTGGTAGCTGGAGATTGTGTCCATCCAGAGAGAACCATTCCTTCCGGTTCTTTTTCCTCGTCAAATTCTTCCCTGTGACACAACATAATAACCAGAGGATGTCTAAATCGTCTGTCTACGCTAAGATTCCCTCAAAACCAAAATGATATCGAGACAGGATTAAAATGTATTTTTTTAATAAGAAACCTGTGCTTGACATTAATCTTGCAAGATAGCTCTTGTTGAAGATCTTCCACAGTGAGGATGCTTCCATTGATAACGGGAGAAGGAAGTTCTGATAAAGACTGAAATAAAGAACACTTAACATGTAAGAAACTGCGAAATCACAGCCTGTGCCTGAAGAGCATATTGAAGAACGACCGAGACCGAACCTTCTCGAGATTAGAATTGTAGTTTGCAACCATAATATCATCAAGATCATCACCAACTTCGTAAAGAAGTGATGCCCCGTGCATAATCAATGGTAGGTTCATCCCAAGCTTGGCTTTGACAATTTTATCAACTAGATCCCTTAGTTTCGATTTCTGAGTATTGATCTCAAGTACTAAAGGGGTCTGTCAAATATAAAATACAGAACAAACCTGATGATTGGTAAATGCAAACAAAATACAAGAAGGAATGCAGAAAACAGAAGTAATGTTTATACCTTGGAACAGACATAGCAAGAAGGATTAGGTTCAAATGGCTCCACTGGCATAAGAAGCATCTTTCTGCTTGGGTGTTCTAAGCAATATGTCATTCTACAGAGACACAATGAGAATAAAAATGATTTAAACAATATACTAAGGATTCTGAAGCTAATAAGATATCAAAAGTAACAAACCTGTACTTGTCCGCATCCTTTTTCAGCACTTTGATAGCTTCAATAACAATCAAACCAGCAACAATGGCGTTAGTCGTAGCAACGGCATGAACAATGTTCCCAGCGATACCTTTGGCTTCAAAAAGACTGTGCAAAGGAATTCCAAAAGACTCAGCACGGATATTTGCAGCAGCAGTGACAAATTCTACCGCTAACTGGTCATCTTTGTCAAAAGTAAGGTGTCCTATTTCCTGTAGCAGCATATATATACAAAACCATGAATATAATCAGTACACTGAAAGCTTATGTATAGACGGGGCAGAGTTTACAGACCGACCTTCTTTCTCTTTGCGAAGAACAGCTTCAATGCTTCTATGAACACTAGAGAATTCTGTGTTAGACCCCACAGTTCCTGTGGATTCTTCAGGCCAAGCAACGGCATGGCAGAGACCGTCGCCGAATCATCAACACTAGTGGCAGAACAATTCTGAGTGCTTCCATTTTTCTGACTCAGACTTTCAGGCAAGACGTCCTTACTGTATATAGGCCTTGGCCGTCTACGATTTTTCCATGTCTCCTCATTGGACAAAGCCGCTTCAATGTTATAACCAAAGACATGATCATATATCTTTCTACCATACTGTTCAATATCTTCATCTTCTGCACGCTCGAACACATCTTCTGTTTCTTTGGATGAGCTAGCCGCCTTGTTGGCACGCACGTTAAGATCGTTATCCTGATTCTTGTCGCCAAACAATTTCGCAAAGAGCAGCTCTTTCGCCCAGACGATACAGTGCACAAACTGTAGGATCAAATCCAAAATACCATTGGCAAATCAAACTCAAGCACTATGTCTTAGGATAAGATGGACAATACAGTATCAATACCTTAGTTGGAGTGCTGGTTATTGTACAGACAGGATATGTCTTTGGAGTGGGTTTGGTTTGGCACTCATAGCACTCTGTCTTTCCCTTTACGTGCACAGTTACCTGATTCAAACACACAAACAAGTATAACAACGTCAGATAGAGAGAAATGCTATGAGTTAAGACCATTAAAGCGTGCTTCTAACCTGTCCTAGGAAGCCTGTAGTCCCGCTTTCAACAAGAGGAACATCAGCTGCAAGACAGAGGCGATTCACATGCCGCCTTGCGTCCAAGTTGTCAAGTCCGTTGAGAACAACATCAAACTGCTTGAAAAAATCAACATCGAACTCTGGATTCTTGACATTTGCATGGTATGATCTTATATTAATGTGAGGCCTAAATCTCAAGACTGCATCTCTGGCAACCTGGTGTGATATGGCAAAAAAAAGGAAGATATATTAACTCGTATGAACTCCCTTGGGAGTTAGATCAAGCAAAGAAAAATGACCTTAGCCTTGGACTGGCCGACATGTGAACGACGGAATAAGAATTGCCTATTGAGGTTACTGACTTCAATGGTGTCCATGTCAATCTGCAACACAAGCGAGCAAATGAGCTTAAACAGCATATTTGATTAAAAAATACATATAAAAGCAACATTCCTAATGTGCAAAGGTAGAATCCGAATCAAAAAGCTTTAAAGATGTAACTAAATCCTAAACCCTATAATCAAAATCGGAGATTCTAAATCACAAACTTACGATATGAATGTCATGGAAGCCAGAAAGAGCAAGAGTCTTGAGTAACTCGCAGCCAATCCCACCAGCTCCGACCATTAGCACTTTCGCCCCCTGAAACCCCGGAACGAAAACATTCAAAAAGAGATGGATTGATTGAGAGAAAAAAAAAGAGAGAGAGTAGCATTTCAGAGCTTTACTTGAATGGCGGATTGTTGTTGCTGCTGCTGCGTATCCATGGGGAGGAGGAAGTGACAAGACGGAGCAATAAGCTATGCGACGGAGATATGTCAGATTTGAAAAATGAAAGCTTTTCAGGGCTGAATGTTTTCAAATCGAAAGAGGGATTGGAGATTCTTAGGGTTTATGTGGGTGGATCCGGGCGGACGAAGAGACTGCTCCGATGGAAAACAAAGAGACTCTCTCTCACTTGGGGGGCTTTTCTGTAAATTTTATCTTTCTAGTTTTGTTAGTAGTTTATCCAAAGAAACAGAAGATGTGTTCGAATCAGATCAAAATAAATCAAAAGCACGATAATGTTAAATGGAACCCAGCTTTACATATTATATTAATCAAAATAAATAAAACTATGATATATATGGACGTTCCTATACCATCTAAAGTTTTTTTTGTTTAACTGAAATATATATTATTATCTGAGAACAATACATATATATCATAGTTTTATTTATTTTGATTAATATAATATGTAAAGTTGGGTTCCATTTAACATTATTGTGCTTTTGATTTATTTTGATATTTTGTAGGTTTTGGTAATTCCAAGAATTTGGTTTAATAACATCACTTTATATTAACAATTATATATTTGTTTACTTAATTAGATCATTATTTATAAATTAATATAATATAAACTGGTTAAAGATAACAACATATTTTAAAATGAAAATATTAATTTTGTTATCCAAAAATAATATTTTTAAATTAATAAAAGTTAAAAATTAAGAAATTAAGAATTTAAAATATTCATAAAATAGTATAAATTCAGTGTTTTATTTGATTTTTTTATCTTTAAACTAATAATACATTTATTAATAAATATCTATAAAATAATTATGCATGCATGTGCGGGCAAAACACCTAGTTGCATTTAAAAATAAAATGAGTTTTGGATACTTAAAAAGTCCTAGAGTTTACAACCAAATGAGTATCTGGGCTTTTGCCAATAAATCAGCAGACCCATTGATAGAACGGGGAATGAAAACGACAATGCAGAAAACGAAGTCGAAGGCGATAGAAAGGAGTTGATGTCAGATAGTATTTCGTAGAGCTCCATCGTCCAAGTCTTCCTGTTGATTGCTCGAGAGAGCACTTGAAAGTCTGTTCGAAGGCATATATGAGTGAAGTGGAGGGAGGCCACATGAGTTAGGGCTTCTTGGATTGCAAGGGCTTCAGCCATGGAAGGAGAGGAGACATGAACATGAGCTGAAGAAGCGTGGACAAGCTCCGTATTAGACTGATCAGAGAAGGTCCAAGCAAGCCCAACTGATTTGAATTCCGGTTTCCAAGCTGCGTCTGTGTTGCAAAAGATAGTCAGAGCTGGAAGGGTTAGAGATTGTGTCGGATGTGTCAATTTTAGGGCAGCAGAGGGGCGACAAGGTTGGGCCAGTTCCCATTTTTTCATCGATCTAATTGATTGAGAGAGAATCTTCTGAGAGGAACTTGATTTGTTTTCAAAGATAAGTTTGTTCCAAGAGGTCCAGAGATTCCAAGTGATCCAGGGGAAGGAATTCCCTACGATCCCAAAAGGAGGGAGGTTCTTCCAGTTATACGACATTTGGAGGGCACTTGCAAAGATAATCTATGGAATTGGAGTGAAGATTGAAGTCCACGGTCTTAGGGACCACACCTCTTGCGCAAAGGAGCAATGAAAGAACATGTGTTCATGGGTCTCCGGTGCTCCACAGCGAAGGCACAAGGTGTTTGTGAGCATCCCTCTCTTTTGTAAATTGTCTCTAGTGGATATAGAATTATGAAGCACATTCCACATAAAAAACTTTAATTTTGAAGCGCTTATTTTTCCAATTCCAATCCTCCGACTGCAACCTTGGAAGCGCTTTTGTTTTAATTGATGTCAGTGCAAAGTACCCTGACTTGGCAGAGTAGGATCCTGACTTCTGGAGATGCCACATAAAAGAGTCAGGAGTATCCAAGAGACTTGGTCTAAGGTTATTGATCCGAGCTACGTTCCACTATCGCGTTTCTCTTGTCAATATATCTGAAACCAAAAGGTCTTTGTCTTGCAGGAGCACAGATCCATAGGGCTTCAAATTAGCATCCGATTGGATCCAAGAGTCCGACCATATGTTCGTAGACTCACCATATCCAATAGTCTTCCCCAAATGTTGTAGTAGTAGGTCTCGGCCCAGCAGGATGCCTCTCCAGCCATGGGAGATGGCCGAGGAAGCTGTGACTTTCAGGCATGAAGTCTTGTGGCAGTATTTCCCCAAGATAATTCTGGACAAGAGGCAGGTTGGGGCGGTAAGGAGTGTCCTTGCAATTTTAGCCAGGAAGGCTTTGTTGAAAGCTTGTATGTCCCGAAATCCTAAGCCACACTCGCTCTTCGGCATTGTGAGCTTATTCCAAGAGAGCCAACAAATTTTCCTCTGTCCCGCTTTGGCATCCCACCAAAATCTGCAAAGAACCGATTGAATTATTTTACATAAACTCACAGGAAGTAGGAAACATGTCATAGCAAAGGTAGGTATAGCTGAGAGGATTGATTGTAACATTGTTGCTTTTCCTGCACTAGAAAGGAATTGAGTGGACCACCCAAGTCGTCAATCTCCTTCTCTAGTAAGAATCTTCTATCGTGGACAGAATGCTTCAACCATCTAAGCTTCAAATCTAATTTTTTGGGTTTTTCAGATTTTTAGATTTAGGTTTCAAATGTTGATGGACCGCACCCATATCAATAGTAACAAAAATATTTACATATACATATGTATTTATATGTTTTGTTACTATTATTTATGGTTCCATAAATCAGCCTTAATATATTTTATGGTTTCATAAGTCAGCCTTTATGGTTCCACAAATCAGCCTTTGTGTATTTTATTTTGTATTTATAATAGGGTCGTGTTATTGCCGGCAGACTAATAACCTGCCTCTTGTCCATAGGGCTTTAGCATCCGATTGGATCCAAGAGTCCGACCATATGTTCGTAGACTCACCATATCCAATAGTCTTCCCCAAATGTTGTAGTAGTAGGTCTCGGCCCAGCAGGATGCCTCTCCAGCCATGGGAGATGGCCGAGGAAGCTGTGACTTTCAGGCATGAAGTCTTGTGGCAGTATTTCCCCAAGATAATTCTGGACAAGAGGCAGGTTGGGGCGGTAAGGAGTGTCCTTGCAATTTTAGCCAGGAAGGCTTTGTTGAAAGCTTGTATGTCCCGAAATCCTAAGCCACACTCGCTCTTTGGCATCGTGAGCTTATTCCAAGAGAGCCAACAAATTTTCCTCTGTCCCGCTTTGGCATCCCACCAAAATCTGCGAAGAACCGATTGAATTATTTTACATAAACTCACAGGAAGTAGGAAACATGTCATAGCAAAGGTAGGTATAGCTGAGAGGATTGATTGTAACATTGTTGCTTTTCCTGCACTAGAAAGGAATTGAGTGGACCACCCAAGTCGTCAATCTCCTTCTCTAGTAAGAATCTTCTATCGTGGACAAAATGCTTCAACCATCTAAGCTTCAAATCTAATTTTTTGGGTTTTTCAGATTTTTAGATTTAGGTTTCAAATGTTGATGGACCGCACCCATATCAATAGTAACAAAAATATTTACATATACATATGTATTTATATGTTTTGTTACTATTATTTATGGTTCCATAAATCAGCCTTAATATATTTTATGGTTTCATAAGTCAGCCTTTATGGTTCCACAAGTCAGCCTTTGTGTATTTTATTTTGTATTTATAATAGGGTCGTGTTATTGCCGGCAGACTAATGACGGTACAGAGGAATGATGCTTATCACACTGAAGTTACATGTGTAACTTTTGGATCATTTTTGCATGTTGTGAACTTGGAAGATAAAAAATGCACATGCCGGCATTTTGAACATGAGAAATTACCATGCGTCCATGCAATCGCAGCTGCCGAGTACATGAATGTTTGTCGTATATCCATGTGTAGTCCTTACTATAACAGTGGCTATATTTGGAGACACATATGTTGAATCGATCATTCCGGTTGATTCGGCGCTCGAAGTTCCAGGTAACGTAGCCCCGTTTGTTCGTCAGCAACCAAGAATGCCTAAGAATAGGATGAAATATGTATTGGAAGTTGCCCTTGAGAACAAACGTCCTAGGAAAGAACACACATGTTCTCGTTGTAAACAGGGTGGGCATAATGCCAAAATTTGTTAGATGTAAAAGTGTTGTATGGATGATAGTGTTTTTTTAATGAATTCTGCTTGTATGTATGTTTGTGTTTTCAATGTATGAATTCTGCTTACGGCTGAGTTATGGGTAAATTACGGCTGAGTTAGAGAATACGGCTTGTTATTTAAACATTACATGGGAGTTATGATTCCCAAACATTACGGTTACATTATGACTGAATTTCACTTAAAATTTTAATTCCATTATACTCCATTTAATTCACTAATTTAATAACACCTCCTTTATGGTTTCCTAAGTCAGCCTTAATATATTTTATTCACTACAAACCGCACAACCTTTGTTTTACGGTTGTCCCGAATGTTACCATTTGGACTCTTTACTCTCATAAGCTCCATCTGCCGATCTGATTCAAACCCCTTAATAATGCTTAGGCTTTTAGCTTCAAAGAAAATATGATATGAACGCAAGGTTTGTGGTTTTCTAACTCTTTATATTGTTTTTTTTTTGTAAATCTTTATATTGTCTTGTTTTAGGTTTTTTTGCTTTCTCTTTGAAACACTTTTAGGTTTCTTGCATTGTTTTTTTTGGTGGCTAATTTGTATGAACTTTCTGTATGTTTTTTGCTTTGTTTGTTATCTGTGGCTATTTTGCATGAACTTTCGTCTCTAATTTATGTTTGGATTGGTAGCTTATTCTTACAAAGTTACGAAGAAATCTGAGAGGTATTCATGAATGAAAGAGGGTTGAAGATAAAACTAACCACACGTTTCTATTTGAGAAGAAGGTTCTCTCTTCTTATTATAAATACTAGAAAACAACTCTGTGCATTCGGACGGGCAATCAAATAATTTACTAAAACTAAAATTATTTAATATTAATGGAATATATATATTTAATAATTATAATTGTTTTATTTAATAATTTTTATTTTTGTTTCATTTAAGTAATAAGTACATGGGTTAAAATAACAATATTTAATATATAACTTAACAAATTATTTATATGTGTACTTTAAGTTATCCTTTTCTTGTACACATATAAAGATGCGATGTTTTTGGCCTTCTGTTCTTTTGACTTTTTTTTGGATCTACTGGTTTGAATTCTCTTATTTTCCTGTGATATCTGCAGGTTGAAGTGGAAAGAATCAAAATTGAGAAGCGAGAGAACTCAGGCTAGCAGTAGTCTTTATTAATTAGAGATGGCAAGAGGAACTAGACTTCCATATTAGAATCAAACAGGTATGCACTACTGCTTGTGTATATTGTGAGTTCAAATCGTTGCTAAAGCTAGATCTCTTATTTGATGGAATTTCATCGGTTTATAAATCATTAGCTTTGTCTCAGGTTTAATACACAGAGCCCTGTACTTGTGGAAAATCTTTTGGGATGGATTATTTGAGTTTTGGAGGCTGAGATTCCAGCCTTTGTGTTTACTCTGTTTTAGCTTTGCGGCACTAAGAAAAATCCAGCCTTAGATTGAGATTGGTGTTTAGTGGTTAATCGGTTAGTGGGATCTTCTTGTTTAGTGGTTTTGTAGTCTTGTTGTTGCCGGAATAGTATTGAGATTATAAGCTGAAAATGATGAACCTGCAGTCTCTGTAAAAGGGAAGATACTGAAAACTTGACATGCAGTTTATAATAGAAACTTGGAATCTAGTGTGATGTTTTGTAACCATTCTGCGATTTGCTTAGTGGTGAGGTGAAGTCCATTTTTCCAGTTTTTTGCATTTGAGTGTCCCATTGTTGATTGACTGACCAAGACCTCTTTATATGGCAGGTTGTTTCTCTTCTTGGGTTGTCTTGATAGTAATGAAGCAGATGAGTGAAGAGGGTAAAAATTCAAGATGATTATTTGTTGGAGACATTTTGGTGTAGCAATGAAAACTTATTTTAATATAGCAATGAGTACATGAAGCTCTTTACGGTTGCTTTCTTCATCTTTTAAATTTGAGTTTTATAAAATTTGAGTTTCTACTTTGAATTGTTTGGAAGTTTATTCAAATTTGAGTTGCTACTTTGAGTTTTATTAGAAGCTATAGTTGTAGTTAAATTTTAATGCAAATTTAAATATAAATTTATGAATGTCAAAATGCTAATTTTAAAATAACTCCAGTGTAAATATATTTTAGACTATATAATAAAAATTAGTATAGTAAAAATTAATATCAAACATATGATTAAATCAAAATATAGGTATATTTGTAATTTGTTTACTAAATTCATCTGGGTGGAAATAGAAATAAGAAACGAACATAAATTCATCCAAATAGTTCATCTGGATGGCTCATCTGAATGGAGAAACGAATAGCCCATTAAAATCTGGATGGATAACATAGATTAAACAGCTGGATGGAGATGACAGATGATGAAACGAACAACCCCTATATCTTCATGATCGAAAATGGTCAACCTACTAACTGAGACTATTTTCATTTTGTTCTTATCATCAGTGCATTTGTCGATAAAATAGAATGTACACTATGCTATTCCTTTTTGTTTGGAAAACACACTATACTATTCTATAATAAGCTATATACTATTCTATAATAAGCTACACACCAAATTGGTACTTCTTATCTATATATAAAATAGAAAGATATTTTCTATTTAATTAAATATACTACTGTGAAAAAATCTACTTGAATTATACTTTAGTCAACAAACTATAATACATTTAGTCAACGCCATACACTTTTTTTTTTTTGAACAAAGTCAACGCCGTACACTAAATTACCACTTCCATGTTTCAAGAAACATTATATAAGCATCCGAAAAATCATGTAAAAATATGCAAACTTTATCAAAAGGAATTTACAAACTATAAACTGGTAAGCAAAAGACATGGTAGAAGCAAAAACAACAATATTCATTGTTTTCATCCTTTGCCTCTCAGGTTCTTTCCTTGCTTATATATTTTCTTTTATATATGGATTAAATCGATTTAAGAAACCAACTAAACTGTGAAATTTGTGTTTAAAATTAATAGGCACATTATTGGTGAACGTCTCTGGACAAGGCAAAGGACTATCATGCTTGAAATCAAAAGATTGTGAGTTGCTGTGTTTTATAGGAACAGGGAGAGGACATGGGGAGTGTGTGCTCGGAAAGTGCAGTTGTTTGGCGCAAAAAACCGAGACTAAGCTGGCCGTATGCAAAACGGATCATGGTTGTCCTCCTTCTAGTGATTGCCCTAATAAAGACCATTATGTTTGTATTCTTGGAGAATGTGTTTGTATACCAGCATAATTTGATCAGTCGAAATAATACACCGCTCCTCCTACCAGATATATATATATATCCTGATGATGATTTTTTTTGTATCCACCATGTTGCTACCATCATAAGTACTTTAAATAATAACATTAGCAAGATCACAATTTCACAGTTATGACCCAACATGTTTAAATCTATATTCCAATCACAACTGTTTTTCGCCTGCGTTTTTTTTATATTATACATAGAAGAAATATTTCATACCGTATTTTTGGTTATCAAGAATTCATATGTCTAATATCAAAACTAATTTGAGCAGATCAAAAGACAACTGTTCTCTCTCTCCTCTTTCTCTCACTATCTCTCGTGAAAAAACTAAAGTGATTTTAGATCTTCACCCCCCCGTAGCTGGATTTTTGACCCGGTGTAGAGTGCCTCTCTTTTTCATCTCTTCTTTCTTGTTTAGTCATCTCTCGTGCTTCCTTTGTGATTTGATTTTAGATCTAAGCAGATTTGTTGGTCTTCTTGGTGTTATTTCGAAAGATTAACTGAGAAATTCAACTTTATAAAAAATGGAATTCAGAGGGAAGCTGGTTTTGAACTTTTAGTCGGCGGAATATTGATTCAACTTTGTGTAGTTATGGTGTCACATAATATTTCAAAAAAAGAAAACATAAACATGTAAATTTGTTATAGCTCTAAATGTTGATCAAATTAATGAGTGAAAATAGTGAATTCCTTGTCATTACTTTTACGAGGACTATTTGTTATCTATGATTCTTTAATATGTTTTTACATTTAAGGAATTATAGACTATATTTATTTCATATCAAATTTGAAGAGAAACATAGTAATAAATATTACTCTTCATTCCTTTTATTTTATTTCTCGTCGTTCTTTTCTTTCTTATTATTTGAAGGAAGGTTACAGGTTAGAGACTACCGTATTTGGGTATTTTTAAAAAAGGCCATGTGTTACTTTTCCGTGTACTGTTGTCCATTGGGCTTTCATTTTATAACGAATTGACAAGAAAAGGGTGTATTTCGGTTCGGTTGTAGTAAATATCTGGTATAGCCGATTAAGTTTGGGTTTAATGGTTTTGAAAAAATAAACCCTAGACTGAAAGGTATCATCAATCAAAGTCAATGGGGAAGAACAAGAGGAAAGATGGAGAAGAAACATCTCTACACTCTGCTGCCACTGTATGCGTCTCTGGCTTGCCTTATTCCTTCACCAACGCGCAGGTACCTTTCTTAGTTCGAGTTTGGATCCGAGAATACGAGCTTCTGAATTTTCAGTTGACTTATTAAAATTGTTGTTTCAGCTTGAAGAAGCCTTTAGCGACGTTGGTCCCGTTTGGCTTTGCTTTATGGTCACAAACAAAGGTGACTTGCATTATTATTGAAACACAAAAAGCTATCTCGCAGCCCATCAGGACCTAATGATCTTTTCTCTATTTTCTTGTTTACAGGATCTAATGAGGCTTTGCTTTTGTCAAATTGTGAGCTAACCCACTTGTTGAAACTAACTAACTGATTCTCTTGCTGAGCAAAGTTATCATATTTATAATGTGTCCTTTTGGTAGTGCTTTGCCAGAAGATGCTAACCGTGCCATTGAGTTGAAGAACGGTTCCACTGTTGGTGGCCGTAGGATTACAGTCAAACAGGCCACCCATCGCCCTTCTCTTAAAGAGCGTCGTTCAAAAGCAGCCCAAGGTGGTCGTTGTAGTGAACTTTTGGGATAGTTTCAAATAATACTGTTTATCTCAGCATTCACCCAATTCATTGACATCGATTTCTTATGCTTCTTATTTTCTCTAGGGATCTCAGTACCTGATAATTTCCCTGAGACAGACACGCAAGGTATAAGTCTGCCTAGATTTGGTTTCTTAGTCTAAGTAAGTTGCATCAGTTCCTCCACCCGAGGAAAAAATAGAGAAGAAGCCAATTGAGCGCAAAAAACCAACTAAGCTTCATGTTGATTTAGCTGATAAAGAAACATGTTCAGATAAGCAAAGGTATGAGTCTATAATAACGTGCTGTCCATTTGTAAGGAAGACTCTCTAATTGAAATTAAGCAAGTTGTTCTATACGTATCATTAAAAATATATATCTATGTATTTTTCGTTCTGTGAAGAGTGGCAAGAACTGTAATCTTTGGTGGCCTTGTTAATGCTGACATGGCAGAGGCAGTCCATAGTCGTGTCAAAGAGATTGGCACTGTGTGCTCTGTCAGATATCCCCTCCCCAAAGAAGAGCTTCAACAAAATGGTATTGATATCTTGTTAATAAAATCTAGGCAAATCTCTGTTTGCATGGTTTTTATTTTGTAAATGATATTTATCATATGATTTTGGTATCAAGTGTGCACATGCCATTTCTGGTTTCTGAATGTTTGGAAAACACCCTATCCACCTGTTAATTAATACTTTGAGCATATAGTTAAAACTTAGTTGATTCTCTTATAAGAGCACGCCAGACTTTGTGTTCATTAAGCTTTGAAATGTATTGTCTTTATCAGGTCTTACCCAAGACGGATGCAGGACAGAAGCATCAGCTGTTTTATTTACGAGTGTCAAATCTGCTTGTGCTGCTGTTGCAGCACTACATCAAACAGAGATAAAGGGAAATCTCGTTTGGGCGCGTCAGCTCGGTGGGGGAGGTGAGCATTATTTGCGTTTAACTGATTAGCATCCGGAACATTTCATGATCTCTTGGTATTTTGTTGGAGGCAGGGGTCAAAGGCTCAGAAGTGGAAACTTATTATCCGAAATCTTCCTTTTAAGGTTCTTACAACCTGATTATTATTCTTTTTGTTATTTCTAAAGTTTCATACGTGAAGTTATGTATGTTTTTCTCATTGATCTTTTTTGTGGAATTTGCAGGCTAAACCAAGTGAAATTAAAGAGGTCTTTTCAGCAGTAGGGTTTGTATGGGATGTTTTTGTTCCTAAAAATTTGGAAACTCGTCTGGGTGGTTTTCTTTGGTTATGAATAAATGAATGTGCACTATTCTCATTTAGTGAATTATATTGGCAGGTTACCCAAGGGTTTTGCATTTGTCAAATTCACGTGTAAGAGAGATGCAGAAAATGTAAGTTTTAGAAACATGGTTATCTTGATTTGGTCATATTCAACTCAGATCTCTTGTCTTACTTGTATTTGCATCTTCAGGCAATTCAAAAGTTCAACGGGCACATGTTTAGTAAAAGACCTATAGTGGTAGACTGGGCTGTACCTAAGAATCTCTATAATGGTGCCGCTGATGCCGTTACTGCTCCAGAAGATGGTATGTTTCTATATTGTTTTTTATCGCTGTGAATCTTATAATTAAATGGCTTTAAATTTCTTGTAGTTATTGTGTATGGGATCTGATAATCTATTAGTGGCCGAGCCTTTTTCTAACAGAATATTCATACTTTTTTGGCGTTGGCAGGTGAAAAAAATGGGAGTGATGAGGAGAGTGATAACAGTAGTGTTGATATGGAGGAGGTTGATGATGCTGTAGAAAGCCACCAATCTTCCGGAGATGATATTGATGATGATGAGGAGGACAGCAGTGACAAACCAAGTGAATCAGTTGTACTAGAGAAAGATGCTGTGACCGATGTGAATTTTGAAGAGGAAGCAGATGTTACGAGAAAGGTGCTTAAGAACTTTCTTGCGTCTTCAAAAGTAAATATTGCTTCTAATGATGGAGAGACAGAGGAGTCGGATAAAAACAAACTCGAGGATTCATCAGCTAAGCCTGTCGTTGAATCTTCTGGTGTCTCTGAACCTTTGAAAACCAAAGAGGTGGCTCCTAAAGAAACGCAGGAAGATGATGATTTTAAGAGAACTGTGTTTATAAGCAACATCCCATTTGATGTTAGTAAGGAAGAGGTCACGCAGAGGTTTGCCGTGTTTGGGCAAGTTGAATCTTTATTCCTAGTTCTCCACCCAGTCACAAAGTATGCATCCTCCTATTCTTTGAAAGTTCATTCAATCATTAAAAAGCGCTACTGTTTTCACATTTATCTCTATGTGTTTTTTTTTTTTTTCAGACGACCAAAAGGGACGGCATTTCTAAAGTTCAAAACAGCAGATGCATCAGATGCAGCCATTTCAGCAGCCAGTACTGCCTCAGGTGTCGGTGTCCTTCTTAAAGGCAGGCAAGTGAGCGTTATGAGAGCTGTGGATAAGAAATCTGCACAAGACATTGGACTCGAAAAGACAAAGGAGAAGAATCTTGACCATCGGAATCTTTATCTTGCTAAGGTACACACACACTTCTCTCGTTTCCTCTCAAAATCTCTTGCATTGACTTGACCCCGTTTTGGCTTTCCGCAGGAAGGTCAGATCCTTGAAGGTACACCTGCTGCTGAGGGTGTGTCTGCAGAAGATATCCTCTTTGTTTTTGTTCTTGCTCAGACAAGAGTGTTACTGTCTAGGGAAAAGAGATGATTGATTGAGCATGTGTGGTTTTACTTTGCAGATTGCATGAAAACAAAATGAAAAAGCTTCAGTCTCCTAACTTCCATGTATCTAAAACGAGGATTGTTATCTACAATTTGCCAAAGTCAATGAATGAAAAGCAACTACAAAAGCTCTTAGTTGATGCTGTTACTTCACGAGCTACAAAGCAGAAGCCAACTGTCCGACAGGTAACATATTCGCTTCCTTTGTGCTAACATAGTTCTGCCATCTTTAATCTGGTTTCTTTTGTTTTGAATGAAGATAAAGTTCTTACAAAACGAGAAGAAGGGTAAAGTTGATACGAAGAACTACTCACGTGGAGTTGCATTTGTAGAGTTCACAGAGCATGACCATGCTCTTGTTGCCCTCAGAGTACTTAACAACAATCCTGGTAAATATTTGCTGAATTATAATCTTGTTGAGGACCAAATGTCTCTGCCAAACCAATGAACGTAAGGTAATATATCAGAGTACTTAACAACAATCCTGGTAAATATTTGCTGAATTATAATCTTGTTTCCATTTAATAAAAATATTCAGTAGAATCCAAGAATCACAATCTGATATATTACCTTATGTTCATTGGTTTGGCAGAGACATTTGGTCCTCAACACCGTCCCGTTATTGAATTTGCTGTTGATAACGTCCAGAAGCTGAAGCTGCATAAAGCCAACCAACAGTTTCAACGCAATAGACAGAATGAATCTGAGGAGAAGCAGTCTAACGGTGAGGCGCAGGCAGGAGACATTCATCCTGGCAATGATTTAAAACGAAGAAGAACGAGGGATGGGGATAACACTGGTCCAGTGGAAGAGAAGGCTATGCCGTCAACGTGAACAGAGGAAAGAACAAGCAAAACCGGAGGAGAAGAGTCTCTCAGTGAAAGAAGATGCAGGGAACAAGAAAGGCCAGTGGAAGAAGAGACAGGTTTCCAAAGATGTGAGCGATGCGCCAAGAAAGAGAAAGTTTGAAGAGGTTAGAGGTGGAGAGAAAGTAAACGGGCAAAGGAAAAGAGAGAATCAGAAGAAGAAGAAGCAAGGTGGACCTCCCGAGGTTCAGGACAAACTCGATATGTTGATTGAACAGTAAAGGTCTAAGTTCTCGCAGAGCTCAGCCAAAACCGGTCCACAAAAACAAAGATCCGGACAAGTCAGGCGATGGTTCCAGTCCTGATACCTTGTTTTTGTCTGAAAAATCTCCACAATCTCATTTCTAGTTTCATTTTTGCTTTGTATCCATCCCCATAACTTGACCAGATCCAAACCATGGATTTGTTTTTAAACCGGTTTAGCACAACAGAACCGGTTAAGCAAGACGTCAACGAAAATAGCATGTTTTAAATACAGCCTAAAAACGGTTAGTCACCTAACCCCTGAATTAGCAGAATACACGCGGGTGCCAACGAACATTCTCGCGGGAAACCTAGATTACAGCCTACAAGTCAATCTAACACGTGGCAGATTATAATTGGCTACAATCCTGTTTCACACGTTCCGCTTTTTCCGATTTAAAATATCTTATATAAACCGGTCTCTTGACCTCTCTGCTTTCTCCATTACACACACGATGGAACATCTTAGGGTTTTATTCTCAGTCTCTCTTCTCTTCGCATTCTTCGTCTCCCTTTCGTTCTGTGAGAACGACGGCGACGATATCTTGATCCGGCAAGTGGTTAACGGATCGGAGCCGAAGGTATTGTCATCGGAGGAGGATCACTTTTCTCTGTTCAAGAGGAGATTCGGAAAGGTTTACGGTTCTCTCGAGGAGCACCACCACAGATTCGCGGTTTTCAGATCTAATCTTCAGAGAGCGATGCGTCATCAGAGGATGGATCCTTCTGCTCGCCATGGCGTCACGCAGTTCTCCGATCTGACTCCTTCTGAGTTTAGGAGAATGCATTTAGGGGTTAGAGGTGGGTTTAAGCTTCCCAAGGACGCTAATCAGGCGCCGATTCTTCCTACCAAGGACCTCCCAGAGGATTTTGATTGGAGAGATCGTGGAGCAGTTACTCCCGTCAAGAATCAGGTATTAGAGATAATGTAACATCCCGAATTGTGATTAGCCGTGGCCGGTCGGGGTCTTATAGATATATTGACAGTAAGATGTGTATTTTACGGACCAAGACTGTGATTAATTTTTTTTTCTGTAGGGATCATGTGGATCGTGCTGGAGTTTCAGCACTACAGGAGCGCTTGAAGGTGCTCACTTCCTCTCAACTGGCCAACTTGTTAGTCTCAGTGAACAACAGCTCGTAGATTGTGATCACGAGGTCAGTCTCGTCTTTTCATTTATGATCATTGCTTCGTGTCACGTACTTTTGAATTGAATAGTGCCTATCTCTTTTTGTGTTTGTAGTGTGATCCTGAACAGGAAGGTTCGTGTGACTCTGGTTGCAACGGCGGCCTAATGAACAGCGCCTTTGAGTACACCCTCAAAACCGGGGGGCTCATGCGAGAGGATGACTATCCCTACGAAGGCACCGATGGTGGGACCTGCAAGTTGGACAAGTCTAAGATTGTTGCATCTGTCTCCAACTTCAGTGTTGTCTCTATTAACGAAGATCAAATCGCTGCAAATCTTGTCAAAAACGGTCCTCTAGCTGGTATCAACTAACTCTCTCCGCTCCTAACATCACTGATGATTAACTAACCTTTTAAGGCTAATATCTGCGTTTTGGACTTTGCAGTGGCTCTAAATGCAGCTTACATGCAAACCTACATGGGAGGAGTATCGTGCCCTTACATATGCTCGAAGAGGCTCAACCACGGTGTGTTGTTGGTGGGTTATGGTTCGGCCGGTTTTTCTCAGGCAAGGTTCAAGGAAAAGCCGTATTGGATCATCAAAAACTCATGGGGAGAAACCTGGGGTGAGAATGGTTTCTATAAGTTATGCAAAGGCCGTAATGTTTGCGGCGTTGACAGTATGGTTTCCACCGTCGCTGCCGCTGTCTAGAGGGTTTTTATTATTAAGACAATTTCGCATTTGTCTCTTGTCTCTGTTATAAAACCTGTAAATAAATTAAATGAAATGCATTTCTCTGTGAATCTTTTTTTGGAAAACCAACATCACAAGAACCATTTCAAAGAAGATAGAGAATCAACACAATCCAGCCATCATTATCCAAGGACATAAAACATACTCTTCATAAAATGCATGTTTTAGAAAAAATTGTTTCAAAAAAATAAGTTTTTATATTTTCGAAGCACTTTTATCAACTAATAATAATTGTAAATTTCAAACAATTAATTGCATTTACTAAATTTCTGGTTTTGTGTTTGGAGTATGCTTTAGATTTCTGCAGAATCCGCATGAGATTGGTAATGACTGTAGTTTTAAATTTTTTGCTGTAGAAAAAAATCTGTAGACTTTTTGCTGTGGCTTTAGATTTTATTGCTGTAGAATTTTATGGAAAGCACTAAAAATTTGCTTTGGATATTTGGCTCTGCAGAACACTTGTACAACTGTAGGTTATTTTAAAAGTTGTGGTTTCAAAAAAAAATTTAAAACTTGATTGATCTGAATTTGGTGCCGTAGAAATAAATAGGGCTGTGAACAACACCTAAATCAACTACCAATCACCTGTATCGATAGCCTTTAGAAAGCTTCAAGTACTTTTTCCCAAAGACCAGCTGTAACCATGCCATTCGGTACATGTATAATCAAATGTTAACGCTTAGCTTTAAGATTTGACGTAATGCATGAGGGTTACGTAAGTGCCGTTGGAATTACTTTTTGAACATTATGAATAAGATATTCATACGTCAAAAATAAAGTTTTATTTGAATGAGAAATAGAGGTCTAATGTGTGTGATTTGAGAATCTTGTATAAACTAGCAAATACATATATTAGATATTTGATCTTGGATTTGGGTTTTGACTTCATGTTCATTAACTTAAATCAAATATATGTTGATCTTTTATAGTGATAAAATATAAAAAAGAAATATATTTTAAAGTATATTATTTAGTTTGAATTGGTCAAATAAAAAATAATTTTACTCTTTAATTTCTTGGTCAAAATGTGGAATAAATTCACATAATAATTGACAAGAATTAAAGACTCTATTAGTGCACCATGGAGGTTTCATTTTTTGTGTTGAAAAATGAAACTTGTGCTTCTCATGATTTTTTTATAAAAGGGCTTGCTAGCATTATAGAAAATACTCACATTCATACAATCAAGAAACATTTTTCCCACTCAGAATAGTTATGCTAGTATTTTTTTTTATTTTGAGTCCGAGAGTACATCACAGAAATAGGGTCGATAGATTCTGTTTTTCGGTGATGGTAAACAGAAACAATGCTGCAGTTGTATCCTGTGAATCTGAGCGCCATGAAACCGTCACACTACGGGGAGTTTAAAGATTTAAGGAAAGTGATTAACTATCTCGACTCTGCAATTCTTCTTTATTTTTTTATTTCGGTATTGAAATTTTAATTTATATTCTTATTATTCTTTACAAATATCAGTTGTCCTATGGTAGTAAAATAAAGTTCCTACACTTTTAAATCTTTAAATATTGTTTGTGCTTTTGCACTAAAAATATTAATATTTGTTAAAAGTTGATTTTTAAGAACAGGTAATGGAAACAAGAATTATAACATTCTTCGAACCAGAATAGTCAAGATGTGGAAATCTGGATGTGTGTTTTCTCCTACCAGTTTTTGATATTGTGTAAAGCTTGTATTCTTGCGCTAACATTTTATTTTTTGCAGGATCGATTGAATTATTTAAAATAATTCTCTTCCAATTATGTGTTTCTGGTTGTGATTTGCATGATTCACTGGTTATTAGCATTGTTCGCCTTTGGTTAATATATTTTTTTTTTTTTTTAACCAGGATGGGTTCGGGCCTTCGGCCTTAATCTCCCCCTGAACCCGGAACCAGCCTGCGTCTGTACCCACCAGGGGGCCTAAGTCATCTGTGGCCGGATCTCGAACTCGTGATGGCGGGCACCTCAGCTGAGGTTCTTTTACCACCAGACCACGAGGTCCGGTTTAAATAATGACTAGAATGTTCATCAGTTTATATTATTGGTTAAAAGCCTGATTTGTCTGGTAGTCAATTTTTGATTAACCGGAATAGAAAAAAAAATTAATTCTTTTGATTCCATCTCAAGCAATCTAGCGTTTAAAGACTTTAGAGATTCTGATTTGGTATCTTGATTTTTGTTATTAAATAGTTAAAAACGTTTTTTTTCAATGGTCAAAAATGTGTAAATGCTTGACTTGGTTAAAGACAATTTATTTGTTTTAATTATCAAGAATGAGAATGACTAACGTTTTGATTTCTTGTTTCAGATTTTTTGGAAAAACTTAATTTGATTATTAAGTGCTTGATCATAAGGAAAGAAAATTGATACAGTTTTCAAGTATGGTGATACCATAGTTATAAAAAAAACATTTTGATCTTTGAGAGATAAAATTATATGGATGGAAATGGATTTTTGTGAGTCGACGCTCCAACTTAAGTTTGGGAGAGGTCTACCACATATAAATCATTTGTCATAGGAAATAAAATGTATTGATATTAATCAAAAACATTTCTATTTCATCAATGCTTAAATACAATTTTGTAAAAAAGATTGACCATGCAAAAACAGTGAGAATTTTCAGACTAACATGGCTAAAACTGACATGTGTATTGTAGTTTATTAAGTCAATATGGTTGAGAATAATCATATAATGGTTTTGATGGCAAAAATAATATCTTATAATGATATGTATATTTGCTAAAAAGCAAAATATGGTTTTGGAAAAATCCAAAACATACAAGTTGTATTTATAAATCAACTTGAGAGAACTATGAAAATAGTTGTATGTAAAATGTGAATTTCTAAGAATGAAACACATTTTTCAAGAAAATTGTAATAATTTTCGAAATTGCTTTTTATTCATTTAAATCAAAAAGAGTTGTAGATTAACTTTCTAAACTCTTAAGAGATGTTAAATATAAATATGCATGTTTTTGAGTTATCTCAACAAATGTGGGGGAAGCTTTACTTACCATATAAAGTCGTTGGCAAGAGGTCATATGAACTTAGTGATAGTTATCACAATATGATTTTTAAAAAAAAAATACTAGTGTCATACACTGAATTTTCTGTATAATGATTAATTCTATCTTGGAAAAAGATGACAAAAATCATTAGACAATTGATCTCGACTAATCTCAAGAGATTATGTTCATTGTGATGACAACCTAGGATCCTTTATTAAAGGTGTGTCATGAGATCATATTGTATATCATCAAGAGGAATGGGTTAGCCTGTGAATTAAGATGAGGTTTGGCGGTAACTCTACTTAACTGACTGGAGATCCCAAGAAATAGGTTCAAGGAGACAACTAAGTCAAACTAAATCTGCCCAAAGCACTGTATGACTTCGGTCTATACTCAGTTCCTATGATGATTAAACAGTGCTACATGTAAGAAATAAATGATAAGCATTAGCTTTTAATGATTTGTGTCCATTGTTTTGAGATATGAATGGAGTAGTACATGATACTCCTCTAAACAAAACTAATGGCAAATCACCTTGTGAGTGTGAAATGGGGCCGTTTTTAGGAGAATGAAGGAAATGCTATATTCTCCAAGTTCACTCATAATTAACCAGGACTGTTCACAGCCAAAATGAACACAATAGAGAACCTAGTTATGTGAGAGAATGAAGCTGTGTTATAGCTATTGTCTAGGTTTACACCAAAGCCCGGTAGGTTCAAGACATCATGGCCACCTCCTGGCCGAGTAAATCCGATAACAATGACTGGTTCAAGGCTGAAAAATTGCTACCAACTCATCATGCAGTGGATTTTTCGTTTGTACTCTTAAAAGTCCTAAGGTCGAGTCTTGTCTAGGAAGTCAAGTCTGTCGAGTCGTCTAGTGTCTAGAGTCATTTCTATTCATGTGGGGGATTGTTGGAACTATTTTTTGAACATTATGAATAAGGTATTCATATGTCAAAAATTAAGTTTTATTTGAATGAGAAATGGAGGTCTAATGTGTGTGATTTGAGAATCTTGTATAAAGTAGCAAATACATACATTAGATATTTGATCTTGGATTTGAGTTTGATTTGTTAGTTGGACTTCATGTTCATTAACTTAAATCAAATATATGTTGATCTTTTATAGTGATAAAATATAAAAAAGAAATTCATTTTAAAGTATATTATTTAGTTTGAATTGGTCAAACAAAAAATAATTTTACTCTTTAATTTCTTGGTCAAAATGTGGAATAAATTCACATAATAATTGACAAGAATTAAAAATTCCATTAGTGCACCATGGAGGTTTCATTTTTTGTGTTGAAAAATGAAACTTGTGCTTCTCATGATTTTTCTATAAAAGGGCTTGCTAGCATTATAGAAAATACACACATTCATACAATCAAGAAACATTTCTCCCACTCAAAATAGTTATGCTAGTATTTTTTATTTATTTTGAGTCTGAGAGTACATCACAGAAATAATGTCGATAGATTCTGTTTTTCGGTGATGGTAAACAGAAACAATGATGCAGTTGTAACTTGAGAATCTGAGCACCATGAAACCGTTATACTATGGGGCGTATAAAGATTTAAGGAAAGAGATTAACTATCTCGACTCTGCAATTCTTCTTTATTTTTATATTTCGATATTGAAATTTTAATTTATGTTCTTATTATTCTTTACAAATATCAGTTGTCCTACGGTAGTAAAATAAATTTCCTACAATTGCTACTTGAACCTAATTCTAATGGCGGTGAAGAGCTCTCAAGTGCGACGTCCAGATGTTGCAAAGTAATGTAAACTTGAATGTAAACATGTACATCTTTGTTTCTTCTATAGAAGGAAGTATACTTTACTCTATCTTCTCCGTACATACTAATTACGCCCACAGTAGTTATTAAGAAAATGATATAAAAAAATAGTATGAGCTCAGTTTCTCGACAAGCAAACACAGCAACAAACGGAGGATTTTAACCTTAATTAATAACTAGATTTTAGACGCGATATAAAATCACAAAATTATTTATTTTTAGTTTCTGTTTACTCTTACACCGACCAACTTGATTTTGATGTTTCTTGTAAATAAATACTCCCTCCGTTTTTTAATATAAGTCGTTTTAGAGAATTTTTTATGTTCCAAGTTATATGACGTTTTCGGTTTTCTATATAAAATTTACTAACACTTAATGTTATATGACCAATGATAATATACCTTCTATTTTATTATTGGTTGACTTATAGTTAGGTAAATAATTAATGATGTTTTTGTTTAGAAAATATAAAAAATTAATGATTTTTTAATTTATTATTAATTTTTAATTTACGAGCACAATTCTAAAATGGACTTATATTAAAAAACGTAGGGACTATATTTAATTCCAGTTTCAGCTTTGAAAGTGCTTCTAGATTCTACGTTGCACAAGGATATAGCTCTCTCTCTCACTATCTATTCCTTACAAGCTGAACCATATTATGTCTCCCTACATTCCAGTGGTTTTGTGTCTGGAGGATAATGAGGCTTTAGCTTTAGAATAGCTTTATTAGCTCAGTTACATTAGTTTAGTTTCTCGACAAACAACAAAGGAGGATTCTTATGCTTAAATAATTCCTTCCTGCCTTCCCCAACTTATTACCTCCATTACTAATAGTTTGGTTTCTTGATAAACAAGCACAACAACACATGGGAAGTAGAAAACATCCAAAGTTTGTCTTGAATAAAACAAATAAAATAATTTGATTGAAGCAGGTAACTCTCCGAGTCCTTCTCGTACCTTATATATGCACATACGCAGAAGCGGGCAAAAGAAAATCATCATCACTCACTTACTCGTCTTCGTTTCCGAGGAGTGTGAAAGTGAAGGGAGCAAACTTGTAGCCATCGCCTTCGTAGAACTTGTTCTGATACTCCACCCAGTGAAGACGCAGTGCGTGAAGGAACGCGCTCAAAGTCTCCATCACCAGAAGCACTCCCACCGTTGCAAATATGAAGACGAGGATCCCAACGATCAGGATCAAGAAATTGTTGAATCTGAAAAGAAGAGAGTGAGATTCTGATGTTACTATCAACATGAACTGTGAGATTAGTTAGAGAAAGATGTAACAGCATTTACTTACCCCCAAGCCATAAGGAGGACCTTCTCGTAGAAGACTGACGACAACTCCGAGTGTGCAAGACTGAACAAGAACGTGGACATAAATCATTATATACTTCAACATAAAAGAACCGGTAAGATAATACTATATGTGACTAAACTAGTAAGTCATTGGTTGTCTTTTGTACCTGAGGGCCCAGAGACGAAGATAAGAAGCTGTGTTGGAAACAGCTCCAAGCACAAACTCAATGGTGTGAATGAGCTGGTGCACAAAGATTTCGCTGAATTCGAACTCTTCGTGTCCATGAGCTCCCCCGTTTGTTTCTACTTGAAGACTCTCATCTGTCTCCCCAAGCTGTGCGTATGACTGACCTTGATGTCTCTGAAGAAAAGCAAAAAAAAATCAACGTTTCAGTTATGGTCAATCATATTAATTCAGTTTGAAAAGCTTTATAACTAAACTGACGAGGAAAGGGACTCACAGCTTCATGTTGTTTCTTCAAGATGAACGGCTTTGGCAACAACATCCACGGAACAGATATTAGTGCCAGAAAGAGGAAAGTGAGCTGAAACCGGAAAAAGATTTGAGATGAGAGAATATATACATAAATACAGAGAAGGAGCATTGTTGTTGGGTACCGATGCAAACCTGTACTGTTTTCTGGTAAGGGAAAAGCTGATTCTCTCCCAAATCTTCCATTGGGCTCAGGAACATGTAGATCATTACGTGATACAAATCCGCTTGAGAACCAGTGCACCACTTTATGATGATTAGGGCGGAGAGGTATCCAAACAAACAGTTCAAGAATATCATCTGGGGAACGAACTGGAACCTGGAAATCATGCGTGATCAATCCATTATATACTTTTTAACTATGATTAATTCAGACTTTATTTGTTTGGGATATAGGATGAAGAACTAGAATAAACTCACCATATGTTTACAGCGCTTTTGAAGAATTTTGCATTACAGAAGCTCATAATGATTCCAAGGTTCATTTGGGCAACTCCAAGAAGGATTGACATTTTCATCTTAAGGGAGTTGAGGAACGGTAACTCACTGCGGGTACCATGCCACACAGGATCTACTCCAAATGGATAAGTGTCTCTGGTTTTGATCAGACCAATCGTAGTAGCCTCACTGAACAAGAAGAGAGTAGAAGGCAAAAACTTAGAAACGTAAAGATTTATTCTCAAGGGTTTAGTGAAACTAATCGACAAACCTGCAAGAGGCATCCCGGCACTCATACGCCGAGGGAGCAAACAATGGGAATGGTATAGAGAAGAACTCGTTGTAGATTAAACCAGTGTATATTGAGAAGAGTGACATCATCAGTATAACATAACGGCCACCAAAAGCCATTTCCATAATATCCCCAAGTTTCTGTTGTCAGGAAGCAAGGGTTGATGGGTTAGCATATGGAATTGCAAGAAAGAAAAACATTGACGACCAACCAAAGTAACAACTAAGGAAATGGCATATCTTAGTTTATCACACCCTTTTTAAATGCTCAGTTGAATTATATTTAATTGCACATTAGCACGCAGCTCTAAAAAAAGTAACATATAACAAACAATTTGGAATTTTTCCAATCTGATACTGTGCTCAGTAGGACCATAGATGGTGCCAATTAGGGACATTACCTGGCTGGAAAGTTTCTTCTCTCTCAATACTAGATACATAGTTGCAATCAGCAGACAGATTCCATGACCCCAGTCACCAAACATAACAGCAAACAGGAAGGGGAAGGTAACAATTGTGAATACAGTAGGATTAGCTTCCTGATATTTGGCTACACTGAAATGTAGTGACAAAAAAAAGGATCAGTTCCTTCGGAAAAAAATGAAGCAAGCAAGTAAGGTTGATTCTACCAGCTGATTTGATTAAGGAAAACTCAGCTTCTATAAAAAAGTTTCCAGACTGAACAAAGAGACGAAGCAATGCAAAGTTCTTAAAAACAGTTGAAACAAAAACAAAAAAAAGTTTATATTCTAATGAGTATGTAAGATGCAGAATCTTAAAACTATACGGTCTTTTTCAATAGGTTGTTTAATAGTCAAATGAATTTTCGAATTCCTCTTTCCCAAAGAATAGAGGAAACTCCAGAAAGAGGTGCTTACCCGTATGCATCTACGATTTCCTGAAACGCAGTGGTAAATTTGTTTGTGCGGAAAAACGTTGGAGGCATCTCTTTGGTCCTCAGGACCTGGAAAATTGATCCAACTTGAGAGTTGGAGTCAACCGCAGCACGCTGCAACGCTTTTTGAATCTGCACATGCAAAATTTTATAAATCCCTGTCCCACCACCACCAGTACATATGCAATGATTTCAATTATATGCAACTATCTAGAGTTACTCACTTCTGGCGTTGCAAAGACAGGACTCCAGCCTTCACCCACAAGGCATTTCTTAGTCACATCAAGACTAAGCATGTTCAGAGTATGATAGATGGCTTTTTCCTTGCGAACCTGCATGGGTGAGGGTTAATGATGATTACTGATCTAACCAAACAAATATATGACATTGGGCAATAATGAGCACTCTACTAGTGAAAATAATATAAGACCTTGAGGTTCCATTGCTCAAACTTATCTCCAATGGTCTCCAGAAGAATCTTGCGGTGATCCAACCCAGCACTTATAGTAGTTTTAAGTTCTGCCAACCGACCCGTAACCTGAAACATTATGAGAAAACTAAACAAAGTTAATAATTTCTGAGAATATACGTATCAAAACATAGTGGACATCAGATAAATCCTCACACATCGAAAGATAATACATACCTCAGTCATCATTTGAGCTTGTTTGCTGAGGTCTTCGCTGAAAGGATAGCGATTGGCCCCAAAAGCTTCACATATCTTAAGAATTTTGCTTTTTGCTCTTTCCCCAGAATAGAAGACAACAAATACATTTTTCTCAGCCTGAAGCATTATTTTAGATAAAAAAAAAAGTCAATCTCAACTTGAGCAAACATAATAAGCTACGAGTAGAACATAAGTAGCTAACCTTCTCCCCGGAGTTGGGATCAACAACGGACTCCTCAATGACAGACTGTCGTATAAAGATGTTGCCTCTAGTCGCACGAAATAGGATCCTCTCGAACACCATAGACTTTTCACGAGGCACCAGCCCAGTGAGGAATCCAAGTTTTACTTGCTTTGTTGGATCAACAGACTTCTCCTGTTAAAAAAAAAGAAAGTTTGTAAGGCTATTTGCAGAAAACACAGCTTTAAGAAGTGAAACAGTAGCAGATTCCGTACTTCCTGCAACAAAGGAGCCTCGAGAGCGTCTTCACCCACTTGTTGTTGTGACTCAATCTCGCTCTGTTGAGCGGTAGCACTTCTATGGGCTGAAGCAAAAAATTCACCAGCCTGAAAAGAAAACACAACAGCCCCATGAGATGCATGAGATGTAAATATACATTTCGCACTATGGAAAGTCCTACACAGTCATTAAAACTATGCAGACCAAAGATTATCTATAGACTATAGTAGTATCTACTTTTCTGCTCAGGTAAAATATATTTACAGAAGCACAAAGCTGGCAAACTAGTCACAAACCAAATCAGGACTCTCTGTGTAATAAGGAGACGTTGCGTCTACAAACACTGAGTAAAATGAGAGCATATAACCTTCTCAAGAACGAGCTTGTACTCCATAAGTTCATTGTAAGAGCGCTGAAGCTTGTCATTATTAGCATTGATTTCGGAAAGTTCAGCTTCTAGCTCTCCAAGCTTGACCTGAAAAAGGGGAAAGAAGGAATCCAACTATAAGCATGAAACAAACAAAAATAAATGGCTGTCCAAAAAAAAAAACACAAAAGCAGTGTTCACCTCTACATCATCCAAATCAATATCAACATCATTGCCAAGGAACTCTTTGGGAGAAACTCCAGCCTTTGACATTTGGTCTTTGAAGAAACGCAACTTTCGAGCCATCTCTCCACATCTTTTGATCTTCATCCATAAATCAAGAAAATAGATCAACACCAACGTAAGAGATAGGGAACTTTCTTTCAACATTTGAAAAGAGATATGAAGTTTACCTGAGCAGCATAAGTCCGTTGAAATGGGCTCTTATCAGAATTAAGCTGCGATGATCAAAGATCGCAATTGAAGATCAAAGTTCAAGGAAACAGAATACAATCGAGAGAGAGAGAGAGAGAGAGTGCGTACGTCTTTGAACTGGACGAGGCCGAGATCGCCAAGGTAAGAGACTGTGAGATGAGCAGATTCCATCGGAACAATGACCTGAACGAGCTGCATCGGCTCTGACCGCATCAGATCCATCGGCGGACAGCAACCACCACCACCACCACCGCCAATCTCCGCCATGTCGAGATCAGATGAGCTTAACGACAATTCTCAAGAGGTGATTTTGATTTCGTTGTCTTCTCCTCCTCCTCTTGTGTAGTTACTGCCACGTACTATATTTTAAATGTGATCCTTCACCAGTTTGACCCACGTGATGTGACCCTTGGTGATTCACATGATTACGAAGCTTTCCAAATTACAGTTTTGTCCTGGGTCTCATCGTTACGGCCCATTTTTAACTTGGGCTTTATCTAGCTGGTATAGCCCATGTATTGTTTTAGCACACTATCATACATTCAACTTGATAGCCCTTTAGACTTTGTCGTGCGGTACCCATTAATTCGCTAAACATAGATGAAAGGGCTAATTTGCGATATATTTCTCTTTTATTTTGTAAAACAAAAAACCAGAAATATTTTTTTTTTGTTTAAAATGTAAAGATATTATTACCAAGTTTTTACGTTTTTGACAAAATTACAAAGGATAACAAGAAGTAGAGAAAACGAAATTAAAAACTAAACACAACTCTATCTAGCATCAACAGAGGCAGACACAACAAACCATGGCCGCTATCCAGAGGCTCGACCAAATCCACACCACGCGCTTGCCGCAAAAAGATAAACCAAGTTCAACCGAGAGCCGGAACCCGGTAATTTTGGCTTCCTCGATGATCCGCTTTTAAAGATAATGACCCATCTGAGAACAGCTTGTCGAGGGCTTCATAGCACCTGCCTACACGAACAGACAACAATAGTAGCGTCCAAGCACACCCGCCTCAACTAAATCGAGCATTTATTAGACCGGAGACGAGCAAAGAACACCTAGTACTAATGTACAGCGCCCCTAAACACCAAACGACCAAAGAACGGGTTGAAATTGTCACTGAACTCTGACCAAACAGTCTCCGCACCTGCACAAACTAGCTAATCACACTACCAAAACTGAACAAATGAGCAGCTTAGGCACTGGGATGAGTGATATAGCCAAGCATTGACTCCGAGACTAAGGACGGGTCCTCAGCCTCGCAATACTTGCCGCCACACGAGAAACGTACAACAGTAGCATGAGACAAGAGAAGCTAATCTCCGGACAAATGGAGAGGAGCAAACATGACAAACCAAGAGACAACTCTGAGAAACTAGACCGCCGTCGACCTCGGAAGTTGTGGAGAGAGACAAAGCAGGGATATTCGAAGTGATGTGGGCAGCGAACAGCCGCGAAGAAGCCATAGACGACAACCCTTTAAGAAGCTCACAAACCCACACGAGCCAGGCCACTGAGCCAAGTTACCAGCTCCTCCTGCATAACCTGACCCATGACTCGTCTCCGTGTTAGAGGAAACCACTGGAGCTCACCTGACGGCGGAGACTAGACTCTATTCACTCTACGACACCGCAAAGCAAAACAAAGACCACCGCCGCAGCCGAACGACTCCACCAAGGCCAGAGACCGGTGAGACTCTGTGGAGAAGCCAAACCTGTAACCACCGCAAGGAGCAACAAAACCGAAGGTAAATCTCAGATTTGAAAACGAGATCTACTCTTGAACCTTAAACACCGACTCCAACCACCCTTAACCACTACCACGACTTCGCTAGGGAACCAGAAGGAGCAAATCGACACTAGATTGACTCCCTTGCGCACGGAGGTCGCGCCGGATCGAAGAAGCTCAAACCAGGACCTTCGCCTAACAGCCACGGGAGAGTGAGAGAACTATGGAGAAGCAAAAGCAAAACGGAGATGAGGGAGAAAGGAAGCCTCCGACGCCGGCGGAAGCGCTCACGCGCTGGCCGTACGTCGGAGCAGGAGCAGCACGCGCACGGAAGGGAGAGAATTAGGTGGAAGAGTTTAATGAGAGAGAAAATTATTTTTCCATATATGTATATACATATTATCTCAAACCAGAAATATTTCAGATCGCTAGCTAGTACGGTAACAAACTAACTATAAAATCTAAAATTGTGATAAAAATGGATGAAACTGAATGTTTTTGTTTTGATTTTATTTGGCAGTTATTATTTTCAATACTAGATAACAAGATTATCCATAAAATTTTCAAAAATAAATTATTTTATAAATATTTATATGGATAGGATTGTTTAGCTAGACCTCCAATTTACATATTGTGTAGGAAATTCTGATGCGTTCATAAACAGTTTTGGAACGTTAACTATCTAATATCAATACTATTTTATCACAATTACTAGCAACGGTGAGATGGTTTTAGTTTGATAAAAAAAAAATTGTTAATTTTGATACAAAATAACGTTTTTTTATTAATGAGAAAATATTTTTAAAATATTTAGGATTATACTACCCATACACCAATTATAAGTACGCAATCATGTAAATTATTCATATTGTATCTATACTATAAATCATGATAAAAGAAACCCTAACGTGGAATAATTGGCTGTATGTCATGGTTTTCTAGAAAAAGCTTAATTTGACATTCGAGAAATGTAATCAGTACACTATTATTCCAAAAAGTAAACCAATTAACGAAAATGATACCAATACCATAATGATAAGGTGTGTTTATTTAGAGTTAGGCCAATATATATTCCGTTCGTGTATTGGTAATTGATTTAATAATCAGTCATGTGTTTGTTTTGCCAACCTTCGTCCTTTTTTTTTGTTTTGAACAACTCAACCTTCGTCCCTTTGCAAAGAAACTTTGAGCATTTCAATATGTTAAATCTGCAGAGTTTTTTTACAGTGCAGACTAACCTTCTACAAACCTTTTACTTATTCATACAAAATGTTCATGTGTTACACGTGTGATCAAATGAAACCAACTAATTGATGAACTACAAACCTACGTAGGTTCTTAGTTTGATTTTTAATGTTTGATTGGTATAGGCCGTTATTAAAAAAAAAAAAAATGTAGCCGTAAATACTTCAGATCAGTTTTAGAATATTTTATTACTGTGAATTTTTTTTAAAATAAATAAATGACAACATATAAATGTAGAAATTTGATTTCTAATAGAATCAATATATTTTAAAATATATATATTTGGACCCTATACTCCTATAGATTTATATTTTTTTAGTAAAACATGATTGGTAACTTAATGTAGCTGTGAAAAAAATAATGGTTGTGTAAAGCAATCACGATATTTAAAATCATACGAATGACATTTTATATTTGTTTTCCTTATAATATATTTCTCCATTTAAATTAAATATCTTTTTATTAAAAAAATCATAATGAAAGAAATATCGTTTTAAGATAAACTAGATATTGATCTGCACAACCGTGCGAGTAATTATTTTCATTTTTACACAAATAAATATTTTTTTCATAAGATTAATTGTATATAATTTTAATATATATCATATTACCAATTGTTTAATATAGCATTTGAAAAAATAAAAAAAATTATAATTCACATGAAATAATTGAATTTATTTTTTTTGGATTGTCAATGATAGCATATTTTCAATCATGTGATACAAAATTCTAAATTGAAAGTCTTATTAGTTAAAGATCAAATATTTAATTGAAAAGTATTATATTAAATTAATATCACAATAGTAATACAAAATTATACATTAGTTTAATTATAATTATAAAATTAATTAGATATTTTAAATGTTTGTTTTAGTTAAAATGAAACATGCATTATTTTTAAATAAACACGAAACTAAATATTTAAAAGTTTTTGAGTAAAAAATGAAATGTACACATATGTTATAAATAAACACGAAATTAATTAAATATTTTAAATATTTATTTTAATGAAAAAATAAATATATATTTATATTGTAAATAAAAATATATGAAACTTTTTATTCAGATACAATTTCAGAGAAAATATAGGAACATCTATTTTAATTGTTTGTTTTAGAATAATTTGATTAATTCAAATATTTCTCAAAAAAGTCATTTAAATAACTTTTTAAATGTGGTCAAAAAAAAAAATCACACATGAATTAAATCGTATCTTCTGTTTTAATAGTATAGATTTTAGTTTAAATTTTCAGAAAGGATATATCAAACATGAATACTTTGATCGAATTGGAAAACAGGTATCTAAATGCGATATTAATAGGTTTTTGTGTAGTATCGAATGAGACAAAATCATTTATACATATTTATATAAAGCTAATGTTAAAATTTTAGTTTCTTTTTCTTTTTCTAAGAACATGCATGCTTACATTCATATTGATGCCCATTATCTTTTTGGTTTTAGTACCCATAAAATCCTAATCAGTTATCAATCAATTTTATTTTACTCAACTTTTAAGGTAATAGCTTAGCTTTAACATACATAGGCACTCCATAGGGTGTGATTCCCATTAACCCCTTTTAATTTTTAACCTTAAATTTGATAGTACAATAATATAACACCTTTTCAGGGAGGGAATAATTCTAAGAACCAAATGCTAAAAGGAAATCGCACCATCAATGTAGGATATCGACACCTGTTTAGGGAAACTTATTAAGAAAAAAAGGGGCATGATAAAGAATGATTCACCAAAGTATGACATATATAATCAAAATATTAGAACCCTAAACAAGAACATCTAAGTAAAAGGCGCACACCTAACTTTGCTTATAGACAAACAGCCTAGTGCAAAATTGGGAGGCAAGGCTGAGTGTTCTAATTATAATTGAAAGAAATCCTCCCTCCTTTTTGCCTATGATAAGTTTTCTAATTGTAATTGTGTAATTAATACGATTATCATTTTTTCTATATATGCAATCTTGTATCAACACTATTGATATGATTAGTTAGAATATTTTCTTAGTTTTATTCGTATAACTTAAAAAGCAGAATAAATTTTTTTGTTTACTAGATCAATATTAACTACAATATGACTTTCATCTTCTGTATAGATATACTGCTTTGTTTTCATAAGTTTAGTTGCAAGTATAATAAAGAGAATGAAAGTTGTGCTTTCACTAAGAACTTTTTTCCTTCTTTTTGTTAAAAGCTTGTGTTCTCATGCATAAAAACATGTGGGCAAGCACCAATTTCATATGTGTCATCGGTTAGTTTATACATAATGTGGTCATGTGCGATACAATTAATTATGAATGAGTTGCTTTGTTATTATGGATAGTCTCGTTATTGTTGATAGTTACATTATAGACAGGTGGATCAGCTTGATGCATTCAATCGTTAAAAAACATTTATCTATGCAAAATTAAATTAGGAGTATAGGTTGCTATTGAGTAAAACTGAAAGTAGAAAACCTCTCAAGAAAAGTCTCTTTTAAACAAATAACACTTGCAGCAGCCACGGCGTCCGGTGGCGCGTCCGAGCGTGTACCGGCGCCGTTGGCTCCTTTCCTTGTCATTCCGTTCAAACCTTCGTGTGGTTGTTCCAATCTGTCAGGTATCTCCGACATGCGCGCGGATCTAGGTTAGGGTTTTGATTCGGGAAGAGATCGGCTTGCTGCGACTCTTCTTCCTCTGGATTCGCGGCGAGGAGGTAGGTCAGGCAGATCTTCGTTTCAGCGTCGTTTTTGGTCCCGGGATGTAGAGGCTCCCATAGCTCTTCAATCGCCGCTAAAGTTCCCGGGTTGTGGAGGCTTCGTCAGCTCTGCAGCGCCGGCTAAGCTTCTGGAACGTGGAGGCTCAGACAGTTCCATTGTTGCCGGCTTCTGACCCCTTAGTTCCTTTCTAGGGTTTAGTTTCTTTTATTTTTTGTGTTTGTCACTAGTCATGTGAAGTTGGCTCGGGCTTGTTGGTTAAGTTCTTGTCGGAGGTCGATGGAAGCTCTGATGGAAGGTCGATGTTTGAGCGAAGCCTCCTCCTTGGTCCCTGTATTGATCTATGGCGGATGAGATCTCGGTCACGATTGATTCTCTCCGAGATTAGGCGTACTTGGGAGGGTAGGCGGTCGCGGTGAAGAAGGTGTGGAGTCGATGAGCTTCGGTGTGGTTCGGTGAATCGGTGGTTGGTTCTCCGGTGGTAGTCGAGGCAGAGGTGATGCGGCAGATCGCGATGGAATGCGGCCGACATCAATTGCTCTCTTGGGTCTCACTACAAGAAATTCTGTAATTAGCCATGAAAAATGTTGTGGCTATCGCTTAATATTTGTGGCTATTTAACGCTTAGCCACAAATCGCTACAAAAAAATTTCGTTGACTACGGGCTTGTGGCAATCGAATAAGCGTTGTTATTTGTTGCTGTGCTTCTACAACTTAGCCACAAACGGTTTTTTGTGGACAATAGCCACAAATAGCGCTAACTCGGATTCGTTGCAATTTTTGCTACAAAAAGCCACATTTTAAACCGTAGAGAATATTCTACAAACAGCCACAAAACTAATCGTGGATGTAATACGCAAATAGCCACAATTTTTTTGTGGTTTTATTAGCCACAACTCGTGCCACTTAAAATCGTGGCTTTATTTCTACTGATAACAACAAAACGTTTTGTGGAAATTTAGACACAAAATAACCACAATTATTTGTATTTGTGGCTTGTATAACTACAACTTATTATGTGGAAATCTGTGGTTTTATTTTAAAAATTGCCACAAATTTATATGTGCTTTTCTGTGGCTTTATTATTTATTTTGATTTATTTTTTAAACTGTACTGATTAATAATTTGAAATCAAATTTAAAGCATTAAACAACATAATAATTAATTTAAACATTCAAATACCATTAAAATTATAAAAAGATTTTACAAAAGACATCTAATGATGTTCTTCAGAAGTTACAAAAGACATCTAGTGATGTTTTTACAAAAGACATCTAGTGATGTTAGAGCTTAACTTAGTATAAACACAAAAGACACCAAGATCAGAGTTAATGTACGGGAGAATATTAACTCTGATCTTGATGTTAGAACTCCCCTGTTACCTTTGAACCTATTCAGCGTGAGTTAAACCCTGTTACCTTGGCTTGATTGGGGAGTTCGAACAGATGCATCGCTCTCACGCTGAATAGGTTCAAAGGTAACAGGGTCCACTCCATTCATCTTCATCAGAACCTCAATGCCTCGCTTAATACCAATTACATCCTCCTTCAAGCCAGAAACATCATCCTTCAAGCAAGTTACAACACCCTCCATGGTGGTCAAGCGTCCATCAACTGCCAGATGTGTAAATAAAGATGCTGGTGCAGTCTCACTTGGTTCATCATCAATATCCTGAATTGAACCAAGCCCATAAACTCGCCCTTTGCCATTGGTTGCCACCTACAAGAAAAAAAAAATTGAAAAGACTCATGGATATAGACAAACAAAACAGTGTCAATCAATTCATTATGCAAAACTAAATTCATTCTGCTATTAAAATAGATTATGTAAGTTAGATTAGGAGATTCTTACTTCAATGTAAGCAGCGTTGAGCTGCTGGGTAGAGGGTGCTGATGGGGTTTCATCAGTCAGACAGGAACCTTGTGATCGCTCCAATGCAAGAGCCTCGGCAGCCTTCACAAAACCTTCTGCTCTTTTGTCAATGAAAGTGCCATCCTTGCGAGTATGGGTCATACGCACTACTTCAGTGACTGGAGGTGCTACTCCACCAGCCTTAACAGTCTGCAAATGGTGTTAAAAAATTTATGTAAGTTACAGAAGATAAAGCTGATGGAATATAAAAATTGACTAACCAAGTCATAAGCATAACGCTTGTGGTTTTTTGATCCTGAAGTATGACGGTGAGTGCCTAAACCATCTGGGTTTGAGGAAGCATTCTCAGAATTCGTTTTGCTCCTCTTTTGGTGTGGCTCCTCCTGCCAAGTCTCTAGCATCAAGTTCCAATCTGCTAGGCCAATAAAATCTGGCTTCTTTTTTTCTTCTGATCTCCTCCTAAGCAAGGTCTCTGATTGAGCTTTTCAGAATTTGTTCCCACTGAAAACGAACTTGACTGTGATGCTTAGGATCCCAATAGTATTGTTGCTACAACAAAAACAGAGTTAATTAGAATAAGGTGAGAGCTTATACAACTATATCAACCAATAAACAAAGTAAATCTAGAGAAGCTACCAGAAAACTAGTCCACCAAGCGACCTTCTTCTCATCTGGCACCATTCTGTAGGTCCACCATGGTCCCCAAAAGTTTGACTGATATGTTGACACTACATCTTTCCGGATGCAATCGTCTATCCCAAACCTATGAAAAAAAAGCACCAAAACATTTTGTTAGATGAGACAAAGACCAATGTAAACTCAAAGCATTACAATAGCCCTTAGACCTAGTACAAGACCACTGTCTGAACCATAGCTCAAATACAAAACTTAACAAATAAATTAAACACTCAAACACATAATTAAAAATACAGTCGTTTTAAACAGACGTTATCAAGTCAACAAATCATCTTTATCCTTTAGTTCCTGTCTGAACTAATAACTCAAAAGACAGAACTTTAAAAATAACTCAAACACTAAAACGACAAACAAATAACTGAAACACTTAACTCACCATAAAGTTCCATTGGGCCTTTGTGGATGGAGAAGAGGCATGTTACGTCTCTCTGGTGCACTCATCACAGCAGCTAAGCTTGGAAGTGGATGTCGAGACGCAGACGAAGCCGGCCTGGTCGCTCCAGGAGGAAGAGAAGCGGACGTAGCAGGCATGTTCAACCAGGAGGAAGACAAGTTTGACGGCTCCTCTTAGCTGGCCCTGAAGAAGAACCACGTAGAATATTCATCTGCAAAAGAACAAAAAAAACATTACAAATACTTGAACATTACAAATATGGGTTGTACATTGACCCCAACCCTAAAACGAAACAGAACATGAAAATTAAAAACCCAGAAGATTGACCCCTCAGATTTCAATATACGAATCTAAAAGTGAAACAAATAAGAGATTTCTGACCTTAAACAGAGGAACGTAAGGAAGAGAGAAAGGATACTGAGGGTTAGCTTTTTTTTTTTTTTTTAAATTGACTGTGAGAAAGGATAGAGATTGACTGTGAGAAGAGGACAAGATAGATACGTAATATTTGTAGGCGGAGCAAACAAGTAGATTAGCTTCCTTTTTTTCAATTAATAAATCAAGTGGCTGATATTGGTTTAGCCGGGAAAATAACCCGGGAAGTGAAAAATTTCGTGATTACTTTCTAATTTTTAAATTGTTACCAATCTACTTGTCGCTATTTGTTTCTACGGGAGTTATATACCCGGGAAATTACTCCCGCCACTTAAGAATTTTGTGGTTAGTATTTTACAATAATACTATTAATAATTAAATAGGAATTTTGATAAAGTTTAGAATTCAAAGATAAATTAAAAACAATATTAAAACAAAGGAATTAAGTTAAATACATGACAAATTATTATTTGTTTTTTTATTTGTTTTAGAACACATACATTATTTTCTTAACCATTTATTCATACAATATTAAATACATTACAAATTATTATTTATCTTCTTATTTGTTTTATAACACATACATTATTTTTTTAACCATTTATTCATACAATATTATTAGTCCGAATGCGAATCTGAATAAGAATATTTGTCATACTGATCGATAAAATCATTTTCAGATAAATATTCATCTTCTGGATTAATCATTGGCATCGGTTCGTAATTTGAATCATCTTGGACTGCATGTGCTTTGACTCGCACAATATTAGTGGATGATATCACATGATCAACAATATTGTTTTGTATTGCATTTTGAGAAACTTCTTTAGTTTCAAAAAATCCTCTCGGCATAACTTTTATTGTTGTCCACCATTCTTCTCTTCTTGATCGTAGACGAGTATAAGGAACATATCATACTTGATCACATTGTTCTGGTAATATAAAAGGATCGTACTTGTCATAATGCATTTGTGGGCAAACATCAACATTGCCAGATGGATGTCTTCGTATTCTTTGATTGATGTTGAACCAATGACATTTAAAAATCATGGCTTTTAACCCAACGACACCATGATACTCTATCATGAATATTTCTTCGATAAGTCCAAAATACTCGGTCTCAGTAGTTCCAGGAACACAAACACCAAAATTCATTGTCTTTTTATTTTGTCCATGGCTTTGTGTGTGGTAATGATATCCTCTCGAATAATACATACGCCATGACGTGATTTGGTGCTTTGGACCTTGTACAAATTCCAACATCCACAATGGAAATTCAAATGATTTGCTAGCATTGTTAATCTGCATATATTTCTTATTTAATAGCTGAGATAAAAACATGTCTATAATATGTTATAACATGTATATAACTTTCGCACTTACGTAATCTTTACACCACATTGCAAATTTTTCATCTTTTGCTCTTGTCATATCGTTAGAAGTTATGTTTGGGTGGTTATCCATCATATAATCTTCAAACATGCTGCATATATATTATTGGTTTTCTAGATATCCATTATATATTCATAACCATCCACGTCATTATTAATTATAAATAACATAACATACCTCTCATATGGTTCAAATACTTCACAGTTGAGCAATAAAAATGTCTGAAGAATATTATAATCTTCATCATTTAACCATGCACTACTTGATTTTCCACTGATTTTTCCTTCTTGCTGGAACATTATTGGAACATCAAGATATTTGTAAGTGAATCTGATTTCGTTGACATCTTTTTCAGGGACTTGAACTGTTGAAGGTGCAATATAATTATTTGTCACGTAAGAAATTTCTTCATTCACACACTGAGCCATTATTGATCCTCCGATCCTGACTTTGTTTTTAACCTTTTTTCAGATGATACATGTATCGTTCAAACGGATACATCCACCTATATTGGACCGGACCACCTAGTAAAGCTTCATCTGGGAGATGGACAGGTAGATGTTCCATCACATCAAAGAATGCCGGTGGAAATATTTTTTCAAGATTGCAAAGCATAATTGCAATATTTTCTTTCAGTCTAGCAACATCTTCAATCTTCAAGATTTTGGCAGATACATCTCGAAAGAAGAGTGCGATATCTACACAAATCGAACAAATAAGAATATTAATTAAAAATATTCAGCAAGAGTATTATATCTTTTTGGCAAAAAAATAATTATTATTTCAAATATTGAATACCTGAAATTGCCGTATGAACAGGTTTTGAAATTGCCGTATGAACAGGCTTCACCATCATTGTATTGCCAATTTTCTCCGTGATGCGTCCACAAGTAATAATTTTCTGTAAATCCTTTCAACATAAGATGTTTCGTCACTGTATCAACATCGCGATATTTTTGATTCTTGCATTTTTTACAAGGACAAAACAACTTCCCACACTCAAGAGAAAATGCTTGATTACAAGCAAAAGAAATAAAAGTGTTTACACCCTCAATAAATTTCCCGCACAAACTATGATCAGAACGTTTTAATCTTTTATACATCCATTCTCTTGATTGAAAGAAATCTCCCATTTTTTAGAAAGTTTGTTTCTTGTGTTATGAAACGATGTCGAGCTTGTTTACAATTTATAATCATCTTAGGCTTCAAATACAAATATTCCTTGCCCCATCAATTATTTATGGCTAAAGAGAATATATTCTTTGCTCCATCTAATGTATATATATATACAAGGTGATTCTCCCGTGATCATGCACGGATATAAATATTTATAAAGATAATATATTATAATTAATTGATATTTACTTTTGGCTTTAACTAAATTTATAATTTATTTGTATAATTTGTTTTGATAATATTATATTATTTTAACTAGACATATGATTTTGGATATGTTTTATTTAGTCGGTTTGGTTGTTTATGGGTAAACAATCGATTTGTTTATCACCTAGGTATGTTGGATTGCATCTATTTCTCCGAACTAGACTATAATATTTTATTCTAAATATAGTAAATTTTGATTAAATTCTTATTTGCATTTAGATTGGTTGTTTTTCCAGATATGTAAATATATTTTAGTAAGATGATGTATAACGTAATATATATTTTTCTTAAAATTAAGTAAAAAATAAATGAAGTTTTTATTGAAAATAACATAAATGAATATAATGATAATATTCTGAAGACTCATACATATATATATATTTAATTATATTGTAACAATTAGTTAATATTTTATTTTTATTTATTAATATATTTTGAGTCATCCTACAATAAATATGTATAAAAATAAATATATTATTATTATAAATTATATATTTTAATTGTGGTTAGATCTTTGATTTAGGATATAAATTGGATTAGTCGAGTTAAATAAATTCTGTCAAATTCAAACTCAAGTAAAATTATTTTTTATTCTAATTAATTCAAATCAAATTAGTTTTATTTCTCGGTTATAAGTATATTTTTGTTCGGTAAAAATATGTTTTAAACGGAATATTACTATTTTGGGAACTTTCCTTTTTAATGAAATCATATTTTATATACATATATTTTCGTTTTTAAATTCGTTTTTAAACTTTGTCATTTTTTTCTTTTTATAAGAAAACTAAACAAAAAAATTAATAATAATATATTAATTCAATATTTTAATTCATTAAGGGTATCTCTGTAAATAACCGTTGTAAAGATTAACGTGAACATGACACGTGGAAAACTGACTTCTCAAATAATATTATAGAGATATATTCTTTTCCCCATCAAATATACATATTCTTTACGTAGTTATATTTGAGGCTAAAGAAAATATATTCTTTGCTCCATCAAATATAGATATTCTTTAGATAGCTATATTTGTGGTTAAAGAGTATATTCTTTGCCCCATCAACTATTTGTCTGAACCAATAAATATGCATCTTACAACCTTATGAGAGATTGATTATATGACTTATATTTAATGTACAACATGTGACTTGTTAATATATGATTCTTCTTTTTTTGTCAATAATATATGATTCTTCATTACTCATTTTTTGTGTTTACTCTTTAATAGTGTTGCGATGAATCATTTATTTTTTGGTCCCAAAATCTAGTTAATATCTTTTGTAGTTATGATGCTAGTCTATGGCTACTTCCTAAATATTTAAAATAATTATTTTCCTAGCTTTTTTATAATTGATGCAACTAGTCTTTCACACATTTATCTGGAACCAAAGAACCAAATTAAACTAAATCGGAAAATAAGTTCGGTTCGAGTTTGAATCCCAACAGTTATATTAGTGGACCATATATATCTATTGAACCAAAAAAAAAAAACTGAATTCGAACCAAACCGAGAGCCAAATAAGTACCCAAATTTCTATAATATAATATATCTATATATATATACTAATTATATTTATTTCAAAAATAAAAATAACTTAAAATTATTTATAAGTTAAATAACCAAAAAGTTAAATGACTAATATAATTTTGATCCAAAATAATTAAAATTATCTGAATTATTCGAGTTTTTATCTGCAACCCCAAAATATCTGATATTAATCTCAAAAAATTGTTTTTTTTTACTTTTAACCCAAATTAACAAAAAAATCAAAACCGGATAGAATCTTAAATTACTTTGGAAATAAGACGGATTTCAACTTGGTTACCCAAACCAAACAAAAAAAACGAAATAAACAAAACAAAACCAAACTCAATATTTTAATAGATCCTAAACCTTTAGAACCGAAGAACCAAACCATGAAGCAAACCGAGAATTGAAATGCCTAGTGATATGTGAAATTGTTTTACTTTGTATCTTCATTTTTTTTAAAAGAAAATTCTTATCTTTTTTTTGGTAATATAAAGATATGTTCTCCCTGCAACCTAAAAAAAAGTAAAAAATGTATAACATATTTAATGTATCGTACAAATCCTAGTACAAGCGTAGATAGTTAATGTAATTAATTATGGAACCAGATTTGAACATGCTGATATGTTTTCTTAACATTATAATCTTTTAAATATTATAACCACAACCACATTTGTGACCACATGCCATTTTAAAAATTATATTTCTACGGATAGCTACAATTTAAGTATGTGGTTAAAATGTTAACGAAAAATTCTGTGGATATTTACGGATAATATATGTCCACAATTTATTCTGAAGCGTATTGTGGCTTTTTATCCTCGAGATAGCCACAAAGTACATTTTGTAGCTATATAACAACAATTATCCGCGAGTAAAGTTGTGGATACGGAAGCCATGAATCTTGTGGGGGATTTTTGTGGAAATGTATATCCACAATTTATTTTTGTAGTTAATTGTGGCTGTGTTTCTTCGAATAGCCACAAAAGTTATTTTGCTGCAATGGAGCGAAAAAAAAACAACAAATGGCCACAAATTTTAGATTTTGTAAGTAGTGGCTAATTTTGCGGAGATTTTGTAGCTGTTTTATACTGTCCACAAAAGTTTTGTGGCTAAGTTGTGGCTAAAAGCAAGTTTTCTTGTAGTGTCTAGGGCCTTTCTTGGGCTTGCGGTTTTTTTAGTGGTTTTTAGTGGGCCGTAATAGTTGTGGACCTTGTAATCGTGATGGGCCTTGGGCCTTTACTAAATAAACTTTGACGGAAAAAGAAAAAAAAAGGTTGCTATTGAGTAAATTAGGTAAGTTAGTAGGTAGAAAGCAAAAGTTAAACCCCTCAACAACCACCTGTTAACTTACTTATTTGTCTATATTAAATGTACACAAACCTATAGTTAAGACTTTGGAAGATGTACCATATTTATCATTATCGGTAATCGCCGTATATACTCAACATAAACTAATAATAAAAGTTAATTGTATTGATATGTTTCAACTGCAACAAATAACCTATATATATTGTAGTTTCAATTTAGTCATTTTAAACTCAGCGAATTCATTAGTTTTAGGATTTCAGATCCTTATAATTTTCATATCCCTCGTATATTAATTGAGAAACATTACAATCTTTAAATGTAACTACGTGTCATCACCATAATAAAATTCAGAATCCTTAGATAATATGTTGGTCCAATTAAGTAAATAATATACTTTTCATTAATCTAATCATAAAATTAGTTAAAATCATTACTATTTTGTTTTCTTTCCTTTAATAAAAGTTATGGAATTATCAAATATGACTACTATAAATATGACAATTAATGTTTCTAATAATAAAGATTTGATAACAATTTATATCTCATCCATCGTTTTTGTTTAAATTTATATTATTAAAATCAATTAAACAATCAAATTAGCTATAAAATTAAAATATAGATTTTTTCGTATATGTTATATTTTGAATTTTAAAAAATGACAGAATTACTAAAACTGTTAAAATTATTATATTAAAAACTAATGATCAATGGTTTAACATCCCCTCTATATTAATAGAGAAACATTTAAAAAGTTTAGAACATGTAGTTTATATTAATTTAAAAAGTGTCATGCTAAGTTGTCACGTAATTGGAATGTTAATTGGTTTACGTGGCAGCTTGAAAATCAATTGAGAATTTTATTAATCCAAAATTAAATTGCTAAAGAATGTTATATTATACAGTACGTCCATTGTAGACCATTCATTTATCAAATTAAAATTTATTATATATTATTTTCTTAAATTACCTACGTAATTACCTAATATGATTATGATTAATTCCTTATTATTAAAATAAATTACATAATTACATTAATCATGTATTAAAAATTTAGATTTTTTGTATATGTTGTATTTTGAATTTTTCAAAATGAGTATAAATTACTAAAACTGTTAAAAGTCTCACATAAACTTTTGTGATCAATGTTTAAATTTTTTTTCTATAATAAGATACAATGATAATAAAATTATATAAATAAATAATTTTATTTTAATAAGTGTTTATGTTAATATAATAAAAGTATATACTTCATATCGTTTAAATTTACTTATATATCATATATGATAGAAAAAAAAAATTGAATTATACAGAGGTATCCTGGCTCCACTGAAGTGATCCAAACTAGTCACGTGTTGCCACGTGTTGCCATATATATATCATAATCCTAAAATGATTGCGAATAAACAAGAACGGTCATTTGATTTATATGTGCAAGCCAATTTATTACATAATAGTAACTGATTTCTTAGTTATTTAATATATAGTTATTATTTTGTTATTTCATTATATGCAGAAAAATATAAAATAAGTAATAAATATAAAAAATTTATTCTTCACAAGGTACATATCTTAACCTAAGTATGTATCTGTTTAATAATTTTGAATCTTAAACATTTTCTAAATCTCATGCCAAAATAAAAGAAAGAAATGAGAATAAACTCAAAAATCAATATTTATATCGATCAATAACCAAAATGACACAGAAAGAAGAAAAATATCAAAGATATATATGATTGTCACGTAAACGTAAACTTCTCATAACCATAATTAACTTTTAAATTGCTAAATCAAGATATAAAACCGAACTGACATAGTTTCATTGTAACCAAATAGTGGACATGAGATTCTTCGGTCTAAACGTTAGATTTTTATGCGATAAATAGATTTTTAACCTAAAATATTTTTTAAAAAATGTTCAGTTCATTAGTAAACAAATTATGTAATTAAAAAAAAGTTTTTGAAAATTGTTTAAGGGTCTAAAATATTAATTCGATCAATAATATAAATTTTATTTTCCATACGATATTTCTTAAATAATTTTCATATAAATTTACCATGCGCAAGGCGCAGTTATTATCCTAGTATATATTTTATTCATATAACCTAGTACAGTTTCCACTAATAATTTGTTTCCCTTTCCCATAGACGTAGATAGCTAATTGGCAAATCATGTTAAATGTTTTGTCATTTTCCTTCGTTATTTATAACTTTCACTTATCTTTCTATATCTATTACAACAAGTTATATCTTTAACTTTTTGGTAACTAGATCCTAGATTTTTTTTAATTAGATAGTTAGATTCATACGTTCTAGCTAGCTAGGAGATACAAAAAAATAGCGATAGACATTATTATGCTACATATATACGAACCATGATGAGCCCTAGCTTGGAGTAACAGCATTATAACCATTTCATAAGATGACAAAGATTACAAGAACTTAATTTGTACTTCCTCCGTTTCGAATTAGATTTCGTTTTAGAGCAAAATTTCCGTTTCAAAATTAGTGTCGTTTTATGATTTCAATGCAAAATTTATTGACTTTTTATTATAATATATTTTTCTATTGGTTGAAATCTGATTAGGTGTATTGGTAATGATGTTTTTATCTAGTAAATAGATAAATTTAAATGTTTCATTAATCTGTGTGTCCAAGTCAAGAACGGCAAGTAAAATGAAACGGATGGAGTATCAATCTAAAAATTAGTCAATTTACAGTGATTTTACGAAATTGTTCTTAATGAAGACTTTTGGTGTGGGTGCCGGACATGAAATCGGTAAAATGACTAGTTATCATCAAGGGACGTGAAGATGACGGGAGAAGTAAAGCTTGATCATGATGAGCAGGGTGGTGATCTAAGTCCACTTTTTCGAGGCCTTGATCGTGAAGAATGCCTCTGAAAACGTGTCCTCCAATGTTCACCGTCGTCTGATAAGCGTATTGTTCTTTTCCGTCATCGATTGAATGCACTTTTACGCAACGGAAATCCGCTACAGAACTCAACTCCGCAGGAAAATGTCCCGTACTAGTGCCGATTCTTACACCTAATGACCCAAAAGAATGTTTCGTATAGTTTATATAAGTTTTAAGGAAATGATTAACAAACACGATATTACGTTTCTCGATCCTGTCAAAGACTATCATAAGAGACTATTGAGGTAGTTTGTATTTACTGATACACTAATCACAAATTAGTCCACTTTGGCCATATAAAGATACAAAATCAAGAATCACAAGCAAAAGACTTGTTATCATTTCAAATATATAAAAGCAAATCCATCACCGCTAAGCAGCATCACATTTATATAGATATAGAACTAATATATATGTGGTGTACTAAAAAAAATCTTAATTGACCAAATATATATATATATGTATATATATATATATATATATATATATTTCACTTATCAATCTGTTTTTATATTCACAAGATTTGATTATCCAAAATTTCAGTCTATAATTATGTGCAACACGATCAGGTCCAAAAGGAAAACAAATATAGCTGGAAGAACTCAGATCATGAGAATCTCCAAAACCCGTATGTTATATGGTGAGAGATCTCATTAAATGCATGCACTAATTACACAGAACCAATGAGAAAAAAAAAGAACCTGATGATGAAGGGGAAGAAGTTGGGTGCTGTTCTCTGAGACGTTTAGGGTTTGTAATAGAGAGCGGTTGCTGCTGTGGTTGTGCTTGCGTTTGCGATTGGTGTTTGTGGGATCTTCTATAGGCAGGAACCCAAGTGCTCTTGATGTGAGTTTGGCAATGAAAGGCTTTCGCTTTGCAGCAAGTTCTGCATCTCATATACACACACTCTTTCTTAGCTTGATTCCCACAGTCTTCACACCTTCTCCCCGTTACCATCATCATCATAGATTACATCTGCCTTCTCATCATACTCATATATATGTACAGATGATTATTAGAAGATGCCGGCCATTTTTGCTCTCTTTGTTTGCTTCCTCTTTATATACAAAAAGAGAGATCAATTCTTTTAGTTTTCTTTTATTTTTTTTAATGAAAAAGTGGAAAGTGTGTCCATTCGGATTTATTAGTTGGGTTCGACTGGTAACTAATTTTTTTAGCGCTTGCATACAGTTCTTTTTGTGTGTGGTTAGAAACCGAACAATTTAAAGATGATAAATATAGCAATGACAAATAATAATGATATAATAGGAGATACATGTTTGTTATAGCTTTGTTCCGTAATATTTTAACACTATGTTTTCTTTTTTAAACTAATTAATATTTATTTATTTTCATTTGAAAATTCTTACATATAAAGTTTTTGAAAAAAAATCTCTAGACTATATTCATTATTAATAAATAAATCTTAAAATCACTCAGTATTATCTTTTTAGTTATATAAAACTAAAATTTTTACTTGGTTGATATTTAGTTACATGTTTTCTTTCTTTAATTTTTATTTTTTATTAAAAAGATATTTCCAGATAACAACACAGTATATATATAATTTATCTTTTTATTTTAAATTATATTTTACATTTTGGATAATTCTTATTATTATTAATTTCACTTATTTTAAAATAATTTACTTTCGTTTTTATTTTGTGACTAATTTATTCACTAAGGATATAATCGATATTAACCACTCTAATTTTTAACGTAATAGCTCAAATGCGAAAAATCACTTCTCAAAAAGTAGTATAGATTTTTTATAGTAATTTTAGTTAAAATTTATAAGTTCTATATGCATATATTTTCTACAGAATTCAAATTTCTAAGAGAATAATACCAATTTAAAAAAAAAAATCAGAAAACAAATAATAAAATAGTCGAACCATTCTCAATTGTAATCTTTCTCTTTAAACAAAAAAAAAAGAAAATAGATATTAATTAAGGTTCGGACCCTATTATCTCAAACACAATGTTTGTCTTTGAACACTAGAAAACAAAATATTTTAGTTAATTATTAATATATCCAACATCATATCCAAATTATTTTTTTTAAGAAATGATATAAAAAAATTTATTGATTTTGTAGTAAATATATTTTTTTTAAAAAAAGAGAAAATGATCTCCGTGTTCATTAAAAAAATCTTAGATTGATTCAGGGTATTTTTGAAACTGCAATAGGAGAAGCAGAAGAGTGTGACCATTAGGGAAATTTTAACCAACATACTAAATTTGGTATTGAAATAATATCAAATTTAGTATTTGGTATTTTACTTTATTTACAACTTTACTTTTAATATTAAATTTTACACTAAATAGTATTTTATATTATTATATTTTAAATTTTAATTATTTGTAATGAAGTAACTATTATTTAATATAAGATAGAAATTAGTAAATTAAAAAGAAAATCATTGTATAAATTATATAATGTTTTAATTATTTTATCACATTTAGTTACAAATTTTAACTATTTAATATATAGCGTTTTTAGTTATAAATTCTATGATCGTTACAAGACCTGACATGTCTTATCCAGGTGAAATCATCAGCAATTCAGCATATTTATGGGAATCCAATCAAGAAACATTGGTTGGGAGTTAAATGGGTTATGAGATATATTAGAGGTACACTGGAAACAAAGCTTTGCTACAAGAGGTCTTAATTTGTTCCCAGAGGCTGCTGTGATTCTAATTATATATGTTGTAGATGTAGATAGGATCGAGGAGATCAATCAGTGGTGTGGTATTTACTCTCCGAGAAAATACTGTCAGTTGGAGGTCATCTCTTCAAAGGGTTGTAGTTTTATCAACCACAAAAGCTGAATATATGGTCTTGGATGATAGAGTCAAGGAAGCTTTGTGGCTCAACGGTCTGTTAAGAGACTTTGGGTACAAATAGAAGAGTGTGTTGAGGTGTTTTGTGATTCACAAAGCGACATATCCCTGTCAAAGAACAATGTCCATAATGAAAAGACAAATCATTGATGTGAAGTTTCACAAGATTTGACAAGTCATTGGAGATGGACTCGTGGAAGTGTTGAAGATATCTATGCTGAGTAAACCAGCAGATATCTTCACCAAAATCTTGTCAGTCTGTAAGTTTCAAACTGCGTTGAACTTGTTGAGGGTCAAGTCTGAGAAGTAACACTTAGAAACCAGGACTGGAATCCAAAAGACCACATCACAAGTGTATGTCTCTATCTTTCAGGTATGATGATACATATATGTCTGTTCTGATCTTTCTTTACTAGGTGGAGAATTGTTAAGCTTTGGTAAATAATTAAGATCATGAAAGAAAGAAGGTTTAGACGTGGAGAAAAAAGAACAATGTATCAAAGATAAAAATCATGTGGTACTCTATTTGCAGGATCACAAGACTATTCATTTGCCGCAGCCCATATATAAGACAAAAGCAAACTGCGTTTTCGCAGCTAATGGACAGAGATATATATCGACGAGTTCATTAAATGAAGCAGTACAAGGGGGATCGTTTGAGGTGGTCTTGGTCACGGTTTCTCTTGTTATATATATGATAGATTGTGTAGAGAAATAGACAAGAAGATAAGAACATTTTGCATAACATAAACTTGAATTTTGTTCCTTGGAAAGGGGTAGAGATTTAGACCAAGAGAAAGGGTTTTGGGGTTTTGTATGTACTCTCTTGTAACTTCTGAACTAGTGAATTCTGAGAGATACATCCCGACCAGATGTAGCGACCTTGATTTTTACCGTTCTGTATATACTATGCTTATGTGTTGAAGTTGCATTCACAGAGGATAACCAAAAGCCACGTAAATCGCCAACGGTCCCCTTTAATCACATTGAGATCACTCTATGTTATGATTTGTTTTATTTGTAAAAATGCGAAAGCGTGTCTATATGCTAATCCTTTTTTATTAAAAAATGGCGAGTGGGGATCTTTGGGTATGGTTTTTTCTTTATCATTATGAATTGTAAATGGTCGATGCTTTGTACTATTGTTGGCCGTCATTTTATTCATATTCTTCGTGAATTGCATAGTACGTCTAAGATTTCTAATTTGGAATTTGTGTAATCGATTTCAAACATATTATAAGCAGAATCATGTTCTCAATCCATGCATATATAATAAACTCGGTGATTATCAGACTATGTATCAGCATGTGAGAATATTCACTTTCTTTTACGTATAAATCGACAAAAAGAAAAAAACAAATGAATCGAATCAAACTCATGTTTATTGCCTTAAATCACCTGGCACATTCCCAACCGTTCCACACGTAATATTCTTTTAGTCATTCAGAAGAAATGTGCAGTAAATCAAATCAAATGGGGAAAACCTTAAACCGAGAGTTTAAACCTCATTGCTTACCGGTATACAAGAAGGTAAACCAACCTAGAACGAAGAGCTGGCCCGGTTTTGTGCATGTGTTGAATGCACATTTGCACATGACCCATTACAAATTTTTGATTTTTTTCTTTAAGTTAGTGCTTAATTGTGTAAAAATTATTTTGTTTTGGGAAGTAGGCCCCAAGTTTTCTTGAACTGAGGATCCACTATATTGTTGAGACGGGCCTGACTAAGAATATAGACCATAAATCACAGAAAATAAAACCAAGAATTTTTTTTTTTTTCTTTAAGAATATGCAGTCACGGTGGTGACCTAGTAACATATATCAGAGGAGGAAAAGCCAGCAAGCGCAGCTTCATAGTGGCGACCAGTAGCATTACCAGAGAAGCGTGGATGCCGGAGCAAGAAAAACACGGCGATGCCAAGAATCAAGAAGAGAGACGGTTCTCCTTGCCTCTCGATTTTCTATGGAAGCATTAATCTTTTTCTGTTTCAAGTGCTTGGGGGTCGTTAGTCTGTTTTACGAAGAAAAAATAATAAAAAACAATACAATTTTTATAAATTAGTAATATTTAAAATATTTTGTTTTATTTTTTTATCAACGATTTCAAGCAATTTTTTAAAAATATTGTTACTCTATGGTTGGTCACTACTTGCACATCGATCCAACTTTGATTTTAGTGATGCATTGATCAAATAGATGCATGTACAATGTAGAGTAGATAACTCTAATTTTATTTGCTTTTTTACAATAAGAGTAAGTAGAATGAATAGGTGTGAGCGACGAACCTCCCTTCTCTCTCTCTCTAGGCTTTCTTCTCCGGTTGATTCGTGGTGGTTCCGACGGTGGTGCGTCTTCAGCGTTGCCGTCGGAGCAGTACGTCTTGTCTTTGTGTTTAGCTGTTCTATTTCTTTTCTGTTCAAACCTACACTTCTTTTACTTTCTCTGGCTTAGATTGCTTTTGTTAACCACTATTAAAGTTATTTGATGACATATCTGTGATTCATTTTCGGATTTGTTATCAACGGTTTTGTAGATCTGGGTTTCTTGTTGTTACAGATTTGTCAAGTTGTCAGATCTGTGCTTTTCTGTCTCAGATCCGGCCGGAGTGATGAGTCCACTACGGTAGTGAGGTTGCTGGCTTTTCTTCTCTGTTCATGCTTCGGTGTCTCAGCAGAGAGAGTTCTTCAGTTCTGTCCCAGTCGTCCTTCCGCCTTTGTGACTTCCTCTGGCCGAGGGGTTATGTGTGGTTAAGCTCTCTTAGGTTCTCGAACTTGTGTTTGATGGTCTTTGATTCAGCAACAGTGTAGTAGTGGCGTGGGGGTGTATGGTGAGCAGTTGCAGGTTTTGGTCCTTGAGTTGTAGGTGGTTTCAGAGTTTATTGGAGGCCTTCTCCCGCCTTTCTTTTCAGTGTTTATCTGAGTCTTCCTTAGGTCTCTGGTTTCCTCGTGGCTTCGTTTGAAGCAATAGAAAGAGGTTGAGGCATGGAGGTTTCTAGATTAAGGTGCGGTTGAGTATGGTGCTCTGGCGGGTGTTGTTACATCCTGGTTTTATGTCTTCACTTCGTTGAAGTGGTGTGGGTGTTATCATTATGAACAGGTGGTTCAAATGAAGTTCTGCTCTCCATAAAGAAGTACTCTACGTTGCTTGCTCTCTCTTGTTCAGTTCGTTGCTAAGAGTTCCGGGTAGTTTTAGTTCATTAAAGCTCTGTTCTTTTATCATGGATAGCTGGGTTTGTGTTTTGTAAAAAGAGTGTAGGTGGTTCGTTTAATCTCTAGATGTTGGTATGTCACCCATGTATGTTTGGGTTCTTGTTTTCCTCTTGTGGGCTTAGCTTCCGAGGATTTCTTTGTGCTCCGCCGGCTTTAGTATCTCAATTTTGTATCTTTTTCAAGTTATCAATGAAAATCAGATGGAAAAAAAAAAGAAGAATGAATAGCATTTCTCCTTTAGAGTTTTGAACTTTGTGTTTATAGTTGTAATTTGTAAATCATATATGTTCTTTAGAACACTATTGCACAAACTAGCCCTGGACATTCGGGTCTTCGGGTTTGGGTCGGGTCGTCTCGGGTCCGGGTCTTTCAGGTCTTGTATTTTAGGACCCAATCGGATAATTTGAATTTATCGGTTCGGGGTCGGTTCGGGTCTTGTCGGGGTCGGGTCGGTCCGGGTCAGGTTTTCAGAGAACCGTAAAAAACCCGATAATTTCTGTTCCCTTCGGGGTCGGGTCGGTTTCGGGTAAAATTCATCGGTTTCGGGTAAAATTCGAAAATTTCGGGTCGGGTCCTACGGATAACCCGAAAATTACACCACTTCCATGACATTACCTACTTTAAAACCTATACTATACCACAACTGAACTTGACAAATGAGCATGTTTAACACAGATCAGAACCGTACATATCAATAAACGTTTAAAACATCAAATTCAAACTTCCATGTTCCACAATCCAACACGACAAAGTCAAATAAAAACATCACAAACTGAAACATAAAGGTTCTGAAAACACAAAAACAACACCAAGGCAAATGTCCAAAGCGAAACAAAGGGAAAAACAAACAAGACTGAGACATGGAGAATCATTATCCAGTACACGAGAAGCGAGTAATCAGTTTCCATCTCTTAAGTCTCTACTGATCTACTCTCTACTCTCTACCACCAGAAACTAAGAAGTAAGAACATTAAGAACGACAAGTACAAAGAATGACAAGTAACATTCAGATTAAAAAGTACAAACTACAAAGAATGACAAGTAACAACTAACAAGCTTACGGCTTACCATTGCTGCCATTTCTTCACTCATGAGTCATGCCTAAAACCAGGTTCAAATTCTAATAAAATGAAAAAAACTAAAGGTTAGTAAATTACAAGTAACAAGCTAGTAACAAGCAGTCAAGCATACATAAAACTTGGAAAAAATAATAACAGAGATTCGAAATTACCTCTCATAAGATCATCTTCTGCCTCCACCTCCTTAAGTAGCTGTTCTTGTCTTATAATTCCTCTGCCACTGACTTTAATTTCACATTTTAGCCATTGCTCGGTGCACATTAATACTTCTATCATGTAATGTGTCAAGCAGCTTCGGCTTGGATCCAAAACTCGACCACTTGTGCTAAAAGCAGATTCAGAAGCAAAAGAACTCACTTGCATTGCAAATGCATCCCTAGCTAATAGTGATAGAACCGGATACTTACCACTATTTCCCCTCCACCAAGAGAGTACATCATACTCTGTACCATTCATCACATGATGATTCTCCGCACTCTCTTTCAAATAGATATCCAACTCGTTTGTCTTTTCCTGAAAACCAGCTTCTTGGCCAAGCTCCTCATAGATGTCATTCATGCTCTCATATGCAACACCATTCCCAAGTACTGTTCTCTGAGATACTTCTTCAACAAACAGATCTTGAGACTGAGAAGAGGTACCTTGAGACTGACTATGATGAGACGCAGTAGTGGACCCTGGCCCTCCATTCTTGTTCGCGTTGTAAATGCTATTGTACTCATTGAACAAATCCCTCAAAATGTCTTCGGTTTCTTTAGCCAACTGAGTTGCCTCAACACTCTCTTTTCCATACAAGTTCTCAAAACATTTAGTTACAAACTTCATCTTCTTCGTTGGGTCAAGAACACCAGCTACAATGATGAGTTTATTCATCTCCACTTTCTCCCCAAATGGATCCCAATACTTGCCTAATTTTCCTAGCATAGATGCAGCTTTAGACCTCAATATTGCATCAGGACCAGGAGCAGTGCTTAACCCACTAATATTTCTCGTGACTATGTAGATAGCGTGATAAAACTTGTGCGCACAGACTGAAGTTGAAGCTGACAAAACCAATGTAGCTTGGTAGAAAATGATTAAGAACTGGACTAACCTATCAACAGCTTCCCAATCCACTTTAGTTGGTGGTCCAATTCGTTTCTCTTCTTGCACAAACTCGTTGAAGTAATCATTATATGGCTTGTCTTCTGCTTCCATCTTCTCAAAAGCCACTTTAAACTTCATTGCCTGCTCTAACATCAGATACGTGGAGTTCCATCTCGTGGTGACATCCAGAGGCAAGCTTCCTCGCTGAAGTTTTCCTGACTCAACACGCTGCTCAAAGGCTATTTGTCTCTGCGTTGAAGACCTCACATACAAAATACCATTTCGAATTGCATTTATACTGTTGTCAGCTTCCCGCAAACCCTCCTTGACAATAAGATTCAAAACGTGAGTAGCACAGCGAATATGTAGAAAACAATCTTCTAAAACCATCGCATCATCTCCAATCTCCTTGAAACCTTCCTTAAATCCTGTCATAGCTGAACCATTAGCTGTAGCGTTTTCCACAGTGATGTAAAACACTCTTTTGATACCCCATTCTTCTAAACAATCAAGAAGAACCTTAGAGATAGATGATCCTTTATGATCAACAACGTTCTTGAATCCAATGATGAGCTTCCTTAACTTCCATCCAGCATCTACGAAGTGAGCTGTGATTACCATGTAGCTTGCTCTTGTATAAGGCGCAGTCCAAATGTCAGTAGTCAATGAAAGCCTTTGCTTGTTCTCTCCAAGTATCTTCTTCATCGCCTCTTTCTTTTTCACATACATCTCTACTATATCTCGTATGGCTGTTCTCCTAGAATGAGGTGAGTAGAGCTTCGTTTTATCGCAGAAATGCTTCCACGCTAAGCTGTCTACCCAAGACAAAGCTAACTCTCCCAAGACCATCATCTCGTTTGTAGCTTCCCTAAAGACTGTTTTAGATACATTGCACACCATAAGATCACCATCTTAACCGACTGGAGACATCACACCTTGTGTACCAAACCTATTCGCTGCTTGCCACACCTGGAAACTCTTGCAAGCGAGATTCAAATGCTTTGACAAGCTAGTTGTTCCAGACTTGCTCGCACTTGCCATCTCTTTCCCACAGTAGTTGCAACTAGCTCTGTCCTTATCTTCTATCTTTTTGGTGAAATGATCCCACACCCATGATCTAGCCTTCTTTGAACTACCGCCTTCATCTGTTTCTTTACGCTTGTTTTTATTTCGAGAAATTGGTGTCTGAACTTCATCTCCGGAAGCATTAGTATCATCACCATCATCGCACATTGGATCAACTGCCGCCTCTGGATGTTCACAAGATGCCATCTATATGATACACAAAAGAAAAAGTTACAAACAAGAACTTGAAACAACAACTCCAAATTGAACAAGAGGACCGAGTTCGAGAGTTACCTTCGATCGACTACGAGACCGAGACGCCTCTGATGGAGGAGACGACGCTGAGCTTCGAAATTGGCGCCTTGGTTCCAGTTTGTGGTTGAATCAAACGAGATATACAATATTGATTGAGTATCGCTTAAATTTCGGGAAGTGGAAACGAGAATTTGGGAAGTGGAATCGATTTGAGAGATAAATGGAAAGTAGAGGAATCAGGAAAGGATTAGGGATTTAGGTAGCTTAGGCGCTTAGCATGTTTCGGGTCTTAGAAAAACCGACCGGGTATCGGGTAAGATCCGACCGGGTATCGGTTCTTCGGGTCTTGAACAATGCTACCCAATAGGGTATTTTAGACGGGTCGGGCAAGGATCCGAACCGGGTTTTTTGGGTCGGTATCGGATCGGGTCGTCGGGTACGGATTTTATGCCCAGGGCTAGCACAAACCTCTCTGCAGTGTTGTTCTTGTGCGACAGAATTCGTGCCGTTTTAAAGGCAACAAAACAAAACAAAGGGGTTTTGAAAACAATGCGTATTTTAAAATGAAAAAGAAAGGGGTGTTCCGAGAATCGAACTCGGGACCTCTCGCACCCGAAGCGAGAATCATACCACTAGACCAACCACCCTTTTTGTCCTACCTGTGTATAAGAAAATATTAATGAAGATGTTGGTATAAGCCCACATAAATCTCAGGGAGCAGAAGGAGACCCCGGACATGGCCTAGCTGCAATGACGACTGTAAAACCATCGACTTTGACGTACCTTATTCAACATCTTCTCCGACATGCCAAACCAAAGTCTCCAGTTTGTCTGTTCCGCAGATTAATCAGTAATCCCAATCAGCAGCGTGGCTTCCGTTCCTTGTTCTTCTTCTCGCCGATATCCTCTTCTTTACCTCTCCAGTGTCCTTACATCTCACTCTCTTCTCTCCTCGTACCTAAATACTTGTCTTCTGCTTGCGAACCAGAACAAGATAAAGACAACGTGTCCTTACCCTCTCATAGCGCAAAAAACGATGAAGACAAAGAGGATGGGTCGGACCGTACACTGGTTTCCACGAGAGAAATTCGAAGAAGCTCTGAAGAGGTGATGGCTGAGAGCTCGCCAATGAAGTTGACGGTGAGGGAGAAGAAAAAGCTAGCTTCTTACGCGCACAGCCTTGGAGAGAAGCTGAAATGTCAACTCGTGGGCAAGTCAGGGGTCACGGATTCAGTCGTCTTCTCCGTCCTAGAGACGCTGGAGAAGAACGAGCTATTAAAGGTATCAACTTTATGAGCCATATGCATGATACAGTCTCTCTTTCTTTGCTCAATGAAACATTTAAGTCTGAACCTGAAACGCTATGCCTGAGTGATTCCATGAATAGGTGAAAATACACAGGACATGCCCTGGAACGCTAGAGGACATGATTTTACATTTGGAGGAAGCTACTGGTTCTGTAGTAGTAGGGAAAATTGGACGGACTGTAATACTTTACCGTCCTAGTCCCACCAAATTGATAGCAAAGGGGGAGGTTGTTGAGTAGTAACAGATTAGTTGTATGATCCTTATTATATAGTGGAATCTCAGGACTGAGTGGACCCGAAACAGTGCCATCTATGGCAAGACTTTTTCATTTTTTTTTTCTGTTCTTTAAGAATAACAGTCTCAAACATAGTATCATTGATCTCAACTGAATGAATAATGCTGATTTTTGTTCCCTTTTTACTTTTATTTTTAGTATATGGTGACTTTCTGAGCTAAGCAGCCTTCACTTTCTCTGCATATTTGATTCTTTCTGTCTCGACTGAGCCTGAAATAAATTCATGTTAGATTAGAAGAGCAAAGTGTATGTCTGTTATATGGTTTGGGTTATATGGCTGCAGCAATTTTCTTACCCATTGGAATCCCACTCAAGCCAAATCATCCATTGCCCAGAAGGTTTTTAATCAACTGAAAACAATCCAAAGAGGAGAGGGAGTTGCAAAAATCTATTGTGGAATTCAGGAGAGTGATGTAGATTGAATTGAGTGAGTAACCAACAAGTTAAAGGCAAAGCATCCCGTCACTGACAAACTGGTATATCTGAGATTTCTTCCAGCCTTCATTTATCAACAACAGTTTTAGTAGTTGTGGTATTAGACACAAAGTGTTCCATATCGGTAGTTAGAAAGAATCATAAGCAATATATAAGATAGATGAGTCAATCCACTTATCACCAATTGGTTTTAGGTTGGAAGTCCATCTAGCTTAACATGGTATAAGAGCCCGATCCATATCGATCCAGCCGAAAATCGGCCCATCGATCCTTGCAGAACTTATTAACTTACTGTAAGGTGCTGAAACCCTTTAGTGTCTGGTCGAAGCTCAACTATTACGAGTCAATGAAACGGCTTCCACTTTTCGCCACGTGGAACTATGATTTAACGTGGGAATTGACATGGCAGTGATTTGTGGACCGTACCTCACAATATCTGATGAAAATCTCAAAACATAACCTCAGCCTTAAAAAACCACTCACAGACTCATCTAGATGTAATCTTTTGGGTTATTTTATTTATGGTTTCTTAAACTCATTTTCTTTATATCGTCCACGTGCCAAATCCTCGTCAGCCGGCTCACGAGAACCTCAACTTCCCAATCTTTGGTGTTCTCTCCGTCCTCTATATATCAGCCACTGAAACCGCACTATGGTTGTAGTGGTGGTCAGAGTGTCTTAAGAGTTCAAGCGTAGTCGTGAACAAGAAGAAGATAAGCAACGATGGCGTCAAGCTCTGCGACTCTGTTCAAAGCCTCGCCGGTGAAATCCGACTGGCTTAAAGGACAGAGTCTCCTACTCCGTCAACCTTCCTCCGTCTCGCCTATCCGCAGCCACGTGGCACCTTCCGCTCTCACCGTCCATGCCGCCTCTGCCTACGCCGACGAGCTCGTCAAAACAGCTGTAATTAGGACTTATCATATCAAACTATTATTCTCTCAATTTGTTTTGAACGATCGTTCAATGTTTTAACGGTTGAGTTATTAATCGTGGCAGAAAACAATCGCGTCTCCGGGACGCGGAATCTTAGCGATGGACGAGTCAAACGCGACTTGCGGGAAGCGTTTAGCGTCAATTGGGCTAGAGAACACAGAGGCTAACCGTCAGGCTTACCGGACACTGCTTGTGTCGGCTCCAGGACTGGGACAGTACATCTCCGGAGCTATCCTGTTCGAGGAAACTCTCTACCAGTCCACCGTCGACGGCAAGAAAATGGTCGACGTTCTCGTCCAGCAGAACATCGTCCCTGGCATCAAAGTCGACAAGGTAATTAATTATAAATATAAACCTTATAGGTTTAGGTTCGAGATTCTTTTCGTGTGTATTATGATGAATGAGTTTATATATATTAAATAGGGTTTGGTGCCACTTGTTGGGTCTAACGACGAGTCATGGTGCCAAGGACTTGACGGTTTAGCCTCTCGTACCGCTGCTTACTACCAGCAAGGTGCTCGCTTCGCCAAATGGTACGTTTCTATATGTTCTCATTGCAAAATCAAAATGTACATGACTTGATTATAATTGGTTGGACACTGAATTATTATTAGGCGTACTGTTGTGAGCATTCCAAATGGACCTTCTGCTTTGGCTGTTAAAGAAGCAGCCTGGGGACTTGCCCGCTACGCCGCTATTTCTCAGGTACAATATTTTTGTAAAACCGTTCTCAGGTACAACATATTGCTGTATGTATCTATAAGTTTTAGCGTTTGCGTTCTGCAGGATAGCGGTCTGGTACCGATTGTGGAGCCAGAGATTATGTTGGACGGAGAACACTGCATTGACAGGACATACGAGGTTGCGGAGAAGGTCTGGTCTGAGGTCTTCTTCTATCTCGCTCAGAACAACGTCATGTTCGAAGGTGATACTTAAAATATGAACTTTGTTTAAAAATGATTAAGCTTGTGGCTTCATTTAAAGCACTTTCCCAAGCTTTGTGGATTTTAACAGGTATCCTCCTGAAGCCAAGCATGGTTACTCCTGGTGCTGAGTCCAAAGACAGAGCTACTCCCGAGCAAGTTGCTTCCTACACTCTCAAGCTCCTCCGCAACAGAGTTCCTCCCGCTGTTCCCGGAATCATGGCAAGTTTTTCTTGTTTAACGTGAAGAAACTATGATTGAGATTTGATGATATTTGATCTATCTATGTATGCAGTTTCTGTCTGGTGGACAGTCCGAGTTGGAGGCGACCTTGAACCTGAACGCGATGAACCAAGGACCGAACCCATGGCACGTGTCCTTCTCCTATGCACGTGCCTTGCAGAACACTTGCTTGAAGACATGGGGAGGCAGAGAAGAGAACGTGAAGGCGGCTCAGGACACTCTCTTGACCAGAGCCAAAGCGAACTCGCTGGCTCAGCTCGGGAAATACACAGGGGAAGGTGAGTCCGAGGATGCCAAGGAGGGTATGTTTGTAAAAGGCTACACCTATTAAGCTATTTTGTATGAAAGGTTCCGTTTACCAAAACTCAAAACTTGAGCTTGAGCTTGATTTTGGTGTTTGAGTTATTATAATACTCTTCTTATGTGACTAGTTTTGTTTTTTTTTTCATCGTCGTTAATATTATCGTTTTGTACTCTTTGTACCAACTCGTAAATATGCCTGAGAGGTATTTCGATGGAATGCCTATAAGAGGGTAAACCGGCCAGTGAGAGTTGATGTTAACAAGTCTTATAAACCTATCAAACTTGATCATAATACATATATGAGTGTAGTTGACCAACAAGAGTTGATGTATTTATGCATGACTAGCATAGGAGTTAATACTTGGAGAGAACATTGTTATTTGAGTTCAAAAACGTTGCTTAATGACTTTCCTTCCACTTCATCTATTTATGCTTCCTTTAATCCCTGATTTCATTGATATCTAATGCTTTTTACATTGCAATTTACTGTATATTTACATTATGCTTAGTTTTAGGAAAACAAACCCCTTTTCCTTTTAGCTTAACTCTTCTCTTTCATATTCGCAATATAATCAATGGCTTATGTGATTCGATCATAAAGCACTGCATCGACATAACATTCGATTATAGTAACATACATATTAGATCAATTGGTATATGGTAGAAAACCGAAATAATTCACCACAAATAATGTTATACGCACTGGCACAGAGAAAAGGTAAATGGCGCAGTTGCGCCTACGAAATATTAAAATAGTTGTTATTTCATTGATAATTAATAAAATTTATGGTTTAAGTGGTCAAATTTGTTCTAATTTCCCCTGTGAAAAAGTTAAAGGTTTGTGTTGTCCCCTTACTGTTTTTGTTGCTATTTTCTCTTCAGTTTACATGTTTAGTTGTCAAAACTGATTTAATATCTACACTTTATTTCTAAAACATTTCACTTTCACTTTATATTCCTCAAATTATACATTTATTTTTTATTTCACTCATTATCTTAAAATTATGCATATTTCAAATATGAAAACCATTTTTTTTATATACTTGTTATATATATAATGAAATTTATCACAATGTAATATTAGTTGCATTTTTTACCCAGTAAAACTGTTTGGTTACGGTGACTATATGCAAAAAAATGTGAAGACATACAACACATGATGATTGTTAGACCCAATTTTGGTCCACATACCGAATTGGGCATATATAGGTTTGGGCCGCGCGATCCAGAACGGGAAATGAGGTCCATTATGAGCTCTCCGAAGAGATGGAAGATCGGAGATCGAGATGGTGGTTACGAAGATCGTGGAGAAGTTGAGAAGAATCCGAGACTAATCCACTATAAGAAGAGATCGATGGGCACGAGGAAAAACACAAAGAAAACCTTAGAGAGAGCTATACACACACATCGACCTCATTTCACCTCGCTTTAAGTCTTTTCTTTTATGACTTCATTTGTAACGTCAAATCTTATTTCTCTTGTTGTATTTGATCTTATTCATCAATAAAATCAATCTTTGCCTACTGGAATCTGATTATATCGTTGTGTTTTAAAGATATCGTTGTCCACGTCATTTTTTCTTCCTCAGATTAAACTTTTAATCACTATAAAATATTTAGCGTAGATTTTAGGATCTCAGATCTTGTTATCGAATATTTAACAATGAAAATGCAACTAGGCAACATACAATTTTAATTTTGTTTCCTAGTTTCTTACATTATGAATATGCAACCAATGCTTACATTATGAATATGCAAGAGAAGAGTTAAGCTAAGATGAAAAATAGATTTGTTTTCTCAAAAAAACATGCAATCTTGTTTATTGCATGTTTTAATCAGATAACAAAATTTCAAATAGTCGTTTTCAAAGAAATACATACAGTTTAACTTTGTTTGAAAAAACACAGTTTACGAAATAGATCGGTCACTCGTAATGGTGATCCAAAATTCAAGGATACGCACCTGCTCAGCCATCCACACAAGCATCCCATATTTTTCCCACTCTTCTCTCAACATCCAAATACGCAATTTTCAATGTCTACGTTCTGGTCTTGAAAAATAATAATGGGCTTTCATGCGTAAACCCTACCACTGGTTTGCATAATTGCATTAGTAAATAACTAAATATGTATGATGTTGTGTGTTTAATATGTATCATCATAGGTTGCTTAATTTTTTTTTTTGTCTGAATAAAAAAAAATTAAAAAGGGCACCAATCGCGGGCCGTCACGTGTTGGTGGAGCCCACGAACAGTACAAGCAACAAAAAAAGCTCGGTGCTTATTTTGCAAGCGGAAGCAACGGCGTTTGTGTTTTTGGTAGGACCCAGATCATAAGCAACTGTTTTCTTAGAGCGATAAAGATGCTCTTATCAATTTAGAGAGCTGGGATTAGGGTAAACTTTTAATTTGTAAATGAGGATAAATTTAAATATAGTTAATGTTACTAACTAAACAAATGGGGGCATTAACTACAGTTGATTAATGTTTATGGTCTGAGATCAAACAGAGGTTATGAGCTTATAAACCATTTCTGGCTTTTGACTTTATATTTTTGTTGTTTGTGAAGTTTAAGTTTTATCAGCTGCAAGAAAAGAAAAAAAAAAAGGTTGATGGACCGACAAAAGTAGAAAAGCGAGGCGTGATTTTCGGGATGTTACTTATTTCACGTTTGTTCAGTAGAATGGGATGTCAGTAAATATGGTTGAGTATGTATATCTTTCACGAGCATTGTCGAATATATAAAAGAACAAAAAAAATAGAATCATAGTAATGAGAAGGGAAACCCTCTCTCTAGTGGAGAGAGTCTCGCTCTGTATCAAAACAAACCCTTGGGCTCCGGACAGTTCAACGGCTAAAAAAGCAGCGGTCCTCGTGCCAGGTGTGAAAAAGAGAAGATGGAAAACAAGAAAAAGGGAACGGCCATTGCTTTTAATGCACGTGGCAGTTTTTTTCAGATTCCCGACAACGTTCCAGGGGTAAAATAGAAATTTCACTCGGTTGGTATCTTTCTTCCACCGCTCTCTCTCGGTACGGCGAATAGAAAAAGAGAGGCGAGTTGCGGGACCAAATCAATGACCCCCATTGGTCCCTCTTTTTAGAGAGAGAGAGAGAGAGAGGAAGAAGAAGAAGGAAAATGGAGTAGAAGAAGAAGAAGAAGGGTACTGTAATGTACTCTGATTCTCTCCTATTATTTTATCATCTGTTTCTCTCCGCTTATTTCGCGCTATCGTTTAGAGAGATCCCATCGAGTTTTCGATATCACTGTTTCATCGGGGACCTCCTCCCATTTGGCCAAATACTTTGATTTTCTTTATAGATCGAGAGATTGCTATTTTTGGCATTTTATCTTAAAATTAGTTCTCCATGTGTGTTTTATTAATGCTGTGATTTTATGTGGTGGATGTTTCAGATCAGAGCTTCTGTTGAAACGACATCACTTTAGGGAAGAAGACAACTCTACTCACCACTAGGTACAGAAGCCTCTCTCTATGTAAATTCATACACAACAAGATTATAAGATTTAGGGTTTAGTTCTGAGATTTGTGATGTCTAATATTTTAAAAATATTCTCATGATTGTTTAATACCAATTGTGGAGAAAGTCTTGTGAATGCAACAATTAATATTATTAATTCTTTCTTTTTTTTTTTGTTCTGTCTGCTTTTCCGTGTGTAAAGATTACAATCAAAGTACTTAAATTATGATAGCTTTTCCAATAAAATATATATGCATTTCAACAGAGAAGGGTGGAACACTGTGGGGTCATTTATTACTTAATATTCTCCAATAAAGAAAGAAACTTTGATGGTGCATGACTTCCTTCTCAAGCATAGTGGGTGACCACTACTCTCTTCTTTTTTTATTTCTTCTTCAGTTAAAAGGTTGTTGATCACCTTCTAAGTAAACTCTGTTATCATATACATTCTTATAACAACCTTATCCCTGCTAATAAGTCATCTCTCTCTTTCGATTTCTTTTGTATACATTTAAACTCTAGTGCTGTATTTGCATTGCAATCCACGTCCTCTGACATTACCAGTTTGCTTTGTTTAACTCTTTATATTTTCTCTTCTTTAGAGGGATTTTCTAGGCATGCCTCTTGTTTTAACCTCTTGTCTTTGGTTTGGTAAGACGACATGTCTGAGTTTTTTTCATTTCTTTATGGTTGTGTTAGTTGGACTCTTTTTGGGTCTCTTCCCAGAGCTCTTTTTGTTTAAAAATATGAATGTAATGTGCAAATACATCAATGTTAACGTCTGAACTGTTTCAGGAAAGCGAGTTCGAGTTTCCTCTGCTCAAAGACCTTAAAAAAAGTTAACCAATGGGGGCGATTGCTGGAGAGGAGCTGAAGAAAATGGACAAGACACAGGTGCATGTAGCCCGCGAGGAGAAGATACTGGTTCTGGTGAGACTCAGACCTCTCAACGACAAAGAGATCTTGGCTAAGGAAGCTGCTGATTGGGAATGCATCAACGACACCACCGTCTTGTACAGAAACACTCTGCGTGAAGGCTCAACTTTTCCTTCTGCATACTCTTTTGGTAAGACTTGTACTGTTTTTTTTTTTAGTTCAATTGATTTATCGATGCCATTTCTCTTTTGACATTTTGATGACAGATAGAGTGTACCGAGGTGAATCTCCAACAAGACAAGTTTACGAGGATGGCCCCAAGGAAGTTGCTCTCTCGGTAGTCAAAGGAATCAACTGTAAGCTTCCTTTGATTCTTGTGATGACATAAACATCAATGGCATTAAAAGCTAAGAATTATTGGTTCGCAGCTAGTATATTCGCATATGGTCAGACGAGTAGTGGAAAGACATACACCATGACTGGTATAACTGAGTTTGCTGTCGCTGACATATTTGACTATATATTTAAGGTACGCTTAAAAAAGTTCATATTTTCCACACACACTACTTTGATATTTTTATTCTTCGTTTTCACTAATTGTACCGGACTGCTGCAGCATGAAGACAGGGCGTTTGTTGTGAAATTTTCGGCTATAGAGATCTACAATGAGGCCATCCAAGATCTTCTCAGCCCGGATAGTACTCCACTGAGGCTACGTGATGACCCTGAGGTGAAATATTGTTGTTTCTCCTTGCTGCGCCAACTCTTTTATAGTTGATAATATTTTATTTTCCTGCGATTCAGAAAGGGGCCGTCGTTGAAAAAACCAGAGAGGAAGTCCTGAGAGACTGGAACCATTTTAAGGATCTTATCTCTATTTGTGAAGGTAATAACCTCATTTTCCATTACCACGAACCAGTTGATAGTTAAGTACAAAGTGCTGCCTGAAAAGAATCTCTTGTCACGTTTCCTTGTTGTACTTGTTGCAGCCCAGCGGAAGATTGGTGAAACCTCATTGAATGAGAGAAGTTCAAGATCTCATCAAATTATCAAACTAGTAAATCTCTAATCTACCACTAAGATTCCTCTCTTTTTTTGCTTTGTAACTTATCTAAACTCTTAATTTTTTTTGTAGACAGTTGAAAGCTCTGCGCGTGAGTTCCTAGGCAAAGAAAACTCAACCACTCTCCTGGCGAGTGTGGTATGTACTCATCTGCTCTTTATCTACTTTTGGTCCTAAGCTTTGACGAATCATCTTGGTTGTGCTCGTGTACAGAATTTCATTGATTTGGCGGGGAGCGAGCGCGCATCGCAGGCATTATCAGCTGGTGCAAGACTTAAGGAGGGTTGTCATATCAATCGAAGTTTGCTCACTCTAGGAACTGTCATACGCAAACTCAGGTGTGTAACTGATACTTTGTCATTTTGTAACTTAATGTGCATTAATATAAAAACTGTCAACATGATGCAGCAATGGAAGACAAGGACACATCAACTTTAGAGACTCCAAGCTCACACGCATTCTTCAGCCGTGTTTGGGTGGGAATGCCAGAACCGCCATAGTCTGCACGCTGAGTCCAGCAAGGAGCCATGTTGAGCAGACTAGAAACACGCTTTTGTTCGCCTGTTGTGCCAAGGAAGTCACCACCAAGGCACAGATCAATGTTGTCATGTCAGACAAGGCTTTGGTGAAGCAGCTACAGCGTGAGCTAGCCAGGCTCGAAAGCGAGCTGAGAAACCCAGCCCCTGCCACCTCAAGTTGCGACTGCGGGGTTGCGCTAAGAAAGAAAGATCTTCAGATACAAAAGGTCTGTGCTTAGTTTCCACAGATCCTTTGGCATGAGTTTGGATAGTTGGATTTATTCTGATTAAGGTTTGATGTTGTGCAGATGGAGAAGCAGCTCGCAGATATGACCAAACAGCGGGATCTTGCTCAATCTCCGCTTGAAGATTTCATGAAGATGGTTGCACACGATGAGTCTTCGAAGGTATCGTAGTTCATTCAATTGACATATAATCCAATAATCTGTAAATTTTATAGCATTTTTAAGCTCAATCATTTGCTATTTTTCTTCATTTCTCCTCTTACAAAGGCTGGAACTCCACATTTCCGTAACCGTGCAAACAAGTGGGAGGATGGTTCAGTGTCAGAGACATCAGGCGTTGTCGATCCAGACAGGACTAGTTTCATATCAGATGGCACGTCAACGCCTCAGTCGACTGCATTTAGGTCTCACTCTGACGAAGTTATGGAGGAGGTATTGTCGCCTGGTGATCAGTCAGAAGAATACTGCAAAGAAGTACAATGCATTGAGATGGAAGAATCATTAGCCAGTGACGTTATTAACCACGATGAAGAAGAAAGGACAGAAGCAGAAACACATCTGGAGGTAAACCCTGAAACAGGTCTCGCTCAGAACAGGAATCCGTCAAGTGTTAGAAGCGTAAGGGTGAGGAAGAGTTGGAGCCGCGGAGAAGGGACAAGTACTCCTCCTGATGCACTGGAGACTGACTACTACCCTGGAAGACCGGAGGTTCATGATGTTGCGTTGCCTGGATTAGAGTTTGGCTCTGTTATGAAATTGATGAGGAGTGATTCAATGTCTTCTCGCGGAAGCGATTCCACTGAGGCTCACAGCGTTGGAACACCAATGGTGGGAGACGATGGAGGTATCACCAGCATCAGTTCATTTGTCCAAGGCCTCAAGGAGATGAGGAATGATGACATTGGTCTGGACAAAGAAGAGGTGTCTGGGACAATGACGAACTGGTCGGAGGAATTTGAGAGAAAGAGGGAACAGATTCTGGAACTTTGGGAGACATGTAACGTCTCGTTGGTGCACAGAACATACTTCTTCTTGCTCTTCAAGGGAGATCAAGCAGATTCGATATACATGGGAGTAGAGCTAAGAAGACTCTCCTTTATGAAAGAAAGCTTCTCTCAGGGTAACCAAGCCTTTGAAAGAGGAGGACAAACCCTTACCGTGGCTTCCAGGTTAGTTAGCGCTTTTTAGTGTTTTTGCATCATCAATGGACAGCTAAAGTTTTTTCATTAACCGCTCGTATTGGTTTTCGTTGTGTAGCCTGAAGGCACTTCAGAGGGAGAGACGGATGCTAAGCAAGCTGGTGGGGAAGAGGTTCTCTGGAGAAGAAAGGAAGAGGCTTTACGAGAAGTTTGGGATCGATGTGAACTCGAAACGCAGGCGGTTGCAGCTGGCGAACCAGCTGTGGAGTAAACCCAAGGACATAATCCATGTGGTAGATAGTGCAGCCGTTGTAGCGAAGCTGGTCAGGTTCGTGGAGCAAGGAAGAGCTATGAAGGAGATGTTTGGTCTTAGCTTCACGCCTCCGCTTCCGACAAGTCGGAGGTCTCATAGCTGGAGAAAAAGCATGGCAACGCTTTTCTGATAGTGAAACACGTTGGAGTATGAGGTTGAATTTGTGTAAATCTTCTAGGTCTGTTTCTTTTGCTTTTTTAACAGGGGCTTTTGATTTGGAAAATAGACAAGACTTATCTGATTCTGATGTTCTGTCTGCGTTGGTCAGTCATCGACTCTTGTCCTATTTTATTGCAACGAAAAACCTCCTCACATGTGCCTAAAACTCAGGGTTGGAATTGATTTCAATCGAACCAAATATTACTGGGAACCATTTTTTTGTGAACTGGAATCGAGATTTGCTTACTGATTAGTGGATAAATGAAATTTATGTGAATGACCGTGTGTTTCTGTAAACAGGTTTGACATGCTGAAGATGTTTTGAGCCAAGTTTTTAATGTAAAGACATTTATTTATACATTATTTGACTGGAGTTACTCATAATGATGTTAGAAACCAATACTAAAAGTGATTGGATTTGCTATGTTTCTATAAGATAAAATGTGACTAAAAGAAAAGAGCTTTGTGGAAAAATGTGTTTCTATTTCGGAAATATAAGAATGGACAACGTATGACACTGACTTTCCATTGCCTTGGTTAATTTATAGTTGATGAAGATGGCTAAAAGAACAATTGATGAGACAAAAAAAAAAATGCTGAGATTAAAATTTGTTGAAAGAAGACCTCATCCCGCGCATATATTTTTTTATACAAATTTTGAAGTTTTGTTAGCTTCTTATGTGTGATATGTATGTATTTACATTGATGGTAATGGCCATCAAAAGAAACATATTACAGTACTTGTACTTTCTTCAAAGAAGGTTGGGATAGAGGGTGAAAATGGGAAGGTTTGAAAGGTACGGTTGACTGTGAGTTGTTTTGATGTGGTAACATAGCACCCTTCTTTTTTTTTTTAACTCATCATCAACTTCATATTAAACAAATTGGGAGTACATGATTTCACCACAATGGATTCAACCACACTTACAAACAAACTATTCTAGTATCACTTAACATCACTAGATTGGATTCATTGGATTCTAATCTACCTGAAATCAAACTTTGCTATAATTCCACAACCTATGAGAAAAACTCTTCCTAAGACCCGAAAGAGTTGTCTCTTAAACCACCTACTTTGACCAAATGAGCGTAAGCAATGAAACCTGAGATACTTTAAACTAGTCACAACTTCTGCTCAAAACTCAAGCCTTTGTCTCCAAAGATATGAATGCAGCACACAGACAAAACTCAAGCCTTTTGTGACTAGCTTCAGCTTCATCAAGACCCTTGCCTAGCTCCTATAGCCTACTTATTAGACCTCACGAGACGAACGCATTATAGACACTAGGTGTTAATGACAGACCAAGATACCACAATAAAAGCTTGGAGCGAAGCACCTCAACACATTTCGGTGCATCTCTTGACCATCCCCAACACTACCCGCCCAAATGCTTCGCTCCTAAGCCAAAAACACGGAAGCACTCCATACTGAAAAGCGGACCTTGACGGTGGCGGGTCATCTGTAACGTAGCACTCTATCATAGCAATCAAGGTAAACTTTCTTTATTTACATTTGCTGCTCTGATTCAATTTATTGATGATTATCATTAAAATTTCAAGTAAAGTTAAAACTTAAAAAAAGAAGAAATTTTAAGAATTTTTTTTAACTGAAAAAAAATCATTTGAAACTTATTATTAGAGAAATTCCCAAAGATAACTTCTTTTTAGTTTATTTTCACAAAAATAGTCTTCAATGAAGAAAATGACCAAAACAAGTTTTATTAAAGGGTAAAAATACATTTTTATGATAGGTTTAACTAAACTAGATTTAAGGTTTAGAGTTAAGTGGTGAAGTTTTGGAGATAAAGTTTCAAATTTTAAAAAATAAAAAATAAATATTAAAATTTTCAAAATAAAAATGAGCTATTTTTCTTCCTTGAAAGCTATTTTTGTGACAAAAACTTAAAAAGACTATTTGAGAGAATTTTCCTTATTAATATTTTTTGATTAAAAATAAGCACACATTTAAAAATTTATGTATTAACATGAGCAAAATAATTATTTAAGATATTAAATTGGATAGTAAAAAACTTTAACGAAATTTAGTTGGGGTACTTCTATAGAATTCCCCTTTGATTTATTAGTCTAAAATTCTGCTCTACTTTAATTTATTGATGATTATCATTGATAAACTTATTTTGGTCACCTTGATTGTTTATAAATATCTAATTCAAGAGTTTTTTAAAAAAAAAATCGAGGATAACATATATTCCGTGTCTACAAAGCTTGGCATAAAACATATGAAAATAATGTGCAACTAACAATATTAAAAAGATTTGAAGCACATTTTAAAATAAGTAATTAGATGGACATAAAAAATTAAAATATTTTATCTAAAAGTAAAATATGTTATTATATTAGAAAATTTAGTTATATGATCCCCAAAATAAGAATTAAATACTTTTATGAAAATCAATTCATTTATAAGTTCATATATTAACACAAAACGGTATACACTAAGAAAATAACAAATGTATCATCAAAAAGCTACACATATGCACAAATATTCACTAGTCCTTATAAGCTATATACGTTTTTAGAATTGTTTGAAATATTAAAAAAAAAATATAGAAAAAAGCTTTTTGTTGTCTTTAAAACAATAGAATGGCTGAACAGTTCAAAATCAGAAATCGGTTCACAAACTGAAAGATAATGAAAATGAATGGATCACCATATTGCAACCTTAACTCTATTGCAACATCTCTCTTTATATAGGCATGATACCTTTAGGGATAAAATTCTTCAGTTATTTACTGTGGGCTTTCATATTTCTTTGCGATCATCTAACAAATACATATTTCTCATCCTTAACATTCTCGTGAGTCTAAGTTTTCTATCTTCTCTGCTAGAGTCATTTGTTCTTCAGTTTAGTATGAATTCTCACATTGGTATCATTATTTCTGTTTTTGTAGTGATATCTTGAATCTAAGACTTGTGATTTTTTTTTCCAGGATATCAAATGTTCCGTGTCCACTAAACTTAACGTAGAAACATATGAAAATAATGTGAAACTAGAAATGTAAAAAAGGTTTGAAACACATTTAAATCAAACCAATTAGATGGACATAAAACATTAAAAATCTTTACCTAAAACAAAAAAACTATATTATATTATAAAATTTAATATGATATTCCAAGATATACATTGAATATTTTCTATGGAAATCAGTTCATATATTAAAAAAACAGTAATACGCTAAGAATATAACAAATATATCTGCAAAACAACCTATGCTTATGCACAATATTCACCCAATACTTATAAGTTATTTGAGTTTTTTTTTTAATTTGAAATATCTAAAGAAATATTTGTTTGTATTTAAAAAGGAAATATTTTTGTATTAAAAAGAAATATTTTATTTTTATTTTTCTAAAACAAAGAAATATTTAAGCAAAAAAAATTGATTTTGTAAAACAGTTAATTGGTTGAATAGTTAAAAAACAGAAATCAATTAAGAATTGAAGGACACCGAAAAAGAGTGAGTTACCTACTTACCTTACTATCTCTATTGGACTTTAAATAGTTCTACGGTGAAAAAAAAAAAAAAAACCAAAATTTGAACCTTTCAAAAGCAAATCGTATTTTCAGAAAAAGTGAAACCATCACATAATTTTGATCAACGTAAAAAAAAAAATAGTTTGAACATGAGTCATGGTGGATTTGTTGACAATAACTCAACCAATTAAATGAGTACTAGCATGACTAATCTAAACGAACTTTAACATATCTTATAGGCACAATATTTTTAACATTAAACATTTATTGATGTTCATTCTTTGTTTCAAATTGACTTGCTTGAAGATGAAAAAAAAAAGTTTTGATAAAAAAACCGGTACCCTCAAATCCCTTGTTAATCAGATGTCATATAAAATAAAAAACTTGAAAGAATTTTCTTTTTGCAGTCTTCAATTTTACGAGAGAAATTTTCTGGCAACAAATTTGTGTTTGTGGTTATTGTAAGTGATGGAAAGATAAGAAAACAACGACTGATGTTTCTCAAATGTATCATGACGATTTTGCAAAACTCTAGACTTTTTGAAAATTCTTGACTTTCGTAGAAAAAAATAGTTTGAAAATCGTTATATATTATGGTAAATGGTCGTGAAAAGCTTTTCTAAGTATCACAACTATATCAGAAAAAATAGAATAAACTATTATTCCAAAAAATTAATCAATTACAAAAAAATGATAGAGAAATTTCAGAAATATGATTAACTATAGTTTTAAATTTCTCCATCATTTTTTAATAATTGATTTAATTTTGAAGTAATAGAATGATTCAAACTGTGTTAATTCTTATTATTTTTTATCATATGATTATAACCCTTCAAAAAATCTCCTGACCGTTTATTACTTGCAATTGAGTAGGTGGAACCTTTCAGTTTTGTTTTTTCTCCGCATGTTTAGCGGTTGATGCAGTAATTTGCCTATAATAAACAAAACCGTCATGAAGTTTCTGAGTAACATCATTGCAATTGTGTTCATATTCATCTTTCAACCATTCACAATAAACATAAATCAGTAACCATACAAACATTTGGAAAAGCTGAAACCGACATTCTACATTTTAACAAGTCTAGTTTCTTCATTTTTTTTCTTTGTTTCATCGATCGTTAATTTATACATCATTATTCTATAAATTAATCAATGCAATATAAAGTTGATGTCATATAATGTACCATTCTTATTTTTTTTTTGAAATATAAACACAACTTTTCCTCTAAGCTCTTTTATTTCAATCACATTTTGTCTTAGAAAAACATAAATGGGTAAATTAATTGGTTTCTATGAAAATTTACAAGAACGAACCTCCATTTATTATTGGTTTCTAGCATCTTAGACCATTTCCAAAAAAAATTCTTTATTTTAGAACATCTTCAAAAAAAACTTTATAACTTCGAATATAAAATTTTTTGTTCTCTAAAAATGAACTTTAAATTCATATGAAGTTCCACTCCTTAAAACTCTAAATTTGAAGTTTCATCTTTTATTTGCATTTTGGTCCTTATAATTAATTATACATCACATTTATGATTCTTAAATATTTTTTCATTTATCATTTTAATCTTTAAAACTTTTTTAAATCATAAATATTTCGATTTAAATTTTATAAATTCAAATTTTACACATAAAATTAAAAAAAAAATTAAAGTAAGATTTATAATATTTTAAAACTAAAATTAGACACCAAGAATATCACAAAAGAAACTTAATAAAAACATTTTAAAAAGATACATGAAAGCATAATTATTACACAAATTTAAATATTACAACAACACTAGTAGTCTAGTAAATCTGCTCTGGAACCTCTAAAATATTGTCCAAATAAATTTTGTGTAACCGAAGATGGAGCATTACAGAAATAATTTTGTGGAATAATTTGGTATTTATCTTGTATTTTGATATTTAATTATTTATTTCTATTTATAATTTTATATTTTAGTGTTAGATTTTTTTATTAATATTACTGTAATATTTTTATATATGTGCTAGTTATTTATAAATTTTTTTACGGATTTATATTAATTATGACAAATATAAGGACCATAGTGTAAATTATAAATAATTTTGAAGTTAAATTTAAAGTTTTGCTTTTAGAAAAGAACATTTTTAAATTTCAAATATAATTTTGGAACTCTGAAATATACTCTGAAATAGAGAGTCTTTTTGGAGATGCTTAGAGTTTACAAAACTCTAAATTTGAAGTTTCAAAATTTTCTTCTCCAAGAGCGAAACATCAAACTTAACTTCAAAATTATTTATATTGTACACTATGATCCTTATATTGGTTATAATTAATATAAATCCACTAAGCTTTTCGAAATAACTAGCACATATATAAAAATATTAAGGTAATACTAATTAATAAAATCTTAATATCTATAATTATAAATAGAATACATAATTAAATATTAAACTACAAGCAAAATACCATATTATTCCATATAATTATTTATGTAATGTTCCATTTTCGGTTACACAAAATTGGTTTGAACAATATTTTAGAAATTTTGGAGGTTCTGGAGAAAATTTACCAGGCTATTATTGGTATTATAATATTTAAACTTGTGTAAAAGTTATTTCTTCATGTATCTTTTAAAAATATTTTTAATTAAGTTACTTTTGTAATATTTTTGTTGTCAAATTCTAGTTTTAAAATATTATAAATCTTATTTTTAAAATTTATTTGATTTCATGTGAAAAATTAATTTATAAAATAAATTTGAAATATTTATGATATATGAATATTTTAAGGATTAAAAAATAAATAAAAAATATTTAAGAATCATAAATGTGATGTGTAATTAATTATAAGGATCAAAATGTAAATAAAAATACAAAACTTCAAATTTGAAGTTTTGAGAAGTGAAAAACTCCAAATTTGAAATTTTGAAGTTTCTTTTTGGAGAGCAAAAAAAAACTTTATATTTGAAGTTATATAGTTTTTTTTTTGCAGATGCTCTTAATGGGTAGGATTAACGTCAATTTCCTTCTTTTTTTTATTACATGCACCAACAGGCTATATATCCAAACTTTTTGCTATTCAGTTATTTCTATAAATTAATATTTTGATCAACTTTTCATAAATTTTATCAAATTAGTTAACTCTTAATTAACATTATTGCATTTAGTAAAAAATGATTGTCCTTCCGATTAAAACTTAAATCCAATCATTATTCGTTATCCGCTGCTATAAATTACTCACCACCAACTTGTGGGAACATTGAATGATTTTCTAAACTCGATTTGTCACCTTGAAGATAAACCACAAGTATTTTTTTCAGAAAACTTCCCTAGATCGATTTATTGCCTTGAAATAGAACCATAATTCACTTTCTATGAACCCTAATTTCATAAATATAATAATGGAAGGAAACAAAGGGAGTATGGTGGTGGCAATGACCAGTATTCGAACCCAAGGCTTCGTGGTTTTCGTGGATCTCTAAAAGACTCGAGTTCAAATCCGCTGCTAACCCAAATAAACACGGCGCATGGTCACCGGAGTTTTCACGTTCTTTTTCCGGGGAGGATCACCCACTACCTTTTTTTTTTATTTCATAAAAATGAGAAATATATCGATGTAGGATTGGGAAATTGAGTTTGATAGTTCGTGGGTAAGGAATAAAATGGGTAATCAGTTTTACCAGACACGATTATATTAATTAAATACAATTTGGTAAAAATTGTGGAAAATGATCAAATTATTAGTTTTTTGTTTTGTTTTGCGAAAGATCAAATTATTAATTTAAAGGGACAATTGAAAAGCAAATAAGTTTGGATATACTGTGCATTGGTGCTAATAGTGGAAAATTAATGCCAACCCTTATAAGGCCAGTCAAATAATACATATGGTCAATCATACCCGTTTACATATAAGATTAGCTTAAAACATCTTCAGCATGTCCGACATGTTTAAACAATCACCCAGCCAAATATTTTGAAGCATAATTGTGCGTTTCAATGAGTTTGCTTCCACATTAATTAACCAACATAATTTGTGACAACAACAGCAACACTTAATTCCAACAAGATGCATATGCATAGAAAGAAGCCACGAGAAGAAAGGAATCCAAAGTTCAAATACTCAAAATAAAAGAAGAGCCAAAACTCAAGAAAACAAAGATGTTGTGGGCAGGGGGAGATGTAGAATCATAATCAAATGCTAGACTAGGAAACAACCATAATATCTCTAAAGATTTATAGAGAGCAACCTATGATCAATTAAACTCAATTATGATATATTGGAACAGTAAGCTCTGATCAGGAAACCTTCTGCTCTCTCCTGTCCTATGAACTGAGCTATAGGCATTAGACAGTCACGGCGGGTTGTCAAACAAGTTATAAAACTACAAATGCAAGAGTCACTGGGCCATATCTTACTACCCAAAAATGGTACACAATCCATGAGATGTGGTTTGGTTCTATAATCTTCATACAATAAAGTAATTAGACAAGGGGTGAGTGAGAGAGGACAAATCCAATTTAACAAGACAGAACACAACTAATGGGTATCTATAGAAGATGACTTAAAAGACTCTCTAGGTTCTGAAAACCAAATAGCTCAATGAAACTCAAACAAAAACACAGATCAATGATTCATAAAGAAAGAAGAAGTGTACAGACAGTTATATAACTGGAAACTCACGGCGACATTTTTTTTCTTTGTAGCAAACGAGAAAACCTTAACAATAGATGAAATTCTTCAGATGAGCTTGAAAGGGAGAGGCCAAGGAGTGGATCTGGGGACTTCGAGCTTGTCTTTGATTCTCTCAATCATCTTCTGCTTCTTCCCTCTCGAGTTCCCGTACGATCCTTTGAACCTTTTCCCTTTCTTCGTCTTACTGTCCCCTCTCCCGCACACTTCCATCGACGCCGCCGCCGGGCATAACGAAGAATACCTCGCCGAACAAGTCAGTGCTGGAGATGTACGCTGCGTCATCATAACCCGCCGCGTCATCGAGCTGCACCACTGCATCGCCGCCGCCATCTCTCTCTAGCTCTAGCTCTAGCTCTACGTAGACGGAAACATTTCAAAGACTACTACTAAAAACACTTATGGGCCCAAATGGAGATAAATGGGCCTTAATGATTTTATTAGATTCAATAATGGAAAACCCATTAAGGGCCCGTTAGGTTCGCTTCCTCTTTCAATATGTATGTGTCGTGTCCCGTCCACCACTCAGTGTTAACGATCAAATGAGAAACACGATGGAGCTTCTCCGCTCACCAACGTCTCTTTCCTCCTCCTTCGCTCTCTCATCTGCTCTATCTGTTCCTCCGTCTTTCTCCGTACGCTATTTTGGTATCTTTTTGTGTAAAACATTCTCCTTGCGTGGATCAATGTTTGGATTTTGTTTACCTTAGGTGGGAGGTACAAAGAGGAGGTTAATGGTTCTCTGTAGCTCTGAAAAATCCGAGAAGGTATTTCTTTAATTTTTTTTACCTAAACCCCATTTTGCATTTGGATTATATACAATTTAAACAAAGACCAAGCAAAGACTAGAGAGTTTCTTACTTGTAGGAAGATAAGATGACAGTGTCAGTAACTGGAGCAACTGGCTTTATAGGCAGACGATTGGTTCACAGACTTCGTTCTGGTACTCTTCTTCTTCTTCTTCTTTTGCTTATTATCTATATATATACAGAGTGATGACGACGTTTTTAAAACAAGCATTCAAGTTTCTTAAATGCTTTACTCATTACATTACGCAGATAATCACTCTATCCGTGTCTTAACTCGCTCTAAATCCAAAGCTGAGCTTATTTTTCCTGGTAAGAAGAAGGTAATCAACTATTCTGCTAGGATCATAAACGCTGTTTGTATGTGATTAAAAACTTATCTTCTTCTGATCTGATCCATCTACTTCTTGATGGCAGCCAAGGACTTCCCAGGTATCGTGATTGCTGAAGAAGGGGAGTGGCGAGACAGCATTCAAGGCTCTACTGCTGTTGTCAACTTGGCTGGTCTTCCTATTAGTACTAGGTGGTCTCCCGAGGTCAGCTTTCTTCCCTAAACTTTGATGGCTTCTTCCTTTATCCTGCTTCTGATATCTTTGCTTGCTTTGCAGATCAAGAAAGAGATCAAGGACAGCCGAGTCCGTGTCACCTCTAAAGTTAGTAGTGATTACTCATTTGATTGTTGCTCTTAGCTCTTCGCATATTGACTAGTTATTCTGATTCATAACTTTCTTCTTTCTTATTTTTGTGGAAACTTCATCAAGGTTGTTGAGTTGATTAATAATTCACCAGTGGATGCTCGACCTACCGTTCTAGTTAGCGCCACAGCTGTTGGTTATTATGGTCTGTCACCTAAGTTTCACACTCTGACCCATGCCAACAAGAATACTAATTAACGTTACATTAACAGGTGCTAGTGAGACAGGAGTCTTTGATGAAAAGAGTCCATCAGGAAATGATTATCTTTCAGAGGTACTAATCACTTTCTTCCGGTTTTGGTTCATGAATCTAACTCTTTGTGTAAAAGAGTTTTGCTTCTTTGATTAAAATATGTACATGTGTGTGCTTAGGTTTGCAGAGAATGGGAAGGAACCGCGCTGAAAGCCAATAAGGATGTAAAAGTTGCTCTTATCCGCATTGGTGTTGTTCTGGGGAAAGATGGTGGGGCTTTAGCCATGATGATACCCTTTTTCCAAATGTTTGCTGGAGGACCTCTGGGTTCAGGACAACAATGGTAAACTCCAACAATTCCTTCTTGCCTCTCTGCTAATCTAACTGACCATTTTTTCGCATAATTCACTGAGTAGGTTCTCTTGGATTCACGTGGATGACTTGGTGAATCTGATCTGCGAAGCCCTCACTAAACCATCCTATCAAGGTAACAACATCACATACATGTTTCTCTTCTATGTTGTTTACCTACTTATGTTTAAAAGATGAATGCTATTCTGGTGTTGGTCGTTGCAGGAGTTATAAACGGGACTGCGCCAAACCCGGTTAGGCTTGGGGAGATGTGTCAGCAGCTAGGCAGCGTTCTTGGTCGACCGTCGTGGCTACCAGTTCCTGACTTTGCACTCAAAGCTTTGCTCGGAGAAGGTGCAACTGTGGTTCTTGAAGGACAGAAGGTCTTACCTGTAAGAGCCAAAGAGCTTGGCTTTGAATTCAAATACAAATACGTGAAAGATGCACTCAGGGCCATTATGCAGTAAGGGGACAACACAGAGATCATCTTCCAGCATTAGATTTGGTCACAGAAAAACAAGAGATTCTTTTTCTATTTGTTATTTTGAGTAAAAACTCAGAGGCGATGTATGTATGAATCATACAGTATGATCCAAGTGTTTTCCGGTGAAATCTCAGAACTGTAGAGAACGTATTAATTCAAATCACATAACTTATTTCATATCTACTGTTCTTAGCTCATAAATGGAAGAGCAGAGAATAGAAAACAAAAACAAGTGATTCTACCATCAAACCAACCATAGAAGAAAAACAGAGAGCTTTATTAAATGATTTGTTTCCTTGATTAAATCCAGGCACTAGTACTTATATAATACACATAACATGAGAGGGATCATAAATAGACCGGCAGACTGAGTTAGTCATCAACCCCTCAATGAATACTTCTTCCCAGTGAAAGCTTGGAACTTGGACTCTTCTTTCTTCTCTTCTTCCTCTTTCTTTGTCTCCTTTCCAGCTCCAACCTGAAAACAAATTTATCAATAAGTAACGTATCTCTTAATTCCATTGCATTTACCAAAAAAATTTGAATCGAGTACTTTTGGAGCTTCTTTTGGAGCACGGTTTGCGTTGGCTCCAAACACAAGCTTTCCTTGAGCTTGTCGCGCAGCTCTCTCTGAGCCACTTGCTACAGACGACTGTCCATTACCATTAGCAACAGCAGGCTGTTTGTCTTTTGAGCTAGAGGAGGAGGAAGAAGGTGGCTCATAGGAAAGAGGTCTCCCATCTAACCGTCTTCCAGATCCCGTGAAAGGATTAAACTTTGGTTCTGGTTCAGCCACAACCTCCTCAGCTGTGAATTTTGAGAAGGAAGAAAACCCCATTAAAATACTTGAAGCAAATAGAAACTACATATGATGACTTTACTTTCATCGATACATACCTTTTGCCAGAGCCTTAGCAGCAGCAGCAGGTGCTTTAGGACGTTCAGGCTCTTTGTAGTCAAGGGGAGGTGCAAAATCAACCTCACAGTCAGTTTCAATGATGCTGATTCCATTAGCAGGCTTTGTTTCAACAATATCTATGAAGTACTTCTTATTGTTGTATGGAACCATAATGCTATCCCCAGTGGTTAGGCATGAGTAGTTTCTCAAAGCTGTCTCCAAGCTGCAAGAAGGTCCATTCGCAGAGTCATATATATATATATATAGATACGGAAATACCTTTCGAGAAAGCAATAATGAACGAGATAAAGAGAGGTGTGGATGAGGACTACTCACATGGCTTTAGGGTTGGATATATCAAGGAAGTCAGTAGTGTGGGGCTGTAGTTTAACATAAGTCCCCTTTGGAAGAGTGACATTTCTAACTCTCACAATGTCCCCTTCTTGCAGCAGCAGATTCTGCATCATCTGGAGTAAGATCAAAGTAGCAAACAATATAAGCAGCATGATCCCGAGTATTACAACAAACAATCCAAAAGGAAACATACCCAATATGGCATGTAGATCATGCCTTCTTCAGCAATGAACTCAAGGACACCACAGTGTGAAACACGTTCACTTCCAGCATTACGAAGCTCAAACAGCATAGGATAGTCAATATGCAAAGAGGCTGCAAAAGTTTCCCACAATAATAAGACTCTGAAAATAGTTTTGTTAACACATTCGAAACGAGAGAGAGAGAGCAAGTATTGGCGTACCGAGACGATCAAGGGCTGATGGTGGCATTATAACTGAAATAGATTTAACAACACAAGTCAGACATGAACAATATCAATAGTAACACAGAACAGAAACAGAGATGAGTGTGTATATTATGAAAAAAGGGGGTCTTACTCTTGTCACCACTTTCAATGTGTGGCTGCAGGGAAGAGAAATTAGAAACAACAAGTAATGGCAAGCCAAGTATATGCATAATTCCAAATTTGAAAATCAGATATCAAAACAAATAAAAAGGAGACCTTGTCGATAAAAGAAGCAGGGTAGCAGCGGTAACTATGCTCAAAGGTGGTTCCGGGATAATGGTATCCATCGAAAAACTGCAATGTCCCAAAAAGCGGTGAGTGAGCTAGATTGAAAGATTGAACCTTTGTGGACAAAACCCACACTTACCATAGTTTAGATGCTTGCTAGATAGATATAAGTTAAAGCCAACCTACAGAAAAAAAGATAACACACGAGTCGAGTCAATTCAAAGAGTCATCGAATAAAACCAATTCCTATCCAGCCGGAAAATCAAAAGTCGAGCTAACTTAAGACCTCAGATTCGAATATCAGCAGCAGATAAAGAAAACCTAAGATTCGAACCTACCCACAAAAATCAAGATCCCCAGAAACCAGAAAGTCCAAAACTAGGAGGGATTGAGCTACTACCTGCGAGCAAAGGGAAATTGAATCAATTGATGTTTGATGTTTCCCAACCACCGAAGCAAAAGTTAAGTTAAGAATCGGTGATCACGTTCCCTTTATATACCATACGCTGCGTATTGCTGCTGCACATACGATATTATTCAGCCCATTACAGCTTTTGTTATTGATTGGCCCATCGGGCCTAGCTATGAACTGTTGTTGGGAATCATCAAGTTTGATTTTTATGAGTCTTTTTCATCTTACGTTTTATGTGGCGTGATGGTGCAGCTGATTATGAAAAATCGAAGCTGAGGCCCTGATTCTACTTAACTATGGTGCCTCAGCTATCATCTTAGTTCCGATATGTCTTGGTTTCGCAGCTATTGAATTCAGATCATGGCGAGATCTCTGCCTTATTCCATGTGTTATAAGTTGAGACCACTGCATTTTGTTGCATAACCAAATCCCTTCCTATTTGACCGGCTAAAATAAAGTTCTCTAGCAGTTGGCACAGCGAATAATAATAATAAGTTGTTACATGATAAGCATTTCCCTCTCTAATAGTAATATGTGTGCTTGCAGGAGTTGGAACCAAAGGTAGTGCTTTGGGCGGTGATGGGGAATATATATCTCTGGAGACTACATGGCATGATGACATGGAAAAAGGCTTTGTTTCTATGGGTTTGGTCCGCAGCATTGGTATCAGAGGCATAGGAGGCTCTATCTATCAATCATCTAAATATTTGGTTATTAATTATACACTAGATTAAGATCTGCGCCTTGCGCGGAATAAACATTAAATATATAAATTATTTTATGTATTATATGTTCTTACATATTATGAAATAATAAATATATATTTAATAATTAAAAGTTAGTAATTATTACATATATAATTAAATTGGTGCGAACGTATAAATCAATTTTATTAATCCAAACAATTTTTTAAAAAAATTGATAGGATATGTAATTAATTTTAAATGATATTAACATACATAGTATATTTTTAATATTAATGTCTATTAAATGATGCTTTCTACTCATGTGTTTTTTTTATCATGTGTATCTTTAATAACAAAAACTTTAAATTACTGATAACAAAATTTTCATCGTGGGATTAATAATTTTAGTAATTTATAATTTAAAAAAATTTATCAATGTTAGTTCAAAACTTTTATCAAACAAAATTATTCAAAGTAAATTTTGAAATTAAAATATTTATTTATTCAATATGGTTTATAGTTTAATTTAGAATGATATATTTACATATATATTTTAAATCTTAATGATTAATTAAATTAGACTTTTATTTATATGATTTTGTAATCATTTGTATTTTGTCATTACAAAAATTTTAAACCATGGATCGCAAAATTTGAATGTGAGACTTTTAACAGTTTTAGTAATTTATAGTCGTTTTTTAAAATTCAAAATATAACATGTACAGAAAAATCTAAATTTTTATAATATGGTTATTGTGATTTTTTTAAATTATTTTAATATTTTAAAATTAAACAAATTTGATAGAAGATACATTATTTTTTTTCAGATCTTTATTATTCAAAATCATTAATTGTCATATATACTTTAGCACATTAGGCAATTTTGTAATCTTTATTTAAGGAAATAATAGATGACATTAATAATGAATTTATGGTTAGTTTAATAAAAATCTTATTATATAATTAGATGGACCAACATATTTCTCTAATAATTCTAAGAATCATCCTAATGATGACACGTGGCTACAAAAAGAAGTCGTAATATTTCACAAATAATATATAAGGGATTATACAGTGTGCAGTGTGATTAATGATGGGATATGGCGTTCAAGTTTTCACAAAAAAAAAAAATCTTAACAACTCCTTTTTTTGTTTTAGTCGCTGATTTTCTTCTTACCATTTGCAGTAACTATGACGTGTTACTAAAGAGAGACTGCTTGGGCTTACTCGAAAATAAAGCCTGCAGTGAATCAGATAGAGAGACACATCCTTACTTCCAATGTGATTCTCTAGTGAAGCACGGTATCTGTGTCACCCGCTCATACTCCTCTGGGAGATGCAACTTCCACCGCCGAGTGGTTTGGCAATTTGGCACAGTGTCATGTCTGGATGACCCAGGTCTCAATGTAAGCTTATTATTGTTTGGATTGAAAGAGTTAAAAAGATTGAACCCTTTGACTGACTGTTAAAAAGCATTGTGTAGATGTCTGAATCTTTCTTCTCGTTCTTGATATTAAAAAACAGGAAGTGGCGGAGAAGTACAAAAAGACAGTGGCATGCTGAGGTGGTGATACCAAAGACATTGAAGCCTGAGAGGTTGGAAGAATACTTTGACTAGGTTATGAATGGAAGGGCATGACAAGTACAATTCTGCTGCACGTGCAGTTCTCCCGCAATACTTCACCATTCACGTTTTTCTGTTTGCAAAAGCAGTTTAAACGGGAGATCTGCATACATTTCAATATTTTTGTCTTTTTGTGGAAAAACGGAAGATCTGCATGCAGATCTCATCCGCTAACATTTGGTGGTGTTGATCTATTTTTTTTTCTTTTTGATAATAAATAATTTTTTCACAAACACTTAACTTTAAAATATATTTATCTGATTTTATAAATAATATATAATGATTAGCTCAAACTATATAGTTTACACTAATATTGTTTGTGTTGTTTTAAAATTATAAGCATGACGTTTAATCGCCAACAAAACATAACATTTTCAAAGAAAAAAGATATTAATCTTCCTCCATAAATATCAACAAGAGTAAGTAGTTAATATTTTTTAATGTTTTAAAATATTTAATATGTAGGTAAATGATTGTAATTTTGTAAATCTATTGAGAGAAGACAATTTTTAATGAAATCTTAACCGAGAACGTGTATTTATTGAGTTGTACGATCAAATAATTTTCATGACTAATTACCGTTTCAAATATCTTACACCCACTGGTAGAGAGTTTCGCGGTGGTAAATTTAACCAAAAGTTCAATATTAGTGTAACCTACCGGTTCTCTCAAGAAAAATTTTATCACTTAAAAAGAAAATAAAAAAAGTATAAGTATCTTATAAGAGATTTACAGGCATTTCGGCCGATCCTATAACATCTAAGATATTTATTTAGATATTTAGGTATAATTTTTATTGTTTTAATATATGATCTATAGTTTTGAACTGATTTTGTCATTCATAAGTTATAATAAATTATTTGATCGGTTTGATCTGCTTCTCTCCTGCATGATCCGCTTGATCTGCATTTGTCCCGCTATCTGCATTTGTCCTGCTTGATCTGCATGATCTGCTTGATCTGTCCTGCTTGAACTGCTTGAAAGAATATCCCCTCAGATATTCTCAATCAGTTTGTAACAGCTCCTATTATCTAGGAATAGTCCGTGATCTTGTAACAAGCTAGTCAATATATACTCTTGTAAAGGCTCTGTTCAAATCAATAGAAACATTTGAGCTTTCATGGTATCAGAGCAAGGCTCATCCTGATCCTTTCTCATCCGTTCGATTTCTTTTTCTCATGTTATCTCTCAATCGTCTCGTCTTCTCTCTGTCAGTCATGGCAACAATTGAGCGAGCCTTTGGAGTAACAAACATCAAAACGCACATCCCTTTAGCGCTTAATTTGGATGTCTTTAACTATGATGCTTGGAGAGAGCTGTTTTTGACGCACTGTCTAACGTTCGATCTGCTTGGACACGTCGATGGATCATCCCTCCCAACTGATGATACTGACGCTATCTGGTTCAAGCGTGACGGACCTGTGAAGTTGTGGATCTATGGGACGTTAGCTCCTCCCCTCTTCAAGTCCTCCTTCAAGACAGGTCGAACCGCCAGAGATATATGGCTAAGGATCGAGAATCAGTTCAGAAACAACAAAGAGTCTCGGGCGATCCAACTTGACAAAGATCTCCGAACAATGGAGATAGGTGATCAGTCCATTCGTGACTATTCTCAAGGTCTGAAATCTACAGCCGATCTTCTGGAAAATATTGAAGCGCCAGTGAGTGATAAAACACTTGTGATGTATATGCTTAATGGCCTAAATGAAAAGTTTGATCACATCATAAACGTGATTAAACATCAAAAGTCATTCCCAAGCTTCGAGGAAGCTCGCAACATGCTTGAGCTTGAAGAAGCCCGCCACAAGAAGCACACCAAGATAGCTGATGTTCACACAGACACGCCATCGTCGTCAACAGCTCTCCTTACCACTCAGCGTGACCCAAAGTCGGACAATCAGCAACGTCAACAACAAAAGAACAACAATCGCGGCAACAGGCGGGATTACAAAGGCAGAGGACGTAACAACTACAACAACTATCGTCCTCAATACAAGCCCTGGAACATGCCGCAGCAAGACTGGCAGACGCCATACAACAATGGGAACCAGCCTCAAACGCCTTCATGGATGACATACCAGTCTGCTCTGCCTGCTCAAGGCATGATACAACAACGCCCTCCTGGCCAGATGCAACAGGAAGCCCATATGGTCAACAACAACTTTCAGACAACACGCGACTTTGCGGAAGCGTTCAACACCATGACCCTAGCAGAACCAAGTCAACACTGGTACATGGATTCGGGTGCTTCATCTCATGTATCCTCGGAACTAGGTAACCTCCAGTCTGTAGTTAACTTGCGCACCGGAAATTCAATCATCATTGGTAATGGTTCAAAAATTCCTATTCTTTTCACTGGAAACTCTTCCTTTCCATCAAATTCAAAACCGTTGCATCTCAAAAATGTTCTTGTTGCACCAAATATTGTGAAAAATCTGATCTCTGTTCGCAAATTCAGTAGAGATAATTGGTGTTCTATTGAATTTGACCCGTTTGGCTTTTCTGTGAAGGATCTTCAAACCAAGAAACTCTTACTCCGCAGTGATAGCTCAGGGGACCTCTACTCTCGTATGTGCCTCTACATCAAGCTAATAAACACACTACCTTGGTTTCAGAAACTCCTTTTTTATGGCATAAACGCTTTGCTCACGCAAATAATGAGACTTTGCGATCTCTCATCTCTACTTTCTCTCTTTCTTGTAATAAGGACAACATACAATTCTGTAATGCTTGTCAGTTGGGTAAACACACAAAAATTCTCTTTTCTAAATCTCTTACTAAAAATTCTCAACCTTTTGAACTGATTCACTCTGACCTCTGGACATCACCAATTCCAAGTTTAAGTGGAATCAAATATTATGTGCTTTTTCTGGATGATTATTCTTATTACTTGTGGGTTTACCCTCTCAGACTAAAAAGTGAGGTTTTCTCAAAGTTCATTCACTTCTCCAACCTTGTCAAAACGCAACATGGAGCAATGATCAAAACTCTCCAATGTGATAACGGAGGAGAGTATAACAATTCCAGGTTTCATAAGCACTTCGCTGAACATGGAAATGCCTTTCGGTTCTCTTGCCCGCATACGTCGCAACAGAATGACAAAGCCGAAAGGATGATCATAACCGTTAACAACTCCATTCGTTCTCTGCTTTTTCAGGCCCAGCTCTCTCCAATGTTTTGGGCCGAGGCTCTCCATGTTGCGGCCCATATCATCAACATATTACCATCTTCATCAATCGAAAGAAAAAGCCCACACTCAATTATGTTCGGCGTAACGCCAACATACGACAAGCTGCATGTGTTCGGCTGCATGTGCTTTCCTAATGTCAACTACTCAAATCTCCACAAGCTCTCACCGAGGTCGACGCCTTGCCTCTTCCTGGGCTATCCGACAAATCACAGGGGTTATCGGTGCCTCAACCTCAAAACTAATTGGATCATCATCTCAAGGCATGTCGTCTTTGATGAATCGACCTTTCCTGCAGCTCAAAAGCATTCGTCGATCTCAAACACTTTCAATTTCCTCGACGGTGCAGACTCTCAATCACCAATGTTTCAATCCATCCTCAAAGACAAAGCCTTCCTTCCTCTGGTCATATTCCTCATCTTGCTCCGGTACCAGAGGCTTCACAAGCTCCCCCGCAACCGACTCCACTCGATCCTCAAATTCAAAGAATGAGAACGAGAGGCCAGTCGGGAATTGTAAAACCCAGAAAATTTATTCTCGTTACACTTCCTCTGTTTCCCGCTTACCTTCCACTCACCAAAAAGCTTTATTTGATCCGAATTGGAACCCATCGATGTTTGAAGAGTATGATGCTCAAATTAAAAATAAGACATGGAGGTTAGTTCCAAGACCTCAAGGTGCTAATATTATTAACTCAATGTGGTTGTATAAGCACAAAATTGGTGCATATGGACAGGTAACTCGACATAAATCGCGACTGGTTGCAAACGGCAAGACACAAGAAGAAGGCATCGGCTTTGAGGAGACGTTCAGGCCTGTAGTAAAGCCAGCGACTATATGGGCAGTTCTTGATGTGGCGCTGAACAAGGGTTGGGACATACGACAGTTGGACGTCAAGAATGCGTTTCTACATGGAATGATCTCTGAAGATATATTTATGCATCAACCACCTGGCTTTGTTGACAAGGAGAAGCCGCATTATTTCTGCAAATTGAATAAGGCTCTCTACGGTCTCAAACAGGCGCCAAGAGCTTGGAATGCTAGGTTCAGTCAGTTCCTGCTACGCCTTGGCTTTGTCACTACCAAATCAGATGTGTCACGGTTTGTGTACAAGCACAAGGCTGATCTCGCTTACCTATTACTATATGTAGATGACATTGTTTTGACAGGTTCAAGTCAAGCTCTGCTCCAACGTATCACCTCCCAATTAAAAGACGAATTTCCCATGTCTGATATGGGACAGCTCAGTTATTTTTTGGGAGTTAAGGTGGACCATAACCGAGCTGGTCTCTTTCTTTCTCAACGACAATACGCGACAGAGATCATCGACCGAGCCAGAATGAAGGACTCCAAACCACTATCAACCCCTGCAGACGTCAATGCCAAACTGTCAACAGAAGCTGGTGACAAAATAGCAGACCCCACTCAATACAGAATACTTTCTGGAGTTCTCCAGTACCTGACGTTTACGCGCCCGGATATCACCTATGATGTGCAACAAATCTGTCTGTTCATGCATGATCCGCGCACACAACATCTTACAGCTCTCAAACGGATTATCAGGTACATTCAAGGAACAAAAGAGCACGGCCTGCAGATGTACAGATCCAACAATACCACCTTGACGGCATACTCAGACGCGGACTGGGCTGGGTGCCCAGACACACGAAGGTCTACATCAGGATAATGTGTATACAGAGGCAGCAACCTTCTATCTTGGTCATCAAAAAGTCAAAACACGATCTCGCGTTCGAGTTCCGAAGCAGAGTATAGGGGTGTAGCAAATACTGTTGCAGAAACTTGCTAGATACGCAACCTGCTACTAGAACTCGATCAACCGCTTAACAAGGCTACTCTCGTCTTCTGCGAGAATATAAGCTCGGTCTACTTATCAGCCAACCCGGTGAAGCATCATCGCACAAAACACGTCGAGTTAGATCTTCACTTTGTTCGCGAGAAGGTGGCTCTTGGTCAAGTAAAGGTACTATATGTGCCTTCTTCTTCACAATACGCTGATATATTTACCAAAGGACTGCCAACCTCGCTGTTCACGGAATTTCGAAACAGTCTAACCGTCAAGCCTCCTGCCGATTAGACTCAGGGAAGGTGAAAGAATATCCCCTTAAATATTCATAATCAGTTTGTAACAGCTCGTATTATCTAGGAATAGTCTGTGATCTTGTAACAAGCTAGTCAATATATACTCTTGTAAAAGCTCTGTTCAAATCAATAGAAACATTTGACTTTCAATGCTTTTACCATTCGAAGCCCAAGAGCACATGGAAGTGATCAAGAGCATGGACAGAAAGTACCGTACCAACCAACCGGCCAAGTTTTGGGGGCATTGATGCCTAACGCTTGAATAATGATGATTGATGATGATGATCACACGTTCGTGTCTCTCTATCAAAATGAATAAAAGAAAGAAACTATAGCATCACCGGAGACATTCTGAATTGTTGTTGTAAACTCATGATGATATAAAAAAAAACTAAACAGATTCTGATTTCCACAATGAAAGATCGTTAGGAAAAGACGAGGTTGTCCTTTAGAGACGAGGGCATGTTAGTAAATTGACAAGTATTGAGCTCTCTCTCTCTCTTTCTGCTTCTTCTTGTAATTCGACACTCAACTTTCGTCTCCCTGCCTTAAGATCTCCTTCTCAATCAATATATCGGGTTGCCTGTTTCTTCTACAAGCTCGTAAGCTTTCGCGCCTTTTATCTCTTATCTTTTTAATTTGTCTGTTCAGTTCAGGGGTATTGAAAGTTTTTCTCCTTGGGATTTTTTTTTTTTTTTTGTATTTTTCAATTTCTTATTGTTTTAGGGCGCAAAGGCTTGTAAGATTGATTCAATTCTACACTTTTCGTATCCGTTGTGACCTGTTTTCTGGTGATTTTCGATTATTATACTGACGATGGAACCCTAGCAAGGAAATGATTACGTTAATTAAGAACAATTGTTTTTTTTTAAATGACTCATGATTTTTAAGGTAAGAAAGAACAAAAAGTAAACGGAAAGTTACCACAGTTGCTAGATTGATTATATGCTCTGCTTCTTTTTTTTTGGTAGGATTATATGCTCTGCTTCTTGCAAGAAGAAGCTTTCATTTTTATTCGCTTTTTCTCCCTTTTTTGAATAAGAATGGAGAATGGTGGGCAGTATGCAAATGGGTCTGATTACTTAAAAGGAGCACACTCTATGGTAAAAAAAAAAAGAAAAAAAAAATCTATTTTTACTTTTCTTTCAAATTTTTCTTACTCCCATTGATTGACAACCAGTGCATGTGTGTGTGTACAGTGGAATATGCTGCCTCACCATCAGATCAAAGAGCAACACAATGCCTTGGTCATGAATAAAAAGATCATGTCCATCCTCGCCGAAAGAGACGCTGCTGTTCACGAACGAAACCAAGCCGTCTCCGCCAAAATGGAAGCCCTCGCAGCTCGAGACCAAGCCCTTCAGCAACGGGACAAAGCCCTGGCCGAAAGAGATAAAGCTTTGATTGAGAGGGACAATGCTTTTGCTGCCCTTCAACACCATGAAAACAGTCTCAACTTTGCTTTGTCCGGTGGGAAGCGCTGTCAAGGAGGGGATGATGATGATGTTTTGTTCACTATTGATGATCTCTGCCCTACTACATCAACTAACACGACCAAGGCTATCAAAAGGAAAAAAGATAACAAACCAAAAGGAAAGAAAGTGGGTGAAGATCTGAACCTTCTAGTTGCTGCTCCCGGAAAGAAATGTAAAAAAGATTGGGACACTAACCATTTCGGTTTAAACTTGGTCACCTTCGACGAAAAGACTATGCCCGTGCCGGTTTGCACATGCACAGGCTCTGCGCATCAGTGTTACAAATGGGGTAATGGAGGTTGGCAATCGTCTTGCTGCACGACCAACTTGTCGCAGTATCCATTACCGCAGATGCCAAACAAGAGGCATTCTCGTGTGGGCGGTAGGAAAATGAGCGGAAACGTTTTCTCCAGATTACTAAGCCATTTAGCAGCAGAAGGATGTGATCTCTCGTCTCATGTTGACCTAAAAGACTATTGGGCTAGGCACGGCACCAACCGCTACATCACTATCAAGTAACCAGCCTCAACTGTCTTCGGCTCTTAATTCTTAAGTTTAGGTGTTTTGTCTATGGTAAAACCAAATATGTTAAATATGTTTTTATTTGAAAAACAAATCTCAACTGTTTTCAGATTACAAAATCTTAATTTTCATTTTCCAGTTGGTGATTATATTATAACTTAAACGTTCACTTTACTAGTCTCTTCTATTATAACGAGGAGAGGAAAGTACAATAAAAATTTCTAAAAATGAATGAACAAAATGCTGGAGTGTAGCGCTGGAGGAGACTCAGAGGCAGCTGCCAGAGATGGGGTGGCTTGCCAAAACAAGAGGAGCATTCTTGGAAATTCCGAATCCAGCGATTCTGAAAATTTTGGTCATAAGCAGCTCAGCTACGTTCACATACGGAATTGCCTTGGCCGATGAATGGTTGTTTCACGGCAGGAGCCACACGGGATTCGGGTGGATCATCTACTACGCATTGTTCTTGATGTGTCTTCTTTTTCTCATCTTGTGCTGAGGCTCAGCGAGTTGACGAAACCGAGAGAAACTGTTGCCGGAGTTTAACCGTTGTGGTTGCTTCAGCTAGAATAAACGCGTCATCTCCTAGAATAAACGCGCCATTTCATTTCCGTCGCATGGTAAAGTAACATCATGTCGTACCCGTTAGCCCAAAAAAATTAGAGATGTCTTTGGTTTAGTGATCAGACCGTTCTGGGAATCTATTAATAATAAATGTTATTTTGACATTTGAAAAAGTAGATTTAACGTTTTGAAAAGGAAAAATTCTTTTAAAATACTTAAACAAATTTTCATTTGCTATAATAATATATAAACTACTAGGGTTGGCCCGCCCGTAGTTAGAAAAAAAAACGATTTTATATGAATTTACATTAATTTTATGAAGCATTTAAAAAAAAAATTGTAGATTGAAAACAATATTATATAAAAAAAAGAATCCAGAGATCTTGTTTTTATTTTTAATAAATAATTTTGGACTGAATTAATGATAATAACTTTCATTATTCTATGAAGAACAATTTAATATAATAGGATTAATGATGTCCTTCATGTGCATATAATTAAACAATGATCATGATAGAGAAATATGTTAAAGAAAAGCTTATATTATCTAAGCCAAAACAATCTTTTGTTAGTGTGAGTAGCTTGGTCTGTGTATGTCTTAATTAAAATGTGATAGTTTTCTCCTAATGAAAGTCATAATTCAACCTCTCCGCCACTCTTTAAATTGAAAACGGTATGTCGTTATTAAATAAGTTTAGAATTTATTAGATAGGTTTTACTATTAATTTAGAAGTTATTAATACCGTGGAAACTTGTGTTATGAATTAACAATATATTTAAATTAAATGATAATATTGCATAGATGTTTTTATAGAACCAATGCTCGTATGTAATAAAGAGCTTATGCTGCAGATGCGTGTAATTATCTTGCAAAATATATTTTTGCATTGGTGTATTAATACTTTGAAATAAAACCGTTTACCGTACAAAGGGAATCGTTCAAAATTTTCAAATATCAGAGTGTTCGTTTATTCAAATAGCTAAGTAGGAGTAATATATAATAATATGTTTGCGTTATTGTATAAAAAAGAAGAAGTTAGGACCACTATTATCGTGAAATCATGGACCTTAAAAAATAAATTGATGTAAATGAGTAAAGCAAATAATTATTCTTATGTTCTTTTTCTAAAACATTATTCATATGTTTAAATGCTCAATATATGTATATCAAATTAGTAAATTCAATTTTGCATTCACTATATAATATTATACATTTTATATGTACGTTCACTAAAGTCTTGATTGGTAGAGCATTAGCATTATGGTCTATATTATCCAATCAATATTTGTTATAAAAGCATTTAGAAAAGCATTTACTAAATGTTAATGCTCTCCAAATGCTCTCATATGAAGCTTTTAGAAGAGCATTTGCATTTATAATTTATAAAATTAAGAAAAAATATATAATTAATTCATTTATTTTTATTTAATAGCATCATAAAATTATTTTTATATCCAGAAAATAAAATTTTTATTTCTAAAATAAATTTACAATAAAAATATATTTTTTATTGTAAAATTTATTTTAAAGTAATTTATTTTCGATATAAACGTAAATATTAAATTATTAAATAAAATAAATTAATTATACATATTTAAATTTTATATATTAATATATTAATATATATATATATAATATTCATTAAAAATAAATATATTATATATATTAGATATTAATTTTTATAATAATTTTAAATAACATATTCATACTGTTCTACTTATCATTCTATTAAAAAACTTAGCAAATGCATACAGCTGCTCTACCAATCAAGGTCCTATAAACCTATTGGTTCATCTAGTTTTTTGGTTTTTACGGGTTATTTTGCACATTAAAGTAAATAAAAACATTTTATTGTATTTTTGATTACATGTAAATCCAATTAAAATCATCGTTATGTTGATTAAAATTAATTTGTCATATCGATATGATCGGATTGAATACCAACAATATCATAAGAGTTGTTTTATGACATATTCATAAAACAAAGAACACTACATTATTTGTTTGTTAAAAAAAATGTATACTGTTAAAATATTATTTCTAATTTGCTCTAAAGATCAGACGACAATATTCCCGCAAGTTTATGAGTTACACCAAAAGCCCACACAATCTCCAAGTTAATGAAACGATGTGTTTTGGACGCAGGCAAATGTCGCCTCCACAGATCTCGACTTAGTGATATGGAATTCCATGTGGATGGTCTAGGAGTTAAAAAATTTTTTTTTATAATAATAGATTTTGGCTTCCCATTTAATATACAACCTATTTTTTAATACCAAATTAATATATAAACTTTTAAAAATCGCAAGTTATACACCTCCATGACGTCAACTGTCGCTAGTTTAAAATAGAAAAAGTTTCCAAAAATACCTCATCTAATTTTCATTTGCTATAAAAAATATATATAAACAATTTTGGTTCCTATTTTTATACCCACTCTATTTTTCGATATCCAATTAATTCCTAAACTTTTGAAAATCAAAGTTTTACATCAAAAAATAAATAATCAAATAGAAAGAGGTGAAAATAAAAGTGCATTACACATAAAACAATGTAAATTGAAAACAAACAAAATGATCTGACAAATAAAGTGAGCATTGAATTTCCATCCAAATACAAATTCCAAGATATATATTACAAATCTAAACTAAAACTCTTAACGAAAAATATATTTTTAGAAAGAACATGACTTACCTAAACCAAAACAACTATCTCCAAGGTTCTCCCACTTCTCTCTAAAGTAAAGTTCTTAATTAATCAAAATTCACAGCGGTGGCCCGTGGCTTTTGCCGCTGGTTACCATCCTTTTGTTTTGTTTTTTGTCTGTAAAAAGCTTCGATCTATGATTGATCTTCCTTTGTTAGGCGATTTTGTTGTGTTAGTTTCAACCAATTTCAGAGCCGCTTATCATTCTGATATTTTTATGATTTGGTTGAACCTAAATAAAGTCAAGTTATCATCAATCAGCTTTTCACCCGGAGCTTCAAATCTATTCCGTTTGATTCTAATTCAGATGCCTTGTCCATCGCTCACTTCAACCGCTCCATAGGAGAATCAGACTTCGCTATTGATTTATCCATCTACGGCGTTATGTGAAGCTTCTCTGATTGGAAGAAGGTTGGGTAAGAAGGATTCTTCAAGTTGTCTTTGGAGAGGATTCAGAAGAACTCGCATTCTCAAAACGGTCTGGTAAAGGGTTTTCCTTCGTTTCGACTTCAGTCTCCTCATATTTAATTCCGGTTAAGCAAGGCCTCTCTGTCTTAAGTATCAACGGGTAAGGTGGAAAGCAATCTAGGAGAGTACAAGACTTGAGCAAAGTTTGATGAAGCGCAGTCATGGACAAAGTAACGCCGGTGGTATGTCATTGCATCGGTGGTGGTAAAGTAGTTTCGGAGTTCCCTCTTTCTTGCGGTGGCGCGTGCAGGCGCGTCTCGGAACAACTCAACGGTATAATATCAAAGGATGATGTCTTGGGTGTGCGCATGTGAGACGCGTGTCTTCTTAGGTGTTACGCGAATTAGTAAATTGAGTCAATATATTGGGCTTAGTTTACTTTTGGGCTTTTCATTAAATCAAGTTGTATAAGAGAGAATCGGGGCTTTTCTATGCTTGTACTCTGTCCTATTGAATTTCTTTCAATGAAAATAATGTTGACAAAAAAAAAATTTCCCTCCAAACGATTTTTTCTTTACGAATTTACTAAACCAAGTTAGTTAGTAAACACAAACTGAAAGGATAAACAAACCCACCCGGTGGACTGCCAAGCTACAAGTTCCACGACTCAGGAGCGGGATTCTCTAAAAAGCCAAGGTCGCGGGTGCCCAAGAGGGCCCACTTGGAGACTTGGGATCTCAGCAGACGTTCCTCGGAAGATTGCAACAAGCCGGCCGGCCGGCCGATAGGCGAAAGAGAACCAACTAGTTCTGATTTGAGTAGACTCATAATAGGTAATGCTATAACCCTGGGAACCGGGCCGGGCCATCCTTCGTTTGCGGTCGACGTTAAAATGATGAAATATCAAGTGCATTATCTACTCGTGAAGTTTCGGGCGTGCCTAAAGTCTCCTAAAGACAATAAATTATGAGATACTCCTTTTACGGGTCATTGTTTTCTTCTCTAATATAGTTTTTTAAAAAACTTAAGAGATAACATCACCTAGTTAACGAGATATCAAACACATCATATACTTTTGAATCGTCTTGCTTATCGAGCACATCACCTACTCATTTTGTAAATTATGTTTTTCCACTTAAACTGTAGCTCATGTGTTTAATAATATCAATTAAGTTATATCAATTTTGTAAAAAATGTTGATGTCATTATCATTAATTTTACGGTTTAAAATTGTAGAAGAATTTTCTAAAAATACATGAAGTAATTTGTATTTGTTATAATAATAGATAAACTACTTTGGCTTCCTGTTTAAGAACAACATATTTTTGATACCCAATTAATATATAAACTTTAAAAATCGAAAGTCTTACACTACCAAACTAACGACGTTTCAAGGAATCTGTTAAAGCGATTGACATCGTCAGCTTGGCAGTGTATTAACTGGATATCGGAAAATAGGTTGTGTATTAAACGGAACAAAAATAGTTTATGTATTATTACAACAAATGAAAATTTAGTTCAGATATTTTTAGGGAATTTTTCCTTTCTAAATCACCAGATCTCGTTAAACATTCTTAAAAAAAATTATTATAATAATGGGTGGGTCTCACATAAAAACTAAACACTATCGCCTCTGAGTTCTATTTAAGCGCCGTGTTTTTTCAGTGTTTGCACTGTTTCGCGGATCCCACTAACACGTGGCGGTCCGTGATTGGTTTGTTTTTAATTTTTTTTTTTAATCAGACAAAAAAAACTTAAAAATAAAATAAAATTAAGCACCCCATTTTTGGGGTGATAGGGTTAATGGTGCTCTTACCTTTTATCCCATGTTTTTCTCCTGATTCCACCATGTTTGCTTTCTATATCTTCCTTTTTTTTTTCTTTTCCAAGTCTCTTTGTTTTGATTGAATCTCCAGCAATGCAAATTGAAGGAGTGTATACTTTTCCTAATTTACATTCGATCAATTGAGAGAATCGCTGTTATTTGTCTATCAAATTTTAGAAATATATAAGAATAGCCACAAAAAGTCTGTGGAGGAAGGAAAGAGATCGTGGTCCGTGGTTAGGGTTCCTAGGAGTTGAACTGTTGTTACAGTTTTTTTTCTTAGCATTATTTGTTTTGATTGATTTTTTAATTTTAACAATATAAATTACATGGCATATTTTGATTGGTAAAGTGACTTGTGCTTTAATATATAAATGATATATCTTCTTCAGGTTTAGAATCCAGGGGCATTTTCTTCATTTTACGGTTGATCTTAATTCGTAATAAAACTTTTTGGCCGAAAAATGTTAACGGTTAATATGCGTGGATCACATGTGCGGAGTCAATGTCGCAACCCCCTACAAGCAGAAAAATGCTTCATCCGTTTCATAATAAGTGTCGTTTAAAGTTTTTGCATATGAATTAAGAAAATTGTTAAATTTTCTATTTTACCACTATTTAATATAATTTCTTGTTTATTTTTTAGTTAATGAATTAAAAATAAGAAAAAAACATAAAATTATTTAAAATATGCATTTCAAATGTAAAAGGACGCTTATAATGAAAGAAAATTTAGAATCTAAAATGACACTTAATATAAGACGAAAAGAGTATATTTTCCTAGCGTTTCATGGAGATTTCGTTTTTTCGTTAACGTTTTCATGGAGATTCGGAGTAGCAGAGAGATTGGCAGAAAATAAAATTTTAACATTGAAGATAACTAACTACCTCAAATATCATAAAAAAATCTATTACTTGTAAATAGGGTTGGGCACGGATTGAATACTACCATAATTTTGAGTATTTGTGTTTTGTTTCGTACTTAACGGATATCTAATTTTTTAATTTTTTTTGCTTCGAAAAAATACAGATATCCAGTTTTCCGGATATCCGAGAAATTTACAGATATTTTTGAATATTTACGGATATTTATGGATACCTCATCCATTTTTTACAATACAAGCTAAATCTAGAAAAAAAACTAGAAGATATTGTTTTCAAATAACATCTTTTACATAATACGAAGTATGAAATTAAAAAAAGTAAACATTAATGAGACTATATGTTCCATAAATTTTGAAAATTATTTAAAATCTTTTATAAAACATAAATTGTAATTTTATAAGAAAAAATATATTCCTTTCTTAATTTAATAATTTTATAAATTAATAAAATTATATTTAAATAATTATTATATTAAATTATACATTTAAAATTCTATATTCAATTATATATATATTTGTATAAAAATCTGAACGAAGCGGATATCTGAGTCTAAAATTTTAGTATTCGTGATTTACTTCGTTTTTAGTGGATATTGATTTTTAATATTTGCTTGTTTCGAAAACTTAAGGATATATGAATTTTTCGTATCAAATTGAAACGAATAACAAATCAAATCAAATTAGCGAATAAAGTGTCCACCCCTATCAAACTGATTGGTACAAGGAAGAAACGTGCTGTTCGGTAATTGGTCTGACTTAAATTATCTGTAGCTAATAGTCAACAATTACATTCCTTTCAAAAAGATTACATTCCTTTCAAAAAAAATTACATTCCTTTTTCCCTCAAACACACTTAGCAGTGAATGACACTTGTAAAGAACTTTAACTGTGATGATGACAAAAACATATATTTGCATCTTGACCAATACAAGATTCCTAACTAGTCTCTTTTGTCTTTTTTTCCTATCTTTTCGGAAATGAACAGAAACCGTAAATATAAATACCTAGCTCGTGCAAGTATCATGCAACAAAAGCATTTTCGAAAGCCATAAACTATTTGAGGTGTAATCTCCTCTTCCTAGCTCTGGTATATTCTTTTTTTTTTTTTTGGTAAAACTCTGATATATTCTTACTAAATGTTTCAGTGGTTTTTTTCTTTCTCTATAAACTAACTGATGATGACACTCATTTTGAACCTTTTATGATTCTAGTCATGTATCTAAGTTTTTTTTTCAAGAGCTATATATATGTATATATGTATATTTATGTAACTTTTTTAGCCCTAATCTGTCGATATGATGCAGAGACTCGACGCCGTTCTTCGTCTCCGTATCGATGGATGGTCACGCCGATATTCCTCCTTCATACTCCGGTCTCAGCCAATACCCGAGGGCTAACCCTTTTGGTGACGAGAGTTCCAACAGAGCAACCATGCCGCCGCCTAGCGGAAGCTCACTTCCACCCTTTCCACTGCGTCTCCGGATCCCACCGACAGGTCAGCCATTCCAGTTCGGGTCGCAGAATTTCATCCCGGGATCAAGCCCCTCGCAGTCGATGTTATCTCAGGTTCCACACACGATGCTCGACTCCTCCTCAATAGGCTCAGGGAGTAGTCAGCCGTCGTCTGTCTTCTCAGGCCTGTTTAATGCAGATCAACTGAGTAAGATTGCCGCCTCTAACGAACTGAAAGAGATGGCAGAATCTGATCCTAAGCATCTCAAAATGTACTCAATTGATCTCCTATAGCTTAGCTTAGATTGTATAAATATTTGTTTTTTGTGACATTTATATATATCCATTGGATCATATATATCATTTCAGAGCCTTGTCGAACCGGGAATCAGCTGCACGTTCAAAGGAGAAGAAGGCGCTGCATGAGTCCGAGTTGGAAGACAAAGTCGAGACACTTGAGACTCAGATTGATATATTGACTGCCGAGCTCAAGCTTGAGAAGGTGATCACCATCTTACTTGTCACGGTCTGTTCCTGTGAGATATATTTTGTTAATTAATAACTTGTATATTATATTCTTGTTGTATGCAGAGAGAAAGAATGACGGCGGATGACGAGTGCGTGCAATTTAGGATTCGTCTTCATGCAGGGGAGGCGCATGCACGACTTCGTGAAGGTACTCTCATCTACTTTTTGTGAGGATGTCAGATATAGTTTATTTGACGAGACTTTTCATCGATGGTTACTTGCATGATCTGATACCCAGTTGTGGAAACAACTTTAAGCTTTATTAATACTTTTGTCATTTAAATGATATATATCTTGCTCTGGAATTAAAAAGCGAGCGGTTGACCATTTATTAAGTGTTAGATCTTTCTTAATTACTCATAAATCTTCATTACTAAAGAAAGGTGTAAACATATATGTATTGTAAAAAGATAAGATTTTTCAATATGATGTATAAACGTGGAATCTGTGGTTGCATTTCTTCTGATACGTACGTAGTTGTTGTTGCAGACTTGATCGAACAATTGAATGGAGAAGTTCGTCGGCTAACAGAAGAGGCGAGTGGGCAGAGGGAAGAGATGAGTAGGCTAAGAGAAGAGGTGAGCGAATACCGGAGGAGGGAAAGTGAGAGAATGAACGCAAACATGTTGGAGCAACTCAACATCAACCAGCATTTTCAAGAGAAGCCGCAGCAGACAAAATATAATTTCGAATGAAGAATTGCATCATGATGATCATAAATATATATATAGTTTAAAAATAAAAGTTGTTTGAGTTTATATATTATATGTGCAAGAGAGTCATGCTAAGATATAAAAAAGAATCAATCGGAACTTCGGAAGGATTCAGACAAATGTGATCTCTGTGTAATGTCTTTTTTCATCCAGTTGAATAAAAAAAAGGAGTCTGTTTTATAATGGAAATTTGCACTGTTTTTTTTTAGTCGTCGGAATTTGCATTGTATAACTATAAAAAAAAACTATAAGTTGACAAATGATCATATGAAACTCATGGCTACACTATTGTGTATATATTATGTAATATTACAATTCATACCCTAACCAATCTTAACCATTCATTTTTATCTCTTTCTTCTTTCTTTGTTTTTTCCCCATCTATTTCATTTGAACTAGACTTTTTGTATTAATACAATCAAATCAAGAGATTATATTGAAATATATATATATACTATAGTTAAACCAGTGGATCAAGGGAAAACAAATTTTGACATTGAAGATAAATAACCAAGTTAACTACCTTAAATATCATAAAGAATCCTATTACTTGCAAACTGATTGGTACATGGAAGAAACCCACTACACGTGTTGCTCGATAATTGGCCGACTTAGGGCATGATTACCACTGAAACTGTTAGAGGGGTATTTTTTTTTTTATCTGATTAAAAAAAAAATTAAAAAGGGAACTAATCGCAGGCCGCCACGTGTCAGTAGAGTCCGCAAACAGTACAAGAAACTAACCAAGATCCATCTTTAATTCATTACTTTTGTAACCGATTCTTATGCTTTTGTGGGGCTCAAACCCTTTAAACCACCCCCTAAAAACCCCTTTAAATACCCCAATAAAAATAGCCTTACATTCCTCTTTTTTTTTCCCAAACACACTTAGCAGTGAAGTAAATGACACTTGTAAATAAACTTTAATTATGTTGATAGAATTATAGTGTAACGCTCTTTTTGTCATGTATAAACTTGTTAACAATCATATTCACATAAATAGTTGTATTTAAGTTTTCTATATAGAAAGTTGTTTTCTATATATACACATAATTACATTATAATAGATTTACATTATACTAGCTAGATGTTGTAAACTTAAAGATTAGAATATGTAACTTCTTATCATTAATCATAATATATGATGTCCTTATACATGAGAATTACAAAGAGATAAAAATAAATACATAAATATGAAAAGTATACAAATACAAGAAAAAAGGAAACTAGGGTTTTCCCTTCTCTCTAAGTCTAAACCGCCTCTCTCTCTCTCTCTCTCTCCTGGGGCCGCCTCTCTCTCTAGGTATTGGGCCGGTCATGGACCGGACCGGTTATGGACATTCACAATATGATTTTTAACACTCCCCCTTGGATGTCATAACCATACAGGGATTGTAATACACTTTAGATGTTGTCTCATTAAAACCTTACCAGGAAAACCCAGTGGGACAAAACCATGGTGAAGGAAAAAGAGTACAACACGTATACTCCCCCTGTTCTGAACATCACTGAAGATCTTTCAGTCTACGCATCCCAATCGGATGCGTGAGCTTCCTGAACGTGCAGGTACGAAGTGATTTGGTGAACAGGTCGGCTTCTTGCACTCGGCCATCCCATAATTTGATCGGACATGTTGGGTCATCGACCTCAACCAGACACACTCGCGGCTGGCCTCATGTATGGCCAATATTTTCGAATGGTTCGAAGATTTGGCCGCGATCGTCTGTTTCATGGAACGCTATGATATGGCCGTACCTCCATGTGTAAAGACATAGCCTGTCTGTGATCGAGCATTGTGTGGATCTGATAAATAACATGCATCAGCAAAGCCAACTAAACCATCTTTGTTATGGTTAGTATAAAATAGACCCAAGTCTTTCGTTCCTTGCAGGTAACGAAGAACATGTTTAATCTCGTTTCAGTGCCTTTGGGTCGATCATGAGCTACATCTAGCTAATAAATTACGGCAAATTATGTATCTAGCCTTGTATGGCTCGCCAAATCCATTAAAACTTTATGGCACTTAGACATGGCATTTCGGGACCAAGGATCTCTTCATTTTCTTCATTAGGGCCGAAATTATCTTTTTTTTTAAACTGAGGGACCTTATAAATATGAGACTTGTCAATTCGTAAGCTTAGTCCATATCAAACTTCTTGAGCATGTTATGTATGTCATTTGATGCATAAGGATTTTCTTTTCAAGGTGCTCAATGTATAATCCAATATATAATCTTGTTTTCCCAAAACCTTTCATGTTGAATTCGAATTCTTTCTTGATGTGTTCTATCTTTGGGAAATTTCTCCGAGGTTCCTAGGATATTCAATATTGTTCTCGAGAACTTGATGTTCGGTAGTTCGATACCCTCTGGAACTTTTACATAAATTTTGTTATCCAGTGGACCGTATAGATATGTATTTTATTTGCCAGACTTATAAGGAATCAGAATGTCGTTGCATCCACCACATATGAGTATGTCTCCTTTATAATTGATTCCAGGTCTTTGTGAGAACCTTATGCAATTTCTCCATTCTTATTATGTATTCTCACCAAAGACTTATTTATGTCCAACTGGTTTGACTACATCTCTTCTCTTAAGAGATTTCATATACCACGTCTTATAGCATTATCAATTTGCTTAATCAATTTCTCTGAGTAATTTCTCTGAGTGCACTCTAAGATAGACGTTGGTTTCATGATCCTCGCTTTTGTCAAGCGCTTTTGTATTCAAATATTATATCATCATCGACGTCGATATTATTTTATCGGTTCCATTTATAATCCACACATGACATAATGCATTTAGATCATATTATTTTCACGTACCTAATCTTTATTCATGGCCATGTCTAAGGTTTCCTTTGGACAACCTTAATTTCGGATCTGCCATTTCAATTTTATGCTCTTCTTATTTCCGAGTAATACATGTATGGAACCGTCTTATCTTAACTAAGTCCAATATCAATTTTATTAGAGCATAACCCGCTGGTATATTTCAGTTTGGGTCATCAAACATGTCTGGAAATTGACTTGTTTAAGTTCTGAGAATGATTTATTCTTTGGACTCTTATTCTATATTCATATTTGAGGATCATTATTCATATTCTCTCTCTGATGTTGGATATACGGATTTATGATGTTGGATATACGGATTTATCTAATCCATGGCTTAGCCTTAATCATATCTCTCATGGCCTTATGTTTCTTATGGAGATTTATATCCAACGTATACACTTAATTCAATTTCAAATCCCATCTTATAACTTTGTGGTGGAGCAACTTATTTAAGTTCTCTATATGGGAATATTAATTCTTGACCCTTTATCAAATTTATGGGAGAGTCTCTATTTGTTCTTTGACATTATGCGAACAAATTTTGCTGCAACTTATAAGGATTCATAAATCCACCGGTATCACCAATTACTCTTGCAAACTTATTGCAGATTTTGACAAGGATATGTACAACCATATGTCGTCACATATGATGGATGATCAGTCCATCCGTGGGTGATCAAGCCCACGAAATTCCTTACTTATTTTAGAAATATCATGGTGAGTACTCTTATTATCAATTCCCTTATTCAAAGGGACAACATATCTTAAACCATTCAATAGAATGTCGCATACTTAACCGGAATGGCATGACCGGTTTGCCAATCATTAATCTCCATATAATCTTTATGTTGTGCAATTTTGTTTTTAGATTTGATTTGGGCTATTGTTGTCGTGGATGCTTAACTTATTTAGGGATTCTCTGATTCTCTCCCTCGAGATAATAACACTAAATGTTCATTTATCTCGTATTGAATCTCAAACTTAGGTAATTTACTATCAAATTTTGTTCTCTTAGACAATAATTTTGAAAACATCATGCATTAAATAAATCAAGGTGTGCAACAAATAGTCAGAAATAAATTAAGTCTGAATAGATTAATAGGATTTTAAATTCGGCCAAGATTTTAAGTTTTGCTAATGATATAGATTTGGCCAAGATAGATTATTCCAAAGACTTTGACCAAGGAATTTTGGCCAAGAGGAATCGGCCAAGATGATTTTATTAGTTTGACTAGATTTCATATTTGGCCAATAGAAAATTCAATTTGGCCAAGAGATTTCCTATTTGGCCAAGGTTTCACCTTTATGGCCAAGGAAAAACGGTTAATGTTTGTCTTTGGCCAAGCTTTTGCCTTCGGTCAAGGTCATTTAAGGTTAGGCCAAGCTTTACATTTAGCCAAGCTTTACATTGTTCATTAGGCCAAAGATAAGTTTCGGCCAGGCCAAATCCAAATGGTTCTAGGATTCTTATAGATTTCGGCCAAGGAGTAATTTTATGATAAAATTTTAAGTTTTAAACAAGTTCAAAGAAATGACAACATAGAAATGAAAAACATCAAAGCAAAGAACACAAAATTTAGATTACAAATATCGAAATCATTCTTTAGTCTTTTAGACAATCTGAAGTTTCATAATCCATAAGATCGTCTTTATCATGATTGAAATCATTTTCATCATCTTGATAAGTCATATGAGCTTCAGGATTCTTCTCTTTCAAACTCTCTTGATAGAGATCAACTAGATGCTTGGGAGTCCTACAAGTCTTAGCCCAGTGATTGCCCATACCACATCTATGGCACATTGATTTGCTTGAAGTGGTCGAGTGTTGAGGTTTAAATGAAGAGCCACGTCCGCGACCATGACCTCGTCCAAATGAGCCACGGTCACGCCCATGGTCTCGACCGCGGCCATGATGGTCTCGACCGCGACCATGACCTCGTCCAAATGAGCCACGGTCACGCCCATGGTCTCGACCGCGACCATGACCTCGCCCGCGGCCAAAGGAGCTTCGACCACGGCCACGTCCGTTCCTATTTCCTCGACCACGGCCATGATGGTCGTTTCCTTGGACGTGATGGGATTCTTTATTTTCCTCTGTGGCGTGTGCTTCAGGTGGTGGGGCTGAGCCAGGAGGTCTCATTTCACTGTTTCTCATCAATAATTCATTGTTCTTCTCAGCGAGCAAGAGACAAGAAATAAGATTAGCATAGGTCGTGAAACCTTTCTCACGGTACTGTTGTTGTAACAGCACATTGCTTATGTGGAAAGTGGAAAAGGTTTTCTCAAGCATATCCTGATCCGTAATACTTTCACCACACAGTTTCAATTTTGAAACAATCTTAAACAATGTCGAGTGATACTCGTCCACGGACTTAAAGTCCTGGATGCCTAGATTCCTCCAATCAACCCGAGCCTTTGGTAAGATCACCGTTCTCTGGTGATCATATCTCAATTTCAATTCATTCCAAAGATCTAAAGGATTCTCAGTGGTCAGATACTGATCTTTGAGACTCTCAGTTAGATGATGGCGAATGATCAAGATGGCTCTGTATCGATCTTTCTCACTGGCATTATTGTCCTTGGTGATACACTCACCGAGTCCCTTGGATTTCAGGATGATCTTAGCATCAAGCGCCCATTGAAGATAATTATCTCCAGAGAGATTTAGGGCAGCAAAATCCAAGTTGTTGATTTTCGACATCTGAAGTCATAGTCTTTAGGATTAATTTCAATGGTCAAACAAAGCAATAAGCCTTACAGCCAAGAAACAAGCCTCACGGCCAAAACAGGAAACAAGCCGCACGGCCAAGGATTCAAACAGTTCGTTTTAATGCATTCAGTTCATTGTGTAATTGCAATCCTAGCATAGATGGTTTCTATCAGTTCATATGATGCAATCATTACGGCAATGCACAAACATCAATCACACGGCCAAGTCAAAGATCAATCATACGGCTATTTGATTTCAATTCAATATCACCCTAGCATAAAGTTCTAAGTGTAATTGCAATCAATCAATGTGATCAGTTTATGTATGAATGATGCAACAAGCCGCACGGCCAAGATATGATATGATCAAGTGATTTTATTAAAACTATCTTGGCTATCAAAATAGGGCTTCAATCAATTCAATATCAAATTAGAGATTAAACAATCTTAGCAACAGTTCTAGGTGATCAAAACAATCAATTCAGATTCAAATTCAAACAATCAAAATGATTTTCAAATTAAGGTTTCGATTTTGATATTAGATCAAAGGAGTTTGATTTGAGATTCAAAACCATTAAGGATTTCGATTTTAATTGATCAATAGATCAATCTCAATTTAGGGTTTGAGGTATCGAACTTTTGAGCTTCGATTTACTCATTAGGGTTTTGATCTATTACCCTATGGTTTTGAATCATAAAGATTAGGATTTTAGGGTTTCATTCTTTATCAAACAATCCAAATTCGATTATAGGTTCTTAGGTTTCGAATTACCTTTAACCTTAGATGATTGTTGAACTGGACCACCAAAGAGATGAACCGCGAGCTGATCGGGAACGGAACGCGAGCTGTCCAACGTGCTGATCGAGTCGCGAGTTGATGTTGTCGCGAATGGAAGCACGAACGGATTGAGGCTGATCGGAGACGCGAGCTGGAATGGATCGAGTCGCTTCTATCGGGTCGCGAACGTCTGATCGGGAACGCCTTGATCGTCTGTCGCGAACGAGCTATGAACACCTTTTGATCTGAATGGAAAAGAGAGTTTGATCTGAACTCCTTGTTGATATTAGATTTTAATTCCCACGGCTCATGAAACAACACGAGGAGCATTAGATAACATGAACGCCATAAGCTAACAAGATAACATGAATCAACTAAGGTATGATAAACTTATCTTGCACAGGAGTTGAGTTCGGTTAGAAAATCCTTGTTGGAATCGGATTTGGTTTCCAAAGCAAATCGGCGTACACTGTATATGTGTGTGAGGGCGCGTCGGTGGTCAGATCGACAAGCGGTTTGCACTGACTGATTCGTCTCAGCAAGGGCTTCGATTTGATATCTTGATCATTTTCTGGGTCCTCACGGTTTGGGAGAACGGCCTCTTTGAAGTTCCGAGGCAGTTTTCTTTTCGTTTAGGGTTTGATGATTTTTGGCTGAGTTGAAAATATTTCGTGGGGATTAGGGCTAGAGGCTATCGTGCTGATAACGTGTTGTAAACTTAAGGATTAGAATCTGCAAGTTCTTATCATTAATCATAACATATGGTGCCCTTATATATGAGAATTACAAAGAGATAAAAAAAAAGACATAAATATGGAAAGTGTACAAATACAAGGAAAAAAGAAACTAGGGTTTCCCCTTTTCTCTATGTCTAAACCGTCTCTCTCTCTCTCTCTCTCTCTCTCTCTCTCTCTCTCTCTCTCTCTCTCTCTCTCTCTCTCTCTCTCTCTCTCTCTCTCTCCTGCGGCCGCCTCTCTCTCTCTAGGTATTGGGCCGGTCATGGACCGGGCCGGTTATGGACATCCACAATATGGTTATATAGAAGTTTTACGGAGTTAAAACTTAGAAGCATATTTCTCGCAATACTAGGTACTAGCCTACTAGGTAGCATAGATATATATTGTATGTTGTAATAAATGATTTGTTGTACTCCTTCAGTTCCTAAAATATATATATATTCTAGAAAAGACTTTTGTTTCAAAAATATACATATTTTATATTTTCAATGTAATTTTTATCAACTAATAATAAGAAATTATGAAATTCAAGAACATTAATTATATTTTAAAAATTTTATTGGTTTAAAAATATAGGAAATATAAAATTACAAAAAACTATGTATTTATAGCTAGGTTTTAATATTTTTTATTAAAAAGTGTGAAAATTCTAAAACATGGATCTTTTAGGAACGGAGGAAGTATAGTTTTTTTCTCGGGATGAGCAGTCATAAATCCGTCCGCATTCATTTAATCTATTCGGATTTCATATTTTTAGAGTTAGAAATTTAAATCGTATTCAAATATTTACAAATTTTAGTTTGGATTTAGTTCGAATCATTGTGGGTTTGGTTCGGATTCGAATTTGGATACCCATTTTAATTATGTATTTTTTTTAAAATGGATACAAAATTTTCAATTTCTAAAAACATTTTCATTCTAGCATTTTAGTTAATGTGAATCTTAATAATTTTTTAATATTTTTTTCTTTCAAAATGATTATATTCAGTAGTTGTACGGAGAGAACTTTATTTATGTAATACAAAAGTTAAAAATGCAAAAACTAAAAATGAAGTGATTAAAAAAAAAATTAGCATGAACTCGTTAAATTGCCTGCAGTGGAATTAAAAAAATTAGTATGTGAACACATTAATTGTTATGTGATTGTGAAGCTGACACGTCAGCATACTCAAAATTAAATCGATGTGAAACTGTCATGTGTTCAATATAGTGTGAAAACGTTAAATGACAATGTTTTTTTTGTAATATACAGGAGATGTTGAATATATTTCATGAATAGCTAATTTACGTTATTGTAACTGATGTCAGTATCCACAAGAGTAGTAGCCAATTAAAAAGTATTGGACGACCACATAAAATTTTAGATATTATTCAAATTTTCTGCCAAAAACGGAAGTAGTAAGAAACTTTCTTCAACAAATTTTGTACGAAGCCAAAAAATTTTATTTTTTGCAACGTTTATAGTTTCACCAATAATTTTGCTATGAAAAAGGTGAATGATTTTATAAAGTTTAAGTAGAACGTAATTTTAAAATACCTATATATTTAGATTAATCCAACATGAAAGGAAGCAAAAACATTGATAAATGTTTCCTGTAACATTTGTAAAAGTATACATTTAAATATAATTTGGAAATATAAATAACTGGTGAGAAAAGTTTAAGTTGAAATTTGAAGAGGGAAATAATCATTGATTGACTACGCACAATTAATGTTGGAGGATGATGACAAAAACATATATTTTCCTCTTGACCGAATGAGAGTCCCCAACACAAAATTCCTAACTAGTCTTTTTATCTTTTTCTTTCTTTCCGGAAATGAACAAGAAACCGTAATTTTTTTTTGTCGACAAACAGGAAACGGTAAATATAAAATAGCTAGCTCGTGCAAGTATCATGAAACAAAAAAGCATTGTCGAAAGCCATAAACCATTTGAGGTGCAATCTCCCCTCCCTAGCTCAGGTAACAAGCTGTTTTCTTACTCAACGTTTCAGTAATTTTTTTCTCTCTCTATAAACTAACTGATGATTACACTAATTTTGAACCTTTTATGATTCTAGTCATGTATAGCCTGCTAGTTTTTTTTCAAGGGTTGTATATATGTAACCTTTTTCGCAGTTTATCTGTAGTTATTTTTATTTGGTTATCGTAAGAAAAAATAATTGATAGAGACAACTCCCATATGATGCAGAAACTCGAACAACACCGTTCTTCGTCTCCACATTGATGGATGGTCACGCCAATATTCCTCCTTCATACACCGGTCTCAGCCAATACCCGGCGACTTACCCTTTTGGTGACGAGAGTTCCAATAGAGCAACCATGCCGCCGCCTTGCGGAAGCTCACTCCCAACCGTTCCGCCGTATTATCAGATCACACCGACCATTCAGCCATCCCAGAATTTCATCCCCGGATCAAGTCCCTCGCTGTCGATGTCATCTCAGCCGTCGTCGTCTCTCTACTCATTCCCCCCGTTGAGCCCGTCGTCCTTCCTAGATTTTCCTTCAGCAAGGGTGGCCAACAAAGAAATGGCATACCCTCCGCTTCCATACACGGGAGGCTCAGGGAGTAGTCTGCCGTCGTCTGTCTTCTCAGTGCCGCCGACGTACCGAGCTTTTCCGTCAGCAACGGTGGCCAACAATGACATGGCATTACCTCCGATTGCGTACATGATGCCTAACTCCTCCTACGCAGAGGGCAGTAAGACTCATAAACGGGCCAGCAGTGATAGTATCAGGTTAAATTCACTGATGGCTAGCAATCGAATCTACCCGAATCCAATAGATATGCCCGTTGGCGTGAGGACCCAAAATGAAAGCGTTGGAGACAAGTCGTCGTCTCACAATGAGGATGTGAATGTTGATGTTCCGAATGGGAACAAGAGAAGAGCAGGCAACGAAATAGCTCCTCCAAGCAGAATTTGGAGGAGTGTTTCAGCCGGTAGTAGTCTCAACGAGGCTCCTTCTCTTCCTCAGGGTGTTTCGGTTGATGTGGGGAACGATACTGCTTTCGGAGGCATGTTTACTCCAGAACAACTGCGTAAGATTGCCGCCTCTGACGAACTCAAAGCGATGGCAGCATCTGATCCTAAGCGTCTCAAAAGGTAAATAATCTCTGCCTATAGCTTAGCTTAGATTGTGTAAATATTTGTTCTTTTTTTAATCAAAATATTTGTTTTTGTGACATTTATATATATATCCATGTGATCATATATATATATATATATATATATATATATCATTTCAGACGCTTGTCAAACCGGGAATCAGCTGCACGTTCAAAGGAGAGGAAGGCGCTGCACCAGTTCGAGTTGGAAGTCAAAGTCGAGAGACTTGAGACTCAGATTGATACATTGACTGCCGTGCTCAAGCTTGAGAAGGTGATTACCATCTTACTTGTCACGGTTTGTTCCTCTGTGAGAGATATTTTTGTTAATTAAAAAGTTTTGTATATACATTATTGTTGTATGCAGAGAGAAAGAATGGCGGCGGATCACGAGTGCGCGCGACTGAGGACCAGTCTTGATGGAGCGGATGAGCAGGCACGAGTTCATCATGGTACTCATCTGCAAATTAATCTTCTTTTTTTTTGGGGTGAGAATGTCAGATATAGGTTAGGGTTTTGACGAGACTTTTCACTCGATCGTTACTTGCAAGATCTGATACCCCAGTTGTGGAAGCAACTTTAAGCTTTATTAATACCTCTGTTACCATTTAAATGATATATCTTACTCTCGAGTTAAAAAGCGAGCGGTTGACCATTTATCAAGTGCTAGATATTTCTTAAATATAACTCATATATATCTTTATGACTAAAGAAAGGTGTAAACATATATGTATTGTAAAGATAAGATTTTCGAATATGATGTATAAACGTGGAATCTGTGGTTGTATTTCTTCTGATATTGTTGTTGCAGACTTGATCGAACAATTGAATGGAGAAGTGCGTCGGCTAACAGAAGAGGCAAGAAGGCTAAGAGAAGAGGTGAGCGAATACCGGAGGAGGGAAAGTGAGGGAATGAACGCAAACATGTTGGAGCAACTCAACATCAACCAGTTTCAAGAGACAGATTATAATTTCGAATGAAGAAATGCATGCATGATGATCATGGATCCAAGGAAGTGGCGTCTTTGGTATCAAGGATTGATTGAAGTAGTATATATATATATAGTTTAATTAAGTTGTTTCAATTTATCTATAATATGTGCAAGAGAGTCATGTTAAGTTGAATTGAAAAAAAAAAGTCATGTTAAGTAAAAAAAAAAAAAATCTATCTGTAAAAACTAAAAAAAAGGTGAAGGCTTTTGAAAAGAGATTCGGACAAATGTGATATCTTTGTAAATGTCTTCTTTTTATCCAGTTGAGTAAGAAAAAAGAGTTCTGTTTAGTAAAAGCTGGGTCCTTTTATATTTATCCAATTTTTTTATAAAAAAAAAAAGAAAAAAAAGACGAAAGTGGTGTTCTGGGATGTTCCTTTTTCCGACCAGTGGATGATAGATAGTATGATTGATTGGGGTTTGGTCAACGTTTAAAGAGAAGTCTTCCTGCGCCGATTTGGGTGAGAATGCGAAGAAGAAGATAGATTCCCATTCAATTTTCATTCCTTACACTAATCTTTTCTTTCGATTTGGAAACTCAATTAGCGTCCGTTTGATATTTTTTTTTTCCAAAATCGAAAGCTTCCAACTTTTAGGGTTTTCAGAGCTTCTTCTTCCCTACTTTAGTCGAAGATCAAATGGGTGGTGGCAGTGGCACAGATGCAAGTACGGTGCAGAGAGCTAATTCTTCATCTTCCTCCATCCCTAAACAGCCAGCCCCGATAACCCCTAATCACCACTTGAATCCACCTCTTCTCCGCTCCCCACAGCCTTTCAGCGGCGGCGGCGGCGCCGGAAATAGAGTCGGAGCTCCGCCTCCGATCCCTTCCTATTCTCAGATCCCGGCTACCTTACAACTCAAACACTCCCGGTCTACGTCTCAACCGTCGTCCTTCTTCTCCTTCGATTCATTACCGCCGTTAAACCCTTCTCCGGTCTCTGCGGAGGAGAGAAACGGCGCCGGGTTCAGCCCTTCTCTCCCTCCTTCACCTTTCACGATGTGTCATTCCAGTTCTAGGATGGTCGGCGTCGGCGGCGGCGATGGAGAGAATCTACCGCCGAGGAAGTCTCACAGGCGTTCCAACAGCGATGTTACATTCGGGTTTAGTTCGATAATGTCGCCTCCTTTGATCCCATCGAGGTCTCTGGAGAGATCCGTCTCCGGGGGAGAGGTGGCTTCGGATTGGTCTAACTTGGTCAAGGAAGAGCCTGGAGAAGGCGGAGGAAGAAAAAAATCAGAGAGTGAAGCTATGGACGATGTCTTCAGGGCTTATATGAATCTTGATAACATTGATGTCTTGAATTCATTTGGAGGCAATGAGACGGTGGACAGCAGCGGCTCCGAAGGAGAGAGCAGTGTGAAGGTTTCTTCAGGGGTGAAGAGGAGAGCAGGCGGAGACATTGTTCCGACCGGTAGACACTACAGGAGTGTTTCCGTGGATAGTGGTTTCATGGGAAAATTGGACTTGGGTGGTGATGAAAAGCTTCCGGTAAAAGCTTCCCCGACCAATTCTGGTGAAGGGAACTCGAGTGTGGAATTTGGAAACAGTGAGTTCACTGCAGCTGAGATGAAGAAGATCTCAGCTGATGAGAAACTCGCTGAGATTGTTATGGCTGACCCTAAGCGCGTAAAAAGGTAGTGGTGTGACATTTTGATTCATCCCCTTGTTTCTGTGTGACGTGAGTGTTTTGTTTGTTATTAGGATATTGGCGAACCGTGTGTCTGCTGCACGCTCGAAGGAGCGGAAGACGCAATACATGGCGGAGTTAGAACACAAGGTGCAGACACTTCAGAGTGAGGCCACTACATTATCAGCTCAGCTCACGCATTTGCAGGTGAGAGAAAAACACACAACCACACAATATGTCCTATTTTTGAATAGTCTTATATTTTACTTTGTTTGGCGGTTCAGAGAGATTCAATGGGGCTGACGAACCAGAACAATGAGCTCAAGTTCCGTCTTCAAGCTATGGAGCAGCAGGCACAACTCCGCGATGGTACGTACACTTATTATATCAACACTCGCGTCATTCTAATATATTTAGGGTTGCTCTAGTCACGTCCCCAGCCTTGAGTAGTAAACAATGTTTTTTTTTTAATAATGTTCTATACAGTGTTATACTTGAGTTGCTCTAGTGTTGTTTTATATTCGAACGCTGATGGAGCCAAGTCACTGCCAATGTCCCTAGCCTTGAGTAGGAACAATGGTTTTTTTTTTGTTTCTATGTATGAAAAAAACTTAACATACCCGATTAGCGTCTTTCTCCTGGGAATTTAGTAGCTGCATGTTGTGATCCTTGTCCATCACTCAATGCTCTCCTAGACAAGTAGCATTTGTTTGTGTTTAGCCTTAGAGCGGCTATAAACAAAAACCCATTATTTTTCTATCTTGTGCAGCTCTGTCTGAGAAACTGACTGAAGAAGTCCAGCGATTGAAGATGGTGATAGGTGAGACAAGCAGCCGCAGCAGCAGCAGCAGGAGGGAATCTAACATATCAAAGACGACACTAAGCCCTGAGATGTTTCAGCAGCTAAGCATTAGCCAGCAGCAGATGCAGCATTCTAAAGCACAGATCAAATGAATAGGGTAAGAAGAAGAAGAAGTGTCATCCGCAAGTTACATAGATCATGTTATGTGCAGAGACTGTTTGGAAATTGTTAAAGAAACATATATATATAGATATATAAAGAGTATGTCTATCTATCCTGAAGAAAAACAGATACATAAAATATGGAGAGGCTCTGCTTCTGGAAAGAGTGATCTTCTGTCGTTTTGGTTATAATAATGCAGTTGGGATTTGGAACTTCTTTGAGACAATTATTTCATTTTTTCTTTAATATTTAGTCTTTCTCAGTTGATCAACAACATAAGCTAAGTCTATGAAATTGAAACTGATTCTCTCTTACGTACTAACTAACCCCTTTTGCTCACTGAAGCTTCATCTCCTCCTTTGATCAGACGCATTATATTATTGGCTACATATAGTTTCCTGATTTTTTTTTCCTCCTTTTTTTTACTAGCCTCTGAGCTTATGTTTACTTTCTCGCGAGTCAGCCACTTTCTATAAAAGTTACATAATACATCTTTAATACTCATAACTTGCTGTATTTGAAAGTACCCTTAATTTTTAGTTTTTTTTTTCTTTGACGAACATCAAAATAGGTAGGTATGAACAGATGAAATGGATAAATTACACTACCCATTATAAGGTCACACTAACACTTATGCGTTGGAGTAATTAGGTAAGGTACCTTCAAGCAAACAATCAATCGATTTTTTGGGTCTAATATTAAAATTTTATACCAAGTTTTTTCAGCAGACTTTAATAGAGCGAACTTGTAGCTGGAAAAAAACATAAACTATAACAATAAACAGAAAAAGAGAAAGAAAAAAAAAAAGCAATTTCGAATGAACTAAAAGACAGTAATACCAACTAAAACACTAACTAACTAGATAAAGATGGAAAAGCTTCACCAAATATGAAGCGTGCCACTTGAAAATGATGCTTTTAATAAATCATGAGACAACACTCGGTAGAAATCGGCTTGCTCAAATGGTTACTCCAGTAGAGTGACATCATTTCTGTTCGGCTTTGCTAAAACCCTTCAACAGTAAACATTAACAACCTAACGACCACTGGAAGCAGGAGATAGGGAAACCAAGAGCTCAAGACCCATAGAAACTCTCTTCGCGTCGACTGGCTATGCACAGCTAGAACAGCGGAAGCTACATTTATCCGGATGATGCAACACCAAAGTCCCAAAAACAAACTACCTACGCAAAAAGAGTTAGATGCGACTGACTACTTGTGGAGATGTAATACCTTAAATCGCCGACATTGGGATGCAACCACACCAACATGAGATGTTTCCGAAGGAATCCGGTAACCCTACGACCACCACTGTCTGCACCGTGGGCTTGGAACCAGAAGTGAATGACAACCAAACAGAGATGGAAGGAACCGTAGAGCTTAGCCAAAATGTTAAAGACGGGGCCCATACATGTCTTCTAGGTCACAGAACAATCTTCAAGGAAAGGTTCATCTCATTGGTTTATATATACAAAGGTTGAGCACTAGTTTTTCATCTCAAAACAATAAAACAAATCATATTTAACAATTAAAAGCTTGTGCAGCAAGTCTTTTTCCTTGATCCATCTGTAAAAACTTTGAGACAGAAATGGCTACTATTTTGAGAGGTTTATTGGCTGCCAAGAAGATTCTAGCAAACAAAGTAACTTCGACTCAGAAAGGGTTTCTTGTGGTGTATGTAGGAGACAGCGTGGAAAAGATAGATATGGTGCCAGATATTTTTTTGTTCTTGAACCAGCCTTCATCATTTCAGGCTCTTCTGTGTAAATCTTGAGTAAAGTTGATGAAGAGCTGGGATATGATCATCCTATGGGTGGCTTGAAAATTCTCTGTCCCGACTCCTGAACATACTTTCGTTACACTATCATTTTATAGATTGATAAGAAATTACATCTAACTCATTGCAACACGAAACTGTAGAAGTCACTAGGGAATGTTCATATAACCACACAATGTCTTTGGAATTGTCTTGAACACAAGCAAACAAGAGTGCATAGATGAGATCATCATCTAGCTGAGTGACTAATCACAAACACTAAACACATGGATTCTTTTTGTCAAATCCAAAAAAACATTTGATTCAGGTTTTGCATTTTCACCCTGAATCTCCATTACTGTCTACAACACTAGAGCTTGGGTTGTGCATAGGATTTTGCCATTTCTGAAGCTTTTTGACGGCCGAGTTAATCTGTAAGAAGAGGTCGGAATCAAAAGCTGATTAAAATCTCAATTGTTAACGAAATGGGAACAAACAAGACAAGATTACTTACTGATTGTGAAGCGGTCTGAAACAGAGTTTTGCCCAAAGGAACTACACAAAACCTGTGTCCACCAATAATTCAGTTTATACATGGGGGGGGGGGGTGGGGGTTTCATAGATTTCGAAGAAGAAGAAAAGGATTAGACTCACATTCCTCTTCCGCCGGCAAGAGCTTCCTCAGATGGGTCCTTCCACTCGTCGACCCTACAAGCCAACCTAGAAGAATCAGTTGGGAAATTGATAAAAAAAAAAAGTGTAGAAATTTTACACCCAGCCGTAACGGCGGTCAAAGAGAAGGCGTCTGGAGGAGCGTTTTTCTGCGGTGGCTGGCGGTTCCATCTCTCTTTCCTGCTGGACAGGTACAGCCTCCACCGTTAGAAAGGTAACAGATATGGTGGACACTGGACACTATAATAATCATAATGGGCCTGTTGATAACTATAGACCCAACAAAACTTAACCCCATAACACGTTGTTGTGCTAAAAGCCTTACAAACAGAGAATCTATCCAACACTTTTAGTGTATATTTTTTAATTAAACTTTATATTGATTAATCAAAGAAGGAATAAACATTTACAAATGATTATTTGAAAAAAAACTATAGAAGAACAGATAAAAATACTATGGTCCTTAAAATCTACTACTATCAATTTGTATATACCTCCGGCCAACTACGAAGTATCCCTGCCAGCTTATAACTACCGGTATACTTCAAAGAGAAAATCCTATTACAGCTTCCTATTAAAACACTTTAGTATTTTTTTAATGAAGTCTGTGAAATACTCTTTGATCAAGCACAAGTCTTGTGGAAAAATATAGTCAAAGGGACTATCTATGATGAACCCCAAATTAGGGTTCAGTCTCAGGTAGAATGTTGAGCTGAGACAATTTCAAGTTACACAACTCCTGATGGAAGCCGGAGAACAAGCTAGCTTCCAAAAGCAAAAGAAAAACGGTAGGGAAATCGTATACTAAACAAGAAAAAAAGACTCAAAAGGCTAGGGTTGCAGAGGCGTAAAAGTAACGAATGTTTGGATTATTTCTGATATTAGAACCGTCGGTGTCCATACTCTGTAACCTATTGCTATTTCTGATATTCGTCGAAAATTTCTGAAGGAAATTTTTTGTTAGAAATTTATCCGTCGGAAATTTGTCAGATAGCCCGAGAAAATTCCGACGAAATTATTTTCGGACGAGATAGAACCGACGGTTTTTTCAATCGGAAATTCATCGAAAATAGATTTTTCCGACGAGTTTCCAACAAAGTCCTCCATAATAATTAGTTTGTTTTCTTGAAGTGACATAAGAAAGGAATCTGTTTGGAGTGTTCTTCAAGGGAGATTAACCTTGGAAGCGGCTTAAGGGAAATATTGTAGAAGAAATAATCAACATTACGTAATAAGGGAGATTGATTTATTTGCTAAAGAATACAAAATGAAAGAATCTATTTTGTAGATCGTTGGGTCTAAGTTTTCCTCTAAGGTATAAAGAGGGTGTGGACATCGAATGTGTTGGTTAACACACAAAGAAAGCTTTTAGTCGAGAGAATTTTTGTGAGTCATTTTTGGGTGAAGCAAAATACTTAGGCGTTGGAAGCGTGAGTGGTTCAAGAGACCTAATACAAGTTTTGGAACATGAGTGTCTAGTTCAACAAGTAAATGTTTGTATTAAAATGATAAAGAATTGCTTTTAAATGAAACTTGTATGTTCAAAAGATTAATCTAGTCGTATTGAAATGAATTTTCCTTGTGTTATTGTGTTTTCTAGTTCATGTATAAGATAACTCACATTTACATATGACCCTTCAGCTTATTACACATTTCTTCTTCTACAGATTTTACTATATTAATTTATATTTTCATCCCTATTCAAAAACTCGCCCAAATTATTGATAAAACGGACGAATATTCGTTCTTCGTTATCTCACCGTGGTGAATCAAAAGTGGGTAGACTTTGTTACTACCGTTGGAATCTTACCCATTATGATTAAATTGAAATTAATAATATGAAGTCAAATCTATAAAGGGAAAACATACACACCAAAAAGATAATTCCAAACAAAATTGGAATTATATTATCAGAATACATCGGAAAAGATATATATATCTGGATGACACCGGAATTGATTTCGATCAAAGATCGAAAGAACAAAAAAAAAATTGCTTTCTCTCTCTCTAAAAGATATATACGAATAAAGAGAGAGAGAGAGATAGAGAGAGAGAGAGAGAGAGAGAGAGAGAGAGATAGAGAGAGATAGAGAGAGAGATAGAGAGAGAGAGAGAGAGAGTAACTCACCTCTTTTTATTTAATCTCTTGTTTTTAAATAAAAAGATATTTTCAGCGCTAAACAAATATTATCTACTTCATTTATTAAATAAGTTAATTTTTTTTAGAATGCATCCCAAAATATTACTTATTTTGAGAATATTTTTAGAAAATTTATTACTCGATCTTTCATTTAACTAATATATGTATTTAAAACATGCTAAAAAGTGAAAATTCAGATGTTATTCAGATCATAGTGATTAGTCGCCAATCCAAACCATATTCACTTGGATGGGATTTTACAGACCACATATGGTATACATTTAAATCATGATATCATATGGAAAAGTTGTACCCTGATTTGGGAATGTAACAATATACTTTTGGACCGGACACAAAGGCTCTTCTAGCTTTCTCATGGAAACTTCAATGTTCTCCGAAATTATAACACTTTGTTTGACAGGTTTTATCGAGAAGTTTACCGGTTACAAAGAATCTTTGGGCTCGGGGTATTGAATGTGATACTCAATGTCCAATTTGTGGAGCCGAGGAAGAATCAGCAAACAATGTGATTTTTGAGTATCCAATAGCACTTCAAATCTGGGCGCTTTCAAAAATTCCATCTCATCTAGGAATTTCTCGAGTCCCTTAGTCTTTACCAATATTGACTACTTATTCTGGAGGCTCCCAAATGAACCGGATTTAAGCTATTAACCATGGATAATGTGTTATATTTGAAAAAAATGAAATGATAAATTCTTTAAAATAAAAAAAGACGCCACCAGAAATTCTACGTATGGCTGAGATTGAAAGGACATTGTGGACGAAAGCGCAAATCAAGGATTTTTCAGTTGTGAGAGAATATCCCTCATCCCATGGGAGTCTATAGTTTAGCAATGCGAATTACTGCTATGTTTATGGATCCTGGAAAGAAAATGCAATCTATACAGAACAAGGATGGTTTTGCAAGAAAGAAGGAGTAACCGAAAATATGATGGGTGCCATGAATATCATTAGGAGTCTATCACCTTTACATGCAGAATGTGAAGCAATGATTGGGCGATTGAGTGCATAAAGACCCTTCATATTTCAGAAGTAGTGTTTGCAACATATTGTTCTCCACTAGTGATGATGGTGTCTACACCGACAGAATAACCGGGCATCACTATACATATGGAAGAATTTTTTTGATGTAAGACATTTTTTCCCACTTTTGCTATCTGGCATATTTCAACGGTAATAAATACATTAGTTGATAAGCTAGCACACAATGCTCGGAATATGCCTTCTGCTATGGTTTATGTTGATTCAGTTCTACTGTACTGGCCATCGAGCTTGGATTCTTCTTAGTGTAGAATAGAATAGCCTTTTGTTGCCAAAAAAAAATGAACACTCAAGGGAAGAAAACACATTGATAAAATCCGCAAACTATTATCTCTTTCTTATTAGTCTTACTATCTGATTTGCATTTTAGTTTCAGACTTGTATTTGTAAACTTTGATTCCTAGTTTTGACAAACTCTGTCATATGTATTTCCACAGCATATTATCTATAATTTATGTCTACCTATAAGGGAGCATCGCACTATTAGATGGGTTTGTGAATTATGTTATATACATTCCTTAAATTATCTTTCAAACATAATCTCTCCTTTGTCCTCCGTGTCTAAAATTGTAGGCGTCAAACTAACTAAACATATAATCAAGATTAATATATAAAATCAATTAAAAAAATAAGTATAACAAAATATAATTTCAACGTGAAAAGTATTATATAAAAAGATAAAATTTAAAAGAGACAGGTTAATCATATATACACAAATTTCAACTAAAACATGAGTAAGAAACATAAAAAATATATATATATGCATCTAAGTTGAAGCTCCGAAGCCATCGTCGGAGGCTTCCTCTATTGCTTTCTTTTTTCTTGCTCCGTCGGTTTGTCCCTTCCTCTTCTTGGTCTTGCCAAAGCCCTGGATCTGTTCCACCCCTTTCAGATCTCTCTTCTATTCACGGTAGATTCGGCGATTTGGACATCACGATGGCGGATCTGGTGTCACGACGACGATTAGGGCCAGGGTTTCTCCCGGAGCCGGCTATGTGGGTGGCCGTCGTCGCTTGTATCTTTGTTGTAGCTCCTGCTGTAGATCTGATGGTACCAAAGCGGTGGAGAGGTGCGCGCTAGGGCCAGCGTTATCCCTTCTTCTGGTCGATCGAGCTTCTACAACGTTTTCCCGGATCTAGGGTTCCGACCATGAGAGTAACAGTGCGTGGAGTCTAGATGAGTCTCTTTCCCGACGGTTGAGTCTCTTTCCCGACGGTTCTTCATTGTCACGCCCTTTCTACGGTGAGGTTTATGTTCTTTGGCTGGGTTAAGCCCCTCAGTTTCTTGGATCCGTCCAGTTCCGCATAGCTTCAGGAAGATCTCATTGCTGGTTCTCAGCCGTGAGTGCGTGTGACGAGTCACGAGACTGCATCCGCGTCTCCTTGGTGGTATATGTCTTCTGAAGTTGGGCTCTTGATTGTGGCAGCGCGTAAGTATCTCTCTTTCCCTCAATAAGGCGTCATCTTGTTGGAGGTGTAACTCTGTGAAAGCAGTCTGGTCTGATGAGTCTGGATAGGAGTTAGTTTATCACTCGGTCTTCATGCTAGTTTGAAGGTTGTTCTTGTCTGGAGGAGGTGTGCCTGATATGTCTCAGTGCTCTATATGTGTGTTGAGTTAAATGGGTGTATACGGTCCCGCGATTGAGGAGCTGGAGGCAGCAATCTTCACTTCCTCGTCTCGAACGACGGCACCACTTGTCAGTGGACTCCTCCTCGTGCTGCCAGTGAGGTGATTTTGAACGGGCTTGCGGCTCCGTGATGTGTTTCTCTGCGATGGTGTTGATGGTAAAGTCTTTCGGAAGCTGTAGGTCTTTGCCTGGTGCAACAAGGTTTGAGGGTGCCTTTCTCTCTGGGAGCTCGCGGCAACCTGAGTCTTAGTCCGCTCATACCTCACCGTTGGACCATCGATGTTACGTTACCTCCGGTTCATCTCGACGACCTTTCTTCTTTGTAATAGTTTCTGCATTTTTCTTATTAGATGCTCTGTTTAGGTTGTATTTCTGTTTCTCTGCTACTAGTCTTCTTCGTCTTTCTGTAAAAAAAAAACAAAAAACTTGATATAATCAATTTAACATTTTACCAAAAAAAAATACAAAACTTCATTTAGTTCAAGTAACAGCTTTGAATACACACAAAACATGACATCAAACCAATCCATTGTTATTACTGTGTAAAATTAATGAATACACAAATCTTACAATCCACAACAGAACATATATAACACAATTCTTCTATAAAGATATACAACAACAAACAAACACACTTATTAGATATCAAAGACCAACCACTAACAAAATAAATATATAGGTTTAAATGGATAAAAATACTTTTAACCTCTCAAAATGGGCCTATTGGGAAAGGCTTCCATCCGAATTGAAAGAGCGTGAGAGCCAGACGTCCTCAGGCGCATGTGGCATGGATTCCAAACTCTAGAACAACTGTTGTTACTAATAAAAAAGACAAAAGTAACCTTTCACGAGAAACGCAGGAGCACCACACCAACCCTCATCGCCTTCTATCTCTGTTCTGCTTGAGAGAGTCATAGTCTCGTCTCTATCGCCTTTCTTTCCAACTCACTACACGCCAAAGCTTAAGACGTTCTCTCTCTATGGCTTCCTCTCTCACTGCCGCTGGCACTCAGCCCTCTGCCCCTTCTTTCTCGGGCCTCCGCCGCACTTGCCTTAAGCTCGAAGCCGCCGTCTCCTTCTCCCACCGCGTCAACTCATCTATCCGTCTCGTTTCCTCCTCGCAGCGGTCTCCTAGAGGCGTTGTCGCCATGGCCGGATCCGGAAAGGTGCTTTCATCTCTATAAGAATCATATGATTCAATGCTTCGCTTTGCTCTCCTCTAGATGATCAAAGTGCGTTATTTGGACTGTACTTGAGTATTATCATCATGTCTGATCCCTACTTGGTTTCTCTCTCTCTTATGTTGCAGTTTTTCGTTGGAGGAAACTGGAAGTGTGTAAGTGCAATAGTCCCTAAGGAATCTTTCATCTCTATTATCTCTTTCCCTGAAACTAACAGTCTCTTTGTGTCATGTGTCCTAGAACGGGACTAAGGACTCCATCACCAAGCTTGTCTCTGACCTCAACACTGCCACCTTGGAACCAGATGTTGGTGAGACTTTCTGCTCTACTCTACTCTTCCTATCATTGAATCCCTATGTAATGTTATTTACTGGGAACATATGTTTGATTAATGATATGTGTAGATGTGGTTGTGTCGCCTCCATTTGTGTACATCGACCAAGTCAAATCTTCCTTGACAGACCGTATTGAAATATCTGGTCAGAACTCTTGGGTTGGGAAAGGTGGTGCCTTCACCGGTGAAATCAGCGTGGAACAGCTCAAAGACATTGGCTGCAAGTGGGTCATTCTTGGCCATTCCGAAAGGAGACATGTCATAGGAGAAAAGGATGAGGTCAGTTAATAAAAATTTATAACTAGTTAGTTTGTTCATTTAAAAAAAAAGTTTTGTCAAGGCAATGTTTGCTCTGGTCTCTCAATAGTTTATCGGGAAGAAAGCTGCTTACGCGTTGAGTGAGGGTCTTGGAGTAATAGCTTGTATCGGGGAGAAGCTGGAAGAGAGGGAAGCAGGCAAGACTTTTGATGTTTGCTTCGACCAATTGAAGGCCTTTGCTGGTATTATTACACACTGATGTTTTGTTTTTATTACTTAACTGTTACAATTAAAAGCAGTGTAATTTATATTTTTTGTGTTTTTCAGATGCGGTGCCTAGCTGGGACAAGGTAGTGGTTGCGTACGAGCCAGTATGGGCAATTGGAACTGGCAAAGTTGCATCTCCTCAGCAAGCTCAGGAAGTCCATGTAGCTGTCCGTGATTGGCTCAAGAAGAATGTCTCTGAAGAAGTCGCTTCCAAAACGAGGATCATATACGGAGGTGCGTTTTAGTTTTGTTTAGTTGTCCACCCTCACGAAGTCAAACTGTATGATCTGATTGTTTTCCTTTAAAACTGTCAGGTTCTGTCAATGGAGGCAACTGTGCAGAGCTTGCCAAAGAAGAAGACATTGATGGTTTTCTTGTCGGCGGTGCCTCCTTGAAGGTTAGTGTTAGTTTAGTTGTGAATACTGCGGTTGGTTGGTTGAATATAATGTAACTCCACGTTTGATGTGTGACTATAGGGACCTGAGTTTGCGACCATTGTGAACTCAGTCACGTCAAAGAAAGTTGCTGCTTGATTGAGACAACTTTCCGCACGGCTCCACGGAACGGATGAGATGATGAAATAAAAGGGAGGTTTGCGAGCTTGTCGTTGTTGTGTTCTCACTTGTTCTTGAACTAATAATGAAAAACAAAAATTGATTCATGAGTTCTGGTTTGAAGGAAGTTTAGTTCTGCAACAGAGAAAAAAAGGTCTTTGGTTTAAGATCTTGTAACTTATAAAGTGTTTAAACTATTTAATATGAATTTAAGAGTCCTTTTCTATAAAATCTTAAAAACAATTCTCAAGCCACACATTTAAAAGTGTAATAAGCCCTCTCAACGGAGGTCAATGTTGAAGTCTTTCGTGATGAATCTTGATAGTTAAATTGTCTTCTGAAGAAGAATTGTATACAATCAATCCTCTTGTTAATGTTGTTTTCTTCTACATTTTTTTTTTTTTGTTTGCAATTGTCTAGTGTGAAATTCCAACTAATGTGACTAATGTGGTCCACTTCTTTCTTGTAAAGGGGAGATCTAAATCATTGTAAGTTAAGCTGAGTAGAATACGTATGACAAGAAGAAAAAGAAAGATTGTCTAGATGGTACAATGCATGAACAAAAAAAAAATTGTTTATAAACTCTAAACTTCCTCGAGACTGAACTTAAAACTCTTTCAAAACGCCAAAAAGACTGAGTCTATAGTAACTGCAAAGAAGCAAAAAGGTTCTTTTTTAGTTCTTCTTGCTCTTTGATTTCCCAGACAATGACTTGGCCAAATGAGTTCCCTGAAGGCACAACAACACACACACTTCAATCCCAACGAAGAGGAAACAAACTCTAAAAATGAGAGAGAGAAAGAGAGAGATGCAAACCTCGAGCCACTCGTCCATTGATGCGTCCGTAGACCTTGTTCCTACTTCCACCTTTGACACCTTTTTGGTTTTCTGGAAACAAAGGGAGATTTGTCAGATAAAATTTCACAAAATAAGATTAAACACACACAATTTGAAATGTTCAAAACAGGTTGTTGGGAATAGCATTGATGATGGGGTTTTACCTTGGTGAGACGCTGAACTTGGCTGTATGCCCATAGACCGAGGAGGAGGAGGAGAGCAATCCCAAGTGTGATAAGGAAGACAGACTCACCGCTGAGAAGACCTCCAGATTCAACAACCTCAATGGTTCCATTGTAGAAGACACTCTGGTATGGCTTCCCTTCCACGTCGTAGATGACATAACCCACCAGATCAAATGCTCCAGGCTGTGCAAGACGGAGTTAGATTACTGTTGTTTTTTTCAAAAATGTGTTTAGTTGTGGGATGTGTATACCTGCAGGTACTGGCTAACAGCAAAGACGTAGGGGAATGTTGCTTGAACAGAAGTTGGGATGGAGGCATTGTTGTATCTCTGCAAAATGAAAGGAGGAGGGGGCAGCATGAGAAGATCAGGAAACAAATATTTTCTTGTGGCAAAGGTAGAAAAGGAAAAGGAAGATACCATCGTGGTAAGATTCTGAACCAACAACTTATGATCATAAGGAAGATGGACGCTGGCCCTGATTCCCATCACACCAACGGTAGGTTTCCCTGTAATGTCACACACGGAGAGGCAATACTGGGTATATTTAGAAGATTGTTTTTGTTAACAAGCTAACAGAAACACACAAAAGGGGATGAGGTACCATCGTTCTTGAGAGCAACAAGGAGCTCAGTCTCTTCTCCAGCTGGAACCACTGCAGAGGGAAAACAATGGGAATTAAAATCTTTAAGAAATGGCAATAAAGATCACAAATAACAATGGATCTCTTACCTCTGGCACTGTTTCTGGGGAAAACACAGACAGTTTCAACTCCTGGAGCTGAGGTCAAGTTGATATCCAAGTCCTGGTCATCTTCGTCAGCACCAGAATCACTGTGTTCTCCGACAACATCGTCAACAAGACTGGAATGATCATCGTCCACTTGACTTCTAGCAACTGAGAAACGTTACAGGTAATTAGCAAATTTACAGGTAATTCAAAAAACGTTACAGGTAATTAGCAAATTTTCCGTGAATCAAAGACATGCAGCACGAATACACTATAATACATAATCTTACACTAATTGGCAATTCGATCTAATATACATAGTAAGATTTGTAAATTTCTCAACGACAGTAGCAGCAACACACATAGAACAACAGATTGTTATTATTGTTATTAAGTCGCGAGCAATCAGATCAATAACTAGGATTCAGGAGATCTAGATCCGTCCAGAAACATCAGATCGGAACCAAACCCGAAACTAGAAGAATGCGACGATTTAAAAAAACGGATCTAGATCCACAACACTAGATAACCAATGAGAAAGAGAAGGAGGGGAGACCTTGGAGCAGAGGAGATGCGAGGAGAAGGAGAGCCAGAAACAAAACCCTAACATTCATCTTCATCTTCTTCTTCTTCTTCGCCTCTCTTTTTTTTTTTTCTTGTTTCCCTCTGGTCAACGGCAATTTCACAAGGAGAACAACAAACACTCGTCCTCGATCGATGATGCTATTTATGCTAATGTAACCAATAAGATAATTATTATTTCTGAATGAAAAAAATCACAACCATAGAAACTCGACGAAACGACAGCGTTTTCTTTTGTTTGGTCTTTCATTTGAGGATTTGTTACTTTGCTTTATAATAATACTAGGGTCGGTCCGCGCTACGCGCGAGATTTGGATTATGTATCATTTTCCTTTGAACGGAATCGTAAAAGCATTGTTTGTTAGGTATTCTTTAGTTTCATGATGTATTGATTGTTTTACATTATGAGATATTTGAAAAAAATGGTGGATTTTTCGTCGTTAGATATGCAAGTTCAAACGTATGTGAACTGTATTTTATAGGACTATTAGAGATATTGGGCTATCACGTTTGTTAATGTGGCTTTGTATGGGCTTGACGAATTAAATTATGTAACGCTTTTAAGTAGTCGAATATATTGTTGGATCAATTTATTTTTGATTTTGTTATCTTAGTCTCGGTTTAGTAATATCTTATCGACCAAGCAATCAGTGAGTTTTATATAATTTTAGTGCAGCGTACTTCTACCTAATAGTAAATTTATAAGGATGTTTTTTAAGAAATTTGCATATGTTTCTATTTGTTTAATTTTTTTAGCCATACCATTTTTTTTTTGACATTTAAGAATCCAATAAGAAATAAATGTTAACCTTTAGTATTAATTTGTATTGCTTTTAAAATACTTCTTAATAAATGGAGAAAGAATTTGATGTGTTTCATGGAAAATTGTAGAACTCTGAAGTTGATTTGTTTTATATGATATTAGGGTTAAACTCGTCCTACTAACGGATAAGCAAATGAAAATAACTAAAAATAGATTATATTTTAAATACGTGTAAGAAAATTTGGTTTGCTTTAAACTAAAATAATGTTAATCTTTACTATTTGTTTTTTTTTATTAAAAATAAAAGAATTTATAAATTAATAATAAAAATTTCATTAATGTAATTATTTTACCTTTTTTTCTTTTTATACATTTCTAAACCTACTGTTGTAGATAATATGAAAATTTTAATTTTGTTTCTGAAATTGATTATTTAAGAATATACATATTTTATTAAAACTTTTTCAATTAAACCATATCATCCAAACTGATTAAGATTATTAAACAAATATTATTATTAGTTTTAGAGTATAATTGGTTGTTGTTTTATTTTTATTTGATTACCTTTTGAATATGATTTTTGTACATTGGTTTTATTATATATATAATTAGTTTATTATTTCCTTAAAAATTTACCATATTTTTTATTAGTAAATTTTTTATGAAATATTGTTATTTTATTTTCATAATATTATATTTTTCAACAGATATATTGCAAGCTATATTTTTGGATCATGTAACACTGATTCACTGAATAGCTATTTTGAACCGGAATTTTTAAAAGTATATTATTATGAAATTAATTATCAATTATAGTCTATTACTATAATATAAAGTTATAAAGTAGATTCAAAACAATAATTACTTTAAAATCATAAAATGCAGACTTTGATAAGCATATAAACCTTGACCAAAGGTACTTGGATATGGGCAAGTCTTTAGGATACAATTCATTGTATTGTTGTTGTATCCAAACCCATTGGAAGTAGTGTCGAAAAATTCTATTGATTCAATATACGAACTCGGTGGTTCGCAAGTTGCTGTAAACTTACTCTGTGCAAGCTAACATATCAATTGATGTACCAAGTGTTATTAACTGAAACAATTTTTTCCAAAGTAGTACTGTAACTGGTAATTTTCTAATGACTTGAGTAGAAGAATATTCAGAGAAGAAGATTAAAGAAGAATCGTAGTCTAGAAAGAATACTATATACAATAACACATAGACCAAATCATTGTGCACACTAGTATTATTTTTCTACATATGGGCTTATATATTAGTAGATATGATTAGTACTGCAGATCTATATTTTGTATTCATCCTCTTGTGTGTCCTCTCTATCTCAGTAGCCGTACAACTGCAGCAGATACACATCTATTTCTCTCTTCAAAAGATCATGTCTGTCATGTTTAACGTGCTAAAGGATGACACAATCATCATCTCCGTTCATGAGACAACCTTCATACTTTGAACATGAATAAGATTAGATGACATAGGGAAATAAATATCTACCTGAAACTTCTTCATGTACTATAGATTAATAATCGAGATCTGAATGTGTTCTGTTTTGACTGATCCTAAAACCACAAATATAAGACCTATTAATACAGTGCACCAAGAAAAAAACTCTTGCAAAAGTATTCTCAGGAAAAATGGAATTGCAAGTTCCTCACTTTAAATGAAAGAGACATGTCAAGCTTCTGCATCAGTTTCCTTGTCGAAAAACACAAGTGTGATAAACGTCCTGCAAAAAAATATTCCATGTGTGTTTTAAGAATATTAGGATCCTCACACGTAAGCACTAAACTTTAAAATTAGTATAAGTGACAGTATGCATGTGTTTTTAACTCTAGACACAAATATACCTCCTACCATCTTTGGGTTTATGCTACTTGCAACAACAACCTTCAAGTTTCTTGTGAAAAGAGATCGCTTGTGAGTCAAACAGACTGAAAGTGACAATGATATGTGTGTGAAAAGGAAGGCATATCATAAAAAGGTCAACATATATGCAAAAGGAAATTAGATAATTTATGAAAGTTTTGAATAGATTCAAATATAGAAGAGTACCTGTCGATCTACATAGTCGCCATAACTCGCTCTTTTACTTGAGGAATGTCACTCACCGTACTTCTCATAGCAGTGAGCTCAGTAATAACGTCTGAGAGATTAATAACATCTTTTTTTATTCTGTTTCAATGATAAGTCTGTCATAAACAGTCTTTAAGAAGCTGTACCTAGAAGATGTGTGTTGGTGTTGGCTGGGCCAAGAAGCGAATCGTGATCACCGAAACGTTCTTCAGGAATGTGAGAATCTGGTTCGTTTAGCACATCTAGATTGGTTGAATCACTGTACCGGACTGTCAGAAGCAAGTCTGAAAGCCTGAAGTTCTGGTTGCACCGGTGAACCAGCCTGGAGACGGTCTCTGTAAGTGGCTAGCCGGTGAACATTCATGGTGGCTGGCATGACGGTTGACCGTAACAAATGTGAAAGAGATCTTTATGAAACAACATTGAAAAAAAACAAAAATAGGTTCAATGAAGATCTAAATCTATATAAAATAGATCATCCTTACGAAGGTGGTTGCTGGAAAAATAAAAAAAAATACTATGAGCATGAGATAATATAATATTCAAATCACCAAGAATCAGCTTCCCTGAATCGGAGCAACCGCACATGGACGGTGTAAGAGCAGTCACCAGTCTTCAAATAACCAAGAAGAACCGATGAGTTAGCCATGATTGAGAATTTTCTTTGTTTTCTGTAGAATAACAAAATGTTAGGATGATGTTCAAGAGTAGAAGACTTACCTTTTTATAGGTAAAGAAAACTGCCTTGGTGTTAGATGAGTATCATTAATGAGACGTTTCGGCTGACTTGATTTGATCTCCATTGTTGCTCTAGCTCATTCATCGCATAGATAGAAGACAACGGCTAACTGTATCCTAACTTAAATGAAACTGTGCATTTTATGAAGATGACACGTGTTACGTTCACAGCCATCGACTTAGTGACGTAGCTTCACCAGGAGAGAGCAAAACACTCTTTTATATAGATAGATAGATATACATCACACAATTACTTGTTTCTGTTATGGATAATTACATAATTATGAATATCAAATCTATTACTTTATGTCAAAAGTATAATCATCTGAAACATTCTTTTAATCTATGTGCTCCCTCCCACTCTAATCACAACATCATCTCACACAAATACTATTATCATATATATATGAAAAAAATAACAAAACTAAACAAGTTTTTCTTTTTTAAGTAATAAACAGAGGACAGAAAGTAATGGTATCAAGGCGGAGCGATAATAAGCATTCTTTTTTTAAAAAAAAAGCATTCCACCGCTACTACTATCTGATGATTCATCATCATGTGAACAAAGATTCCAAGTGATCCATCCATCAATAAGAGCATATGTTTGTGCTCCAGATTATCAATCAATCAATTCCCATGGACTGTGTACCGTTCCCATTTCTTCGTCGGGTCGTATATCTGCCCCCCAAATATTATTACGAAGAAACAAAAAGATTGTAAGAACCAAGAATTTTGACTCTTAACATTCTCCAAGACATACATGGATACATTCATTATAGTGATTTAGAAACCAGCAGTAGTTTACCTCCCATCTGGAAGCAGGGAATATATGCTTGTTCTTCTCGTACCAATGCCTCTCCACCACTTTCCCCGCATGCGACTTCCAAGCACACATTTTTATAGTGATTTAGAAACCAGCAGTACTTACTACCATCATCAAACTACTTTGTTTTCTCATGGAATTAGATCACATACCTCGTCTTTCTCGATCGTTGCATCTGCAATTGTTCTCACGTCTTCATGCACATCAAAGTGAAACAGCTATTAAAGAAAAAGAAGAGCACGAAGAGTCTCAGCTACTACAGTGTTTTCTAAATAAAACTTCATGAAAACATTGTGAACAAGGCATTACCGGTCCACTCTTCCCCCTAGCCTTGTTAATGATCAGCTCGTAGAAACTGTGTTGCTGCATTTTTTTTTGCAAATAAACACCAACACACAACATCCCCTTGTGTTATCTTTTATGTTTTAGATAATCAAACTCGGTATGCGTTAAAAATGGTTCTCACATGTGGGATTATAAGATCTTCTTTTACGTATAACAAATTCTCAACTGATGTCGTCCGGATCTCCCTGAAGTCAGGGGCAAGCTGCTGTTGAACTGCCCTTAGAAAATTCCCAATTGCGTCACCCTTTCGGACCTGTATAAATCATAAAGGGTAAGAATATGACCTAAGCTCAAACCAGTAAGACAAAAGGTGTAGGCTTGTGCTTGCCTGGATAACTCTTCTATGCCCCGTCCCATCCCAGTAACTATAAGTAATCTGAAGAGGCTCGTCTGAAAACACACACACACGCACAAAAGTACTTGTTAGACAATCTTCCTTGAATAAAGTATTATTAATGGAAATTGGGAACAACTTTTAATCTGCTCTTGTTCACGAGTCCACTGCTTCTTTAGCCTTTCGCGTTCAGCTTGTTCCTCTGCCTCCCGCTCACTGAAACAGTAGCTTAAGTTAAGGATTGCTGCGGCATAAGCAGACAATGAAGACAGAGAGAGAGAGAGCAAGAGATCACCTGTCAGGCAGGAAATTGGTTTCGACTGAGGGGTCCTTGCCAAGTTTTCCGAAGCGCAAGTTCGCTGTTCCAGGACTCAAATATGTTAATATAACTCAAAGAGGCTATGCCAGCAAGCTATTTTTGCATGTCAAAAGCTCCAACAACCAATCTATGATTGTAGAACTGAAGTCACTAATACATGATGAGATCGCAGAAGATGTGGGACAGTGGTTTTAACTTTGTGACGAAAACAAGTATCATTACCAACACGAGAATTCACTTACTGTTTTCTCCATCATCTCCATCACTGTCATCGTCAAGATCTTCAGAAAAAGATAAGCGGGAGCTTCCCTTGATCTTTCTCTTCTTGTTACGCTTCTGTTGTTGAAGCTCCTCTTCCCTGAGTGGTTTAGAAACAAAGTCGATGAAGCTTGATCGCATTAAAATAAAAAATAGAATGGAGTGTAGAAAGGAAACTAACTCTTGGAGTAGCTTCTGCAACTTCTCCTTCTCTTCTTCCTCGAACTTATTACGAATATTAACCCTCTACAGATACAAGCAACACCATAAGCTATGTAAATTAATATAGAGAAGTGTATAAGTGGAGAAGCCGTTACCTTCTCGACATATTCCTCTCTGGTGACTAAACCGACCGTTTCCTTCTTAAAAGCAGTGTCAAGAATCTAAAGTAACACACAAATTTATTAGTATTAGACAACTAACTAGTAGTCACAAGCCCAAACATCACTAAAAAAGAAAACATTTTGGCCAATCAGTGCAACTTCATTTTATCTAATGATTTTTCAAAATTTTATTTCATGTAAATACTTGAGAATTATAATTCAGAGCCGTAAGAAGATGTTAATTTAGTTCCTGCAACAATCTACCAACCATTGGGAAGACGGGATCAAAGCAGATGATTAACCTAGGATTAGGGAAAGAAGAGAAAGAAGAGTGGAACCACCTCGCAAGAGCTGGAGCCGAATTGGAGAAGACCTGATTGCTCCTGCCCGGAGGCAGTCTTGCTCTTCAACTCCTGGATCTTACGCCGTTCAGCCTCTCTTTGCTTCTGCAGCCTCCGTATCCTCACCCCATCTTGCGACGTACCCACGTACCCGTCCCCCATTCCCGACATCTTACTACTCTCTCTCTCTCTCGCTACGAATTCAATTCTTCCCACTTCCGACCGCCATTGCTGGGTGGGTGTTTGAGTGAAAGCTATTTTATTTTGGGTAAACTGCTTGTGCTCGTTTTGGGCTTTTAATGTTTTCTTTTGGGCCTTGTAAATATGTATTGGGCCTATTAAGCCCAGACTATTTCTTTATTTTATTAAAGATGTTTCTGTAATTCTTTTCTTTTAGTTTCAGTTGCCATCATCTTGTGCTATTATTGTGCTCGGAGCCTAGTCATCATCTTCTTGTCCATCACCATGTTGACCTACCAGTTTTCATTTAGCTGATTATGCCATCTTGCATATTTGCTCTAGCTTTTGGTCCTTTTGGATATCGCTCGCCTATATTTGTTTTTCTTATAGTTTTTTGGGGCATTTAGCAACCATTGAGCTTCATAAGTAGGATAAGATCCAAGTTGACAACTTGTATCATTTGTTCATTATTTACATTTCTAGCAAAAACAAAAAACAAAGAGAGCCGTAGCCGCGAACCTAACTTACAAGATTCTTATAATCTCGCTAAAAACACTGAAATATGTATCAAAAGAATCTAACTAAATGTTGTCATCTTACAAGAAATTGATATGGATCATACTTTATTGTCGAAATTCAACATTTTAATACACGTTTAGTCTCTAACTACTAAGTCGTCATTTTTGCATATGTCCATGTATGATGTATTTGATCCTTGGCATTCTTACTATTCTGAAAAGATTGTATATTAAGCTTAAACAACCAAGACAATTATAATGTTCTCTTTAATTTTTTTCATTGGAATATTTTTGATTGCATAGTGCTCTTGCAAGATACTGATTTCAACCTAAAAAAAAATTGTTACCTAATGAGAATTGAAGAGTATGGCAAGGATAATCTCCTACTATAAAAGAAATCTTATTTACAAGCAAATTTGGCAACAATTGCTATGATCAAGAAAGCTGCATAAGAAGCCGCAGATATAGCCTTTCAGCATATCTATGCAGTCTATACCGCAAATCACTTTCTTTCTTTTTTTGAATGAATGTTAAATTTATTCAGATAAAAAAAACTTATTTACAACTGGTGTGACTTTGTTTTTGTGAAATAGAAACTATTTATAACACTGAAATTTCCTCCATGTAGTCCATCTATCGGGAAGCAAACCATATCCTCATGGCATGAGTATATTTTGCTTTGATTCTTCCCCTTACCGAATCAATGCGGTTGCGTATGTGCTTATCAATGTAAGCAATCATGAGAGTCGGCTCATGAGACGGTTGGCCGTGCCGTCTTCCATTTCTCTCTCGCCATATCATGTAAACTGATGCTTGGAAGACCAGACGAACTAAGAACTGCTTTGTGCCATCCAAACTAGAGTCTGTTAATCTCTGTAGACTCAGGCTCCATTCATTTGAATAGTTATGTTGTAACAGGTTTCTTGTGAGGTTAACCCAGATCAACTCAGTGTAAGAACACTGAAAAAATAAGTGATCTCTTTCAATGCTACTGTTGCAGAGGATGCAGGTTGCATTGGCCTGTGGATTCCTGATGCAGCATCACTTGTGATCACAAAGGATCACAACGCCTCTGTCGAATAGGAATTTTCTATCTTCTTAGTTTTGGCTTTTTCCTTTTTTAATAGCTATAATGTTTTCTATTAGGAAAATGATTACACTAATCCCTTCAGGATTAGGATCTTCCTCGGTGTTATATATCGATATGCTTTCTAAATTGTAAGATACGGTTTGATTAATAAGAGTTATAAGTTTATAGGTTTTAAAGAGCTTTGCAAAAGGAACTCGCGCCCCATCTATTGTTTTCGAGGCTTCCTTCGTTTACAAGTTACCGAGTTTGAGATCAAACCCTTGATCTTTGACTTACACAGCTTCCGCACTCTATCAATTCCAGAGCAGAGTTCTGTCACCCGTTGACAGTCAGTCTATTGTGAGCAGCAGACCAAGCAATAAACGAAAATTTTGGAGTAGCAAACTTGAACCAAAGCCCTTTACTCCAGTCAACCTCCGGACTAGAGACTCGAATCAATTCCCAAGTCTGACCTGAGTCAAAATGTATACCGCAAATCACCTTCTCATCCTCACTTATAAGCAATATTTGCACCGAACACAACTTTGTGAATCTAACTCATCATATCTGAATATATTTGTCAATTCTAGATAATGGTGATGCTGTTTACTGCTTTTGGAAAATGAAACGTCAAGAATAAAGGCTGGAAACTTTTGCTGATTCACGTAAAGGAGGAAAATTATTTATAGCTCAATAACAAATCACATACTATAGGGCTGTTCGTTTGGTTGCCGCAGGTACCGGCGGCAGCGGCAGCGTCAACATTCTGCGTCAACTCTTGTTCGTTTCGTTGACGCAGGAAACTGCGTCCGACGCCGCGTCCTGCGGCTGACGCCAATAAAATCTGCGGTCGCGATATAGTATGCGGTAGCAGCAGCGGCGGCGTCAGCGTCTGCGAAACGAACAACAACTGTCCTCATTGACGCTACCGCCGCCGCTGACGCCGAAACCTGCGGCAACCAAACGAACAGGAATTATGATTGTCTCTACATGATTTTTGAAGATTATACACCATGGAAAAAAAGACGAATGCAGTCGACATTTTGATATGCTGTAAAAACATATAGTAGACACCTCACATGATTAGCCCGGTTTATATATAAACAACATTATTGTGGGAATGCTGCATGAACGACCCATTGATGCGGCCTGGTTGAGAGAATATTGCTGTCACAAACTCTTTTTTATGTCACTACCAAACATTATAAATGTAAACTTATAAAAATAAGCTATTTAGTAAAGATTTAGTGATTGAATTGTGGATCGCTGGAAAAGTAATGAACTATTTATGGTACCCTTTAGGAGAAGATTGATTAGACACACCATCTACAAAAATATGCTATTTATTAAACGTTTGTTATATTCTTTAATTCATATTAGTTAGAAAATTGTCAATCCGCCAAACATTATAAGGCTATAGTCGCTCGTTATGTTGAAGCTATGGACCATGGGGCACATTTACCAAAAAAGGTTTGTTTACATAGTATATAGTAGTACTTTACGAGTTAGATAAAAATTAGCTTCACTTGGAACAGAAGATATGCTTCCCGAATTTGACGGACAATAGTGAAACAGATTATCCATTTGGGTTTCGAATGATTACAGGATAACAAATAGTGTGAAGCTATATAATAAATATGGTGTATATATACACAACTTGTATGAAGTAGTTGGGAGAATATGTAGGTGGGAGAAGAATAACAGGCAATGCAGTTGAGCTGGCTTTTTCTGTTAGAAGGAATAGTGGCTGATGAGGGGACTTGTCAGCTCCAAAAGACAATAAGAAAGTAATGTTGTTCATTTCTACCTTCTAACCAATAACCATATATTATTAATTGATTACAAAAAATCATCTCTAACCAGTTTAAAACTATATATGTTTTTTTTTTTCATAAGATTTGTTACCGTTGTTACTTAGATCATGCGCTCTACATGCCGGCGGCCTTTTAGCCATAGTGGTAAATACATGACTTTTCCATTTAAGCATTTGAGGTGTACTACATTTATTCACATTATTACATCTCAAATTCTACTATATATATTCAATTACACTTTTTCATATATTTACTATACCAATAGATATTAGTTAGAAATTCGTTTTTTGGATAATCAACAAGTTATGGATCTAGTTATAGTTAGCGAGTTATTCATAGTACCATCGGTTTAAAATTCGTAAATGGGTTAGATTATTGCCTTTGCCTAACACCTGGTGCTCAAACTTAATTTATCTTAAATCACCACAAACTATATAACTTTATCATTTTAATTTCTTCACATATTAAGGCGATGAGTATAAAAAGGAATGTGTTGAGTGTTGACACGCGTGAATCTCCCTATCTGTTATTTTTTTGTTGAAAATTATACAATCCTCTCATGTGATCGGATTTAACTCGGGTTTGGTGGTACGTAGACACCTTTATACTCTCGTACTTATGTATGATCAGTGGACTTTTAGTCAATAAAATACCTAAACTGAGTACGAATCAAATTATAAAGATGATAAAGAGAAAAACTCGTACACTCACGTGGCTACGGTATACACACCAAGTATTTATTTGACTCGTAACTTTGCAGAAAAAAAAAAAACTTAATTAATAAATCATGGAGTTCAGTGCCATGTTCAGAAAATATTAGCTCTAACTCCTAAAGACCTATAAATAGACAAGAGACGATCTCACAGATTCATATCATCTACATATTATCTCCTCCGATAATAACATATATCTTCTTCAATACGAGTCCGATCATGAGGATACTATCGGGACGCGGGGGAGGTGCTTTCTGCCTCCTCTTTGTGATTGTTCTTTGTTCCGCCGTTCGTTCTCTCGGCCGTGACGTCGATGTCGTCGGCTTCGCCGAAAGTAACAAGAAGATCAAGAGCCCCCACTCATACTTGGGTATTGTATTACATCTCTCTCTATAGACAAATGATTGCTGACTATGACGCAATGTTATGTATGCTTTGTACATGGTGCATGCTACTGTTATTCCGCTCGATAAATGTTTCTTCTCGGTCCACATATATAATTGTTTGATTATTCATGAAAATGAAAAAAAAGTCAATATAACACATCTTTTTGATAATGAATATGGTTTTCTTCTTAATTATTATTCAAATCTGAACTTTCGTTGCATTTAGAATATTTAACCCTTCAGCTTACGTTTTTTTGTTGGACTGAACTTGTGAATAGGACTCCGAGTAACCATAGAATGCAAGGCGGCCGAGACAAAAGATCACTTTGTTACAAGAGGAAGCGGAGAAGTTGACGAGACAGGAAAGTTTACTCTCAATATTCCACATGATGACATGGTTGGAGAAGATGGAAACCTAAAAGAAGCTTGCTATGCTCAGCTTCACAGCGCTTCCGGGAACCCTTGTCCAGCACACGACGGCCTCGAGGCCTCTAAGATCGTGATTTTATCGAAGGATGGAGAAAAACACGTGTTGGGGATCAAACAAAATCTTAAATTCTCACCGGAACTTTGCTTCTCAAAGTTCTTGTGGGATATGCCCAAGTTCCCTTTGCCCCCACCGCTTAAAGTTCCTCCATTTCCTAAGATCAAAAAGCCTTGTCCCCCAAAGATAAAGCTTCCACCATTCCTCCCAATTTACAAGCCACCGGTGGTGATCCCCAAGAAGCCGTGCCCACCAAAGATCGCACACAAACCTTCAGTGCCCATCTACAAGCCGCCAGTACCTATCTACAAGCCGCCAGTGGTGATCCCAAAGAAACCATGTCCGCCACTTCCCAAGCCGATCTACAAGCCCCCAGTGCATATCTACAAGCCACCGGTGGTGATTCCAAAGAAGCCGTGTCCGCCAAAAGCTCCGGTGCATTACAAACCGATCTACAAGCCTCCGGTGCCCATCTACAAACCACCGGTGGTGATTCCAAAGAAGCCGTGTCCGCCTAAAGTTAAGGTGCCAATCTACAAGCCGCCGGTGCCCATATACAAACCAATCTACAAGCCACCAGTGGTGATTCCAAAGAAACCGTGTCCACCACTTCCGAAGCTTCCGCCTTTCCCACCTAAATACATCCCACACCCTAAGTTTGGGAAATGGCCTCCTTTCCCTTCTCATCCTTGAAGTGAATGATGCCAAAAAAATAATATTCCTTTGCATGTTGCTTTGTTAAATTCTACGTAGATGTTCCATGTTTCTATTTTTACGTTCCAGCCAAACAAGCTCTGTATTTTTTTCTCTATGTTTAAATAAAATATGTAATATCTCTTTGTGTCTTTTCTGTTAAAGATCTTTGATGTACGAGAGTATCAATTCCATTTATTCTTTTATCGCAACAAATTGTTAATAATGTAGAATGTGGTAGGATTAATCTGGGAGACGTGTATGAAGCTTCCATTTTAGCCGACCATTTTAACCGCAGTATATCCTTTGTATCGACCATCGAGCAAAAGCTTATGAAATAAAATAAGAGCTTTTATGTAAACGTGATGCAATAACATTTTATTGGAAAGTAAACCTTTTGTATATACATATATGTTCATTTTGGCCAAAGTATAACATTTTTACTGGGAAGTTCTAAATTAACCTAAATGTGATGAAAATGAATGCCATAAAGAGGTCAAAATGCAAGACATCACAACCATCTAAATAACCAAGAGATTCAAGCGTCTAAAGCTCGATTTTGAGCCATCACTTGGATTCTTGGGTTTTTTTCTTGGCGGATTTGTGTTTAGTCTTCAAGTTTCTCTACCTCGCTTACAGAACTATGGCTAAAACCAAAAGTCACGATTTTCGAATCAATATAAGAGATTCATTTGGCTTAAGAATCTTGATGTTGGGTCTGGAGAGAACAATAACACTAACGAAAATAATAGTTGGGTGCCTGACGGGAGTGGGAATAGTTTTGACTTGTTTGATGAGAAATGAGTTTGGGATGAATTGTATTCGTTGTATCAGTCCAAAGACTTTACGTCTACGATTTATCAGTTATTCGGGGTAAATCCTAATTCGTAATCTAAGTATCTGAATCCGTAAAATTATCCCATGGGTACGAACCCCTAAACTTAAATACAAGAAAATCCAAATACCCGATTCCGAGGCTTGGTGCACAAGCATTTTCATCTTTTTCTTGGGATTTCACTGACGCTAATCTCAATTTTCGTCTGTAATTGTTGGCTCATTAGTAGCTTTTAATATTAAGGCCGACAAAAAAGGAAGTTATGGTGGGCTTATTGGTTCCATTCGTAATTTTGTAACTCTGCCTAAGATAATTGACTTGAAGTTCAACAAAAATAAAATTTGAAATGGGTGATGGCGAAAGAGTAACAAATGTTGTAGAGTCGGCTCTGTAATATGTAAAGTTTTATTTCGGCATTTTAATACTCTCACTACTAGTCCACTACAGAGTCATCAGATTAGCTGGCTAAGTAGAAAGTAGTTATACTAATAAATCAATTCACAAAGTCCCGGCGGCTAATGCTGCAAGCCTTTATGATGCACATGTGCTTATTCATACAATAAAGAAAAAATAGAAAGAGAAGTAAGTCATGGGTATAAAACCAAAACGAGTCGGCCAATCGAACCGATGTTTAGCCAAATCGGTTCACAGCACAAAACCGATCAGTGAACATATTGTTTTCAACCGACACTCAGTTTGGTTTGAAACTTTCAATATAACTAAAAATCATCAAACTTAGCGATCTTTTAAAAAATAAAATCGAAACTAAACAAAAATTACTGTTACATATTTAAGAAATCAAATTGAATTCGACAATCAGACCAAACCGCACCAATCAATTTACTCGGTTGAAATTGGTAAAATTATCCTAAACCGAAATAAACCGAAGAAGCGAAGATGGCGAGGTGTGTAGACAAATCAAAGAGTAAAACGTGTGAAAGTTGAATAGAAGCCCAAGACTCTTCTTCTCTCTTCTCCATTTTGAAATTCATCAAGCAAATCGCACAAGTCGTGTGAGACGGCCGCGTTGCATCTTTCGTCATCCATTCTCTCTTTATTACCAACACCAATCCGCGATTGATCCTGAAACGGAACTAGAATCCTCTTCCGATTTGGGAAAAAAAAAAAAAAATGGAGTCGGACAATGGGAAGGGGTTGATACTAGCAGTGGCGTCTAGTGTTTTCATTGGCTCCAGCTTCATCGTTAAGAAGAAAGGTCTCAAGCGTGCTGCTGCCAACGGGACCCGTGCAGGTCTTCACTTGATAACAAACAAACTTGCCTATCTAGAATGAAAGGAATCATATGTAATTGTGATTCACTTGATGCTTCGCAGGGTATGGAGGTTATACATACTTACTTGAGCCTCTTTGGTGGGCGGGCATGGTCACTAGTGAGTCTTTCTCGTCTTATTTATATTAATATATTTTAGACAGGGCCGGGTCCTGGACAAAGTCGAATGAAACATTGACCTCTGGCCTCCAAAATATCAGGGCCTACCCTGATTTTAGATCACATAGTCTAAACAAGATTCCTTCAAAAATTGTTTTAGTGATTGTTGGAGAAGCTGCAAACTTTGTGGCCTACATCTATGCACCAGCTGTACTTGTCACTCCTCTTGGTGCTTTAAGTATAATCATCAGTGCTGTTTTGGCGCATTTCTTGTTAAAAGAAAAGCTTAAGAAAATGGGGGTTCTTGGATGTGTTTCTTGCATCGTCGGCTCCGTTGTTATCGTCATTCACGCTCCTAAGGAGCAGACTCCTAACTCCGTCCAAGAAATATGGAATCTGGCAACTCAGCCAGCTTTTCTAGTTTACGTAGCCATAACCATGTCGATTGTCCTTGCTTTGATTCTGCACTTTGAACCTATCTGCGGCCAAACCAACATTCTGGTTTATATTGGAATCTGTTCATTAATGGGTGCTCTCACTGTAAGCTTGCTTCATCTTAGCTCTAACTAATTTTGAGCTGTATTTCTCTTTTCTTGCCGTTGGTGTCTCTGATGATGATGTTTTAAACAGGTTATGAGCATAAAGGCCATTGGAATTGCGATAAAGTTAACAATGGAAGGAGTAAACCAGATCGGTTACCCACAGACATGGATTTTTTTCATGGTTGCAGCAACCTGTGTCGTTACACAATTAATTTATCTCAACAAGGTAAGCTCCCGTGCTGACTTGTTGAAACTTTTTGGCCTATGATTCGTTCTAATATGTATTCCTTTTGGCAGGCGTTGGATACATTCAATGCAGCAATTGTCTCTCCCGTGTACTATGTGATGTTCACAACTCTCACAATCGTTGCTAGTGCCATTATGTTCAAGGTACATTTTAACTATATAGGGTTTCCATCGGCAATTGTGTGTTGAAATGTACGTTTTGTAAACATGGCCTTTTTACAGGACTGGTCTGGGCAAGATGCAGCCAGTATAGCCTCTGAGATATGCGGATTCATCACTGTGCTCACAGGCACAATGATACTTCATGGGACCAAGGAAGAGGAACAGCAAGCTTCTTCTGGTAACATAACAAAAATAAAGTCTTGGTTTTTTGGATATCATCCATTATATTTGATTTTTGTGGTGGCAATGCAGATTTGATATTTGGATCTTCAGAAACAGTAAGATGGTATGAGTCAAGAAAGAGCAGGAACGAAGAACACCTGATAACCCTGTACAGCCCTGAATACTAGAAAGAAGGTGGCAATCTCCGGACTTCCAAAATAGATTTGAAATGTGGCAAGAAAAAGCCTCGTGGAATGAAATATGATGTATGTTAGTTTTGTATTGTTTTTATGGTATCTTCTTTGTACAGAATTTTTTTTGTCTAATTGAAACTCCACCCATTCTTTATCTCTTGTTAGAGCATCTCCAATGTAAAACTCCATTTTTGTACGAATTAAAAATGCTCTAATCCTAATTCATTTTCCATTCTATAATGGAGTAATGAACAAAAAAAAAAAAGATAATTTCATTATGGAGTAGGAAATGGAGTAGGGTTGGAGTACTTTTTACTCCATGCTTACTTTTACTCTATTTTGGAGGAAAAAATTGTGTTGGGTTGGAGATGCCTTTGTACACGCACAACCCAGGTTATTGTTCTTCTTGTATGGACTTTTGTCCCAGTATATGTATCTTCATTTTTCTAGGATAAATGGTTTCCTCAATTATTTGAATGGAAAGAAGAAACAATAGCCAATAGGTTAAGGTTAGATCTGAATTAACAATTTTATCTCCTTTTCCTTTTTTATTTATAACCCAAGAGAGTTGATCATCTTACTGTGACTAGGAAAGCTAAAAGATTCATATACTGCATATGGAAAGGAGTAACAATGGATTTCATTTCCAAAGCCAACCAATTTCAGATTTTGTTGCTCTTGTATATTCAGACCCAATTCATTTAAACACACAAGGCCCTTTGAAACACTTATTGTAATAAAAGTAGTAATAATTCGTTTCCATAAAAGATGTCATATGTTTTTTATTATAAAATGAAATCTGAATTCTTCTTTTACTTTATCAATAAAAAATTTGTAGACGCACGCAGAAAAAGAATTATAAACGGAGATGAAAAGCTTTTGTTTTGGATAAAAATTTGAAGATTGGTACACTATCAATTTCCAGAAAGAATAGAGATATACATAATTGAATAGCTTGTTAAGCTGAATGAGTATGTTTTGGAAACCCATCTAATTCAACAAAATGACTATAGTTTCTCTTATATAGGATTGCTTGGTTCGATCCCAAGACCGGTGATGCCATGGATGGTGTTGGAAATAGATTACATCCCTTTACAAAGTCCTTCAAATAAAGAATTATGCTCATTAAGTTGGTTCAACTCAGCGTTATTCGGCACCATCAGCTTGACACTTGTAATCGGTTAGGTAGTTTGACTTTACTCAGCGCCACGAGCAAAGCTCGATAGCCCGAATGCTCGGACCAGTCGTTCGGCCCATAAAGCATAGTCCAGCCCATTATGTCAAACCGACTTAGGGCGAAAAGAAAAGAAGAGTTACACATAAAAATAGGACAAGAGAAACCAAAAAAAGAGATCTGAATTTGAACAAAGAAAAACAGAAAAATTAGGATTTTGCTCTTTAATATTTCTTACCAACTTGTATTTATTTGATCAGCTCTGAAGAGTGCCGGTTAGTTTTTCCTCTTGTTCATACATTTTGTAACACCAATTGAACAATAAAACACTTTCGAAATAACCCACAATCGAGTTTATCTCTTTTTTTACCAAATCTGGCCAAATTCCGATTTAGTAGCTGGCTACAACGTTACCGATGTGCACTAGAAAGGCTTTGTTTCGTTAAACTCGGCTATACAACATTTTCAGTACTGAACATTTCTCAACCTAGTTTTGTCTTGACCAGGAAAGGATGTACATTTCCTTCAAAATACAAGATACCTTAAAATCAGAGGCCCGTGGGCTATAAAGAAGCCCAAAAGTGAAAAAAGATGGTCTTTGTTTCTATGGTCCAATACCCCAAAACCAGATCCGGTTTTCTAATCCGATCCGACGGCCGAAACATTTGTCATATGATTTCGTACCGGCGAACCTCGCCGCCGTTAAACCTCTCAGACTTGTCTTCGCCGGTGGACATTCAAGGAGTCAAGTCTCCTCCTCCCATGGTGGTTTCTCCCTCCAATGCCCATCAGTAACCCTAAGAAACGGCCCATCTGTGTCGCGCGATCGTTTCTCAGCAGCCACGCCGCCAAAGAAGAGCTCTCTCAAGCGGTGTCTCGTCTCGAGTCCCTGACGAAACAAGGGATTCGCTTACCCTTCCAAGTCCTTGCCTCTCTCCTCCAGCGCTGCGGAGACACGAGGTCCTTGAAACAAGGCAAATGGATTCATCGCCACTTGAAGATCACCGGATTCAAGACGCCCAACACGCTTTTATCCAATCATCTGATCGCAATGTACATGAAATGCGGTAAACCCGTCGACGCCCGTAAAGTGTTCGACAAAATGCATTTCAGAAGCTTGTACTCGTGGAACAATATGATCTCCGGGTACGTCAAATCAGGGATGTTGACTCGTGCGCGGGTGGTGTTCGATGGTATGCCCGAGAGGGATGTCGTCTCGTGGAACACGATGGTCATTGGTTACGCTCAGAGTGGGAATCTAAACGAAGCTCTGTGGTTTTATAGAGAGCTGAGGAGATCTGGGATCAAATTCAACGAGTTCAGCTTCGCGGGGGTTTTGACTGCTTGTGTGAAATCGAGAGAGCTCGGGCTCAGCCGGCAAGCTCACGGGCAGGTTCTTGTCGCTGGGTTTATCTCAAATGTGGTGCTTTCGTGTTCTATCATCGATGCTTATGCTAAATGTGGTCAGATGGAGAGCGCTCGAAGACGTTTCGATGAGATGGCAGTCAAGGATAATTATATCTGGACTACTCTCATCTCTGGATATGCCAAATTAGGTGATATGGAATCAGCTAAGGAGTTATTCACGAAAATGCCTGAGAAAATCCCAGTTTCTTGGACAGCATTAATTGCTGGATATGTTAGACAAGGCTCAGGGGACCACGCGCTCGCCCTGTTCAGAAAAATGATTGCTTTGAGGGTTAAACCTGAGCAGTTTACTTTCAGCAGCTGTCTCTGTGCATCTGCGTCTCTTAGACACGGGAAGCAAATTCATGGCTACATGATCCGTACGAATGTTGTACCCAATGCGATTGTTGTCAGTTCTTTGATCGATATGTACTCCAAATCAGGGAGTTTAGAAGCCAGCGAGCGGGTTTTCGATCGTTACGGCGACAAACAAGACTGTGTCCTGTGGAACACGATGATCTCTGCATTAGCGCATCACGGGCTTGGCCACAAGGCCTTGCGCATGCTTGATGGAATGATCAAGATCGGAGTCCGCCCGAACCGGACGACTCTGGTTGTGATTCTCAGTGCCTGCAGTCACTCAGGTCTGGTAGAGGAAGGAGTCAGGTGGTTTGATTCAATGACTGTTGATTACAGGATCGTTCCCGACCAAGAACATTACGCTTGTCTGATAGATCTCCTAGGTCGTGCCGGTTGTTTTAAAGAGTTGATGAGCAGGATGGAGAAAATGCCTTTTAAACCGGACGAGCATATCTGGAATGCGATCCTTGGGGTATCCAGGATCCATGGAAATGTGGAATTGGGAAAGAAAGCGGCGGAAGAGCTGATCAGACTGGACCCTGAGTCGTCTGCGCCATACGTATTACTGTCGAGCATTCACGCAGATCAGGGAAACTGGGAATCAGTAGAGAAGTTGAGAGGGATTATGAAGAAGAGAAGGGTGAACAAAGAGAAAGCTGGTAGTTGGATTGGAATCGGGGAGAAAGTTGAAACTTTCAGAGTCTCAGACGGGTGGCATCATCCTCGTAAAAAAGAGATCTACTCCATTCTGCACAATCTGGCTGCACTAATGGAAGAAGAAGAGGCTTCAAGAACATGATCCTCTCTAACAAGAAGGGAGGATTGTACACTGTTAAAGCCTGCAAAAGCAGGGGAGTTATACGTGTTGTGATGATTTGATTTTAGCTTCAAAAGTTTGTAAGTCTAGCAGAGCTAACAACTACAATGTTCTTTCTTTTTTTTGTCTTCCTCCAGATTTATTGTTTAATAAAAGAATCAGAATGGAATAGATTTTCGTTTCTGCAGGCAGTTTGATTCGTATTGGCTGATTTATTACAAAAGATGGAGATGGCAGGTGAGCCAAGAAATGAGACAAAATAAGACAAGCGACCAATACTTGTATGTCTGGATCAAATTTATTGCAACCTAACAATGCCACAAGCCAATAGTTATGCAATTTACAAACCGGAGATTCTCCAGTCCATCCGATTGCGAGTATCATCCCACTGAAGTAAATTCCAGTCCAGCCCAACCATGAAATTTCCTTCCCCAAAACCAAATGTGAACCACAATATGAGTCTTTTAGCATTCCAACAAGCCCACAACCAGAAGAAATCTCCATGGGAATTTCAAGTTATGAGCCATTTCCCAAAACCGGTCAAATCATCTCTCAACTTGCCTTATTTGGAAGTTCATGAGTTCAAACAATTCCAAACCAGATCATGGCGACCAGGAGAGACATCTAAGAATTTAGAAGACACATCTAAACATCAAGGAGGGTCAGACATCATCCTACCATGAACCAACAACTGTGGGATTAAAAGGATCTTCACATTTGTAAACTTGCCGTTTTTGAAAGCATTCACATTTGCAAGATTTGAAGACCAACAACTATATCACTTCGACCACAGCCTTCTGATTCTCTTTATGCTGAACATGGACGTCCCAAGATATCATGATTTCATGACCAAGCTTTCCAAATTCAAACAAATCATCAAGTTCCCCTATTTTGGTCAAAATCCTATTATTCTCTTTAACGACTAGTTTTTAATTTCCTTTGATTGGTTTCTTTTTTCTTGAGTTAGACCATTGTATCTTAGCATATATAATCTTAGACATCATGTAATGTTCACCTTATCAATACCAACAAGCTGTTAACTCTCTTGGACTAATATTTAGCCGCTACACTGCAGAAGCTGTGAATATCCTCACACTTCTGTCAACTACTTATTTGGTAGCTTTCTGCCAAGCCTGTGAATCAAATATCAAGAAAACATTTAAGGCGGCTGTGAACCAAACCACCAAACGCGTACTTTCTGTCGATGAACCGTTCCTCAAACAAAACCTCCTCCAAGTTATCCATTGGGAATACGTCTTTTCCTATGTGACCCAAACAGCCTCATTAGCGTATTAATAACTCTAACCCAAAAACTAACTCAAAGGGGAGAATTGTCACGGCACTTATATACTGTATTAAGATCTTTTTTTTGACCGATGTGAGATTTTAATAGGCTCCCTAAAGATGTGGATGAGAAACGGTAAAATAGAATATTTTTACATGCTATATAGATAGAAAACTGTTTAGGTGAAAAAAATATATGCACGGCCAAATTTAGCTCTGATATCATATTAATAAGTTTAACTCACACAAAAAAACCCATCTAAGAGTAAAAAATTGTCATAACACTTATATATTATCTAAAGATTTTTACCATACCCGATGTGGAACTCTAGTCAGAGCTAGCCCTTAGGGCAAGTCAAAGAAGCATAGGCTTCCAGCAGTTTTGTTTATAAAAACCATTTCGGCTACACATCAAAACTTTCCTTTGGTCTAGCTAGTAGTATAATCTTCCCCTGCTTTAACTCAGCTCGAATCGTAATAATGCACATTTTCTTTTATTTACTTTTTCAGAACGTGGCCAATTTTCTTTGTTGGTTCTAGTCTTGGACCTCACCTCCTAGGACCAGCACTGACACTAATATAAGCCTCTAATGCAGAAGCTGAGACACGTTCGTTTTTTCCACGCTTTAGCTGAACCAGAACAAGAACATGAAACATATACAGGTTTTAGAAAACTCTGAGAGTTAGAAATAAAGCTGAAATACTCACAGACCCCCTCCCCTGTTTGAATGTCTGAAAGATTGGAACGGAGCTCCACTTCCAATCGCCTAAACGGACAGAACTTAGTTTCACCCCCTAGAGTGAACCTTTAAATTCACCTCACTCTTTAGGACCAATCAAAGTGACACATAGATTATTAATTAAAAAATATTAAATTAAATAAAAAATAGCTACAAAAAATAAAAACATGATTGGTAGTATTTAAGGCTGTAAATGAAAATTAAAGCTGTCAATTCCTACAGTCCAACCAATCACCCCCAATAAATCTATGTTTGAATACAGAAATAGGACTTGAGTGATTGGTTGGACTGTAAGAATTGACAGCTTTAGTACTTATCCCCTTCCACATAAGCTATGAAACCGTCTAGTACTTATCCCCTTCCACATAAGCTATGAAACCCTACAGGTCACGAAACTAAAACAAACACCACAACTCGGATCAAAAAACCAACAACAACAAAAAGAAACTTTGACTCACCTGGTGACTACTTTGGTTGATGAGGTCAGGCTCCGCAGATTTAGGAAACTTCTATGTTTTTTCTTGCCATATCTTTTGACTGAACTTGCTCTCTAGACATCATCTTCCTTAGTCCTCATCATGAGAATGGTTCCTTCAGAACATTAACCATATCAATGCCATTACTTAGGGATATGTATGTACTTCTCTTCCTCACTTCGTAGAAGGCACTTTGTTGCCACCATAGAGTCCCTCAGGATGGTAGCTTTGTGATAGGAACACATTCAATTATATCACCATCTGGGGCATGTTAGTCACATCCAAAGTTATAAACTAAACCATATCTTTTTTTTTTGAAATGTCAACACAATGTGGACTGTTTGAAAATAATTTAGATTGTCTAATATTTTTGATTTTTGTCTAAGATTGGTTTTATTTAAAATGTTTTGTTTTATATTAATATGAATCATTATTTTAACTATTTTTGTTTATAGAATTGATTCTGTTTTTATTTCAATGGTGTGGAATTGTTGATTTATTCATTCTCCTACATTATTTTATATCGTGTGTCTGTTATTCGACTCTATAACTACATATTTTATTTTTATGTAGTTGTGGATATGTATTTATTAATTTTCTTATTGTCTAGTAGAGTGTTGATAATAGGAAGAGAATGATATGGGTTGGTTACTAAATTAGTGAATGATTAAAGACTGATGGACACATGCGAGATTCAGATGTTTTCTAAAATTTACTCTTTTCTGCACCAATTGATTGCAGAGTACATGTCTCGTTATTTACATTTTCCTTGTACTTTTGTAACAATCTTTTTCAGCATATATATATATATATATATACGTAATTTTGCTAAATGACCTCCAACTATGACAACTGACGTTCCTTTATCATTCGAATGATATCTTAATGGGGTATGAGTTTGAACTTAACGGTTGTGATTTGAGTCTACTAAGGTTTTGGAACTGTATATTTTTCCTTTTCTATTGAGTAGATTTACTTGTTTATAATAGTGACTTAATTTTGTATGCTAAATATATTTTAAGTTTTTTAAGTTTTGGGTTATTTATAGTTAGCTTTTATTTGTTTAGACCTAAGTGCTCCTTTTATTTTAGTTTTAAGTATTGGCCTACTTAACTCTTAAAGTGAGATTTTTGTAATTTGTTTGATGAACAGTTTGAAGCAAACAATCAGTCCATTTTTGACCAAAAACAATTGAATTTTATTCATCATGGGTAACAAAAAAAAATAGTTAAAATTTGTGGGGATTTCTTAAGTCGCATTTCCACATCGACAATCCTCCACCCAATCTCCTCCACATTGCACAGCTCCTCTCTTTCTCCATTTTCATTGATGATCCTCACTGTTCAAATTCCCAACCTTTTCGTAGTTGTAGCTACTGTTGTCAATATTTTTCTCATGAACCCAAGTTCTTGTTTTTGAAACTGTTGTTCTTTTTATTACGACCCAAGTTCTTGTTTTGAAACTGACTCCATCCATGACAATGCTGGTCATAATCCAATGAGTTCTCCAGTGTCAACTTCAGCATTCCAATTAACATCACCAACGTAGACATCAGGAAAATATAAGTCACATGAAGTTCCATTTATCTCTGCCCAATACAACAATTTAGCGTTCTTGAATGCGTTTCTCATACTGAATCATCCCACTCGACCACTCTAACATATAGACGCATATACCGCTCTTCTTCTACAACTGTGGACCATGGAACTGAACAAACCTTATCACATAAAACTTTTTCCCAAGAATGAACAGAATGTTTGCAGGTAGCTGCGGAAAACAGAAGAAGATGAGTGAGAAAAAAAACTTTGTTCTCAGGCTAGATTAAAGTCTGCCCAAACAAATTTGATCGATTTCTATTTTGACTGACCACGTTAATATAGTAATATGGTAGATAAGATTATTGTAGCACACCATTCTGTAAACCGGGACAGATGGAATCCATCCTTTATGATTCCGGCACAAACCGCAATTACAGATCCCATGACAAACAGGAGAAATCTAATCTGGATTCTGGAAAAACTTTAAGATCATTCCACATGTCTATTCATCAACAAAATAAACTCAAAATACCAACAAAAAATGCTCCATTGCTACTGATCTTACAAAAATGTGCAGTTTTAGGACCCGAGTATGTTCGTCTGAGTCTGATACAATCGAGGGTAGCTCGGTACGAATTGGAGGTGTATAAGGAATAGAGGAGGCCACAGATTTATTTTCTTAGCCCCTGATTTCGGTTATAGATAAGAACATAATAAGTAATTAAGACAAAAGAAAAAACGGAAAGGCCATAGCTATGTTCTATCTGATGAAGGATATCAAAGAGACAAATATGGGAATACCCGAGTAAGCCGAGTTCAGTTGTTACTTGATACTAAAGCGTAATCTCCATTAGAGCAGCAAGAGCAAATGCTGTTTCTTTGCCTAACTCTGATGAATCTCTCTTCTTGATCTTTGTGAAATTAACAAACTTTGCAGAGAAGATCAAGATCGAACACAGAGTATACAAATGGAACTAAAATAGGAAATGAGATGATACCTGAAAGTTATTGAATTCACGCTTAGGGATCATGTCATCGAACTTCTTCATGTCTGCCCATGGGACGTCTCCAACACTGACTATAACAATCGACATAGCATATGAGCTGCAATGTTAAAGGAACTCCAGAAAATTAGCTTGTGGAAAAACAAAGTTGCTGAATTTAAGAAGAAAATATTGCACGTTCTTTTACCTCTCGTCAACAATGGCTTCCATAGTTGATTTCTCTTGTTGACTGAGTTCTTCCTAGGTCATAGCCAAACATCTCGTCACCTTCACATTCAGAATGTGGCCTTCTCATTAAGCATTCATAATCTGTTTTTTCTTTCTTTTAAAAAGCTTTAAACTTTACCTGTCACAGTGGAAGCTGAAGACTTTCTCGTCATGGTTCGTTGCTGAATAATGATGGAAGAAAACATAGTGAGTAGTAAAGATCGAAGATAAGATTTTTATAGGGAAACAAACTCACAGCGGCCAAAGCCGAAACAGGGGATGCGGTTGTCTTCAACAAAAGGAGCCAAGGTTTGGCCAATTACAAAGATTGCCTTCTTATATGGATTCTCAACTTCTCCGATCTATTGGTACAGATCGTCGCTGACAGAGTTGATCTTCTCTGAATGCGTTAGGGTGAGGCCAACCATCGAAGGGCTCGTACTGCGTCTGTATTAATGCCATTAAAGTCGATTTCCGTTACAGACAGAGCGAGAACTATCGATCGTCATTCTCGCCGCCGAAATCAGACTCGCATGAACAAAGGCGAGAATTAGGTTTAGCGGGGTATGCTTTCTGATCTGATCCACAGGCCACAACAAACGGACCAAAGCCCACCTTAGCCGAAAACAAAAAAAAAAAAGCCTGTACGGAGACACATTGGAGCGCTGCGTTTTGTTTAATGAGGACAGGTGTCGCGCTCACGAATTGATGACGTGGCATCCGAACTAGGGAGTAATCTAAAGCCTTTTTATATATAAAGATAATATATTTTGACAATGTTTAAAAACGCAAAATTATTTTGTTTCTAAAACTTTATTTAATAGACATTATAATTACATAATTTATGTATTTTAAGTTTTATTTAAATTTGTGTACATTATTATTTTAATTAGTTTTTTGAATTGTCGCTTATCTACAATACTAAAAGCCGGATATGGTGAGCAGGGAGCGTGCCACGTAGGATCAGTAATTCGGACCAATCAGGGACAAGTTTTTAGACACGTCAGACGGCCTCGGGAGCAATATACCGTGTGGGCTTCACCCGATAAGCGGGCCGTTCGTGCCATTTGGGCTTCACCGTTCATCCGACACGCGTGCCATTTGGGCTATATCGGAGTCATTCCTCGACGTCTTCTTTTGTTCCTCAACCCTACCACTTCGTCTTCGCAGATCGAAGAGCAAAGAAGAAGAATTAATCGAGCCACTTCTACGCCATCAATTTTTCGTTTCAATCAATCAATAAGTTCTTTATGATTTCGTTTCACCTCCCTCTTTTCCTACTTCTTTATATACTGATCTTCGTTTCAATCAAACCAAAACCCTAGAACCACTCCAAGCTTAATCCATGGCGATGAAACGAAATGGAAAGTCTTATGTCTCCTCCGACTCTGATGAAAAAGTCATGTTATTCAAAGATGTCTCTCTAGGTCCGCATGCAGCTCAGTTGCGCTTCCGACTCATTCATTTCTGGGAGGCTCGGAACCCGATCAAGAAAACGCTTATTGGTCTCAAAATGCTCCTCATCGACGAGCAGGTGAGTCGATTCTCCAAAAAATAGTTTCGATACCTTGAGATCTATTTTTACTGAGAATTTTAAACGTTTGTTTTAGCTTCGGAGAGTGAACTAGGGATTTGAGATACCGTGAGATTTATATTTTCTGAGAATGTTAAACGTTTGTTTTAACTTCGGAGAGTGAACTAGGGTTTTGATGAGTCTTTCTGGAGAATTTTATAAGATTGGATAATTAGTTAAAGTAGGGTTCTGAGTTTTCAATCTTCTTACGTGATTTGTTATTCTTTTTTGACAACAGGGGACTGTTATTCAAGGTTTCATCCCATCGGGGCGTATTAAAAAATACTTGCCTGATATGAAACAAGGATCAGTTTACCAACTCGACAATTTCTACGGATCGAAAAACAAACCGGTGTATCGGGTTGCTGATCATATCGCAACCGTGTCTTTCACATGGAACTCTGAGATGTCGGTTCTTCACGAGGTTCCCATCTCATTTGATGAAGACCGTTTCAGGTTTCATTCATATGAAGATTTTGAAGCTAACTGTGATTTCAAAGGTGACCGCTGTGGTAAGCTCCCTAATTTTAAAAATCATCTCTCAATTACATTGGTCTGTCGTCCTGCTTAGATAATGAAATCTAGATTTTCTTTTGGCTTAAGTTTTTAGTTCAAGTTTTTGGAGTTTTTGGTTTCTTTTGAACGTCCTCTGAAGTTATTGTTACAAGAGGCACATGCCGATGAGTTGTTTTCAATCATTCGGATTGTAGTAAAGTTAGTAAGTTCATACCAGGAGTTTTAGTTCAAGCTCTTAGAGTTTTTGGTTTGTTTTGAACATCCTTTGAAGTGAATTGTGAATTGTGAAAATTATTTTAATTCGGTTTGTTAAGTTTTAATTCGGTTTGTTAAGTTACATGTTACATTCCAAGAATTTTTATTAACCATCTAACTTACACTCTTCTTGGACATTGTAATAGATGTTGTTGGCCACATGAAGCTGGTCAATGGACATACCCTTATTGAGCGTCCCATCCTTGACGAAGTGGAGATAGCAACCTCTCGGCGCATTATGGTTCATGTGCAATCACATGAGTAAGTGTATTTTTTTAGTTTCAAGTCACCATCTCTCGGTAGTTCCTAAATCCGTAAGAGCTTATTTTTTTGCAGCGGGCCTGTGATGAAGTTCTACCTTTGGGACCATGCTGCAACAAACTTCTGCAAGATGTTCAATTCCTATGAAAACACTCCCACAGTGCTTTTGGTCACGACTGTTAACACCAAACGTCTCGGAGGTTACCATTTCTATCTCTAGACTCATGTTTTCATTGATAATAGTGACACGTTTTCGAAAAAGTTTGCCATTGTTCGCTTATGGGATACTAAGTTATTAACCATTCCAAAAACGTTTTGTTATTTGTCATTGGTTGATAATTTATCATGTGTGACATAGATTATATATTTTTACAGCCTTATTAATCATATATAGCATGCCGAGTTAGTCCATAGAAGCAGAGCATTTGTACAACTTATATATTTTCACACTGTCATTTTTATGCATATTTTCACTCATTCATTTTAAATGTTTCTTCCATTATTGGACAGGTACCCTTGCCCTGATCTCTATGTCCTCCACACGGCTCTTCATGGACTATGACGTCCAACCAACCAAAGATTACTTCACCTGGTATGTATCCAAGTCTTCAACATCTACTTTTCACAAGTTCAAGTGAAGCGCACACTTACACCTATTGCAGTGATTGACTGAAACAGTGCTTTATGTTTTGTATCAGGCTTGGCTCTAACCCAGAGATTGCTAAGCAGGTTAGTGCAGAGGTGGTCACTAAACGTGAGGCACTGACTATAGCAGAAATATTCTCCTACATGACTCAGGAATCTGCAAAGGTACAAATAAAGCTAAATATTTCTTACTCCTTTTGAAACGCTTAGATATTTATATCAAATTTTATACACGGATGCATGATGCCTTTTTTGAGTGCACGGCTACGATTGATGATGTTGTGCATGGCTCTGCTTGGTACTATATTGGATGCAGTGAGTGCCATGCTAAGGCTACTAAAGGCGCAACTTCATTGATTTGTACGAACACAAGATGTGGGAAGGTTAACACAACTGGTGTTGCACAGTATGTTCTCTCGCCTGAATATTCAATTACTCTTTCGCTGATATTAGTTTCTGATTATTAAATTTGTGACGTTGGCTTCTGTTTCTTTCACAACAGGTACCGTGCAAAGATTTCTGTTTATGACAACAGTGAACAAGTTTTTTTGTCCTACTTGGTGATGCTGGTCGTGAGTTGACTGGGAGGCACGCATCCGAGTTAGTTACCAGCTACTTTGAGGTAATTGAGCATCATTTTATACTCTCAAATGATTTAAACTCACACTATTGTACTTGAATGCAAAGCTAATGAACACGAAGGAGCTGACCATGAGGTGCATGTCCCGGAAGCTCTAATCAGCACCATCGGACAGGCACATAAGTTTTGTGTGAAAGTTATAGAGCACAACTTCTCAGGCAATACCCGAGCTATAACTGTCACCAAGATCCTCTCTCTAGACACCCCCACCACCCACAGAAGTCTCGGTTGAAAGCAACATTGCTGCAACATCCGAGGAAACAATGAAGACTGGAAATGAAGTGTGTGAACCTTCGACCAGGCGTGGAGATTCTGCAGATGAGGAGAGTAAGAGGAACTCTGCAAGTGCTGAGCCAGCGAAATCTAAGCGCCCAAGATGTGAGAAGTAGAGCTCCCATTCATCTTCTCACTTATTGCATGCTTCAGTGATGTTTAAGTCTTTTTTTCAGTTTAAGTATTGACTTATGATTTCCTTTCAGTTTTATGTTTTTCAGTGTTTTTTTTCCTTGAAACATTTTATCTACTTTGCATGATTATCAGCTAAAAATCATGTTTACTGTTTTATCACTCTGCCTCATCAGAATTACATTGCTCAGTTTATTATTTATGTCTTCAGAAACAGGTTCTAATGTATATTTGATAACATCTATGACATGAAATGTAAATAGTTCAGAGTTTAGGAGAGGAAAGACATTAATATATGATTTTGTGATCACCATTGACCAATAAATTATCAAATAATATAAGCTACTTACAACCAAGCCGCAAACTTTAGATCTTTACAAGCCAAGAGAGATAGAAAATTTCATGTTCTTATCGTCACAAGCATCATCCCAACAATATATAAAGGTACTGATCCTTATTTAGTTTATTATAAATACAACTACTAAACTGCACCATGTGCAGTAAAGAATTTTTTTTTAATCTAACTTATATTTAAAAATAAATTTTAATAAATATTATAGATTTTACTATTTTCTTACTAATATTTAATATATATTATATATATTAAATAAATTTGTATAAAACTAATAAAAATGATAAAACACTGTATGATTATCAAAAATTTAGCATAAACAATATTTATAAATTTTGTAGGTATAGAAAAAACTAATGATCTTACGATTAGATATTTTTTAATTTTTTAAAAATTGTAACTTTAGTAATACAAATTGTATAATTCTACAAAAATAATAATATTTTGAAATTTAAAATGTTATATATGAATATATTTATTTTATAGATGATGTATGAGTTATTACCATATTTTGAAAAAGTTTACCAAAAAGAAATATCAATATTAAATGTAATATATGAATTATTACCATATTATAATAAGTTTGCCAAAAATATAAATCAACATTAAATGAAATTATCCATGTCATATTTTTCTGGAAGTCATGTCATCAATTTCATTAGCCATGTCATATTTTTCTGGAAGTCATGTCATCAATTTCATTAGTCATGTCATATTTGTTTTGTGAAATTGATTGTAGAGAGGACATGTGGCAAAATTACTTCGCAAATATAGTTTATGGGATTAATTTCAAGTTTACTACTGCAAGGAAAACTACAATTCTCTTCGTCACTACCTACTAGTACCTATATATGTTATCAGAGCTACAATTTAATGTTTCTTATATCATACCATATATAAGATCAAAATAGACATGAAAAAAATATTAAAACAAATTATTAAAACTCAGTTGTAGCCATATTGCTTTTACATAGTACACTGATCACTTTTTCTTTTATGTGTTCTTTTTTTTTGTAACGATCATTGAGTTTTTCTGGAGACTATCGCTCAAGATAATGTTCTTTGTTAGTTATCAACTCATTTTTTATTTCATAAGTTGTAAACATATTTTATAATATCGAAGGATATTTGGTATAACATAAAAACTGCTTAAAATACAAAAAAAAATGAAATATGTAAATTAATACAAGTTCAACAGAATAATTTATATAGTAATAAGATAAAGACTAATAATTCAGATATACAAGCGGCGTAGCACCACTTACCAAAATTATATAATAACAGTTGAATCAATAACTTCAGATATAACCATCATTTTACAAGAGATACATTACTCTGTATATATAAAAAGAGTTACAATACAATTTCACCAGAAAAAAACCTACTCAGTACTAAAAAACGCAAGTTTAATTCAATTTAATAATATTACTAGATATTGACCCGCCCTTAATTTCTATATTTTTGTTTAAATTTTTTTAAAATTTTTAATTTCTATATTTTTGTTTTTTTTTTGTAATTAATATTAATTTAATTTAATTTAATTGTTGGTAACTATACTAAGTATGTCAAGTTGCATAACTATACACTTGTGCTTTATGCATTTCGGAAATTATTTTTTTGTTTTATTCCAAAAATTTGTGACATATTATATTTTTTCGTAATTACCTAACATAATTAGTCAAGAATAATCATACAAAAAAATCGATTTGGAATCGATCTGAAAATCAAAGTCTCATGTTCTATTAGACATGACATATATACTCGAAAGATTCTTAAAATGTTATATCCGAAAACTAATATCAAACCCAATCCGCACCGAAAATCATGAATTTAATATATTCAGATAAATATATTTTCGTAAATGGTTACTATAGTCTTCACTAATTTTTAGTAAAATCACATTTAATAAATAATTTTTAACAAAATAACCTATTTACAATTTGTTAAAATAAATGAGTTTAAACGAATTTTTATTTTTATTAAAAGTTCACTTAAAACCCGTTAAAACCTATTTTAACATCATTTTAATCTAAGATTATATAGGTTTAAACCCGTTAAAACCTATTGTGTAAAACATTCAGAATTTGAATAAATTAATGTCTCGATGAGTAAATCATAACTTCTTGGGCTGAGATGTAAATTATGTTATTGTGGTGTAAAAATGATTTTTTAAAATATATCAAAGTTAATTTTAATCTAAGATTATATAGGTTAACAATTCACATTTGATATAAATCCAAAAAAGAAGGATATTTGTTATTATATATATATATATATATATAGTAATATACAATTCATGTTTGATATAAACCCAAAAAGAAAGAATATTTGTTAATATATATATCTATATAATTGTCAGACTGTCAGTGATATATTTTTTCAAAAAACAAAATTGTCGGTGATATATATGTGGGTACCGAGAATTTTGGGATGGAATGTGTTGTATAATTTGTTTATTTTGCTTTATTTAAAATGCAGTTATCAAATATTTAATTTATTTTTTAAGTAGGTTATATGGAGAAAATAATAGTTGGATTAAACCTTTATTAATAGATTATGTTCATAATTTAATAGAATAGATTTTAAAAACATTTAAATATTTGTATATTTTTGAACGTATTATATTAACTGATGTTAGGTCAAATATTAAACGTTTATATTAGAGATTATAAAGGGTATTACATTATGCATAATATATAAGATGGTTATAATTGAGGTAATATGAATAGGTATAACCACATTTGGAAACAACAAAAAAAATATAATTATTCACATCTTACACGTCGGTTAATCAATATAGTTGAGAAAAGTGGTCCCACCATTTTCGTTTGATTCTTATGAGTTATATAAGGAGTTACGGTAAGTTGTTTTAAATAAAAATGAATATTATTGATGCAGTTATAAAATAATCAGTTTCTTAAAATTAGTTGGATCCTACTTTTATCAATCGGTCATACTGCTGTTTTAATAGAATAGATATGGAAAAATCCGGGATTAGCCCAGAAAAACCCGTAGTTGATATGATATGTCATGCACAGACAAATCAATAACGGTTACCAAAAAAAAACAGGTACTTGAACGCCGGAATATTCGCTACAGGCGACGAAGATGACGACTTGTCGAACATTCTTCCCCGTCCGGAAACAAGAGCGGCGATGCTCATCCGTGTCAACACACTCCTCCAAGGCTACTCCGGTATACGCTTCGAAATCCTTGAAGCCATCACAAAGTTCCTCAACCACAAAATCACACCGCGCCTCCCTCTCCGAGGCACCATCACCGCCTCTGGTGACCTCGTTCCTCTATCGTACATCGCCGTTCTCCTCACCGGACGGCCCAACTCCCGATCCGTGGGTCCATCCGGTGAGATCCTTGCCGCCTTAGAGGCCTTCAAGCTAGCTGGAATATCTTCTCCTTTTGAGCTCCGGCCTAAAGAAGGGCTTGCGCTCGTGAACGGCACCGCGGTTGGGTCTGCTATGGCCTCAATAGTGCTATACGAGGCCAACGTTTTGGCAGTGTTCTCGGAAGTTGCTTCTGCCATGTTTGCCGAGGTTATGCATGGGAAACCCGAGTTTTCCGATCATCTTGTGCATAAACTCAAGCACCATCCTGGTCAGATGGAAGCCGCGGCAATCACGGAACATATCTTAGACGGAAGCTCTTTTGTCAAAGAAGCTATACGTCTCCACGAGATTGATCCGCTCCAAAAACCTAAACAAGATCGGTAAGTTTCTTGCCTCTCAAGCAAGTAGTTTCTTGCCTCTCAAGCAAGTAGTTTCTTGCCTCTCAAGCAAGTAGTTTCTTGATTCTCAAGTATATATGTGTGTTTGGTTTTCCTTTTGAGAATAAATTGGGATAGCTAATAGCTTTTCGTTTGGAATTAACAGCTACGCTCTGCGAACATCGCCACAGTGGCTTGGACCTCAGATTGAGGTGATCCGAGCCGCGACGAAAATGATCGAACGAGAGATAAACTCTGTCAACGATAACCCCTTAATCGATGTGTCGCGAAATAAAGCTATCCACGGTGGGAATTTCCAAGGGACACCAATAGGTGTCGCCATGGACAACGCTCGTCTAGCCATTGGTTCCATCGGGAAACTAATGTTTGCGCAGTTCACGGAACTCGTCAATGATTTCTACAACAACGGTCTACCTTCGAATCTATCCGGTGGGAGAAACCCTAGCCTTGACTACGGGTTTAAAGGCGCGGAAGTCCCCATGGCTGCTTATTATTCCGAGCTTCAGTTCTTGGCTAACCCTGTGACAAACCATGTCCAAAGCACTGAACAACATAATCAAGATGTTAACTCTCTTGGTTTGATCTCCAGCCACAAAACTGCCGAAGCTGTGAATATCCTCAAGCTTATGTCAGCTACTTACTTAGTAGCTTTATGCCAAGCCTATGATCTAAGACATCTTGAAGACAATCTCAAGGAAACGATTAAAGCGGTTGTGAACCAAACCGCGGAAAAACACGCATTCACTCTCAGCAAACCGTTCATCGAACAGAACATCCTCGGAGTTATCGACCGCGAATATGTCTTTTCCTATGTTTATGACCTAAGTAGCCTCGCTAACCCTCTAATGCAGAAGCTGAGAAGCGTTCTTTTCGACCATGCTTTAGCTGAACCGGAGCATGAGACGGATTCGGGTTTTCGAAAAATAGGAACGTTCGAAACAGAGCTGAAATCTCTTCTACCTAACGAAGTTGAAAGAGTGTGGACCGAGTACGAAAATGGTAACTTTGTTGTGGCCAACCGAATCAAAGAGTGTAGATCGTATCCGTTGTCCCGGTTTGTACGGGAGGAGCTAGAGACGAGGCTACTAACCGGAGGGAGTGTCCGGACACCAGGAGAAGATTTTGACGAAGTTTTTAAAGCCATCTCTAAGGGAAAACTCATAGATCCTCTGTTTGAATGTCTCAAAGAATGGAACGGAGCTCCAATTCCAATCTCCTAAAATGTTATGCTACGTCCGTCTCCACGTCAAGAAATAATTGCACTCTTATGTTAACAAATGTACTATTAGATATATGTGAATTTACATATATCATAATGTGATATTTGGATTTGAGCAATCAATGTCAGATGTGTTTATTTACGTACAAGTGAATAAATCATTGCTATCCATTGTAAATTCCACAAAAGGAACTTCTATGATCTAACAAAATAGATTAGTAGATTACGTATCTTAAAATTACATATCAATTATCCATTGGTATGTAAGAACATGTTACATATGTGACATACAGTTTTTACCAGATACCATTCTTAAAGTGAGTAGAGTACTCTGTAACTGGTTACCGACAAAATTTGGACTTCATACTTTCTTCCAAGGAACCAAAAACCACAGAGAACAACCCTGCAAATGCATAATTACATGACCTATTCAGTTGTATTCACGCAGCGAAAGTTCTGGCATTTGATAATTTTGGTGAGATTCATGAACCAAAAAAAGTGAACGGTTTGCCAGCAAATCCGACTAACCTGAGAAAGGACTATCTTTATGCTGCAATGATCCTTTTATAAGCAACGTTCCTGGCATCTGCTGGAACACCTGCACCAGACATACATTTCTCCATCAAAAACCAATTGAAAAAAGCAAAGGCAGTAATACTAAAATCAAATCTCCAAACAAACCAAGATGCGGAAAGATAGGTCATCTTGAGGGACTTGCAAACTGGAGCCATCCAGCGATCCATGACTTCTCACACTATCCACATCATCCCTATTGGTGATTGTGTTGCACTGGTCACTGGACGCAACAATCTGCATAACAACAATACAAGGGAGAACTCTGTTGAGCTTGAGATATTGCAGAAAACAAAAGATCAGATGCCAAAGACAAAACGTACGTCAACAGAAAAGGTATTCGAGTTTAATTTGGAGGAGGCACCAGAGCTCTTGAAGAACTCTTCAACTGACTGCAGCACATCCGCAGCGCTGTACTGCCGTTTAATGCCCTACCAAAATTCACAACGCTCTTTATATACTTTATGAAGCAAAAACAAGTTAAAAAAGATGGATATTACCTCAAGCATAAAAGAAAGAAGGGTGTTTTTGGATACAGGAGTAGGTGCTATAATCTTCCTAGTAGCTGGGGGAACGAAGGACCAGGCGAGGCCCCAACGCGAAGTTTGGCCTTGCACAAACTCAGTGGTCTTAACAACAGTAACCCCTACTTCCCAAAGCTTTGGTATCAAGAGCTTGAGGTTAGCCTTCTTCCCAAGCATTGAAGTGTACCACCTGAATCTTTGCCTGAGGACAGCGCTATCTTGTATAATACGGGTGACAAAAGCTTGCTCCCCACCGTTACAAACCATCTCCTCATGAGTTCCACCGCATGAGGTTTTAGGGTTAAGCCCAGCTTCCTCCATGGTTTCGAAAAAGGGAGGATTGCACATACAGAAGTCAAACGTCTCAGATTCCTTGACAACGCCGAGGAGTACCTTGATGTCATCTTCCTCGGATGGAAGGATGTGAGAGCGTCTGATCTCGATGAGGTCTGAAACGTGGGGATTGCTTTGAACGTTCTTCTCAGCCCACTCTAGAGCTACATCAGTAATATCCGAGCCGACAAAACTCCAACCGAAAAGGGAAGCACCGAGGAGAGGATAAATGCAATTGGCGCCAGTACCAATGTCAAAGCCCTTTACTTTGTTGTTGCCACAGGAGGAGCTTGGAAGGATCTGGGAGGAGAGGAGGTCGTTGATCCAGTGGATGTAGTTGGATCTGTTGGGGACAGTTGGGCAGAGCTGTCCGTCAGGAATCCACCAGCTGAGGGCGTGGTCGTGGAGGAGGAGGACGCGAGTGAGCTCTCGTGTGGCGTTGTAGTCGGTCCAGTCGATGCGGGGTCGAGAGCCTCCGGAGAAGAAAACGAAGGGCTTGAAAGAAGGGTAGAGAGAGGCCAGCGAGGCGAAATCGGGAGGGTTGTCGGAGTATTTGTTCTTGGGATGGGCGGTGGAACCAGGGGTCTCAGACCTTGCTCTCTTCTTCCCCTTCCGCCGCATCGACATGGGAAATTGAAAAGCTCTGTTTTTTTGGACTTGGAATCAGATTGATTAACAAAAAGAATCGTATCCAGAGGCGGCAAGCAACAAAACCAAGCAGGTTTGGAAGTGAAAGAAAGAGAACCAATCTCCTCTACTTCGACTGGGCTTTTCATTCCTCTATTGGTTTGCCTAGAGTGGGCCTTTGTATAACAATTGTGGGTTCTTTTTCTTTCCTAACCAATATTTCGACCAAAAAAATATAGGGAAAACTGTTTTTTAGATCAAAAGATACTAACTATGTCCCTTTAGATTAATCTATATTTTGTGTCATATTTTTTTATAATACTTTTTAATATTTATGAAAACAATTTTAATAAATAGTTTTACGAACAAAAAAAATTTGGAAAAATAGTAACATTTGTTAAAATACCTATATGAACTTAATGGTATATTTTCCAGTTATAAAAAAGTTAAAATTATAAATTTCAGATTATGTTCTAAAAAAAGTAGAAATGACATTCTACGAAGTAGAAAACGAAATCTATTTTTTTCATTGAATCTACAATGTTTAGAATACGTGATCTACGTAAATAGGAGTATTCTACAAATATGTAAAATACACATTCCGCGCTTAACCTACCATTCTAAAATTCTTAGAAATCAAAATCTATACATTAATCTAATTCTAAAACATGTAGAAACCGACTTCTACAGATTTACTATAAATCTAAAACATGTAGAAATCAAATTCTAAACATTACTATAATTCTAAAAAACTGTAGAAACTGATTTCTACATATTAGTTGTATTCTACGGATAAGAAATCAGTTCCTAAAAATATGGAAACAAAATATTTGAGAATATTCACTTTTATATTTTAAAAAAAAAATTGATTTAAAAAAAAACGAAAAAGGAACAAAAAAGCGACAAATCGATTTGAGAATATTCACTTTCATCCCAAAGAGAAATATCCTATTTTTAGAAATTCAAATTCAAAGGGGTGCTACTGGTTGTTGTCGATGAAACATTCTTGAAGTGGCGTGTCCTATTTTTAGAAATTCAAATTCCTATTTTTAGAAATTCAAATATTTGAGAATATTTGAGAATATTCACTTTCATCCCAGAGAAATCGAGTTTAAAGAGTTGAAATCATGCTTGGTCGGTTCAAATCAAGTGGGAATCAATCCGGATATAATCATACAAAACCAAAAAAATCGATTTGGGATTCTTTCCTCGGCACGGGATCGATCGATCTATTCTTACAGATATGTCGATCTGTGTAAATCGACCTTCGCCGATCGAGTGAAATGGACCAGGTCGATCAGTATATATTTCGCTTTTTTTTTGTTCTGAATAATGATCGGGATCGATCGATCCACTATAACTTGTAAAGTGGGATCGATCGATCCCTCTTGTCGAACTCAATATATATCTTTTTAAAAAAATTACAATTTTAAGGGCATTACTGCTATTTTGAAAAAAATTAGTCTAATAGGACATAAAATAGTATAAATTAGTGTAAAGAGACATAGTTACCATTTTTTTGCTTTAAAAAACAGATTTCCCAAAAATATGTTCAATACTATTATAAATCTTCAAAAAACGATAGCATTCTATGTGTAAAATATATGAGTCAAAATCTAACCTATTACCTCGTGATTTTATAGACAACTTCTATTTAAGCCAAAACTCATGAAAACATATGACGTGATGAAACAGCACTCATCTAGTGGCAAAAAAAATTCACTTCAGACAAGATCTATCTGTACCTAGAAAATATATGAACAATTTTTGTTATAAATTCAGCGTCTCCTATTGTGTTTATAAAGTTAGCATCAAGCATTTTCATCGTTGGTTAATCATGTATTTTTCATTTTATCAAAACCTAGGGAATAGCTTTCATCATTTGACCAAATCCATATTTTCTTTGCATTACATTATCACATTCAGATTTTTTTTTTCTTCCGGCACTTCACAATGCTTTTTTTTTGTCAGCTACTTCACAATGCTTAGATCATCTTTTTCATTTTTCATAATAGTAAATAAAATAAGGTCTATTGTTTTTTTTTTCACCTACATACAACGTTAGATGAGATTCAAGAGAATAATATACGAATGATACATATAAAAATAACTTTTGTGTGAATTAATTTTATTTTATATTTTATAATTTTTGAGTTTGGAATTAAAATTCATATTATAATCCTCTTAAAATGAACTATAATTATGTTATAGAAATCAAATGATATTATGTTAAATTTATAAATGCTTTGACAAAGATTTAAAATATCTAAATAAATCATATATCTTAGATTGTAAATGAATTTAAAAAAAAATCTAACCTATTTGAAATCTAATAGAGTTTATTTCAACTTATATAACCACTAACACTCCTTAATGCATAATCATAAATCACTTAATCTAACACTTGAATTATTAGTTAGACAACCTAAATATTTACAATTATCACAATATACTAAATATATATAATATATTATATAAATATTTTGATTTAAAATAATAAATTTATTTTATTTTATTTTATAAAATTTTATACTATAATATATTACTCATTATAATTTATAATTCATTAATCATTCTAATTTATAAGTAAATATTTATAAATAGTTAACTAATAATAATTAGTAAATATTCTAATGTCAATTATTTATAAGTTTTAAATCATTTTATAATCTATATGTATGTATAAAAAGAAATAGAATATTGTGTTAAAATCATTATACTATTATACTATCCACATTTGTGATTTATATTATAGTAATTTAGATATCAATTTATATAGGTATTAGTGTATGGGTGTCTAGTCGGATTTGGTTCGTGTTCAGTCGTATTTCGGTTCTTTAGAGGCATATATGAAAGTTAGCTTTATTTGGATATTTTAAAAGTTAATTTCAGGTTTTTTCGGGTCCCGCTCAGATATAATAAGACATAGAAAACTTCGTTGAACCCTTTTTAATTCGAGTTTCAGTTATTTTAAATACTTGTCAGTGACTCGAAAATATGCACTTTAGTTCATAAATTTGTCAAAGATTAAACAGTTTGTGCTAACAAATTATTTTGACATGATTCAGAAGTGGTTGTTAAGAGAAGAGAAACATAAACAAGTTAAAAGTAGCAACTAAAAACTCTATAAACATAAGAAATATTATTTAAACTTTAAAAATAAAGTAACATTGTTAAAATTCTCAAACAATATTTTTCATCGCCAAACTTCAAATATAGAAGTGAGTTTTGAGTTGATTAAATATAAAATATTTGACCAAATCAAAATACAATTTTCATAGCCAAACTTCAAGTACATAAAAATAATTAAATATTTGACCAAATCAAAAGTGAGTTTTGAGTTGATTATTCACGTGACAAGTACTTATTTATGTACAAATTGGAAAATTTTAAGTATTTTGGTATTTATTCATAAGGGCAATTTGGTGTGTTTTGTTTTACATAGCTTTTATTTTTTATATCCGTTTGGGTGAAAACCCAAAATCCAAAATACCATGAAACAAAATCCAGTCAGATATTTATGTTAAATTTGATTTGGGTAAAATTCAAAACCCAAAACCCTAAGGTGAGCATACCAAATGTATATGAAGACTATTTGAAACTACTGTATTAATAAAGTATTTATATTGAAATATTTACAGAGAAAAATGTAACGATAAATACTAAAATACGATATAAAATGTTATTCATTGAATTGTTAAACAAATAGTATAATTATTAGTACTAAATTAAAAATAAATAGTACTCCAAAAAGATAAAAATCAGTTGTAAATCAAAACTTCTAAAAAGAAATAATAGACTATTTGATCTCTTAAATAAACCAAATTCAAAAATTCAAACCGAACTCGGTCCGGTAAAAATGAAAATGAACTAATTTGAATCTAGCATAAATGTTGAATGAGACTTGTTTTATGGTATTTTAGGTTATGAGTTTTATCTGAACCAAACTCGAACCCGAATGGATATCCCAAAAACCCTGAAAATTTCAAAATTCCATAAACATACTCATACCAACCCGAACTCAATCCCGAATAAGTACTTAAAATACTCTAAGATTTCGTTGAATACCTAAAATAAGTATTTATTACATAACTAATTAATTTAAATACTTAGTTTAATATATTTTTGTATTTGATGTTTTTCCTTCTTCCGTATAGTCGAGTTTATCGGGTTCAATATGTTTTCACTTCTGGTTTTTCAGATATGATGTGTTAGCACATAATTTTGAATTTTGTTCTCTAATTTCTTCAATCTCTAATTTCACTTATCAAATATTACAATGGAATCTAAAAGAATCATGAGAAGAGAATTTCAAAATTTCAAAATTTCAAAATTTTAATTTTTGGTCTTTGTTTCATTAGATCTTTGTTTGGTTTTCGGGCCTAACTAAGTACTCCCTCCGTTTCATATCATTTGTCATTTTAGAGTAAAATTTTTATTTTATTTTAAGTATCGTTTTATATTTTCAGTGCAAAATTTAATAGATATATTTTTTATTTTATTTTTATATTGATTAAAATATGGTTAAGTGTTTTGGAAATATGCAAAATTAAATGTTTTCTAAATATATGTGCAAAAAATTAAAGCGAGAACTAAAGTGAAACCGAGAGAATATATAACAAATTTTGGAGTTGAAAACTCGATTAAGACCTGAAACTCAAATTATATTGGATTTAACCGGTTTTTTAGAAATGTTACTTGATTCTAACCGAACTCGAGTGCATTCCAACCAAATATGAATCAAACTTTTATGATATCCCAAACAAGCTGAAATTTATAAACTTAAAAACCGAAAACCGATTAAACCTGAACCAAAATCTGATTGGTCTCCCGAATACTCAACCCTACTCTTAACGCATCACTTGAATCTAATTCACAAATTGATTGAATCTAATTCACAAATTGATTACAAGACCAACAACTTTACTTATTGTCCAATTAAGAGTAAGATCACCACCTTTACATGGTAAAAGGAGGCATTGACATGTCCCATCGTCATGTCAAATGGACAAAAAGACGTTAGACTTTTGACCACTGCCTTTGACTGAAAACAATAGAAAACTATGGGGAGAATCTGTAAAAAAATTAAATTTACTTGTACGAGAAAAAATAAAAATAAAAGAAATCACGCAGTTTACGTTCCCAAAATTGTGGGGCTAGTCAAAATATCTTCTTACGTCCGTCAACTTTAGTGTTGACTGAACCTAAAAGCGAAATATTAAATATTTTGCTCTTCTCCCCATAATATCTTTCACTCCGTTAGATCTCTTCGGGAGAAGAAGATAAGCTTTGAACGATTTCGATCTATTTTCTTATTAAAATATAGTACTACAGTATAATCAATTAAGAGATCTGAATCTGACGGCTTAGAGCCATCTTGCAAAGCATCCCCAACCGTCCAGATCGAAGCTGGGCCAGCGCTTGCTTTAGTTTCCCAAAACGGAAAAAATAATACAGTCTGGACATTAGATTGGCCCATATCCATTTTAATTGATTTGTTACTATACACAAATTTGTTTCTATTTAAATTTCCTCTCATTTGTTTGTATTTTGGCGTAGTTTCTAAAATTTTAATTGTTTTTCTTGTTCTGTTTGAAAAAGTCAAGAGTTTCATTGTGCAGATTTAAAAAAAAACATAAAAACGAATCGAAAATGGAAATACGTACGTCAGTAATGGGGAATACGAAAAGATTATAAAATGAAAAGAAAGTAATTCCAGAATAATTTTTTTTGGGAATAATAAAATGCAGACGTGGCGGTGATACCCTTTGCACACACATCTGCTGCAGATATAAACAGCGTCTGCCTCAAGCCAAAGTAGAGAGTGTTAAAACAGAGAGAGATCTGATCTGTTATTTCGTAGATTCGATAAGAATGTCTGGCGGCGATGGAAACAACAGTGGAGGGAGACTCAAAGGCTCCGTGAAGTGGTTCGACACCCAGAAGGGGTTCGGCTTCATCACACCCGACGACGGTGGTGAAGATCTCTTCGTTCACCAGTCCTCCATCAGATCTGAGGGTTATCGTAGCCTTGCTCCGGAGGAAGCCGTCGAGTTCGAGGTTGAGGTCGACAACAGCGGACGTACCAAGGCCATCGAAGTCTCTGGACCCGACGGCGCTCCCGTTCTTGGAAACAGCGGCGGTTCATCAGGAGGTCGCGGTGGCTTCGGTGGTGGCGGAAGAGGAGGGGGACGTGGTGGTGGCGGAAGAGGATACAGCAGTGGTGGTGGTGACGGTTATGGAGGAGGAGGAGGTTATGGTGGTGGTGGAGGTTACGGAGGAGGAGGAGGTTATGGGGGCCGTGGAGGCGGTGGTGGTGATGGGGCTTGTTACAAGTGCGGAGAACAAGGTCACATGGCGAGAGACTGCTCCCAAGGTGGCGGTGGTGGATACGGAGGAGGTGGCGGCGGTAGGTTCGGCGGTGGAAGAGGCGGAGGGAGCTGCTACAGCTGTGGAGAGTCGGGTCATTTCGCGAGGGACTGCACAAGCGGCGGTCGCTAAATAAAAAGTTAAAAGCGGCTTGTAGAAGGGTAAATCAGTCATCTCGCCGCCTGCTATCTAAAAAATATTTATCTATCCTCTATCGTTATGTATTAGGACTTTGTCGTTATGATGGTACTTGTGTTTCATGTTTGCATGTTTTATCATTGTTCTTGCTGTTTACTCCAAGCGTTCCATTGTTTTTTTCCGGTTAAAAGTTTGTTCACGATTCAAGTCTAAAAGTTGTTCTGCGAACGGAGAAATATTTTTTAATCTGCCAAGAGGCCCAAGACTATAACGGTTATTATTTTGACGGAAAAAGTCGGTTTTTCGGTTTTGGCGGGAAAACTCGGTTTTTCGGTTTCGGCGGAAAAAATCGTTTCGGCGGAAAAAATCGTTTCGGCAGGAAAATTGTGTTTTACGGTATTTGCGGGAAAACACTTTTTGCGGTTTTGGCGGGAAAACTCGATTTTGCGGTTTGCAGTCGGAAAACTCGATTTTTCGTTTTTAGCGGAAAAACTCGATTATACAGTTTTTGCGGGGAAATTCAGTTTTGCGGTTTTGGCGGGAAAACTCGGTTTTCCAGTTTTGGCGGAAAACTTAGTTTTATGGTTTAGGCGGGAAAACTCGATTTTGTGGTTTCGCGAGAAAAACTTGTTTTTTCGGTTTCGGCGGAAAAACTCTTTTTTGGTTTCTGTGAGAAAATTTATTTTACGATTTTGACGGAAAAATTCATTTTTTGGTTCTGACGAAAAAAACTTTTTTGCAAATTTTGTACTCCCTCTGTTTTTATATGTAATTAGTTTTAGCAAAATAAGTTTGTTTCATAATATAAAATGTTTACACAATCCAAAGCAGTTTTTACACAGTCCAAAGCAGCTTTTACATTTATTACGTATGTTGTGACCAATCTAATAATCCATGCCTTTTTATTATTGGTTAATTTTATGTATTAAATGTTATTTTTTCAAAAGTAACAATTTTCTTAATATCATCATTTTTAACTAAAACTACTTACATATAAAAACAGAAGGAGTATAATTTAATTAAATTGCGAAAATCTGTATATATAATTAAAAACTCATAGGTACACCATTACGCTTTTGTATTTACCCAAGATAAATATGAACTTTAAAATTTATACCCATAGTTGACTTAATTTATCTTGGATGGGTAAAAACCCAATCCATTATTAGTGGATTTGGTTAAACCCGTGAGTAATTACCCATGTTAACATCCCTACTATAACCTATAAAATGATTGTTTGATCTTGATGAAAAGATTTGGATAAAGATTTTCTCCTAAAACACTGGTCGCTTTGCTACTGAGATCTAAACAAAGGAACCCAAATCTCAAAAAATTAATTTTAATAGTAAGCTTTTTACGAAAAAGTCCCCGAAAATTTTGTGGTGTTTGTGAGAAACGACAACTTTCGCTGATGGACTCTTCACAATGATAAGTTGCTCTATTGATTTATTGTTGCTTTAGATTCAAAGGCCACCAGCGAGGTTGACGTTAGGTTGGCTGAACATAGGAGTCGAAGCCATCACTGGCTGAGGGCACTGGCAGCATGTGAAGTATAACACCATCTTGCTTGGTCCCAAATCCTTCACTCCTACTTATTATTATGTTGGATCCCTTATTATTATGTTGGATCCCAAAGACTTAAAGAAACAAATTACTTCAATTTTTTTCATATCTCATTAAACAAAACATTCGATCACTTAGATACACAAAAGGATACTAAATAACTGCAAGTGGAGATGATCCCTCTAATATCAGAGAACGCCATGACTCTTATTATGATGTTATCGTATTATTATTCCACCAGTGTTATTATTATCAAATCTCAAACTCACTCGTTAATATATAGAGGCAATTTACGATGTATAAATCTCTGCATTGATTTAACCATGTCTGAGGGCATTCCCATCACTACTCTCTTGTTGTTTATATTTCATTTCCCACTCCATTTTTGGAGTAAATTATAGAGTAGGGATGTAGATGGTTTGACACCAATGTATAACGTGTTCGGTCTTAAAACAGAAGGGCCGAAAAACACAAGAAAGAAGACAAATTTGTTGTGTTTTGAGTCCCCTTTGAGCCACAACATCACAAACTAATATATCTAACAAATATTATATTAGGAAACAAATGAAATAAATCATTCAGTAATTAATGTACCTGGCCATGGAGAATGGATGCACTGGTTAGGTACCATGCAGTGTAAGTGGTCGTCATCCAATAAAAGACCGGACTAGTTTTACACCAATGTAAATAAATCATTGATTCCTTTTATTCCTCTATTTATCAAACTATGACGAAACATAATTTCTTGGCGAAAGAATAATCCGACAAACTCAGCAAGACTTATTGAAGAGCTGAAAAGTAAGATTGATATAGCCCAGGAAGATGACCATACTATCCTTGAGGAGTTAGAAGATTTACGCCGTCAACTTATCACCGCTTTCAGAGAAGAGGACGAATACTGGCAACAAAAAAGTAGAACACAATGGCATCGAGCAGGTGATAGAAACACAAAATTTCACCATGGGATCACCAAACAAAGACGAGCTAGGAATCGGGTCATTTGTATCAAGGATAAAGAGGGCAGGATGGTAGAGAGCGATGGCGGAATAGAAAAGGTGGCTGTCGAGTATTTCCAAGATCTCTTCTCTACCTCTATACCTACAGATATGGATGCTTCTTTGCGCTTTATAAAAAATAAAGTATCAGCAACCACAAATGACACTCTTACAGCTGAACCGACGGAGCAGGAAATCAAAAAAGCTTTATTTGATATTAACCCGGATAAAGCCCCAGGCCCAGATGGTATGACGAGCAGACTTTTCCAGAGGTTTTGGCATGTTATGCAAAAAGATATCATCAGATTAGTGAAAGACTTCTTTATTGATGGGAATTTTGACCCGAGACTGAATCAGACCAATATTTGTTTGATCCCAAAGAAGGAAAGACCGAGAGAAATGACGGAATTCAGACCTATTAGCCTATGTAACGTCAGTTACAAGATCATCTCGAAACTGCTATCTAAAAGACTCAAGAGAGTTCTCCCTGAGCTGATTTCAGAGACTCAATCTGCCTTTGTGGCACGACGGTTGATCACAGATAATATTCTACTTGCGCAAGAGAACTTCCACGCCCTTCGGACAAACACTAGAGCTAGAGAAGAATTTATGGCCATTAAGACGGACATGAGCAAAGCATACGACAGGGTGGAATGGAGTTTTATCCGAACTTTGATGCTACGCTTGGGGTTTGCAGAGAAGATGGTTGATCTCCTTATGTTTTGTGTTACATCAATTTCCTATCAAGTGATCATTAATGGAGAACCCAGGGGTAGAATTATACCCACGAGAGGTTTGAGGCAGGGGGATCCATTATCCCCATTCCTTTTCATTTTGTGCACTGAAGCTCTGATCTCCCTCCTTAAAGGAGCGGAGGATGAGCAGCGCATCTTAGGACTACGTGTCGCTCGGGCCAGCCCCCGGATATCTCACCTTCTCTTTGCGGACGACAGCCTTTTTTTCTGTAAAGCAGAAGTGAGACAGTGCAAGGAAATTTTAGACATCTTGGACTCATATGGAAAGGCCTCGGGACAACAACTAAATGCAACTAAATCTTCCATCATTTTTGGAAATAAGGTCGGCCAAAACATAAAACAGGATATAAAGACCATTCTTGGGATTACTACTGAAGGTGGGATGGGCAAATATCTTGGTCTCCCTGAGGAAATTTGTGGCTCGAAGATGAAAGTTTTCTCTTACGTACAAGACCGTCTCAACGGATGTGTCACCTCGTGGTCGGCTAGATTACTCTCGAAAGGGGGTAAAGAGGTTCAAATAAAATCTGTGGCGCAATCTGTGCCGACATACAGTATGTCGTGCTACTTGCTTCCACAAGGCATTGTGGAAAAACTAAAGAGTGCTATCTCAAATTTTTGGTGGAGCTCGAGCCAAAACAACCGAGGGTTACACTGGATTGCATGGGACAAGATATGCGTTCCACATGATCAAGGTGGACTTGGCTTCTTGGATTTACATGACTTTAATATTGCCTTATTAGCAAAACAACTTTGGAGATTGATTCAGTTTCCAAACTCACTGCTTGCCCGAGTCTTGAGAGGACGGTATTACAATCGATCATGCCCTTTGGAAGATCGGAAGGTCTACTCACCCTCATATGGCTGGCGTAGTATTATGGCAGCAAAACCACTCCTAAAATCGGGCCTACGAAAGACTATTCGGACAGGACAAAACACATGTGTTTGGTCCGAGCCTTGGGTCCCGGACATTGAGGCTCGCCCACCGAGACCGTCTGATCGAATTACTCATAGACACCCAAAACTCCTTGTCCACTCATTCATTAGGCGTGATACAAGGGATTGGGATACTAACATGTTACTAGAATACTTTCATCCTGAGGATATCCTGTTAATACTCAAACTACGACCAAGTAATACGTGGTCGATGGATGGGTACGCGTGGAACTTTACAAAATCGGGCGCTTATTCAGTAAAATCAGGATATCACCGTTTACAAAAGGCGAAATTGGGTGATGATGAAGCTCATATTGTACAACCGAATATTACTGGTTTACAGAGCCATGTGTGGAGTATCCCCGCTCCTGGGAAGATGAAACACTTTATGTGGCAAGCTTTGACAGGATGTATAGCGACAACTGAGAGACTCGCCTATAGACACTTGGGCACCGATAGGAGCTGTCCTAGATGTGGTGACCCTGAGGAAACCATTAACCACCTCCTCTTTGAATGCCCCCCAGCCCTCCAGGTGTGGGCTTTATCGGACTATCCGTCCCTTCCGGGTTACTTCCCGAGTACCTCTGTTTATCAAAACATGAACTTCCTTTTTTGGAAGAAGAGAAACGTGGCCTCTATGGAACCACTTATTGAGACTTTCCCATGGATCTTATGGCACATTTGGAAGGCTCGCAATGATAAAATTTTCAATGGTAAGGATATCTCCCCTTTGGATACCCTTCAGCTAGCTTCCCTTGAAGCAGAATGTTGGAGAAAAGCTAATTTACTAGAGGAGGGAGAAGAAGAGGAGCAACATCTTACTCCGTCGCTGGTTTCGACTCTTCCTGTCGACCCCCAACGTCCGACCTGCCAAATCGATGCATCATGGATCGATAATAGCACGGTTAGTGGCTTAGGGTGGTTCTACAAAGATCAAATGGGAGTCGAAAGATTTGGACTACAAGGTTGCAGGAAAAGCCTATCAAGCCTCCATGCAGAGATGGAAGGACTCATATGGGCGATGTCCTGTTTGCGAGAATTACAGTACACCGTGATTCATATCGAGACGGACTGTTCCGACATGGTAGATATGATTGCTAACCCTACTGACTGGCCGGCCTTTGCCTCTGAGTTAGCTTCCTTCCGATTTCAACGAGCCGGTTTCTTGGAGTTCAACATCAGCCATATACCGAGGACTAGGAATTCTCGTGCAGATTCTCTCGCCAAGGAGGCAAGTTGTACCGGTGTTCTTTTTTCCCATATAGATCAGACTCACCCGGATAGAGCGTCTCTTCGGAACGACTCAAGCCGGACTACCAATTGATCTTAAAAGATGGGCGTCGACAAAAAAAAAAAAAAAAAAAAAAAAACAACAAGGGCCTGTCCGCGGGCGGAAACATATGGAAAACTATTTTATATAAACATATATTTTAGCTTTGTAAATATTTATTCTAATCTGAAAGGAATACTATTAACAAACAGATAATAAATATAATTTTCAGATAATATTGTTATTATTAATAAATATTTTTTTTTGTTTTGAGCTAAAAATAACATTAGCATTCACTATTCTCTATTGTATAGATAATACAAAATTAGTAAATATAATTTCAAAAATTTAATGATATATATATATATATATATATATATATATATATCACTCTGCCATAATAAAAGGAAACTAAAGTAGGAATATATAATACTTTATTATTTCAAGAAGCTTCAAGTTTTAGTACTGCTTTACGCTAATTAGTTTTTTGATGACAATAGTTTTATTCACCTCCAAGCTAAATTAATTAAATATAATAAAATTTAATAAATTTAATAAATGTAATTTTTTTTAAAATGCTATATAAATAGTTTTATTAATATCATAATTATTAATTAATGTTTTCTTATTTTACAGAAAATGATGTTTTAGAATATCTGTTTATTTAGATCATAATTATATTTTGAATGAAATTTTAATTAATTTTTAGTGTTTAACTGATTATTTTTTTTGTAAATTATTATATATTTTGTTGAACTTTGTTTAAAACAAAATTCTTTGTTTGAATTTTTTTCATTCTATTTTAGATTGTTTTCTTAAATTATTATTTTATAAATTAATAAAATATGAAACTTCAGCATGTTTTTACTTTAGTTATATATCACTCCGTATCATATCATTTAGTTGAAGAAATTAGAGTGAACCATACCGTAACTAAACAAAAAAAAAACTTAAATGTAGTGTAAATTACACAAATTATAGAAATTAAGATGAACCAAACTGCATATAAATGTTCCATGAAATTCATTTCTCTCTTCGTCAACTAAAGCTTGAAGAAGTAACTATTACGTAACTTTTTTTTATTGTAGATGCACTTGATTGTATTCAATGAAAGCATGTAACTCATATCTCATATCTCATCAAATATCCTTTTCTCAGTTTTAACATAGTAAAAACGACAACATCGTAATATATATATATATATATATATATATATATATATATATATATATATATATATATATATATATATATATATATCGTAATATATATATATATTACATAATTAAATGGAACAAAACAATCAAAAAATATGTTAGCTTTTATATTGCCATACCAAAAAGAATCACACCACAAAGCAAGATTTTTATATTACCTTGGATGTTGTCTATTTTCTAGGTGAAGAATTGTTTCTTTTGTTCCTCTCTGCTATGCCTCCCAGCCGTCTTGACCCAAAAACCAAAAGCTGGTTTTGACTCGTCTGCCTATTTGTACAGGTAGGAAAATGTGGCTTGGATTAGCTGCACAAATCATAGTGAATTGACAATTAATTAATAGTTTTTAGTGAAGTTTGTATATGCTTAAAAGTTAGAAAGCAGAGAAATGGAGAATCACTTACTAATTAGGTTTTGAGTTTATTGTTTGTGATCCTAGCGCTTGTCTTCTTGTATCTATAGAAAACATTATCATGTAAGGGAATTATCAAAACTTTCGGTGATTTTCAAAGGTTAAAGTTAAGTCGACGGTTTTAGTTTCTTTTTGTTCCTGCTGGTAGGTATAGAATCACTTAGTATCATGTGGAAAGAAACATAGGGCATAAAGAAATTTAACAGTTCAAAAACGGAAGAAGCCTCTTACTTCATCAGCTGGTTTGACTCTTTTCATAGTTCTCACCATAAATTTTTTGTAAGTTATCATTCAACTTTACATAGGCTTTGCATTTTTGCACTAAAGTTTAACACTTTTAAAGCAGACCATGTGATAAAAGCTGAATGTTAATCTACGATGAGGACCACGAATCCAAGATGAAGAACATTACCTAGATATTCCAATACTGAAGATCTCATTGGCGGTTTTCACCTTAGACTTATGTGGAAGTATCTATATATATAACATAAGTTAGAATTTTTCTATAGTAATATCCCATAAAATGAATAAATCAGAGCGAGCTAGAAGAGTAATATTACATTTTCTTACCAAAGTTTGGGATAACATACATTCTCCTTGTAACGTTCCGAATGGTAGAGTTTGCGAACGGTTTACTCCTATATCATTAACAGTCCCAAGCATTCTCGTCATCGAGGAAAGCTTCATGCACCTATTTCGTACACTTGAAGTAAGCTCACCCATAAAGATTGGATCAAAGTCTTAAGACTTTTATAATCAAGAAATATAAAAGGAACTCACTTGATTCAAGGAAAGAGAAGGTCATCACCATCATAATCATCATTATCCTCAATCAACTTTCAGAGAATCATAAATAAATGATCGATTATGCAGAAACCAAAGAGCATAGATGTGAAAGTTAGAAGCTTTACCTATCTTTCTCCTTGAAGATCACTTGTCTTCATGCTGCTAGCGCCATTGCTTCAGCCACTGCCTCCACCCTAACTCTTCTCCCTGGTGCGCTCACTTCTGTTGCACTTCGTTTCATCTTCATTAGCTTCGATGGTGTTGTCTCATGGTCGCGGATGAATCCAGAATAAGGGTTGTTTTTGTTATTGGATCCGAGATAACCGCGCTAGTCCAGACGCAGTGGTTGCCGAAATCGAAGCGGAGGAAAACTATTAAGTCACCAGCGATTACTTTCTTTTGGTTGATGAATGTTGGTTGATGAATGTGCTCCAGTCAATCATCGAGAGATAACGGTGAGGCGTTCCCTTTAGATATGCTGGAATTTCCAGGTTTAGCTGTGCATATCCTTAAACGATAACTGTTTGTACCGGAGGCTTCGCCGTGTAACCAAGCTGCATGTCCGACCCATCGGCGATTGACGAATTTAGCTCACATATTACTCTTTTTTGCTGCTTCGAACTTCTCTTCTTGTGTTTTTATTGAGAAGAATGAACGAATGATTTTTTTAGAAGAAAATTTTGATATTTATAGTGGAGGAGAATTCACAAAGGAATGAATGTGAGATTTATTGAATGGAGATCATGTGAGGATTGGTGTTAATGAAGATGCATGAATCAGGTTGATTTCTGTAACGGTGTTGAAAAAGATTCCCGAGTAGAAGAAGTCCAATCGATGAGTTTTGTTCGCTCAAAGCCCAACAAACTGCATAGTTGGTTGACCTAATTACATCAAGAAGAACATGATGAGATGATTCCTAGAAATCGAAGGTCACCATTTACGTGTATCTATCATTTATGTGTTCTTTGTTGCCTCGTTAAAACCTTGACATGGAAAACCCAATGGGACAAAAATCATGATAAGGAAAAAGAGCACAACTACGAACATCATCATATTTCTCCCCCTGGAAGCATCATCTATAAGCATATCTTTAGTAATAAACTCGTTTGATTGTCAGATAATCTCTTAGACCATTGGACTTCTTATCCATAGTATTATTTTCACACAAAAGATCATATTTTGGTCTATTTGGACTCCTTGTCCAAATTTCGTTTTATAGAAAATCTTCTAAACCTTCACATTATGCATATTTATACATACGAGTAATTATTTTGCTTCTTGTGAAAGTTACAAGTATGACTATCACTCTTGTCATACGAAATTACATCTTTCAATCATGAAAGAGATTAGTAAATTTTCAATATCATGGTACTTCAAGTTCTCGAGAACTAGCACTTACTGCTTCTAGCAGTCCAAATCCTTATGGGGTTTACTGCTTTTTACAGTTGATATTCTTTTGAATCTTTCACATAAATTTCATTGTTCCAGTGGTTCTCAGTTCTTTTTCTTTGTTGCCAGACTAAAGAAACTTGAAAGTTGATGCTTCCACCACATGATGATGTGTTTCTTTATAATCAATTATAGGTCTGTCACAATCCTTGTTACGACATCACATCTTATGATTTCATCATCACATCTATTTCACATAAAGACCTATTTATGTGCCACTGGTTTTACACTTCAGGTGTATGGACTACTTGTCCAAATACTCTTCTCTTTCGAAGATATCTAATCCTGCATCTATTGTTTTTTTCCATATTGGCCAATCATTTCTTTGTGTGTGTACACTTTTCAATAGATGGTTCATGATCCTCATTCTCATCAACTACTAAATTGCATGCATATTCACGACGTCGATTTGATATGGTTCCAAATTGTTCAAACATGACATAGCTATTTGAGATTTCTTTATTATCAGGTACCTGAATATCTTTCTTGTCATGTTTTCTTTCTCTTCTCGAGATCCTTAATATTTCATTCCTCGATTCTGCCATTCTCATTCATGCTCCTTTTCTTTTTAGAGGATTATTATATTTGGAACCGATAGGTCTTTCACGCTGCAAGCGCTCTTTAGACTCACTAGCAGTTTGATATTGTCCTTCTGGGACATTCATTTTAATTGGAGTATTTACAGCTGGTACTTGTGACTTAATCACTTTCTTATGGTCAGTAAATGAGTTTGACAACTCATATGCTAATCTTTGTAATAGAATTATCTCCATACATTCATTTTGGACTTCTATTTACGCTCTTTAGTCCGAGGATCAATGATAATTCATTTTAACTTATTCATTCTCCAGCTGTTTATTTTCTCCCTCTATTGTTGGATAGACTAACTTTGAGTCTTTCCATAAATCTTATAAAAGCTTCTAGATTTTATCATCAATGGAGATCATATCCAACATATTCATAACCTCCTTTGAGGTCTCATCTTTTAGTTGTATGGTGGAGCAATTACAACTTGTGCAAATTTTCTAGATAGGGATATTTGGTTCCCGACTCAAAACCAATTTAATAGAGAGAGTTTTTAATTACTCTTTGGCATTACGCGAATCATTGCTGCTGCATCTCACGTATGAACATTAGCTACAATATGTTCATTATGTATATCCACATGCATAAAATAATCATCAAAGGCTTTTGAATCCACCAGTTTTACCAATTAGTCTCGCAAACATCTGGTTGAGATTTATGACAAGGATACATACGATATTCTTGTCGATGCATTAACATATGATGGATAATCAGTCCACCAGTGGTTGATCAAGCCCACAAACATGTCTTTGTTTAAATAGGTTCTAAATCTATTTGACTGGTGAAAACCATATTCTTATATTTCCTTGTAAGCAAGCAGCATATAGCAGATCATTCGTAAGAATCTTCTGGTTCTTCAACGAATATGCATATAATTATCTTTCGCATCATTACTAAACCGGAATGGCATAACCGGTTCGCCAAACATTACACTTTCAGTAAACTTTTGGTTTACTATTACATTTATCTCCATTTTCTAATCATTGTGTAGTATAATACAATAAGCGTTGGGTAATACTTTTGATTGAAGGTATTCAACATTTCCCTTTACTTAGTGTCTCAACATTATTAAATGTACACGTACTTATGGATGCTCCACTTAGTAGAGATGTGAGATTCTCTAATTCTCCCCATCGAGATGATTACACTATATTTTTGTCAATCTCGAATTGAATCTCAACTAAAAATCAACAACATACCCAACTTAAGGTCATGTGTTATATCTTAGATCTTTTTGATCTTTGAGACTTATAAGAATATAATGCAATAAGATTTTTAAATTGCATTTTAAATAAAATAAAATTATGTACTCTTCTGGAGCATTCATATATATCCTCTTATTAAAGATTCTATAAGGTTTTATTACCATGTATTGTACTCACAATAATTTTCTTTCATCTTTAGATAATTGAATCATATCTCTCTTTATTACCATCTTTATTTTCTCAAGTTCAAGTGAGAGTACGAGTCATAAAAAGAAACTTTTGGGTCTTGACTTTGATCTTTTTCATATTTACATCTATAGTTCATTGTTTTTCTCAGTCTCAATTAGACAATATATAGTTACAGACTTCAGGTCTTGTAATCTTTAGATGCAAATTTTTAGATGCAAATCTTTAGATGCAAAATGCATAATGAATTTTAGTAATCACATTCAATGATTATACATTTCTTTGAATTAGTCTCTAAAACTTATGAATCTTTTAAAATCAAGTCAACTTAAAACTCTCATACAGAATGGTAATTACATTATAATAATAAATATATATATATATATATATCAAGTTATACAAAGATATGAATTATCATTAATATTTTATTATATTAGAAAATAAATAATAATTCTATATTATTTTTCTCAATCACTAATAAATAATAATTCTATATTATTTTGGCTTCGTACAAGAACGGCTGAATAGTAGGGTTAATGGATGGACCTTTCGATTTTTTACCAAGGGTGGAAAGGAGGTGATTATTAAATCAGTGATTACGGCTTTGCCAAACCATGTGATGTCTGTGTACCGGTTGCCGAAAGCTACAGTGAAGAAGCTCACAGGTGCAGTTGCCCAATTTTGGTGGAGTCCAGGAGGCAGTACAAGAGGTATGCATTGAAAATCATGGGATAAAGTGTGTGCCCATAAAGACAATGGTGGGTTGGGTTTTAAGGATTTGACTGATTTTAATACGGCAATGCTTGGGAAGCAGTTGTGGCGGCTGATCGAGAAGCCAAATTCTCTTTTTTTCTCGATTTTTCAAAGGACAGTATTACAGGATTTCTTCACCCCTGGAACCGATTCGCTTATATTCCCCGTCATATGGCTGGAGGAGTATTATTTCTGCTAGATCTCTGGTTTGTAAAGGACTAATTAAAAGGGTTGGAACAGGGTCATCTTTTTCAGTATGGAATGATCCTTGGCTCCCATCCACTCGCCCGAGACCAGCTAACAAAAACCTGCATAATAATTACCCGGACCTCACAGTGGATTCTCTCATTAATCCAGAATCCCGCACATGGAATGTACAGGCAATTAGGAACTTGGTGGATCCACAAGATGCAAAAATAATTGAGAGTATACCGTTGAGTAGAAATCAGTTGACAGATAGGAATGGATGGCATTTCACCAAGAATGGAAAATATACGGTACAATCAGGGTATCAGGTAGAAAGGATTTATCCTGACAAGGAGAGACCATCTGATTTTTATGGCCCTATGTGGATATCCTCAAAGCATTTTGTTGGAAGGTGAGGTGCCCTCCAAAGCTAAAGCACTTTTTATGGCAGTTGTTGTCTGGCTGTATAGCGGTAACGAAAAATCTAAAAGCACGAGGGATACAAGGAGACACCTGCTGTGCCAGGTGCGGGGATCCGGAGGAATCAATAAAGCATGTGTTTTTTGAATGTACTCCAGCACGTCAAGTGTGGGCACTATCCAAGATTCCATCAAATCCAAACATCTTTCCAATTGGTTCTCTTTTTTCTAATATGGACCATCTATTTTGGAGAATTAATCAAAAAATGGAGGATCATCAGTTTGCATGGATATTATGGTATATTTGGGAGGGTCGTAACAACAAAGTGTTCAGTAACCTTGACACTGATCCAAGAGACACGCTGCGACTGGCAGAAGTTGAATCAACACTGTGGGCTGAGGCACAGGTTATTTATAATCATAGGTTGGTACAAGAAGTACAGGTAAGGCCTGATGTAGGGACTATAGGAAGATGGTGCTTCACGGACGGTTCTTGGAAAGATAAAGATCTATTTTCAGGACAAGGATGGCTTAGTACGTTACCAGGGTTTGATAGCTTATTGGGGGCACAAAATGTAAGGGCATCCCTCTCACCTCTTCATTCAGAGATGGAAGCATTAATTTGGGCAATGGAATGTATGCGAAATTTAAGGCAGTGTCTGGTTACATTTGCAACGGATTGTTCTCAACTGGTGAAGATGGTTTCGGAACCAGAGGAACGGCCAGCATTTGAAAGCTACCTGGAAGATATCAAGCTTCTGCGACAAAGTTTTGTCAGCTCAGAAATCGTTCATGTTCCTAGGACGGAGAACAAAAGGGCGGATAGCTTGGCACGTAGTGCTCGGCAACAATCGTCTTTCGTCGTGCACATGAATGCAGATTTACCACCTTGGTTTAGAGAATCTACATGAGTCTGTAAATGTTTGCTGTTAAAAAAAAAAAAACGATTAGTCATCTCGATACTAATAGTCTTAAACTAAGAATTCAAATAAAAAACAGATGACATATAGATTATGAATCTATTAAATAATACTTATCTCAAGGGGAAGTGAACCGACGATTGGAGATCTGCCATGGTGATGGTGTTGGAAACATACTTCTTGTAAAATCAGTCTTTTTTTTTTGTCAACATATTCATTTCCTTGAAATGAAATGCCCAATAGGCTTACAAGATGAATCAGAAGTTTAGGTCCACTATCTACTAAATTACAAGATCGATATTAAAATTAACTCAAAGGCCCAAACCAAAACCTGTGATCTGAACCTATCTTCCCCAAATTATACATAAGAGGCCACGCGTCCAGATGTTGAACGTTCCGAACCACGTGTCAACCCACGCAAATGCATGAGGTCTCGATCTTGTAACTTCGAACGCGCCATCACGCGCCTCCGTGTAGAAAGAAATCCGACATCGCACCACCGGCTAAGTCACCAATAACACCCATTTCGACGTCAGACTCTGATGAACCTCACTTCTAATCCTGATTACCTTTCACTTTAGGCCGTGGCAAGTTGAGCAGAGAGGCCTTAATCCACCGTATGAGACACCGAGGAAGCTTAAGTCGAATTGAAGGAGGACTCTTCGTCGGACCGTTACTAGAACGCCAACATCTACTGAATCCGCTTCAGAGTGACTTAACGAGACCATCAAACTCAATTACCTTTCAATCAGAGATGCTCTACAACTACAAGATGCCATATATGGCTAATCGATGAAGTAGAGACTGATTCTCTTAGAAAGGAAATCAAAGTGATCAGCGAAATAAGACATCTAATCAACAGCCAATCGGAATTTAGATGTAACCAAGTCAAAGGATAGAGATAATCAAACCAAAACTCGATGATAAATGATGAAGAGTGAAGAACACTATCGGTTTGATTTGAGAAACAAAAAACACAACAAAATCCGCCTCCGGAAATTTATTATCCGCTATCGGAATATATTATCCGCTATCGGAATATATATATCGGCAAACCGAAGGGAAGTCTGATCTAACAAAACCAAAATTATAGACCTCATCCCTTCTCCTCTGTGAAGGATACGAGAGAGAGAACTGTAAAATCTGTCTTTTAAATAATCAAAAGTTTGCTTATAGAAATATGGCATTTTTGTTAGTAACCATCAACATTTACTATTAAAAATTGGAAAAATAGTCAAATATGACTCACAGCTTGATTTCAAATGCAAAAGTAAACCCAAATTTGAATCAAATGTAAAGTTAACCTAAAAGACTATTGAAATTACAACCAGCCCCTTGTGAACAAACAAAAAACCGAATTTTTTTTACGTTTCTAACCCCCATAAGTCAGACTTACTAGAAAGTCGTCTGGACTAGTTCTACTTAGAAAAAATTTAAAAAATTTGTAAAAAATATTTTGATAAGTGAAAAATTAAAATCATGTAATTAACATATGTTTTAAGAGATATAAATTAAGATATAACAAAAGTTAATTGTTTTCAACATAGATGAGTGAATGTAGTGAGTCATGATATTCTTTGGTTTAGGTGTTGCCAACATATGTTGTAGTATTGTATATGTTTTTAGGGTTAGATTTTGGAATGCATAAATGTCTTTTTGAAAACTTTAAAATTTACCTAAGTGTGTTTATTTATGTGTGTAGTAAACACTATTTGAGTATAACTACGGCTTTATAACGTGGTTAGTTAGTTAATTTAGTCAATTTAATTTAGGGGTTAAATTTAGGGTCTGGGACGACTTACTAATAAGTCGTCTGATGTACAGTATTCAACAGACAATTTACTAGTAAGTCGTCCAAACCGGACCGAACCTTTAATTTTTCAATGTACTTTTAAACCTAACCTGATTATTTATCGGACATATATAAGGTATTTTTTTTATTCACTGTTTCGCGAAATTCAGAAAACCCTAACGCCGTTTCTCTCAAAGGCGATTTCGAAGGCGATTTCCGTCGATTCTCTCTAATCCACCGTTCTCACCGCCAGTTATCTCTCTGCCGTTATCACCTTCGTTCTCACCACCGTTCTCACAGCCGCTTCCTCTATTTAAGATATGAGAGGAAACCCTAGCGCACATTCTCTCAGAGGCGTCTCGTTGAACTCCGCCGTCGGTAAGTTATATCTCTTACTGTCGAGTGAGTGATTGAGGAAAAGATGAACATAAAACCTTGTCTCTATCAATTTATACACTCGTTCTTTTTTTCATGTCTATTTTTGCAGATATATAACCGCTATGTCGAAGGCGACTATATCTTCTCCGAATTTTCAGATCAGCTTTAAAATGTTCTACTGGAAGTCTTGGAAGACTTATAATTAAGTCGTCTGGAAAGTCTTTCAGCTGGAAGACTTTCCAGACGACTTAATTATAAGTCTTTCAGCTGGAAAACTTGCCAGACCACTTAATTATAAGTCTTTGATTGTTTTAAGATGGTTGACTCAATTATAAGTCTTTGATTGTTTTGAGATGATTGTCTTTGTTTGTTTTGCAGGCAAAAAAAAATGGATATACCAGAACTCCCCCGTAGGATACATACATTAGGGGAAGAGCCCCCGGCAGTGCATAGCATTTCGTATCATACTTGTTGGACGTTGCATACTGCTTTAAAGAAAGCTCTTCATGATGACGAATATGAAGAGCTGAAGGAGTCGAAGTTGGGAGTTTTCATCAAGTTCCAAGAGCTGGGATTTGATTGGGCATCAAGGCTGGTTCACTACATGCTCGGTTTCCAGCTGGACATAAAGAAGAAGTATGAGCTGTGGAGTCTCGTTGGTCCAAAACCTGTGAGGTTTTCACTGTTAGAGTTTGAAAATCTCACTGGTCTAAACTGCGAGTACATCGAGGACCTTGAGAGACCTCACTGTGTTGTTACAAAGGAGTTGACTTCTTTCTGGGAGATGTTGGGAGTTCATGTCGAAGTTGGGCCATCTACTCAAGAGATAATAGCAGCATTTGAGAGATGCGAAGGGTGGTCTCGGGATGATCGCAAGCGGCTCGCGTACCTTGCCATCTTCACTGGATACATTGAAGGGAGAAAGTATTCAACCCCTACACGGGTTAGTCTGGCAAAGCTAGTGATGGAGCTAGAACGGTTTGAGAATTATCCATAGGGGAGAGTCGCGTTTAAGGTGCTGATGGACTCTGTGAAGGGCAGAGATATTTCGGGTTGTTACACTATTAATGGGTTTGCGCAAGCTCTCCAGGTCTGGGTGTACACAGCTGCCGGAATTGGGTGCTAATTATGGTAATTCTCTCCCAAACAATTCGTCTCCACCAATTCTGGCTTACAAGGGTCGCAAAGGACGCAAACAGTTTAAAGAGGCTATCCTCAATCAGATATTTACTTCAATCTGGACGACTTCGCAGAAAACTTATAATTAAGTCGTTTGATAAGTCTTCCAACTGGACGACTTAGTAGAAGACTTATAACTAATTCGTATGGAAAGTCTTCCAGTTGGATGACTTAGTAGAAGACTTATAATTAAGTCGTCTGGGAAGACTATCCAGACTACTTAATTATAAGTCTTCTACTAAGTCTTCCAGCTAGAAGACTTTCCAGACGACTTAATTATAAGTCGTATACTAAGTCGTCCAGCTGGAAGACTTTCCAGACGACTTAATTATAAGTCGTCTGCGAAGTCTTTTCTTTCCATCTTTCTTAATCTGTCAAATATCTAAGTTCATATCTTCTATTTACTGCAGACTAGGGTGATCAACTTTGTTCAGAAGGACATTGGTGAAATGTTTCCAAAACGGGAGTTTGATGTTGAGGACACGCCCGCGGAGAACATAATTAAACTCATGTTTGTGAAGAAACCGTGGAAGTGGACCATGGATTGCTGGGAAGTCACCGGTACTTGGGTCAATACAAAGCCGTCGGTTGTGAGTCCAGCAAAGAAAAAGGTAGTGAAGGAAGACAATCCAAGACCTCGGAAGAAAGCTCGTAAAGAGGCTAGTGAAGAGGCAGCTGCAGAGGCTAGTGAAGAGGTTCATACAGTGGCTCGTTCAGAGGTGACTACGACTGTTGGTGGGTTGACCAAAGAGGATATTAAAACCATGTTCAAAGACATAGTTGATGCCATGAGGGAAGAGTTTGGGACGTGCCTTAAGGAGATCAAGTATCTGTCGGAAAGGGTGGAAGCTGTGGAGAAGAAGGTTGGTATCACCACAAAACGGAAAGGGACATCAGCTCAAAACACTACCCCTCCACCTAAACCGATGCTCGAACCTGGGGTTAGTAACGAATCCTCTCTCAACAAGAGATTGACTCGACAAAGTCTTATGAATAAGAACTGAAAAGTTGCATTTGCGTTGTTTCTTGTATGTCAGAACATGCGTGCTTTGTTTATAATGTATGAAATGGATCTTTGGACAAAGTCATTGGTTATTATTGTTTGAAATGGATCTTTGGTTATTATTGTATAAACCCATCTTGTATATTGCAGAGTGAAAGTGTTAATGGGACGAACGCGAGAAGGAAGAGCTTGCCGGAGGATAAAGGTCCAGATGTGCCCGCATATGCTAGTTCCTCGAAAGATAAAGCTCCAGAACCGAGCCTTGTTCTATTGGACAAAAATCAATCCACTGTTTCGGATTTACAGAAGAAGGATGCTAGATATCTGGAAAAGAGGGATGCTGCTTTGGCACTTTGTCGTGCAAAGAGTGATCGAACAAGGAAACTTGTTGCCTCACAGCAATCTCTTTATACGGAAAACAGCACGGCCAAAGTGATCATTCCAAACAAAAAGCTTTATCCAGGCTATAATCCTTTTGCACCAATTGACAAGAAGAAGTTGAAGGAGCTCGCTGATTGGTTGAAAACTTGTCCGTAAGTGTTTGCTTTTCCCATAATTGCTTGCTTTAGTATACAAAAACTGATTGCTTTTCAAAATTTTGTGTTTGCAGTCATATAGAATACCTCTCGATAAAAAACCACGTACAAGTAGAACTTGGTGGTATCAAATCCTCCGGACCTCCTTAGAGTGGCTGGAAGACTATGTAAGTCTTCTGCTATGACTTAGATGACTTACTGATAAGTCTTCTTTGTAGACGATTTACCAATAAGCCGTCTGGTAAGTCGTCTGATATCTTCTGACTTGTACCCTATTTTATATGCAGCATATTGATGCTTGGATTAAAGTGTTGAGGAAGAGGTAGGATGCTAACCCACAACATTTCAGGAGCAAGAGAATGTGCTTCCTTGATCATCTCTTTGCTCAGCAATGTAGATTCAACTTCAAGGATTTTAAGGACTTGGAGCCCGATCAGAACGGTTTAGGAAGAAGACTCCCTGGTGGGGCGTGAAATTATTATGCAGGCACTATACCATCATTTTGCCAATCGAACAAGGTTTGGGGGAGGGATATTGATGATATCTATGCGCCAGTGAACTACACCAACACTCATTGGATTGCTATGTGGATATCGATCTCTAAGAGGCACATAGTCGTCTTTGACAACATTTGTTCCAGCATCTCCCCAGAAGAACTCGATGTGGTAATTTAGCCTTTTCTCTACATGGTCCCTTATTTGCTTGTTGAGTGCGCTTCCTCAGACGAACAACGTGCCCAATACAGTGTGGAGCCATTCACATATGAGAGACCGACCAATATACCTCCGGCCCGAGGTGGTGATTGTGGTGTGTACGCTCTAAAGTACATTGAATGTCATGCTCTTGGGATAGAGTTTAGTAAAAAAGACTTTGCTAAGCCCAACGGGAAGACTATGAGGGATAAGATGGCGGTGGATATATTTCAATAGCTTCCTGACGCGCATGAGTTCGTAAACAAGGACAATGATGCCAACCTGGGTGCGTATGAGGGGTTATAAATAGGCTACGCTAGATTATTTTGTATGATAGATTAGGCTGATGTGTGTATTTGAACTTGATCCCTATTTTGTAACCTATCTTCTACGCAGAAGATTTACAGTTAAGTCGTCTGGAATGTTGGACGACTTAACTATAAGTAGTCTGGAAAGTCTTATGTGCAGTGACCTTTTGTAACCTTTCAGATAATATAAAGGACAAGACATTCTTAAATTTGTTTGATAGTGCAATTTGACAAAGAAGTTGACACAGATAAGTTCATAACACAAATTTTTTAATACATAGACTAAACACTGGACGACTAACTGGACGACCGTTTGGACGACTTACTTGAAGGTCTTCTAGAAGACTAAACACCGGACGACTAACTTGAAGGTCTTCTGAAAGAATAAACCCTGGACAACTAACTAGAAGACCTTCTGGACGACTTAATTGAAGATCTTCTGGAAGACTAAACACTCGACGACTAACTTGAAGGTCTTCTGGAAGAAAAAACCCTGGACGACTAACTTGAAGGTCTTCTGGAAGAAAAAACCGTGGACGACTAACTTTAAGGTCTTCTGGGCGACTTACTTGAAGGTCTTCTGGAAGACTAAACACTGGACGACTAACTTGAAGGTCTTCTGGAAGAAAAGACCCTGGACGACTAACTGGACGACTTTCTGGACGACTTACTTGAAGGTCGTCCACATCATTTCTTACATTGTGGTTTCGTATGGCCAGTTTCCTTGCATTTTGAGCATCTATAAACCCTGTGTTGCTTCTGGGGTTTGCGTCCTCTCATCCTGGATAGCTCCAACCAAGATTGTCATCTTGATTTCTTCTGTCTTCCTGGACCTCGCTTTACATCCGGAGGAAAGCATGTGCGTTCCTCAACTTGTTGTCTAACTCAAGGATATATATTCTCTGAGTATCCTGTAAATAGAAAATCCTTTGAGTACACTAGACATACAAGTGTGGATGCAAACCATCAGATGTTCCAGCAGCTATAGCATGAGAGCAAGATATTTTCTCCGCTGCATAGACACCACAATCACACTTTCCATGTTCCAAATCAACCACACAGTCCATTTTTCCACCTTTCACAAAGAATCGCCATCCATCAATTGGTTGTACCGTCATCGTATCCGCTATCTCCGATCGAACATCAAGCAAGTATTCAACACCTCGACTATGTTGAGTTGGGAGACTCAAAGCATCTTCTCTCATTTTCCAAAACCACTTTCCTAGCTTCTCCCATATGAACTCCAACAGGAACTGAACCGGAAATCCTCTAGCTCGCTTCAGAGCGGAATTAATAGATTCAGCGATGTTGCTTGTCTTTATGATGTACATGTCCTCCAGACAATAAACCCTGGACCATAGGCTGACGTCGGCATTCTCCAAATACGTTGCAAGGTCCAGGTTTGCACTCCGTATCTCAGCCATGTACCGGTCAAAATCTGAAACCATATGAGCATAAGCAGCACATTTCACCAAGTACAAGAGATATTTCCCTTTATACTTTTTGACAATGTTATCTTGAAGGTGATAATAACATATTCCTCGGGTTGCCCAAGGAAACACCTTATCACACTCACTTTTAATGGCCGTGTGCCAGTCGGAGACTATCACCAGAGGCTGCTCATCAGATACACAACTAGCCAATTTTGTGAAAAATCATTCCTAAGAAGGTTCATCTTCAGCATCTACGATCCCAAAAGCCAATGGAAATATCTGAAAATTCCCATCTTGTGCGACTGCAACTAACATAACACCTCCATACTTCCCACTTAGGTGAGTCCCATCCACCATAATGACCCTTCTCTGATACTTAAAACCTTTGATAGAAGCTCCAAATGAGAGAAATAGATACTTAAATCTATTGATAGAATCAAGTTCTATAGCCTTGATAGAATCGGGATTTGCTAAGGAGATTTGCTCGAGATATGATGGAAGACGCGAATACCCATCTTCTGCTGATCCTCTCACCAATGTTTGTGCATATAAAAGTTCTATGTATGAAGTGGTGTAATCAAGTGTCATGCCAAACATGTTCTTCATTGCATCAGTGATATGCTGCGGATTCAACCCATCAATGATTCCAACACGATCAATGAAAAGCCTACCAACATACTTCGGAGTACAGTGTCTCCGCTGAGCGAGTCGATCTCCCACTGAGCATGTATGTTTTTCCACATACTTTGTTACCCAAAACGTGTTTGTCCCATGTTTCACACTCGCTCTGATCTTCCATTGACAATCACTAACCGGACATGTTGTCACAAGGAGAGTTTTTGTTGACTTGTATATTCTGAAGGAGAACCTAAACCTCACTGCTGTCAACCGCAGCTCTGAAAGTAGTGCATCCTTGCTAACAAAAATCTGGTTGACATAGATACTGTTACCATTCGATCTTCCTCCTTCAATCTTTTTGAAATCTTCAAAACACATATCATCATCTTCCTCATCCTCATCTTCAACATTTCCATAAACACTGTATTCTTCACCATTCTCGTCCACTTCAGCAACAATAGAGATATCAGCATCCTCCTCCCCATCATCCTCCTCCCCATCGTCGTCCTCCCCATCGTCGTCCTCCCCATCATCCTCCTCCCCATCATGATTTTCATTTTCAACCAAATCATCATCATCATCTTCAAAACACTCATCAGCTTCATCAGCTTCATCATCTTCTTCCCTGAACTCTGAAACCGTTTCCACCTTGCTACGGCTTGATACACAAAGCCGTACTCCATGCATTTTGGTTATCTCGAGCAAGTTTCGAACTTGTCTATCACTTGTAACATGAATAGGAGGGGTGTCTGGATCCAGCATCATTTCTGCTGGTAATGAGTAGGTTATCTCCACAGATTATGTGCTCATGTCCAGGTTATAATCTTTTTGAGCCATTGCAAGAAGTTCAGCATGTGTCGAACCTTCCCCCCAAAAAATGATTTTCGCTCCTTTGACATTATCAACCACAAAATCCCAACAGCAATCTTTCAACAACCATTCTCCATACACTGCATGTAACTGACGCATCATCTACAAAAATTCAAAATAAAACACATTAGTAAACATAGAGAAAATGAAAGTTTACTAAACATTGACGCAGACGACATACCAGTAAGTCGTCTGGAAGACTTACCAGTAAGTCGTCCAAACAGGTCATTTTTGCAATTGAATTTTAAATAGGACGACTTACAAGTAAGTTTTCCAGCTTTGTTTGTTAAAAAAAAAACTCTAGACGACTTACCAGTAAGTCGTCTAGGATAAAACGGGTTTGTTTTGCATTTGACCGAATTGTGTAAGATATTTGACTTTTTCTAGACGACTTACCAGTAAGTCGTCTCTGGGTAAACAAAAATATCAATATTTTATTAAAGCTAGACGACTTATTTGTAAGTCTTCTCAGGTTAGTTTGCAATTCGAAAAAGAAACTTAAATATTTAACTTTACCCAGACAACTTACTTGAAAGTCGTCCAGGTAGACGACTTACGAGAAAGTCGTCTGAGATAAGCAAGGTTTGACCAGAATCTAGGAAATAAATCTGAACGACTTTGTTTATCCTGGACGACTTTCAAGTAAGTCGGACGACTTTCAAGTAAGTCGGACGACTTTCAAGTAAGTCGGATGACTTTCAAGTAAGTCGGACGACTTTCAAGTAAGTCGTCTTACTTGACGACTTCCGCGTAAGTCGTCTGGGAAATGTTAAATATTTAAGTTTTATTTTCCAATTGCAAAAGTAACCTGAGACGACTTACATATAAGGCGTCTAGCTTCAATAAAATATTGAAATTTTTGTTTTCCCGGAGACGACTTACTGATAAGTCGTCTAGGGTATTCTCTAGATTTTTTTTTTTAACAAACAAAGATAACGACTTACAAGTAAGTCGTCCGTTTGACCAGAAGACTTACCCGTAAGTCTTCTACAGCCAGACTACTTACGGGTAAGTCTTCTACGCGAACAGATCTGGAAAAAAATTCAATTTCATATCTTAAACAAGTGAGATGACTTCCTTAACACACAGAGTCTTCTCCAACCACCCAAAACCTCAAACGAAAGTAACCTACCAAGAATAGTATGCTTGAATGGCTCTATCAACCATAAAAAAAATGAATCAAAAGCTTGAGTTTTTTGGATTAATATGTAGGCAAAGTGAAAGAGATGTTGTTTTTTGTTCATAACAAGTGAGAAAGAGAGAGTGCAAATCGATTTGAGGTGCATTAAGAGCTTCAAATTGGTTGTTCATGGTGGTTGGTGTATTGATTGTAATGACAATCTTGTAAATACTTGAAGATGACGAAGTTGAGAGAGTAAAAATGTCATTTTCGAAAAAAAAAAACTAACGGCATTTTCGTGAATAATATGAACTTGTAGGGTGAATATGACAAAAGAAAAATCCAAAAAATCATGGGTTAGTTTTAAGTTTGACTTTGAGTTTTGAGTCAATTTTGCAAAAAACCATTTAAAATTTAAAGACTACGAAGTTACTAAATAGTAAATACTAACCAGTTTAAAAAAAATAAAAATAAACCAATAAACCAAGTCAACCACGTACTATACTTTTACCAACCAGAATATACATATATTAAAACATACTATGGATTTTTAAGAGGTAGCATCATATATTCGATTCTCAAAACAGAGTATTGTTAAAATCAATACTAAAAATGGGTTTTGATTATTAAATATTTGACAGTTGATATGTAAATGGTATACTTATCTGAATGGGAAGTGCATCAGAGACTCGAGCTTTGATATGGAGATGGTGTGGAAAAACTTTTGATATAAAATCTCTTTTATAAGAATATATATATACATAGCCTGAAATATTCAGAACTTTGCTCATGAAAACATGGCATTAATCAACATTGGATAAACAAAATTAGTTTCAAATTCATATATATCAAATATAAATATTACATTGAAACCAATGATATAATAAATAAATCATGTGTTTGTTAAGAATTGATTAATACAAACGATATTCTTATGATTCCTTTTTCAATACTAAAAGGGTTTCAAATTGACAGTCATAAATATCTTTTGAAACATTAAATTAACTATCATCAAACCAAACCAACTATACGTGTGATCAGAGTATTAATAGTTAATAAACATGTCACTCCATGTGCTTTATATTAAATCAACAATTAATTAATATCATACTACACCAAACAAACCAACGATTCGCGATTAATATTATGAAGCACTATAGCACGCCTTAATATATATGGCGATGAAACAAAATTATAAGTCAAGCACGTCTAACAAACATCTTTCGTAAATTTTTGATGTGATAAGACTAAAACCTATAAGTGATTAAACCGGCATAAGATAATACCAAATCCAACGCTTTAGAACATGCAATCAAAACAATAGTATACAATAATATCGTGAGATAGTAAAGTAATAATGTTTACGGATTTTTTTTTTTTTGATCAATCTTATAATTCTACTAAACATGAATACATGAATACTAAAGTCTAAACAAACTGAACAAAGACAGAATATGATTTTTCCCAATACGAAGCATGTTTATTAAACAATTGATGGCATATGGAACAAATCAATAAAAGTAATCGTCAGATTTATAAGTCATGACTCATGAGAACTTATCTGAGTTGGAAAGGTGGGGCTTTCCTTTGACTCGACAATAGGAACGTTGACTCGTCTGTTGGAATGGACGTGTCGAAGAGATTGTTCGTAAATCAACTACGACTCTCGACTCTTTTGTTTTTCATCGATATGTGGATTAGGGTTTTTAATTGCACTCATTAGCTAGAGAGTTTTGTTTTGCTCAGTGGTTAGGGTTTTTTTTAGGCGGCTAGGGTTAGATCGTGAATTTGGATATTGATACACCTAAAATTTCGTGCTGATAACGTGTTGTGAATCAATAGAAAAAGAGAATTAGTTAATCTTATTATTAGTCCGTAGACAACGATACCTATATACAGTAGAACCTCTATAAATTATTACACGATAAATTAATAATCCCTATAAATTAATAAATTTCGCGGGTCGCAACTTGGGCCGGTTCAAAATTTGACACAATAAGATAATATTTTTTTAGAAAATTCTATGTAAATATATGGTCCCATTAAAATTATAAATTAATAATTTATATGTATACATATTTATATAAGTAAAAACCTATTATTATATTGTTTGTTTTATATTTATAATGAAATTACTTCTATATTTTCTTAGCACTTAATATATTTTTAAGAAGATTTAGTAATATTATATCTATAACCACATTTAAGTTCTATATAATATATATTATATACACAAAATAATATAAATGTCAAATTTCAAAAAATAAAAATTAATGTCTATAAGCTAAAATCAAATATTTTTCTTATCTTATAATAAATATATCTTAAAATAAAAAATCTAAATAAAAAAACTTTTGTAAATTAATATCTCTATAAATTAATAAAATTTCAAAATCCCAACATTATTAATTTATAGAAATTCTACTGTATAGGAATACAATACTAGAGTTTAAAACCTCTAGAACATGGACTTATGGGCTTACATGGACATCCATAAAATATTTCATAACACATTTCTTATATTAGTATTTTTTAAAATTATAAACGGGCTTTGAAATGGGCCAAAAGAAGTGACAACAAACCAAAGAGATTAGACCAAAATGGCCCACAGGAGGAGGGGAGGGGGTTTGAGAGATAAACCCTAAATCGAAGACTTGCTGCTCGGTTTAGTTCTCTCGGTGATCATCGATGGCGAGTCGGCTCAAGGAGATAGTGAAGAAGTACGGGAAAGTAGCGCTGGGGGTCCATTTCTCCGTCTCCGGCGTCTCGATCAGCGGATTCTACATCGCCATCAAGAACAACGTGGATGTGGAGTCGCTCCTGGACAAGTACCAAATCCCTTGGTTCTCGTCCGATGAGAAAGCTTCGGCGGAGGAACAGAGCCGTCAGCTGGCGAAATCAGCAGGCGGAGCCCTAGCTTTGGCGGTTCTGTGCAATAAGGCCCTGTTTCCGATAAGGGTGCCGATCACCATGGCGTTGACTCCTCCGATCGCTAGATTCCTCAGGCAGAGAAAGATCGTCGGATGAATTTGCTCTCCGCAAACATTTCATCATCTGTTCTAAGTTCTTTTTTTTTTTTGTGTTGGATGAGAAATTTCAGAGATATATTGATGCTTGTTGTATTGAGTGAATCCCAAAATAGTTTATGAAATGAGCATTTTCCCAATAAACATAACAATTTGGAAATCAAAATAGCTTCTTTTCTTTTAGAAATGTTAGAAATGGCCAAAAGCTTTTTGTTTCTTGGTTTGATTCTCTTTCAGATGATCCAAATGAAAATCGGAGTTTATAAAGCAATGATGGTCTCTGACTTTCATAGACTCTTACGCTAGGCCCCTACTTGTATTGGTCACCAACACACAGCTTTCAGAGAGCAGCCTCTACATTGATGTGGTCCCGTTTCTTGCTTGAATTCATAGTATTGTCTCAGTTCTTGTGGTGTCTCTATGCTTATGGGTAGAACTTCTTTGACATTGGTATATGTACGTCTTCCCCCACTCTGTTTATATATGTATTCTGTAGAGAACACCCTAACTAAACAACAACAGCTCAGGTTGATTGATTCCTTGAAGTTTCTATTTGTGCATCCAAATCAAAGAGCTAAGTTTTAAAGATTAAAAAACTGAGACAAAAGGAAAATAACGACTCTCGTGATCGTTCTTTTCCTACTAAACACAGTTAAGAAACAAAACTAGCATTTACTTCTTCCTTCGCTTCCCATGGGCCATGGCCATGTAATAATCAATACAGCTACAACATGTATAGACTAGTTAACAGATCCTGGAACATATATATAGCATGGTTCAAGGCGCCAGTTTGTTCTGTAGCATGCTCATAAGGTTTGCAGCAAAGCATGCACCCAAAATGGCAAGCTATGGCAGGGTGAAAACGGCAGTGGTTTAAGTGGCAGAGTAATGGCAATGATGCAGTCTGACGAGAAGGCTTTAAAAACAATTATCTTAATCAGTCTCGATTGTGTTCAGCAAATCAGTCTCGATTGTGTTCAGCAGTTTAATCACTCTTTTTCCCAATACATTTATTCTCTTTGTTCTCAATATATTTTTTTTCTTTGTTCATCTTTTTTTTTTGTAACACCTTTTTCTTTGTTCATCTTATTACTCTATAAAAATATCATAATCAGAAAACAAAAAAAATCATGTTTCAGTATATATATGTACTCGAAAAAACAACCTGGAAGAAATAACAAATATTAATCAAAAGCAAGGGTGTATGATTTGACAAATGTTATTTTTTCAATCAGGAGAACCAATATAGAAAAGTAAGCTATGTCAATTCCAACTTCAGTGGCACAAAACTGATCTGGAAGCCTCAAGTAGACCAAGTGGTCTTGGTTTTTTCTTCTGGTTTAGTAGATTGATTCAAGTGTCTCCAGGATGAGGCACACATATCTAAGGTTTGACATACGAGAATCAAGTCAGAAATCAAGCTTCAAGTGACAGTTATCGAAATTTCATTTTCTATATATTTACAACCAATGATGATATTAAGATTGCGCAAGGTTGTATTTTTTATTCGAGTGTGATGGGATATATTTTCAATTTTGTATCTACAAGAAGTAAGAAGACTAATGTGAAGAGTGATTTTGATCTGTTTGAAGAGAATGATAATAGATGAGCGATTTGCAATGATTGGAGATGGGATTGCGCTTATTGGAGGATCCGATGACACGGACGATGTGCCTCCCAAACTCTCATAGAGGAGACATTGATCCAGGTGAACCATGCAAGAAACTCTGGCGATTGCACCATCTCCAGCGAAGAAAATGCTTTGACCAGTTCATCGATGGTTGGCTTGGGACTAAAGAAGGAGCGTCGGGGTAAGATTTGTATGTAGATAAATTACTTTTGGCAATATTTGTAGCCACCCATGTTGCCATAGGCGACTCATGAACAATCAACTTAAATCTATTGTTCTGTGCTGTGATTAAGAGGCACAAATAAGGCATTTCATAGGATATTTATTATTTCCATGTTAAAATTAAGTGGCACCATGCAATATTTGATAGGTTTAAATCAGAACCAGGGCATCCACCAGATATACATCTTCCCAAGATTCTCAAGTGAAACTGCATCAGAAATTAACCGGCGAGCTTGCCCTTCTACTGGTAGGGGAACACCAATAACCACCCCGCGCAGCCGGGCTTCAATGCTGCTTATGGCCCGCTGTTATTGCCAAGTTTATCACACGTTCAATTAGAAGACAAAAGGTATGAATAGCAGTGAATGACATGTACGAGAAGCATCAGACTATTATGCAAACCTGTGCATGTGGGTTCTGAACTTCTACACCGCTTGATTTGTGTGATTTTGTCCACTCCACAAGAGGATCGTGGATGAAGGTCTCCAGGATGCTCATCAGTGTCTCCCTATGTGTCCTCAACACTGTGAGAGTGATTTCACATACCTTCATGAAGATGCCCTCATATCCAGTGATGCCCAAACCATCTATCATGTTCTGTCGTTTGGCAAACCAACATTTTACATGGTCATTATTATTATATAACCAAGGGGGCAAAAGTATCAAAATAGAACACACATACAAACGAGAGCTTGCCTGGGTCAATCTGAATGGCACCAACTCAGGCTTCTCCAGTTGCAGGCCTTTGTCAAATAAGCAACTGAAGTCTACATGAACACAGTCACCTGAAGTAGAATCAAAGAGTATATTTTCTCCATGACGGTCCCCAAGTCCAACAACATGCCCAACCATGGACCAAACTGCTGTGGTGTGAGCATAAGCTACACGCGACCTAAACCAAGCAGCTGGTTCAGAAAACGTTGTCAAGAACCATTTATGGAAAAGTGGAGGGAACATAGGGAGGATCTTGGTCTTGAGCATCTCACACTCCTTTTTAGCAGCACACTGATCATATATTCTTTTAATTTGAGGATTTGTTTTCTGCCGATCAAACCTCCCACAGGACATGTATATATCCTGTAAAATATGGCGGAGTCCACGTGTATGTGGAACCCACTCCACCATACCACAGTCCTCAGTCAGCGGAACTACTGCAAATGTGCGGATATATAGCTTCCTTCGCCTGCTCTCGGGATATTTGGATAGTAACCTGTTTATCATCGCAGTAAATTCCATCATCCGAGCATCTTTCCTTAGATCATCCTTGGGCTTGCAGAGGAACGGATACTCAATACCATCATTTCCCAGCAGAATAATCTGAATATACAAAATACAATTTGTTGGGACTGATTCTCGAAGATAAAAATGTATCTTATGTTATTAGCAGACATAAAAGGAGACGAGCAGAGAGCAGTGCAGAGAATCATGGAACCAGAGAATCACATTTTCAATCCGTGAAAAAGGGAAAAGCATACCTTCTTTGGGCGCTGAAGGGATGAAAGTATCTCGGCTTCATCAGTTATACCAGATATAGTTGGTAGATCCGAACCAGAAAAGACACTGGCAGAGTGTCGTTCATTATTCTTCGTATCGAATGCTGGTAGGGTAATTGTAAGAGATTGTTGAATTGGCATGATGATGTCCAGCGGCATCATTCTTTTCAAGGCACTGAACTCAGTCGCTATATTAATAATCTTGGATCTTGGTTGTCCCCCATGGAAGCACAGTTTAATGAAATGATCAGTCAAGCTAGCAAACTGAATGAACATATTGTGCCCTCTGTCACTTTGGTTGAAACCTTTCCGTGCACCTTGTAGAATTTCTGCAGCTGCTTCCCTCCTAGCAGGAACAGCTGATTTCGAAACAGCAGCCATAATCCAGAGCCCTTGCTGAGGAAATTGGTGTAGAACAGAGGTGATTATATTTTTAACCATTTGCACTGTTTCCCCGTTCTGGTGACAGATTCTAGATACCAACTGAGGCAACACAGTTAACCATTGATAGGTTGGCAGATCCTTTAAGCAGCCCCTCATTAAACTCATTATCTGCCAGAACAATCAAAAATATTGTTAACTTATGAAATAGGAGAAGTATTAAATATCGAAGAGCTATATAAAATAGAGAGTACACAGTCAGTACTACCTTCATATGAGTACTTTTCATTTCCTTATTTCCTGCTGAACCACTCATTTGATAGATAGTACCAAAGTCAAACCATAGTGTTAACAACCTCGGAAGTGCTTGAAAGAGATTCTTGTGCCCACTGTGAAGTCCCTTAGCATAGAAATACATTCCCTTAAATAGGTACTCCCACCCTGCTTTCTCAGTGCCCGAGTTCGACGAGACTGAACCTTTTTTGCTGCCTGCAGAGCTCAATACAATGCTCTCTTGTTGACACTTTCTTGCATCAACATATAGTTCATCATAATACTTAGCCAGGTGGAAATATCCCTTTTCCCAGGGCTGCAAGTCCTTCACTTGGGTGTAAAGATTTAAAACATCTTTCTTTTGTTTTTGCCCGCTGTGGTGGATCCATTTGGTATACAGAAGAAGCGTCTTCGCAACATCCTTTTTGTCACTGAAAGATTGTGTGTTACGAACTGCTGGCTCTGGATTTGGGGGAGCCATCAATAAGCTATTGATAGAAGAAATTACAGTGGAGTCAACAACTCCCTCAGGCATATTCAGGAGAGATTGTTGTAGCTCTATAATGGCACTGTCCGAACGCCTAGTTATCCAAAGAAGTTTTGCCTTTTCCATGTGAACATTAGGTGCACCAGAAGCCTGAGCTTCCAAAATTGCCCTGTGAGCTGTCTCATAGTGCCCAGCCAAACGGCAAAGCTTTGCATATTGAAGCCAACAGTTCCCAACTTGAGCACCAAGCCCAGAGGCACCAAAGACAAGCCTTCGGAAAGCTAAAAGGGTTTCCCTTGTCCACAATGATGATTGAGTGAACCTGAGCCGGTTCTCCCAGTTATCAACTACTTTTGAAAACACTGGATCACTTGTACTAAATGATTTCTCCAGATATGATTCCCCATTAAGAAGCGCCTGGAAGTCCTCTAGCTCTCTTAGCAAGTGAAGTTTGACAGCAAAAGGATAAGCTCGTGTATAGGAGTCCATGCCTGCAGCAGCTAGAGGAGCAATGAGAGCTTGTTTGGAAATTGCTATTCTCTCAGCTACGGAATATTGATCCTTCTTCATCATTGCTTGGAGAATCTTTGCAACATCTCTGTCAAAAGAGGCATTACTGTCTGAACTACTGAAGAGTAGACCTTCTTCATCTGCTCCACCAAGATACTCATCCATCAAGTCCCATTTTCCGAGTCTCCATGCAGCTTGTACACCTTGCGTACACCACGTTTTCTTGTACTCAGGTACTCTGGAAATTAGTCCGTCAACATGAGTGACCATTGTCTGATGGTGGCACATGTTAAGTAAGCAATTAAGAACATCTGAGTGTCTTTGAACTGATGTTGGTTCCATCTGAAGGGCTTGTTCACATGCAGTAAAAACTTCTGCCCAGTTACCAGATTTCTTATCTATCAACAATTGGTCTTGCAAACTTAACGATTTGCTTAAACTTGCAAAGCCAGAAAGACCATCAGGCTCGTCAAGACAGCTGTATATTCCCATCAGAGAAGAAACATCAGCATTTTCAAAGAAGCCTGTCTTCTCAGCTGCCGGATTCAAGGAACCCGACTTTTCACGTACATGGGATTCAAGGTACATCAACGACCTAGCATATGCTTGACACCTGAATGATGCCCTAGCAAGGGTCACCTTGGGAATAGCAAGCAAAAGCTCCAACACATATTTACACTGTACAAGAAGTTGATCCTGTTCTGTTGTTGAAGTTGAAACCTGGTCTTTTGATTTGGATGCTACTTGTCTACCGCCTGATGACTGTACAGACAATGAGAGTGCTACTCCCTGCTTCACATCATCAACCCATTGCCCAAGGTTGTCAAGAAGCGTGAAAACAGATTGAACACAAACTTCACTCTGACCAACACCAAAATTGTTTGCCCCACTATTTTCTGATGTAGCAGCATCAAGAACAGAAAGGATCTCTTCCGAAATGCTAAGCCGTGCTGCCTCGGTCCCATGGCAAACAACATCCAAAACTAAATATGGTAAGAGATAAGTAGCTGTCTGCATATCGTGACGCACTATGCCCCGGCAAGCAGCAAATATGCTTACACGGGATCCATTTGCATGTGCTGTCAATTTCTTTATCCAGTAGGATAGCCATCTTCTGAATGACATAGAAGGCCGATAAATTGGTCCAGCTGATCCAGGGTCAGACACATTTGGAAGCTGAAACCTTGAAGTCAGGCAGGGAGCTATTAGTTCTTTAACATAGTTTGAGAACCGGCCCCATAGTTTTTGTCCCCTTTCATTCACTTCACTGCTACGTCCATACTTTATTGAACCAGATACACTGACTTGCACAGGTTCCTGAGGCGTAAGGACAACAACATTCCCAGCTAATGATGGCTCACAACCAGCAATCTTTAGTAATTCCTGTATAGCAAGAGCAGCAGAGTCTTGTATGATTGTATCCTGTGCAGCTCTAAAAGCTCTTGTCAAGTGTTTGTCGATGAGCTCAAAGATAAGATCATCATCTGAGCACTGGATTTTAAAACGGTTGCACGAAGCAACTCTCACTTTGGCGGGGTCAACAGCACCTACAGCTCCAAGACAATCTGCACAGACTAACTTCAACCTCTGACCCACTGTAGTTCTTGATTCTTCTGAACATCCCTGTAGTAACGATGTGATCAAAGAGCTCAAGATCTCCATGTCTGACATAAGTTCATCGGAAATCAGTGCAGCAACATCTTCATTTCTTTGATATAACAATTTGCTTAGCTCACATGCCACCATGTATCTAACATTCAGGTTCTCATGTTTCATACCATTTACAATTTCCCGTAACTGATCCTTCAGGCTCATTAATCCACGTGCTTCTTGAATAGCATTGTTCAGTCCTGCTAAAGAAGGTATGCTAGGTAAGAGTGGGAACTCACAGATGTGCTGCTTTAGTATATCTCTATTCTTCAAAACAAGTTCTTCAAGAATTTTCACCACTTCGTCTAGACATACATGGGGACCTTCCTTCTCTCTTTCCAAGAAGGGTATAAGCGCCGCAAAAACCTGAGAAATCACATGTTTTATGCTAGACGGCGAGACGGCAGCCAATTTTTTTGTGAAAAAATGCAAGACAAAGAGACCCTCGCTCTGAAGTGCATCTTTGTCAATGGCATGCATAAGGAGAACCATAAGCTTCGGCACATATGTGCTGAGATAATGACCCATCATCTCAATGAGCAGCTTAATACGCTTCAATGCTTGTTTCTGAAGGAAAATATCATCGGCATGAAGCATTTTTCTGTCAATACTGTTAAGGAGTCCAACAAAATGGTTTTGTAAGAATCCTGGAAGATCTTCAGCATTTGTTAAGACTTTTGAGATTTTCTTTATTGCCTCAGGCAGTCTCTGTAGCCTGCATAAGGAAAATTCTGAAATCAAACAGTATGTCATAAGAACAAACAAACACCAGGACGTTCAGTTATTTGTTTAAAATGATGATTGAAGTTTCCTCTCACGACTTTAAACAACCTCTATCTAGTCCGGTTAATATGTCAACATTAATGAGCACACGATAGAGCCGTAACCATGCATCAAAAGAAGAAGGACAACATACCGTCTATCTGTCTCGGGTGTATCAGCAATGTCCAAAAAGCACACGAGCTCATCTAAGAGTGCAGGTAGTGCAGCAGAAAAAATTTCTTTGTTGTCAGAACCAATCTGTGAATGATACAACTGCAAAACTGAGAGGAGATTCTTCTCTTCTTCTTGATTCAGAGCAAAAGCAAGAACTCTGGGTAGCCAATTTACTATTAGAGGTACCACATCTGTGTCTAATAACTTGGCCAGTTCGTTCAAGGTCTTTGCTGCTTGAGCATTGTCCTGCCAATATACCAAGAGCTTAGGAAGAACAACAGGGACCATTTTCTTCACTAGTTCTTCAGTTTCAACACCCAAAACAGCCTCTGCAAATTCTCTTACTACATTTGGACGGATGGTCAGCCTGGCAGATAGATTATCAAACAATTTAGTTTGAATATGTGCAGCTCTGGAAAGTAGCATCGCAAATCCCCCTTTCACATGGATGTAGCATGACCGATTTATTAACCTTGACGCATTTATTCGGACGATCAAGTTTGGATGATCAAGCTGATCAATCAGCAGGAAAAGAGAAAACAAGAAAAGCTCACTGGTAATATCAACAGCTACCATAACTTCAGCTGCCGTTTCCAAGAGAGTCTGAATGACAAGCAGATCTTTCGCTGTTGCTAGAGAATTCTCAATCAAATCAAAAAAATTCCTTTCGCAACTTTTTTCCATAGCATCCTCATCAAGAAACAAACAGCTCACAATAGGTTGCTGTACAAAGATACCAATCTGCGCACAGAATGCTTCCCTTACATCTGTATTTACATGAAGTAGCAGATATTGAAGGCATCTTATCCATTGAGACCTTGTTCTGACCAGAATATCTGGGGTTGTGTGACCAAGAACTCTTTGTATTACTTCTACACAGGCTAGTTGAGTCTCTTCAGAAGAGTCATCATATAGAAGGTTAAAATATAAGGATTGAAGATCAGAGTAATCACAATGATGACCCATTTCTAAATTTCCCATCTCCGGAGTCTCTATGATTCTGAAATGCTTCTCATCTTTGCTTTCGATAAGTTTATCACACTTCGAACACTGGAACCCTTGAAGTAGACAGTTCAGAGTCTCATCTTTCTTTAGATCTTCATGTAGGAATAAATGGCATGCAGTTTTCTCTGGGCCAGTAGTACTTGATCCATATAGGCACGATAAGAAGCCAAGAGACTGAGGAATGGTTTTCTTAACCATCAAATCCTCTTCTTTCAACAAATGCCTACGAATGTAAGACAAAAGAACAGTTAAGTTACGTTTTAAAAGAACCCTGAGCAAAAAGAGCAATATGAACTTTAGATTCATTATAATGTCATTTTTCAAACTCATTTCAATGATTCTTTTAGTTGCTTTGATAGGTGCAATTACTGTGTCTCGTCAATAAAAAAGGTTTTGATTAGTAAAATTATCAACTTACTCCAGCCTTCGGAATATATGAGGAAGGGCATCAAGACCAGTGAAAAGAACTTTAAGTGGCATGGAGATAACAGCAACAGCTCGCACTTGTTCAGAATCATCTGAAAGAGCCATACTGAATATATCAAAACCACTCCCGGATTGTATTCCAAGCTTCGTCCATATCCCCACAGATAAGCACTTAGCCTTTCCTAGAGAACTAGGCCTCTTAAAAAGTAGAGAGTGCTTCCAAGGAAGCTTCAGCAAGACTTGTATCGCATCCAAATCATTCTCTTTACTTGTATATTCATGTTGTAAATCCAAATCTGCTGAACGGAGAAAACATCAAGAAATGCTGGATCCAAAACTTGTATAAAGCAAAAGGGAATGTCAGACTTCGTGGACAAGGAACGTTACCAAGAACGAGTAGCATATTGTATATTCCTTCCAAGTAAAGAGAGATGTCGAAGATGATAGGGTTTTTGTTCTCAACCTACATACGAATCATTTTTAAAAAAAAAATCATTTGAAAACTTTAATATAAGAAAAGGGATTGGGGAGTTTCTCGTTACCTGCTCAGCTATCCAGGGTATCCAGGCATACATCTGGCGAAACAAGCTATAAGTCATTCTGGTCCAGGGACATAAACAAAATGCATTGGTGAGAATGCTAAGTGCCACTATCGAAATTTCAGGCCGTAATAGACTAGGTCCAGCAGGTGGAGGCTTTAAAGATTCTACAGCTGAAATAAGCATCCTATGCAGATTGGCAGCATCCTTTCCATCAGTCTCATCAGTAATTTCAGGAGCAAAGTAAACCCCTTGTTGAGTATCAACACCAACTTTCTGGCGCTTCCTTTTGTGGGTACTTCCATCCTCCATATGCCTTTTTTGCCCAGCGTTAATACCCTGAACAGGTCTATCACTTGCTGCTGTTGTATGACTACCACATTTGGCTGTATAAAAATCAGGCCCAAGAACTACAAGAACTGCTTGAAAACATTCTATCAATTGAAAACAAGGTTCTGAAAGATGAAGCAACTCTAGAAGGCAATGTAGCTTCCAAACATAAGGAGGACAAGATTTCACAATCCGCACATATGCACTGCACAGGGAAGCCTGCATACATAAATACCCAGGCATGATTTACCAAAAAGTTGTTGAAAGTGCAGCACCAAAAATAAAATAAAAATAACTCATCAGAAATTCATAGAAGATTGAGACATGTGTATAAGATCCAAATATACCTTAAGCTCCTCACTCTTTGTTCTCTGTAATACATGAGGAAAGACCAATACTATACTTTCTGCAGTTAGTTTGACAGTAACATCAGAACAACTGGAATATACTGTCGCAAGGCAACGTCCAAGGGTAGAATCATAAACCGCATTCCTGTAACACAAACCCAGAATTTGAAGTCTTAAAATGAAGGTCATTTATCCGAAGTTTCATAGGAATATGTGAGGAAGGTAAACAGAAAAGATCCAAAAAAATTTAAAAATAATTCACAATCATGTCAGAATCTTGACAAGTTCGGGAACACACCTGTACACAGGAAGTCCTTCTTCATCTGCACTTAAAAGGAGTATGATTGACTGTATCAAACCCAAATGAGGGAGCATGTTGAAACTAAGGATAGATCCAACGAGAGAAGCAAGTTCAAAGCATGCCTTCCATATCAAAACAGATATCAGATTAGTATACCCAAAAATCATCACAGTAACACTAACAAATCAGAAAAAAAAATCACCAAGCTAATGAGCAAATATCAACTCACCATCTGCAGATCAGCACCACCAGAGCATACCAAAGAACAAGCAGCCTTTAAAAATGATGTATGGATGAGACCCTCAACGTAGAGTGTCCCCTCAGTGAGGCATTTACAGATGAGTTTAATAACACAAGTAGCAAAAGGCTCCCACCGTTTGGGTCCCAATAAGCTCAACACAAGACCATCCCCCTCTGCTGGCTTATTAGCAACAGGCAGATCACAGAGATGACAGGAATCACCCCAAACTCCGGAAAAGGACATAGAGAAACACCTAAACGGAATGTGAGATGCATCCGAATGAAGTGATGCAATAGGTTGCATATCTGGTGGACACATAGAAAAAAGGCATGTTAAGTAGAAGAACTCGTATTATATTAACATTCACAGAATCAGTTGGTCTTTGCACCTTGAATGGTCTGCAAAGCGTCCTGGAAGAACATACGGTAGGCCTTCCTTGAGTTGGAACGCAGCAGCATTAAGAGAGATCCAACAGTGTCGAGTATCACTACATGCCCAGGACTGCAATTGGTTAACAAGAGAAAAACATTAAACCGGAACTCGGTTTAGGAACCAGTGGGGAATCAAACTTACACAAATTCTGGTTCAGCGAAAAAGGGCAAAATATGAGCAATCACAGGGAAAACAGCAGCAGGGTCACCGTGATAGAAAACTCCTGGAAGATTCCTCGCTGTGTGACCAACAAGCTTCAGCACAGCTGTCACTTCCCTCCTGCTCCCTGGCAAAATCAATCATCCACATCTGAGGTTTAACGTAATTAAATTCATCCAGAGGGGAAAATAGAGAAAGAGATTGTGGTGATTTGGTACCCAGAGAAGGGACGACGTATGCGTTCAGAAGATTAGGGATGACGGCCCGAAATCGAATCTCTAGAGCATCCTCTTCTCCGTAGGCGTGGCCAAGGTTATTAGCCGACGATGCTGCGACGCGTTCACGGAGTTTGTGAACCAAGCTCGAGAGATTATTGTCGTTCGCCATTTCAGTGTGTCCCAGACGCTTCTTCTCCGCCTCTCTCCCCTCTTTCCCTTCCCTCCCAATTTTTTAAAAGAAAATAAAAAATGTAATTTGTGTAGTGACTGGAGAATAATATGGGAGGGAAACCAAGAAAAAAATTGCAATATATAACAAACAAACAATTATTAGTAATTCAATATCTAATCAATTTTACCGATACAAATATGACAAATCTCCAAAATATCACAAAAATAACACTCCAAAACTAAAATGACCAAAATAGCATCTTTTTAAGTTTATCCTTTGAAAATTTTAATTTTTTTATTTTTCAAAATTTGAAATCTTATCCCCAAAACCTCATTTCTCAACTCTAAACCCTAAACCTTAAACCCTAAACCCTAAACCATAAACCCTAAACCCTAAACTCTAAACCCTAAACCCTAAATTCTAAACCCTAAACCCTAAACCCTAAACCCTAAATCCTAAATTTTAAACCCTAAACCCTAAACTCTGAACTCTAAACCCTAAACTCTAAATCCTAAACCCCACCCTTTAACTCTAAACCCTAAGTTTGTGACTTTTGATAAAACATTAGTGCTATTTTTGTGACTTTTGACCTTGAGTACTAGTTTGGGAACAAAAACTTGATTTAGTGCTATTTTTGTCTTTTTCTCATACAAATATTTTCTGTATTTTCATTTCTATCAAAATAAAATATTTTTTTTCTTAAAGGTATGTATAAACTTTTTTGTAATATATTTTTAGAAAATAAATTTTATATATTAAATCATATTCGGATTTCTTCAAGAAGTATTCAAGATATAAATATTTATTCGATCTGCATTGAGACAAAGAGTTCATATTTGGTGAACATAATCGAGAACACATCTAACTCGCTTACTTTTACATCGGAGTTAACTTAAATCTTGATTGACAAAACATTTACAAAACATTATGCTTCTTCTTCCCTATTTTTTTTGTGCAAACCATATTCACTATAATTAAACCGGAGTCATAAAAAACAAAGCTGATTTGGCAACACTGTCAGTTAAAACATTAACATTCTAAGAATAACTTAAACTTGGTAGACTTAAATGATATAGATAAAAGGTATATATATCTGCTAGCACCTAGAGAGAGTCCATCCCACAAGGGGGGAGGTTATGGCAGAACGAAAAGCCAATGCTTCCGCCATAAGGGGCGACGATGCGAAAGTTGAAGTTGCTGCATGTTGTGAACATGATATCAGATCATCAATAATCTAACCCAAACTATTTTACAAACAGTGCCATTTTGACATTTTTTTTTATTCACAATATCATTTTAAACTTCTAATGCAATTTGTATATTTTTAAGATTGGTATTAATTGCAAAATGCTTAAAATTATAAATAATTTCATTTATCTAAAAGAAATAGTTAAACTAATATAATTATTAGAAACATAAATAGACTTCGATCATTTTCTTCATTTATGTGAAAATTTCAAAAATATATTCTTTGTGAAACAAAGGGAGTATAAGATTTTGCATTTGGACTGTTGCCATAATTTACTGTTAGGCAGTTTTGCAAAGCCTTCGATCATGAAAAGCAACTCCAAATAAAAAAGAAAGATTCAACTTATAAACATCTCATGGAGGTTAACTTCAAAAGGTTTGCCTTGACACATTCTTTCACCTAGTGCACAAAGACATTAATGTCTAGGATGGTCTAAAGTACATACATATGACTAGATTATTCAGTTCATATTTGGTGAACATAATCGAAAACCCATTTAACTCGTTAACTTTTACATCGGAGTTAACTTAAAATTAGCAAAACATTTACAAAAGCATTATGCTTCTTATTTTTCAATCAAGAATTATTATAAAAGTATTTAGAATGCGTAAATGCTTTCTATATGCTCTATGATCAATGTTTTAATAAAAAAATTTCGGTAGAACATTTGCATTTAGAATATATAAAAAATTTAAAATAATTTATATTATTAATTTATTTTATTTAAAATATCAAATATTACATTTATATCCAAAAACAAATTATATTTTGAAAATTAAAATTTACCAATAAAATATTGTTAATTTTTGCCGAAAATACTTCACACTTAAATTATAATTAAATGTATATTTTCAATAACAAAAATATACAAATTAATATTATATATATATATATATATATCTATATTATTTAGAAATAAACATATATAATATCATATACTAATTTATATGATAATTTATATATGAATCATTTGTGGCTCTACCAATTATTTTATTAAATATATTTATGAGAGTACACTACTTCTACATCATACTAATTCTAATATCCTAATGCTACTGCTTTGTCATCGGCTTTACTACTAAAACACTAAAATAAAATTTGTAGTTACATAATAAGGGAAAAATTTGAATTTCAAACAAATTACCTAAACCAATCAAGATAAAATCAAACTGAACTCAGGCTAAAAAAGTCAAATAGATAATATATTTTCAGTATCGCAAAATCTGAAAGTACGCATTGAATCAAAATTCAAACATATATAAAGACTCAAATAGATTGAAACCCAAAAGTATACATTGGATATATAAAGGGTCCGAATGGCAATATGCGCAACAACTAAACTGCAGTGCGATCCTAAAAATAACGTAACATATATATAGATATATGTAGAGATTTTATTAGTATTAACTGTGGTGCAGTTTTACACCTTTAAACCCAAAGTATATTCAAATCACTTAGTAATCGGCTCTGCCCTTTGCAACTAGCCCGAATTTTATGTACTTTTGTTTGTCATTCTTCTTCCTTATTTTTTGTGCAAACCATTCAATAAAATTAAACGGTAGTCATGGAAAATAAAGCTTATTTGGCAACAGAGTCAGCTAAAACATTTTCAGCTCTAAAAATAACTTAAACTTGATTAAATGATAGAGATAGAAAGTAGAAATCATGAAAAACTCCAAAGATTTCCATATTCACTTGTTACTGTTGATCATTCTTATCAAAGGTCGAGATTCTGAGAGCACCCGGAGAGGATAGATCCCACGAGTGAGGATGAAAGTTATGGCCGAACGAACAACAAAGTCTTCCGCCATAAAAGGCAACGAAGCTAAAGTTGAAGTTGCTGCATGTTGTGGAGATGATATCAAATCATCAATAATCCAACCAAAATAATTCTACAAACAGTGTGATTTTAACACTTTTTCTTGTTCACAAAGAGTGTTACATTGAACTTCCAATGCAATTTATATCTGTTTTAAAATTAACTAGAGATTGACCCGCACGCCTGTGCGGAGGTTAATTTTCACGATTTTATAAATTTTTATTCGTTATTTTATATTTAGTGTTATATATTTAAGATGTGTCGTTGTATAACTAATTGTATTGAAAAGATTCGGACTGAATCGGGTAATAAGATTATTGTTGGTACAAATATCTGAACCCGTTTCAGATACATTGGTTATTTAGATATTTTTATGTTTCTGCACATCAGAATCAAAATCATTCAGACCTGGGAGGACCCAACTCAAACCTCATACATAAATTTATAATATCCAAGTGGCGCCTAATTTCAAAATCCAAAAAAAAATAATCCCGAAAGAAACAACTTGTCCCTGAATGAGTATCTGAATGTCCATATCTGACTGATTCTGTAAATAAATTAAAAAGAAAACTCTTTCTATATATTTGGAAAAATAAGAAAAATAGAAAGAATTTTTTATTTAGTAAAATATTTATATGAAGTGAAACATTATGTGACAATAAATATAATATGTTTTAATTATTTTGATTTAAATTATTATTTTGTTCACATAAACTATGCCTTTGAATTATGTGTTTGGCTATGTAATTTTTCACCAATTGGAACTAAGACAAAAGAAAGTTTTAGTAGATTAAACTAAACTATTAACCATATGCAAAACTCGGTTATCTTACATTTTTGTTTTTTATAATTGCACAAAGTTAATACTGATTAACTAATAAATTAAAAAAAATGCACTATTACTTTTGTGGTATATTATAATTAATGATTTGATGTATTGTTACGGTAAATATAATTAATGATGTGATGTATTGTTAAAGTAATATAATTAATGAAATTACTAAAATAAAACTATACTTATATTTTTATACATTAATATTTGTTTTCATAATTAGTGTTTTATATTTTAGATATGTCGTAATATAACTAATTGTATTCAAAAGACCTGGATCGAATCAAATAATATGGTTATTTTTGGTACAAATATCCAAAACGTTTCAAATACATTGGTTATTTAGATATTTTTAGGGTCATACATCAGAACCGAACTCATCTAGACTCAAAATGACTCAACTCAAAACCCACACATAATTTTATAATATTCAAGGAGGGAGTAATTTTAAAACAAAAAAAAATGATACCCGAAAGGAACAACTCGTACCTAAGTGGATATCTAGTGTTCATGTCTAACTGATTTTATAAACTAATAAAAAAGACCCCTTCTATGTGTTTGGCTAAATTAAGTGAAATAGAAAGAGTTTTTTATTTAGTAAGACAATTATATTGAGTGAAAAATTAAGTGACAATAAATGTAATTCAGTTTTATTATTTTGATTTAAGTTATGATTTTATTCACAAAACATGTTTTTGAAACATGTTTTTGGCTACGTAATTTTCCACCGATTGAAATTAGAAAAAATGTTTTAGTAAAACAAACTTAACCAAATGTTTAACCTAATGCAAAACTCAGTTATTTTACTTTTTTGATTTTATAATTGACACAAAATTAATATTGATTAACTAATAAATAAAAATCTACACTATTATTATTATGTTAATATAATTAACGATGTAAAATATTGTTAAGGTAATATAATTAATAAATTTGTTAATACGAGTGAAATATGGAAATACAATTAATGTAATACTGCTATCCACGTTCTTAAACAATTCTCAGTTATACTACTATTGATGTTTCCAAACAGTACTAAAGTGTACTTCAGTTTTAATAATATAGATATTAATTGCAAATTGCTTAAACTTATAAATAATTTTATTTATCTGCAAAATATTGGCTAAGAAAATATAATTATTAAAGGCATAAATGGATTTCAATCTTTTACTTCACTGTAAAAAAATCAAAACGATATTCTTTGTGGAACAGGGGAGTATAAAATTTTGTATTTGGACTGTTGCCATAATCTACTGTAGGCAGTTTTGCAAAGCCTTCGATCATGAAAATTCCAAGTAAAAAAGAATGAGATCCATTATAAACATCTCCTGGAGATTAACTTCAAAAGTTTTGCCTTGACACATTCTTTCCCCTAATGCACAAAGACAGTAATGTCTAGGATGGTCTAAAGTACATACATATGGGTGGATTGATTCTTAAGATGGAAAGAACCGCAGACGGTATTGTCCATATTCCATCAGCACATATCAGTCCGGAAGCTACTGCACCAGAGTAATCATCTGCGTCTTTCTTATCTACTCGTTCCCATATGAACAAAACCACGGTCCCAACGAACATGTCGATGGCAAAGTAAGCTCCTATGTAGAATGGAGCAGCCATAGCCATGGGAAGTGGTGTAAACTTAGAGATCTTAGGCGGTGTGATGTCTCTGACAAGATTCACAACGAGAGCAGCGACGAAGAAACCGCAACAAAGAGCCAAACAGTGTTTAGGCAGTTTCGCAAACCCTTCTATCCCAAGAATAGCCATTTCCCGGTAGATAACAACGTAAGGCGCTTTGTAAAGACCATCAGGATCTCCGACCTCAAAAGCAGTCCAAAACATCCAAAACGTGAGAGGAGCGATCACGCAACCCATTGCTGTACCCAAAAGCTGAGTTACAAACATGGATTTCGCAGATGATGACGTGAGGTAACCTGTTTTAAAGTCTTGCATGAGATCCGCTGCGGTTGAGACGATTGCCATCATAACACCACATGCTGATAAACCGGCAATGACTCCACCACCACCACCACTATTGTTTCCTACAATCGAAGCTATGGTAAAAAGACCAATCTTTCCGTAGGTCGAAGGCAGGCTCATATCCGTGAGCCCTGCTCCATAAGAATTGCAAAAGGCTAGACCCGGTGCAACCAAGTATGAACAGAGGACAAAGTACCATTTCAATGGTGGGAATATCAATGGGATGGTTGCGGTCGAAATGGCTGCTAGACACGCATAACCAGAAACCGCAAAACCTAGGGGTATCTGGTCCTTGAGAAACACTTCATCTCTTTTCTTCTTCTCCAGCAGTGATTCCGAGCGCTCACCACTCTCATCTGAATCAAGAAACTCTTAAGAATACGTTTGAGAAAGACTATTACTTAAAAAATGCGATAGATGAGTCAGAATCATGTCCTTCAATTCACACCTAAAATGTCGGTAAAGACAGGTAGATGTTGTTGTTTGTTGCAGAGTTCCTTCATAGTGACAATAGTGATCTTGATGATGTTGTAGAGACCGTCACCAAGGATGATAGCAATGGGGATAAAGACCTATAAATGTGGTAATGACATGAAAAAAAAAGCATGGGTAAAGAAATTACGTATGAAAAACTAATTATTGTCACCTTATATCCGTAGAGACCTTTGAAATCGTTGGTCTCAAGGTCAGATGGATACCAGTCTCCAGCATGGCGTGATATGAACGGCCAGAGGAAACCCCAAGAAATGATAGCGCCCAGAAGAACAGAGCAGTTCACTAAATGGGGACATATCAGACCACATCCAATAAAAGTAGGACTAAAATCAAAGTAAAACCTGCAAAGTCATGTAACTTGTTACAACACTTGCTAATCTTGTGTTGTGTTAACAGACAAACTTACGTGTTCTTGAATAGGGTCAAACCAAGTGTGGGAAGGTTATCAAACCCACATGCATCTCCAATACCACTAAAGAACCACTTGAAGCAACTCCAAACAAAGCTAATGCTGAGATACTTCCCAAGACATTTAACTTGGTTTCTGAAGTAATTAAACAATAATATTAGAGATAAACATTAGAGCAAAAAAAACAGGAAGTGAGATTCAGGGTTGCTCCCGAGATTTTGGTAGGGTAGGTGATGTAGTAAAAATTTCAATGAAGTTTTTTTAATACAAATTTGGTAGGGTAGGTGATGTAATTTTTTTCAAAAAATTTGGGGGATTGAGGCTAAGTCATTTGGCTTTGCCAGGACTGGTATTGGTGAGATTGAAGAAGATATTTCTGAAAATTACCCTGCAAGCTCGGCTCCAGAGTTGTCGTGAAAACTGTTAATCAGCATTGCTGTAGCGGTTCCACTGGGATATGTAAGCTTGTAGTCCAAAATCATCACCTGAGATAACACTTATGAATAAGGATCAAGAAACCACAAACATCTACGAAAGCGTTTTTTCTTAATTAATGAGTAGTGACTGTGAGACGATACCTTGCGAAGTGGAACGAGACTGAAGAGACCGAGGAAGCTGACAGCAAATAAGAATACAATCATTCACCATAATCAGGGATTTATAACATCATCAGGATTGTTTCCCGGACGATCAGCACCAATGAGCTTGTATGTCCTCTCATCCATAGCTATCAAATACGAACCAAATCCTCCTGAAACACAGTTAAAGAGTTAGAAACTCTATCAGAGGACCAATCCATATAATCCTTATATAGTAGCAATCAGTAAACAGTCGCATAGACATCAAATTTTAAAGCTCATTATTAAAATCACACACAAATAATCAACAGTTATCCACAAGATCAACATTTGAATAGATTATAATGAATATAGAAACCAACGGGTTGTTGGTCTAGTGGTAAAGGAGTGTCTAGTAGGCACTTTGTCACTCGGTTCAGTTCTCTCGTTGGGAGGGACTATTTTTATTAATTTTGTTCCCGGCAAAGAGGTGAAAAAGAATATAAAAGACCTTTTCATCAGCACAGAGCAATCTAGACATAATTAACATGTAAAAATCAGAAGAAGCTAAAAAACACTAGACAACAAGACTGGAACAAGGACATATCTTAGAACAGCTTAGGTGTGAAAGGAGATATCAGTCTCAATTTACCGCTATAAGCGAGGCCGTAGCAAGCGACAACGCAAGTCTGAATAACGGTGTTCTCTTGCTTGGTAAAGGGTTTAACTGAAAACCCTAGTTTCGACAAGAAACCAGTCCATGACTTGACGAAGAAGAAACCGAGAAGACCAGCAGCTACATTTAGCGAAGGAATGATTCCGACAGTGAGGTGAAGCTTATGGGTAATGATGCTGAACAAGATCCCTAACAAGGCGCTAGCGATCAAGCCTCGAGTCGTGATCTGATCCTTCCAATGAGGTATAACATCTTCGTCATGATTAGTTGGAGGGAACAACAATGTCTCTGAGATCTCCGTTGACCTTAGAATCTCCGTCTCCATGTCTTCAGATTTCTGCAAATGCTCAGACAGATTCGTCGAATGGTGGTGCTTGACGTCGAATTGCTGATATTACATTAGTTAAAGGTCGTGTGAGACCAAGATTAGTCCATGATCATATTCACAATAAAGTGAGCGAGCTGTCAACGAGGATAGGATAATGATTACACAAGCACGACACAACTGCTAAACAAACGAACATGGCCTATATGGTAGTCAATTTACGAAGACTGATGTACTTTTTAGTTACCAATAAAATGGTGAATTGATCTTTTTTCTTTAATTAAGTTTTAGTAACCCTGGGAATAGTTTTGTCATCTATTTTTAATGACAGGAAATAAAGGTCTGAGAACATGAAGGCAAAACAGAACATAGCTTTAAAGAGCAGAGCAACGGCTTAAAATCAAAACCTAAGGCAAATGGAGTTAACCTAATGATCGCACCACAAGCAATTCAGGCTAAACGGTGGAAAATCATAGGTGACTTAACTATGGTCTTCACTGATTCATTCTAAAGCATGCGACTGTTTTCAGAGTTGTTATACAATGCAAAACTCTCTCTCTCGTTCGAAAATGATTATTAGAAGTAAAAAACCGTTTCTGATCTTTAGACTCTCGCGTGTGTGTGGAATTTACTGCCTCGGTGGAGGCATCTGAGATTTAGCAAAACTGATCCATGTAGCAATTCCAGCGGCTAAGATGACCCATCCCATTACATCATACTTGAGATCACTGCTCTTCTTTTTCTTCACATTCTGCGAGAAAGAAAAAACACAAACGTTAGTTAAATTTCATCAAAACCACCAATTTGCATTTTTGAGTAAAAAGAAAGGACCTTTGAAGTTGAGGCAGTGGATGATGGTCCAGCTACACCGCCTAACGCTTGTGGGCCTGAACCATGGCTATGAGCCGCTTTATGCAGCTCTGGAGCCTGCAAGTGTGTTGGTCAAACGAAGAAAAACCAAAGTTTCATAGCAACTATTGAGAATACATTTAGCAAAAAAAAAAACCTATCGAGAGTCCAAATCACTAGCAAAAACTCCTATTACTAGAGGAACATCAACACCATCTACTTATTATTGTACCTTAGAAGTCAGCTCCAAAGATTTGCGGTAGAGCTCGTTCTCGGGTTGCTGGAAACAATTAAAAAAAAATTCTCACATTACAGAACACACAACAAAGATGATGATAGTATTATTACCTCGTCAAGAGCTTGTTCAAAGTAGTGAGAAGCTTTCTGAAAGTGATCCGCAGCGACGATTTCATCAGGAATCATAAAGCCATATGAAGTGTGAACATTCCCAATGCACCAAAGCGCAGCGTGCTTCTTCGGATCGATTAACAAGGCCTCTTCCAGCTTCGATATGGCATCTACACAAACCAAAATTAATTTATCATTCATTCTAAAAAAAAAGAAAGCTAATAATTTAATCTGAATCTCCACCTAGAAGCATTTGCTTTGAGGCTGTGGGGTTCTGAAACTGGGAAAGTTCTAATAAAGCTCCTCCCCATCTCAACAAGTTCTGCAGAAATTCATAAAAAAAGGTGGAAACTTTATCGATTTTCTTTAGAGCCAATCAGAAAACGAATCTAAAAGATTAGAGAGAATACGAACATCGCCATCTAAAGGGTTTTTGATGTAAGTAGCTTCTGCTGCTTTCCGAGCATGTTCGAAGAACATCAATCTCTCGATATCTCCCTGCATATCCATTGTTTCCTCTCTCAAGCTTCCCCAGAACGACCAAGGTTACAAAATTGCTAGACGGTGGTTTTCTTTAGGTTTTTTTTTTTATGCTGAAATAATTAATGACAATTTCGGTCCGACAGAAAACCAAAATTAGTTGAATGCCTTTTCTTTACAGTATTTGCATCTCATATACAAAGATTGTTGTGTATTTAGATAACTACCTATAACTATTATTTATACGTTTGTGCACATTCTAATATTATTCAATCCCTATCGTACTCTAAGTCTATACCACTGTCCCATTCACTAGTTTTGTATATAACAATATATAACGATAATAAATACTAGATTTTGATTCGCGCAGGCGGACGTATGTATTTTTCAAAATATGTTGCCATTTATTTTTCATTTCACTATTTAGGATTGAAAAAAACTCAAATCTGAAGAATCTAACCAATCCCGATCCGAAAAAATAGTACCAAACCCAAACCGGAATTGATCAAATATCTGAATTATTCAAAATTTTACTATTTAGAGAACTGAAACCTAATCCGATCCAAACCAAAATATTTCGGGTATCCAAATGTATATGAAATAGATTTATATACTTATATAATTTTTTTTTTTTTTAGATTTAATGTATATAAAAACATCATAATATATATGATACTTTTAAATTGGTTTAAATACTTGAAAATATATACAAATAGTCAAAAGTAAATATCTAAAATAATTAAAGTATATTCAAAACACCAAAAATATTTAAAAGAATTATTGATTCTCTATCCAACTATTTAAACCAAACCAATTTATATGTTAAGTTTAGGTATTGTGACATATGTTATTCAAATTTATATGAAATATATTATTTTGTTTATAGATTTTGAGAAATTTAAACTATATAGTGAATTTTAAAATTATAAAAATAATTTAAATATGTTATTTCAATCCAAACCGAACCCGCAAAGATCCGAACCACGAACCAAAATTTAGAAATATCCGAATGTTGAAATCTTTGATCCCGAAAATCCGAAACCCAAAGAGACCCGAACTGAACATGAATTGGTATCCGAACGCCCACTCCTAGTCACAATTATATTTCAGACTCCCTCCGTTTCATAAAGTTACATATTCTAGAGAAAAAAATTGTTTCAAAAAAATCTATTTTTTTCATTTTCAATGCATATTTTATTAACTAATTGCAAACTTCAAAAAACTTAATTGTACTTATTGAAATTTTATTGGCTTAAAATTATGGGAAAAAGATAATCACAAAAAAATTATACAAATGTAATATATTTTCTTAAAATGTGTGAAAAATCTAAAATATGTAACATTTTGAAACGGAGGAAGTATATGTGTCATCATATAATTAGTCTTATTTTATATGTACCATCATATAAATAATAATATAATTAATAGTATTTTATATGTACCATCATATAAATAATTATATTATATTTTAAAATTTTATTGTGAAATATAAACCAATAATTTAAGTTGGTGTTTGAAATTAGGCTTTATATTGTATTTTTCTTATATGTATTGAAAACATTTTTTTTATAATTTTTATTGGAAAATATTTTAGTAAAATTCAATTTTTGAATATATGTATATTTTTGAATGAATTTTTGATATAAATCAATTTTAAATTATTATTTTGATTTAAAATATGTATGTCAAGTAACATAAGCCCATTACTTTGTAATATAATATAATGGACTTCCAGTTTTTCTTAATAACATAAGTCTATTACAATTTTTTTCTTAATATAAATACATGTTTTCTAACAACATTATATTCTTTTTTTATTGTTATCCTTGTTTCCAAACAATTCTTAAAAGTATTTCTACTTTAATAAGATAGACTAGGATAAGACATGCGCCTTGCGCAAGCTAAATTTATCTAAAAATTATTATACGGAAAAATAAATTTATATTCTTGATTGAATTAATATTTTGGTTTTTAAACAATTTTTTTCAACTTTTTGTTAATTGCATAATTTGTTTACTGATGAGCTGATCCTATTTTAATAAAATTTTAGGTCAAAAAATCACTTACCGCATAAGAACCCAACGTTTAGGTCGAAAAATCTCGGGTCTATTTGATTACCACGAAACTATGTCAGCTCGGTTTTATATCATTAAATTAGTAATTTAAAAATTAATTATGGTTATGAGGAGTTTACGTTCACGTGCCAATCCTATATACCTTCAATATTTTTCTCTTTTTCATTTTGGTTATTGTTCGATATAAATATTGATTTTGAAGTTTATTCTCATTTTGTTTGTTTGTTTGGGCCTGAGATTTAGAAAATGCTTATGACTTAAAATAATTAAAAAGATACATACTTAGGTTAAGATCTGCACTTTTTGCAGAATAAATATTTTATATTTATTATTTATTTTATTTGTTTCTGCATATTATGAAATAATAAAATAATAAGAATATATATTAAATAACTAAGAAATCAACTATTATTATGTAATAAATAACTAAATAATTGGCGTGTGCAGATAAATCAAACTATCACTCTTGTTTATTCGCAATCATTTTAGAGTAAATAAATCAAAATAATCAATCATTTTTTTTTGGTCAAACATTCATTCATTAAATTAAAGCAAATGGTTCATACTCCACTAAGGGGGGGAGTTCATACATAAAACAAGAGCAGACTTAGCTAGCCCATCAGCTACACCATTCTCCAAACGAGGAATGTGATGAAAAGAGATAGAAGTAAAGTAAGAGAACTACTCAACACGCATATGTCGTGGAGGATCCCTTGAAGCTCAACGACAGAAGAGTTCGTCGTAAGCAGTGACACAAGACTGCGAGAGTCTGAAAAACATCTTAGGTCTTGGATACCTAAGCCAGTTGCAAATTCCAACGTCATTTTAAGAGATAGAGCCTCTACCATCAAGGCAGAACCGACATATCGCTTTGCATTAGCGCCTTGTACCATCATCAGCCCCATGTGATCTTTGAACCACCACCCCATACCACCGGTTTTTGAGGTCGCATCCCACGCTCCATCTGTATAACAAAGAGTAGCAGAGGAGCTATAGTTTTGAGCAGTAGCCAGCGGGGGAGCAGGAGGCTTTGGTGGTGATATAACTTGAGCGAGGCCCCATTCTTTGGCATCTCTGATTGCCTTATTGAGGACCTATGTTTCGGTATACTTTTTGTCTTCGAAAATGAGCTGATTCCTGCAGGCCCAAAGGTTCCATAGCAGCCAAGGGAATAAAGGTTTACTAACCCCTGCTGGCGGGAGAGTGATCATCCTCTTGCTATTCTCGATCAAGCTCAGGATCGTCGGGGTTGCTTCACTAGGTTTGTGCATAGCGGGGAGGAGATCCCAAACCTTTTTTGCAAAAGGACATTGAAAAAAGGTGTGGATCTTTCTCTCATTAGCGCCACACTTCTTGCAAGTTGTTGTAGCCGCAATACCCCTTCTGGCCAGGGCTTCTCCCACTGGTATGGCTCTGTTGGCCAGTTTCCACAAGAAAACTTTAAGCTTCGGGGAGGTCTCAACATTCCAGACACACGCCTTCCAGTTAAAAGAACCATTCCCCGCTTGTTATGTTTTGTTCCCTTTCGCAAGCTTTGCCATAGCATAGCCAGACTTAGTGGAGTAACAACCAGTCTTCTCTGGTAACCACACCATCGTGTCTTCCATATTGAGCGAACTGGGTTGGATGAGTCTGATAGATGTTTCATACTGCGGTAAATGAGACCGGATCTCTGGGACATTCCATTCTGCAGTAATAGCCTGGAGGAGATCTCTTACAGTCATGTCTTTTTCCTCAAAGGTCGGCGGGCCTATAGGGCGTAGAGCACCACTGGTTGAAAGCCAGTTCTCTGTCCAGAGGTTGACGTTCCTGCCATCACCTATGGCCCATCCAACACCTAGCTTTAAGACTTCCTGTCCCGCTAAAATTCCTCGCCAGCCATGCAACATAGCTCCACCAGAAGAACATTCCAAAAGACTCTCGTTACGGCAATACTTCCCGAGTAATGTCTGCCCAAGCAAGGAGTCTGGGTTCTTTAGCAATCTCCAGGTTAGTTTGGCTAGTAAGGCCTGAACAGTTTGATGTCTCTAAACCCGAGGCCACCAACAGATTTCGGAAGCGTGAGTCTGTCCCGCGCGATCCAGCAGAGCCGTATTTGTTCCGGTTTCTGATCCCACCAGAACCGGGTTAAAACCGCTTGAATTTGTTTACAAAGAGACTGAGGCAATTTGAAGCAGGACATGACGTAAGAAGGCATTGCTGCCAGCACTGATTTCAGCAGAACTAGCTTCCCAGCTCCCAACAGAAACCTAGTCGTCCAGCCATGAGATTTTTGTTTGATACGATCCACCAAGGAGGCAAAAATGTCGCGCTTTCTTCTCCCGAAGTGCTCAGGTAGACCGATGTACTTTCCTATGCCTCCTTCTTGTCCTATACCAAGGGCTGATTTAACATTATGCTTTCTGCCCGACAGCATCTTGGAAGAGAAGGTAATTGCCGATTTATTGCGGTTGATACATTGGCCGGAGGCCAGCTCGTATCTCTGCAAAATCGACACTAGGGCTTCGCAGCTGGCACGGTCAGAACGGCAGAAAAACATGGTGTCATCCGCGAATAGGAGGTGGTTTATCGGTGGACAGGACCGTGCGACTTTAACACCAGCTAAAGCCCCCCTCTCTTGCGCTTGGTTACAAAGCCCGGACAGCACCTCCGTACGTACACAGAATGAAGAGATATGGGGAGAGAGGGTCTCCCTGTATCAGCCCTCGAGTAGGTGAAAAAAATCAAAACAATCAATCTTATCAATCGTATATGATATATAATTAAATTAATGATATTAACATATATATATATATATATAGAGTACACTTTTAATATGAATATTTATTAAATGAAATTTCTACTCATATGATTTTATGATTTACATATTTGTGTAACAAAAGTTTACACCAACAGATTTTATTTTTAATGTGGGATAATTTCAATAATTTATAATCATTTAAAAAACAATGAATATTTCAAAATTAAAATATTAACTTTTCAATATATGTTCAATGCAAATATCAAAATATAAGTATACATTTTCATACGATGTATAGTTTAATTTAAACCATATGAAATATATATATATATATATATATTAACATAAAAATCTATTTAAATATAATTATTTCTTCATATGGTCTTATAATTATTGTATCTTAATAAAGAAAAAAAATTAAACATTGATCATAAAAGTTTATGTGAGACTTTTAACAGTTTTATTAATTTATACTCGTTTTGAAAATTTCAAAATACAACATATCCAAAAAAATCTAGATTTTTATTATATGATTAATGTAATTATGTAATTTATTTTAATTAGAAAGAAATATAAAAAAAATGATAAAAAGTATACATATTGTTATCAAATCTTTATTGTTTAAAATCATTAATTGCTATATATATTTTAATCACATTAGGTAATTTTGTAGGTTTTATTTAAGAAAATCATGCAAAACAATAAAGATTTGATATATGCGACTAACTATAGCCTGCGAAATATTATTTTGTTAGAGAATATAATTCTTTGAAATAGAATTTAGAAGACATACATAAGCAAGTGCCATATAGGATGAGTTTTTTTAATTTTTACAAAATTCAAGTTATAAAAAAGATCTTCAACTAATTTTTACAAAATTCAAGTTATAAATTTTTACAAAATACTATTTACACTCAACCCACATTTAGCCGCTGTCATAGATATTTAACGTGTGTATATATATATAAATATATGTTCATTTTTTTTTCTCACGCATATTGATGATAATTTTTCTATTTCTATATTTGCATAGAAGGTTTTATTTTGAAACACATGTTTAATAAACAACGACAACAAAGATCGAACCAAAGGCATCCTAATTGTGCAGAAGCAGAAGATTATCCTTTTGGTTATCGGAATTCCATTCTTTAAACCGGTAAACATTAATTTAGTTTAGATCTGTTCGTATTTTTTTCTAGAAGCAAATCAAATGCGATGATGATGTTTTTTCCAGATTCTTATCTTAATAAAATATTGTGGATTCATGTCAAAGGTGGTCCAAATCCAATCGGGGTTGGAGATGGCAGATGTCAACGGTCCATTAGATCTAGAACTTCCTCAGCATGTAAAAGGAAAAAAAAAGACAGAATATTTTTGCGAAGACACTTGTTGGTGATTACCAATGTGACAAAAATATGCTTAACCGAGCAACTGAGGCTCTTTTCTTCACAATGATGGTTAAACCATGGGACTATGCTTTAAATATACAAAAAACGAATCAAATGCATGATTTTGAAAGAGTTCATCAAGTTTCATCAAGAATCTTCTTCATTTCTGTTAAGATTCATTAGAAAAATAGAAGAGAAAGAGAGGAAACATATGAAGAAAGAAAGACAATGAGGACGAGAGAGAAAAAATGAAAATTTTTTTTATGTTTTTTGTCATCGTCCAGAAAAATATCTTTATCAAATCTCACAATATTTTCTAAAACTAATGTGACAGCTTAAATCGTAAAAAAACTCAATCTCTGAGCAATCTAACAAATGGCTTCAAAGGTAATTTTGCATACCCTCTACTTATAAGTTATAATCATGCCATATTTTCTACTGTGTTAGGTATATAGTTAATTTTTCATTTCTTTATAGCTTTTCAGCCAATTGACTTTTTTTCTTTATTCATCAAATTAATTGTTAGATTTTTCAATAACTCAATATTATCCTACTAACTTATATTTCTACTTTATCTTCCTTTTTTTCTTTGAACAACTATCTAAATTTTATTTTGTAACATAAATTATCAAATCTTTTGTAGATATTAACGCACACTTAATTATTACTCACATTTCCGTTTTATAAAGACAATTTGAAGAAAACTAAAAGTACTCATGTGTACGTGCAATGTCTATCCGAACTCGTGTGGCGCCTAAAGCAGACCACAAAAATACTACCATTTAATATGACTTATAACATAATTGGAAAAACAAAATATACCACTCAGTATAAATTTCTCAATTAAAAATCAATAACCGATGCGAAGTAGAAGACGCACCCCTTAAAAATGTATATCACCACAATTGGATGTTTATCGTTTGGAACTCATCATTTTCAAAATCATATCTTTTACCAAAACATTTAATTTTCTAGAAGTTTCATACGCTATTTTATTGTTCGGATGTTAAGAGTGAAGAAAAAATGACATTTGGTTCATGTTCGCTGGGAAACCGGTCCGAGTATATCTTCTAGAGTTGGCGAGTGTCTCTGGTCTCGAGAGTTCAAGACTTCGCGAGTGTCACCAGAAAATATTGCATGAACACATATCGCACGTTAGAAATTTAGATGAAAAATGCCATGCAGAAAATTGTTACCCAGTCAACTCTCTACCATATCTGGCGTCAGAGAAATAATATCCTCCATAACTAATTTCTTATCTCTCCGAACACGGTCTTCAAGATTATTGATCGAGAGGTGCGAAATATTTTCTTAGGAAGGAGAGGAAGGAGAAAATACAACACTGTCTTGTCTTCTTGGCTTAAGTTTGAGTAAGTTCTGTTTTAGAAATCTGTAAAACTCCCTGTAATACTTCTTTGTTTTTCCTTTTTTTGCATAGGAAGTGTTGTCTTTAGGATTACAACTTTGTAAGATTCTTTTTTCATATTATATGATATTAACGTTTTAGCAACAAAAAAAAAATGCCATGCACATCGTAAGTTTCCATTTATCTGTTTTCTTAGTGACTGGAATTAGGCATGGGCATTTCGGGTATCGGTTCGGTTCGGTTCGGGTATTTCGGGTTTTGGGTAGTTCGGATAGGGGCTAGAGGATCCATTTAGTACTTGACCTATTTTTGGTTCGGTTCGGTTCGGATAGTAAATGTAGGAACCGGAAAATATCCGGAAAAAGTTCGGTTCTCATTTGGATCCGGTTCGGGTTCGGATAGTTCGGGTAGTTTGGATAATTTGGATAAAATATCGGTTATTTAGGGTAAAATATCAAATAATTAAGATGATTTACATAAAAAATTTGAATATTTTGGATTACTTTGGATATTTCGGATAAAACTATCCGGATACTTTCGGGTAGTTTGGATACTTTATAATAATTTAGTTATCCTCAACTATTTTCAGATACTTTTAATAGAATTTAAAATTTAAAATATATATTTAATGATGTTATATGTATATATAATTAATATTTTTATATATTCGGGTACCCGTTCGGTTCTCGGTTCCGGTTCGGTTCGGTTATTTCAGATATAAAAATATAGGAACCGTTCGGGTATTTGAGGGTCTTGGTCCGGTTCCGGTTTCGGGTATTTCGGTTCGGTTCCGGTTCGGTTCTTCGGTTCCGGTTATTTTGCCCAGGCCTAACTGGAATTATATGGAGAGTAGTTCATTTCAGGCAGCAATATCTACTTAGTTAAATGTTAAAATATATTGTACATCTATCCTATACTAAAAGCCAAATATAAAGGGATTATAGGATGTCCACGTCGACAATTATATTTGGCCAATGAAAACATTTCATTAATACACGTAGGATCTGCTCTGTGAACTGATGATTTCGTATGGGCTCTGATCTGTTCTCATGGGCTTCATCGGTTAGCAATGGGCTGAGCTATCCGGTTCAATTAAAAAAAAATATCCCGAGACGGATAACGCGACGAACTACGCCTCTCTCCTCTATCTCTTCGTCTTACGGGTTCTTCTCTATCGTTTCAGTTCTCTCCATTCTCATCTTCACAATCAATACTCCATTACTTCTCGATCCATCAATCTCTTATTTATGATTTTGATTTCGATTCCGTTTACTCTTCCCCTGCTACTTTATATACTGATTTACTCTCCAGATCGCAAACCAAACCCTAAAATTCTCTAACCTCAATTCGCGATGAAACCGCATGGAAAATCCCCTATCACCTCCGATTATGATGAAAAGGTGATGTTCTTCGGCGATGTCTCACTTGGTCCTCACGAAACCCAGCTGCGTTTCCGCTTGATTCATTTCTGGGAGGCTTGGAACCCTGTAAAGAAAACGCTTATTGGCCTTAAGATGCTTCTAATCGACGAACAGGTACTTGATTTCACCAAACATATTTATTTAGATTCGTTGTTATTTAGATCGTTATTTAGATCTCGCTTATATTTAGTAAAATAGGAAGAAAACTGATCGTTGATATGTGAAATCTCCAATTTTGTTTATGTATCTACTAAATTAAAAACAACGATTTGATTGTTAGTGTTTTTCTCGCATGGCACTGTAATCCAATGCTTCATTTCGCCAGGGCGTATTGAGAAATACTTGCCTAAAATGAAGCCTGGATCGGTTTACAGACTAAACAATTTCTATGGATCAAGCAACAAATCGGTGTATCGGGTTTCTGATCATGCCGTGACGGTGTCGCTCTCATGGAACTCTGAACTGTCCGTTCTTGAAGACAGTCCCACCCCTTTTGATGAAGACAGATTCCGATTTCATTCCTTTGAGGATTTTCAAGCTAACTGCGATCGCAAAGGAGACCTCTACGGTAATCTCTGTTATCCCCCACACCATCTCTTTGTTGCAGTGCTTGATGTGGTATTTGTATTTCTTGCTGCTCAGACATATAAATCTCGAATTTTGCTTAAAATGTGTGTTAGATTTGTGAGAAGCATTCTCTGAAACCGTTGTCTTTGTCAGTCTTTGAAAAATTAAATAGAACGTGACAAATTAAATTCTCTAATTCTGTTTGTAACATTAGGAAGCATATTTTATTACACTCGGGTCTTGGATTGTTTTTTTTTTTTTTAAGAATTCTATCGTAGCATAGTATGATTAGGATCTGTTAGCTGCTTCAGTACTGTGTGTTTCGGTTTTGTGTGGTCATGAAATAGTAGATTACTTATTTCTTACTCTTCTTACTTACACACTTGATGTACAATGGGTAGATGTTGTTGGACACATGAAGCTGGTTAATGGACAGAGTATCATCGAGACCCCGGTCCTGGACGAAGTGGAGATAGCAAGGGCGAGGCATGTCCTGGTTCATGTGCAGTCACACGAGTAAGTTTTTCTTATTTCTTATACACACCTTCTCTCTACTTCTATTAATCATTCAGTGACGATATTTTGAAGTGGACCTGTGATGAAGCTCTACCTTTGGGACCAGGCTGCAAGAGACTTCTGAAAAAATTCAAATCATACGAGAACACCCCCACCGTGTTATTGGTCACGACCGTTAACACAAAGAGTCTCGGAGGTGCGCTTTCTATCTTTAGTAAAGCTTTCTTACAGTTACATATCTACTCTTTGCGTTGTTTAAATGGGTTTTCTAAATACAACAGGTACTCTTGCACTGACTTCAATGTCCTCCTCACGTGTTTTTATGGACTACGACGTCCAACCTACGATCAACTACTTCGACTGGTAAATATTTAATGATTTTACATGTACTCTTCCGCTACATAACGCAATATCAATGACTGACTTGATCAATGCTTACTGCTCTGTCTCAGGTTGAGCTCTAATCCACAGAGTGTTGAGCGGGTTGATGCAGAAGTGGTTACTAAACGTGAGACACTGGGAGAAATATTCTCCTACATCAAGCAGGGGGCTTCTAAGGTACAACTTGGTCTAAATAATTCTTAGTCATTGATCCAAAGATTTGAGGCTCATGTAGCTTTGTGGTGCATGAGGCTTTTTTTGAGTGCACGGCTACGATTGATGATGTAGTCCATGGCTCAACCTGGTATTACATTTCATGCAGTGGCTGCCATACTAAGGCTACGAAAGGCCCAACTTCGTTGATGTGTTCGAAATGTGGGAAAGTCAACATAGCTGGAGTAGCACAGTATTTACTCTACACTCTGTACTCAGTAACGCTTTGAATGGTATTAGCTTCTGATTTTTTTCATTACAGGTACCGTGCACAGATATCTGTCTATGACAACAGTGAACAAGCTGTTTTTGTACTGCTTGGTGATGCTGGTTATGAGTTGACTGGGAAGCATGCATCAGAATTGGTCAGCAACTATTTTGAGGTAACTTTCATCATTCGGTACCATCAAATGTTGCGAACTGACGTTGTTGAACTTGACTGTCAGGCTAATGGAAACCAAGGAGTTACCCAAGAGGTGCATGTGCCGGAAGCTTTAATCAGCACCATCGGTCAAAAACATAACTTTTGTGTGAAAGTTACAAAGCACAACTTAGAAGGGAAGTCTCGATCTTTAACTGTGAGCAAGATTCTCCCTATGGAGACTCCAGCAGCAACAGAATCTTCGGAGGAAACATTTGAGACTGGAGCCAACGTGTGTGAAGCTTCCAAAGTCAGTGTGGATTCGGCAGAGGGGATGAAGAGAACTTGTGGCATTGATGAGATGGGGAACGCTAAACGCCTTAAGGGTGGGAATTAGAGATTCCGTGTGGCGTCTCATAGCTTGCAAGGGATTGATTTTGAAGTGTTTCTTTCCAGTTTATTATTGACTCATAATTTCTTTCGGTTTTTTTAAAGTTTTTAATCTACTCTGAACGCTTATTCTGCTTCTTAAGGATTACTCTGTTTCTTTAGTTGTTTTGAAATCTACACTTATAAGAAACAGGTCAATCATTTCTGTGTGTCAACATGTTATCATTTTCATATGTGGACGTGATCCTTAATGCATGAGTAGGAGGGAAGTTAGTCACCACCACTTCCAAAAACACACAAAAAAAAATTGATGATAGAATATTTCAGCAACCAACTTTCATTAAGCAATATAATTACTCCAGCTTTCATGAACATGTTCAACGCCAAAATGTAGGACCAATATATCAAGTGAAAATCAATCAAGTAAATGATATTTCAACGTAAGAAAATAATCGCATATCTTAAACCCTGATTTCCTTCCGCATACACTCTTACACATTTAAATCATTCTTAGAAAATTTACACTGTCATTCCGTAAACCTATACATTCTTCCTAGCCGCCTCAAACGCAGAGTAAAGGTTTCCTCTGCTTCACGTCTCAGGTTCGCCTTCTCCGTTGTTTGTGTGCTTCACCTCTCAGGTTCGTCTTCTCTGTTGTTTGTGTACAGTTTTATTCCGTCAAATTTCTAAAACGTTTCTATTTCACAATTTCAGAACCGATCATGAAATCTCCATCGAAAGTGTCTACCAAACTTTAACGCTAAACTACAAAAGAAATGGAGAACCCACCTCCTCTACCCTTTTCGCAAACTGCAGGTAAAACAAATCCCTACTTACGTATTATCCTATAGGAATATTTAATATGTTGTTGTTTTGAGTGATTCTTTAGAAATTTGATAATTCAAACATTACTTTAACACCAACAATGTTTTATGCTTTGGTAGTTGACACCATATTTTTTGTTTTATAGTTGGTTATCCACCTAAGAAAAACAATCTCAAAATTTTACTCTCATCAGAAAATAATATTTATATATGGAATTTGCTTATTTATTCACCTAAGATTTCTTTGAATATTGTTATCTTAGTATTTGATTCAATAATTTATATATAGCATTTTTTAATTACTCGGTTTTATTTACACTATTAGAATAACTTGGCAGACAATATAGTCACCTCTTAAGTGATAGTAAAATATATTGTGCCCGCTCCATTAATCTGTGAGAAAATCTATATAACATCAATAAGAGAATTCATAAAAGATATTAATATCTTGAATTTAGCAGTTAATTACATGACAACATCTTATTTTCACACACTTTTCCAATATTCGGTTGTCGCTGGTTCGTAAGGTCCTAAGATTTTTAAAGCTTTCAAATGTAGGTTTTGATAATAAAAGAACTAAACTAAACAAAATCTAATTGTCATACTATTATATATGTTGTCCATATGTTAATATTGAGATATGGCACTGTACGTAATTAATATATTGGGAAATATATGTACCTTATGACAATTCATAGTGTTTTATAGTAGCTTCCCTTGACAAGTCACCTCACGTGGGTAATGATACCACAACTAATGCTACATATATTTTGATGTATATATATTATTAGTTAATTTAAACATAGGTTAATTATTTTTAGTCTGCTTTGAAATTTCCGACAATGTTAAAGCTTAAAGTATACTAACATCACCATCACTATAAAGCCCATTACACCTAAACCCACTATATAACTAATACTTAGAAAACGTCCAATGATGCTGAACCCTCAACGAAACTGTAACACGTTAGGAAAAAAGTCAATTCAACAGAAACAGATAACTCTCAAAAATTAACATTCATGAATAAATGATCATTTAAACCAACGTTAAAAGACAATAAAAACATCTATTAAAACTCACTATATTTACCACATTTACACAGAGGTCTTCAGCCCCAACAAATACCTCAACAATGAGTAATATACCACTTATATCTCATCGGATTTCAAAGCAAACCCTCCAGATCTACATCCTCAGACCCAATACAACACAATCCGTGATTGATTTTCAATTTCTATCAATGATCGACAACCAAGGTAATTTTAGTGACACCATATCTGAAATCATGGAAGATATGTTAACGTATCACGTCATTCACCTTCCCAGTTCAACATACCTTATTGAAGAAACCAAACAATACGTGACAAATGAAGCTAGAGCCAACATCAATACCTTGGCTAATGATCTTCAAGTTACTCTAACTATCAAAGATTACAACCCAAATGCAACATCAAAACTAGACGTTGATCTGATCATTGCTGATTTAGAGGATACTAATAGACCTCCAACTACGGAAGAGGAAAACGACATATGTATTGTATGCTTCGGAAATTATAACTAACACAACAATCTTTGCACCCTTACTTGTGGCCATAGTTTCCATTTCGCATGCATTGACCAGTGGCTTCGCAGAAACATAAGTTGCCGATATGTAGAGAAAGTAATCTATGATGCCAAACTTCTCTGAAAAATAAAAAAAGTTTATTGATGCCAAACTTGGTGGCGTTTATCTATTTAAACTAAAATACCATTTTTAATAAAGATGATGCTTTTTTACTTTTTCCTATTGTTAAAATATACTTTCAAAACTAAACATTAATCTAATATCATGTATTCAACATTTTTATGTTATTATCAATATTTATTTAATTATAAAAAATCAATGACCTTAATTATTATCTAATTATAAGATTTATAGAAACACACAAAAAAAATTTGTGGAAATATTTTAGATACGTGTTGGTTTTGCAGGAAAAGAACCTTTGCTTTATTATAATCATTATTAAATAAAATATATGGTTACGGGTTATATAGATAAACTTAGTGTATCAATTTCGGCAAACATATTACCATTTCCTAGCTAATTATTCTACACATTATTGTCGTTATTAGTTTATTTAGATCATATTTACATTGTAAAATGACTCAGATAATATACGAAGACTGGGAGAGATCTCTCCTAATATACGAAGACGGGGAGAGATCCAAAGAGAGGAAATATAACTATACAATTATTTGTTTGCGGTCCCTACTTTCTTAAACAATTTTTTCCCTCCCATTTTAAGCAATTGCACAAGCATTATATAACATATTTCGTAATAATCTTCTACTTTAACGTTTTTCTTTGGTAACAAATCGAAGTTCAGTCAAACCCCCACGTGGTCACGTTTTTGTCGGTCGGAAGTTCACATGGTGTAGTCTTGCTTCAAGCACATACTACCTTTATATATATCTGTACCATCTTTTATACTTACGTTTTTAAATTAAAACTAAGCGTTACCATATTTGAAATCCCGTATCTCATTAACATTAATTTAGATTGCCTGTATATAGAAGTACATATATTAATAGGTATAAATAAAAACGTGTATCACATAAAAATATCAAAATTAGATTAATACTATACACTAAGCAGTGTATTGTGTTTTCATTATGAAATTGGATTAATACTATATTTAAAGGGATGCTAAGATTACGAAATTGGATGGAAGGTTGGTATATGCCATAAAACCATAATATTTTCTGATATTCCAACAATTATATTCAAGATCGAAAAGTTATCGACCGGAAGCTTATGATATTTTGGAATCTAATATAATTGTTAAAAATCTTTAGTAAATTATCTACTCGATTTGACATGCTTTCATTCGTTTATTGTAATTTTATTTTGAGATATTATTCAAACATAAAAATTATAAATGGTTTTTTTTTTATACAATTTGGTGAGCCACAATTTAGAATAGCGTAGGATTATAGTATCATTAATTGTAATATATTTTATACTTTAAAATAAAAGTAAAATTAAAATCGAATTACAAAGTATATTTTTGTTACCTAAAATGGCTTATGCTGGAAAATCTGTTTTCAAAAAAGAAGATTTCAAAGATATCAAGAATATTTGTTATTGTCTACGTATAATATTTGTCCCTTAAATAAAGTAGTATAAAGATATGACAATATATTATCATTCCATTTCGTATAAAAGTTATTATATTTGAAATCACATGTTATTATACACACTTAATATTTTTTTAAACAAAAAAAAAATCAATATACTAATCTAAATTTTTTATTAAAAAAAAGAATTAATTTCTTTCTGATATCTAGATCATATCTGTACAATATTATTTATATATTTTCTGTAATTATAAAATATCATAGACAATTACATATATATGAAAAAATAAAAAACATTTCAGTAATATTAATTATACGTTTGTTTTGGTAGCATTAATCTGTGAAGAAAAACATATTTTAACTGTCCGGCTATTATATATTCCATATGAACCAAACTGTTAATTTTGAAAATACATCCATGGGTGTAATAATTATAGTTGGAAATTCATGTATCTTACTACAATTTATAGTTTTATTTGTAAAGTTCTAAATAACATATGCCCTTAATTAAAATCGCATGTTTACAGTGACACCTTCCATGCAACACATTCCTCAAAGAATCTACCAACTTCAGGAAGAGATTTCAGTGCGTCCTATCACGGTATGTATAAGAAATGTTTGGGACATCAGAAAACACCAAACAGATAATACTCAGACTTCCATCGGTTTCCTGCTACGACCACCACGTAAGCCTTTTTTAAACTTTAATATATATATATATATATATATATATATATGTGTATTTTCCAATCCACCATATTTTATTTAACCTACTCACTATTTACTTAATTGGTTCGGCACAACAAAATTTGTTCACCCTCAGGGACAACTATTAGAAGGTCGGCTCACCGGAAACATTCAGCCGAATGTTTTCCAAGGTAAATAATTTTATGAAAACATCAAAAAATAATACAAATTTAAATTTTGTTTTATCAACATAACAATAATTTCCAATATTTTCCAGGCAAACTACTACTCCGTTCATCACCAGCAACAAATTTCTACTTCAACAAATCAATTGATTACATAAAGCATTTCAAAAGGCGAATAAGAGATCATGCAAAAGCATGCAACACGGAGTGATTATAATTCATGCATCATTCGGATTATTATTCTCTTTCTCACGGAACTTGATACCTAGATTTATTTACATTTTAAACTATTTTAGGTTTTATATTTTAAATAGGTTATTCAAGTACTTTTTTATTTTCGTGAATTTATTCAAGATGAGATTCCGATCTTTTAAAATAAAAGAATATATGTTATATACATAATTATATTTTTTACAAAACTCTAAAATTTCAAACTTGGTTCTTCATATTTTATTAGATAATTGTGTTTCATCGTCCTAGCCTAATGTTACTGATTACTTGGTGGCATATATCTATTAAAAATAAGATACCATTTTTAATAAACCTGATTATTTACTACTTTTCCTCTCTCAGACGAGTTCACATGGTGTAGACCATTGCTTTTCCACCCTACTTAGCTACTCTTTTAGCTTTTAAACAATTGGGTAAACTTGATACTCACCAATTTTACAGACATTTTGGAACATACAATGCTTCAATTTCAAAAAAAATATTGAAACTTATAATCAAAATTCGATTATCAATACACTTTTCTGCGCATCGCACGGAGAGAGAACCTAGTGTTATTAATAGATGAAAACATGAGATGTTAACTGCTACTGTCTAATTTACATGGTACATGCAAGGACGTTTAAAGGTGATTTTCTAATAAAACTGATATCCAATTCAACTAAGCCCAACCAAAGATACTTCCTAAAAATAATTAATCTGTGCAAAATATTAAAATCTGCATAATGATTATACGATTTTCTCAGTGTTTTAAAAACCAGACCGAATCAGCCAGTCGGACTGTGACTCACTTTTCTAACCAATTCTGGGTTGTAATAAAAAAACATATTTGAGTTAAATCGGCAAATCCGGTTAAAAACCGATCAAACTCGATAAACCGGTGAACCGGTTAAAATATGATTTTCTCAAATTGAAGTTGAGAAACAAAAAAATTCCAATTTTTAAAGAATCATAAAAATCATTTTTTTTCTTTAATATCTATCTAAATTAATTAATTTTCATTATATTTTATATTATTTTTGAAGTTTTCATTTTATTTTCATACCATTTTTAGATTTTAACAATGATAAAAGTTCTATAAAAATAATTTTGTAGTTATACATATACATATATAGTTACTTAATTTAAAATTAGATTAGGATTTAAAACCCGGTTGAACCGATCCTACCATTGACCCATCTACAATGTCGAGTCAATGTACGCTCTCGTTTTCAAAACATTGGATTTTCTTGGAAGATCGGATAGATTATTCTAAGGCGGAATACAAAGCATATAGATCAAAATATTGTATATACTATTTAACTTATCATAAATAACAAATCTTAAAATTAAACTAATTATTATAAAAAATGGAAATAAAATAAAGTTATTAAAACCACTCTACTTCTTATTATAATTATTTAGCTTATTTACCAAGACATTTATAATATTTTAATATTAAAAAATCAGATTATAGTGTAATCTTGTTTATTGCATAAAAATTTATCATTTAAAAATCATTAGGATTTATTTAAGATTTTAAAATATTGATTCCACAAATAATTTACTAGATACTCACTTCTCCATTTAATGAAATATCTTTTGTATTTTTGTCAGCCAAATATTTTTGCGTTTCTTTTTTTGTCCAAATTTTGTTGGTAGATAAAAATACTCACAAAATCTCGTTTTAAATGCAATTTTATCATTCTGCAGGTTGACAATCAGTGCCCAAATCATAACATAAACCAAATTAATGTGAGCTTAACCTTGATAAACGGCAAAACCCAAACCCGAAAACTGAAATTGTGGAACGAACCCAAATTTTATTTTGGTTTCGATTTGGTAAGAAACTGAACCGAACCAAATTGTTTTTGTTTAAGTTGAGATATCTTCATATCTATACCAATAAAGTAGGCTTTTGTCCCTTCTCCTTGCACCACGTCAGCATGGAGAGAAGGGCAATTGTCGACACGTGTCGCTCAACCAGTCCCCCGCGTTTTTTTTTCTTCTTTTCGTCTGAGTTTTAGGTTTTATAGAAAGCTGAGATTTTAGTTAATTAAATTGGTTTGGCCCAACGTTTGGCCCTAGAAACCCGTGCTTAGGGTTGGTCGTCGACTTCTTCTTCCAGAAGCGACCTCGCCGATGTAATTGACGAAACCAAACCGTCGATCTGAGTTCTGTAACGCCTCCTGATCCATAAATCCTTTCTTTACTCTGAGTTTTCCTCAATTAATCCACTCCACCCATGTTAATCAAACAAAATACCTCTTCGTTTTCCACCGTGACTGGTTCGAGCTTCCCCTGTAAATGTCTCTCATTTCTTTGATGTGGAGTACAACGCAAACAATTTCCAAAAGCAATTATTTGGATGTTGGAGTCTGTGTCAAATATTTAAATAACACAATTGAGGAACCACAATAGTTATCTCACACGGATGTTTCCTGCGACTGCGATAATTCAGCGTCCAACGCTCCATCCTTGGAGATTGGCCACGTTTAGACTATGGAGTTGAGCTTCAGGTGGATCTTCAGATCTCTTCATTTTGATTAACAAAACAATCAGATTATTGTTCTGATCAAACGGAGTTTTGTGTTTATGTTTTCTTTTGGCAGGATACGTTGATGTTAGGTACAGATTACTACCAAACTGAATAGATTTCTATTTCGTATTTCTATTCAACTGTTTAAGAATCTCTCAAATGTTACTTGATACGCAAGCCATGAAGACAATTCTTATAGAAATTCCTTCCCTTGCCAGACTGGTAGCTATCTCATCTTTACGAATTTATGTATATGTGTGCCTCCGCTGGTGTCTCTGTTTTTTTTTTTTTTGTTATTGATGTTATTTGAGCATGAAACATTTGGTATCATAAAGTATTTTTGTTTCAGTATGATATTGTATATACCAATTTAGCCTTTTAAATCTGAAGTTTGTGATATCAATGCAGACTTCAACTGCTGCCAGCTACTCTAAATTTGTGATTGTGAGCCGTGAAATAAGAAGTGCTTTAGTGGCATACTGTCCCCCCAATCGATTTAGTGGTAGACATTTATCATACTCCTCTTTTTACCTTGACTATGTAGTAACAAGATTGACAGATCTGCACTTTCTCCTTTTTCCCTTTAGACTATGAGGTTTTGTGCTCTGCATCATGGGTTAGATTTCTATTTCGTATTTCTATTCAACTGTTTAAGAATCTCTCAGAATTTCATTCCACAATGTCAAAAACTGTCTCCAGATTTTCCAGGTAAAGTAACTTGCAAAATCTTAACTTCCTCTGTTCTCTACGTATCTTTAATGTTTGATTGATATTTTCGCAGATGAGGCCCTGCAACAACATAATCCGACATTGAAGAGACTCGCAAGAGGCTCTTGCTGCTTAAAAAGCTTCTTGAAGAGGTCTTCGATGATCTCAAGAACCTCACTGTTGACTTGGTTTTAACTGCTCATCCTACTCAATCTAATCATTGGTCTTTTCTCCAAAATTTTGGGAGGTTTGACCTTTTCCTGAGTGTCTATGCTTGATAAATGATGTGTTTAACTGTTGAACATTTCTGAATCCATGAAACCCGCAAGTAACTCATGAAGTTACATATATATATGCTTACGAGCCTGGTTCGAGGTGGGAGGATCAGTTCACTCATTCACCATTCCTATTGCAATTTGAAAGTTGAAGTGTCTTTTTTTGTCACTGGTTGAAGAGTCTCATAACGGTTCTATATATGAATAATTGATAGTCTTTTTAACTACTACTGGATCGGAACTTTATTATTCTCTCTTAGTTGTACAGTTACAGTAACTTGGAGTGTACCAGTAAATAATGGCTATAGAGTTCTTATCAAATAACAACGCTAATACGACATCTTCTCAGCTTCCTGTTTATGGCAATATCTTGCCTTATGTTTTATTAGTACTACAGTTCCACGACCAATACAAGTATGTTTTTGATCAAAAAATAATAATAATACAAGTTTGTTTCATCAGTAACAATAGATTGTTGTTATTGGGTAATGGAATATCACAAAACTACTTGAAAATATCACTTTTGTACATTTAACATTTTAGGTTGATGTGTTCATGTCCAATCAAACAGAGTTCACTATGTATAATAAAACCAATAAGGAAAGATGACTGAAAATTCTCATGAGATACTCACATCACAAGTAACCATCTGCAAATGATTACAGATGTAGTAAATCAAACATGATCCATTAAAACAATGGAGGCAGAGCACAATGTCAATGATACACGAGCACTGGTTTAGTAGTTGCCAAATAGATCCACTACTTAATTAACATCATTACTTCTTTTTTCCTGAAGACATACATCGTTTTTTAAAAATGAAATACGTGAGTTACATGATTTAGTGAAGGGCCATCTAGAAAATAGACAATGCTACTACATATACGCTACTTCATCCGTGAACTAATTCCTTGGAAAAGTTTTAAGGGAAAATAAATAATTACTCCAGATGCAAGACACATTTACACAAATCGCAAGAATTTATCGACTCCATAAGTAACAAACAGACACCATGATCAGTAACATTATCCCAAGAAAAATAGGACATAGAACAAGGTAAAAGATTCTCCCAAGCAGTTGGTTAGTAACTTGCCAAATAAAATCCAGTGGTAACCAAGAACCTTTTCCTTTCGATTAAAGAGAAAGAACTTTATATAAATGCATTGTATTCAAATAAATTTGTAAAACAAAAAAAAAGTTATGACAAGAATCCTATAAAAAATCCTGACACGAAAGTATATATTTGCACAATTTAAATGATACACAATAAAAAAACATAAACATATAAATGAAACTAAATAATCTAAACAAAATAAAAAGTTATACGCAGCCAAAATAAAAATAGTACATATTTCCATTAAAACCATTAAAGAATTAGCTAAGCAAGACTGAAGTTGAATACTCTAGCATCAAACAAATTTAATCGAAAAAGATAATAAGATATAAAAAATAGGAATCACAAAAATAATGATTCATACATACTATATAATCAAAACAAAAATCTTAACGTTTCTGGTCATTAATAAAATAACGAGCTCATATCAAAACCGACTATTAACAGTGACTTATCATCATCACTCAACAAAATCACCAAAACATCGCCATAAAGGCCGTAACTCCGGCCGCACACACCCAAAACTACGAACAACCAAATTGATTAAAGGCCTACAAACGACCTGAAACAACCGCACTACATTGTCCCATAACCCACAAACATAAAATTACAAAATGAATTCGAAACAAGAAGCCGGACTAGAAGAACAGACATGCGGACCATCCTCAACGTTCAGGATACCACCTATACAAAGCAACAACTTTGGTACAACGACCCAACGACCAAACACACATTAGACAGTAATATATACCAACCATCACCGTATAATCATAATAAAACCCCTGCTTATACCGGACTTATTAATTATTTTCTACACAAATTGACATTTTCATATATTAAAAACACAGTCGATAATAAATTTAAGGAACATATATAATGTCATTGTAACGAAAGAAAACAATAACTTTCTTTGAAGCAGACTTATATACCTTTAAGATATTGACGTATATATTTTTATGTGCACCCTAACCTTCTTTGTGTTTTTGGCGCTAATGAAAAATACAAACAACATATTTATATTACTACATAGTTTGGCATGCATAGACAACCGCCTAAGCGTAGCCAATACGTCTACAATGAATCCACTAACAGATTGCCACATCCATGACATGACATTGATATAGCATGCGCGCAAGGATTGTTACTATTTTAATTATCTCCTTTCGAACAAGATAATCACAAAACAAAACAAACACATGCATATACATTTTTCTTTTCGGAACATCAACTTTACTTTATGTTTTAAGTTCAACTATAATTATTTTGGTGCAACTATCAATTATTTATTTTATTTTTATTGAATCGATCGGTAAAAATCACTTACATTACATACACTAACCACTATTAAATGAATTAAAAAACAATTTTGAACTCATTAAAGAATAAAACATACAAATCCGGCGCATAGCGCCGGAATACCACTAGTATGGTATAAAACTGAACACAAAAATAAACTGAACACAGAAAACCAACAGCCACTACCTTTTTACACTAGTTTCCAATTATATCATATATTGTGAAAATTGTTATATTGACGATTTCTATATAAATTTTATGCCTGGTTTCACTGTTATTATCTTTTTTTTTTGTCAGCTCACTTGTATTATCTTAAAATTGTATTATCTTGAAAGAAATTTCAAACTTTTTATTAATATTAGAGATTGTCATAGGCTACGCCTCTCCGCTCAAGTATTTTCCAAAAATATTTAATTCATTTTAATCTATTATGTTACTTCTATTTGAATATATATATATATATATACATCTTCTATATTAATAAAGTTGGCTTGTCTCTCTCCTTAGAGAACCACATCATCAAAGAGCATATGGGGCTTGTCTCTTTCTCTTTGTTTCGATGATGAAACGATGAATTATTTTACTGGACCATAATTCTCTTATTTTAATAAGTCCAACATATCATAGGGTTTCGTTTTTACTTTCTTTCAAAACTGGGACATATTCTCTTATCAATCTAGGCCCAATAGATAATAGAGTTTTTTTTCTCTTCCTTAACACAAGCGTTCTATCGCCGTGACTCTTGGGATCTCAAACCCTGACCAACGCCTCTGTAACGTCTTCAGATTTTGGTTAGAAGATACATTTATCCAAGCATTAACATCGTCCCTTCCACTCCTCCTACTCTTTCACATTAACTCAGCCTTATCATCAGCCAAGCTAACCGTTCAAAGTATTACTATACAAATGTTCCTTCTCTGCAATGGACAGACGCAATGCAACGAAATCCCAAGGTCAATCATTATTAAGCAACAATTCTATCAATGCCGAATCCTTACACTCTTCATGCCGATTTGAAGGTTGATTGCTGCTCCATCACCGCCGAGGTCCGCCTTCAGAAGGTAACTTCGGAACCATCATCTTTTCTTATTTATGACTAATACAAAGCTTACAACTTCGAATCTGTTTATTTGTTCTTCTCAAACAGTCAACGCTTATCCATAGAACATACCCAACATGGGAGACTAAATGTTCTATATTTTCCTCTTTCTCTTATCAGAAAATGTGTTTTTCTATCTATTTGAGTTAATTAAGAATGGATGTTTTGTTTGGTTAGATCCCTGAGGAAGCTAGAGAGCTTGAAAAACAACTCAGGCAGACTTTGAGAAGGTATTGTCTTATTGTCTATAAACCCAAAATTAGTGTCTATAATGCCCTGAGTTCTTCTATAACAGGCTGGTTTTCACTACAGTTACAAACAATGACCATACTCTACACCAGCCTGGATAGTGAACGTAACTCTTACTATGCCATGTCTCATTGTAATTTTGTCAGGTACCGTGTTGAGTTGACCATTTCAGATGAAACCGAAGAGGCTGTCTTCGTAGCTTTTGATTCCGAGATGATCAAGCTGACTAACGTCCGCTCTTCTGAAGTTGGGCAGGTCATGGTTTGATTACAACTAATCCTCCTATAAGTTAACAAATTTCAATCTATTCTGGTGGTAATTTTTTGCAAAGCATTATTTCCCATGTTCAGGGTGGAGGTTTTTCTTAGCAGCACGATAACGAATTCCCACCTTTAATCACTGATATAATCGGGAATGCTTACACTTTTCAGCTGAAGTTGTATGGGTTTAATTTTACATCAAAGCATGAGACCTTAGCGTCAACAGGCCCCAAATTTTTCGTAATTGGAATATACACTAATGCGCTGACTGATTAAGCGTTTCCTAATCTCTTTAGCAGGGAGGAGGTGATGGGCCCAAAGACAATATGCATGGAGTCAGCTCACTTTCCTCAGCTTCTGCAAATCTAGGTAACAACAATGCGAAGGAGACACCGAGACTTACAGACTCTGCACTGGGGAACCTCCCTGAAGTGGATGGCTTCATATCCCAGAATCCAAAGCTCAAATTGAGCATGCTTCTAAGAAGGTCCGTACGGAATAGATGAATATGGAAGCTTTATTTTATCATGTTGCTGTCTTTTTTTCAATCAAATAATGCTTTGCGTTTTTTCATTTTCAAACTATTGCGTATGTTGGTTTTGTTCTTTGCACTACTAATATAAGAATATTTCGAAGTATTTACCCTTTAAGCCAACCATGGATTCAGTAACACACTCCATCAGCGCTTATATATTTAAGTGACTAAAATATTATATATCCATCAGAAGGCTGTCTGCTTTTTAGTAAACTAAATCAAATTAACAGAAGTGAAACATCAAGTGGTGGGCATCTGAGGTTACTTGACAATATAAATATAACTACAAATAAATCATAGCAAGTGTTTGGCTCACTCTGAACTCTTTTTTTTTTTACTTCAAACTCTTCCCCATACCTAATTGAGAGTTTAAAAATAGTCCTCAGCCAAATCCATTGTGGCTCACTCTACTTCTTTTACAAATATTCATTCCACTAATCAATCTTGCCATAATATGTAAATCTATCACTATAACTAGCAATATTTAAGACTGTTACATCAAATATGAAGCACACACTATTACTAAAAGTATACCAACACACAAACACCAACGGAGAAGGCAATCTAGAAACAAAAACCACGCGGAATAACAAAACATCAATAAAAAAATTTCAAACACGACCCAATCAAAATTTACAATCGACCCGAGCGTAGCGCGGGCAAGTGAGTTTACATTAAAATTATTTTAAATTAAAATATATTTTAATTTTATAAACATTTGAAATTTTATTTTAAATTGAATATAATAAATATAATTTGTTATCTAATTAGATCATATATTTTTATTTAGTTAATATTTGACATTTGTTTATAATTCTTACCTGTTTGAATTTTTATTTATTATCAACTATATTTTACTATTTTATTTTCAGTATCCATTTCAGTTATATATTTTAACTATGTAAAAACTTAGAAGGGAATGTTTGATGAGATGAGAATTATAGGCTTTCATTCAGTACAACCAAAACAAGTTACATAATTGATTCAATATTGATAAAAATAAAGCAAATTTCAGTGAACATTTATATGCGGTTTGGTTATTGATTTCCAGATTATTAATGGTTACATTATATTAAAGTTTTTTTCTGTTTAGTTACAGTTTGGCTCATAATAAAATTTTGATTAAATTATTTGATACGAAGTGGTACGTAACTAAAGTAAAAAAAGATGTGTTATTAAATAGAGTTCAAATAATTTAACAGTTTGGCTCATACTTCGAAGTATCATTTTTATTAGTTTATAAAATACTAATTAAAAAATATTTTAAATATCATGAGAAAAAATTTCAACAAATAATTTTGATATTATAGAGTTCACCAAAAGCTATAATAATTAACAAAACATCATCAGTAAAACACTAAGATTAATTGAAATTTCATTCAAAAACTAATTATGCGCTAATATATATCATAAAACATGATTTGCTGTTAAATTAGAAAATACTAATCAATATTTTTGATATTATTGAAACTATTTATATAGTATTTAAAAATTAGGTTTAATTATTTTATTAAACTCTATTATATTTTTATTGATTTCGTTTGGAGGTGGATTAATTTATTATATAAAAAACCTAATTTGTGTAGAAATATTTAAACTTGAAAATTCTTGAAACAATAAATTTTATTAATTGAAACTTCACATTTTCTTTTATTATATATGTCAAAGTAAAAATAAAAAGAAAGAAATCTATACCATTACATTTTTCTGAATCACTTTTGTTATTTTTGTATTCTGTATACAAAATAATAAATGTTACTGTTATTTTTAATTCAAACCAAAAATGTTTATTTAAAAAACAATATGATCTTAGAACTCTGTTTATTACTGTTTGTTAGTTTATAGTATTGATTTTTATTTAGAATAGTTTTTATAATGCTTCATAAAATTTAAAATATTTTTATATATAATAATCTTTAATATTTATTCCCGCCCGTAGGGCGGACTAACCACTAGTCTATAGTAATAAAGTTGGATTGCCTCTCTCCTCCTGCATCCACGTCATCAAGGAAGAAGGGGCAAATCATGCCACCTGTCGTCAGCCTTTCGTGAACAAAAAAGCGGACTTCGTTCTCTTCCTTTTTAGAACGAAACGCAACATTTCGTTCGCTTATAAATTTCTCTATGATGGCCTATTGGGTTTAATTATTATTTTCGAAAAGCCCATATAGCTTCTGAAACACTCTTCTTTTACCTTCTGCTGTCTAGCCAGATAACTCTCCTGCTGCCGACTAGAAGAAACAAAACGTCATCGGTTACAAATCTCGAGAAAGAACAATAATTATAGAAATTTTATTTCAGGATAATTACCGCATGATAAAGAGAAGAAGTTGAAGAGTCATGTGAACGCCTTAACAGAGAAATCATTCATAAAAGAGTCGAGAGGAAACAGTGATCTCATGGCGTTGAAGAGGACAGGAGGAGATAGAGTAAAATTAGGATCAGTCAGGTTCATGAGAGGATTATAGAGTTAAAAGGATATCGATTTTAAGCAGAGTTGCGGATCTCTGTTTAGATCGGCAGTTGAGTTCCAGACAACTGAGTTGTCGCCAGCGAAGAGACAACGAATCATTACGATGAACGTGCCTTGGTCTTCTTATAACTTTCGCATTGAATCTTTGACTCAAAAACTTTTGGTAAGCTTATTTTAGTTCACTTAATTTTTTTAATCCGATTCGATTTAATATTAACATCATTTTTCTGTTACAGATTGGACTGATTTGTTGTGATGATCATCAGTATCTAATCAAAAGAAGAGCCTTAAGTTTCATTATATCCATGATATCTTTTCTCATTTTGATTGTTAAAATATTAATATTGCGAAACTGACTCTGTAACAGAGTTTGATAGCAAGATACTTACGTTTTACATACACCAAATCGAAAGAGACTCAACCTTTTTGAAACCTTTTATGGCTACTCTCTAATGTTTTTGTGGCTTTGTTTACTTGAAAATGATGGTGATTATTTATGTTTATTGTATGCTTTCAGTACGCTAAGTGTTGCTACACACTTTTTCTCTTCTTGGACTTGGAAACTGATTGGGTGATGAGGAGAAGGAAGTCATTCTTAGAGGTGTTTAGCACCAGGTTCTTGCAAAACTGTAACACCATTTTATGGAATGATAGTTTCACCTGCAGGCCATATGCAATCACAGAACCTGGCTTCAATATGCCTTGCAATTATGCAGAAACTATTATAGGCAATGAGCCCTCCAGTTGTTTAAGCGAAGAATCTTCAGTCGCAAACTTTTGCATCTCTCTTCAACATTTGATCCATACCATAAATAAAAGACACCTACTTTTGGAATTGCTAAAACATATAACCGCTTGCCAGTTTCATGCCAACTATCCACAAAGACACATTTAGCTGACTACTTCTTGGCATCGTGTCAAGTAATAAAAAGATCATCTGCATTTATAAACTGTGTTTATTAGCTTCTTATAGTCGTAGAAAGCTTCTGTTATACTTCTTTTGTTTCGTGGAACTACATGATATTTTCTATATCTTGTAGGTACGGTGTTTAGATGATTTTACAGGTCTTTTTGGTCTTATTGTTCAAATTACCACAGAGAAATGACGATATGTAGCAAGAAGTTATAATCCTCGGTAATAACTATTTATGCCATCTTCTTACTTCATCAATTTATTCAATTTATCTGTACAGTGAGTTTATGTATATCAAGCCAAATTTCTCAAGGTCATATATTGTTTTTGTAAAGAAATTAAAAGGTGTATATGAAAACATTTTTACTCTCAGACAGCTTAATACATCTACTGCGGTGCTCTTCTTTTTGAAATCTTTCTAACACTTGATGAAAAGGGGAATCGCAAAAGAACAGCTTCTTTCTGATAATCGAATAATAGAACACCAAGCTTACAGGTAGATCAGTTACTTTACTGATATAGTCTAAACAAATGAATAGCCAAGAAGAAGACAAGGGGGCTACTCACCGAGATTACAAGTCGTCAACTCTCTATTTCAGCTGACCCGATGCCACATCAAGTGGCAAAACATCTCCCCCACCAATCCTAATACCAATATGGAAGTTCCAAGTTTTATCTTCTTCTGAAAATAACAAGAATATAGATTAACATAATTAATGAATCTGTATATTAAATGGACACTGTATGACAACAATAAAATAAAGGCAAGTCTATTTACATTTCTCTTCTGAGTCAACCAATTATTTCATGCACGTACAATCAACAGACAGGTGGCCTTTCCTACCATTTTATATATGTTTGTTCGATTGCTACATCAAGTTTGAACACTCTTTGCAAATTCTAAAAAAGGTTGTATTTCATGTACATAACTGATTTCTCATACTTGCCAATTCTAATATTTCTATAGCTATATATTTTTAAAATATTTGTGTGGTGTTAAAAGATAGTTCATTCTTTGGGTTTACGACGCTCAAGAAGATTATATTGAGTTTATTAGTAATGTCTAGCAGGATGAAAAAAAAAAGATACAGAAAGTGGAGACAGTGTAAAAATTTGTTTTAACAAGTTATCTCTATATATAAATAATAAATTTTGGATAAATAATAAAATATAATAAATAAAAAGTATTAATTAATAAAATGCAATAATTTCATAAAATATACAATAAATTAATTTTATATAAGGGAGTTAAAATAAAATAATATATATTTTAAAATTAATCATAACACTTATTTTGAAAATTCTAATAAGTTATTTAAGTATGGTTTATTGTTTTCAAAGATAGTAATATATAATGCACTTATTCATATATTTGCCCAAAGTAGTAACAATAAACATTATGTTTTCATTATGTCTACCAAATTTAAAATAATCTTCTTTACATCTATTTTTTCATTCTTTAAATTAGTAATTATTAAAATGTATAAAAAATAAAAGTACCAATAAATTTTTATAAATATATTTGAAAAGAAAATAAAATGTGAAAAAAATTCCATTATAGTAAAATAAAACAAACATTTAAAAAATCTAAAATAATTACAATCATGAAAAACATTTTAATATTGAAAACATATAATTTCTTAAATGAATAATAAACAACAAGTATAAGAGAATAACCTGGAGAAGATTAGTGAACAATAAATATCATTTTCCGTAGATACGTTCGGGCCACACCTACCTACCGGCGAATGTGATTTCACGCATTCAACATCACAAAAACTATTGAACAAATGAAAAATGATTTTTTATAAAAATAAATAAATAACATAATACGTATAGGACACAAATACATAAATACAAGCTTTCTTAAAACAAATTACTAATTTACTTCCTTTATATACACGCCACACCTTGAATTGTCCTACTTTACACATATTCTCTCATCACCACAGAACCAGAAATCAGTAAACCATTTCCTGCTACTACATACCAGTGTCATAAACTAAAAATGTTCATTACAATAAAATAAAGAAGGAGAACATTAAGATGCTACACACGATAACATCATATAAAACAACACAACTAATTAAAGTGTTTTCTTTGTAGGAACAGAAGCGATGATGCACAACAGAAGGAAGCTGGATCCTTTGGAAAGAAGTAACACAATGAGTAATTTAGAAGAACAAGGGGAGCTGAACTTGCAAAGACATATGGACATGTCCGTTGCATTAGTTTTTTATTTTATTTTCAAGCTCAACCAAGTCAGAGCACTCCAAGTCTTTATTAAAAATAGATGCATGAACAAGTGTGGTGACAGAGGATGACACTTTCTACCACCGACGAAGCTAAAGTGTTCCAGGGAGCTGTGACATAATCAATAGACCAAGAACCCAGCCTTGGCAGGAGATTAGTGATACTGAAAATTAGATTATGCGGTTCTGTGAAATACTCCGGACGCAACAAAGTCTCTTTATCTTCAGTGGAAGAAGACTCAAGGATAATCAGTGGCAGATGAGGTAGGAAAGGGGGCAGCTGCCCCATATGAATTATTGAGAAAAAGATTATTTGCATTCATTTTTTGAAAATTTTATGATTAAGTGTTAAATTTCTTTTAATGCCCCCATGATTTTAAGGTTGAACTTTATATTGTCCTTGGTGAATCTTATGGCTGGCTCCGCCACTGAGAATAATAGTCGTTTGTCGCATATTACTCAATGATTCTACTACCAGGATCTCAAATCTGCAACATGCTTGAAACATGAAGAAGGGAAGACGCATATGTATCCAATTAGTTCATTTTAATTTTCAGATTATTAGCGGTTACACTACATTTAAGATATTTTGGCTAAATTACATAAACCAATCATATTATAGTTTTAGTGTAAACTCACCCGTCATACGGACGGGCCAACCACTAGTATATATATATATAATATTTTAAAGTATTGGGAAAATAAACTCCATGTTATATTTGCTGCTAAAACATGGTGATTATGTTACAAATTTGTCTTGTACACCTCTTTATTACAACCTGTGATTATTTATGGAAAGAGGAACGCCTCGGCGATCATAAAGATAACAACCTGTGAAGGGTGGATGTTTTGGAAGTGGAAAGTCTGGAGGCTTAAATTACTTGAATGTTTTTTTCCACTGTGTGCATGATGGATAAATTGATTGCATGATGATTGATGCATATTGGGAGATAATTTAATTGTTAGAGAATTTCGACTCACTCGGCAAATTAGTTGTTAATTAGTTTTGCGGGAAACTATAAGAGTATCTTAGGTTACGAAGGAGCAGTAATGCTAGTGTTGTGTTTATGCCTCTTACAAATAAGTTTGAATTGTATAAGTATTAAGTTTAAAAGTAGTGCACCTTATATATGATTGATTTGGTTTGAACCTAATAAGTATTATATGATAATACAAGTTTGTAAAATGTTTGGGTATCATCACGGATATTCATCAGATCTCCTCTGCTTTCTCATCTATCGTCTTCATCCACATTTCTCGTGATCAAAACCGAAAGTCAGACCGGCTGGCTAAAAGAGCCTTGGCCCAGCTACCTTCTATCTCTTCTTTTCAGAATTTCATGTAATTCTTAATTGGGGCAAACTATTTTTGGGTCTTCTCTCTATCTTAATGAAAATGTTTGGTGCACAAAAAAAAGTGAAATGTTTGGGTTCCATGTATTATTAGTCTAGTCTAGGATGAACCAACAAATAGTTTCAAATTTGGATTACGAAACCTTAACTTGGAACCGGTAGGAAAACCATTTTTAGATTTGGGATTTTGGAGTCGATGTAGGATCCTCGGATCAAATGTTTCGGTACGTGGTAGTAACATTTTTGATCGGGTGAAAAGAATTTTGTTGGTCGTATATGTTCTTATTTGATTATTAAACGGAAAACTAATCAAACTTTTGACGTAAATCTGATAGGGGTGTTACAGTCATCACATCCCCAAGGTCGAGGAATTGCATAACAAACTCGAAGAGTGTACGTATCTGGTCGGCCATAGGCGGTGAGTCGATGCCGTGTTCAATACTACCATCTTATTAAAAATAAAATAATGTTATCGCCAATATATTTGTCTAACTTCATACTCCAAGAAAATATGCAAATCTCAGTATGCAATTATTTAATACTGGAAAATGCAAATTTATCACGAGAAGACTTGTGCAGCTGGAGATCTATTATATTGTTTCATTTCTAATATATAACATTGATCAAACCCATAGAATCATTATTTCAAAATAACATTTGTTCGTATAAACTTTGAATATCATTTTTAGGTATATAAGAATCGTAAGTTACAAGTGATTGTCAAAGAGAAATCGACATCTAGAAAAAAATAAACAATTCATAAGGCCAAAATAACAAGCTGGAGAATTTTATTTTGGAATGTCGGTGTAATTTCGAAAACATTACAGCACTCAAATCAACATCTTTAAACTCTCAAAGATAAGATTCATCCTTTTTCATAACGTTGGGGTCTTCTGGACTGGTCTTGTTCAGTTACAACCAATTATCAACCAAGACATTGTGTATGTGTGTGTTTTCCCCTCTATCTTATATAAAGCGTTAAAGCTTCTATATTTTCAAGTTATAATTGGTTCATGTTATCATCATCTCGATTCGTAGGATGAAAAGCAGAAATCAAAAACTCACATGAACCATGACAGAAATCAAAAACTCACATGAACCATGACGACGAGGTACGTGTCCCACAAATGAGACCAGCCAGTTGGATTAAAAGCAGAGATCTGACATCCGCTAACACTGTGATCACTTGTGGCCCCAATGAAAACAAGATCGTTGTCAAATAAGGACTCTACAAGTGGACACATGGTCTCTACAGTTGCCACGTGTATGTTCATCTGTATGGCCCCAATCTGCGGCGAAATTGACGTTAAAGAAAATACATCATATAATCCTTTTTCTTTGTTTGTTAATCTATTATTTTTTTTATAAGCAATCTTTTTTCCGTTGTCAATAATACTCAATCTCATGATTTTCAAAATTATTTTGATAGCGAAGCATCGTATAATCTTAAGACTTAAGGTTAATTATACATCCAGTCAAATATTTGTTTTAATATTCGGTTTTTGAGGCCGGCATATATCACGTGTATGCAGGATAAATGATTAGGTCGAAAATATTCGTACAAGAAAAATAATAATATAAAAAGTGGCTGCTCGTTTACCTCGAGGGTCGGAATTCTTATGAACGTTGGATCTTCAGATGATGAACGAGTGTGTGTTATTTACAGTTACACGTGATTATCTGTTATTGGTTACACTGTTTTTTGCTGATCTGTCAGATATTAATGGCTGCGTCGCTGCTCCACACTAGCTACCAGCCTAAGAGCATGATTAATCCAGGATTATTAAGAAGTAGTTTTTATCGGAAGTTAAGAAACAATTTCTAACTTCCGCTAAGAACCACATTCTAAGAACTCCGGGTTAATCATGGTCTAGTGGTCACTTGGTCAGTACTCAGTAAATAAACCAAATGACATATTGAAAAAATGAAAAGTTTAGTTTATGAATAAATTAAACTTTTTAAACCTTTCTATTCAAAATTTTTTTTTTGGACTAAAAGACTTTTATTCAAAGTTGATATTAAACTTCTCCATATAGGAATAAATATTAATACAAAAAAGCACATGCATGGGACAAAAAGCTACTTATTCAAAACTCATGATTTTTCAAAACATTTTTAACAGTATTTCAATGATAAAGTGATAAATTAAAAAAATATGATCGTAAATTTCTTAATGTGATCTACACCATGTATACACAAGCAGCCAAATAATACCAAAAACTCATAATTTTTTTTTTTTTTTTTGATAATCCAGGTATCCGGACCTCTCGTTTAGTCCGACTATCCCACCGCGTCCAACAAAAACTGGCGAGGAAGATCCTGGAGGCCAAACGGAAACCATGTTAAATCCGCTGTGGCCGGAGTTCGAACTCGTGATGACGGGCACCTCAGCCGAGGTTCTTTTACCACCAGATCACGAGGCCCGGTTAAATAATACCAAAAACTCATAATTTTCAAAATATTTGTTACAGTTGCTTGTTTATACACGATAGATACATTAAGAAATCGACGATCTGATCTTTCAATTTTCTTCATTTTCTTCGAAATATTTTGATGAAAAATGAAGAAAATTGAAAGATCAGATCGTCGATTTTGTAATGTATTTATCGAGTATAAACAAGCAACTGTAACAAATGCATTCAATCAATGTTGTAAAAAGGATAGCCTCTAGCCAGTGAAAGTTGTAGAATATTCTACAAACTTGTATGGACAGTATTTGTATATCATTAGTCTTATACACATAAAAACATAATAAGTTTGTCAATGATGCCTTAGCTAGAGATCCACATGCAACAGCTTTATCTCTCCAAAAAGGAAAAGTATGGAGCGTTGATCTGTGCAAGAAACAAGTGAAAATAGTCATATAATGTTGTACTTTAGAAAATACACATTTATTCATTTGATAAATCAAGAAATTATGAAAATGTAGTTATTCTTGAAGGAAAATAATAAAAATTGCTTTTACAAAAAAAAAGAAAAAAAAGTGAAATTTGTAAGAAACTATTTCGTTAAAACTAATATACCAGCTTGATAAAGAGTTGTCATCATGCATGCACACACCGGGAGATTTTGGAACTATCCACGTAAAACGTTTCTGTTTGCCACAAAAACTCTTGAATGTTTTTTTCTCTTTTTGAAAAAAAAAACTCTTGAATATTCGAGGTCAAGAGTGGATAAAAATTTATTAAGTTTAGTGAATAATATAAAGAGTGTGATTGGGAAATATGATATATTAAAGTTGTGACTATCACAACTTTTTGCTGATCCAAAAGATTTTTTTTTTTTTGACAACCCAAAAAATTATTTCTGTGTTTCACTAATAATTTACCAAACAAGTAGAATATGTTTTTTTTTACTCTACTAACTATTCAAAGAAAAGGATATACACACTCAAATTTACTCTCAGTTTTGTTAGAATAATATTTTTTTTGTCATCAACATAAACAGATTGCTAAAATTCTGAATAATATTTATTTTTTACTTTTTCAAATTTCTTGCTAAAAATATAAATGTCATTAACTGAATAATGATTGGTTGATTACCGGATTAATTTGGAATCCAGTTTGCTCGAAAGAAACTGATTTTCAAGTTTCAAAAAAAAAGAATCTGATTTTCACAATTTTATTTTACTTCATTTTCCACCTTTAATTTTTACTTGAATTTACTTTAATACTATCAATCAGACTCTTACCCTTGTTTTAGTTAGAGTAAATTTGTTTGTGTATTTTATCATCAATAACAGTAACTTGAAGAAATATAAAGAGTTTTTTTTTCAACTAATTGGTAAATTTTCAGAGTAATAAGAGTAATTAACTTTTCTCTTAATTATTAATTCTCAATGTGCCATACAGTTAAAGCCAAAAATGTTCTTTCATTCCTTCAACATACGTCAAAATCACATATCCTTCTAATTATTTTCTGTATATTCATGTTAAAACATAGTTACAAAATAGGAGATTCCTATACACAAACTGATAAAAAAATTACTTTTAAATCGTAACAGATACGGTAATTTTCCCTTTTGTTATATTATTTAAGTAGATAAAAAAACAAAGATTGTCTTATCTCTACTTCTCTAGTGAGAAACGCATATGGCACCCACCCATCCACCCACTGTGTCTCCCCACAACAAATAAAATTTTAAATAAATGTTAGCATGCGTGTACAATACAAATATATATACATATAATTTGTATGTAGAGGTATGCATGTATGCTTCTATATGTGAAAGATCTATAAAGCTTTACAAAAGTGCTTCATCTAGGAGAAACGACAAAATACGCAGAGAAATCCAAACAAAAAGTGCTTCCTCTTGAAGATCCATCCAAAAGGTTATTCTTCCGTTTTTTCTATTTCTCCTTCTTTCTCTGGGTGGTCCTGTTGATCATACAGAGAGGAAGACAAAGAGTTATCGATGGCTGAAGATGGAAACTTGCATATTGGTAATAGTAATTACAATGGAGAAGAAGAAGCAGATCCAGAGAATAACACTATGAACCAACCTCTCCTTAAGAGACATAGAACTCTTTCTTCAACTCCTCTTGCTTTGGTCGGTACCAAGGTTTCACACATCGAGAGCTTAGATTATGAGTATGTCTTCTTTACCTAGCAGAATCAGATTCTTAGTCTCATTCTCTTTCTTTAAATCTTTGATATTTACTCTGTTTTCAGTTAAATTTTTATTTTTTTGACTAAAGGCTTTCATAAATTTTCATTTTTGCAAAATAAAAGAAATACTTATTCTTTTTATTTGTTTGTAACTGGGCTTAAAAATCTTTTCTATATAGTGTTGAGCTTTTCTCTGTTTTCAGATATGTTTATTTAAGAAAAAAATTGGATGGATTTTTTATGTTTTATATAAGGATTTAATCTCACTCTCTTTTCAAGTAATCTTCGTTTAGAACTAGGTGTTATGTCTTACGAATACTTATTATTTTATGTCTTATTATTCCAAAAATCGGCATAATAAAACTCTAATTGGTAACATGTTGAATGAAAAAATTATGGTGAATTCTTTGTTCCTCAAAATTTATACAAGTTATGTTAAAATTTTAGTCAAATTATTGAAAGGTAGATCCCACTTTTTTCTTCTAAATTCTCCGTGGAAGAATGAATTTATAAGCAAAAATTTTCCTATGCAATTTTGATAAGGAACAAATTGAACAAAAATTCATATTTTTTTTTTCAATTCCTCAAATGAAATTTTATTTTTTATTTTTTTCATTTTTTTCATTCTTCTATTGGTCACTGAAGCTATTAAAAATAATTTAGAAAATATCTTTATATAAATATTTTTGTTTGACGAATATTTAATTATAAATTATTTTATATCTCAATTTTTAACTTTATAATAAAAAAAATATTGTTTTCAGATAGCAACACAATATATATAAGAATTCTCTTAATTTTTAAATACATTTTCACAATTTTATTATATTAGTTTATAATTAATTATTTAATATAACATATAAATTTAATATTATTAAAATAAAATTTGTGACTTATTATATATAAAATTCATTATGGGTTTTGTGATAATTAATAAATATTCAGTTAAAAACTAATAATAAATCAACGATCTATATAAAAGCTTAAAACCTAATAAGAAAATAAGAATTTTAATATGACATATAGATTTAAATATTATTAAATGAAAATTCGTTTTTAATTATATATAAATTCATAACATATATTTAAATTAATAAATTAGTGATTCTGCTAAAAAATATTAATAAATCAATGACTAAACCAAAACCTAATAAAAGCATGACAAATAAGCAAAATTGACTAAAATCATGGAAAGCATGACAAATAAACAAAATCAATATAATTATATATCTAATTACATATTTTATAGTTATATTATTTAAATTAATAAATTATGGACTCAACTAAAAAACTATTAATTAATTAATGACTCAGCTTAAACCTAATTAAAACATGACAAATAAGCAAAATTATCTAAAATCATGGAAATCATGACAAATAAACTAAATCACTTCATAAATAATAGTATATTTTTTTTGAATGGATTATGGGTCTCAATCTCTTTCTATAAAGCCTCAGTCTCTATCTATTTTTATTTTTAGAACATAAATTATCTTTTTAAAAATTGGATAAATATATTAGTGGTCGAGACATTATTTAACTGTTGTAAGAACACTTCCAATGAGGGTTATACCCATTGGAATTCTAAAAATGAATATGTGTGTATGTATGTATTGTATATGTGTATATAGTTGTGGGGTCCACTAAATAGTGTAGAACCTCTACCCAAAGTTCTAGTGGATCCCACAGCTATATACAATATATACATACATATATATTCATTTTTAGAACTCTAATGGGTAGAACCCGGATTGGAGGTGCTCTAACACTTCAATATTCTCTCACATCTCAATTTGCCGCAAACAATCATCAGCCAAATCTTGAAAAGAATCAAGATAAGATTCTGATACCTTTTATAATAGTTGTCTGATAAGTCGTGGTATCTATCTTTTTTGATAAAGCTTTTTATCTTTTTTTTTTTTTTGAATAAAAGTTTTTTATCTTCTCTATTAAAAGATAACCTTCATTCAAATAAAAACATGGGGAACAAATTTCGGTGATAGAGAGACATATGAACTGTTGTAATAAATTTGTATAAAAAAACAAACAAACAAACAAAAATGTAAGCTATAATTTTGTGGTTTCTTCAGGATAAATGAGAACGATCTGTTCAAGCATGACTGGAGAAGCAGATCAAAGGCACAAGTGTTTCAATACATATTCGCAAAATGGACATTAGCTTGTCTTGTTGGTCTCTTAACTGGTCTCATCGCTACTCTCATCAACCTCGCCGTCGAAAACATCGCCGGTTACAAACTTCTCGCCGTTGGCTACTACATAGCGCAAGACAGGTATTGACTCATCAGAAAACAAAACAGCCAAAGATCAAGAAACTGAGTTACCTTGTCTGACAAGTCTTGTGTTGAAATAGGTATTTGACAGGTCTGTTGATCTTTACGGGTGCGAATTTGGGTCTGACTTTGGTGGCGACAATACTTGTTGTTGTCTTTGCTCCTACGGCGGCTGGTCCAGGGATTCCTGAGATTAAAGCTTATCTCAATGGCGTCGACACTCCCAATATGTTTGGTGCAACCACCATGATCGTTAAGGTTTTGCTTCTTAGACCTTCATGAACAATCTAAGATGACATTTTTTTTTTTTAACTCACCCAATTTTGGATTAGATTGTTGGAAGTATTGGAGCAGTTGCAGCAGGACTTGATCTTGGGAAAGAAGGGCCTTTGGTTCACATTGGAAGCTGCATAGCTTCTTTGCTTGGTCAAGGTGGTCCAGACAACCATAGAATCAAATGGAGATGGCTTCGTTACTTCAACAACGATAGAGATCGTAGAGATCTTATTACATGTGGATCCGCCTCTGGAGTATGTGCGGCTTTCAGATCACCAGTAGGAGGAGTGCTCTTCGCTCTCGAGGAAGTCGCTACGTGGTGGAGAAGCGCTCTCTTGTGGAGGACATTCTTCAGCACAGCCGTTGTTGTGGTTGTACTGAGAGCGTTCATCGAGATTTGCAATTCTGGTAAATGCGGCCTTTTCGGTAAAGGAGGACTCATTATGTTTGATGTGAGCCATGTAGAGGTTAGGTATCACGCAGTAGATATAATCCCTGTCACGTTGATTGGAGTCTTTGGTGGCATTCTTGGAAGCTTATACAACCATCTTCTTCATAAAGTTCTTCGTCTTTACAATCTTATCAACCAGTAAGTGAAACTTTTAGAGCATTTCCAATAGTATTCTATTTTTCATTTTACAATAGAATTTAGAGTAAAAATGATCGATAGTACTGTACTTTAAATTTTATAATAGAGTAAAAAATAAATTTACTCTATAAATAGAATAGTTTAGTTATTTTTTATTTATCTCTCTATTTTTTCTCTAAAATAGAACATATTGGAGTATAACCTAGGGGAGTTCAATCCAGATATCGGTTCAGTTTCGGTTTGGTTTTTTGATATTTTGGTTAGTAAAATATAACTATCATTCTAAATCCATATTTACTTCGGTTTGGTTTATATACCGTCGGTTTTCGGTTTATTCGGTTTTATACCAAAAAACATAATTCTTTAGTATGAGATCATATTATATGAATTTTAGAGTCATGTTGTCAACACAATCATTTATTAAAAAATATTATATTTTTAAATAAAAGAAAAAAAAAACGCTTCTACCATCTAATAAAATAATCAAATCTAGAATTAAAATCAAAATTCAAAATTTTGAAAATAAAAATAAAAAATAAAAAACAAAAAACAAAACAGAAGCACGAAGAACCAAAGAAGTTTTTTCTATTCTTCCATAATTAGCATTCATCAAAGTCATGTTTTTCGATTGAATAAGAAACACTATTCGTTTATAGATTAAAAAAAAAATTGTGAAGAATTTCCACTAATTGTTGTCCATCAAATTTATAATATTTATTTCGATTTAGTCAATGCTAAAATAGAACAAAAAGATCAAAAAAAAGACTAAGAAAATAAGAAGCATCAGTTGCGATGAATTGTTATTTAATTATACTTTAAGTGTTTTACAACTCAGGACTTCTTTATTAATGTAAAAAATATGGTAATAGTTATTAGCAAACAAATTAACTTATGATTTTCATACGTCGTTATAAAATATATACATATTTACATGTTTCTATTTTTTATCGGTTTTATTCGGTTTATTCGATTTTATCGGTTATATACCAAACTATATCCAAATCTTACGGTTTTTATAAAATCACATCCATTCGGTTTGTATGGTATATACCAAATCCAAACCATATTGTCTATTTCGGTTCGGTACGGTTCGGTTTTTCCATATTGAACAGCCCTAGTATAGCTATAACCCTATTTTGAAGAAAAAAATAAAATAAACCATTGGAAATAGCCTCATGAACAATAAAAATTTCAACAACACCAAGAGTTATGACTTTACTTGCTCTTTTTTTCTTGTGCAGGAAGGGTAAGATTCACAAGGTGCTTCTGAGTCTTTCGGTGTCCCTTTTCACTTCAGTTTGCTTGTACGGTCTTCCTTTCTTAGCGGAATGCAAGCCTTGTAACCCTTTGATAGACGAGGCATGCCCAACAAACGGAAGATCAGGGAACTTCAAGCAATTCAACTGCCCCAACGGTTATTACAACGATCTAGCGACTCTGTTTCTCACAACCAATGATGATGCAGTCAGAAACGTTTTCTCTTCAAACACTCCTAATGAGTTTGGTATGGTTTCCCTCTGGATATACTTTGGCCTCTACTGCATTTTGGGGCTCATCACATTCGGTATAGCAACACCTTCGGGTCTCTTCTTACCGATCATCCTCATGGGTTCTGCTTACGGTCGGATGCTAGGCACTGTGATGGGATCTTACACAAAAATTGATCAAGGGCTTTACGCGGTACTCGGTGCAGCTTCACTCATGGCTGGTTCCATGAGAATGACCGTCTCACTCTGTGTGATTTTCCTAGAGCTCACCAACAACCTTCTACTGTTACCTATTACAATGTTTGTGCTTCTCATTGCTAAAACAGTTGGAGACAGCTTCAATCTGAGTATCTACGAGATCATTCTCCATCTGAAGGGTTTACCTTTCTTGGAAGCGAATCCGGAGCCGTGGATGAGGAATCTCACTGTAGGTGAGCTTGTTGATGCTAAGCCTCCGGTTATAACGCTCCGTGGAGTAGAGAAAGTCGCGAATATAGTCGATGCGCTGAGGAACACAACGCATAATGCATTCCCGGTGTTGGATGGGGAAGATGTAGATAATGGTGCTGGGACAGAGCTTCATGGGTTGATCTTGAGAGCACATCTTGTTAAAGTTCTGAAAAAGAGATGGTTCTTGAATGAGAAGAGAAGAACGGAAGAGTGGGAAGTTAGGGAGAAGTTCACACCGGTGGAGTTAGCTGAGAGAGAAGACAATTTTGATGATGTTGCAATAACAAGCTCAGAGATGCAAATGTACGTTGATCTTCATCCTTTGACCAACACAACGCCTTACACTGTGGTGCAGAGTATGTCAGTGGCCAAGGCTTTGGTGCTTTTCCGATCAGTCGGTCTCAGACATTTGCTGGTTGTCCCCAAGATTCAAGCTTCAGGAGTAAGTTCGCCTCTCCTTTATTTTTTTTACTAAATTGAATGTAACAATATTTCAAGAACACTACTAAAACTTGTTTCATGTCTCTTTTGTGTGTTTGCAGATGTCTCCTGTGATAGGGATCTTAACAAGGCAAGATCTAAGGGCTTATAACATTCTACAAGCGTTTCCTCGCTTGGATAAACACAAAAGTAGAAAGCTGAGATGAAAGAAGCTAATCTAAGCAAAAGCAAAGAGGTTTCTTCACCTTTTGCTTATGTGCAAGTGATTGCATCAGCTTTGGATTTGTGTTTCATCCTCCCATTCTTGGTCATATTTTTTTCTGTCCAGTTTTGCTTGCATTCTTTCTTCAATACCCCCCCCCCCCCCCCCCCCCCAAATAAATATATACTGTTGTTTCGTAGATATGTATTTTCTATTTGTAAAGCTCTATATTTCTTTTTACCAGATATTATAAGAATAAAAGCAATTTTTGTAAAAAATAATTACTTATCCCCAAAATCCTAAGAAGAGGATAAGCTTATACAAGAACAGCATTGAAATAAAAAATTCGGTACAATCTTACAACTTGGTAACTTCGAATCCTTAAGACGATATAGTCAAGTCGCGGGCAATGATATTTTTGAAAAAGACAAATATTGGTGTTATTTATTTTATAATTCTATGATTAATATATAGAAGCAAACTCTTAACATTATTTTTGAATGTAATGCACATATCACATCTATACTATTTTAGTGTATAAGTAAATTCTACCATCAAAGGCTTTCAAAGATTGCATTTACTAAGATGTGGATCAGACCAATCAAACATTTTGAAACGTTCTGATAAGAATTTTGTTAGTTTCTAGTTCAGAGAATTTTGTAATTTTGTTAGTTTACACTGCAAGCAATGATGGACTCGTACTTGTTTGTAATTTTGTTAGTATCTAATTCAGAGAATTTTGTGTTTATTTATCAGTAGATGCAGGAAGAAGAAAAATGATTGCTTTCAGTGATGGTTGTAATGTAAATGTATTCTTTTTTTTTTTGAACAAATAATGTAAATGTATTCTAACAACATTAATTGTAGTGTAAAGTTGTTTATTTGGTGTAACAAAAAAGTACATAAATCGTTCGTTACATACATTGATTTCTTTTTTTGACAACCATTAACTTTAATTACTTACTCATAAATTATGAAGGCTTTATTTGTTACCTACCCTAAATCAAATGTAATATATGTATATTTGTTACCTACCCTAAATCAAATGTAATATATGTATACATATATAATATATTACCAAAAATAAAATTAAATATAAAATTACAACAAATAAAAATAAATAAAACAGTCTGCAATTCGCGTGAAGATAGTGAGAACATGGAAGACACCCATTGGTTCAATTCGACCCAGTACATGTTTGGTTATTGGAGATGAAAAAGTGAGAATCGTATATTTTTGTGAATCTGTTTTCTTTTTCATATATTATCCTGACATATCATTTCACCTATTACAACAGGGTACAACCATCGACGCAACTATACCTTGGGAAGTTAAATTCCTGTTTGGAATAAATCTAGACGAAGGTGATTGGTTTGAAATCTATGGGTTTTAACCCATGTTCTAAAACTCGGGCGAGTTGCCGAGTATGCGGCCGCGTTTGCGCAAACCGGAGCCACGCCGTGGCGAATTGAGGCTGTTCGGAAGTATAACGCGGACAAGCGAGTTAAGTTCGAGTTTACTGCTTTATTGCAAAAGTCGGCGAATTATTATAGAAATCGGGTTATTTGAGTTGTAGAAAACTTGTATGATTTGGTTTTAAAATCATATGCTGAGTTTAAGATATGTAATTAGTGAATGAAACCTAAAGAAAACAAGTTAAAACATGTCATTATCGTGAAAAAAAATGTCTGCGACGAAATACACATTTTCAGATCTACGAACTGAAGAAGAAGGTGGGGACAAGATGGTCTTTTAATACTCACTAAAGACAAAACGAGTAAAAATAACAATAAAAATATGACTTGAGTTTCGATTCTGAGAACTCTAGTTGTGTAAAGGGAGCAAAAGCCACTAAGCCACTCTGCATTCTTACGCTCATCATACATAAAATAATATATATATAGTTAAATTGTATAAATTAATCTCCGCGTACTTCCCGATTTTCTCTCAATTCGCTAGGTCCGGACCGCCCGCACGCGTTATGCCTAGCGCAATTCCGAACAGGAGTTTTAACTAATTCATGCTTGTGGACTGATACGCACAACAAGTAACAAATATCATATCATCCTCACCCAAAACGCAGTGTTATTCAACCTATGACAGAGTTTAACTTTCTTTGCTGTGCGAATTACAAAACCATCCTCCGTGGTTTATCGCATCCTAAGTTCTATATTGGTATGGGCCAAAATTTCAGTGACAAGTTTTCTTAGTTTTATGATTCAGTTCTTTCCATCTTTCATAGTAGCATATAAATTCGATAGTCTATATATTAATGTCTAACCACGTTTTCGTATGTCACTTAGATCTATGCAGAGCTTTGGTTCATGTAGGCCCTCTCGAAGATTTAATTCAACTGCAACCCAACCAGATTAATGGTGGACACCAAAGTAGAATTCAATTTTCCATCATAAATTTTGAGTGAGTGCTATTCTTTTTTTTTTCTTTTTAAGTTTACACCACTTCATATTTAATAAAATCACACATTATATTTTATGCAGTTGTGTTGAAATCAACTGTATTGCCTATGAAACTGTAGCTGAGAAATTATACGAAAACTGGTTTTCATCAACTGCAAAGGTTGTTGTTTGTATATTGAAGCTATGGTGAATTGAGTGGGGCGAAGGTCAGTTTTTTTTTTAATTTAGACTCTTTTACGGATCAATATTTAAAGATTTGTTATGGAACTGAATTGTTGATTTGTATAGGTTGGTTGAGCTATATCACAAATTTTGAAGAATGTTGGGATATTTTATGTGATCCTCAAATTCCTGACCTAGTTTACTTCAAATCAATGTGAGTTTAATATGAGTGACATTATTATATTTAGTAAACATCAGTGCTATATAATAATTGCTAACATAAATAATATATTATATTTCAGGATTCCATTATATCCCTTTTGATTTTAAAGCAACAGCGTCCAAGACTTTGACGTTAGAATTATGGGAGTTCTATGTCAATTTTTGCTTTTGGGTTTTTTTTTAAGTTGAAAACAAATTATGTGTTCTTGAGGGTTCAATAAGCTTCAATTGCTTTTAGTTTGCAACTATGTTTTTCTTACTTTCGAGAGTTATATCCCAATATTATATTTATATTTGAATCCGTTATGGTTTTGCTTATACAAGTTATTGATGACCCCGCAAAACCGAACAATTCTGATAAACTTACTTATGGAGGTTTTCATCAGCCGGCAAACACACTATTTAACGTACTAAGAATGAAAAGGTAACATAATTTTCGTTATTATTAAACCTGAAATAAACTTATCTGCATACAAACCTTTTATATGAGGTACCGAGAAATATATATTTTACAATGTGATCTATTTCACTATCATATTTCAACAATGGCATTTATAACTTCTATTGGCACCTTATTTTAAAATAATTGACTCCCTACTTTTAATTGTTCACCAAGCAAAGCAAAGCAAAGCAAATCTATTGGACTTAACTTTTCCAGACCATTAACCGAGAATCTTAGATGTTTGTATCCTTCTTTCCCTTTTCATTGTCCCTCTGAATAGTAGTAAGTGGTGGATCTTTATATATTTTTACTGAAATTAATTATATATGTTACTATAGATTTCTAAGTACCCTTAATATATAAATAACGTATATTTAGGGGAATTATTTACTAAATCATTACATATATCAATTGGTATGTAATCCCTTTGGTAATTTAACCGCATATCTAACTATACCATAACTCCAAATTTCCGTACACGGGCCACAATCGAATATATAAATAACAGAATATCAAATAAAAGCAGAAATGTTCTACTTAACTTTTCAGGTATATTTTTCTGATACACCACAGTAAGTTGTATATGTATTGCGTGAAAAGAAACATGAAGAATATCTATTTAGTTTCTTGATATAAACTAACATCGAAAACTATATATATAGTTATTAGTTAGTAATGTAATGACATACTAGATCTTGATCCGTGCGGACGCACGGGTATTTGCTTTCGTAAACATTTAAAATTAAATACATACATTATTGTACTAATTAAATTAGAAGAGACTAATTAATTAAATATAATTGAGTTATTTTTATTATTCTAAAAATTTAAACGATTTTGATTAATTTATTTTCAATAAACTAATAAATTAATTTGATAATTTAATCTATTTTATAGTTTTTTATGGATTGTAAAATTGAATTTTTGATTTTGATTTAAATTAAATAAAGGATTGTATATCTTCTAAATTTATTAGGTAGCTAAATATTAGGCAATTTCGTAATAATTTTTATGGAAATTGTTATTTATAAGGTCAATGACATTGGATAATAATTATTGAGGAAAACTTAGGGTTAAGATTTATTTGTACTTCAGTTTTAATAGTTTAGATACTCCTTACATTTTAAATAAATCAGCCCGACAGAAAAATGGTATGTCAATATATACAAAATCTAAATGTCTACTCTAATATTACTATCTTTGGTTAACTGGCATTTTTAATCGCAGTTAACCTAACTATATATAAGCCACAAGTGACATGTTAAAATCCATTCTCCATCACAAACAATAGAGTACACGAGAATCTTACTTTCTTTATGTGATGGCAATGTATTGTGTTTTTTTCCGAGTTGCAGCCAAAGACATACACGTTAAGATTGTCACACCCTATTGTGATGGCTTCAATCCTATTTGTGATGGCTTCAATCCTATATGTGATGGCTCCAATACTTTTTTTTTTTCTGCCCGAAAAATAGGTTCAAACTGAGTAGACACCCTATGATAATGACTCATATATCGGGAATGATTGGTTGAGTTTTATCTCTCTACTTTAGCTTTATTTATTTTTAAATCACTAAATTTTACCAATCATGTTGTAGCTTTACTTTTAAAAATTAAAGTCTACATCAAGTTTTTATTAAGTTTTACCAATCATGCTTTAGCTTTATTTTTAAAGCTACAACAAAAAAAATAAAGCAAAACTTTTTCTTATGTATTTTAGGCAAAAACCCTACATCTTCTTTTTATAGGCTGTAGAATCTGTAAATGAAAAAAATATCTATAATATCAAATAAATTATATAATCATAATAAAAACTTTTATAAATATTTTAATTTTGAATTTGAATGTTTTTAAATTATTAAAATATTTAAATAATATAAATATTATTTACATATCACATTTTAAATTACAATAAATTTTGATAATTTATTAAAAAATATTAATATAAATTATTTTAATTGATATAAAATAATAATTTTATATATACAACACATATTTTATATATTTTATTTTAAAATATCTACAGCCTACCGCTTGCCGCTACAACAAATTTAACTGCAGCAAAAGTCTCTGCAGAAAAAGTCTATAGTAACAACTTTACAGCTACAACCGATTTATCTACAGCTAAACATCTACAGCTAAATTTTTAAAGCCACAGTCGAACCAATCATCACCATCATCTACATATAAGTTGTGGCCAATGAAAAGTCCAAAAAATCCAATCTAGAACCAAATCGATATCCACATTAAATAGACCTAATATCTTCTTATCTTATAAATAACGAAATTAATAATCTCATCTTGCGCAAGGCGCGAGTTATCATCTAGTTGTAAATGTATTCTAACAACATTACTTGTAGTGTAAAGTTGTTTATTTGGTGTAACAAAAAAGTACATAAATCGTTACATGCATTGATTTCTTTTTTTGACAACCATTAACTCTAATTACTCATAATTTATGAAGGCTTTATTTGTTACCTACCCTAAATCAAATGTAATATATGTATAAATATATAATATATTATCAAAAATAAAATAAAATATAAAATTACAACAAATAAAAATAAATAAAATAGATTTGAAACATGTTTATATTATCATTTTTTTAAAAAAATTATAAAATTCATTTAAAGATTATATAGTTTTTATCTTTTGCAAACAGATTACTTTGTAATTATATGATCACCAAAAAACTTCGTTTCACCTTTGGTTTCAATTGTCAACTACTTCATGTCAACAACCATAGCAGAAACAATTAATTTTGTTAAGCTGCTTAGGCTCATAATTTAAGCCCAGTTTTTCAATTTTTTTTTAAACAAATCCTATTATAAACTCATTTATAAACAACAAATTTAAAAATTGTTTTTAAAACTTCGAATTCTATGACTTATTCTTGGGTTCACTCCCTAGTGTGAAACTCTAGGTTCACCAACCAATAGGATTGTGTTATTTCATATTCTATATCTTTTAAGAAAGGAAACAAAATATTGTTAAATTATATTATCTTTTTAAAATTAAATGGTAAAAAAAAAAATAGTAGTATTTACGAAAAAAAATATTTTTAACGTCGTCAGCAAAACAATAAACCCTAAATCCTAATCCCTAAATCCTAAATCATAAACCCTAAACCCTTGGGTAAACCCTAAACTCTAGGATAAATTTTAAACTCTAAATCAAAATCACTGAACACTAAAACACTCAGGGTTTAGCGTTTGGGATTTAGGGTTTAGAGTTTTAGGGTTTAGTGTTTTTATTTAGAGTTTAGGATTTATCCAAGGGTTTAGCGTTTACCCAAGGGTTTAGGGTTTACCCAAGGGTTTAGAGTTTACCCAAAGGTTTAGGGTTTTCCTAAGGGTTTAGGATTTATGATTTAGGGTTTAGGGATTAGGATTTAGGGTTTAGTGTTTTGGTGACGGCGTTAAAAAGATTTTTTTTAATTCATTTTTCTGTAACTACTATTTTTATTTTTTTATTTTAAAAACATAATATAATTTGACAATATTTTATTTTCTTTTTTAAAAGATATCGAATTTGAAATAACGATTCACCCCCGTAACTCGAATTCTATTAACCGTTTGGCTGACAGGAAAAAATACAATGCAGAGAAAAGTTTTTTAGAACTGAAAGAAGATTGGCAATGGGTGAATCTGCAGTTCTGTTTCATTCATATTTGTTCGCAGCTCCTCTTTCTCGTCATGAAGCTCATGAGGTTACCTTCTTTCCTCTCCTTTTTTATTATTAATTTGAGATTATAGTTTGTTGGATTCCACAGGATAATACGATCCATGCGCTTAGTCAATCAGTCTCCTTTGGAAGATTCACGACAGAGAGTCTTGAATGGGGGAAGTGGTCAAGTTTCTCGCACAAGAAGTATGTCGATGAAGCAGAGAAATACTCTCAGCCTGGATCTGTTGCTCAGAAGAAGGCTTTCTTTGACGTCATTACAAGAGAATAGCTGAAGCTAAGAAAGCAAAACAACAAGTACAACCGGAAAGTGTTGCGGTGTTGCTAAACACTTTGGAGACATTGACTAAGGATGAGGTTAAGGAAGAAGAGAGGGGTGAAACAGAGTTAGTCTTGTGTGGTGAAGAGTTGGTTTCGAGTATTGAGAAAGATGAAGAAGAACCCAAAAGGACGAGTGAACAAGAAGACGTTGTGGAAGCTAAAACCCTGATTACAGGTTGTTGTGCTTGATGGTCTGGAAGAGAAGGAGAATCACGCTGAGGATGAGAGCTCTTCTGTTGAAGAAGAGAGAAAATCTGTAACCAAGAACTCATCGTTGTTTAGATCAGAAGCTCCAGACAAAGCAATGGAGCTTGTTGTCACACGGAAAACAAGGTACATAAAAGCAGCTTTTGATTGTTCCTTTCTCTAATAACTTTTTTTTTCTATTTCTGATAATCCGGGGTATCCGGCGGACCAAAGTCCAACCGACTAGTTTCTTGGGAGCTGTCCATTGGCGTCAGACATACCCAATTATTCTCAATAGGCCTGGGCGTTCGGGTACCCGTTGGCATTCGGGTCGGGTTTTTCTGGTTTTCGGATTTTTCGGGTTTACGCTTCTAGGTCCCATACTAAAATTTTATTAGTACGGGTCGGGTTCGGATAATAACACTTCAGGTTCGGTTCAAAATTGTATTGCATCATAAAACCCATAAAGTAATCATATATCGTACGGACTCGGGTTATATCGGTTCGGTTCGGATATAACCAAAGTAAAAAACAAAATTTTTGAAGTAAAACATAAAGAAAACATCTAAATTAAATAAAAATTAATCTATCACATATAAAATTGATAAAATAACAATAAAATATTAAATCAAGCATGAAACAAACATCATTGTAAACAATATGTATTGCCTTATAGAGAGTAGACTTTTTATTTCAATGACAAAATTATAAAATACTTATTTATAACTAATTGTGTACTTTAAGTATTTATTAGAATATTAATATTTATTATTATATATAATATTACCACAAATATTGAATTTAATAATTGGAATACTTATATATATTTCAAAATATTTATATTGACTATTAATTTCGGATTTTTCGGGTTACCCGTTCGGGTTCGGTTAATAACACTTCGGGTTCGGATATTTTTTGTACCATCATACAAGACCCGTTCGGGTATTTTTACGTTTCGGGTCGGATAACGGGTCGGGTTTTTCGGTTCGGGTTCGGTTCGGATTTCGGGTTCCGGATTTTATGCCCAGGCCTAATTCTCAATCAGAATTAGAGATCCATATCGCCTGGTCACACATGTTTAGTGTCCTGGGATTGTTTCGAATCCAGATCGCATAGCTCACCGGAATTCGCCTACCACTAGACGACCCATGTGTGGTTTCTCTTATAAACTTTTCCTCTGTCTGATTAGTTTTGTTATGTTACCCTTGCAGTGAGAATTTGATGAAGAACAACGAAAAACCCGTTCGTCAGCGATTCAGTTTATTGAAGTGAGACGGATTTGATTTCCTCTCTTGAATCAATTTGCATTTGAGTTTGATGTTCTTGTCCTAAGTGTATAAACTCTTTTTTTTTTGTGATGTAGGCTTTTCATGGGAAACACTAAGACTCAACGTCAGAACTCCAAGGTAAAACTCCGATATCAACAAGGAGAACATTTCTGATTGCTTTTAGTAATGTAACGACTGATACTAGCTGTGTTTTTCCTTACAGAGAAAGTCAGATAAGAAACCAAACAAACCATTTCTATGTCTTTGCTTCAACCCTGATATGGTCAGGGAAACAAAAGGGCCAACCAAAACTAAGAAGAGGAATCTCTGAGAATAAAAGATAGATTCTTCTTCAGTGTTGGCTAAAACGCTTTTAGAAAGATCTGTCCTCGGATTCAGAGTATGGTAGCAAAATAGAATCTTTTGAGTGCACAGTGGCAAAACACAAAACTGGAACACCCAGATGAAAGAAGGCTTCATTTTCTTGTATTGTATATCTTCAATGAAATAATTTGGTTTCTTTTACAATCTTATTCTCATTATGCTTGCTTGTGTGGTTGTTATATTGTAGATCTTCAATGAAATACCTTGGTTTCTTTTACAATCTTACAAAACCAATAACTTGGTTTCTTTTACAACCTGATGGTAGGAACCTATCTTTTGATTTGGTATGGATTGTGTCTGTTCAGTATAAAGATATAAACTCTGCATGATTATTTAGTTTTGTAATCACTCTAAACAGACATACCTACTCCACATCTAAACAGACATACCTACTTTACATAACTTATCAATATAGTTCTTTATTTAAGAATCAAATCACATTTTGTATGGAGTACATACCAATAGAGCTAAGAAACATCTTATGTTACTTTTGGCCCCAAAAAATAAATATATCATATATCCTTGAAACACATGCTTTATTTGCTTTTTATTCAGGGCCGGCACTGATGTCCACCCACCACCCCCACATCACAAAAACTCATCCTTTCATTATCATGAGAACCATATTCTCCTTTATCATCATCATCATCATCATCATCATCACTTTGTTTCTGTATATTCACAAGTTATTCTACAACGCTTCATTTGCATTCTTTTTCCTCTTCTTCATCAGATTCATAATCATAACCATAATACTTCGAATATATGATAATATATGTATATAATTATAATGTATATATCTAATTATCACGGACAAGAAAGATTCTCACAAACTTATTTGATAGAAATAAATTATATTTAATGAAATAGGTTTGGACAATTTTCAAAGAAAAAGTTTTCTCGATCTTACAAGAAACTCAAAATTGACCGTTGTAGTATGCATTCGGTTTTTTCTTTAACATTGTGATAAACTACAAACACTGTAGTTACTTAACAATACAACACAGGCTTTACTTTCTGTACAAAAGGGAAAGCTGTGGAACTAAGAAGGGTTTTGTTTCCCCGACTTTAATTCTAAATAGATTCATGAGAAGGATCTATGAGAGGCTCGTTGGATTCCTCAAGACATTTTGAGGGTTTCTTCGGAGGGTACAACACATAGTGTTGAAACATGAAAATGAGATCGAAAAATATCGTGACCTGCAGAAAGATATGTTTGGTCAGTTATAAGAAAGAAAAAAAACAGAGAAAGAAAGACTACGGCTCTGGATTTTTCTTACTAGTGAGAGAAGAGTCTTCCCAATGTTCCCATAGAAATTCACCCAAGAACCTAAAAAAAACGAACAAAAGAAGATAGTGAGTGTTAGTTTATGCGCAGCAAACAAATTAAAGCAAATGACGGAAAAGAGATTTGTTACCTTGGTCAATCGATTGAACAACCATTTGGAGATAATTAGAGACTCCTCCAGTAAAATCGAGAAGAATATTCTCAATGCTCCACCCGACTGTGCTCTTCCTAGTAAAGTTCATCTTCGCCTGTGAAGAGACAGATAAATGAATCCATAGTTAACACAGTTTCAAAACCAATTGTGAAAAAAAAAAACTAACTAAGCTTCAGAATCGTTTCTCACCTGTGGAATGTACTTGACGCATGTCATGCATACCTGAATCGAGCTATTATAACAATGAACATTATCATCAAAAGGTATATCCACAAATATTTACATCTTTCCATTACAGATTAAAAAAAAAAACAAGGAGTTATCGTTTCCTCTAATAAACGAATAGGAGAATGTTGCGGTTTCTCAAGGAGTTTTGTTAGTTTTTTCTCGAAACATCTTAATAGGATAACTCGCTAGTCAAATGCTTACTTGAAGAGGGTAATGAGCCAGAGCCAAGAATGTGTAGGCAAAGCAATGAAGAAACAAGTAGCTCCAAATCCCCAGACAAGGATGACAAGACCTGTAGCACATCTTGATACTTTTTGAGTTCCGCGCTGACAATATTAAGTCACTTAGAAAACCATCATAAGATTAAAGAGAGAGAGAAAAAAAAAGAACAGCCCATATATAAAAGGAGAAGACTACTCACTTCGTAGATACAGATCTGGAAGAGGGTAAAAGCTGTCATACAGACAGCATGGATTGAGAATGCAACATCATTTGCAGCCACAGGTATCATCTGGAGAAAATGATATATATTTTTTAACCTTTCAAGTTAACAAAAAATACCTAAGCAACTCTCCTAAACTTTTATCAAAAAAAAAAAAAAAAAAGTTAACAAAAAATCAGATACGAAAGGAATAAAAAAGCAGAGGGGAAGGAAAGAGATACTACCTCTTTGTCTCCATAAAGGTCAAAGTACTGTTTCTGAATAAAGGGGCTAAAGTAGAGGCAGACGTTGTAGATCATATACGATGAGTGCTTTGTGAAATTCAAAAGAGCAAAGTCGAAGTTCAATCCAACAACACTTGAAAAACACCGAAACATACAAAATCAAATTTCCGACGCAAAGCCCAGAAAGAAAGAAAGAAAGAAAGAAAGAAAGAAAGATGAGATTACCTTTTCCTTTTGAAATTCAAAAGGAGCTGAGGGTAGAAGCTAATCGACCACGAAGCAAACGTGATCCATCCGACGATCTCGTACAAGATTTCTAGGGGGATCGAATTCCACGAAGCCATATTTGTCTCCGTCTGATTCGATCAAAAGCCTTTTGACGACTGTTTTTTTCTTCTTTGGAGGAGATTGGACGAGAGCCGCTTTAATAAAGCTTAAACAACAGAAGCAATATGATGATGTCGTGTCATGACGGCCTTGGAGACTTTTACGCTGCGTAAAAGATTCCACTATCTGAACCTAACGGTTAAACATGGGTATATTCGTATTTTGGGAAGGCTCACCCACCGACCATTTTTCTTTATCGTCAGTTTTTATGTTCAAATTAAGAAATCGATGGGGACCTCCCAACACCCACGTTTTTTTTTATTTAAATATTGTGTTAAACTTATCTTTTTAGTTTTATTATATTTTTATAGGTTTGAGGAGGTGCGAAGCCAGAAGTATTATTTTATGGGTGCATTATTGATAAGAAGAAACAAAAGAGAGTTAAACTTAATAGGTGCATAATATGGTTTTTACCATTTTACCTAACAAATTTTAATGGTTTTAACTTTTAAGCATAAAAATTTGAATCTTATTATTTGTATGGGTACCTAGCGCTGCCTTCGCCCCTGAGTTTAAGTATAAACCTATCTTGTTGGGAATGTCCTAAAATCATTTGTACTTACTCTTGTTAAAGTCGTAACGTCGAGGTTCGACAATCGTATAAAATTAGGTGGTTATAATGTTTTGCTAGAAACTGCTTATAATCTATGGATTGAGAATCCATTACTAATTTTATATGATCCTACAGGGTCACACATCTAAGCAAATTGGATTAATACATAAATTGGAGTTTCATTTTTAGATATTATATATATTTGATATATATAATTACAGTATACATGTTGGATGTGAATTGTCTTAATATGATTAAGTCAATTAACATAATGGACTTGGGCCATTCTCATGTTTAATGAGATTATGTCACGTAACACACACACACATATATATATATATATATAGATATATATATTGCTTGAAAGTGAGATAGAGGCTGGCCGCATAACGTCTCAGCACGAGACAGAGAACGTGTTCTCATAATCAAAAGAAGAAAAGTGTTTCTTCTTAAAACAAGCAATGGTGAAACCCTAATAGCTTGAGATTTGATCTCGACGGCACTAGCATCCTGTATCGATCCAATTTGTGTGCGTGTGGATACCGGTAGAGGCACGACATTTGGAGTGCTAGAATTCTCGACTTGGTTTATTTATCTTTCCGCTGCGAGTAACCAGGTATATCCGAAACTCTAAGATCTAAGTTTATTTCAGTATTGACATGAGATTCTAGGCAAACTAAATTCATAGGTTGATTTATAAATAGTTATAAACCGGTATGAATTTCCAACAGTGGTATCAGAACCTGCTTGTTTAATACTGAAATTGTTATTGTTTGAACTTGATATGTTAGCTTGTTAATAGAAACCCTAATTTGATTATGGTATATTACGGTATAATGATATTGATTTATAACTAGAACTGGCGTATCAAGTTAAACAATTAGAACATCTGAACGTCCATATGAGACACACGCTTAGGTTGAAGTGCCTTTAAAACTAATGTGCTTATGTTCAGAATAAGATTATACGAACGTTGTGATTATTGTAATCAATTAGTTTTAACATGCTTCTGTCTCGTAGTGGTTTTATGCATAACTCGTATGTGCAAGATGCATAAATTATATTTAGCACATGTGTATAGAGTAATAATCGATTGCTTGTCTAAATTAATATATGTATTTAAGATATTATATCAAAGAGTTGATATAGATTCGGTTAAATCGTTTAACGCATTTTGATAATTTTAGTTATAATTCTAATTTGATTAGAACAAATTCTAAGATTATTTAATCAATAATTAATAATTTTAATTAGATTAAATTAATTTAATTATTTATAATTCAATTAAAATACACATAAGATATGTATTAGTTATATTTATATTTTATATTAGATATAAAATTTAAATATAAATTAAAATTGAATTAAAATTTGATCCTCAATTAATTTCAAGTATTTTTGATGTCTATCCAATCTTATCAACTATCAAGGTTCGTTTCGTTGTAAGATGGGCTTGCCAAAGTAAGGTGTCTGCAATTACATGAGTGAGGTAGATGGTAACGGTTACCATATGAATATAAGATTGGTTTACTTGACTAAACTATCAAAACAATTTTGGGTTTAGAGACATAGGTTGGATAAGACATAAGATGTCATCTGACAACCAAGAATTATATTGGATATAATTAGCAAAGTGTTGCTTACCTAAATAGCTTTATATTCGGGCGATGAGCCAAAGCTCACTCGGATTATAGTGAAATATGGATCTTGGATTATTATATTCAATTTGAGGAAATGTTTTGAGTATAATATGAGTTTTCTTAATTGTTGAGATTTCTTTAATTCCTGAACATCATATTAACATTTCCCACTCTTCTATTCCAGAAATGTCAACTCCCCACTGTTCATTCTCATTACGATCTGTCCTTGAGCAGGACAAATTGAATGGGTCAAACTTCCTTGAATGGTATCGAAACCTCAGAATTGTTCTCAAACAGGAGAAAAAGGACTATGTCCTAGAGAAGGTTCTTCCTGAAAAACCTAAGACCAATGTCCAACATGCTGAACGAACTGCTTATGATAAGCATGTCAGTGATATGGTCGATGTGTGTTGTCTTATGTTGGCAACCATGAACTCAGATTTGCAGAAGCAATATGAGAACGTGGATTCACCAATTGACATGATCACTAGCCTGAAAGGTATGTTTCAGGAGCAAGCTCGAACTGAGAGATACCAAACGGTTAAGTCTCTCATTGAGTGCAAGCTACCAATAGATGGTCCAATTAGTCCACATGTCATCAAGATGATGGGTTATATTGATAACTTGGCTAAGTTGGATTGTCCTATCAGCCAAGAGTTGGCGACTGATCTCATTCTACAGTCATTGCCGTCAAGCTATGATCAGTTTGTTATGAACTACAACATGAACAACTTGACAAAGACTTTGACTGAGTTGCATGGGATGCTTAAAACAGCTGAACCCAACATTAAGAAGGATACCCCAAATGTTCTTATGGTACAAGGGGGTAACAAGTTTAAGAAACAAGGTAAGAACAAAGGAAAGGGTAAGTCAGGCTGGATTGCGAATCCAAGCAAGCTTGAGCCTTCTCCTAAGTTTAAGTCGGGTCCTTCTAATGTTGATAAGTGCCATTATTGTAATGGTTCTGGACATTGGAAAAGAAACTATGAGAAATACTTGGAAAATCTGAAAAATAAGAAGATTTCTGAAACGTCATCTTCAGGTATTTATGTTATAAAAGTAAATGTTACTATTTCTGATTCTTCTACTTTGGTATTTGATGCCGGTTGTGATGCTCATATTTGTAGAAATATGCAGGGCCTAAACAGCAGTAGAATCTTGAGGAAAGGACAAGTGAACCTGCGTGTGGGAAATGGAGCAAGAGTTGTTGCATTAGTTGTAGGAATATTTCATTTGTCTTTGTCTTTATGCATGGTTTTGGAAACTAAGAATTGCTACTATGTACCTGCTATAAGCAGAAATATTATTCATTGTTTGAATTCGGAAAGATTTCATTTCGATTAAAGACAAGCGTTGTTTATTTAATCATTGTGATATCTTTTATGGTAGCGGTCCATTAGAGAATGAAATTTATATTCTAGACCAAAACATGCATGTTTATAACATTAGTACCAAAAGATTCAAGTCTAATGGCACGAATCAAACTTTCCTTTGGCATTATCGTTTGGGCAGCATAAGTTAGAATCACATTTAAAAGCTTCATAGTGATGGACTTTTAATCTCATTTGATTACGAATCACATGAAAAATGTGAATCTTGTTTGTTGGGTAAAATGACTAAAGCTCATTTTACTGGAAACGGTAAAAGAGATAAAAACTTATTGGAACTTACACATACTGATGTATGTGGACCAATGAGTATAAATATTAGAGGAAAGTATCAGTACTTCATGGTTATGTTTATTTAGAAACATAAGTCTGAATCTTTTGAAAAGTTCAAAGATTTTCAGAATGATGTACAAAATAAGTTTGACAAGAAAATTAAAACTCTTCGATCCAATCGAGGTGGAGAATATTTGAGTCAATCGTTTAATGATCATCTGAGAAAATGCGGAATTGTTTCACAACTCACTCCTCCGGGAACACCACAGTTGAATGGTGTATTTGAAAGGAGAAACCGAACTTTATTGGATATGGTTTGTTCAATGATGAGTCATGCAGATTTTCCATTACCCCTTTGGGGACACACTCTAGAAACGTCTGCGTTTACGCTAAGTAAATGTCCATCAAAATCAGTCGAGAAGACACCATATGAGATGTGGACTGGAAAGGTTCCAAATTTGTCTTTTTCTCAAAATTTAGGGTTCTGATGCTTATGACAAACGTATGTTTACTGATAAGCTTGGACCCAAATATGACGATCATTACTTTATTGGTTGTCTTAAAGAAACCAAGGATTATTACTTTTACAACCCCACCGAGAACAAAGTGTTTGTTGCTCATAGTGGTGTTTTCTAGAGAGACATTTTCTTTCCAAGAAGAACAGATGGAGTAAAGTACAATTCGAAGGAGTTCGAGAAATGCATGAGGTTCTTTTTCTAAATGAAAGACATGGGACTAGCTGCTCATATTCTTGGAACAATAATCTATAGAGATAGATTAAATAAGCATATTGGATTATGTCAAGATACTTATATCGATAAGGTCTTGCACAGATTCAAAATGCATGATTTCAAGAAAGGCTTCTTACCAATGTCTCATGACATAACTCTCAGCAAGACTCAGTGTCCTTGTACACATGATGAGCAAGAGCACATGAGTAGAAACACATGTGCTTTGAGTATAAAAAGTAGATATACCATTCTGATCTAGGTGAAATTCACTGGACATAAGGTCAAGATTATCCTCAAGTATTTAAGAAATATAAGGATAAATTTGGTCTATGGAGAAAGTGACGAGCTTGCTGTAAGTGGTTACAGCGATGCCAGTTTTTCAAAATGACAAAGATGGTTTTTGATCACAAGTTGGTTTCATCTTTTGTTCTAATGGAGGAGCGGTGAGTTGGAAGAGTTCCAAGAAAAGCACCATAGCATAGTCTCAATGGATGCAAATGTTGTTGATCCATTGACCAAGCCTCTTCCATGGCCTAAGTATGAGAGTCATACTGCAGCCATGGGTATTAAGTATATTAAGATGTGATCTTGATTTTAGTAGGAGACTTTATGTTTATGATATGATGTTCATATTAACATACATTGGTTATGTTTTCAAATTAATGAAATTGTTTCAGAATTATTTGATTATTAGATGATTAAATAAATGTCCCAAAAATAATTTATAACATTCTTATAGGTCATCAAGTACATGACTTGATCATGAAACCCTATAAGTGAAAGATGCTATAAATTATTGAGGTTCCTAGTCAAAGTTGTTAACGTAGGACATTAATAACCATGAATGGCTAGTATGTGAGGTGATCGATGACTAAGTTTCATGGAGTCATTCAATATGTGGTATTGAAGTCAATCACATGGATATGTGTTAGAGAACACATGATCGGACTGACCCGCTAACGAGAACTCTACAAGATTGTTATATGAGTGTCATAAGAGTTGTTCATTACGACTATAGAGTATAGTCCTTAGACCTGGGTTCGTCATGATTCTTTACTTGTGGATTAGTTCACTTTGACCTTGTCAAACGTCAGCCGTAACTGGTGATTATAAAGGCATTGATTAGGTGTTCTATGAAGTGTGTAAGGAACAGGGATGGAACAAGATGGGATTTGTCCCTCCCATATAACGGGAGATAAATATCTCTGGGCCTATCAAAGATTTGATACTGGTAAATGCATGGCCGTGCTCAAACGAGGTGAATGTCAGTCGTTTGTTTTTATCAGTCTAAATCAGAGTTCGATAAACATGATCTAGCTTAATAAGGATGACACTGGTTCTTGCCTTATGCTGAGATCGAGACATAGAGACAAAAGGATTATAAGAATAAATGATTCTAGTACAAGTGGGAGATTGTTGGGAATGTCCTAAAATCATTTGTACTTACTCTTGTTAAAGTCGTAACGTCGAGGTTCGACAATCGTATAAAGTTAGGTGGTTATAATGTTTTGCTAGAAACCGCTTATAATCTATGGATTGAGAATCCATTATTAATTTTATATGATCCTACATGGTCACACACCTAAGCAAATTGGATTAATACATAAATTGGAGTTTCATGTTTAGATATTATATATATTTGATATATATAATTACAGTATATATGTTGGATGTGAATTGTCTTAATATGATTAAGTCAATTAACATAATGGACTTGGGTCATTCTCATGTTTAATGAGATTAGGTCACGTAACACACACACATATATATATATATATTGCTTGAAAGTGAGATAGAGGCTGGCCGCATATCGTCTCAGCACGAGACAGAGAACGTGTTCTCATAATCAAAAGAAGAAAAGTGTTTCTTCTTAAAACAAGCAATGGTGAAACCCTAATAGCTTGAGATTTGATCTCGACGGCACTAGCATCCCGTATCGATCCAATTTGTGTGCGTGTGGATACCGGTAGAGGCACGACATTTGGAGTGCTAGAATTCTCGACTTGGTTTATTTATTTTTCCGATGCGAGTAACCAGGTATATCCGAAACACTAAGATCTAAGTTTATTTCAGTATTGACATGAGATTCTAGGCAAACTAAATTCATAGGTTAATTTATAAATAGTTATAAACCGGTATAAATAGGTGCATGGTTTTTACCATTTTACCTAACAAATTTTAATGGTTTTAACTTTTAAGCATAAAAATTTGAATCTTATTATTTGTATGGGTACCTAGCGCTGCCTTTTTTTTTTTGTAACACTCCTAGCGCTGCCTTCGCCCCTGAGTTTGAGTATAAACCTATATATCACTGTATTGTCAGGGATAATTAATCCACATGCGTAATTTCTAAAAAAACTAAGACGTTGATTTTCTGTTTCCGACTTCTGGTTTACGGGGTTGAGTATTCGATCTCCAAAATAAATAAAAAAAAATTTAGATAAAAATAAAATCATTTACTATCTGAGAATTATGGTCAAATCTAAAAGAGTTCTCGCCTACGATTATATATATAATAGATTCTGAAATCCTATAGTAGACTCTGAAATCTGACTTGAAACATTTTTAACTAAGAGGTAATTAGACAAAACGAGGGTTTCAATAAAATCTTACTTTTGCAGAAATAGACCGCCGCAGAAGAAAAAAGAATGTGGATATTCGATAAAGTGAGAGAAAAGAAATATGTGAAAGTTCAAAATATAAAAGAAAGGGGAAAAAGAGTCATTGCCTCTCATCTTGGATACGCCACCGGTAAAAAAAAGTTGGTTTGAATTAAAGAACAAGAATTTAGTTCTCAAAATCTGATTTTCTTCAACGGTAAACTCATGATTTACTAACTAAAACGGTTTCAAAGGACAGAGTTAAAATATGAAAAATCTTTTAAGTAGTTAACCAAGATGCCAGAAGATGTTTTCGATTAAGATCAATACAACATTACTTTTGATATCTTTAATAATTTCGTTTCCGATTTCTATTGCATTACAGAAAACCTTGTTTTATTTTACACTAATCTATATATTTTCATTAAAGAGTATCTTGACATTATTCTAGGGTCTATTTGTGAAATAACAAAAAATAAAAATTAGTTTTGTAAAGAGAAAGATGGAAAAAGATACGAAGAGAAAATAAGAGAAATATGTAATTTTGGTTAATTAGTGAAGTATGGTTTTTTGTTTGGTTAGTGAATGCAATTTTCATTATTTTAGTTACTGAATTACCTGAATTTTTTGGTAAAATAATAAATCCAAAAATTTCCATGCTCTTATTTAAGATACAAAAAATATAGTTTTTCTGATTATATTGGTTTTTCAAAAATCGTCTAAAATAACAAAACCCTCTTTCCTTTTCTCTCTATTATTTGTTTGTTAATTTCTAGTGATTATAGTTTACTAATTTCCATAACTGAGTGTATAAAAGCTAACATTTGTAACAGCTAACAACTAAACATTACAGTGGTCAACAGGATCACAATAGTTGATCACGAAATTCATAATAATTGTTCGTACAAATAATTATAATAGTTTAACTAATCCCTCAGTTCCTAAAAGATTTTATGTTTTAGAATTTTCACAAATTTTAATAAAACATATTAAAACTTAGCTATAAATGCATAGTTTTTGTAATTTTATTTTTTTTATATTTTTAAACCAATAAAATTTTAAGAAATGCAATTAATGTTCTTGAACTTTACAATTTCATATTATTAGTTGACAAAAATTACATTGAAAATATAAAATATGTATTTTTTTGAAACAAATTTTTTTTTTAGAATATAGATCTTTTAGGAACGAAAGAGAGTATATTGTAATTTAATAAAGCCGTCCTCATAGTGGAAATTACTTATCACACACGTCGATGTACTTATCACGCATGACAAGAAGACTTTAGTGGAGCTATAACAATATTATAACCTCTTATATCAGTGATCATAAGTGGCAACGTACACGCCACGTAAAGGACTGAATCGCCATTTGCTTTGCAATTAAATTTTGGTTCGGTTTCGGTAAAAGCATTTTGGGTTGATTCGGTTTGCCTTCTTTTTTTTTCTCAATCTATCTATCGTCAGTGGGTTTGATCTACATTTCTGACCTTTCTCATCTACTTATCGCCGCCATTAGTCTCTTTTGTTCTTTTTTTTTTCTGTCTCTTTTTGTTCAAAACACCTTTTTAGTTATTCCAAAGGGCAGAACTTTTTTTCTTTTTTTGAGCTTATCTCTTTGTAAAATTGATGATTGTAAGGGTACAGAGCGATACAAGAATGAATCCAAAATCAGACTTTTTTGTGCACATTTATACGAATAAAAAGTCCAATACTTAATGAGATCTCAATGGGCACTGTGTGATTTGTGTTGTTGTCTAACCCGAGTGCTGAAGTTGCTCGATGTTGTGATCCCTTTCAACAAGCACGAGTAAAACTTTACTATTCAACCAGATATAATTAATGCTATAAGTGAAACTTTCATACCACATCACAACTCAATTTTTATCAATCTTTATCTACTCTGGGGTTTACAAGCTCTTATACATTGTGATCAGGAGCGTCCCTGGACCAAAACTAACTGAAACATAGGTTTTGGGCCCCCATTTCTATAGGGCCCCCAATTTAATTTTTTTTATTTATGTGGTTAAGTTTAATTTTTTACAGTTTTTTAATAATCAAGAAAAGAGTTTCCGAAAGAAGAAATGGAAAAAATCTATAGAAAATAGAGTAATCGGTAAGAATGCACATAAAAGCCCATATAATTTGTCATATATTCTTGTTTTTTTTAAATATTTTTTATGACTTTAATACCCTTATCTCTATCTCTCTCCTTTTTCCCTTTTATGTATTATAATCTCTTTATCTCTCGTATAGATTCTTCAAATCATCTTCTAATTCAACATAAATCTTTATTTTTTTATTCTGATTCTTTTGACATCCATAATGCTAATCTTATTATCTCACCCCAATTCCAATGTTTCTAATTTCGACTCACAATCAACTTTTAGATAATATATACGTTAGTAGGTATTTTATTACTTACTTGCTATTATTTAGATTTTAATGGATTCTTAATCGATACATGAAGTGTTAGCTGTTACAAATAGTTTTGGGGCTATTTGATAGATAACTAATTAATTGTTAATAGTTTCATTAACTGATATATGATTTGTTAGTCGATACATTTGTTTGATACATAGATTGTTAGATGATACTGAAATTATTAGCTGATATGTTAGTTGATATGTAGATTGTTACCTGCTATGTAAATATTTAGCTGATAAATCTAGAGTTACTTGTTTTCGATAAAGCATAGAGTATTTTCGCCCGCACAGTGTCAAAAAATTACTCCTTTTTGGATTATCCATAATTATGGGCTTTCTTCTGATTTGGACCTTAATTGGGTATCTTTCACGCATTCACTCTAGAAAATATTATAAGTAAACTGGGACCTACAATTAATTTACAGAAAAAAAAAGTCAAAAACAAATGCTAATTTTCTATAGCAATGTTTATTTTTCTCTATAGCAACATTCCTTCTTCCTTCTCTCCTCACGATTCATCATTCGTCTTCTACTCTCCTTTCGCTCTGTTTTTGTTTCGTTGAGTCTTCTTCTCCTTATGATGACATGTATGTATTTTTATAGTTTATGTTTGTAACTTAAATCTTTCTGTATTTAGCAAAAAAAAATTAAATCTTTCTGTTGCAAAAAACACTTTTAACACTATAATTTTAAGAATTTCTACAAGGAAAACACAGTGCCAATTAGGATCCGAAAAAAGAAAGCAGAAAAAAAGATTGCTATAATGCTAAGTATAGGCAGGGCCCCCATTTTTGTTGTGTTTATGGCCCCGAGTATTGCAGGAACGCCCCTGATTGTGACTGGTTATATATAGTCTAAAGTTTTTAGCTTTAGTTGGAGTCTTGAAGAGCTCTCTTTGCGTAGCTATGACGCGGTTGAGATAGAACCCGGTTTATTGGCGACGTTAGGACAGCATTTGGGGAGGTTAAGGAAACCGGAATTTTCGTTTAACGAGTTGTTATTCGACAAAGAAGTCGTTTCGATGTTAAGCTTCTTGCACTGGTTTGGTTGAGTTGAGTTTGAGAGGATGTAAAAACTTGACAGGTTCAGTGTTGTTGGTTTCTCTGAACAAAAGCTGTGTGAAGCTGAGGAATTTAGATATTGTAAGTTGTATATTGATTCAGGCTGATGAAGTTGAAGCTTTTGTTCACAAGTCACAATGCTTGAAGAAGATCCTAGTTGAAGAGAACAAGATTACGGAGGCTGCCCCGAAATGGGCTTCGAGTTAGTTGATTGAAGTTTTTTTTTTTTTTTTTATTTTTTTTATTTTTTTTTTATTGAAGTTGTTGCTCTTGATTGAAGTTAGTTAATTGAAGTTGTTGCTCTTGATTCAGATGTTCATTGGTAATTAACTGGGTTAGTGTTTGAACAAAAAAGTGCTTTAGCCATACACAACTCTATGACGTATATATAATTCCTACATTTTGAACGTACATTTTGTGATTATGAAATATGCAAAAGGAAAAAGAAATTGAAAGGCGAATGGGAATATATGCAAATGGAAAACAAATCTTGCTAATAGTAAGACCAAACTCAATGTACCATAAGAGCATCTCCAAAAGACATTCTATTTTTTTGCTCTCCAAAAAAGAATTTCAAAACTTCAAATTTGAAGTTTCATAATTTTATTTGCATTTTGGTCCCTACAATTACACATCAGCTTTACGATTCATAAATTCTTTTTCGTTTATTGTTTTAATCCTTAAAAAATTATATCTCATAAATATTTTAATTTTTTTTTACAAAATTTAAGTTTTACACGTAAAATTAAATAAAATTTTAAATAAGATTAAAAATATTTTAAACTAAATTTAGACAACAATAATATACAAAAGAAACTTAACAAATTTTTTTTTAAAAAAATACATAAAGACATAACTATTACACAAATTTAAATATTACAACAACACTAATAGTCATATAAGTTTGATCCAGAACCTTCAAAATTTTCAAATATTGTTCAATTTTTTTTTTTTGTAACTGAAGATGGTTGTTGTTGTTGTTTTGAGGTTTTTCGTACAATTCTTTCTTGTTCATTTCGAATATATTCACGAGTATTAATATTATCGAAATGAAAATAGTTTTTTAACAATATTTTATGTTTCTCTTTTACTTTCTTGTTCTGATCTAATGTATTTACAAGTATTAAGATCACCTAATTTCAACAAATTTTAGCTCGTAACCTACAAAGTAAAAATAAGGAGAGCCATTTTTACTTCAAAATGCACTAATAGAAAATCATTTTATGGAATAATATGATATTTTTTTTGAAGTTTAATATTAATTAAGTTATTTTTATTTAAATTTTATTAATTAACATTGTTGTAATATGTTTACATATGTGCTAGTTATTTATAAAAGTTTTATGAATTCAAATTAGTTATGACAAATATAAGGACCATATTATAAAATACAAATAGTTTTGAAGTTAAATTTGAAATTTTGCTTTTGGAGAAAAACACTTTTAAACTTCAAATATAGAGTTTTAGAAACTTCAAAATAAAGTTTTTTTTTGGAGATGCTCTCTAAGAATTTGAGTTGTTTTTTTTTTTGACAAAAAGAAGAAGAATTTGAATTGTTTTGGGTTCATTCCATACATTGTGTGCTCTGAAAAAAAAAATACAATGAAAGTCATGAAATTCATATATATATATATATATATATATATATATATATATATACTAATATTGGTTAAGAAATTCGTAGTGTATAAGTACATGTGTTTTAAACAACAAACGGATAGTGTGCAAGTACAGGTTAACCGTTAAATCATGCAAACAAAATATATATATTGAGTGTCCACATATATAACCACACTATCGAGTAATTACATACTTAAACAAAGTTCAAATAGTTGTTTGGAAAAATCATACATCATCTACCATATCATTTAATTTTGTTAACATTTATATCACATTATCAAATTTCGCTGGATTTTTGATATTTTTGAAATAGTAAATTAAAATAATGATTTGCCGAACTGTAATTGGTAATTTTAAGTTAGATGATAACGTTTATTAAAATCCTACTTTTATCGGTAAATAAATTCTTTAAATTCTTTTTATTTAATAAGAAACAGTTTGAAACTCAGAAAATAAATTAGTTTTAACAATATATATCTCACACAAGTGGATTGCTCTTACTAAAGATTTTTTAAATTGAAATTTTGAAAACTCTATCACGGATAAGGAGATATAGAAAAAACTAAGTTTATCTCAGTTCTTCTTTTTCTAGTGAGTCACTTCATTTTTAATTTTTTGTTACCATAGTTGATACTACTCATCATTTTACTTTGAAGATAACAAAATCTTAATATTTTGAAAATAATATACTAAGATGTTGAATTAGTATATTTTAATGATTTTTTATTTTAAATTATTTGCGAATATGTTTAATATTATGTAACTTCAACTCTAAAAGCATATGTGTTTTAAATTCATATAGATTTACTTCTTTATAAGTTTTTTAATCTTTAAAAATAATTATTGGTTAATTTTATGTTAATGTTATCTGATTCCTTTAACAATTTTTATTTTGTTAGCTTGCCATATTTTATATGGATTTCTATTTTATTTTAAAAGATTCTTTTTTAGGAAAAATGATATTTTTTGACATAGTAAATTAAAATAATGATTTAGAACATTTTAAAATTATGTAGCTCCAACTTTAAAAGCATTTTTGTTTTAAGCTCGTACAACTTTACATCTTTATAAGTTTTCTATTCTTTTTAAAAAAATATTTGGTAGTTTTATTTTAATTTCCGAAATAGTATCCATATCTGGTTCTTTAAATTTTATTATTTTTGTTGTCTTACCTTATTTTATATGGATTTCTATTTTATTTTAAAATAAACATTTTTTGGCATTTTTGAAAATAGTAAATCAAAATAATTATTTTTTATAATTTGATTGGTACTTTTAAAATTTTGATAATAATTTTACATATTCAGATAGGATAATTTAGTAACATATATAAAATTAAATTAAAAAAAAAACTTAAATAATGATGTAATTTCCAAATTAAAATCTCATATAAGTGTATTTCTCAAAATATTTCCCTGTAAATTAAGAAAATAATTACAATATATGTCATTCATTATTTGGTGTACTTAGATATATACAATATTTTTTGTTGAACTAACAATAAAACTAATTAGTAATTTAAAAAAAACTCTACTCCTTCTTTCCTTGAATAAAAGAAATTATCTAATGTGATTTAAATATATATATATATATATGTAAAAATTAACAATAGTAAAGAATAAAGATTAGATAACTATTTGTAGATCGTTTATCATTTATTTAATTTTATATTATTAAAATAAAGATTAGATAACGATTTGTAAATTTTAGATATTTTGTATATGTTGTATTTTGAATTTTAAGAACGACAATAAATTGCCAAATAGTTAAAAGTTTCACTTTATAAATTTTGTGATCAACTTTTTTTTTTGTCATCAAATTTTGTGATCAACAATTTAAAGTATTCTTACAAAAAGATATAAATAATCATAAAACTATACAAGTAAGAAAACCTCATTTAAAAAGTTCATCAACTCTGATTCACCTTTTTTTTTTTTATTGTGAACTGCCTAGTCGTCTTTCTAATCCTCAAAGCCATTTGGTCAAGGTCAAGGGCATTGCAGTTTCTACTAGTTTTATATTTGTGGTAATATAAAGAAATGGTGTATTCAACTTGAATTTTCTCCTTTAATAATATAATTTAAAAGTATGCACTGGGTCTATTCGATAAACTAATAATGAACAAGAAAAGATCAACAAATCGAGGCCTATTAAAACTCCACCGGCGTATCTCTCTTAAGACAGAGACTTTGATCAACTGCTAATCATATCGACAAACCTTACTTATAATGCCTCCATCTTCAACGGCTAATTTGTACCGACGAATCTTACTGCTAATTAAGAAGAGGAAGAAGAAGAAGAAGAAGCCGTCACCTGAACTCCCACAGACACCGCAGCAGTCGACACCGATTTCGTTACTTCCTGATGACTTGCTATTGACTTGCTTCGCACGCATCTCTAGATCATACTACCCAACTCTCTCCCTCGTCTCCAAAAGATTTCGGTCTCTCCTTTCTTCGCCTGAGCTTTACGAGACCCGATCCCTCATAGGCCGCACCGAGAGTTGCCTCTATCTCTGCTTACGGTTCCCTCCTGACCCCAATACTCGCTGGTTCACTCTCTGTCGGAAGCCTGAGTTCCAAACCCTAACCAACAAGAAGAAGTCGAGTGGTAATCTGTTGGTTCCAGTCTCAGTTCTTAACGCACCTCCTGTCGATTGGACAACTCTCGTGGCGGTCGGTCCTTACATCTACGCCATCTGCGGACACGTTGAAAAGGCTCCCTGCTCTAACGTCCCATTCCTTGACTGTCGAACTCACACTTGGCTCGAAGCTCCAAGCTTGCGGCTTGCATACACTGATAGTGAACATGATGGTAAGATGTATTTAGCAGGAAACGGTGAAGATCCAACTTCTTTGAACTGTATTGAAGTGTTCAACACGAAGACACGAACTTGGAAGCCCGTGCCGCCTGGAAAACGTGAGCTCCACGGTAAGAATATGGAAGGAAAGATGATCGTAGCGAGCGTCAATAAAACTACCGGTGAGAAGGGTCTGGCTTTTAAGCCAAAGGAAAGGACAGGGGAGTTGCTAGGATCGAATACGGATTGGGATTCTCCCTGCATGATAGGGAACATAGCCTACTATTATAGGTCTTGCAGTGGTGAGTTTGAATGGTTTGACACCAAGAATGATGATGTTTTTGGGAAATTACAAGGTTTAGAAGGGCTACCGGAGTTTGCAGGTTACAGTTGTGTCAAATTGGTGGAACACGGTGGAAAGATGTTGGTTTTGTGGGACATGTATGCCCCTGCAAGTGGGTTTAGGGAGGAGATTATTTGGTGTGCAGAGATTAAGCTTGAACGGCGCAGCTGTGAAGAGATTCGGGGGGAAGTGGAGTGGTTTGATGCTGTTCTTAAAGTGCCCAAGTCTTACGAATTTATGTATGCTATCTCTTGTACTGTTTGATGGATGACTCATGGCATGGTGTAACCCTTTCTACTACTATTTGGATAAATGGGTCATATATCTGACAAGCAGGTAATGTTGTAGTTGTGAATATAAATGTGTTGCAAAACGGTTGATTATATCTAATAACAGAACATATGGTTTGATTTTGAAAGAGAGAGTTTGGAGCTATGCTCTTATTGTTTGATGGATTATACGTGATAAGCGGGTACTGTCGTATTTGTTGTGAATATGTGTTACACAATGTTTGATTATATGTAAGAGGTTAGTTATTTTATATGGTTTTATTCTTATCGAATTGTATTTTTATAATTAAAAATATTAATAATATTAATTTGATAAAAAAAAAACTGGTTTTCCAATACTCCCCAATTTTTTTTTTTAATTTGCTTGGTCCGGACTAGCTTCACGACAAACCAATAAATTCAAGGGGACCATTTTTTTTTAAAAAATATGTTCATTTAGCTAATTTTATAAAAATACTAGTGGTCGGCCCGCCCTACGGACGGTTGAGTTTACACTGAATTTATTTTAAATTAAAATATATTTTAATTTTATAAAATATTTGAAAATTTACTTTATATTGAAAATAATAAATACTTTTTTCAAAGAGTATATTGTTAATTTTATTAAATTTTGTTGATTTGAATTGAAAGAAACTTTTTTTAGTGAACACAAATTTATTATATAAACAAAATTACGGAAAATGTAATAATTTATATTTTTTCTTTTGATTTTTATTTCAGTTTGATATAGTTGAAGAAAATCTAAAGTAAAAATAACTGATACATTTTTTTAAAGATTTTCAAACTTTAATATTATTACATTAATTAAATTTCTCATGATAACTAATTAATCTAATTCCAAGCTAAATCAATTGAAATATAATGTAATGTGATAAAATTGTAAAAATGTATATTTTAAAGCACTATATAAATAGTTTCAATAATGTCATAGATAATAATTAAAATATTTTATTTAACAATAAATTATGTTTTAGTATATATGATTGTTTCAGTTTATATAAAATTTCCAATTTATAATGAAATTTATTCAATTTTTAATACTTTATTAAATTTGTTTTTAAATTATTTTAGCATGAACTTTGTTTTATAGCAGAAGGACGAACAACCCCAATATAACGCCAAATTACAAAGCATTCAAATGATCATTAGTTGTAACTAATATTTACTTTCCCGAAGTTTCAGTTACAAAGCCTCCAAAGTTGGATTCTGGTTTTGTATCTATTGTCTCTCACCGGATTGGAGTCACCCTAATTCATCTCCTCTGCTTCTCTCACCAGTTTGGATGTATCAATGAACTCTATTTCTATTCATGTTTCCACTTTATCGAGCCTTGGTTTTGTATCAGACTGAAGTTTCGTAATGTCACCTCCGACACTCTCGCATTCCTTGGGATAATTTCAGGTGTGTTGAAGCTAAGCAACTTGGAAGTTATTTATCTCTCCAAGAATTCTCACTGATGTATGTAGAGACTGAAGCTTATCAACTCCGATTACCTTACCACCTTTATTCACATTACACGCCTTGACGACACTCTGTCTAGAACACCCAGTTTTCAATTCATCAAGCGAAACTTGGAAGTTAAGCTTTAAAGTGGAGATTTAAAGATATGGTGGTAACTCTAATGGAAGCGTGAAAGCTTAGATTACAACCGCCTTATTTTGTTTGCCATGTTGTGATATATTATTCTAGTTAAATCTACAAAAATATAAACTTTTATAAGAATCTTACAACTTTTTCTTTGAAAATATGAAACCGCAAAAATGAGCCCCATCCCGATGTTTTATGGGATTGGGGTCAAACCTGTTACTGCACAAAACCAAGGCGAACTGGCGGATCAAAGAGGTGCTAGCTTAAATTTTTCACAGAAAAATACTTGACTGTACTGTGGTAGTTCCTTGGTAAAGATCAATGTGGATGAGGAAATGACACAAGCAAACCTCTCCTCAACCTCTGATCAGACCTCTTTTACATTTTATGTCAAATGTCTTTTTGGGCGGCTTAATTCAGGTGAGATATCCTTGAGAACAAACACATATCTGATGAGATACAATAAGACAAGAAGAAATTGGGTTTCAAGTTATTGTCATAAAGACCGAACAATGAAATTGATTCGGCAGAGTTAGATGTTCTGTACTAAGAAGCTTTAAAGATTAAAAGTGGAGAGGGGATCACCTGCTACGAATCTGGGATTGATGTTTGTAGCGATGATGACCCTACACTCCATACCCAACCTCTCTGATTTCTGGTGAAGAGCATGGTGTGCCCATCAAACACTAAGGAGCGGTTTGAGTGATGAGGCTTGTCGATGCCTAGATGCTTATATATAGGAGCAAATTAGAGAATGTGAAGGAAAAGGGATTGGAGTAATTAAGGTTAAGCAGTGGGACGTGGATTTGGGATCGTAAATGTTAATCTTAACTATAAAGTGGCATTGATGACCATCGGCGTTACAGTGGCAGATTCATACTGATGTGGTTTCTAGGGTAAATAAGAAGACGACGAAGTTCAGTTTTTTGTAGATTGGTTCCTGTCACGAACACGGCCCAGAGATGGCCGAGGGAAACATAAATACAAATACGCTTAAGCTGAACTTTCATAAAAAGAAAATTCAAGCCCAAAACTGAAAATAAAACCCAGATCGAAAATACCTTCCAGCAAAAGAGAGAAAAAAACTCTATTTTATTAGTATAGAAGATTTGATTTTGTTTGGCCACCTTTTTTTAAAGGAAACTGCGAAAGTATTTATTTATTAATTTTATTAACCCCCTCCAAAAAAAAATATACGTTTCAAAATCGACGGCTGATAGATATACTAAACAAGCGTTTCATATAGTTGACTGATGACAAAAGTCTGCAACTGCGTTTCGATAAAGCGGATTGATTCGCTTCTTCTCCCAACATTCCTGAGAAACCAAGAAAAGCGAATCTAGGGTTAAAGATGGCGATGAAGAAGGCTAAAGAGATCGTTTCCAGCAATGCCGTCGTTGTTTTCAGGTCCGTCTCTTCTCGACTCGTGTTTTTTACTCTCGATTCATGCATGGTTGTTTGTGAAGGCTTTGATTGTGTGTATGTTCCCATGGAAAGATATTACAATTACCATACATGGATGTACCAAAGAGAGAGTTTTTTGTATTTTGATGGGTTTTATATTTTTGCAGCAAGTCGTATTGCCCATACTGTGTGAAAGTGAAAGATCTTTTGAAGAAACTGGGAGCTAGATTCATCGCAGTTGAGCTCGACAAAGAAAGTAATAATCCCCAATCTTCATCGTATAATCATTTCATTGTTTAATGTTTATGATCTCAAAATCGAAGGCTTCTCTGCCTTTACCGTTTCCAGAAACTTTGTGATTGTTTTCTTCTCTTCTATCCTCTGTTTCATCCAACTATATGCGAGTTTCTTGTTTAGTTATTGATTCCAATCCAAGTATATATATCTAAAATGTCTCTCTGCTTTCTCTTACAGTTTAAGTTTTTTTTTTTGGTTTGATCCTTCTGCTCACGAGCCCATCATTCATAACTTTATCTCTTTTCTCTAAAGATTCGAGTTAGGTTTTCCATTAGGTTTCGTTCTGGGATCATTACACTCAGATGTGTATATTAGTTTGATTCAGAGAATCCATACTCAACCATTGTTCATTGCTCTTGTTATTTATAATAAAGGTGATGGTGCCCAAGTTCAATCAGCTCTGGCAGAATGGACAGGACAACGCACCGTTCCCAATGTATTCATAGGTGAAAAACACATCGGTGGCTGCGATTGTAAGAGAACTAGAGCACAACTCTCTTTCCACTTTTTCTTCTTAAAAGCTTTTTCGAATTTTTCCTTTTGTTTTTCTCTAAACCAAATCTTGTTGTTTTCATTTTTTTTTGTAGCGGTAACCAACCTGCACAGAGGCGGTAAGTTGGTTCCTCTGTTAACTGTGTCCAAACCAAGTTCAAAAATCCGGTCCAGTATCACAAAAGCCCGACAAGGAGATAATATGCCCACGGAAGTTGAGGGTCCGTCCCGAGCTAGGAAGACAAGCCACACTGAACTGACATGGTCAAAGCAAAAACAGAAAGGAGGTCGGAACATTAAATATGATTTTAAAGACACTTGATACTTGCCAAAGATCACGTCACCATTATGATCCGCTCCTCAACATCCATAAAAGAAGGACCATGGAGAAAGAGAGGGAGATCCGAATTTCTTCATATCAAACCTATAGTCTAAATACTTTTGTACTCTCTTATTCTCTGATACCCCAGAGTCACCATTGTTGTATCACTTGTGTGAGAAAAGAAATTAAAAAAATAAATGTTTAAAATTGTTTGTTTTAGAAATTCTTCATTAGAGTTCGTCACTTGGATTGTTCTTATTGCTTGAACCTTAATGATCACCTACTTCATGATATATTAGGTGAATTGAATGCAAAGGAGTTGACTTGATTGCTTGAAAATAATATTTGTGAGCAAAGTGTCTTTAGCCAATTCTGAATTATTGTTATATTGCGCTTTGTAAACTTATCGAAACTCAAACTTAATCCATGTCTAAGCTCTTAAGATATATAGGCAGGGTTCAGCCTGTAAAGAGTAAATTAATTCGCTTGACAGAAATGCTACTTGAGATATTGTGAAGAGACAAGAAAGAAAATGGTAATTGGATGCAAGTGGGTTTATAGAAAGAAACTAGACATCTCATGAGTTGACCAACAAAGGTTCAAGACGAGATTGGTTGCCAAATGATTCTCACAAGTATGAAATGAAATATTTGTGAGCTGCAACAAGGATCTTAGGTGTGTATATAGTACAAGAAATTCTGAAGAAGGTTCACTGAAGTTTTCTCAAAGAAAATAATTAGAACATGTGCTCTCAACTTTGAACATTGCGTATTGCAAACCAATTTCTACTCCAATTAGGGTATCAATTCAACCTGAAAAGTATGAGTTAAGAAGAAGCAAAGAGGAACCAGAGTTAATGAGAGAAATTATGTATGCATGTGCAGTTGGAGGGATTCTGTGATTGTGAGCAGGTTTATGGGAAATTCAGATAGAGAACACTAAGAGAAAGTGAAATGGATTTTAATGTACATTTGAGGAAGATTTTTCCTTGAACTGTTTGAAAGAAGCAAAGTCATGAGGTGGAAGGATTCTGTGATGTAGATTATACAACTGATCTCCACAAAATGAGATTAATTACTGGCTATATTTTCACGTATGAGGTAATACTACTAGCTGGAGATCGGAGCTCGAACCAATAATTTCTCTCTTTACTATAGAGCTAGTCAGAGTAGATGACCTTAACTGAAGCTACTAAATAGGTATTCCTTGCGGTTCGGATCATCCATATAATATATAAAAATAAATTCCAGATATTTGAAATCTTTCTATTTAAATAAGATATCAATTCCAGCCATGATTTCATTAGAATCGATTTTCTTCCTTAAGAGTTATAGTCTCAGTACGAAGACTAGTTCTTATGGATTAAGGGTATGTGTGAAGATCTAAGTCATGATACATGGGCAGTTAAAGTTAATTGTGAATCACAATCAGCTATATTTTTGGTAAAGAATAGATGCTTTTACAAAAGAACTAAACACATAGGTTCAATTTTATTTGAAATGTAATTGCCGATGGAAGCAGGATAATGGTAAAGATTCATACTACGCTAAACCTAGCTGATATCCTAACAAAGACCGTACTTGGGAAGACACTGGAGAAGGATTTGGTGTTTGTCAAAGTTCGCAGGTTCCATGCAACCAGGGGCTGCTTAGATGGTAGGGCGGGGAGTGCGACCGCCCCGGGGCCCAGGGGTCCAATTTTTTTTTTACAATTTGTTTGCATTTTTAATAAACAAAAAAGTAAATATAAATATTTTTAACTAAATTTAGTTATATCTATTTTAAAAATTAAATTATCTTGAAAATTTCCTTACAAAATAATATAATAGCTTAAATAATTACATTAAATTTTAGTTTTTACTTGATTTTCAAAAAAAAATTGCCAAAAGGCTATATAATTTGTTTTTGCCCAGGGGCCTAAAATGTTTATGAGCCGGCCCTGCATGCAACATGCGGCTGATGAGATGTCTCGATGATTCTCATATTGCAGCGAATAAGAAGGTATAAGTCGATTTTAAAAGGTAAAAGGTTGAGTTCTACTGATAAAATAAAGATCATCGGTTTGCATCTTTAGATCTACCTCAGATTTGGAAAAATAAGTAAGAAGAAGCGTTTACCTCTTACCAGAGGTGTAAGCCGAAGCTTGAGCCGATATGCGGCCAACTTTGTCATCCTAAAGGGTTAGGGAAGTCGGAAGAAGGGGTTGTCAGTTTGGCGGTTCAGACTTGGGAAGAAAGGGAATTGAAACAAGAATATAAAATGTGATATCTTGAAGGTGTAGCTGTGTTGTGTAGCTCAGTTTCATCATATGTGATGAAAGAGAGACGTCAAGATAAGTCGTAAAAGAGTAGAAGACAAAAGGAGTTCGTCAGAGATTCACTAAGCTTTTGGAGGGTTGTCTGAAATGATAAGTTTTGATGAAAACAAGGTAGAGGTTGTGGAATTAACGTGTCTATACCGAAACTCTATTGGTCCTAAATTGGGCTTTAAGCGTTTACAACAGAATGGATCTGTTGGGCTAATGGATCTAAGGTAGCTTATAAAAGGATGACTATTGATATGTTAAGCTGTTACACATTAATGGGTTTACAAACAGAAAAAAAAAACAGAGAAAGAATCAGAGGAGAGGAGATTCCAGAATCCAATAGTCTAAGACCATATTAAGAATTTTTTTTTTCTGAAAAAAAAAAAAAAAAAATAAACCAATCGCGGGCTGCCACGTGTCGGTGGAGCCCGCAAACAGTGCAAAAACTCCCCAAATACCGATCTTTATTTGGTGATTTTGGGGATTGGTTTTTAAAATTTTTGTGGGATATCATGCTCTTAAGCGTTCTTGTCCGCATCGGTATAACCACTAGAAAAAAGAAGAGTTATAGCAGTCTCAATGGTAAAACCTCATTGAGATTCTTAAAAAATATCTTAAATTTTAAATAATTTTTTTGAAGTCAAAAATTTTAAATAAAATTTTTAAAGTTAAGCTAACAAACAATTGACATTTAAATTCTGAGTTTCTTTAAATCTCTTAATTAAAAACTTCTTCATATTTAATTTTCAAAAAAAAAAAAAACTTCTTCATATCCTCTCTTTCCATTTCCAATTTTTTTTCTTTATTTTTGATTATAATGATACCCACTCAAGTTTTCCCTTTAGTCCAGTTGAGAGCGCCGTCTTTCCCAAGATATAGTGACACTATCGTGAACTGAATAATTTTTTTGAGTATTTTAGATTCGATCGTATGAACAACAATAAATAAGAACTTGAACCCCGCAACCACAAAAAAACTGTGATTTTTAGTTAAATTTTTAGTCAAGGGAATCATCTGACTTTGCCTTTTTAGTTAAACCAGAGACTTTTCCGGACTACGCCCGAGTTTATTTTATAAATTATTACAGTAAAATCTCAATAAATTAATATTGTTGGGATTTTGAAATTTTATTAATTTATAAAGATAATAATTTACAAAAATTTTCTTATTCAATTTTTTTCTATTTTTAAATATTTTTATTTATAAAATAAAAAATATTTGACTTTACCATATGTACATTATTTAAATTTTAGAAATTTAAATTTCATATTATTTTATTATTTTATTATTTTATTTGGTGTATATTTTTATATTTCATAGAATTGTTACATCGTTTTAGATATAATTTTACTAAATATTATCAAACTAGTGTAGTTGCTTTAATATATTAAGTTATTTCTATTGGTATATTTAACTTATATATATCGGAAACAATGACAAATAAAAAATATTAAAATGAAGTTTAAATTATTAGAATGTAAACGTAAACAATAATAAAAACACAGATATTTATTCAAAATATTTTTACAGCAGAAAAAATCTGGTTTAATACATTGATAAAAGGTAGACAGTTAATTGCTTATTGTATATTTTCTGAAAAGTTGAGAAAAATAGAATGATTTTCATGGAGTTTATATGTCGTGAATACCAGATATCTCTACCAAATGTTATTACGTTGTTCTCAGTTAAATATTATTTTTATGAGGTTCCTTTTCAGGATTTAGGAGTTCTAATGAGTTTGTTTTCAGCATTGATGTTTAACAATTCTTTTTTTTCCACCAGCAGTTGGGTTTAGTAGAGATATATGTTGATGGTTATGTGCCTGTTCTCTGATTAGGTTTAGTGTTTCTTCGAGCTAGTTCCGATGCCATGAGCAAGAAACCATCCATGGAGTCTATCTGAAACCAATAAAAGGAAATGAATAAAGAAAATGTGGTCTTATATAAATTGTTAGATTGAGTTTGGCAGACATAGAAACAGAGAAAAAGTGAACCTATTAGAGTTAATGGCAGCCAAAGAGGTACTCTTGTCGATCATAGCTGATAAATACAAATGCGAAACGAATTCATATCTGAATTTTACACTGAACTTTCAGAAAGAGTAACCATGTTGTTCTATTATTTGGTTGAGCATTGCGTGTCTCCGCCATATGACGCATAATGGAGAATTGTACTCTTAGCACCTTCAATACAAAACGAAAGAGACAAAGGGAAACAATAAGCTAGAGTTTAGCCTCTCCCTTCAAAATCTCAGCATTAATCGGGTAATATGATAATAACCTATAAGATCTATTGTGGTTCCATCTTCCACAGTGAACTAAGCAACAGAAGTTCCCAAATTCATGAGTAACTGCAGCGTCTCTTTGTGTGTTGTTCCTCCATCTGATGCTCTAAATATCACTTTGTGGTTAAAAAACATCTTCAGCTAATCATGAGAACTGAAGCCATAAGCTTTAACTCTTTCAAAACACTATCAAAACCTTTTGATCAAATCCAGCAACTAAAGATTTGTTATCAGTCAACAGGCGCCAGCAATTGAGACACTGGTATACACTCGGAAAGCAATATCCTGTTACATCAAGGATGGCTATTTGAGCCGCGAGATGCAGAGCAGTACCTTTGTATAGGTAATCTGATATGTGAATCTATCAACCCAAAAAACCAAACACAATCACTGTGTCAATCTGTCAGAATAAGAGTTTATCAAATGCTTACATTATCTGGAGAGACTTTGCTTTAAGTAAAATAAGTTCAACTCAAAGTAAGTTATGTATTTCCAACGAGTAAAAAAAAATGAAAAGATTATGTTCAGATATGCAGAAGGAAATCCTAGAGAAGTACATAAACTTAAGCGATATAGATAATGACAGAACTAAAGCAACATGGAGCTGAGATTTGACAGGTATTAGCTACTAAATCTTGGACTCTTGGTTTCCTGCTCCACTTCACTGTCATTAGTTGGAGCACTTCCACCAGAAGAAGACCCAGTGTAAAAGGTTTCACCAAAGGCAGAGTTACATGTTACAATTGGCCCGGGAAGTTGCTCACCTTTAATGTCTGCGGTGACTGATCTGCACAGGTGATTCTTACATCTGGCAAGACTGGAGGACATACAACCTTTGAGACAGTTATGGTATTTTTCAGTGAAGCTGCGGTCAGAAACCTTCACTTTGACATTGTGGGTTTGGCCAATTGTATCCAACAGACACTGTGGAGTTGCCATCTCATGATGAGGATCCATGGTTATAAAAGGCATGCAGTTAAAAAGGTTGTCTGCATTTGGTTAAGAGCAAGCACTAATCATAGTAATTTTGATGGTTATTTGTGTTGTAACAGTTTTCAAACTACCTGAATAGGTTCCTGTCTAAGGAAGGCATAAATCTCACCTATAGTAAGGGTTTCAACCTTGGTGACCTCTAATGCAATAAACATGGAAGCAACATATAGGTCCTCACTTCTCAGCCAACCTGGAACATGAACTCTGAATCAGATAAGAGTTTTGAAGTGTAAAATTCATTGCCACAGAAACACATACCAAGAGAGGTAATCAATTGTCGGAGGCACATCCTTGTCAATGAAAACTCTTGATGAAGACATGGGGCTCGGTGCAACATTGCCACTCTATTTGGAGGGATGGTTAACACATAGATATTAGCAACGTCTGTTGGTGTTCCCAGCATATTTTCTAAAGAATTATCTATGATACTTTTTGAATCAAAATGAACCTATTAATTCTAGAACTCAGTATCATAAGCAGATGAAATCAGCAAAGACTACAACACGTTAATTATGTGAAATTTTAATATCAAAATATCAGGTGTAACATAATTGAGAAACAGAAGGATTTACCCAGCAATAATTTTCTTTGGATAATTATTGCAAATGTGAAGGAGAAACACATGATATAATAATTGATCGAAAAACCAAGCGGTAGTAAAACTCAGAATGATACATGAAAATACTCATTTAGGGAAAATTGCACCTGGGCCATTAATCATGCTAAATGAATTGTTCAACTAAATAAACTTACATATGTAATTAAAGAAATGGCTAAATATTAAACAAAAATAAACTGAAAAGAAAAACAGAAAAAATCAGACAACGACAAAAAGAAGCAAAATAATTCAAATCAAATCCCAACATCAACGTGTGATTGATATTGTCACGGGATGCTATTAAAATCCAGAACCATATGCAAGGAACTCTTTATAAAAACATAACTAATAATTTCATATATAGGTACAGGTGTGAAGAAGCCAGTACCCAAAATTACACGGCATTTGAAGACCTTAGAAAACGTATTAACATGAAACAACGTAGTGATCAGTCTCTCACCTGAGATTGCTCAGCATTAAAAGATAGAATTTCTACAATGAGTTCAATTAAAATATAGTTATTATGCAGAAATAGATTTGTATAGCATGTTTTTTTCCTGACTCAATAACAAACCCAGTCCAATACCAATCATTCTATTGACTAAAAGATATGCATACACCAAGATTAGAACGCACCTGTTCCTAAAAGTAGCCAAGAGTACCCACAGCAGATTAAGCAAGCTCAAAGTAACCATCAATACTCAAAATTATTTATTTCAAAGGCTGCAGAAAAAAAAAACATGTGAAACCCATATATTATGAAAGGATCACTAAACAGATTGTACGATGCAATACCTCTTTCTCGCTTCCAATTTCCAAAGATGCTTGATTAGAAGCCTAAGAAGCTCAGCAAGATCGTTTTGCCTCAATCGAATTCACTCCTCATGACGGATCACAAAAGGATTTGCCATGTTCAAGCTATTTACGGTGACACTCAGATGAGGAAGATCAATTGTAGTGTTTTGTCAGTGGAGTTTCTCTGGATACTCCATAGGACGGCCGCGGTCAATAGAGCTGTCGGAGATTGGAAACTTTACGGAGACGAAGGTAGACTTCACGGTCAATCTAACAGATTTCATGGCCATGACTTTATCTTCTTTTGTGGAGGTAGTAGGTTTTGGTTTCACCAAAAATTGGACGAAGAGACTTAAATAGGAGGACAAACAAAGGAAGATTGAACGAAACCATAAATAATAGAATAAAAAACATCGTTGATTATGCAGAGAATCAAAACGATGATGATTGACGATGAAGTGGAAGAGTCAAGCTTGCGACCTAGTTGAATGGACCCATTTTGAAATCTTTAGCAGCTATATGAATGACCCGTTAAAGTGAAAGATAATTTGACATGGCAAAAGGAAAAGTTCTGATTGGTAGATTTAATTAAGTGATGTGGACACCCTACATGTTGAGCATATTTGGCTTTTAGTATTGTAAGATTTTTTTCTGAATTTTTTTTTAATTCCTCAGGATTTGCCTCTATAAACACATTCTAATTTATCCTCCAATCTCCACATGCACAAGTTGGCATAAACAAGAATAAACCCATCAAAGCAAACACTACAAGAAAACAGCAAGGATACTGAGGGAAAAAATCGTCGGAATTTCGTCGGAATAACGTTATTCCGACAACATACCGACGAAACAAGTCCTCGGAAATAATTCCTCGGAATTTCTTCTTTCCTCGGAAATCCCTCGGAATTTTCCGACGGAATTCCGAGGAAACAAATTTCCGAGGAAATTCCGAGGATCACTTGTTTGTCGGAAATCTCCTCGGAATATACCGAGGGCGAACTTTGTCGGGATATTTCCTCGGAACTTCATCGATCGATGCGTTTTTGGACATATATACATCGATCAATCCGTTTATAAAAAAACGTTCAGAATATACCGAGGAACACCTTTCCTCGGAATATTCCGAGGAACATGTCCCTCGGTATATTCCGAGGAACATGTCCTTCGGTATATTCCGAGGAAAGGTGTCCCACGGTATATTCCGAGGAAGATGTCCCTCGGTATATTCCGAACGTTTTTTTATAAACAGATCGATCGATGGATATATGTCCAAAAACGCATCGATCGATCGAGTAAAAAATATAATTAATTTTCTCGGAATGTAAAAAATATTTATTTTTTTTTAAAATAAAATTTTTGAAATTTAAATTCAAAAATATAAAATTAAAATTAAAATTGAAATCATATTAATTAATATTCAAAGTTTCACAAATAAAAATAAAACATTCCGAGTTTTTGGAACAAAAAAAAACTACTGGTCTGGCACATCCGGGAACACCTCGTTCGGTTACATCCTCTGCATCATCTCCATCATTTGCTGGTTCAGCCTCCTCTGCGCCTCATAGCCCGCCTGTTGAGCCGCCATCTGGGTCTCCAACAAAGATATGCGATCATCCTTGTCCTTCAACTGAGCCGTAAGTACTTCTGGATCAACAAAGGGCGGTGGTGCAGAAGAAGGAGGAACCGACCGGGTGCGACGACCCAAACCGACCAAACGTCCCTTCTTCTTTGGAACCGACTGAATAGAAAATAGCCAAATTTACAAATTTAAACCAAGAAATAAACGAATTGAACTTTAAAAAAAAAGAACTTACGGATTCAACGATTTTGTTGATTCGAAACCGGGACAAGTTGGTCGAAGCCGTCGAAGCGTCATCCTTGGTTTGGAGCTGAGACACTTCGTCTACCACATGAGTTTGGAACAGGTCGACCACGTCCCTCACAAGACCGTCATCAATCTGGCTGGTCTTCTTGTTGGTATAAACCCTCCTCATTAGGGCGAGATTATCAACCGGCTCGCCATCATTTTCTTCCGCCTTGAAAAAAAACATAAATTAAAAAAACATTAGAAATTAGAAGAAATACACAATAAATTAAAATTCTGAAACTCAAATAATTGAAGAAAAAGCAGTTGAACTTACCATGCGATCTCCCAGAGTGGCAATAGATTGAGCACCCAAGTTATGCTTGTAGATGCCCTTCCCTTTACGGTCGCTCCTGCGGTTGGTGGTGTTGGTGGAAAAAGTTTCTTTCGTCTCTTCCTTATCCCAATGCGCACACAACTCCTTCCAGACCGTGTCGTTCATCGACTTTGGGACCTTTTAATAAAAAAAAAAGAAACTAGTTTAATAAATAAAAAAATAGTTTAATAAATATAAAAATTGTTTAATAAATTAAATCGAACCTTATTGATTTCCCACTTCTTCTTCCACTCGTGGATCTGCTTCCCATAGTTGTCCATAACTTTATGGACGAAGTGGTGATAGATAAAGAGGGTCTCATCGGAATTCCAGTTGAACTCTTGCTGAAAAAAAAACACAATTAGTAGAAAATTTACATTAAAGATTAAAAATGTAAGTAAAAAATTAGAATACTTACCGCAAACTGATGGAACCACAGAACCTGCTTGTCGGTAGGGAAGTGAGTGAAAGTCGGATGTCCCCTGTCGAGGGCCGAGTACATCATACGGTTGATCCATGCGCTGATCCCGTTCCCGGATCGGTTGAACCTAATAAAAAGAACAAACGGTTATTAATGAATCCAAATTTAAAGAAAAATAAATGTTTAATTACCATGTTTGACCCCGTCCATGTGGATACGGAGTGAGATACGGAAGATGGTCACGACCGGGCTGTTGAACCAACTCCGCAACACTCATCACTCCCGGAGGACCCGGAGGAGCAGGAGCGGATGCAGCAGCGGGAGCAGGAGCGGATGCAGCAGCGGGAGCGAGAGGAGCAGGAGCGGGTGCAGCAGAGAGAGATGTATGGTTGGAGCTGTGGAGCGAAGGGGAATCCTGAAAATGGCTAGAATCCCGAGACTGGCTCCCCGTACCACCACGACCACGACACTGTCGAGGCCGGGTCTGATCATCATGAGACCTGTAAATTAAAAAAATATATTTAATAAATACAGAAATATATAAATTAATTTTTTTTTAAAAAAAAAAATCTCAAATAATAGTTTTTAATCACAAAAAAAGATTTATAGATATTAAAAATATTTAATAAATATATAAAAATAGTTCTAATAAACAAAAAATAGTTTTAATAAATAAAAAATAGTTTAATAATTACAAAAAATAGTTTTAATAATATATATATATATATATATATATTTTTTTTTTAATCCCAAATAATAGTTTTTAATCAGAAAAAAAGTTTTATAGATATTAAAAATGTTTTGTAAAATCCAAAAAATCGAATTTATATACAAAAAAGATTTTGTAACATCCAAAAAATCGAATTTATATATAAAATTTTTTTTGTAAAATACAAAAATCGATTTATATACAAAAATCGATTTTATAAATACAAAAAAATAAAAAAATTATAAAAAAATTCTAAATCAATTCAACAAAACAAATTATTCAACCAAATCACAATTCTAAACCTATTATACAACCAAGTCATAATCCTAACCAATCACCCTAACAAAAATCTATCAAAACTACACAAAAACCTAACAAATAGAACCAAAGAGAGTGAGATAGGGTCCTTACATGATTTGTGTAAGAGAAGGGGGAGATCGTCGAAGATATCGTCGAATTTGAGGGGGAAATCGCCGGAGAGAAGAGAGGAGTCGTGCAGAGGAAGAAGAGAGAAATGGGGACGAAGAAGTGGCTCGTGGTTATAAAACCTAGGGTCCGACGGATATTATACGTCGGAATTCCGTCGGAATTCTAATTTCAATTTTCGCGAAATATTTGCCCGGTAAAATGAAAATATTCCGAGGAAATTCCGACGGATAGTAAAATATCCGTCGGAATTTCCTCGGAATATTCCGAGGAAATACCGAGGAACTAGTGTTTGGGGTTTCAAAACATCAATTTTTTTTGCCGTATTTCATTTCTTATACAATTGTAATGCATACCATTGAGGATTCTTTGTATAGATGAGCATAAACCATGAAATAACAAATTTCAAAACTAATCGAAAGTATTCCCTTTACCGTTCATTAAAAGGTATAAGTGTTTCTCTTATGTTGTGGGATTTCGTTCATACAATCGGAAAAGTGTTAATTATACGGTAAGGAACAAATTTTGACTTCATAATGAACGTAAGACACTTAATAAGGGTTATATAGGTGTTATTCAAACCACAAAACGTTGTTTTCGGTTTAAAAACCCTATTTCCTCGGAAAAGCCTCGGAATATTCCGAGGGAATTCAGAGGAAACCCTTTTCTTCCTCGGAATTCCGTCGGAATATTCCGAGGAAATTTCGAGGAATTAGTGTTTGGGGTTTCAATACGTCAATTTTTTTTAAAACGGATCGATCGATGGATATATGTACAAAAGCGCATCGATCGATAGAGTATATCAGGTGTTCCTCGGAATTTCCTCGGAATATTCCGAGGCTTTTCCGAGGAAACAGGGTTTGGGGGTAACAATGTGATCGATCGATTAGATTATCCCACCGATCGATCGAGAATATCAAGTGTTCCTCGGAATTTCCTCGGAAAATCTCGTAAGTTTTTTTATAAACGGATCGATCGATGGATATATGTCCAAAAACGCATCGATCGATCACTAAGATGGACCAAAGCGTAACAATGTGATCGATCGATTAAATTATCCCACCGATCGATCGAGAATATCAAGTGTTCCTCGGAATTTCCTCGGAAAATCTCGTAAGTTTTTTTATAAACGGATCGATCGATGGATATATGTCCGAAAACGCATCGATCGATCACTGAGATGGACCAAAGTGTAACAATGTGATCGATCGATTAGATTATCCAATCAATCGATCGAGAATATAAAGTGTTCCTCGGAATTTCCTCGGAAAATTCCGAGGCTTTTCAGAGGAAAGAGGAAGTGTTCCTCGGAATTTCCTCGGTATTTCTTTAAAAAAATAAAAATAAATCAATGGTAGTCTGTTTCCGAGTCATCATCACCAGATGAATCTGAATCTGGATCTTGGTGAAACTCTCCAATCACTGGTTCATCCTCTACGTGAACGACATCTTCCTCTCCGAAGTCGGTTAAATCGACTACAAGGCCAACTCCAGCTAAATCTTCTGCTGCACTTAAGTTTACGGATGTGCTTGGTTGTAGTGGGTCTTCCAGCTCAGAACTTCCCTGAACTTGGCCTCTCGGGTTGAGTCTTGTAACAGTAACCCATGGATCATCTCTGTTCCTTACCCGGGGGTACTTGATATAACAAACCTGTAACATTTAGAAAATTATTAGTAAAATTATAAATTAATACACATGATGATGAATCATTCTGAATAATTAACATTTAATTACCTGATCGGCCTGAGAAGCAAGAATGAAAGGATCATAATATTGCAGCTTTCGCCTCGAATTTGCTGATGTAACACCAAATGGATCTGGTCTCACACCTCGATCTGGAGTGTTGTCGTGCCAATCACAATAGAAAACAGTACAACGCAATCCAACCATGCCCAAATACTTGATTTCCAAAATCTCATGTATGTGTCCGTAGTATACATCATCTCCTGATGCAGAACAAACGCCAGCATCATAAGTCGTACTTGAACGTCTCCTCTTCTGAGTTGTGAATGCATATCCTCGAGTACAAAATCTCGGATATGACTTCACAACAAAGTTTGGTCCAACGACCATCTCGTGTATCCAATCGTCTAATGTTTCACCTCTGGCCAAACCAGCAGACACCTATTAATAGCACATATATATATGTTATATCAATAAATGTGAATTAGTATAAATATGTGATAAAATATATTTTAATTTGTTTAAAGCACTCACATAAGTAAACATCCATCCAGTAAATTCTCTCTGCTTCATTTCTTCTAGTTCGTCCTCTGTGGCGTATCTATACTCAAACCGCTTTTCTGCCATGAAAATCTTGTATATGATGACAATAATGTAATTAATTAAGATTTAAATTTCAACTTGTTAAAATAAAAATTTGTAAGCTAATTTATTTACCTCTCATATTGAAGAACGTCTTCGCAGTTGGTGAGCAAATATGTTTGCAAATGATTGCGCTCCTGCTCAGTAAGTCGACGGTCCTTTGGTTTTCCGCTAAGTCGTCCAACGTCTGTGAAAATGTCTGGAACCGTAACATGATATGTTGCCCGTTCGCCTCTATCATCATGCCGAGCAGGTCTTCTGTTTTTGGTCTGAACTTTTGCTGGAAAGTAGTACTCGGTAAAGTTTGAAGTTTCTTCATTGATCATCTGTGCGACTATAGAACCTTCCACCCTACTTAATTTTTTCACCATCTTCTTCAAATGGAACATATATCGCTCATACAGATACATCCATCTATACTGCACAGGACCACCAAGTTCCAATTCTCTTGCCAGGTGAATAACAAGATGCTCCATAACATCAAAAAATGAGGGAGGAAATATCTTCTCAAGGTTGCACTGAATCACGGCTATGTTAGTCTTCAAATTTTCAATACCTTCAAGAGTCACTGATCTCGTGCATACATCGCGGAAGAAACCACTTAGCCCTGCAATTGCTTCATGAACATTTCGTGCTAATAGTTCCTTGAAGGCGAACGGAAGGAGGCGCTGCATCATTACATAGCAATCGTGGCTTTTCAAGCCAGTAAACTTTCGTTCCTTTCTGTCGATACAGTTACGCAAATTTGATGCGTAACCGTCTGTAAATTCCACATCGTTTGAAATCCAATCAAAGAACGCATCTTTTCCCTCTGCATCAAGTCGGTATATGGGAAAAGGAGCCCTACCATTCTCATCAACATGAAGTTCTGAACGAGCACATATATCTACTAAATCCAGTCTTGACTTCAAATTATCCTTTGTTTTACCTTGAACATTAAGGATCGTGTTCATGAGATTGTCAAAAAAGTTCTTCTCAATATGCATGACATCTAAATTATGCCTTAGCAGATGATCCTCCCAGTATGGCAGATCCCAGAAAATACTTTTTTTTTGTGCCAGTTATGTAGTTTTCCAACAACATCTACCGGAAAACGCTCATGTCCACCGACGTCTGGCGTCCTTTCTGCACCAAAATCTCTTAGTTATATCTTCAAATCTTTCCCACAAATTTCCGGAGGTGGACTGTCAAACACCCTCTTGTTCTTCGTAAACAAATTCCTACTCCTACGATATGGATGATCAGGTGGTAGGAATCTCCTGTGACAGTCAAACCAACACGTTTTCCTTCCGTGTTTTAGTTGGAAAGCATCAGTGTTATCTTGACAATATGGACATGATAGCCTTCCATGCGTTGTCCATCCAGACAATATACCATATGCTGGAAAATCACTTATTGTCCACATTAGTACTGCCCGCATTTGAAAGTTTTCTTTACACGAAACATCGTATGTTTCAGCACCTTGAGCTCATAGTTGTTGCAACTAATATATTAGTGGCTGAAGAAACACATCAAGTGATCTCTTAGGATGCTCTGGTCCGGGAATGAGAATCGAGAGAAACAAAAACTCTCGTCGCAAGCACAAGTTTGGGGGTAGGTTGTATGGTGTAAGAATGACGGGCCATAGAGAATAATGTCTTCCACTCTTGCCAAACGGACTGAAACCATCAGTACATAATCCAAGGTAGACATTTCTTCTCTCATACGCAAAGTCGGGATACTTTGATTGGAAATGCTTCCACGCTTTTGCATCTGAAGGATGTCTGATCTCACCATCTGTTGAGTGCTCCGTATGCCATCTCATTGGTTGCGCTGTGCGTTCAGACAGATACAACCTCTGCAACCTTTCCGTCAAAGGTAAATACCACATCCTTTTATATGGCACTGGAACTCTTCCACTCGTATCTTTATAACGAGGCTTTCCACAAAATTTGCATGTAACACGCTGTTCATCCGCCCTCCAATAAATCATGCAGTTGTCGCTGCATACATCTATTACCTGATACGATAAACCAAGACCAGCTACGAGTTTCTGAACCTCGTAATATGAACCAGGAGCTACATTATCCTCGGGTAGAATACCTTTTACAAAATCAGCAATCACATCCACACAGTCTTCAGCCAAATTATAATCTGTTTTAATGCCCATCAATCTTGTAGCAGATGATAAAGCTGAATGACCATCTCTGCAACCTTCGTACAATGGTTGCTTTCCAGCATCCAACATATCATAAAATCTCCTAGCTTGTGCATTGGGTAAATCTTCCCCTCTAAAATGATCATTTACCATCTGCTCAGTACCTACACCATAATCTACATCCGTTCTAATTGGTTCTTCTAATCTAACCGCTGGCTGAGGTTCGCTAGTACTACCATGTTCATAATCAGTTTCCCCATGATGATACCAAATTTTGTAATTTCGTGTAAACCCACTCAAATATAGATGAGTCCAAACATCCCACTCTTTAATAACCTTTCTATTTTTACAATTAGAGCAAGGACATCTTAACATACCTGTTTTTGCTTCCAGTTGTCGGTGAACTAACCCCATGAATTCGGTTATACCTCGTTGGTATTCTTCCGTAAGCAATCTCGTGTTCGGATCCAAATGAGGTCGATCGATCCAAGAACGAAAATAATTTGAAGAAGACATATTTTTTATGAATCAAATTCGTGTGTAAATAGAGTAAGAGGGAGGATGAAGATATGGAGTGAATGAAGAGGAAGAGGAGTGCTTATATTTATAGTTTAAATCCTGCCGACAGACCGAGGAAATTCCGACGGAATTCTGACGCCAACGGCTAGTTCGTCGGAATTTTCTCGCAATTTTGTAAAATCCCCCAACGGCTCTCCAACGGCTATAATATTTCCTCGGAATTCATCGGTTTTTTCCGAGGAACACATATTTCCTCAGAATTTCCTCAGAATTTCCTCGGAATATTCCGACGGATTGATATTTCCTCGGAATTCCGTCGGTATATTCCGAGGAAATTCCGAGGAAACCAAATTTTGTGTTTCCTCGGAATTTCCTCGGAAATTCCTCGGGATATTCCGAGGATTTCATTTTCCGTCGGAATGTCCGTCAGAATATCGCTGTTTTCTTGTAGTGAAACTCTATTGACACAAAAACTGTTTGCTCAATTTACAATGGACTACAGACTTTTAGGGGAGCTCTCAGAAACCCAAAGGTACTTTTGTGCTATTGTGTTAAATTTTGGTTTTCTTTGGATATAAGTAATACCATCTTCGATCGGATTGAATAAGGTTTCCTTTCTCACATGTATGTTTTATTCTTTACCATCAACGTCCAATGAATTTGGAACATACAGTATAAGTAACTTAAGTTAGGTAAAAGAAATAGGACAATCAATACACAAATCTGTAATACCTAAACTTATATTTACATTCTTAGAAAAACTAAATGTACCGTAAGAATACTATAAAATTTTGTATTTAGTGTGAAATAAAATAATTGTGAAACAAATATCACTAATCATATTCGCCCATAATAGATGCTTTAAGTAGTAGGAATACTAGACCGTTAATGTACCCCATCAAATCATCTGGATTTTGATTTGGAAATCCTCTAGTTATCAAAAACAAAAATTGCGACAAAAACAATGATAAAAAAGTATGCATTCAATGATAAATGATAAAAAAGTATGCATTGATATTAGTCAAAAAAAAAAAAAAAAAAAAGTATGCATTGATGCAGGAACAAGTGTGGAGGGTGTTATAGGCAATTCAACAAGAAAGAACATTTCGTGGAACACATGAGGACGTCTTACCATTCGGTTCATGAACCTACGTGTGGCATTTGCAACAAACACTGCCGATCTTTTGATTCCCTCCGTGAACACCTCATTGGTATATCTCCAACCTCTATATATCTACTCTCTGACTCTCTAATTTGGCTTTCTAATTTCATTTAAAATCATATTGTATGTAGGGCCATTGCCGAAACAGGAATGTAAGAACATTTTCAGCATCTGCGGCTGCAGATTCTACCTTACGAACCTTGAAAGCCCCAACGCTCGTAGGATCCATCAGGAGAGATGCCAATTCTCAAACGTCAGTTATGTAATTATACACATAAGTTAATATTTTCATAAATGAATTAACTACAGCATATTGCTATAGGTCTCGATTTCAGACACAAAACAAGCATTTGTGCATCTTTTTGTGTTAACAAGGGTGATTGGAATGAACTCTAGATTTATATTTTTGGCTGTAGAATTTAAGCTATAGATTTATTTGATGTAGATTATTTTGCTGTATCTTTGTAAAGCAATATTTTTTCTTTGGAAATAAAATTCTATACACCCATATTTTAATTTTGTAGAACTATTTTTGTTGTGAATTTTTTAAGGAAATGAAAACTCGATTGGTTGACATATATGGTTCTAGAGTAAATTTTGGCTGTCTAGAGCATCTACAGCCGCATCCAACGTTTTCATTTTGTGATGAAATATTTTATTTTGTAAATAATTTTGCAAATGATAACTTAAATAAAAACACACTACTGTATTAGAAATAAATGAAATAAAACAGTATATTCTTTCTATTTGTTGCTTGATACTAATATCTAAGTAACATTTCAGGGACTAACTACTCGTATGGCGGTCTTAGGCCTAAGAGACAATCCTACAATCGATTACACTTCTTCCAGGTCACCACGAGTGGTCGCACTCTCATGCAAGATGGTTGGAGGAGGGAGTGATGAATCGCTTGACCTATGCGCGAGAGTTTGCATAACAGATGAGAGCGAAAACGTGATTTTTCACACGTACGTGAAGCCAACATTGCCCATAACGAATTACAGGTACGAGACTACAGGAATACGACCTGAGAATATAAGGGACGCGATGCCATTGAAACAAGCACAGAGAAAGATTAAGGAGTTCTTTGTTATGGAGAACCAATGTGGAAGATTCGTCCAAGAAGTGGAAAAGCGAGGATTCTCGTGGGACATGGACTTGATAGCCATCTTGACTGTCTTCAAATTGAATATTCTTCTTCCATGATAAGGTAAATATACCTTTTACTACACAATTTTTTTGGATGGTAACGACAATTTTCACTCATACCACTGGTGCAGATTAGTCCGGATTTGATTCATAATATATGATCATTAATAAATAGAATATGTATGATAAGACATATTATGTTTATTTGTAAAGAGATACTGCGGAATACCCTCCATTGATGAAAACAAGCAAGCTAAGCAACTCGCTCAAGTACTTAACCCAAGCCTATCTGGGGTAAATATTCTTCTTCTTTTTTTGCATCTCTTTTTTTCAATTTTACAAAATTGAAAGACCCATAAACATGAATGGGTACATTTTTGAAATTTAATTTCAGCTAATCTGTATATAATTTTAAAAATATTCGTCACAAGTTGGTAAATATAACTTTACTTAAGCAAAAAAAAAAAAAATTCTGTAGTTCATCTGATCAAACCTACTATCAAAGATTCCATAACTCATAAAACAATTATTCAACTCGGAAAAGGTTTGTCTACTAAACCATGCATGTATACAGATTACACGTTTCTATAATTTTATTTTAATTTGCCGTGTGTAATATTCGGACGCAACAACTATAAAGTAGGTATCCGATGTACTTATGACGTGATTAAAAGTTTTTAATCCGTGTAAAGTACAATATGCTGATTAGCTAAAAAGTTTCTTAAAAATTCGAATAAATCAACCGATGATAATCCTAGGAATATTTCGAATAACTGACGTCTCTACGATTTCTATGTCTCTACCTCATACTTCGTATCTTTTATTCATAACCAAAAGTTTCGAATTTCTAATTTGCTCCTCTCGTTTATAAAAGGTTATCCTAAAGACACAAAACTACAAAATTAGATTATTATTTTTCCTAAAATATACAATGCAGTAAAAAAGTTCTGTATATTTTAAACTAAAGAAATATATTTCCTCTTTGTTCAGGATTACGGATTAGTGGCAGTGGCAGAAAATAACTTATAACATCACAACTAGACTACTTTAATAAAATTTTGATAGGAGTCAATATTCTTTTTTGGTTGGAGTCAACATAATTTATTTGGTAAAAATAAATTGTTTTCATAAACTTTATGGGTGTCACTTGACCCCTTCATAACACACTCTCCGCCATTGATTAGTGGTAGGCTCTAGAACTTATGGTTTCTAATATAGGCTTCATTTCAGTGCATATGGTATTTTTATGGTTTAGGGTTTATAAATAATAAACTTTGAGGTCATAAAATAATACTCCTGAAATTAAGATTTTCTAGAGTTAGAGTATGCACGCTTAATAAATGTTTATAATTTAATTTATTTTTTACTTTATTATACACTTTCCAATAATTTTCTACCAATGAAATTTAATCAATTCAAATATTCTCAATTATTGTTTCTCAAAAGTATAAAAAAGTACCTTAACAATATAGAAAATCTATCTTTGTGTAACAAGAAAAAAATCTAAAAAATCTAAAAAATCTTATTTTCGAGAACAGATGGAGTATTATGAATTGGATTTACAGTACATTATTAATTTATAAAAGTTTATGCTATTTCCTTATTTTGATCTAAAATAAGACTGTTTAAATTAAATCTCATTTCTATCTTTTCCGACCTTCTAAAGGTATGACATTCATGTGGGGATGCAAGATCCTTATGAGGACTGTGTCGCGACGACGAGGCTGTACAAAAGAATGCGATATCAAAAACACAAGACGGATGCTTATCCGTTGGCCTCAGACACGCATAACACAAATAACTATGCGTCCTGGAGACAGAGCGAGCTTGAGAATATGTCAGAGGATGAGTTGCTCAACCTTTCTCGGTCAGACTATTACTGCTGGTGCTTGGACTCAGTTCCTTGAAAATTAAAAGTTATCGTACGTGTTTGTACTTCAATAATAAGATGACGACTGGAATAATTTAATTAGTAGATTACATTTTAATATCGAATAATCATGCTTTTAAGATATTAATCAAGTTGTATTATTGCTATTATAGAATACGTTGGTTATGAGAAGCATAGGTTGTTGCAATAGCATATGTAAGTACGCTTTCTTTGGTAACAATTATAGATTTATCATTAAAACATATTAACATTTATAAAGTAAATAGTTTGTGGTCAGTTTATGAAAAACAATTATGAACAGATCTATATAATTACCATTTATTTATAAGAAATCGTAATTATGATCTCTATATAAATTCAGGAGAATATAAATATCATAGAAACACTAAATTAGGCTCATTTGGTCGATGAAAGTGTTCCTCATGGTCCATGTCCATCGCTGGTCCATGTCCTCCATTTTCATCTCATTTCCCAACCAAATCGGTTCGTCGACACCGCAATCTGGTCGCCCCTCCTGGTCGAGCTCTGGTCGTCCATCCTGATCGAGCTTCGGTCGTCCATCCTGGTAGAGCCTATGGTCGTCTATCCTGGTCGTGATTGGCTCTACCTTCCTGCTCGAGTTCTGGTCAACCATCTGGGTCGATGTTCAGCTCTTTTCCAATGATGGCCGAACCCAGTCGACCATCCACACCATCTACATGGCAATATCCTGAAAACAATGACGAAGGACGCATGTCTTTCAACAATCGTCGAAAATTTTGAATTATTCGTATGACCAAATATATGTAAATACACATTAAAATGAAAATAAAACTCAATAATTCAAGGTTAAATCAGTAGAAAACTATAACTTTTGTTCAAAAGTTGCACATACAACACAGCCAGAACTCTCTAATACTGGCTTAGGAGTTTCCCAAATGTGGCGAGCACAGATTATACTGCTCTATGGAAGAACTCGATGGCTTTGTTGTACCGATCCATGACAACGTTGTGGAGGAGGTGAACATGTTCAAGGTGATTAGCATAGCTACCCAAAATGTCACTATTCAAAGGCGGAGTATCTTTGTCTTTTGACCAAGCGTGTTGAGCCACGGAGAGACCGCTTAGACAGTAACATGTGTGGTAGAAGTCACGGGGTTTCCCCGGCTTGTCTCTGAATCCACCTTCAGGAACCTAACAACCAATACAGAAAATATTAAAAAATAACATAGATGTCCAAGTAAATCAGAAGACGTGTGTGTGTGCGCGCATGTGTAAACTTGGCTGGATTATTTGTTTTGGTGTTAAAGCATTTAAGAACTAACCATAGAGCACAAGATCACATATCTCTGCAAGTTGAGGCTGTCAAAAACAGGTTGCACCCTCCTACAATCTTCAAACAAAGCTACTAAATTCAGTTGCCTTTTAGAATTTTAGATGGGACAGATGATAGGAGAAAGTTAAGAGCAAACCTTTATTGCTGTCCTCATCAGAGTCATCGTCATCACTTTCAGGATCATCTTCATTGTAGGAGATGTATTACATCCATCCACAAGGCCCATCGAATAACAGATCCTAATCCAGCAAGTCGGATTAGTTTGGCTGACTCGGCGGCTAAACGCGTCGCTCGACCTTAGGGTACTTTTAGCCGGTCGAGTAAGCCGACCAAAAGTACCCGGCTTGGAGGGAACTCTGTCCAGGCCCGCATACTCGGCCTCTCGCATCAAGGCCCAAAAAGGCACGAAATTAGGGCATCAAGGACAGAAGACCTATAAAAAAGGGAGAGGAAGCAACAAGAAGGAGGACTTTTGGTGATTTTACATACTAAGCGGCTAGATCTAGGGTTTTAGGATCTCTTTGATCTTGTTGCTTTCTCACTTTCCTGTCACTCTTGTAACCCTTCAGTTCGAATCTAATAAAACGTCTTTAGTCATCCCATTTCTAACTTCTTTCATTCTAGTCGACTGAATCCCGTTCAAACAATTGGCGCCCACCGTGGGGCTGACTAAAGTAACGTTCTAGATCTACATGGTTCAAAACGACGCCACCTTCGGCGCTCCGAGCGGAGAACCAACCCCTACGCCCGAAGCCGCGCCACCCATTGCCGCATATTTCATGAGCTCTATCATGGCTCGACTCGCTCATCAAGACGAAGTTCAAAAGATGACCAACGACCAATTAGTTGCTTTGGTCGCGGCACTCACAGCTCCCGATGGCCAAACGAGCCATCCCCAGCAGATACGCCGTCGCCTCTTTAACACCAACCCAACGGCGACCGGAGGCAACCACGTCTCAGACGACTCGGAGCCAAATGAAACCCTTCTCACCGACACCCCCCAGTAGGCTCCGACCCCGCAACCATACGCGAGATCGCCAAGTTCAAACTCAGCTTCCAACAAATGAGCGAGAAGATCCATCAGGTAACCAGCGCGGCCCCGCAAATCGAGAGCATGCTCGACGCAACATCGCGCACCCCTTTCAGTAGCACGTTGACTAGTGTGCAACTCGGAAAGATAGAGAAGCTGCGCCTACCCGAGTACAAACCCGGCGGAGACCCGGTGGAACACATGACAGCTTTCAACATCGTGATGGCGTGGGCTCGACTCCCCGATGAAGAAAGGGACGTAGGCTACTGTCAACTGTTCGTCGAAACTCTCCACGAGCAAGCCCTAACCTGGTTCTCCCAGTTAGAGGAAAACTCCATCGGAAGCTTCCGTGACTTGTCAGCAGCTTTCCTCAAGACTTACATTATGTTCACCAAGCGCAACGCTACCGCCTCTAGCTTGTGGAACCTTAACCAAACCAAAGACCAGAGCCTCCGCGACTACATGGAGAAGTTCAAAGCGGTAGTCTCGAGGATTGAAATCCCAGACGGTATTGCCATCGACGCCCTGCGGAACACATTGTGGTTTCATTCTAAATTCCTAGAGGATTTATACCAAAACCCAACTACGTCACTCCAGGATGCTATCACGCGCTTTGATAATTTCATCCGAATGGAAGAAGATACTAATGCCATTCTCAGCAAGATGAACGCACCCAAAGCTCCAGCGGCTAAAAACGCCAACACGCGACAAGAACCGCGCCAGCATGCCCCAATCGACAAAAACGGCCGCAAAGACGGATATATGTATGTCGTCAATGAGAACAACGTGTCGGTTTTAACTCTCGTAGTCCGCAGAGAAGGTTGGAACAAGTGGGTAAGGGAGCTCGACTCGTCCGACAAACCAGTCGACGCCGTCTGCTCGACCCAGACTACAACAGCAGCAGGTTCAGCGGTAGGACCTTCCAGAACCGCTGATCTCACCAAACACTGCAAATATCACGATGTCAAAGGGCACGATATGACAGAGTGCAAGTCACTCTATGCGCACTACCTCTCATCCCTAGCAAGTGGCGACTTCAAGTTCGAACCCCTAAAGGCTAAGCCGAAGAACGGCAAGAGCTGGAGCAAGTATAAAGAAAGGAGAGCCCAGCGCAAAGCTACAGGCAAAGGTCAACATAGCGAAACTCAACAACGAGATGACGAGGAGGATGTTCCGAAGGGTAATGGCGAGGGAGACTCCTCAGCTGACGAAGAGCAACCAGCTAACCGCAGGCGCATTGAGGTTATACTCTCTCAACAAACATTGCCATCAGACGACGAGAACGATGACACACCTGTACTCGAAGATTTGAGAGATGTTCTGAAACGAAAGTTCGAATCCAAAAATAGCAACAGCTCCACGCGCAATGATCTCCGAACAACGTTGGATGCACGGAAGTCTCAACATATCTCAACAGGTGACCCCGATCCCAAAGAACTCTCAAACGGTGACCTTCGAGATAAACTCAACGCAGGAGCATGCGATCTTCGCATCCATCTCAATCGTTCGAAATCCACTGACCTCCGAAGGCGTTTGGAGCAAACTAAGATGTCAAGCAACGACACTCCGTCGTAAAAAAACGACAGCAGCGTACCAACCGATTTACGCGCCTTCTTAGACTCCAAGCAAATAAAAACGCGACAACAACTAAATGTCATCATGGGCGGTTCTCCTGCGGCAACTCTGTTCGCTCCGTCAAGGATTACCGTCGACAGGTCGCGATTTCGCAGAGGTGGCCGACTAGACCGCCAAGTCACCCTCCGATAACTTTTTCGCCGGATGACGCTGAGGGGATTCACGTACCGCACAACGACCCTCTTCTTGTCTTCCTTGAAATTGGGGAGTATGACGTCACTAAGGTCCTCGTTGATACATGAAACTCCGTCGACCTCATCTTCCAAGGAACTCTGCAGAAGATGGGAGTCGATCTCGACGACATAAAACCGTCCTCCAGAACATTAACCAGCTTCAACGGATCCTCCGAAACAATACTGGGAACAATCCGCCTTCCGGTACGCGCATGTGGAGTCACTCGAACTGTCAAGTTTGCCGTTGTAAGCACAAAGGCACCTTACCACGCTATACTTGGAACCCCTTGGATACACTCAATGCAGGCCATTCCATCTACTTACCACCAGTGTGTCAAGTTCCCCGGTACAGACGGAAAAATCAAAACATTGTGAGGGGATCAAAAAGCCGCTAGGGAACTCCTAATCGCCACAGTTAAGCTCAAACAATCGTCTCTATCAGTTAACTCAGTTTCTCCTCCAACCTATAAAGTCTGCTCCCAGGAAGGTGAAGTTTTCGAGTTACCTATTGACGATACCGATCCAAACTGGACCGCAAGGATCGGTGCGTATCTATCTGAAGATATGCAGCAGTCAGTTCTCAACTTTCTCAAGATGAATGTGTCCACATTCGCGTGGTCCATGTCAGACATGAAAGGAATTGATCCGGCTATAAAAACTCACGAACTAAACGTCGACCCGACATTCAAGCCTATCCGGCAGAAGCGACGCAAGCTCGGTCCCGACAGGTCAAAGGCTGTAAACGAAGAGGTCGACCGGTTGCTCGGCGCTTGGTCAATTGCTGAGGTGTGATACCCTGAGTGGTTAGCAAATCCAGTAGTCATTAAGAAGAAGAACGGGAAGTGGCGCGTCTGCGTCGACTTCACTGACTTAAATAAAGCTTGCCCAAAGGACAACTATCCTCTTCCCAACATCGACCGTTTGGTCAAGTCCACGGCTGGAAACGAGATGCTCACCTTCATGGACGCTTTCTCAGGGTACAACCAAATCATGATGCACCCCGACGATCACGAAAAGACGGCATTTATCACAGATAGAGGAACCTACTGCTATAAGGTCATGCCATTCGGCTTGAAGAACGTAGGAGCAACCTACCAACAGCTTCTGAACAAAATGTTCGCAGACAAGCTGGGCGTCACCATGGAAGTATACACCAATGATATGCTTGTCAAGTCGCTACACGCCGCTGATCACCTCCGTCATTTGCAAGATTGTTTCGAAACTCTCAACAAATACGGCATGAAACTGAACCAGCAAAGTGCACGTTCGGGGTTTCCTCAGGCGAGTTCCTTGGGTACATAGTCACGCAGCGGCGAATCGAAACCAACCCGAAGCAGATCTCCGTGGTCCTGAACCTCCCAAGCCCAAAAAACAGTAGAGAAGTACAACGGCTTACGGGTAGGATAGCTGCGCTCAACCGGTTCATCTCCAGATCCACCGACAAATGCTTGCCATTCTACGATCTCCTGCGAGGTAACAAGAGGTTTATATGGGATGAGAAATGCGATGAGACATTTACTCAACTCAAGCATTATTTGACAACACCACCCGTTCTCGCCAAGCCAGATGTCGACGACATTCTATCTCTTTATGTTGCAGTGTCACAAACTGCAGTCAGCAGCGTTCTGATAAAAGAGGACTGTAGTGAGCAAAAGCCAATCTTCTAAACAAGCAGGCGCATGACCGGACCAGAAACGTGATACCCAACTCTGGAGAAGATGGCGCTGGCGGTCGTCGAAGCGGAGAGAAAGCTTCGCCCATACGTTCAGTCATATTCGGTGGAAGTATTAACCGACCAGCCCCTCCGAACGATACTCACGAATACAAACAGGTCCGGAAGACTAACGAAGTGGGCTATCGAACTCAGTGAGCTTGATATCACTTACAAGAACAGAATCGCGGCGAAATCTCAGGTTCTTGCGAACTTCTTAGTCGAATTGGCCCCGGAGTTGGAGCAAGATCTCACACTCCCAAACCCAAACTGGACACTGCATGTCGACGGATCTTCGATTAACAAGGGCGCAGGTGCCGGAGTTCAACTACAGTCCCCGACTGGCGAACTGAACATACAGTCTTTTAGCTTCGGCTTTCCAGCTTCGAACAACGAAGCAGAGTACGAATCTTTGATCGCTGGACTCCGCTTAGCAAAAGCTGTCAAGGCCAAACGCCTAAGCGCCTACTGCGACTCACAGTTAGTCGCCAGTCAGTTTAGCGGCGACTACGACGCCCGCAATGATCGGATGGACGCCTACCTCAAGATAGTACAAGGCTTAGCTGCAGAATTCGAATTCTTCGAACTCATCAAAGTTCCCAGAGGAGAAAACGTCTGTGCCGACGCCCTCGCAGCCCTTGGAAGCAAGCTTCGGGACCAAGTTAAACGAACCATTCCAATACACCGCATTGAGAAGCCGAGCATCGATATCTCGACGGACCAAACCATCATCATTGCCCCAGTCACCGAAACCGACACGCTCGATACTGATGGATTCGACCCTGACTAGCGAACTGAGTTCATCGGCTATCAATCAAAGGGGGAACTTCCAACCGAGAAATGGGCAGCCCGCCGACTAAAAACACGGAGTGCCCATTATGTCGTCCTAGGCGACGAACTCCATCGATGGACTGCGAGTAAAGTACTCATCAAAAGTATTCATGGTGATGAAACGGTCAGGGTTATGGCCGAAACACACGAAGGCGCTGGAGGAAACCATTCGGGCGGACGAGCATTAGCGATCAAAGTAAGAAGCCTAGGCTTCTTCTGGCCGACGATGAATGCAGATTGCGAGTCCTACGCCAGAAGCTGCGACAAATGCCAACGGCACGCACCAAGCATCCATTGTCCAACTGAAATGTTACGAATGACGATCGCGCCGTACCCGTTCATGCGATGGGCAATGGATATCATAGGACCTCTTCCTTGCTCCCGCCAGAGACGTTTCATTCTCGTCCTCACTGATTACTTCACCAAATGGATTGAAGCTGAAGCCTACGCTCAAGTCACCGACAAAGAAGTCCGTGGTTTCGTCTGGAAAAACATTATCTGCCGCCACGGTCTACCGTATGAAATTGTTACTGATAATGGATCACAGTTCATGTCAGGCAACTTCAAGGAGTTCTGCAGCAAATGGAACATTCGATTAAGCCCTTCCACCCCTCGTTACCCGCAGGGAAACGGCCAAGCGGAATCCTCCAACAAGCTCATCATCGACGGCATTAAGAAACGTTTAGACCTGAAAAATGGTCATTGGGCCGACGAACTCGATGGAGTTCTATGGAGTCACCGCACAACACCAAGAGGGTCGACCAAATCAACACCTTTCTCTCTTGCATACGGTGTCAAGGCTATGGCTCCCACAGAAGTTAACGTTTCAAGCCTCCGACGCTCAAAAATGCCCCAGTACGTTGAACTCAACAAGGATTTGCTGCATGCCCTCGATGAAATTGAAGAACGACGGGACCAAGCTCTGCTACGAATCCAAAACTATCAACATCAGATAGAGAGTTACTACAACAAAAAGGTCCGAGCCCGACCCCTTGAACTCGGTGACCTTGTCATGCGCAAAGTGTTCGAGAACACTAAGGAGCTGAACGCCGGTAAACTCGGTGCTAGGTGGGAAGGACCTTACAAAATCATCAAAGTTGTGAAACCAGACGTCTACCGACTTCAAACGTCACGCAGAGAAGAAGTGCCTCGAGCATGGAACTCAATGCATCTATGACGTTTCTACTCGTAAAAAAAAAAAAAAAAAAAAAACCGAGTAGATGCACCTCCGCGGTCACTTCTACTCGACCGAGTAAATGCGCTTCTAACGGCCATTTTCACTCGGGAAAAAACGAACTAAGAATGGCTTGATCCTCAACCAAGGTACGTAGGTCATGTTTAAGAGTATTTAAGAATCATCATGAACAAGAGAGGGAGTCTAGAGAGATAATCCCATACTTCTTAATTATTAATCTGATCAGAGTTTGCAATATATATGAGGAGGCAACAATAGGATGAGGGTTTCATAAAGTAGCACTATTACAAGAGATAAGGTTTGCTTTAATTCAAACCATCCAATGAGCTTTTTCCTTGTGCATAAAGCTCCTTTTGCTTTATCCAGCACTTCTCCAGCCTGTCACACGCTCCTCCTCTTCCCTTGCAACGGACTGATGCCTTAGCTAAGGGAATAGGGCTTCTCTTCTTCTTCTTCTTCCAAAGTTACCCGGGTAACTGGTATAACTAGTATACTAGTAAGTTACTCGAGTAAGTAGTATTATTACAGCCTCTTCATCATACTCAACTTCTCATGTCTTTCTCTTCCTATATATTGATCTCATCACAACACTCCCCCTCAAGCTCAGCTTTGTGAAAGTCTGAGCTTGGATAGCCATGAGATCTTCACTTCTTGTATAACATGGCAAGATCACTCCCAAGACTATATCATCTGCCTCACCTTGTGGCAATCTACTTCAATGTGCTTCGTCCTCTCATGAAACACTGAGTTTGTAGCAATGTGAATAGCCGCATGATTGTCACAATGCATAGTCATTGGTGTTGCTTGCTCAATCTCCAAGTGCCTAAGAATCCCTTTGATCCATACCAACTCGTTGGTAAGCTTTAGCATAGCTCTATACTCAGCTTCAGCACTAGAGCATGATACAACCTTCTGCTTCTTACTCTTCCAAGTAACCATGTTTCCTCCAATGAACGTGCAGTAGCCTGTGGTTGACCTTCTGTCTGCTCTATCACCAGCCCAATCAACATCACAATAACCCACAACTTCATTGCTTTTATTGCAGCCCATCCATATTCCAAGCTCTTGAGTTCCATTCAGGTACATGAGAACCCTCTCCACCATGCGCCAGTGATGCTCTTTTGGAGCTTGCATATGCTGGCTCACTTGATTCACAGCAAAACAAATGTTTGGCCTAGTGATGGTCAAGTATATCAGCTTCCCCACAAGCTTCCTATACAGCTTTGGATCATGGAACAGCTTGCTGTCTTCAATCTCCCCCTCACGTGGAACCTTGTACCCATCCTCCATGGGCATCTTGGCTGTTCTTCCTCCATACGCACCAGCATCCTTCAAGAGATCCAATGCATACTTCCTTTGAGAGATAAACAACACTTCCTTGGATCTGCACAGCTCAATCCCAAGAAAGTACTTCATCTCTCCCAAATCCTTTATATCAAATACTGATTTCAGAAACTCCTTGGTGGCTCGGATTCCTTCCTTATCACTGCATGTTATGATGATGTCATCCACATACACAAGCAAAACAATAATACCTGAAGGAGTATTGCGAGTAAAGAGAGTGTGATCAAGCTCGGACTTCCTGAAACCTCTATCATTCAGTGTTGTGCTTAGCTTATTGTACCATGCTCTAGGTGATTGTTTCAATCCATAGATGGCTTTCTTCAATCTAAGAACATTTCCTGGCTTCACCATTCCTTCAAGACCCGGAGGTGGTAGCATATAGACTTCATCTTCTATCTCTCCTTGGAAGAAAGCATTCTTCACATCCATTTGCCAAAGATCCCACCCAAGGTTGGTTGCAACTGATAGTACAATCCTAATGGTATGAAGCTTTGCAACAGGTGCAAAAGTATCAATGTAATCCTCTCCATAGGTTTGTGTGAAACCTCTTGCTACCAGCCTTGTCTTATGCCTATCAATCTTCCCATTAGGTAAGTACTTGATGGTGAAGATCCACTTGCATGACACAGCTCTCTTCCCCTTAGGCAACTCACTCTCATACCATGTATCATTTCTAATCATGGCATCAGCCTCATCATTGACTGAATCTCTCCACTCTTGAATCAACATTGCTTCTTCATAGCTTCTTGGCACATAGCTTTCATCTAAGCTTACCATAAAGGAGTAGTGCTCTTCCGGAAACTCAGCAAAGGAGCACACAGCTTGGGAAGGATGTTCCACAGTCTGGGCATTGTATAACACTCTCGTGTTTACCCAGTTTCTTGTGTTTGCCCACTCGGAAGCATCCCTCCTTACTCGTGTGCTTCTTCTCAAAGGAACTTCTACTTGTTCCTCAACAGCTACCTCTTGTAGCTGGATTTCTTCTCCAGCTTCCTGACCTTCATTCTGAACTTCTCTTCCTGATTCATCTTCACTTTGGACAGAAGAATCTGAGCCTTGATCTTCTAGACCTCCAGCTTCTTCTGAGCCTTGATCTTTTAACCCTTCAGCTTCAGATTCACTTCCCCCCTCATGTTCAAAGTGGGTTGGTTCTTCAGCGGCCACTTGAGTAGGCTCTTCACGCCTGCTCTGATCCTGGGACACGCCAATACCGAGTTCTTCTAGTATGTTTCTCAAACTAGCAGCTCTATCTGATGGTTGAGAAAGCCCTTCAAGCTCCTCCCAATTCTTCTCTTCATAATACCCTTTATCTTCCATGAATTTCACATCCCTAGACACCAAGACTCTTCTAGCAGTGGGATTAAAACACTTGTATCCCTTTTGAGATGCGGAATATCCAATAAGCATAGCCTTGGTGCTCTTTGCTTCAAGTTTGTTTCTCATCTCTCCTGGCACCAGTACATAGCACACACACCTAAATGTCCTCAAGTGATCTAGAACTGGTCGACTCTTGTTGAGTACCTCAAATGGAGACTGATCCTCTAAGATTCTGGTTGGTATCCTGTTGATTAGATAGCAAGCAGTCATCACAGTATCACTCCAAAATCTCTTAGGGACACTCTTGTGGAACATCATTGAACGGGCCACTTCCATGAGGTGTCGGTTCTTCCTTTCAGCAACTCCATTCTGTTTTGGAGTGTAAGGACAGCTAGTCTGATGTAGAATTCCATGTTGAGCTAGATGATCTTTGAATGCGTGGCCTATGTATTCCCCACCATTATCTGACCTGAAAATCTTAATCTTGGCATGATAATGGTTAGTAACATAGCTTTGAAATTTTTTAAATGCATCAACAACCCAAACACTTGATCTTGTTCTCTTCTTTCCATAAGAGCTGCTTGATCGTGGTGTTAGGTCTTAGACTTTCAAGTTCAGACCATAATGATCCAAACTTTCCCATGTGTTTGGTGAGCTCTCCTCCATCTTGTTTCATGGAGTTAATGGCTCTCTTCAGCTCAAACACACGGCTGATGTTGGAGACGTTTCCAAACGTCTTTGAGAGGGTCTCCCACAAGCGTTTGGGAGTCTCACAGTAGCTGTAAGCTTCAAGAAGAGGAACATCAAGAGATCCTTGCAGCACGGAGAGCACCATCAAGTCTTCTTGTACCCACTTCTTGGCCTCAGCTTTGGTGAGAGTATTTTCCTCTTCACCTTCTTCAGTTTCTTTGGCCACTGGCTTCAGACCATCATCAGTGATGTGGCTCCACAGCCCTAGCCTTCCAATGGCAGTCTTCACCAATCTAGACCACAAGAGGTAGTTTGAACCACCCTTCAACGCAACCGGGACAGTAACTAGCTTGCTGAAGTTGTTTCCTTCCATCTTCTCTTGCCTGAACCAGAAATTACCAGAAAGCTTCAAACTTGCAACTCAGCTGAAGAACACACAGTACCAAACTTCAAGAACACACGAACTCAAAGCACAACACCACATGACTCAACTTTATCACACAGCTTCACGGAACCCTCAAGAACACAAGAGCAAGAACACAAGGACACACGAGCTAGAGAAAGAAAGAAATGGAACGAGGTTTCTCAATACCAAAGCCAACCTGGCTCTGATACCATATGATTTTAGAGAATAGAGTAGGTATTGAGAGATTAAAGGTAGATTAGAGAAGGTTAATGGGAGATTTGTAGAGAGATTAGGTAGTAATCATGTTTAAGAGTATTTAAGAATCATCATGAACAAGAGAGAGAGTCTAGAGAGATAATCCCATACTTCTTAATTATTAATCTGATCAGAGTTTATAATATATATGAAGAGGCAACAATAGGATGAGGGTTTCATAAAGTAGCACTATTACAAGAGATAAGGTTTGCTTTAATTCAAACCATCCAATGAGCTTCTTCCTTGTGCATAAAGCTCCTTTTGCTTTATCCAGCTCTTCTCCAGCCTGTCACACGCTCTTCCTCTTCCCTTGCAATGGACTGATGCCTTAGCTAAGGGAATAGGGCTTCTCTTCTTCTTCTTCTTCTTCCAAAGTTACCCGGGTAACTAGTATAGCTAGTATACTAGTAAGTTACTCGGGTAACTAGTATTACTACGGCCTCTTCATCATACTCAACTTCTCATGTCTTTCTCTTCCTATATATTGATCTCATCTCAACAGTAGGCAGCCTTAACCGGTCCAGATGTAACAAAACCAAAGTCAAAATCTTGTTTCGACTTCGATCGAGTAAATACCGATTGTCGAACCCAACGGCTCCCGTATCTCCAGTAGGAGGTACGCGGACACTCACGTTCCATCTCCTAGCTATGTCCTGATCAGACACTTAGCCTAAGGACCCAACGGTCGCGAGTCACCTATGCCCAAAGAGCACTGACCGACCAAACGGAGTGAATCTTTAACCTTTTCTCGACTAAACGCGTAACGGATTAGCTACCCATTTACTCGATTGTCTTTGAGAAAACGGACGAAAGAACCTTCCACTCTTAGATTCAGTTTCTTGTTTTCAAAGTAGAAAAATGCACCTAGACGTTATCTCAATCGAAACACGACAGGAGCTGAACAAAGTCCCTTAGCGGGTTGTGTCGTTATCTATTTGCAAAAGCCAAAGGTCAGAAATCTATTGTTTCTCGGCGAATATATCGTGAGACTCTAAAGATAACTGAAATTTACTTAGACAAATTGCAAATACAGATAACGAACACAACAACCCACAAATCTAAAGTCTGCTTAAAATCTAAAATTGGAAAAACGTGTTTTTACGCCAAATTTGGAAAAACGTATTTTCACGCGAAAATCACAAAAACATGTTTTCACGCCAAAACCCCAAAACACATTTTCCGCTAAAACACAAAAACACGTTTTCCCGCAAAAATTGCAAAAACGTGTTTTCCCGCCATAACCTGTTTTCCCGCAAAAATTGCAAAAACACATTTTCACGCTAAAACCCCAAAAACGTGTTTTTCCGCAAAAATCGTAAAACTCGTTTTCCCGTTAAAATTGCAAAATATCGTTTTTCCGTCAAAATGAAAAATCTTCTTTTCTCGCCAAAGCCAAATTTTTTTGTTTTCCTGCCAAAACAAAAAAAAAACGTGTTTTCCCACCAAAACCGAAAATCTCATTTTCTCGCAAAAACTGCAAAAATGTGTTTTCCCAACAAAATCGCAAAATCTCGTTTTCCTCCCAAAATCGAAAAATCTCATTTTCCCGCCAAAACTGCAAAAACACATTTTTCCGTCAAAATCGCAAAATCTCGTTTTCCGGCCAAAATCGAAAAATCATGTTTTCCCGCCAAAACCGCAAAAACGCGTTTTCCCGCCAAAATAGCAAAATTTTGTTTTCCGGCCAAAATCGAAAAACCCGTTTTCCCGACAAAACCGCAAAAAACGCGTTTTCTGGTCAAAATCGCAAAATCTCGTTTTCCGGCCAAAATTGAAAATCTCGTTTTCCCGCCAAAACCGCAAAAACGCTTTTTCCCGCCAAAAATGCAAAAACGCTTTTTCCCGTCTAAATCGCAAAATCTCGTTTTCTGGCCAAAAATCGAAAAGTGCATTTTCCCGCTAAAACCAAAAAATCTTGTTTCCCCCCCCCCAAAACTGCAAAAAAACTCGTTAATTTTGAAATAATTATAATGTAAATATATTAGATTAAATAATTAAATATAATATAGTTAAAATTAATATCAAATATATGGTTAAATCAACGCAAGGGTATTTTGGTAATTTGTTTACTAAACTCATTTAGATGGAAATGAAAATAAAGAAACAAACATAAGATTCATTTAGATGATTCATCTAGATGAGCTATTTGGATTGACAAACAAACAGTCATAAAAATCTGAATGGATCATCTAAATAGATCATACAAATGAATCATCTAGATGGAGATGACAAATGGTGAAACAAACAGCCTCCAACGCCATTTTTTTTAGAAAGTATCAATACAAGAGCAAAAGACTCACCTTTCTTCTCTATTTAAAGTCTACTGTTAGATTCAACAGTCACAATGATACAAGCTCCAATGGTAGAAGGAAGCTTGACATTATGAGCGAGAACACAAGAATTGAGAAGAAGAAGATAAAAAAAAAAAAAGATAGAATGTTTACAATTTTCTTAATGAATCTGATTTTGTTAGGTACTATGTTTTTATAACGAACAGTGTTTTTACTCGTTAAACTGTTAAGGTTGTTATCCGACGTGGCACTCAGCAGCTCGTCCCCTCGATGATGTGTCCTTCTCTGTTTATCTGTATCATGAAGTTACTTGCCTCTGAAGGTAAAGAAAAGAAATTGATCAAAATATTACCTTTCTGAAGATTTTTTTTCTGAAGGTATTTAGATATTAAAATTGCAAAACTTACATATCGTGGGTCCCAAGCATATCCAAATACGATTCTTGCCGTGTGAAGTACTTGGTCAAGTTGCGATATTTATTTATTATGGGAGAAAGACTATTTCCACAGTGATGTCATCACTGAAAATACCATTGCTTTCTAAATAAAATAATGTCCATTTAGCAAACGTGGTGGAGTTAACCAAACACCATGATTGCGTCTACATTCATTTTGATCCCAGAGAGTTTCTGAGATACCAAGAGATCTGTGATGAGAGGAGCTAGAGAAGAGACGGTGGCGTGGAGATACTTTAGCAGAGATGTTGTGCCGTTTGCTGCTATGTTTACGGTGGAGTGTACAACTGTTGGAGCGAACACACTGTACAAGGCTGCATCTCTAAGAGGATTGAGCTTCTATGTCTTTGTCTTTTACTCATATCTTGTTTCGACACTTCTCCTTCTCCCGCTTTCCCTCATCTTTGGAAGGTAGTCTTGATCTCTTCATCCACTCTTTACCCCGTATGCTCTTTTCAAGAATATTTAATTACTTTGAATTATGCAGGTCAAGAAGATTGCCTCCAGCCAAGTCTCCTCTGTTCTTCAAGATTTTCATACTTGGGCTTCTTGGGTATTAGTGATACTACACCTGCGTCTTGATGAAAGGGCATTTCTGGTTTTTGTTTTGTTAACTTTTGTGAAACAGGTTCATGTCGCAGATAGCTGCTTGTAAGGGTATAGAATACAGTTCTCCTACTCTCGCTTCTGCTATCAGCAACCTCACGCCAGCTTTCACGTTCACCAACTTCAGGTTTTACCTTGTTCCCACAGTTATTAACCATACGAAATATCAAGACTAGTAGTCTAGACGTGACACCAGTGGATCCAAAAAAAATAGAAGAAAGTACAGATAACTTCTCATGTTATATACCATGAAATACAAAGTAAAATTTGAAGTTCTTGTATTAGAGGTCACAGAGTCCATAATACAAGTTTAACCTTATGGAAATTGTTTCCACTGGATGTCGAACTCTTATTCGGATGAAAATGTGGACAAGAGTTAACCACTAGGCTAAAGAAAATATTTATAAAATGTGGCCGAATGTACTTAATAAAACACACGGCCGCAAGCGGGTGCTTCATTGGCTTCATGCAAGGGCCGGCACTGGCTACAAGTCGGGTTTAAGTGAGGTCTGTGTTAAAACACGTTTTACGTGTTGGTCGGCATGGACGGTGACGGCATGGACGGTGAGCTGAAATTGTTGACGTTGGTTTTGTCAAAGATTGTGAGCTCACCAAACACCTTCTTCATGCTTATAAAAAGGAGAGCTGAGGTGAAGAGGAAAGACATCCCAAACAAGAAAAACAAGAAATAAAAGAGAGAACGAGAGAAGAGAAGAGAAGAGAAGAGGAAGAAGAAAATTTTTTTTTTTTTTTTTTTCACAAAAAATCTTCTTTAAGAAATTACTCGTAATTTCCGAGTGTATTTGGGATCGGGGTGTGAGTTGTGAGCTTGTAAAAATTCCCTGGTTAATAATAAAAGATCTGTAGCAGGTCCGGAGACGTAGGCATCATTGGCCGAACTCCGTTAACAATTTGGTGTGTGTGCCCTCTTTCCAGATCCCATAAATTCTGGCTTTCCGCAAAATTTGACCGCGTATTTCCTAACAACTGGTATCGGAGCCTGAGTTACGGTGATCGGTCAAATTTTTTGCGGGGTTACTATTCACGTGAACAGTACTTCGTGAATAGTGAATTTTGTCGGTAACATCGGTTTGTCGACGGAGGTGTTCTAATACACGGTGGTTCCAGAAACGATGGGAGGCGAAGATGGTTTGGCGCACAGTATCGGAAAATTTGACGGTACAGATTATGCATTCTGGAGAATGCAAATCGAAGATTATTTGTACGGAAAGAAGCTTCATCAACCGCTGAGCAAGAAGCCTGAGAAGATGGATCAGGCTGAGTGGGAGCTCCTTGACAGACAAGTTCTGGGTGTTATAAGGTTAACACTGTCGAAAAACGTTGCTCACAACGTTGCGAAGGAGAAGACCACAGAAGGGCTCATGAAAGTTCTCTCTGATATGTATGAGAAACCTTCGGCAAACAATAAGGTGTTTCTCATGAAGAAACTCTTTCATTTGAAGATGGAAGAAGGTGGCCTGGTTGCCGCACATGTGAACGAGTTCAACACGATTGTCAACCAACTGTCATCGGTTGAAATCGAGTTTGAAGATGAAGTGCGAGCACTGATTTTGTTGGCATCTCTGCCAAATAGTTGGGAGCCAATGAGGGCAGCGGTTAGTAATTCTGTGGGTACTCAAAAGCTCAAATTCAATGATGTTAGAGATCGTATCCTTGCTGAGGAAGTTCGAAGGATAGACTCTGGGGAAGCATCAACGAGCTCTGCTTTCAACGTGGAAAACAGAGGGAGAAACCCAGATAGAAATAACCGAAGTAATGGCAGATCGAAGTCAAGGAATGGACGGGGTCAATCCAAATTCAGACAGCCTGCAGAGTGCTGGAATTGTGGAAAGACAGGTCACATCAAGAAGAATTGCCGAGCACCACCGAAGAAGGAAGACAACACAAGAGGCGGAGCCAATGCAGTGACACGTGAAATCGCTGATGCATTGGTAGTGTCTGTTGATTCCCCGAGGAAAATTGAAGCTCGTGATGCAGCTACAAGTACCACCAAAGAGTCAATATCCTATGTTGATAGCTCAGTCGATTCATGGGTTCTTGACTCAGGAGCGTCATTCCACACCACACCGCACCATAACATTATGGAGAATTATGTTGCGGGAAATTACGGAAAGGTATATCTTGCTGATGGATTACCTTTAGACATAGTTGGTATTGGAGATATCAACCTGAAGATGTCAGACGGACGTGTGTGGAAGATTACGAAGGTCAGACATGTGCCAAAGTTGATGCGAAATCTGATCTCAGTAGGTCAACTTGATGATACGGGGCACGATGTTAACTTTGGTGGTAGAGCCTGGAAGGTCAGAAAAGGTTCCATGGTGGTGGCTAGAGGTCATAAAAGAGGCACTCTTTATATGACGACGAGTTATCAAGACACTGTTGCTGTTGTCGGGAATGCCAAACAGACCAAGTTGTGGCATTGTAGGTTGGGACACATGAGTGAGAAAGGGATGAAACTCATGGTGGAAAATGGCGCTCTTCCGGATCTGAAGACGGTGGATCATCAGATGTGTGAAAGTTGCATCCTTGGAAAACATAAACGAGTTAGTTTCTCTAAAGGAGGAAGAGAGCCAAAATCTGAGAAGTTAGAGCTGGTGCACACTGACGTGTGGGGACCCGCTCCTGTTGCATCGCTGGGAGGTTCGTACTACTATGTGACCTTTATCGACGACTCCACAAGAAAAGTGTGGGTTTACTTCATGAAGAACAAGCATGAAGTGTTTTCGGTTTTCAAAATATGGAAAGCCATGGTTGAGATTGAGACGAATCTCAAGTTGAAGTGTTTAAGGTCTGATAATGGTGGAGAGTACATCAGCGACGAGTTCAAGAGATATTGCGCTGATAATGGGATCAAGATGGAGAAGACTATTCCTGGAACGCCTCAACAGAATGGAATAGCGGAAAAGATGAACCGAACCTTGAATGAGCGTGCAAGGAGCATGAGATTGCACTGTGGATTGCCAAAGACGTTTTGGGCAGATGCAATCAATACCGCAGCCTTCTTAATAAACAGAGGACCGTCTGTACCATTGGGATTTAAGATCCCTGAAGAAGTTTGGAGCGGAAAGAAAGTAAATCTTTCTTATCTAAAGGTGTTCGGATGCTTAGCTTATGTTCATATTGATGATGCTGCAAGAAGTAAACTTGACTCGAAGTCTAAGAAGTGTTACTTCATCGGTTATGGTAACGCGGAGTTTGGTTACCGGTTTTGGGATGATGAAAATCGGAAGATCATCCGCAGCAAGAATGTTGTGTTCAACGAAGAAGCGTTGTACAAGGATAAGCTAAGAGAAGGCTCGGAGAAGAAAGAGCCTGGAGCTGTTGACTTAGAAGATATCCTGACACCGGAGTTGCCACAGGATACCGCAACAGCAGAAGAAGAAATCTCTCAAGACGAGAGTGGTGAGGCTGAAGAAAGTGATGATTCAGAAGTGGTCCCATATACACCAGTCACGGAGTTACGACGGTCAAGCAGAATCATCAGAAAGCCAGTAAGATTTTCTCCATCGCTCAACTACATTCTGCTCACAGACAGAGGCGAGCCTGAATGTTATGAGGAAGCTATGCAAGTTGATGAGTCGATCAAGTGGGAGCTTGCAATGAACGACGAGATGGACTCGTTGTTATCCAATCACACGTGGGAGTTAGCAGATTTGCCTAAGGAGAAAAAGGCATTGCATAACAAGTGGGTCTACCGAATAAAAGAAGAACCTGATGGAAGTAAGCGCTATAAAGCGAGGCTTGTTGTGAAGGGATTCCAACAAAAAGAAGGCGTTGACTACACTGAAATCTTCTCTCCTGTAGTCAAGATGGTGACCATCAGAACGGTTCTTGGGCTGGTAGCACAAGAAGATCTGCATCTTCAACAGATGGATGTGAAGACGGCATTTCTTCACGGTGATTTGGATGAGGAAATTTATATGAAGCAACCCGAAGGCTTTGAGATCAAAGGGAAGGAAAGCCTTGTTTGCAAGCTGAAAAGGAGTTTGTACGGCTTAAAACAAGCTCCAAGACAGTGGTATAAACGGTTCGACAGCTTTATTAAAGGCGTTGGTTTCTTGAGGTGTGAAGCTGACCACTGTTGTTACTTCAAGACGCTTGAAGAGTCCTACTTGATATTGCTCCTATATGTCGATGACATGCTGATAGTAGGAGCAGACTTGCACGAGATCAATAGCTTGAAGACGAAACTCTCAGAAGAGTTTGCGATGAAAGACCTTGGAGAAGCAAGACAGATTCTAGGGATGAGAATCAGTAGGAGCAAGGAAGGTCTTAAGTTATCACAAGAGGAGTATGTGAAGAAAGTCCTCAAGAGGTTTAACATGGATGATGCGAAGCCAGTCAGTACTCCCCTGGCAAGTCATTTTCGGTTATCCAGAGAGCAGTCTCCAAAGACGGAAGACGAGATGGCATGTATGGATAAAGTTCCATATGCTTCTGCTATAGGCAACCTAATGTACGCGATGATATGTACAAGGCCAGACATTGCACATGCAGTGGGAGTCGTCAGCAGATTTATGAGCAATCCAGGAAAGGAACATTGGGAAGCCCTTAAGTGGATTTTCAGATACCTGAAAGGAAATCCAAGCTTATCGCTATGTTTCACGAAGTCTGAGACAGGATTGCAGGGATATGTTGATGCTGACAATGGAGGTGACGTTGACAGCACGAAGAGCACAACCGGGTATGTCTACACCTTTGGCGGTACTGCAATTTGTTGGGTTTCGAAGTTGCAGAAAATTGTATCTCTATCAAGCTGTGAAGCTGAGTATGTTGCGGTAACGGAAGCAACAAAAGAGATGATATGGCTACAGTCTTTTCTAGAAGAGCTAGGCCATGACCAAGGGAAAGGTGTGTTATACTGTGATAGTAAAAGTGCCATCGACTTGGCAAAGAATCCGGTTTACCATGCTCGGACGAAGCACATACATCGTCGATATCATTTCATCAGATCTGCGTTAGAAGATGAAATGTTGGTGCTTGAGAAGATCCCAGGAAGCAAGAATCCGGCGGACATGCTGACGAAGGTCGTGCCGTATGATAAGCTGAGGTTGTGTGCAACCTCAGTTGGCTTGTTGGAGTAACAAGTTGGGAATACCTGCTACATTGATCAAGGTGTGAAGACAGATTGAAATCAGTCTTCAAGTGGGAGATTGTTAAAACACGTTTTACGTGTTGGTCGGCATGGACGGTGACGGCATGGACGGTGAGCTGAAATTGTTGACGTTGGTTTTGTCAAAGATTGTGAGCTCACCAAACACCTTCTTCATGCTTATAAAAAGGAGAGCTGAGGTGAAGAGGAAAGACATCCCAAACAAGAAAAACAAGAAAGAAAAGAGAGAGAACGAGAGAAGAGAAGAGAAGAGGAAGAAGAAAAAAAAATTTTTTTTTTTTTTTTCACAAAAAAATCTTTTTTAAGAAATTACTCGTAATTTCCGAGTGTATTTGGGATCGGGGTGTGAGTTGTGAGCTTGTAAAAATTCTCTGGTTAATAATAAAAGATCTGTAGCAGGTCCGGAGACGTAGGCATCATTGGCCGAACTCCGTTAACAATTTGGTGTGTGTGCCCTCTTTCCAGATCCCATAAATTCTGGCTTTCCGCAAAATTTGACCACGTATTTCCTAACAGTCTGTTTGTTACTATCTGTTTCTAACTGGTTCTGATTCCCTGGGTGACCCATAAAGGATGGAACAAGTAAGGTTAAGGAGCTCAGCGAGTCAGGCTAAAATCATTGGCGCAATACTATCTATATCTGGTGCTCTAGTAATTGTGCTATATAAAGGCCCAAAGGTTCTCTCTGGTGCATCTTTTACGTCTTCATCATCTCTACCCATTTCGCTTGACCAGAATTTGACTTCGTCCGATTCAAGTTGGATGATTGGAGGCCTATTTCTTGCTTCACAGTATTTTCTTCTATCAGTCTGGTATATTCTTCAGGTATAAACACTTGAAAAGTTTTTCAAAAAGAGATTTAGGTTGTTCTTGACACATAAAGCTCTCTCTAAATTCGGTAGCTGTATCTGGTTTCAGACTCGGGTTATGGAGACATACCCTGAAGAAATAAGAGTAGTCTTCTTCTACAACTTATTTGCAATAATAATCTCAGCACCAGTGTGCTTATTTTTGGAAAGAAACTTGACTTCATGGGTGCTTAAACCAGATATATCCCTCGCTGCAATCGTATACTCGGTGAGCATCAACTAACAATTGAAGATGATGTTATAAGCTAAACAACTAACACTTCATTCTCAGGGATTCTTCGTTTCAATGTTCAGCGCGCTTACCCACACATGGGGTCTACATCTGTAAGGCCCTGTATACATATCCTTGTTTAGGCCATTGTCTATTGCAATAGCAGTCGTCATGGGTGCTATTTTCCTCGGCGATGCATTTCACCTTGGGAGGTACCATATCTTTCATATTCTTTATTCCTAGCATGTGAACTTTGTCTATCTTATTACCTTATCGATAAAGTAATAAACTGATATAGATTTCACCATTTTTGTGTTGTGGTCAGTGTCATTGGATCAATGATATTGTGTTTTGGGTTCTACACTGTAATTTGGGGCAAAGCAAAAGAGGATTCAACCAAAACCGTAGCTGGTTCTGAGAATTCACCTTTGCTACTTACACACGTCGTTGGAGACGAAGACTTGTTAGTAAGATAGGATTGCTGCAAGTGATAATCCTTATACTATAGATTTATAAAAATTTGCACAGTGCCATTTTTAAAATATTCACTAAAAGGATTGGTTTATGTTAATAGAATGATGCAAATGGTGCATAGCTGAATTTTCAAGCTTATGAAAACAAAGTTCAGTTGATGCAATCAGCCAAAGCAGCACTAAAATATTTCATTTTTCGATGAGAACGCTTCAGTTGATAAGTTCTTCATAAGCTGATACAGCTGAAGGTATTAACTATTGGGAGAGGTTTTTTGTTTTCAACTATCCATATATTTAAACCAATTTTAAGGTGGTAAAAAAAAATATTGTGAAGAACAATTCTAATTGGCTATTTCTGATTTACATGAAAAAAATAGGCATCTGGTTCTACCTTCCTTTTTAAGAGAATCTACTCCGACATTTCGGTTTGAGGGATATTGCTTAAATTACAAACTCTCAAAATTATCATGTAAAAGTTGAAATGAAACTATCTCTAGGTGAAGTCACTCAGTCGATCGGATTTGTAGTTATATCCACTAAATATGAGAAAGTCAGTCTCGCTTCGGATTGAGAGAATATGAATATCCAGCGCACACAACGTTGCTCAGAACAATCCTTCCATTTCAGCATGTAAAGCCAAGAATATTCTGGTTCTTTTTGTTTTCCATTTTTCGGTTTTGGTGGAAAATACAATTTTCTTGTTTCAGTGAAAAATAAGATTTTATGGTTTTGACTGGAAAATTCGATTTTGTGGTTTTCATGTGAAACTTAATTTTGCGGTTCTAACGGAAAAAATGATTTTTTTGTGTTTTGGTGGGAAGACACTATTTTCAGTTTTGGTGAAAATCAGATTTTGTGGCTTTGGTAAGACAATGCGATTTTAAGATTTTGCCGAAAACACACAATTTTACGATTTTAGCATGAAACTGTAATTTTACATTTTTGTCGAAAAATGTGATTTTACTCTTATTGCGGGAAAATGTATTTTACTGTTTTGGCGAGAAAAAAATAATTTTACGGTTTTGGCGGGAAAAAATGAACATATGGTTTCGACAGGAAATGCAATTTTGCAGTTTAAGTGAGAAATCTGATTTTGTTGTTTTTGACAGAAAACAAGATTTTATGGTTTTGGTATAAAAACATGATTTTACGGTTTTGCAGGAAACACACAATTTTACGGTTTTGGCGGAAAAATTCAATTTTCCGTTTTGGCGGAAAAATTCAATTTTCCGTTTTGGCGGAAAAATTCAATTTTCGATTGTGGCAGGAAATACAATTTTACGGTTTTAGCAAGAAAACTCAATTTTGCAATTTTTGGTTTTGGCATGAAGGTTTTGAGGTTTTTGCAGGAAAACATGATTTTACTGTTTTGTCCGGAAAATTATATTTTGCGGTTTTAGCAGAAAACTCGATTTTAGAATTTTTTTGTGAAAAATGATTTTTTCCAAAAAAGAATTTTATTGTTTCGAGGAAAACATAATTTTACTATTTTTTAAAAAAATATCTAATAATAATAGTAAATATAATGCAGTTATTTTTTATATTTATATTGAATGGTATTTAAGTCTTTTAAATTTTGAAATGCAAATGATTGATGCATCAAACTCCACATTTTTGGTATCTCAAATATCTAGATTTTTTAATATTGTGGATTTTGCATCCAGATGAAGAACAACATATGAATATTTAGAGCATCCAGCATCAAAAACGAAGGCCTAATAAATAGGTTTTGCTATTTTTTGTTTGTATTATTTTGATGTATATAAGAATGAGTATCCTTTGTTCAAAGCTTCTGGCTCCACTCCTATAGTTTATGCGTTTGATATAAGTGAATATCATTGGAGGAGAATTTTTTGAAATGGAAGTTAGAAATTTCTTTAGTTGAATGATTGAGCTGAAAGTATTGTAGCATATAATGGGCAAAGGTCCTTGTCGTGGGTCCTTGTAATATTCTGATATTATTCTTTTGGTGTGAAGTATATGGTCAAGTTGGGATGTTTTCCTGCACTGAAAATGTCATGGTTTTAAAAAAAAAAAAAACAATTTAGCAGCAACCCTGGTGATGTTAATAACCAAGATCATGAATCCTTAGTTAACTTGAGAGGATTCCTGAGAATCTGGATATCATGAGAGAAACAGTGGCGTGGAGGTACTTCAGCCGAGATGTTGTCCCCTTTGCGGCAATGATCGCAGTGGAGTGTACCACGGTTGGATCGTCCACACTGTTCAAAGCTGCGACCTTGAGAGGATTCAGTTTTTATGTCTTTGTCTTCTACTCTTATGTTGTTGCTACACTTGTCCTATTTACACTTTCCCTCATCTTTGGAAGGTGCTTGCTTGATCTTCTCAACTAACTCTTTATTCAATAATATAATACTTTTCAAGATTATGTAATTTTACTTTACTTATGCAGGAAGAGAAGATTACCTTCAGCCAAGTCTCCTCTCTTCTTCAAGATTTTCCTACTTACGCTTCTTGGGTAACTGTTTCAAGATCTATGAGTATTCTTAGGCTTTTTTGTTTTCTAGTTTGCTAACTTGGCGTAAAACAGGCTTACCTCGCGGATAGCTGGTTGTAAAGGAATAGAATATAGTTCCCCAACTCTTTCTTCTGCTATAAGCAACCTCACACCAGCTTTCACCTTCATGCTTGCCGTCTTCTTCAGGTTCCACTCTCTTCTCTTCTATTTCCCTTTTTTTAAAAAAAATTGAGATTTGTGTGTTGCTATATCGTCTAAGTGGTTGTGCTTCTCGGGTGACGGTAAAGGATGGAACAAGTGATGTTAAGAAGCTCTGCAACACAGGCTAAAATCATTGGCACGATAGTATCTATATCTGGTGCTCTTGTTATTGTTCTTTATAAAGGCCCAAAACTTCTTGTTGCTGCATCTTTTGCTTCATTCGAGCCAAGTTGGATCATTGGAGGCCTTCTGCTAGCTTTACAGTTTTTGCTACTTTCAGTCTGGTATATTCTTCAGGTAGTACATAAACTTAATGCTTTACGTTTGATGGTAATTCTTAAAGTTGAGCTAAAGTAAGCAGCTGTACATGATTTCAGACTCAGATCATGGAGATATACCCTGAAGAAATAAGCGTAGTCCTCTTCTACAACATGTGTGCAACGCTAATCTCAGCGTTAGTATGTCTATATGTAGAAAGAGACTTGAATTCCTGGAAGCTTAAACCGGGAGTCTCACTCGTTGCAGTCATATACTCAGTGAGTAATCAAACCTTAGAACTCTCTTTAAGTACATACTCTTTATCTTCTTATCTCAAGCTTGAAGCTGAAACTCTGTTTTAGGGATTCTTTGATACATCATTGGGCTCAGTTATCCACACGTGGGGTCTGCATTTGAAGGGTCCGGTCTATGTATCCTTGTTCAAGCCCTTGTCTATTGCCATTGCAGTTGCCATGGCTTCTATTTTCCTTGGAGATGCACTTCACCTAGGGAGGTACCATTATCATTCATATTCTTACTTTCAACTATAGCGACTCTATATTGAAAAACATAGTTCTAGATTTTTGGTTGTTGGGTAATAAGATTCAGTGATTAGTACATATTATTTTATATCTATGTGTTGTGGCAGTGTGGTTGGATCAGTGATATTGAGCTTTGGATTCTATACTGTGATTTGGGGCAAAGCAAGAGAGGATACAACCAAAACAATAAGTGATTCTGAGCAGTCACTTTTGTTTCCTACACAGAACAGAGAAGATGAAACCTTATCATGAAGATATTCATTATGTTGGATACAAGTGAAATCTTATATATTGTATATATCTTCTTCTTTCGTATCAACATCTTGCATATGCATACGTTTGACCAAATGTATTTTTTCTTGCATTATCTAGAACTAGAAGGTAACAAGAATCTAGTTTCCGTCTTTTAGTTTCATAGATTCGTTAACTGATTTATATCCAGTTGAAGATAGGTCCCAATAATTTAGTTGTCTTTTAGTTTCAGTAGATTCATTAACTAATTTTGTATCCATTTGAAGATGGGTCCCAAGAATTTGGTTCAGTCTTTTAGTTTCAGTAGATTCATTTAATAAATTTTGTATACATTTGAAAATGGGTCCCTGTCCCTGTCTATCTTGTACTATGTATGCTTAAGTTTTGGAATTTATTGATTACTACACAAATATCTTGTATTATGTATGCTCAAGGTTTGGACTCTACTGATTACCACATTAGTTCATGTGTGATACACAAATATCGTGTACTATGTATGCTTAAGAGCGGAGGCAGCTTAGGAGAAGGGGGTCAGCTGACCCCACTACTTTTTCTAAAAAAAAATTGTTTTGTTTTGTTTTAAATAAAAATTTTATTGACCCCATTAAAAAATAAATTTGACCCCACAAAAATAATTATTAAACATTAAAGATAAAATTTAATTATGCAACTAAAATATTTATACTTTTTATCTCTAAAACTTTGGATTTATATAAATTGTATTAGGTCCAACTAATTTATAATATAAAAACATTAAAAAATTAAGTAGACCTAATAATAATAATAATAATAATAATAATACTAATAATAATATGTTCCTCTTCCTCGCGAACACAAGAGCACTAGAGCACCACGGTGTTTTTTTTGTTAAAATTCAAGTTGGTTTTCTATATATTTTTGCTATACTCCTTTGTTTATATTATTATCTTATATATGTTCATGGTCTGAAAATGGCTTAACAATTAGTTTCATATTTAGAAATCGCATCGATGGTCAGTTTTTGGGTGAATGTCTTATTTATTCTATTGAAAAAATATATTTGAAGATATAACCAGTGAAACTGTTATAAAAAAGTTTCAAGCTATGAGTGAACGTAGAGTACATTTGTAATTTTTTTATGGTTTATAAATTATGTTTTTAATTTTTTTTTTGACTCCGATACAATTTTTTTTTGGTTCGGCCGCTTAAGATTTGGACTTTATTGATTACTATATTAGGTCATGTGTGATACACAAATAAAATCATTGTGTATTTTAAATTGATAGCCTGATTAGTTATTATCCTTGTTATAGAATGAAATAAAAATTGATACTGCGAAAAGCAAGAAATCAAAGTCAATTTTATTAATGTATTGATTAAGTAGGAGAAGTAAAACGAGTTTAGGCATAACGTAGAAATAAGGTAAGTGAATAGTTTTAAACCATGTATTTTAAATAAATGATATTCGCTCCGTTTCAGTTTAATTGTCGTTGTAAAATAATTTTTTTGTTTCAAAATAAGTGTCATTTTAAAATTTCAATGCAAAATTTATTAACAGTATTCTCCAGTTTATTTTTGTATTAGTTAAAATATGATTAGGTGTATAAGCAATGATTGTTTTATTTTGGAAATATGTAAAATTCAATGTTTTTTTAATCTATATACATAACTCTAAAATGACAATTAAAATAAAATGAAGGGAGTATTAAATTCTTTTGTTGATCTTAACCAGATGAGCTGGCTCAATTGGAATGGATTTGAAACATTTGTGCAACAAGTTTCTAGTTTGAGTACACTTATCAATCTGAAGAGCTAGAGAATTTAGTAACCGGCCTTCGTCTCCTCCCTGGGAAAACCTCCTTGTTTAAAAAAAATTTACTTTTACATATTTTAAAATATTTTTATTTAAAATTATGAAAAAATATTTTTATTTAAAATTATGAAAAATATTTTATTTCAAAATATTATTATTAGTTAGATGGTGTAGATTTTATTTTATTTATTTTTATTAGATTATTGAAATATTTTGTATATGTTTGATACATATGGTAAACTACAGATGTGTGCGTTAAATGTAATTCGACAAAATAACATCAAAATATTGAGATGAAAATTAAAATTAGAGATAATTTTTTTTGAAAAACAAAAAGATAAAATCTTGTGTTTATGTTATATAAAATTTAAACATATAATAATTACTAATATTACCATATTTTAGGTAAGAAAATTTTAATATTATTAATTTATTACCTTACTGAACTATTTCATATTTTACACAAAATTTATTAATTTATTATGTATATTAGTTTATTAAGTATTAATATAATTAATAAAGTTTATAGTGTACTGGTCCACTTGTTTGATTAACTTCACAAGGAGGATCTTATATCGAAACTCTAATGCTCGAGTAGAGTGTAAAGAGATTTTGTTCTTTTTAGATAAAGACATGAGACCCTGATCCGAACTCAAAGATAACGTGTAGCATTAGAGCTGGGTTCGCGGGTCAACCCGCCCCGCCCGTCCTGCCAACCCGCGGATCGACTCATTGTTTTTCACTCAAAACTTTGACCCGCATGACCTGCAAAGAAAGATTCACATACCCGCATCCGCCCCGCTCAAGTTTGCGGGTAACCCGCGGGACCCGCGGATAATATAAATTTTAATAAAATAATTATTTTAATTATATAATACTTATTTTTCAGTTAAAATAATTAAATTATATATTATTTTCTTAATTTATAGTATTTTATATATTTTTTACGAAAATATATATTATTTTTTGAATTTTATTTATTTTTTTGCGGGTTAGAGGGTACCTGCGATTCAAAATCGACCGACCTGCACCAGCCCCGCGTAGAATCGACTCGACCCGCATCCGCACCCGCACGTTGAATTTTTCAAAATGGCCGATCCGCACCCGTCCCGCAGCGGGTCAAACAGAGCGGGACCCGTGGGTAAAAACTAAAATTTCCCGCTCTATGTAGCATGATGGCATAGGACAGTATGGTTCGCCCCATCTATTCTACCTTATATGCTTTTATAACATGGTAGACAATGGGGTGTCATACAAACTTGTATGCTTTACAGAGAACCAAATGAGATCAGAAACCATTTTGTTTTTGCATGATGCACTTACTCTTTTACAATTTCGACTCTCATCTTTTGCTGAACAAATAAGTCTAATTCAAAACAGAAATCAGGGACACGAAGCTTCTTAAAATTCTGAAAGTGCATACTTTGCCAATTATAACAAAGTAAAAACTAAAGAAGACAAATGATATGGTTTGATTTTTAAAAGTTCTTTGTCTTCCGTGACTCTGTATTTGCTTTTGTGTGGCTTCCATGGCGCAAAATCTCTCTCTCCTTCCAAGGCTAATACTGTTTTGGTTTCTTGTTCAAGTCTTGAGATCATCAGACATAGCAGAAGGTATGCAATGTGTGGTCAGAATATCTAAAGTTGCCATTTTTGCAGTCTTAGTTTACAGAACAACAATCTGTCCAAAATACCACAGAGAGATTTTAGCTAAAAGGTTATTATGTCTACAGATCATCAGAGAGAATCATTCATACCTGATGATAATCAAGATTAAACTCCATGTATTCATCCTCACAATTCTCCACCATCTCAGCCAAACATTTCAAGTTTTTCACAGGTTTGCCATTGAAAGCAACAACCTACACAGGCAGAGTTTATAAACCATTTAGAGAGCTGACAGAAGCATCAAACACATGATTATGCAAATTTATACAGACCTGTGTATTGACAATCTCCTCATAACCAATGTTGATGTCAGAAACAAGAACCTGAAAAGTAATACACGGATGTTATATCAAAGGCAAAGAATAATGTTTGATCGCGCAAACCAAACCAACCTGTGAAACTACAACAAGTTGCTCGTCCACGGATTGAGTCATTGCATGAAGATGTTTCTCCAAAAGCTTGACAGGTGCATCATACTCGTATTCTTTTCCATACTACAAAAACATATAATGGGAAATGGTTACATTGCGTGTGAGATACTTAGAGAGTAAGAGACAAGATATATAGAGAGAGTAAAAGACCTCAGAGCGAAGATAAGGAACAGAAACAGTTGTAAAAACAAAGCCAGCAACGATGAAGTAGGAAGGAGGTTTGCCACTTATGTGTGCAGGGATTAGCTTCTTGTGGATTGCAAGTTTTACGTTGAACTCAAGAATCTCTTTGTTACGCAGGATCTTCACAAGTGCAGAATCCCCAGTGTACTTTTGAGATATAAGATAGCTAAACCCAATTCTTTCTCCATGCCTAAATGGAACTATACAAAAATATCCAAACAAGAACATAAAGCCAAGAATGTCTAAGACTCACTAATTGGTAATAAGAAGAAATGATTACCAGTTCCATCATTAGCAATATTAACTCCATCAAAGCTGAGGATGATATCGGAGGGCTTCAAAACCTGCGACTCCGGGGCGGTTGGCTCGATTCTCCTTATCCTCACTCCCTTTTGATGAGACTCCATTCCCATTTTCTTACGCAAGTCTGGATTCTCCATCTTCTGCCACTCAATCCCAATCACAGGAAAGCCTAAAACAAGTACAAGTGATGAGACACAATGTAGTAGATATAGAAAGAAACACCAAAGAGACTTTAAAATGTGCCTGTGTATTTATTGTGCTTCTCATAATCTTGAATGAAATGTTCAATCACAGGCGTTGGTATGACATAACCAATGTTCTCAGCATCTTCATGTTTCAACGACTGAAACGCAATCCCCACGCATTTTCCCTTGTCGTTAAACGCAGGACCACCAGAGTTCCCAGAGTTTATAGCCGCGTCAATCTGCAACCCCAAAAGCTCTGTCGATCCATGTACATAAGACAGTATCTCTATCCGAGAAACAACACCGCTCGTGACGGAGATAGTGTCTCCACCAATCGGATAACCAACAACAGTTACAGCATCTTGCAAAGCTGGTAAATCTCCAAACTCCACAGGAGACACTCCTTCCCAAAACTCATCATCACTAACTGTCAACAAAGCTGCAAATAATCCCCAAGAAACAATCAAGAAACTGTTCCATTGCAACACAAACCTGGGGCTGTAAACTATTTAGTAAAGATTTTAATTTTTAAAAAAAATTTAGGTGTCTATCTATGTCTATATATTTTTTCTTTAAGAAATCTTGGAACTAATCTTCATTTGGCTTTGTTCAGAACCGGTCCTTACAACAAGGAACTTACTATCCTAAAGTATCCATATGTTTTTATTCCGGGTATTTTCTGATTCCTAGTTTTACTGTCCTAACCGAAACAAATCTGAAATTAGCTGAATCCAATCCAAAATTACCTTAACCGAATGCGAACCGAACCCTAAACTATCCCAACCGAAAACGGAATGTAATAAATGGATCCTCTAGTCCCCTACCCAAACTACCCAATACCCAAATTGCACAGGGCTAATTGCAACACAAAACTAAAACCAACAAGAAACTTACCAATGTCGCATTCAGTTCCAATGGCTAATACTGTAGCTAGATACTTTGTGTCGGAGCCACGCTTCTTGAGCTTAACTTGAGTATGATGCTCAACGGAATGTGCGTTCGTCAAAACCCTTCTTCCTCCTATTATGAAGCCACTACTACCGGAGCTGTACTGCCGTTTCATCTGCCACGGCAGGGAGAAGTTAGGATCAGTGTGGACGCAGAAGACTTTCACCACAGCGTCCATGGAAGGCACGACTTTCACCACAGTCTCCCAGCTCGGAGCAGCAGGTGTGGATTCCGATGTTGCTGCTGCTGAAACAGTCGTCGCATTGTTGCAATCAGAGTGGTGGTGGTGAGGAAGAGACGACCTCTGGCTGACTACGCCGCCGCGTTGCTGCTCGGTGGTTTCGGATGGGTTGTTGCTCAGTCTGCGCTTTTTGCCTCTCCCACGGTTGAGTCGCGGCGGAGATGGGTTGGTTTCAGGAGGCTCAGGGGACGGAGATTCGTTCAGATGTGTGACGGAAGCTTCTTTAACTTCGCCGGTGGCGTTTTCGGCTGATTGTGTTTTGAGTTTGCGAGCTCTCTTTTGAGAAGGTTTCATCTTTCTCTAAACCCACAAGTAAAAAAAGAAGAAATGAACTTTTCCTCTGAAATGTATAATACTCTCAGAGAAGGACTCTGTTTCGACGCGGCTAGGGCTTATCACCGGATTGTGATGTAATTGTCAGGGTGTAAGAAACGGCGATCGGTTGTGCCTTTGTGTCTGAATATAGAAACATGGGCCTGAATTTGGACTCCTTATTCAAATTTATCGAGCTTGGGTTTTAAATACGGAACCTAAATATACTTTGAACCCATGCATCATGACATCATGTTATCACTAGGATTACGCCAGGCCCAGTTCAATCATTTTAAAAAATACTTTTGACATGTTATAAATCAAAATCTGTGGATTTCGATAACCAGTCCTTACACTTAGAGAAAGAGATGGCCCAACCCTAAAGAGAGAGAGGCGGCTGCGAAACTTGGAGAGGAGAGAGAGAGGCAGCTATAAATTGCATATTTTTTAATTCGTTTATGTTTATGATTTGTAATATTTTCTATTATTATATTTCCATTTATCTCTCTTGTAACCCCTATATAAAGGGAACACTTATTCATTAATAATATATAAAACCTTACGGTTCAAAATCCTTCAGTTTACAACACGTTATCAGCACGATAGTCTCTAACACCCTGAGCCTAAAACTAAATCCCTAAAACCCTAAAACCCTAAATGAAAAGGAATCTGCCTTGGAACTTCGAAGAGGCCGTTCTCCCAAACCGTGAGGACCCAGAAGACGATCAAGATATCAAATCGAAGCCCTGGCCGAGACGAATCAGTCAGTGCAAACCGCTTGTCGATCTGACCACCGACGCGCCTTCACGCACAGATACAGTGCGCGCCGATTTGCTTTGGAACCCTAATCTGAACCCGACGATACCTACGAACCCTAATCCGTTCGCGGCTCCGTTCCAGCTCGTGTCCACCTGATCAGCTCCAACCCCAAGGCATTCCTGATCCTAGACGAACTCAGCTCCATCCTACATCAAGGATAGCTCGCGATCCGACATCAACAGCTCTCGTTCGCATCATAGCCGCTCGCGATCCGATAGAAGCAGCTCGCGTCCCGATCGTGTCTAAGCTCGAGGTTCATTCTTGGTGGTCCGGTTTCTACAAACAACTAAACTAAAGGTATTTCGAATTCTAAGAACATAATGAATCGAATTTGGTTGATTGTAAAGAATGAAACCCTAAAATATAATCTCTAAGATGAAAGTCATAGGATAATAGATCAATCCCTAAGCGAGTAAATCGAAGCTCTATAAGTTTGATCCCCAAACCCTAAAAATCAAGATTGATCTATTGATCAATTAAAATCAGAACCTTAAAGGTTTTGAATCTCAAATCAAATCCCTTTGATCTAAGATCAAATTTTCGAAATCCCTAAACCCTAATTCGAAAACTATTGATTAATTAAAACTGGTTGATTGATTGATTGAGATTGAATTTGATCATCCTGAAATTGAAATTGCTTGTTAATAAAATCGAAACACTAAAACCCTAATTCTGAAAATAGATTTTGATTGTTTGAAATTGAACATTGATTGGTTGATTTGATCACCTAGAACTATTGTTAGGATTGTTCAAACTCGAGTCTGATTGTTTGGCTTGTTTAAACTAAAACCCTAATGACCTAGTTTAGATTATTTTAAAATTGAAATCTGAAACTACATATTAGGTTAAACTGTTCTAGACTTGATCATACTCATGGCCGTGTGGCCTTGTTGCATTCATACCATAACTTAATCACATTGATTGATTGCAATTACACTTAGAACTTATTCTAGGAATGGTGTTGAATTTAATCAAATAGTCGTGTGGCTTGATCTTTGCTTGGCCGATAGGTTTGCTTGTTTTGATTGCATCATGAACTGATAGAAACAAGCCATGTTAGGATTGCAATTACACGACAAACTAAATGCATAAAAACGAACTACTTTGCATCCATGGCCGTGCGGCTTGCTCATTGGCCGTGAGGCATAGATCTTGGCTGTGAAGGCTTGTTTGATTGTTTGAACATAAAACCCTAATCGTTTAAATATTAAAAACTATTCCTAAAAGATCTAAAAATATTAATCTATAACTTTAGATGTCGAAAATCAACAACCTTGATTTCGCTGCCCTAAATCTATCTGGAGACAATTACTTTCAGTGGGCGCTCGATGCTAAGATCATCCTGAAATCCAAGGGACTCGGTGAGTGTATCACCGAGAACAATAATGCCAATGAAAAGGATCGTTACAGAGCCATTTTGATCATTCGTCATCATCTAGCTGAGAGTCTCAAGGATCAATACATAACCATTGAGAATCCACTAGATCTTTGGAATGAATTGAAATCGAGATATGATCACCAGAGAATGGTGATCTTACCAAAAGCTCGGTTTGATTGGACGAATCTGAGTATCCAAGACTATAAGTCTGTGGACGAATATAACTCTGCACTGTTTAAGATTGTTTTTAAAATGAAACCGTGTGGTGAAAGTATTACAGAACAGGATATGCTTGAGAAAACTTTTTTCCACTTTCCATGCAAGCAATGTGTTGTTACAACAACAGTACCGAGAGAAAGGTTTCAAACCTATGCTAATCTTATTTCTTGTCTCTTGCTCGCTGAGCAGAACAATGAATTACTAATGAGAAACAGTTAGATGAGACCACTTGGATCAGTTCCACTACCTGATGCACACGCTACAGAGGACAATAAAGAGTCCAACCACGTCCAAGGAAACGGCCAGCATGGCCGTGGTCGAGACAAATCGAACGGACGTGGCCACAGTCGTAGATCCTTTGGCCGCGGGTGAGGAAATGGTCGAGACCATGGACGGGACCGTGGCTCATTTGGACGAGGCCATGGTCGTGGCCGTGGATCTTCTTTCAAACCCCCAACACTCTACTAAATCAGAGAAATATGTGTGCCATGTGGAATTAGCAATCATTGGGCTAAGACTTGTAGGACTCCTAAGCATCTAGTTGACCTCTATCAAGAGAGCTTGAAAGGGAAGAATCCTGAAGCCCATATGACTTACCAAGATGATGAAAACGACTTCAATCATGAGAAGGACGATCTTATGGATTATGAAACTTCAGATTGTCTAAAAAAAAAAAAAAAAAAACTGAAGATTGATTTCGACATTTGTAATCTAAATTCTATGTTCTTTGTTTTGATGTTTTTCATTTCTATGTTTTTCATTTCTATGAACTTGTTTTATTAGAACTTAATAAAAGGAATGAGTGAATTTTGAAAATGCCAATATGATTTGCGGGTATGGTACACATAAAGGGCTATGGCCAGATATGTATAAGGGCAAGCATTTAGATGCTTTATGTTTACCGAGAAAAACCCATTGAGATTATATAGAGATATAAGAATGAATGGTTTCCATATTGAAACAATGGGCGAAGGAAACAAAGAGTTCCTTCAGATATATGTATAAAATCGCCCAAGGCCATAATGAGTTCTATAAAAAAAAAAAACTATACCTACATTCTCTATTGATCTAGACTATACCAAGATCAGTATGATAGAGGCAATAGTCATGGTAACCAGAATGGTTTACCCACAAAATTATACACTTTATGGTTTGACCGGATTGACCATCCTGGTCCAAAACATGATGTGAAATTGATATTGGAAAGGGCACAAAGAGTTATCCCATAGAATCTCACGTGTGTGGAATGAACACAAGGGAAACTCATTAGGCCATGATGTCCCAAAGCACTTAAAGATTATAGTATGTCCATGAGGGGGCAGTGAGGACAAATCTGCACATGTCCATACTATATATAGCTTGGCTGAATCCTTTTATAAATCTGTATAGGCCATTACCCATATGTCCAAACTCTCAGTCCAAGGCTTGGGGACACACGAATTTACATGCATCTTAACTAATAAGCATCAGACTATTAAGTGAGCATAGATATTCCCATCTCAAATTTATTACGGGTCATGAGCCAGACATATAACATCTTGAGATATTTGGATAAGCCACCACAAATATATGTGCCGTCTAAGATAGATCCTTAGAAGAGGATGAGGATGGGGATATATGTTGGATATGAATCTCCCACAAATAATGAAGTACCTTGAGCCAAATATGGGTGATCTATTTAGTGGCCAAGAACACGGATTGCAAAGTTTAATGGATCCGACTATCCAACATTAGGGGGAGAAAATAATAAGCTGGTAAGAGAAACAGAATGGCATCGACCATCATTGTCTTGGCAAGATCCTCAGACTAAAGAATGTGAAATAGACGTCCAAAGATTATACATTTACAAAGCTAGCTAATCAAATGTCAGACACATTTGCTGATCCGAAAAAGAATGACTAAGTCATATATAAACCAGCTTGTAAAGCACCAACTAATTTGATGTCCAAGAGAGACACAGTCAAGTTGCTACAGATTCTATACAAGATAAACCAATAAGTTCCAAAGATAAGAATCCTCGGAAACAAAAGAGAAAGGTGCATAGAATGATAAAACAAATCCGAGGTCAAGGAAATCATCCCAGACATAGAGATAAGGCCAGCCGGCTCTAAGGTACAGGTACCAAACAATGTAGCTTGGGACGCCAAGCTGCAAAGTATTAAAGGTCCTGATAATAATGAATCTCAATCGATTATATCATGTCTAGAACATAATGGAACACAATAAGGAATGTCGACATAAGATGATACAAGGTAGCACTTGAATTTATGAATATAAGCGAAGATCATGAACCCACGTCAATATAAGAGTGCGCACTCGTAGAACAGATTGAATGGAAACGTGAGGTTAAATAGTTTAAAGAAGAAAGACGTATTTGGCCATATGATTAAGACGCCATATGATGTTAAAACCAGTGGATATAAATGGGTCTTGTGAGGAATAGAAATCGTGAGATATAAAGCTAATGTTGCACAAGGATTCTCACAAAGACCAGTAATAGATTATGAGGAGATATACTCCCATGTGGTGGATGCAACTACTTTTAAGATTTCTCATAAGTCTGGCTATATAAGAGAGAAAATTAGACTTGCAGCAAACTGATGTAGTGACTGCATATTTATATGGTCCACTGGATAATGAATTATTTATATGGTCCATTGGATAATGAAAGTACTAGAGGGTATTGAGCTGAATGTACAGCAAGTTCTCGAGAACAATATTGATAATCATCGAAATATATGATCTGAATATCCTAGGAACCTCTGGATACAATTTCTCAAACGGTTGAATACCTTAAGAAAGAATTGGAGATGAAAGATCTCAGGAAAACAAAATTCTGTTTGGGATTACAACTTGAGTACATAAATGATGGGATCCTTGTGCATCAGATGGCATACACTGAAAAGGTACTCAAGAGATTCAATATGGCCGATTGCCATTCTATGACCAGCCCCATAGTCGTGAGGTCTCTCGGCCTGGACACTGACCCATTCCGTCCCAAGATGGACGATGAAGATGACCTAGGTCCCGAAATGCCATATCTCAGTGCCATAGGAGCTTTAATGTACTTGGCAACTCACACACGGCCTGATATAAGCTTTGCCGTGAACCTACTATCTAGGTTTAGCTCCTGTCCGACCCAGATGCATTGGAATGAGATCAAACATGTTCTTCGTTACCTGCAAGGAACGAAAGACTTGGGTCTATATTATACTAACCATAACAAAGATGGTTTAGTTGGCGTTGCTGATGCTGGTTATTTATCAGATCCACATCAAGCTCGATCACAGACAGGATATGTCTTTACACATGGAGGTACGGCCATATCATGGCGTTCCAAGAAACAAACCTTCACAGCCACTTCATCTAATCACTCGGAAATCTTGGCCATACATGAGGCCAGCCGCGAGTGTGTTTGGTTGAGGTCGATGACCCAACACGTCCGAGCTGATTGCGGGATGGCCGAGTGCAAAAAGCCAACCGTGATGTATGAGGACAATGCTGTGTGCATTGCTCAGCTCAAGGACGGTTACATAAAAAGTGATAGGACGAAGCACATATTTCCTAAGTTCTTCTTTACTCACGAGCTTCAGAAAGCCGATGAGGTCCAGGTCGTCCAAGTACAATCTATTGACAATTCAGCTGGCCTATTCACCAAGACACTTCCTACATGCACGTTCAGGAAGCTCATGCATCATATTGGGATGCGTAGGCTGAAGGACCTCCACTGAGGTTCACATCAGGGGGAGTAGTACGTGTTGTACTCTTTTTTCTTCATCATGGTTTTGTCCCACTGGGTTTTCCTGATAAGGTTTTAATGAGGCAACATTAAGCGTATTACAATCCCTGTATGGTTATGGCATCCAAGGGGGAGTGTTATAAATCAATTGGTGGATGTCCATAACCGGCTCATACACTTAGAGAGAGAGACGGACAACCCTAGAGAGAGAGAGGCGGCCGCGAGACTTGGAGAAGAGAGAGAGGCGGCTACAACTTGCCTATTTCCTATTATTGTATTTGCATTTATCTCTCTTATAACCCCTATATAAAGGGAACACTTATTCATTAATAATATACGGAAACTTACAGTTTTAAATCCTTAAGTTTACAACATGACATTCATTTTCCTATGGATCGATCGCATTAATGATCGATCATATTTTTATTGTTTTTACATAGTGTTGGGTGTTGTTCGTTTGCTCAACCAAGTGATCCATCTGGGTGAAGATGCAAATCGATGTTCGTTTTGTGCATTTTAATGCTATATCCAGATGGATCACCCAGCTAAATTTTTAAAAACTCATCTCAAATTCTCACCCAAATGAAGGTGAGTCTTGTGGTGGTGCATCTGGATGCAGATGCATCTAGTTCAGTACAAAATGATAAATTACAAAAATGATCTTTTAAAATTAAAATATTATTTTAAAACGTAAATTCTATTTTTTTGCAAATATATTTTTTCCGCCAGAACCGAAAAATATATTTTCCCGCAAAAACTGAAAAACACATTTTCCCGCCAAAACCGCAAAATGCGTCTTTCCTCAGAAAAACGTAAAACACACATTTCCATAAAACACACTTTTCGGCCAAACTAGTAAAACCGCACTTTTCAGCCAAAATCGAAAACACACATTTTCCCGCCAAAACCGAAAAATGCATTTTCCCGCCAAAAACCCAAAAAACGTATATTCCCGCCAAAACCCCAAAAACATATTTTCCCGCCAAATTGGAAAAACGTATATTCCCGCCAAAACCCCAAAAACCTATTTTCCTGCCAAAACTGGAAAAACACATTTTCTTGCCAAAACCGGAAAAATGCATTTCCCCACCAAACCAGAAAAAACGCATTTTTCGCCAAAACGGAAAAACGCATTTTCCCGCCAAAACCAGAAAAATGCAATTTCCCGCCAAAACCGAAAAAACGCATTTTCCCGCCAAAACGGGAAAAATATATTTTCCTGCCAAAACTGGAAAAACGTATTTTCCCCCCGCCTAAGCTGGAAAACACATTTTCCCGCCAGAACTGGAAAAACATATTTTCCGTCAAAACTAGAAAAAAACGTATTTTCCCGTCAAAACCGGAAAAAACGCATTTTCCCTCCAAAACTGGAAAAATGTATTTTCCCACCAAAACCGCAAAAAAAAATTTCCGCCAAAAACGCAAAAATGCGCTTTTCCCGTCAAAAACGCAAAAATGCACATTTCCCGCCAATACCGCAAAAATGCATTTTTTCCGCCAAAATCGCGAAAAAAAAAGTTTTCCGTCAAACCCGCAAAACGCACTTTTTCGTCAAAAACACTTTTTCCGCCAAACCCGCAAAACGTATTTTTTCCGCCAAAACCGCAAAAACGTATTTTCCGCCAAACCCATAGAAAATGTATTTTCCGCCAAAACCACAAAAATGCACTGCACTTTTTCGTCAAAACACATTTTTCCTCAAAAACAGCAAAAACATTTTCCGCCAAAATCGTAAAAATGCTATTTTTCCGCCGAAACATAAAAAGAGATATTTTAGTCATTGTATTAACAAGTCCACCTGGATGCAGATGCAAGTTAAAAAATGAAAAGCAAACGAACATAGCTGCATTCAAATGATTCATCTGGATTCATGGACGAAATGAAGAAACGAACAACACCCAGATGAAGCATCTGGATGCATCTTCCAGATGTACAAACGAACAGGGCCTTGATCGCTCCTATCGCCTCTTAACCAAGTGGATTTTATGTATTTTTGTACCTTGGCATCTGGATCTTGGGTTGGATTCGAGTCGAGTCTTTCATATCCTAGACATTTGGATCCAACAAACTATTTAGAAATTTTCAATTTGGTTTCGGGTCGTTTTTTTTTGGATCCAGGACAGTTCAGTAACAATATGAATAGCTATGAAGAACCGTTATTTTTTTTGCTACAAATGGCTCCAGTTCGGTTTCGGGTCTTTCGAGTATTTTGGGTCGGTGTTTTGTAACTTTCGGGTATACATTGAGTAATTCTTGTCTATTTTACCTTACGCATGGATTTATACCCCAAAAATATGTACAAACAACTTAAAGCCAGCAACTTTCCCTATCTTTGGCGCATCAATCATGTTCTTATGGAGCTTTGACGCCTCAAATTTGTCTTGACAGACCATGAGGCATCTGTTCATCCTTTCCTGGAACAGATAAAACCAATTTCAGTAACATAGCAACAAAAAAAAGTTAATAGTCATAATTAAAACCTGAAACTGAAACTGAGCCATTTTGCCTTTGAAACACTGCTGAGATTTGACAACAGAAATACTGTAGTGCTCACACAGTTGGCTTTCTCCTCTTGCCGTCAAAGCACTCGTATGCACATTTTGAAATAAGCTTGCTGCAATTTGATCATTATTCACATCAACATTATCAAGTTAACCGCAACTGAATATAATTAGTGCCTGTATGTAAAAAATACAATATCGAAAAAACAATACACTTTTCATAAAACTTGAGTTATAGTAACCACGTGTTACTGATTAGGTGGTACATGGCGTTTCAGCATCCCTGAGGGAGCTTAATTTGAATTCGTTGCTACTCAGATTACCCTAATGCCTAATGTATGGCCACGTGGATATGTGACCATGCTTTGTGTCCATTTGAATATTCAGAAAGAAGATTTATTGGTGGGATGCACCTCCCTTTATGGATTAGTATTAGTCTGGGCTTCGGCCTAGGATACCCCATAAAGAAAAAGAACTTGAGTTATATATAGTTATTGCTATAAATCATATTGTGGATGGCTCATAACCATAGCATCTTCGAAGACCATACTCGGCCCATACACATAGGCGGCTAAGTCTTTGGGATGTTTTTCTTTTCTCTTGTCTTAGTAGTTTCACTAATCCTAGTTGGTTTAGGTTTTGAATACTTTCCATATTTCTATATCTTGTAATCTTTATATAAAGGAACCATATGTTTTATGAATAAATATACAAACTATTCCCCTTAGTTTTATAACACGTTATCAGCACGATAGCCTCTAAAACCCTAAAGCTAAAACCAAAAATCGATAAACCCTAATCGTACCCGGTGAATACCCTAATCCCGATTGCATCCCGATCCTACGCGTTCCCGATCAGCAACCCCGCGTTCCCGTCTCAGCTTCAGACGATCTCAGCTCAGACGAACTCAGCCTCAGTTCTTGATCCAGGACAACTCGCGTTCCAGACAGCAAGCGTCACGTTCGCATCAGAACCGCTCGCGATCCGACAGCAACATCTCCCATTCAACGATCAGCCGCTCGCGATCTCAGCCTCAATCCATTCCAGGCCAGCTCGCGTCCCGTTCCTGTCCAGCTCGAGGTTCATTCTTTGGTGGTCCGGTTTCAACAATCAACTAAGCTAAAGGTAATTCGAATTCTAAGAACATATGAATCGAATTGGGTTGATTGAAAAAGAATGAAACCATAAAACCTAATCTTTATGATAAAAGCCATAGGATAATAGATCAAACCCTAATGAGTAAATCGAAGCTCTAAAAGTTAGATCCCCAAATCCTAAATCGAGATTGATCTATTGATCAATTAAACTCAAAACCCTAATCGGTTTTGAATCTCAAAACCCTATGATCCAATGATCATATCGTGTGCTTAAATCTCCCTTGATCTATGATTAAATCAAAACCCAGAAAACGTAAACCCTAAAATTGCTAGAAATCGAATCAAAACCCTAAACCCTAATGTGAATCCGTTTTGATGATTGTTCTTATTTGATTAAATCTTTTAATGTTTTGAGGTTTAGGTTGCTAGAATATTTTACATTTTGATCTGTTTTTGTTTTCTGAAAACCCTAAATTCGTTTTACCCTAAATTGCATGTTATAAATCCGAATTGAAGCATGTTTGATTCTTATTTGTTTTGATTGATCTTGTTGATTGAGAGTTAGGTTGATAGTTTGATTGATCTCATAACCTGTTTTCTAAAAACCCTAATATCGAATATGAAACCATAAAGGCTTTGAAACCTTAAAATCGCATACAGCTAAATTTAATTGCTAGATTTCTAAATTAATTTAAAGTTTAGGATCAGTGGCTAGATTAATTGTTTTTAAACCCTAATCTGAAAGCCTAAACCCTAAGTTGACCAGACTTGTTTCTGAAACCCTAAATCCGCATAAACCCTAATTCCGATTCATTGCCTTTGATTGAAAGCTAAATTGCTATATAACCCTTAGTGAATTCGTATGCTAGTAATTGCACCGTGGCCGTGTGGTCTTGTTTGTATCTTGATAGTATGGCCGTGTGGTAGTGCATAATAATCTTGCTGCATATAGATCATCTAAATCCTAAGTTTGCTATGCATCATATATCACCTAGGTCGTGTGGCCTCATTGCATATCATCCCCATAGCCGTGTGATACTATCATCGAGGGCAATAAAGAGAATGACAAAAATTTATACATGGCAATAAGTATTATCCGCCATCATCTCACTGAGGGTCTAAAAGATCAGTATCTCACTATTGAGAATCCTCTAGAACTTTGTACCGCTTTATAGCGGAGATATGATCACCAGAAAACAGTGTTACTACCAAAGGCTACATATGATTGGAAACATCTGAGAATCCAGGATTTCAAAACCGTGGATAAATATAACTCAGCTCTATTCAAAATTGTCTCCAAGATGAGACTTTGTGGTGAGACTGTAACAGAGAAGGATTTGTTGGAAAAAACTTTCTCCACATTCCATTCTAGCAACGTGTTGCTGCTACAGCAATACAGAAAGAAAGGTTTCACCACCTACACTAATCTGATCTCATGCCTATTATTAGCTGAGGCTAATAATGAGTTGCTCATGAGGAACAGTGAGATGAGACCTCCTGGATCAACTTCATTACCTGAAGCCAATAAGGCTGTAGAGGAAAAGAAAGAACCCACCAAAGAAAGTAACCACGTCCATCATGATAAACCACACGGCTATGGAAATGGCTATGGTAGAGGAGGCCATGGTGGATGGAGAGGACGTGGTGGGCGTGGAAATTATAGCTCACACGGCCGTGGGAAAGGGAACCACTATAACCGTGGTAGTGGTCCCAGCTATGGCCGGTCCCAGCTATGGCCGTGGTCGAGGCAGAAGCAGTGGTATCTCTAAACCACCACACTCGTCCAAATCAGTATGCCACAGGTGTGGAATGGATAACCATTGGGCAAAGAATTGTAGGACTCCCAGACATCTTTGTGACCTCTATCAAGAGAGCTAGAAAGGGAAGAATCCAGAAGCCCATTTGGTCCACCATGATGGGGAAAACGATTTTGATCATGACCAGGATGACCTTATGGATTATGAGACTTCAGATTGCCTAAGAGAATGAGATGATTTCGACATTATGTTTTTGTGCTTTTGCTTTGATTTATGTTTGCTTTGCTTTGCTACTTACGTTTTTAATAATATGATTTCTTTAAGTTTACTTTATTTCTATTATCTTATCTGATTTTATTTAATAAGATGAATGATTTTATTATTGAAAACACCAATATGAGTTTATAAATTGCGGGTATGGTACACATTAAGGGCTACGGCCTGATATGTATAAGGACAAGCATTTAGATGCTTTATATTCACCCAAAGAAACCCATTGGGATTATATAGAGATATAAGAATGGTTTCCACAATGATGCAATGGGCAAAAGGAAACAAAAGTTCCTTCAGAGTTATGAAAATCGCCCAAGACCATAGAAAAGTAGTCTAGACTATACATGCATTCTCTATTGATCTAGACTATGCCAAGATCAGTAAGATAGAGGCAAAAGTCATGGTAACCATAATGGTTTACCGACGAAATTATACACTTTATGGCATGACCGGATTGGCCATCCTGGTCCAAAACATGATGCGAAATTGATATTGGAAGAGCACAAAGAGTTATCCCATAGAATCTCACGTGTGTAGCATGAACACAAGGGAAACTCATCAGGCCATGATGTCCCAAGCACTTAAAGATTATAGTATGTCCATGAGGGGACAGTGAGGACAAATCCGCACATGTCCATATTATATATAGCTTGGCCATTACCCATAGGTCCAAACTCTCAGTCCAAGGCTTGGGGACACACGAATTTACATGCATCTTAACTAATAAGCATCAGACCATTTAAGTGAGCATAGATAATCCCATCTCAAATTTATTACGGGTCATGAGCCAGACATATACCATCTTGAGATATTTGGATAAGCCACCACAAATATATGTGCCGTCTAAGATGGATCCTTAGAAGAGGATGAGGATGGGGATATATGTTGGATATGAATCTCTCACAAAAAATGAAGTACCTTGAGCCAAATATGAGTGATCTATTTAGTGGCCAAGAACACGGATTGCAAGAGTTAATAAATCCGACTATCCAACATCAGGGGGAGAAAAGTAATAAGCTGGTAAGATAAAAGACTAAAAGGATGGTAAAGAAATAGAATGGAATAAACCATCATTGTCTTGGCAAGATCCTCAGACTAAAGTGAAATAAGACGTCCAAAGATAAATACAAAGATTATACATTTACAAAAGCTAGCTAAACAAATGCCAGACACATTTGACCCGAAAAGAAAAGAAAATAAAAGAATGATTAAGTTATAAACCAGCTTGTAAAGCACCAACGAAATTGATGTCCAAGAGAGACACAGTCAAGTTGCTACAGAGTCTATACAAGATAGACCAATAAGTTCCAAAAGATAAGAATCCTCGGAAACAAAAGAGAAAGGTGCATAGAATGATAAAACAAATCCGAGGTCGAGGAAACCATCCCTGACATAGACAATGGCCGACCAATCTAAGGTACCATCCAATGGAGTTTGGGACGCAAAACTCCATAGTACTAATGGTCATGAAGGTAATAAGGTTGCAATCAATTATGTTATGTCTGGAATGTAATGGAACATAAAAAGAATGTCGACATAAGATGATATAAGGAAGCGCATAAAAGGTAGCACTTGAACATATGAATATAAGCGAGGACCATGAACCCACGTCAATATAATAGTGTACACTCATAGATCAGATTAGACTGAAAAGAAAACGTGGATTTAAATAATTTAAAGAAGAGAGGCGTATTTGGCCAATAAATAAAGACACCCTATGATTAAACCAGTGGAATATAGATGAGTCTTCTGAGAAGTAAAATCATGAGATAAAGAACATAATCACGTGGTCTAAGTTGTCCATGTTTCTACTTACAGCATTCAAGCATGGCTTGTTACACAAGGAATCTCACAGAGACCAGGAATAGAGACTGTGGCGGATGCTACTACATATTTCGAAATTGATAAAGTCTAGAAAAAAGAAAGAAATTAGATTAATGTATAAAGTATGTAGTAAGCATCATATGATCAACTGGATAAAGAAATATATTTAGCTCAAAGATGAGATAAGAAGTTCTCAAGAAAACAACATTGTATAAAGCTGAACAAAACTGTTTATGGACTGAAACAAAGCACCTGCATATAGTATGATAGACTAAGTAAATACTTAGTAAAAGAAGTTCTATAAGAACAATTCAAATCAGTCCATGTATCCTTATAAAGAAAATCGAATTCCTTGTGTTTATTTTATACTAACCAGCCCAAAGAGGGGTTATTTGGTTTTGTTGATTTGTTTTCAAACAGGTTATGCAATATCTTGTCAATCCATATCATTGCAGCAACAAAAGCACGTGGGACTGCAATACCTTGTAGTATAACGCGGAAAGCATAGCCATACAAGAGGCAAGCCGTGGCTGTGTGTGTCTTGAGATCCATGACTCAACAGACCAGCCCGTCATTATTACACGAAGACATACCAGCTCGACCTAATCACCTTTGGAGCTCCCGGTTGGATTATAAGCATACATTACCAAGCTCGGCATACGTGGACTATGAGAGTGTTTTGGTCGAGGTCCGGTCAGAACATGGGATGGTCGACGGCAAAGAAGCGTATCCTGCCCAAAGTTTCCTTCACCCACGCATTGCAAAGGCAGGAGAGGTACAAGTAATTCAAGTTCATTCAAATAACAATTCAGAAGATCTATTCATCAAGTGAGGTTCAAATCAGGGGGAGTAATACGTGTTGTATTCTTTTTCCTTCACCATGGTTTTGTCCCAATTGGGTTTTCCTGGTAAGGTTTTAATGAGGTAACATCCAAAGCGATTACAAGTTCTAATGGTTATAGCATCCAAGGGGGAGTGCTATAAATCATATTGTGGATGGCCCATAACCATAGCATCTTCCAAGACCATACTCGGCCCATACACATAGGCGGCTAAGTCTTTGGGATGTTTTTTTTTTCTCTTGTCTTAGTAGTTTTCCTAATCCTAGTTGATTTAGGTTTTGGATACTTTCCATATTTCTATATCTTGTAATCTTTATATAAAAGAACCATATGTTTTATGAATAAATATACAAACTATTCCCTTTAGTTTTATAACAGAGATATGACCAAAACTATCACGGACAATGAACACACAAACACATATATCTGAAGGGTGAGTTTGATTTTTATGGTTTTAGGGGTTTAACATAAATCTAAGGGTTATTCAAAGTTGGGTGTATTAATACCCGATTGGATCGGGTTCAAGACCCACAGGTCTTCAACTACAAGATCCAATGGGATAAAATGACATTATCAGTATCTGATCTGAACCGGTTTTTGGATCGGTTTCGATTTGAGTTTATGGGTCTCGGTAAAATATCCAGGCCTAACTTAACTTAAAAAATCACATATATATAAAGTTGTGACTTTTGTTCTAATAGGTAAGATCCTTCTATGTATTAAATAAGAAATTACTTAAGGAACTTTTGCTTATGCGTCGATTATTGGTGATGTTTTTTAAAATTGTTATTATTTGATTGGTCGATGATTTTTAATTTTGATTTATTTAAATTAGTTCTATAAATTAAAGATAAGTCTAGGACCAATAAATGTCACCTGCCAAATAAGCTAAAGAATATTACAAATAATAACTTATGGTAACTAATTTTTAAAATTATAGAAAGAATAATAATGTTTGATAAATTATTTTAATATTTATAAACTATATAATATAATGAACTAATTTTTTTTATAAAACTTAATATAATAATTATATATATTTTAAATAATGATTTATATTATATAATTATTAAAATCTTATAAATTCTACACATGCTTTATAAATCATTATTAACTTCTTTAAAGCAATTATCTTTCTATGTACTAAATGAGAAGTCCCTTAAGTGACTTTTGTTTATGTGTCCATCACTGATGAAATTTAAGAAATTGTTATAATTTGATTGGTCGATGATTTTAATTTTGATTGTATTATATGTGTTATTATTTAGAGAGATATAGAGATATTTAGCAAAAAAAAAAGTATGTAAGAAAATTAGGAAGACATAGTAATGCATGTTAAATGTGATAAAAAAGAAAGAAATTATAATGAGAGAAACAAGAAGAGAATGAAAAAAGACAAGTAAAAATTAGATGCATAATATGTGTTAAAGAAGTTAATGTAATAATTACATACTAGATTCTAACCCGCGCAAAAAGCGCGAGATTATTACTTTAAATGTTTTCTTAGATGGATTACATTTTTTTACTTTGAAGAGAACTTGTATGTGTTATACATGTATTCTCTTTTAAAAATGTCATTTTCGGTTTATTATATTTGGAGAGATTTATCCTCCCGGTCTTATATTTGTGAACATGAAATAAAGCTTTATTTTGAGAAGCCAAATATATTCATTTTCAGGGCTTGTCAAAAGTAATTTATTATAAAAAATGTAAAAACATATTTATCATAAAAATAAAATTATGTTCTAATAAATATTATAATATCGATTTAATATTATAATAATATAATGTATTGTATTTATTTCTAATATTTTTTATAAATAATATATATATATATATATATTTCCTATAATTATATAATTAGATTAAAAATTATATAAATGTAACTGAATGATAATTTAACATAATGATTAATGTATTTAACATTTCATGTATCATTTCGAGTGGACATCAACTTAGTCAATTATGTAGGTTTCTTGAATGTAGAAAATATATAAAAACTGAAAAATTGTAATTAATATATAGAAAAAATAAAAAGATAAAATATATGTTTGTCTGTATCATTTAACTTAATATCACGTATGATAGTATTTTTACTGGATTGATTTGACTGTAATAGTTGATCTCATGTGTAGACAATTTTAGGAAAATGTATACAGTATATTAATTCTTCAACATTGCATATCTCAATGAGCAAACTTACTAAAAAATGAATAAAGTTTAAATCCAATTGGCAACTCAAATTAACAGCTACCATTCTTAACATACTTTTGTGCACACCAAAACGCTTTTAAAAAAAACTGGAATATCCCTACAATCTTGCAATTCTTATAATAATTCTACTTATTATTTATGCCTACAATATCTATTATTTGTAATTTGATTAATTTAGGAACGATTTTGATGCTGAAATATGGGCAAGATTAATAACAGATAATGATTGGCCAAATTAATAGAGTTTAGTATATTTATACTTAGATTGATAAAACTCAATTTGAATAGGTCCAAAACTTAATGACAAATTTTCTATAGTAGATAAAAATAGGACTCTATTTTAATAGAGTATATGTAATTCCACCGTCATTTTTTATTACTAAATATTTATCAGTTATTTTTTATTAAACTTATGAAAACTTTGCAATTTAGAATTACTTTGCATTAAAGTTAAAAATGTGATAGATAAGATAATACCATGATTATAAAATGTTTTAGAATAACTTTTTGTTCACCAAATCATAATTTATTAACTATTTGATCAAAATGATGTAAAAATAGATATTTTTAGGGACTTGGATTAATATAATTGAATTATCACTAAATCTCACGTTCCAAAAACACATAATGAAAATTTAGATTTCTAATTATTATTCAAAATTTATAGCATCGTATATATACAATATTTCTATTTCGTGAATAAATATCCATTAATATCTGAGAATTTTCTGTTTTTCGAACACTAATAAGTAATAACTGTGAATTCAGAAACAATCTTTTGGGAATGAAAGAGGATATTGCGAAAGAGGCAGTTAGTTAACAAGAAAGGCAATAAAATACTGGTTTCTTTATATAGCTCCACACAAAAACGAGGGAAATACGAGTTTCTTAAAAAAGGAAGGTAAGACCCACTGGGACCACCCTTTAAAAAGTCCATAAAAAAAAAAGTTTGTGAGTCCTACGTAGGGATGGCAATCAAGGACCTGGATCGCGGGCCTGGCCCGTAAAGGCTTCCTGCGGAGCGGGATTGGGCCTCCATTTAGTAAGCCCGCAAAATTGTGGGCCTCGCAGGACGGGTTCGGGTCGAAAGCGGGATGGATCGAAAGCGGGATGGGCTTAACCTGCGGGATTTTGAAGGGCTGAACCCTAAGTCCCCATTTTTTTTTGCCTAAGACATTGAGAGAGAGAGAGAGAAGGCGATTCGACGTTATGTAGCTCCGGTGATGGTGGTTTCAGGGTCGATGATGCTTCCGGTCTCCCAAGTGCCTTCGATCTTCACCGGTGGATCTTCTTCGAGTCATCATAAGAAGTTTGAAAACTCACTTTCCACCGAAGAAGAAGATCTAGTTCTCGCCATGGGCTCTTCATAGTTTTGTCTATATGTATTTGTTCACATTATCATACATTTTGGAGTTTTAGGTTTCAATATATCTTTAACTGAATTCTATTATTCTTATTTGCAGAAGATGAAGTTGATGGTGAAGAAGAGATATGTCCATCTTTTTATCGCTTGTTGGTAATAAAGATGAAGAACAAGAAGTGTGATTGGTGTTTTCTTTTTATTTGTTTTTGGGATTAGCATCTTTGATTTGGTGTTGGTTTTATTTAATTTTGGATTCAGAAAACTAAAGCATTTGTTATGAACTTATGAGTTATAATATTTGGATTCAGCAACTAAAGTATTGTTTATTTTCAAAATGTTTGGAGTCTAACAAAAGTAAATAAACTAGTGTTTTGATCCAACTAAAATCTTCAACTAACAAGTGTATTGCCTTATCCAGTTCAATCCTCGACTAAACTCACTTACTAATGCGTCATGAAACTGATAAAGCGTCTTGAATCATGTCTTGAAGCGTTCAGGTGCCATATGTCCGTTTGTAATTCTATGTCCCGCGGGCCGATCTGCAAAGGCCTACATGTTTTGTGGTACGGGTTTAGTCAGCCATTTTGAAGACCGCAGCCCGCGCGGGCCTGACCCGCCGTGACCCGCTCGAAGACGAGCCCGCTGCGGTACGGGACGGGACGGGACGGATCAACCTGTTTGACATTCCTAGTCCTACGAAAAGGAAAACCCCTAAATCCCATAAACATAATTATCCCCATTGATTTACTGGAAGAGATATTCCTTGGACTTCCACTGAAGTCCATCCTCATATTCAAAACCGTCTCAAAACACTGGAGATCAATCCTGGAGTCGAGGAGCTTCGCAGAGAGGCGAATGAAAGCTGAGAAGAAGAACCCGAAAATCCTGGCTGTAGGAGACCACCGATTCAAATTAGACGCATGGGAGATAGAGGTGGTCTGTTTACTTGCCGCTAAAAGACCCTCACTTACTTGTGAAGGTTTGGTTTGCCTCCCCGTACCAGGTTGCGTCAACGTTTTGAACCCTTCGACCGGAGAATACATCAGTTTCCCTTCCGGTATTGATCTAGTGACCAAGCGCTTTGATGGCATATTCTTTGTAGGTAAATCTTTTTTTTTTCAACGAAATATATGCATTGATGTCTTATAAATCACATATCTTTCACCGAAAGATCTACAATTGCAGCCCCATGGTGGAATATTTTCCCTGGATATTGGGCGATGGGATTTGGTAAGGACCAAGTTAATGGAAACTATAAAGTAGTGAGGATGTTCTTTGAACCTAAACTTTATTGTGAGATTCTTGATGTGAGCATTGGGGAATGGCGGATAGTGAATCCGCCTCCTTATCCTGTGGATCCAAGAAGGAAGTCCGTGTGTGTCAATGGATCCATCTACTGGTTAGAAATGCTGGACGGTGATACCATACTAGCTTTGGACCTTCATACCGAAAAGTTCTGTGACGTCCCAGTATCGCCAGAATCCTCGGACTTAGATCAACTAGTGAACTTTCAAAACAGTCTAGCCATAGCCACACCTGATACTATCCCTGTTTGGAATTTAGTGCTATGACCATAGATGCACAAGAAAAAACATCGAGCATGACTTACACCATAGATTTACGCCTCCGCGACCTTGAACCTTTTAACGTGTGGTTTAGGCCCGTGGCGGTTTGAAAGGAAGGAATTTTTTTCTTCTGTGACAATAAGAAGAGGTTGTTCAAGTATTATCCAAAGACAAACAAGCTCTCTTGCATCTCTTCAGACATTTGGGTTATATCTGATTTCGATGAAAATTTAGTATCACTTTGTCCTTCTTCTCTTGCAAGAACATCAGAGTACCTATCTGGATTTCACTATCAATACGATGTGCAAGATGATGTGCAGGACAATGTGAAGGGATCTTAGCTGATAGAAAAGTTTAAAAGGATCAAAATGCGAATCTCAAGTATTTTGATTACCACCGCTCTAGTGTCTGCCATACTTTTCCACTATTTTTCTGTTTCGTGTAAGTCTAGACATTAGTATTTATTATGGTTTTATTTTCTATCAACTCTCGGTGAATTCCTTAGTTAACTGTCGTGTTTTATATTCATACTAGGGGTATTCCGGTGCTACGCGCCGGGTTCATATATTTTGTTAATTAATAAGTTGGAAAACGTTTGTTTGATCTATTTGATATTTGATAGAGGTTAGTGGTAGTAGTATAGAAATGATACATTTTGTTGTGAGAAAGGATAGATTTTAGAACTTTGAAAAACAATTAGTTTCCAAAATTATTAGCAAAAGCCAAAAAGTAATCAATGAAACCGGGAATTAATACATAAGAAACCTCATATTAAATTGAAGTGATCGGGATATCATAGATTGCTTTCCCTACATACGGGACAGCTTATATTTCTACGAAACCGTTGATCAATGCATAGAAAATGGAAATTATGGCCGCAAGGAAGATAACATATGTTGTTTCCATGGTTTTAATTCCCGAAGCATACAATGCACGTATCACTTTCTTCTCCCACAGTTGGAAGCCTATTAGTTCCTTCAAGATCGGTGATGATAAGGTCGACATCTATTCTTGCAGATGCGTATGGTTTGTTGTCCGTGATGGTAACGGTTATTTGAAGATCAGAATTCATGTTGGTTGGGAATACATTCCTCACGTATTGGGCAGTGTGATGAATAAGCAATGCGGAGTCAAGGTGGTTAGTGTCATGGTATGATAACATGAATTCCAGGACCTCAGTTGTTCAGTCAGTTATATTACCTTGATGGTTGGTGATACATGGGAGTTGGAAATCAATGATGGATTGTTGTGTAGTGGGTCTATGGATGAATATCTGGATTGTTTTCCGCAGAAATGTGTTTGAATGTCTTGTTTGGTGTGAGAAATGATAAGAGAGTAGTGGTTCGTTATTCAATTTTGTGCTTGTGTGAGTATTGTTTGTTGTATTTAGGGTTACGGGGTCGTAGCTATGTCATATATAGGTTGAGGAATTTTTCTTTTTGTATCAGTTTGTTTTAAGGACCACTTACGTCGAGTAAATGGTTTTTGTTGAATTGACTGTTCTTTTTATTAATAATGTTTTTAAGGTCTTAAATACGATGTTGAAACTTATTAATAACTGAACCATTATTTAGTTGTGGTAAAGAATTCTTATGGTGTAAAATAGCATCGTTATGTGAACTTATAATTTAAAGTTTCATGGAGTTGCTAAAATTTAGAGTTAAGCGTAGCATATAATTTGGATTTTGTAATTTTCATTTAATAGACTATAGGATTTCGGAAAGTATTAGAATTTATATATATTGTATCTCCAGTTTCTTATCTATATGTATTGTATTCTTTTTTTTTGTAGTAAAACTACGGTGTTCTTTTGTATCGTGGAATGAGAAGTATTGTCTTTTTTTTTTTTTTGGGCAAAGAGAAGTATTGCCTTTAATATATGAAGTTGGTGGTGTATTTTTACCTGAGTTTTATGGTGTTATGAGCCACTACTATAGATATTTCTGTGGCGTTAAATATATGTGTTTAGCTTTGTCTGACAAATAGGTTTAGTGGATATTTTAATTAAGAAAATATTGGTTACATAGTTTATATCTATTTAAAATGAGATTATTAACTGATAAAATTTCAAATATATATGGATTAAATTGATTTATTTTAGGATTTTGGGAATACAAACAGGTTTCAATTAATGAACAAAATTAGATTTAATTATTCATGTTATCAGCAAGAGTTAGACGACTTTCAGCATCTGTGTTGTTGTTTTGTTGAGCTGAAAATACCATTACCAACAGTTAGCATCACCATAGGATAAACAGCGAAAGTCTCAAACCTGAATACATAAATCATTTGACATCACCATGTCTCATTCCAGTTCCACTAATCATATTCTCACAGACTGCAACGATGAAATGAGCCTGGTTGTGGAACACCAGTTGGTTAGTTGTTAAGAAAGCTCTAGCTTCAAAAGAATGTGAATGGGAGAAGCTTACCTCAACACCAGGATGCTTAATCTCACCAATGGCTTTCGCAGCACAAAGAATAGCAGCTGAACCACCCATGTCAAATTTCATGAGATTAATAGAGGATCCAGGTCCAGCCTTAATGTTGTAGCCATCACTGTGAACACAAGACCCTCAATCAACAACCACTAAAACATCACCAATATAAAAACAGATGTGGAATGCTCTAAGTGATTACCTGTCAAAGGTCAATCCTTTTCCAATAAGTACATGTTTGGTTCTAACAGAGCCACTCGGAGGTCTATACACAAGGTGGATGAAGAAGGGAGGATTAGCCTTAGCCGAAGCAGAAGCAACAGCGAGATAAGAACCCATCTTCAACTCTCTGCACTGCTCCTCGTTCAAGATGTTTGCAGAGAACACATCACTGAATGTAGAAGCCACTTTTGATGCTTCATCAGAAATCACAGCTGAAACAACACAAAACCCATAGCAGATCAGGACAACCTCACTACATAAACAAAGCAATTGATATCCACAGATCCATACCGGGAGTGAGCACATTGGCAGGAGAGTTAATGAGCTCTCTCCCGAAAATGACGCCGTAAGATACATCTTCAGCATACTTGAGCTTGTTCTCTAGCTCAGGTCCGGTTCCAAATCCAACGATATCAACAGAGCTCAAAGATGGTTTCTTTGACTCAGATTTGTACCTACAATCTTCAAACAATCCAAGCACTATATACGCCTATTCACACCACAAGCAAACAATAAACCCCACAAATCAGACTCAAATTTGCATCAAATGAGTTTCCAAAGACTCAAAATTTACCTAACTCTAAAGCTGATACAGAGCTAAGCTTGGATTCATTATCATGAGAGGAGAGAGCAACAGCAACGCTGCTAGATTGTGAAGCCTTTGCAATTGTAGCAACAGCTTCACCAAGATCCTGAAAAGCCGCCGGGGATGAAGCGGACTTTCCTATACCGATCAAATTGATCAAATCGATCTGTTTCTACCCTAAATGGGAAGTCTAAGAACCGTTGACTGACCCGGTTTACCGGCGAAATCCTCTTCCGACGAGACCAAATCCAAGAGTCCACTCACGTGAGCATCGAGCTTGTTCAAGATCGGGTTCTCAAACTTTGAGGTTGCGTCTCTCGTCGAATCTTTCTCCGTCACACCGACGAGAGTAAGGAACCCTAATCCCATTAGGGTTTCTAAAGGGTCTGCATAAATTTGGGCTTAAATCAATAAAGCCCAGTTCAAAGCAAAGAATGATTAAACCCGGCCAAAAGAAAAATTCGAGAGTGCTTTAGTGGGCTGACACGTGTCGCGAGAAGCCCCACTCTCCGTGGTGACGACTCACCACGTGGCAGTAGCAGAAGGGAGAATACCCTACTTTATTATCATAGATAGATACTAACCCAATGCGCTGAAAGGAGAGGGACAAGGGCGGTCTTGCGTATGCTATTATGGTTTGTGATTCACAAGGCACACAAAACAACCGTAAGGCAAAGAATCAAAGATTTGGAGACAAGATAAGACAGAGATCTATCATCATACAAACATCTACTGAATTCGAAAATAGAACAGAACTAATACTGTTTCGGAAATTGCCAAGTTTCATTACACATAAAAAATAATCAGATTTGTAAATTCTCCAGGAGACGAACAACTTTGGCTCTAGCTTTCTTTGCTTTGGCTTTATCTCTCTTCGCTTTGAGTTTAGCACCAAACTTGTCGTTCCAAGCTTTGCTCGGCACCATCCTCTTCAAAAGCCAAGGTCGACTTCTCACGAAGTTTTTATGCCAAACTCGAACCAACCGATTCTCAGAAAACCATGATGGCGAAGCTCCGACACAAACTCTGAGAAATTCTTGCCAAACTCTACAGATTTGGGCAGAATCCTTGTGCAAAACCGGGGGACATCCCAAACGATGAAACTGTTGTTGCTGTTGTTTGTCCACGAGATGATTGCATCCAACGAGTGATCATTAACATTCTCATACAGCTCCATGAAGAACGAATACGACCCCGTTGCTGATCTGTGAGCCATCCTTAACCCTAATGGAAATCAGAAGATAGAGAGAGAATCTTTATTTATAGCTGAGGGAGATTTCAGGAGTTTATTCTCAGACGCTCCTGGGACCTTTGAAAAGCTCTGACTTCTCCCATCATTAAAATATAATTTGTTTTCTATTTTTTTTAAATACAAAAACGTGTTAAATACATCTATAACCCTAACTAAATCAGATAATTACATAATCCAACCACCCAAACCCGACCCACCCAAACACATACGGGTATAACCCAGTTCATAAACTTAAACGATGCGTTTCAGTTTCTTCTCTCTTCTCTCTCTTTTTTTCGTGTTCTCCCCCCTTTCCTTTTGATTCCCAGAAACGACGACAAAGAGACTCCTTCTTGTTTTCTCTCCAACAAAAACCCTAAATCGAAACTCGTCGTTTCTTCTCCTTTCTTCTTCTTCCTCTGTTTTAATCAAGACTCTCAAATCGACATTCTTCATCTTTGTAAGTAATTTCTTAACCTTGATTTCGTTTTGTTTGATATTTATGTCAGATAAAAATTAGGGGAAATTGGAGATAAATTTGATTGAATGAATGGTTTTGAGATTACATAAAGTAATTATTCTGGATTGTGCATGAATGTGCGTTGTTTGTGTTATTTTATTTTTGGATGTTCAGAGGAAGGAGGAGATAATGGCAGGCAAGCATGGAAGAAAAAAACCGACTCAGAAGAAAAGTGAAAACTCCATAAGAGCCCGAGAAAACGTTGCTCCTATTGTAGAAGAGCATGTGGAAGAGCAATCTGACGGGAACAATAGTGATGATCTCTCTCCTGATCTGTGTCAACCCTCTGAGGTATAATATTCTTTTGGTTTTACTAGAAAAGGAGAAAAAAAAATCATGGTGAAATTTTATTGATGTTGCTATTGCATATAAAGTAATTGAGTTGTTCTGATTAACATCTTGTACAGGAAATTAAAGGTCGGAAAAGAAAGAATCCATCAAGTATATCCAGTGGAGTCTCCACTAGAACTAGAGCTAGAAAGGCGGTCTCAGATGGGAATGAGCCGGTTGGAGAAGATGTAGTCCATGAAGAGAGTACTCGAGTGAGAGAAAAGACTGCAGTTTCGCTCTCACTTGATTCTAAAAGTGAAGACATGTCTGCTGTATCATCTAAGGTAATTTTTTTGCAATTTACACTAATCATTGTTTGTGAGAAAGTATAATAGTTTTAGTAGTAATGAATGACTAATACATATATATATAATGGTTGCAGGCAAGGCAACCACCGCAGCCCCTTGAATTTTATTTCAAGAGAACTGAGTTTACGAAGACTTGCAAGATTCAGACCAAGTGCTCTGTGAAGGACACAGTCGACGTGATTAAGAAGCTGAAGGAGGAGGTTAAATGGTTCACAAGCCATCCTCAGTTTCGTCATTTTTTCCACATGCCTTCTGAAAAATACTTGAAGCTCCAAGCAATGTGGATGTTACTGATGCGCACCATTCGTACTGAAGAAGAAGGAGATGTTGCATGGTTTGGCGTGAATGGTGTGACCATCCGCTATTCTATGAGGGAGCATGCCCTCATCTCTGGCTTAGACTGCCATGAGTATCCGAGGAAATATTTGAAGCTCGGGGGTACTAAGTTTGTGGATTATTACTTTGGTGGACTAAAGAAGATCACCATAACAGATGTGGAGCAGAAGTTGTTGTCTATGAAGACGGCATGTAATGATAGATTGAAGATGGCTGTTTTGTTCTTCCTTGGTCGGGTTATCAGAGGACATGCAAAGGATACCGGACCAGTAGACCCGTTCATCTTAAGGGTTGTGGAAGATTTGGAAGCTTGCAAAACATTTCCTTGGGGTCGTCTAACATTTGAGGATGCAGTAAAGAACATCAAGCATATGATGGAGCTTTTGAAGGGTGAAGTGCACCCGGCATGCGGCTTTCCTGGATTTGTAATTCTGTTACAGGTAAAGCATACAATTTAGTAAAATATTAGTTGTTTTATAACCGGAGATCTGATAATGTGACAATATTTGGGTAGGTTTTGGCTTTTGAGTGTATTCCTAAGCTGGGAAAAAGATTTAGACTCTCTGCAGACAGTCCCTGTGAAGATTGTCCTAGGATGTGCAAGAGCCGGTTTACCAAGAGTAGCATGAAGGGTTATCCTTTAGAAGATATATATGCTGCTTTTGGAAAAACAAAGGTATATGTATATATACTTTTTAGTAGAAACTAGAAGAATATAAACTGATCTTACTGATTGTTTTTTATTTCAGGTTATTAACAGTGTGCTGGTTCCAACTCTGGGTGAGGAAACTTTGTTGGCTTGCATCATTGATGAGGAGCCAGAGTATAATCCCGAGGGTAGCGCAAGTGATACATGGAACTACTGGTTAGTTGTGAAGGAGAAGAAAATTTGGTGGAAAGAACTTTATGAGCAAGATACTGGTGCACGAGTGTTTACAAAGCAGAAAGACAAAGAAAAGGTGACGTTTGTAGGAGGTTCATCTTCTAATTCTGGTTTGGAGTCGAGTTTAAATGGTCTGGAAGAGAGGATTTGGCGTTTATGGATAAAGGATTTTCTGGTCTTTTGTCATCGGTGGAGACAAAGTTGGAAGTTATGGACTGGAGGATGAGTGAACTTGAAAGGAACCAGCGACTGTTGAGAAAGAGGGCTAAGAAAATAGAAGTTAGGTTAACTTCTATTGAGAGCAAGGAAAATGAGGCTGAGGAGAACAATTATGGTGAAGATATGGATTTTGGACAGTGGGATAATATGGATTGTGGTAAACCTGAAGGGTTGGATAAAATGGCTGCTGAGGAAGATTATGATAGAGCTAAAGGAAAGGATAAAGACACTGGTGAGGAAGAAAATGAAGAGAGCACGACAGATAAAAAAGAAGAAGCTGAGCAAGAGACTGAGCAAGAGGCTGAGGAAGAGCAAAAGGCTGAGGAAGAGCAAGGGAAAGAGGTCCAAGAGAAGCAGCAGCCGCGTGAAGATGGTGAGAAAAAGGCTGAGGAAGAGCAAGAGAAGCGGGTCCAAGATAGTGAGAAAGAAGGTGAGAAAGAACCCAAGGAAACTCCTACACCACTACGTGGTAGGACTAAGGCAGCAGCCGCAAGGAAACTAGTTCATTCATCACCAGAGAAATTTTTCCAGTTTGCTAGACCCAGTGAGGAAGAGGAACTCGCAAGGTTGAAGGAGAGATGTGCAGTGCAAGCTGAAAAATTGTGGAGGGAAATTGAGGAGGAGGAAGAAATTCTGGAGAGTCCCGATAAGGAAGAAGTAGAAAAGCCACAAGAAAATACTGAAAAAAGTGATGAGAATCCTGTGGAGAGTCCCGCTGAGGAAGAAGTAGAAAAGACACAAGAAAATGCTGAGGAATTGGTAGCAGAACCTGAAAAAACAGTGGAAAAGGTGGAAAAAACCACCGAAGAAGAAGCCACGCATGTGATATACACTGAAGAAGAAAAGCAAAGCTGGTACATGGTCGTTTACAAAGGCAGTGAGGAGGAAAGTCCGACCAAGGAAGCAGCCACACCTGCAAAAAATAAAGCTAAAGCTGAGAAAAAGAAAGTTGATGGTGCACCTAAGAAGAGAGGCAGGCCGAAGAAGACTGCTGCTACATTGATGCCATATACGCCGCTGCCGGAGAAGAGAAAAGGTGAACCATCATGGTGGGTGCAGTCTCCTTTCACTGAGGGAAAGACTGATGAGCTAGAAGTGCCAAAGAAGAAGCTTAAAACGAAGGCCTAAAATGTTTATGTTATGTATGTATTATTCAAGTTAGGATGTTATGTTTCTGCCTAAAATGCTTTTCTTGAACTTGTTAGGATGTTATGTTTCTGCTTTTGGATTTTATGTTATGTTTCTGGTTGTGGTATGTTTTTGGAAAATAGGTGTGGTAACTCGAAATTACAGGGGAAATTCTGCTCAAAAATTTGGAAAAATACTTCAAAATTTTTGGAAAAATACTCCAATTGACTAAATAATTAAAAACTATTTACATGTAAAATGCAAGCCACATGTAAAACGTGCATGGATAAAAAGTGCACATATAAAACGTGCAGCTGTCATATATTTTGATATTATATTTTGATTACACTTAGTAATTCTTGGTAATCTTCAAGGACTTAGTAATACTACCTTACACATCGTTATTTTTGAGAAATTTTACGTTTATCTAGTAAAACCATGAGAAAATGTGCTTTTTAGTAGTAAAACCGATGCTTTTGCACTATGCTTATCATTAAACGAGAAATTTTCATCAAATATTTGCCAGGAATACTTATTTTTTTAGATTTTCCTTACTATGGCCTAACCATTCACACACTAACAATAAAAGTTAAGAGAGGTTTTTGGAAAACTGAAAAGGTTTTTCTTAAACTGTTGAAATAATCATTAAAATAGTCTTAATATATATTTACTAAGTAACTAGTCTACGATATTAATAATAATCATGAAAATATATTGGTTTTATATACTAAAAATAAATATTGATACTAATACATACGTAGTCCAAATAACATTTAGTAATACTAGTAACCATAGTAGTCCGAATAACACATAATAAAACCAGTAATTCTAGTAGTCCAAATAACACATAGTTATATCAGTAATCCTAGTAATCCAAATAACACATACTAAAACCAGTAATTCTAGTAGTCTAAATAACACATAGTTATATCAGTAATCCTAGTAGTCTAAATAACACAATCAAACACCTGAACCCGAAGCACTTCCACATTCAAAATATGCTGCCATACCTTCTCCTCTGGCTCTGCCCGTGCCTCTGGCTCTCCCTCTGCCACTCCCTTTGCCTCTTTTTCCTCTTCCACGAGATTCTCCTGCTGATGGAAACCTTGTTTGTTGTAGTCTTCCTTTCTTGACATCATAATCCGGAGGAAGTACTTTCAGTGCTCTAACTTCTTCTGGTATAACCCAATCAGACATATGAGGAACAAGATATATTGTCCTGTGATAAGCCAAAGCCCATAGCTCAACCCAATAATACTTACGACAATACTCAGATAAATGGAGTTCCCTTCCCGTTTTATCAGTCATGAATGTGGCAGCAGCTACAGCATGAACACATGGGTATTTGTCTTTATCAAATTGCTCACACCTGCAAGTCAACATAGCCATATCAACGGTATAACCTTCACATCACTACCTTTCACACTGTACTCAAGATGGAAACTGTTTAACTCATCAACCTCAAGAAACCCTCCATCAACACATCTTTTGGACATTTCCGTTTCCACAATAGGCACAAGCTTTAGTGTAGGTGGTATCTCAGCTGCCTCTTTCCTATGTTTGTTAAACCATTCAGCCATTTTTGCAATGATGACATCAAACATTGGTAGCAAGGTGAACTTTCTTGCTTCCTTAACTACACCATTAAAAGATTCCACTGAATTGGTGGTGTCAACATTGTACCCATCTCCTTCAAAGTAACATCTAGCTCATTTCCTCTCTTCAACATTTTTGTCAAGATACTCTGCTGCAGAAGGATACCTTCTGCGAAAAGCATCATAAAGGTTCAAGAACTCAGCCACTGTATAAGCGTGTGCACACTCCATAAACTTAAATGCACAAGTGTCTCTGTGGTTACGGACGTGGTCTTTAACATTTTGAGACAAATGCCATATACAATACCCATGAGCGGCCTGAGGGAACACTGCACCTACTGCATTGATCAAGCTTTTGTTTCTATTTGAAAGAAATACCAATCCCGTGACATCTCCTATCACTGATTTCAACTATTCCATAAACCACATACAGCTATCATTTTTTTCACCATCTGCGACACCGAAAGCAATTGGGTAGGTGTGATGATCAGGATCCTGAGCAGCCGCAACAAGTAGAACTCCACCATAAACATTCTTGAGGTGTGTTGCATCCACAATGAGGACTTTACTCATCGCGCTGAACCCTTCTATGCTAGCTCCCAAGGTAAAAAACAGATACTTAAATTTGTTGGCCTCATCCACTACCATACGAGATACAGTGTCAGGATTCGTCTTTTCGAGCATGTACATGTAACTGTGTAATAAAGAAAAGCTCTCTTCTGGACTTCCTCGCACTTCATTAGCAGCTTGTCTTCTTCCTCTCCATGCTGTTGGGTATGATACCTGCACACCAATCTTGCGATGAACCAAATCGATCAGAGTATTGGGAACTGGTGTGTCAAAAGTACCGAGATAATCTTGAGCCAACATAGCCGTAACGATTTGTGGTGTGACTCTCCTTATATTAGACAGTGTTCTTGTCGTAACAACAGAACATGTATGCTGCTTGATGTAACTTCTAACCGTCCAACGATCTGAGTTCACTAGCTTTGCAACTCGCACAAACCACTTGCAGCCGTCTTTTGCTCCTCGTTATTTTATCACATACCTCACTCTGTCCAACTTAATTATGTCATACTCAAAGCATTTCTGATGAGAAGCCGTCTGAATATGAACTTGTGCTTCCTCCTTAGATCTAAATTCTTGGTTTAAAACCAAATCCATACCATCATCCCGAGTCTTATAAACAACAGGTGTGACTTCAACTGATGGTCTTACTTCTGTATCTCCAAACACATGCTCATCTCTTTCGGTTAAATTCTTATGCATCTCAACGTCTTCGTAGAATGTGAGCACACCATCATTACCATCTCTCTCAGTACCATATTCAGCAGTACCATATTCTTCACCACCCTCTGTATCAAGAGCCTCTTTATCAGTAGCCTCTCTATTAGTAGCCTCTCTATCGGATAGACCGGCATAGGCATCAGTTTCATTAGTATCTTCTGAAAGTTGCACTTCTTCATTCGTTTTGTATATATCATTGCTGAACTCCACATGTAGAACACTTCTACACTGCTCATGATTTACTTGCAGTAAATATCCAAACACGTCTTCATCATTCCAGATATATGATGGCTTGTTCGAATTCAACACCATTGGGAAGTAACTAATCCTCGCTTCCATCTTAGATTCATCTACCTTGATCTTTCTGAAAATACGCTCAACCAAACAAGTGTATGTCACCTCCTCCACTGATTTTTTCAACACAATCGTGTGAATTTCATCTTCTCCTTCACCATCTCCCGATATCCATTTTATTTCAGCCCCATCCTTCATATAACATCCCCGTAATCAAAACAAATGATTGTGCAATGCGGATAATATCCCCGTAATCAAAACAAATGATTGTGCAATACGGATTTTGCATTTTTCCTGAAATAAAATGGAATTATCATAAAAATTATCAATATTAAGGCAAAGATTTCATTCTCACACCCTACAGTCTTCTCTCGCTAATACTAGTTCTTTCAAATCTACAAACATAGTAATACTCGTAATACTAGTAGAACTTGTAAACATAGTAATATCAGTAATACCAGTAAAACCATTTTTTCGTAGTAAAACTAGTTATCTTTGTAATACCCAGAAATTGTCCTTCCACTAACTAATAAACTATTAAAGACGAATTTGTTCGGATATTTACTCTATCTTAATGAGATTAAAAAGAATTAAACAAATAAAAATCATCAAAAACAGACTTAAATATATATATATATATATATATATCTCCATCCAAAACTCATAAACATAGTTTCATGAGTACATTTTTTAACATTACCTATCATATACACTACATTTAAATGATATTTTTTTAAACATTTAATCAGAAAAGTACATAAAACATACATAAAATCAACTAACACAGTATTCAAAATCGTCCTTAAAATCTCATTTTTTTCATGAAATCTTATATTTTAAACATTATCCTTGATTTATGCTATATTTAAATGATATTTCTTAAAAAAATTCATCAAACGGACTTTAAATACCTGTTTTAGAAGCTTCAAAATCGTCTATGGAGAATAAAGAAGAAGACTGTACGTACGAGGAGCAGTGGGAGAGTGAAAACATGTGGGGTCATCTTCAGTTTCATTGGTTAAGGTTATTTGTGGGCCATGATGGTGGTTGATTTATTTAATTCAAGATATAAATGTTATGAAGTGGATGATATATAATAAATAAATGAAAGGTTAGTATAGGGTTTGCAAATACAAAAGGGTATTGAGAACAGAGAGGGGATATGGAAAATACTTTTTTTTCAGTAAGGGCGTCTGAGAATAAAGTCCGACATTTCAACGGTTACGATTAAATTACAAGGTTTCCTTTTTCTATCTTCTTCTATTTCCTTTTTTCTAACTACGTTAAATAGTCATGGGCCTAGGCCCAATATTCACTCTATATATTGGGTTTGTTTCGTAAATTTAGTTTATCATTAGGAACTTAAATTATAAATTAGAGAGGGACTCAAAGAGTCGCAATCTTTACTTTACCTTCAGAAACTGAGTCGTCCTCTTGTCTCCGGTGAGATGAGAGACGCAAAACTTATAAACTGGGCGGAGCTTCCACCGGAGCTGATCTATTCGATTCTGCTCCGTCTTAGCGTGCCTGATAGACTAGGAAACGCTCGGAACGTGTGCAGATCGTGGCGACGCGTCTGTCAAGACCCCCTGATGTGGCGGAAAATCGAGATGCGAGACATGGGAGAATACAAAGAAGCCATGGATTATTATCATGCCGCGGAGGCCATGTGCCGTCGCGCCGTTGATCTAAGCCAGGGAGGCTTGTTTGAGGTCAACATTGAGTACTTCGGCACCGATTCTCTCCTCGCCTACATAGCCGACAGGTGAACTGAACCCTAAAACTCTGATTCTTGATTCTAGTGTTGGTTGCAACTAATAGTTTGTGTTTTTATATGACTTTGGATGGATACAGGTCAAGTAACCTGAAACACCTTGTACTTACTGAGTGCAATCACATAACGGATGTGGGACTTTTGGAAGCAGTCATGAAGCTCAAATTGCTTGAACACCTTGAACTTTCGCACTTCTATTTTATGGAATTGGATTTGGAATCTATAGGTCTTTCCTGCCCGCTTCTCAAGACTCTGAAGCTAAACAATGTGGGTTACTACTACTTGGAGGACGAGTCTGATGATGATGCTTTGGCAATTGCTAAAACAATGACCGGTCTTCACCACCTCCAGCTTATTGGGAACAGGTTAACAAACACCGGCTTAAACGCCATTGTTGAGAATTGTCCTCACCTCAAATCCCTTGATTTACGCGATTGTGGCTACATCAACCTTGCCCCCCAATGATTTCCAGAAGTTATGTAAAAGAGTGGTTCAAGGGTTTTGTTGATTATACATTTGTATTTTGTTGATGAGGTTACATTCTTACAAAATAATACATGATTTGTGTTTGTTTATCTATAAGAATGCTTTAGAAAAATCTCAACTTGTTGAATAGATCAAAGTTTTACATTTCCTTTGGACATAATGCAAAACGAAACTCTTTGGCGCTTAGAGAATCTCTTTGGTCCAACAAACTCCTTTAGTTCCACCTATTAACTACCAACAGTCAGGGTGCGTTGAGTGAAAGGTCCACTCTGTATGGATACACTTGCTCGGTTTCCCTGTCTGTCCAACCTCCATTGCGCCACCTACACATTGATTTCAAACACAATGCAAAAATTAGAGCTACTATGTGATGGTTTCATCGTTTAATTGTCTAGAAGAGATGTGCTATACTTCAGATTTGTTGTCGACTTTTTTTTTTAATATATATATATTTATACTATTCAACCCGAAAAGGCTTCAAAGTCGAAATACAAACCGGACTCGAACAAAATGGTCTAGATCAATACGTTTGCTAATCTAGTTTCGCACCACCACTTAACCGACGCATTCTGCTAAATAGCTTAGTAATCACTAAACTACCGCGAACCGTTCTCTTCTCTTGACGTAACCCCGAGGAAGTGGATTTTACCTCTCGGATGCCGAAGTCCCGAGACGTCGCCAGAAGTAGCTGGTAATCAGTGATCTTGCCAGGTTTACATTCTTCTTTGTCGATGAAGCGCAAGACATACAAGGGAGAGAAAGAACAAGGACAGCCATACCTAAGGAGAGCTGTCGGAGCACCTGCTATACCACTCTCCGGGAACGCCAATAGAACCAAAGTTCGAGCTTGAACTCGCCATTACACACAGCCTGGAATAGCTCTCAAACCTGCACAGAATAGCTAATCTACACTACCACAGATGATCAAGGATCACCCATGGTACTGGGAAGTGAGACAAGCCAAATGATGACACCAAGCGATTATGACACAAATCGCAAAGACATTTGCTGTTAATCGAGAACCGAAAAATAGTCTTCTGTGAATCGTAAGTAGTCTCCGGTGTCAAACAGGGACAGAACAAGGGAACACTGAGAACAACTTCGATAAAGAGGGCCGTCGCAGTAAACCGAAGGTACCAGAACATGACCAAGTAGAACAGATTTGTAGTGATGAGAGACGTCGAGCAAACATCGAGGAGCCATAGACGACACCTTTCAAGAACACCGCCGTAATCTCACAAGTCAGAAACAGGACCGACTGACCGAGTCACCATCTTCACCGGCGTAACTCGATCCAAGACTCGCCTCCGAGGAAGTGGAAACCTCCGGAGCTCACTCGACAGCATTGGGAAGACATTGGACCTCCACGACACCGAAGAGAACCTAAAAAACAACCGCCGCTGCCAAACAACACCACCAAGACAGGATCTTGACAGAGCCGCTCAAATCTCTCCCGCAAGGAGCGACGAGAACCAAGAGACAGATCTGAAAAGCGAAAATCACAGATCCACTCCTTGAACTCTAAAAACCGACTACACCCACCATAAACCGCTGCCGCAAACTCACCCAGTGACCAGAGGAAGAGGAAACATCACCGGAAACGAACCCCTCGCGAGCGGAGCTGATGCCGTACGAACGAAACCCTAGCCCAGTTTCTGAGGCATATCGAAAGGGAGACAAGAGAATGGATGGGGAGCAAAGATAAAACCAAGAGATTAAGGAGGTGGTATTCAATCAAAGAATTTAATAGAATTTGAAAGAATTCATAAATAGTAATTTTTGCCATAGTTTATAAGACTTGATGAGATTTTAATGCATTTACATAATTCCCATGTTTACTTTTTTTTATGGATTTTTAAAGAATGCACGCAATTTTGATAGAATATCAATTTCTCCAAAATCAATGAAATTTTTGAATCTTTCTTATAGAAAAGGTAACAAACATTATTTTATTAGTGATAAAACTGAGAGTAAAAAAATAAGCGTTACTACTACTACAAAAGTTCACTGACTGTAGCAATTTTATTAAAATGCATAATACTAATCAATAAGATCTATGGATCATCTAAATCCATGACATCTCTCCACATATCTTTTGCCATAGTTGTTCTCCAAGCATTTGCATTTTCTCTATCTTGTTCTTGTGTTCCCAAAGGTTCGTTTCGAATAACTTGATTGCCATTTGTTGCATTCTGTTGGACATTTTCTTCAGCAGAAAATTCACCTACATCTGATCGGCATTCTTTCCACAGAAAGTTATGCAACGCTGCACATGCCAATACCAATCCAGCTTGTTTTTTATAGGAAAAAGGAGGTGCTGATTTAAAATCGCAAATCTTGATTTAAACATTCCAAATATCCTCTCGATCACATTTCTCAAACTAGCATGATGAAGATTGAATAACTCAGATTCAGTGTTAGGATCACATCCTTGCCCAGTAAATTCTTGTAGATGGTATCGATTACCTCGAAAAGGAGCCAAAAATTGACTCTGCTTGCAAATCCACAATCAACTAGATAGAATTTACCTAAAATTTTAAATAATAAACATTACTAATTGTTTAACATGTGATTTATAAATAAATTATAAAGAGTTTACCTTCAGGTACTTGGAAATTGTTTGTTCTTCTAGGTGGGATTTTCTTGCTTTGAGAAGTGATATGATCAGTGCTATATATAGGTGTAGCAATCTATAAAGAGATTTTTTTCTAAAAGGATACACACTTATTTGTTGAGATTTTGTGATATATTATTTGATTATTGTCAACAACAATTTGAACTTTTGATAAGTACTAATTTGTACGGATTTTCTGAAAACATCTACAAAAGATATTTCTGTTATTCACTTGTTTTGTTTTTAGGTGGGAGTACAAATCAAAATATCGGTATATTCGTTATACTAGCACTTATAAGATGAGAAATATATGTGTTATTTGAGTTTTGTCACTTTTTTTCATTACTTAAGAAAAAAAAAGCTTGAACGAATGTGAATACGTCCATTATACAAGACCGTGGAGATGCATGAGTTACAGATTGTATGTAAACATGACAAAGAGTTACAGTTTTACAGATTGTGTGTCTTTTTCTAGACAAGAAACATGAAACGTGAAGGTTGAGCAAGAAACGGTAAGGTGGTCGTAGGTGAGGACATCTCGTTGGTGATAATACCATACTTGTGAGAAGAACGGAGGTGAGGACGGTTGAGCAAGAAAATATATGACGGACGTCGTAGAAGTTCACACTGATCGTCGCCGTTATTTGCCTTACTTTTGGAATATATGAGAAGCAGAGAAATGGAGATAAATGCAATTACCGTTAGAATTTTATTAGGATGACAAATCTCATCATAAAAGTAAGGAATTGCTTCTTTACATATTGACAATACATTTTCCATTAAATTCTTTTCAAGTGACATTACTACAAAAACGCTAAGGATATCTTCTCACACATTGAACATTATTTTGCTCATCTTTTCTCTAGTAATGGAAGTATAATATCTCCCTCTTTAATGGAAGGTATTCCGCGAACATAACAGAGGAGATCAATGCAAGCTTAACAGAATCTGTCACTGAGATGGAAGTCAAGAAGGCAGTCTTCGCTATGAATCCTGACAAGACGCCTCGTCCAGACGGTATGTCAGCTGCATTCTACCATCAACATTGGGAAGCAATCAAAACAGGTGTCTTCTCTTTTGTCCGGAACTTCTTTGAAAATAATTACCTAGACACCAAGTTAAACCAGACGCATATTTGTCTAATTCCTAAGATAGAAAACCCCACTACCGTTAAGGACTAGACCTATAAGTAGGGATGTTATAACGGGTTCTCTCCGCGGGTTTTTAATGGGTTTTAAAAAAAAAATGTTCATTTAGACCCATTTAGGTTAATGGATTTTAAACGGGTAGTTTTGTTAAGACCTGTTTATTAAATAGGTTCTACTTAAAATTAGTGGGGGACCCTATTAACCCATATAACTTAATATAATTAATTAATTATTTTTTTTAGGAAAATGTGATTGTATAGTTTTGGTGAAAATTTTGGTTTTACGATTTACGCGGAAAAATTACGATTTTGTAGTTTTGGCAGAAAACTCAATTTTTACGGTTTTGGCGGAAAAACTCGGTCTTACGGTTTTGGCGGGAAAACTCAAATTTTACGGTTTTGGCGGGAAAACTCAAATTTTACAGTTTTGGCGGGAAAACTAAATTTTATGGTTTTGGCGGAAAAATCTGATTATGCGGTTTTAGCGGGAAAACTCAATTTTACGGTTTTGGCAGGAAAATCTCATTTTGCGCTTTAGCGGAAAAACTCGGTTTTACGGTTTTGGCGGGAAAACTTGGTTTTCCGGTTTTGGCGGGAAAATCTGATTTTGCGGTTTTAGCGGGAAAACTCAATTTTACGGTTTTGGCGGAAAAATCTGATTTTGCGCTTTAGCGGGAAAACTCGGAATTACACTTTAGCGGGAAAACTCGGTTTTACGCTTTTGGCGGGAAAACTCGGTTTTACGGTTTTGGCGGGAAAACTCGGCTTTACGGTTTTGGCGGGAAAACTTGGTTTTACGGTTTTGGCGGGAAGTCTGATTTTGTGGTTTTAGTGGGAAAACTCGATTTTACGGTTTTGACGGGAAAATCTGATTTTGCATTTTGGCGAGAAAACTCGGTTTTATGGTTTTGGCTGGAAAACTTGATTTTCCGGTTTTGACGGGAAAACTCAATTTTTACGGTTTTGGCAGGAAACTCGATTTACGGTTTTTACGGAAAAACTCGGTTTTACGGTTTTGGCAGGAAAACTTGATTTTGCGCTTTTAGCAGGAAAACTTAATTTTGCGGTTTTAGAAGAAAACTCGATTCCACTGTTTTACTATAACAATTTGATTTGCGTTTATATAATAAAAATCAGTTATAATTTTTTATTTGTTTCATTTAATTTTTGTTAAAAAACCATAAAGTTAAAACAATTAAAAATTAAATCAACAATAGTTTAAATGGGTCTAAATGAGTCTAAATGGGTTAGTACAAAATTTATGGGTCTAAATGGGTACTCCTAATAGACCTATTTTTAAATGGGTCTAAACGGATATGGGTTTTAAATGGGGTGGGTCTTAAACGGGGTGGGTTTAAATAGGGTGGGTTTTACCATTTTAACATCCCTACCTATAAGCTTAGCTAATGTAGCTTACAAAATCATCTCAAAAATTTTAGCAGAGCGCCTCAAACCCTGGTTGAACTCTATTATAACAGAGAATCAATCAGCTTTCATCCCTGGTAGACTCATTACAGATAACGTCCTCATAGCCCATGAGCTAATGCATTCCCTTAATACCAAAAATCTTAAGAACAAGTTCATGGCCGTTAAGCTTGATATTGCTAAGGCTTTTGACAAAGTGGAATGGAGATTTGTGGATGCAGTGATGGAGAAAATGGGATTTTGCGAGAGATGGAGAAGATGGATCATGACATATATCACTACGGTTACCTATTCTGTTTTGATCAATGGTGAACAAACTAGAACCATCAAACCCAGGTGGGGACTTAGAAAAGGTGATCCTATCTCACCCTATTTATATATTATCTGCACTGAAGGTTTCTCAAAATTGATCAAACAGAACATTCAGAAACAGATGATCCATGGTTTTAAGGCTTCTAGAAGTGGTCCTCCTGTTTCTCACCTATTATTTGCAGATGATTCTCTAGTATTCTGCATAGCTACAGAAGAGGAAGCAAGAAACATGGCTCAGATTCTTAGCACGTACCAGAGAGCATCAGGACAGGAGATAAATTATGCTAAGTCAGCCATCTCCTTTGCGAAAGGTACTCCTAAACAAACTCAAGATGGTACTCCTAAACAAACTCAAGATACGATCATTACGCTCCTTGGTATAGTTAAGATTGGTGGGTTCGGAAAGTATTTAGGACTACCTGAAACCATAGGTAGAAATCGTCACGACACTTTCCAATATATTATCCATAGGATAAAGAGCAAGCTGGACAGTTGGTATTCAAAATTCTTATCTCCTGCGGGTAAGGAAGTTCTGTTGAAAGCAGTAATAACAGCCTTACCCACCTACAAAATGTCTTGCTTCTTGCTTCCAAAAACTATAATTAAGGAAATTACAAAAGCTATGCGAAATTTCTGGTGGTCTGCAAATTTAGAGAAGAGATCAATCCCTTGGATAGCCTGGGGCAAGATCACAGCCTCTAAAAAGAAGGGGGGATTAGGAATCAGAGATATGCTCGCTTTCAATAAGGCCCTCCTTGCTAAACAAGCTTGGAGACTTATGAATCACCCTACATCCCTCCTCTCGAGAATCTACAGAGCAAAATATTTTAGAAAATCAACTTTTCTTGAAGCTAAGGCTTTCCCATCTTCTAGCTATGCATGGAGAAGTATAGTTCAGACTCAACCTCTGATTAACAAAGGAGCTAAATGGGTAATAGGAAATGGGCTTAGTGTTAGAGTTTGGAAAGATAATTGGCTTCAAGGAGACTGTGCCTTTCCCCCTATAGGCCCCAGAGCTGAGATATATCCAATGATGACAGTGAAAGATCTCTTTCTTTCAGGTACCAGGATGTGGGACATCGCCAAGATCAGAAGATTGGTCAGAGCAGAAGATGTACCTAGAATCCTGCAAATAAGGCCTAGTGAGACAGGACAGCAAGATATTCTTTGTTGGAGATTAGGGACATCTGGTACCTATACAGTCAAAACGGGGTATCAATTGCAAAGAACAATGGATTTGGAAGCGCAAACAACCCAGCTGTCCTCCCATTCTCAGGTATCTCTACGCAATAACTTACTAAATCAGTTATGAAGAATTGATATTCCACCTAAAATCAAGATGTTTTGGTGGAAAGCGATTCATAATGGTCTCCCAGTAATAGAGAACCTGAATAAAAGAGGTTGTAGGTCTTCTGATTTGTGTCCTGTTTGTGGAGAAGAAATAGAAACATTAGATCATATGATGATTTGGTGTCGGGTAGCTTCGGAGATATGGTCTATTTCTCTCCAACAGGAAAACAATCAGTTAAGCCAATCTTGTACTATTTATGATCTCCTATCTTATTGTCTTCACACAGCTTCAAAGGACAGGTCATACTGCTTCCCCTTCTTTCTTGGATGGCGAATTTGGAAGGCACGCAACAAACTGGTTTTTGAGAATAAGAGGGATCATATCACTCAAATCGTCAATGCAGCGGTTATGGACTCAAAGATATGGAAGGAAGCACTGACTCAGAATAAGGAGACTGAGCAAACAGTGTCCAATCCTCTAGTTTCATCAGTGCAGGAAATCCTTCCACAACACACAGAGTTATACTGTATTGTCGATGCTTCATGGAAGGCGCCAATGGATAACATTGGTATAGGGTGGTCCTTATATTGCAGAGAAGGCACTCTAATACTCCAAGGAAGCTCTGCAATGAACCCTACCAGCACTCCATTGGTAGCAGAGGCAATGGCAATGTGGACAGCAGTTCAACAACTCTACAGATTATACTACGCTAACATGTTCATACTAAGCGATTGTCTGAGGTTGATCAGCACTCTTCACTGTGTGACAAAAGGCAGACCGGTTCAAGATATATGTCATCCGGAGGTGTTTGGAGTGGCTGAGGACATAGAAGCAGTTGCTACAAAATGTAATTTTAGCTTCAGACATGCGCCTAGGAACTTATTAGATGTTGTTGACAAATTAGTCAAGGATGCTAGAATTGGTAACAAACCTTATGTAATCACTTGGCTAAACAGTTCAGCCATTGTACTAAGCTTTCAAAGTAATGAAATTCAAATGTTGACAAAAAAATAAGTACAAATTTGCTCAATGTTCTTTATTCGTTTGTGGATATAGCACATATAAACAACAAAAAAAAAAGAGACAATAACTTAAGATAAATAACATCTTGTTATAAAAGTAATGAAAAAGTCTATATTTATTCATAACATACAGATTCCTTATATAGGAGATTACACCGTCATAGATAAATGGAAAGATTACAAGTTATAATCTCTTGGTTATGAGCCATCCACAATCTGGTTCATAACACTCCCCCTTGGATGCCATAACCATTTAGAGCTTGTAATGTGCTTTAATGTTGCCTCATTAAAACCTTACTAGGAAAACCTAATTGAGACAAAACCATGGTGAAGGAAAAAGAGTACAACACACATTACTCTCTCTGATTTGGACATTACTGAAGGTCCCTTGAACCTCTCCAATTTTCTGCAATCCGTGGGTGATGAAGATCTTGGGCAGAATATGCTTCGTCCTCGAACATGATAGTTGGTTCTTCTTTACCATCGGCCATGCCACAATCTGATCAAACATATTGAGTCATCGACCTCAAATACACACACACGAAATCTTGGATGATGTTGCTGTGATATGCGTGTACCACCATGTGTAAAACATAACCTGTCTGAAAACAAATCAACAAAACCAGATAACCCCTCTTTGGGCTGGTTAGTATAAAATAAACCAAAATCAAAGGCTTCTTCATCGTCCTTCTTATGGACCAATCAGATCAGTATCTAAAACAAGACTTCGGCATCGTCCATCTCAGGACTAAATGGACTTCTTTATCGTCCACCTTTAGACTAAATGGATCAGTGTCCAAAACAAGTGATCTCACGCCCATGTACTAGATAATGGGTGAGATTGGTCCATATTAAATCTCTTGAGTACCCTTTTCTGTATATAATATTTGATACACAAGGATTTCATTGTTAATGTACTCAAGCTGTAATCCCAAACAAAACTTTGTTTTCCAAGATCTTTCATCTCAAACTCTTTCTTGAGATATTCAATTGTTTGGGAAATTGTATCCAGAGGTTCCTAGGATATTCAGATCATATACTTTGATGATTATCAATATTGTTCCCGAGAACTTGATGTACTTTCAGCTCAATACCCTCTAGTATTGCAAGTCTAATTTTCTCTCTTATATAGACAGACTTATGAGAAATCTGAAAGTAGTTGCATCCACCACATGAGAGTATGTCTCCTCATAATCTATTACTGATCTTTGTGAGAATCCTTGTGCAACATCAGCTTTATATCTCACGATTTCTATTCCTCACAAGACCCATTTATATCCACTGATTTTAACATCATATGGTGTCTTAATCATATGGTCAAATACGTCTTTCTTCCTTAAACTATTTAACCCCACGTTTCCATTCAATCCAATCTGTTCTACGAGTGCGCACTCTTATATTGACGTGGGTTCATGATCCTTGCTTATATTCATAAATTCAAGTGCTACCTTGTATGCAAATAAATCATCTTATGTCGACATTCCTTATTGGTTCCATTACGTTTCAGACATGATATAATCGATTGAGATTCATTATTATCAGGACCTTTAATACTTTGCAGCTTGGCGTCCAAAGCTACATTGTTTGGTACCTGTACATTAGAGCCGGCCGGCCTTATATCCATGTCTGGGATGGTTTCCTTAGTAACCTCGGATTTGGATTTTGATTATCATTCTCTGCGCCTTTCTTTTGTTTCCGAGGATTCTTATCTTTTGGAACCTATTCGATCTACCACGTTTCATACGTTGTCTAGACTCTGTAGCAACTTGAATGTGTCTCTTCTTGGACATCAAATTCGTTGGTGCTTTACAAGCTGGTTTATATATAACTTAGTCATTCTTTTTCGGGTCAACAAATGTGTCTGGCATTTGATTAGCTAGCTTTGTAAATGTATAATTTTTTTACGTCTATTTCACATTCTTTAGTCCGAGGATTTTGCCAAGACATTGATGGTTGATTCCATTCTATTTCTTTTACCATTCTTTTACCAGCTTTATTATTTTTTTCTCTCCTCCTGGTCTCAAAATAATCCGTGTACTTGGCCTCAAATATAATCACCCATAGTTGGCTCAAAGTACTTTATTATTGTGGGAGAATCATATCTAACATATATCCCCATCCTCCTTTTGAAGTCCCATCTGAGTTCTCTGTGGTGGAGCCATTAGTACATAGACAACACATCCAAATGTCTTATGATGGGGTATGTCTGGCTCTTGACCTGTTAATAATTGTGATAGGGGATATCTATGCTCACTAAATGGTCTGATGCGTATTAACTTAGGTGCATGTAAATTTCGTGTGGCCCAAGCTGTGAATGAGAGTTTTGACCACATAAGTTATAGTCTATCAATCAGCTATTTGCGTTTTAAAAGATTTCGGCCAAGCCGTTCTTGGTATGGACATGTATCACAGAATTGTCCACACTTACCCCCATGGACATACCATAATCATTTAAACGCTTGGGACATGTATTCACCAGTATTATCTAGACATATAGTCTTTATTTGTGAAAAAGAGGCTCGTAACCGTCTTACTGGTGATGGCCTAATGAGTTTTCCTTGTGTACATGCTACACACGTGAGATTCTTTGGGATAACTCTTCTTATCTTTTAATGTGTGCCTTTTGAATATCAATTTTCGCATCATGTTTGGACCAGGATGGCCAATCCGATCGTGCTATAAAGTGTATATTTTCGCAGGTTTTTAGCCTCTATCATACTGATCTATGCATAGTCTAAGTTAGTAGAGAATGCAGGTATAGTCTTTAGGACTTATTTTGGCCTTGGGCGATTTTATACATATATCTGAAGGAACTCTTTGTTTCCTTCACCCATTGTTTCAATATGGAAACCATTCATTCTTATATCTTTAAAACTCAATAGGCTGCTCTTGCTCTAGAGCTGGGTGAATATAAGGCATCACTGATTTCTAGATGCATACCCTTAGGCAATAATATATTAGCCTAGTCATAGTCTTCTTTCAGACTGGCGATACCTGCTTTAGTACTTATATTGGCGTTTTTCAGTGTACTCATATAGAAAAATCATTCATTCATTTAATCTAAGCAGACAATGTAATAGAAATAAATTGAAGGAGATAAAAATCAGAGAAAACATACAAGCAAAGCAATCACACAAGTTTGATGTCGAAATCAGATTATCAACTTGATTCTTTTAGGCAATCATAAGTCTCATATTCCATAAGATCATCTTGATCATGTTCGAAATTATTTTCACCATCTTTATAGACCAATTAGGTTTCAGGATTCTTCCCTTTCAGACTCTCTTTGATAGAAGTCACAAAAATGTTTGGGAGTCCTTCATATCTTAGCCCAATGGTTCCCCATTCCACATCTATGGCACACTGATTTGGTCGAGCTTTGTGGTTTAAAGGATATACCACAGCCACTGCCTTGACCATGGCTCAAATTGGGTTGATACCCACGGCCTCTGCCATAGTGATTCCCACGGCCAAATGTGTTATAGTGGCCATGGCCACGTCCTTTCCACCCTCCACGGCCATGACCGTGTGGTCTATCATTCTGGACGTGGTTACCTTTTTTTTCTTCTGCGGCCTTATTGGTATCAGGTAATGAGGTTAATCCAAGAGGTCTCAATTCACTTTTTCTCATCAGTAATCCATTATTTTGCCCAGCTAACAATAGACTCATCCACGGACTTATAGTCCTGGATTATGGGATTCATCCAATCAAATAGGGTCTTTGGTAATAACACCGTTCTTTGGTGATCATATCTCGATTTTTAACTCTGTCCAAAGGTTTAGAGGATTCTCTATAGTCAGATATTGATCTTTGAGACTCTTAATAAGATGATGCTAATAATTAATATTGCTCTGTATCAATCTTTCTCATTGGCATTATTGCCTTCTATGATACATTCACCAAGTCTTTTTGACTTTAGGATAATCTTTGTATCCAATGCCCACCGTAAATAATTATCTCCAGAGAGATTTAGGGCAGAAAAATCCAGGTTGATTTTCAACATCTCAAATCATATATCACTCAATATTTAGGTATAATTTTCATGCGGCCTTACTCTTAAAAACAATCAATTCGGATTTCAATCTTGTGAGGACAATGAGACTATCAATCTTAAAGGCATTTAATCATTCAGTCAATTTCTAGCAATTCTCAGCAATACTATTTGTATGTGCTCATAATATTATGGTTTATCAAGACTAGCAAAAACGGATTCAATTAATCATGCAATCAGGGTTTAACAATCAATGGATTTTAGCAAGACTAGTAAAAAGATTTATTAATCATCTGATCAGTTTCAAGACTGATTTTAGCAATATTAGAATATAGATTTCAAGCATGAATTTCAATGAATCAGTTTCAAGACTGATTTTAGCAATACTAGAATATAGATTTCAAGCATGAATTTCAATGAATCAGTTTCAAGGCTGATTGGTATTTAGCATAAACCATGTGTAAATAATTTATCTAGTATCCGAAGTTATCAAACCTCAAAAACATATAATCAGATCAATCAATTTAATCGAACTTAGCATACAATCTTAAACCTCAAGACATTAGATTTATCATGAATCTATCAACCTAGCATATGGATTCTCAATTCTCAAAGACATCCAAATCAGATCAATATAACCTATCATACGAATTATTTAGGGTTTCTATTTAAAACAGGTCAGATTACAAAACTATCAATCCTAGCAGATGATATTAAACCTCAAGAATCATGCAATCAGATCATTCGGATTTTAAACAAGTAAACCTCAATCAATCTACCAACCTATCGGATTATATAAGCAAAGAAAGCTAGCAACCTATCGGATTCAATCAATGTTTTAATAGGCTGGTCAGTTTAAACAATTTTAAATCAGATGAATAATTAACCAAGCAGGATGAGAAAATAAATCTATCAATTTAACGGTCAAACAATTCTAGCAACATAGCATCAGATTCAATCAGATTTAAAACCTCAATGATCAAAACCGAAAACAGTTTTGATTTCAAAATATTCGATTAGGGTTTTAATATGTGATTTGGTAATTATAGTATAATTAATTATGATACTTATATTATTTAGGGTTTATAGATATAGGGTTAGGATTTATCGGATTTTAACTTGTAAAACCGATTTGGGATTTTAATCATGTAGGAACATGATTTAGGGTTTGGGGTATCGAACTTTTAGAGCTTCGATTTACTCGATTATAATTTTTGATCTATTACCCTATGGTTTTGATTCATAAAGATTAGGGTTTTAGGGTTTCATTCTTTATCAATCAATCCATGTTCGATTATGAGTTTTTAGGTTTTGAATTACCTTTTAACCTTAGATGATTGTTGAATCGGACCAGCAAAGGAGTTGAGCCACGAACGGGACGCGAGCTGGAATGGATCGAGTCGCTTCTATCGGGTCACAGACGTCATTTGTTGCTTGATCGGGAACGCCTTGATCGTCGGACGCGAGCTGTCTGATGCTATCGCGAACGAGGAAGAGGTCGCGTGCTGGAGCTGCTCTCGGGTCGCGAACGTCTGAACTAGGATCAGGAACTCCTTGGGCTGAAGTTGATCGGGGACGCTAGCTGGAACATATGCAGGAACAAGAGACGCGATCGGGGTTTAGGGTTCGTCGGATTGCCGGCTAGGGTTAGGGTTTTAGGGTTTTTCGATTTGGGTATTAGCTTAGGGATTTAGAGTTTCGTGCTGATAATGTGTTATACAAGTAATGGAGGAGTCTACCATTATTCATAACATACAGATTCTTTATATAGGAGATTACACCGTCATAGATAAATTGAAAGATTACAAATCATAGTCTATTGGTTATAAGCCATCCACGATCTGGTTCATAACACATCTTTTATTTTCAAAGTTTGGTGGATTTTCAAATACAACAGTCAACCTTCCAATAGCTCTTAAGCAATTCATACTTTATTGAAATTAAATTTTATAAGACAATCAATAAAATATAAATAAATAGATAGATAAATTTTCACTAGTATAGATAATACGTTTTGACGGACAATGTTTAAATGGGAATTTGTTATAAACCATTGATCGACCCATTTATCAGCCCGTGTAGCAAGACGGGCCAAGCCCATCCGCAGGATCATATTGGCGCCTATCTACTCTTGTGTTTATCTACATTATAGTTGGTGTTTATCTTACGTATTGCTAGTCATTATCTAGTTAAGGATAAGTACGATCTCATGTCAATCCAGTACTTAGACCGTCATTACCATATGTATATAAAGACCAGTTGGTCGACCTAATAATACACACAAGTTCCCCTCTTCATTCACAACACGTTATCAGCACGACCTTGTCTCTAAACTCTTCCAAAAATCCACCACCCATAAATCAGAAACCAAACGATCTCTTGCTATTTTCCGGCGACTCCTAAAGCTTTTCCAGTCGCCTCCTTTTCTCTCTGTCAGCAACCAGCAGCAGCTCTCTCTCCTCACAGACCGTTCAACTCATCACAAAAGGTTCAGGTATCTTCAGAAAACTCAAAACAAAACCAAAAAGGATTTAAACCCTCAGCTGCATACATACAGCTACATCTAGCATGTCTTTGCAGAATAAAATCTAAAACCCTAATCTATTTTCAAAGCTTAAATCTTGTCTTGTTTCACCCTGTTTAAGCTTGTTTGATTTTTTTTTTAATCTTCCTGATGTGAGTTAATTGCTAGAACCTTTTAGGTTGACAATTACACCAATTTTTTTACATATCCGACTGCTGCATCAACTTAATCTGATTGTTTGCTTGCATTAGAAACTTGTTCTTGAATGTTTAAAGTCTTTCTCTGATATGTTGAAATCGACTAGAACCTGTCTCAAATTTGAAAATTTTTTTTTTTTAATATTTTTAAGATAAGTTCGATTTTTCTTATAGATAAATCTGAAATTTTAAAGATAAATCCGATTTTTTTGATAAATCCGACTGAAAACAATATATTATATATTTTAATTCGATTTTCCTATTTTTTTTAAAAACCTTATATCTTTATCTTAAAAAAAAAATAGGATTTTCAGCATTTATCAGAAAAATATCGATTTATTTTTTTTTTCCTAATCCTACTAGGAATAGGAATTGCTAGTATTTATCTGAAAATAAATAAATTTCGGATTATTACTGATATACTAGCATTATCAAATCATTATATTTAATCTGATAAATATCGAAAACAAATAAAAGTAAGAAATGATTTGAATTTTTTTTGAAAATGTATACTAATCTGATTTCATACATGGATTTAACTTTATCTCGATTTTGTATAGGTTTAACTTTACCTTCCTGCATATCACATGAAATCATCTGATTAGGATAGATCATTCATACTGATTAGTTTACTTTCATGTCGAAAATTGATAAAACTGATCAGATTTCATGCAATGGATTTAACTTTATCCTAGATGTATGGGTTTAACTTTACCTTCCTGCATATGCATGAAATCGTTTGGATCATTGAAAAAAAAATATTGTTATTTACTTGCATTGCTTGTATCCGACTGAAAGAGTATGTGAATGATCCGATTATTTTCTTACTAATGGGGATAAACTATAAATATTTTTCAGATGTCAAAGATTGCGAATCTTGATTTCAGTGCTTTGAAAAGCAATGGTGACAACTACCTGGAATGGGCGCTTGATGCAAAGATCATGCTTCGATCAAAAGATCTTGGTGACACAATCACCGAATACAACAATTCCAGTGACAAAGACAAGTATAGAGCTATCTACATGATATGCCACCATCTCCAAGAGAACTTGAAAACTCAGTACATGACCATGGAAAATCCATATGACCTTTGGATCGCTTTACAGCGAAGATATGACCACCAGAAAACGGTGTTGCTTCCAGAGGCTCAATATGATTGGAAACACATAAGGTTCTTGGACTACAAATCAGTAGACGAGTACAACTCAGTCCTGTTCAGAATTGTGCCCTTGTTAAGGTTATGTGGTGAAAAAGTAACCGAGGAAGAGATGCTTAATAAAACTCTCTCCACATTTCCTCAAACCAACATGGTATTGCAACAGCAGTACAGAGAGAGAAATTTCGCCACATATACTGAGTTGATAGAATGTCTCTTGTTGGCTGAAGCTAACAACGAACTGTTATTGAAAAACAGTGAGATGAGACCTCCTGGTACAGCTCCATTACCCGACATCTCTAAGCTGGCTATAGAGCCAAAGAAAGAGAGTAACCTTGTCCAACACAATGACCATCCCGGTCCAAACCGTGGAAGAAGTCAAGGACGAGGTCGTGGTTCTTTTAAAGCACACGGGCGAGGACGTGGTCGCGGTACCACACCCGGCTTTAGCCGTGGTCGTGGCCAAGGCCGTAGTGTGTCTTTTAAACCACAGATCAAAGCTGATCGATGCCATAGATGTGGTATGGGTAATCATTGGGCAAAGAATTGTCGAACTCCTAAGCATTTGTGTGAGCTTTACATGGAGAGCTTAAAAAGAAACCCGAAAACTAACATGGTTTGAGACCCGGGATATGATGGTGATGATGATGATGATGACTTGGAAGACGTCCAGGATCACCAGCACGAGTCAGACAAAGTTGATCACATGGAGTTTGAAACTTCAGACATACTGAAATAAGGAATTAAAATTCCATATCGTTTTTTTGTTTTCCCCTGGATTTGGTGTTCTTTAAGATTGTTTATCAGTTTTTAGCTTTAGATTTAACTTTATCCTTATGAATGAATAAAAAAAATTTTCATTTCTCATATGCCTAAAAATTAGATCATTAAAGATACCATCTCTGAAAATTTTATTATTGTTCATTAACATTATGATTATTGTTTTTGAAGAATGAAAAGTGGAATGGATACAATCGTGGTGGACAGTGGCACCAACCACACCATTTTGAGAGACAAACGATTTTTCATACATCTCACACATAAGGTAGCTAACATCACCACTATAGCTGGCACGTGTAGCTTAATTGAAGGCTATGGCTCAAACAGAAGTCTATTGAGCTTTAAAGACATAAGACTGAATGGTTTCCACATCGAAACAATGGGTGAAGGAAGTAAAGAATTCCTAAAGATTTATAAAATCACCCAAGGCAATAAGAAAGTCTTTGAGACTATACCTGCGTGTGGGACTGGTCTTTATTATGCCCAGACCATTCTTGTTGAGGATAATGCCGTCTTGAATAAAGAATTCAAAGAAGAGTTCACTCTTTGGCACTATCGGCTGGGACACCCCGGTTCGAACATGATGCGAAAACTCATATCAAATTCAAATGGTCACAGTTTGAAAACAAAAAGAGCTATCCCTAAGAATATCACATGTGAAGCATGCTCACAAGGGAAACTAATTACTAAGTCATCACGTACCAAAGTGAATAAGGAAGTGACAAATTTCCTAGAAAGAATACAAGTTGATATTTGTGGACCAATACACCCACCTTGTGGGACATTTAGATATTTTATGGTCCTGATTGATGCATCCACAAGATGGTCACATGTTTGTCTCCTATCAACTCGTAATCTAGCACTTGCAAGATTGCTGGCTTAGATAATAAGACTGAGAGCACATTTTCCAGATTTTCCATTAAAGACTATACGTCTAGACAATGCAAGTGAATTCACTTCCCAAGATTTTAATGACTATTGTATGTCCATGGGGGTAAGTGTGGAGCATTCTGTAGCACATATCCATACTCAGAATGGCCTGGCTGAATCCTTTATAAAACAGATCCAGCTGATTGCCCGGCCACTCTTAATGAATACCAAACTCCCAGTATCAGCTTGGGGACATGCAGTACTACATGCAGCTGAGCTAATTCGCATCAGGCCATCTAGTGAGCACAAATACTCGCCATCCCAACTACTAACGGGTCATGAGCCAGATATATCCCATCTAAGAGTTTTTGGATGTGCTGTCCAAGTGCCTATAGCACCACCACAGAGAACAAAGATGGGACCTCAGAGGAGGATGGGAGTATATGTTGGATACGATTCCCCTTCTATTATTAAGTACCTAGAGCCAACAACAGGTGATTTGTTTAAGGCCAGGTTCGCGGATTGTCATTTTGATGAATCCTAGTATCCAACATTAGGGGGAGATTATGGTAAGCTGGTACATGATATAAAATGGAATCAAACATCCTTAACATGGCAGGATCCTCGGACTAGAGATTGTGATCTAGAAGTCCGGAAGATTATACATCTTCAAGAGCTAGCTAACAGATTCCTTTGCTGACCCAAATAGAGTAACCAAGTCATACATACCAGCTGCAAATGCACCAATAAGACTTGATGTCTGTGATGGACATAATCGGGCTGCTACTACGTCTAAACCACAATTGAAACGTGGTAGACCAGTAGGTTCCAAAGACAAAGAAGTTCGGAAAAGAAAGAGTGCAAAGAAATCCGACAAAGTGGAAACTCTAGACATGGAAAAGGAAACTCATGTACCACCAAAAGATACTTGGGACGCTAAGAATCAAGGTAATGAAGTTCCTGACAATAATGAGATATCAATAAATTATGTCATGTCTGGAAGGAAATGGAACAGAAAACATGTCGACATGAGTGATATATTTGCTTATAATGTAGGAGTCGAATTGATGGATAATAAGGATCTAGAACCCACATCAATACTAGAATGTATGCAACGACCAGATTGGTTGAAATGGAAAGAAGCCATTAATGTGGAGTTAGAATCACTGAAAAAGAGAGGAGTGTTTGGACAGATCATCCGGACACCTCACAACATAAAACCAGTGGGATATAAATGGGTTTTTGTGAGAAAATCAAATGAGAAAGGAGAAGTTGTGAGATATAAAGCACGACTTGTTGCACAAGGATTCTCACAAAGACCAGGAATAGATTATGAGGAAACTTATTCCCCTGTGGTGGATGCTACGACCTTAAGATTTCTAATAAGTCTGGCTGTAAGAGAAGGTCTTGATATGCGGTTAATGGATGTTGTAACTGCCTACTTATATGGTCCACTGGATAATGAGATATACATGAAAATTCCAGATGGTATTGAATTGAAAAACAAAGAGAGTTCTCGAGAACAACATTATATCAGATTGAACAAGTCTCTTTATGGATTAAAGCAATCAGGTCGAATGTGATACAATAGACTGTCCGAATATCTCCTGAAAGAAGGATACAAAAACGACCAGATCTGCCCATGCATATTCATAAAGAAGTTCAATAAGGGTTTTGTAATCATTGCAGTATATGTAGATGATTTAAATATCCTAGGAACCTCTGGAGAAATTTCCCAAACTGTTGAATATCTCATGAAAGAATTCGAGATGAAAGATTTTGGAAAAACAAAGTTTTGTTTGAGATTGCAACTTGAGTATATGAAAGATGAAATTCTTGTGCATCAAAAGGCTTATAAACCATTTAGTGATCGACCCATTTATCAGCCCGTGTAGCAAGACGGGCCAAGCCCATCCGTAGGATCATATTGGCGCCTATCTACTCTTGTGTTTATCTACATTATAGTTGGTGTTTATCTTATGTATTGCTAGTCATTATCTAGTTAAGGATAAGTACGATCTCATGTCGATCCAGTACTTAGACCGTCATTACCATATGTATATAAAGACCAGTTGGTCGACCTAATAATACACACAATTTCCCCTCTTCATTCACAACAGAATTTTGCTTTTATCTCATTTTTTGTTCCAATACTTTTTGTATCTCATTAAAGAGGCAAAAGATCGTTATACCCTTAATTTATAAAAATATAAATTTAAATAATTATAAAAATAAAAATTAATTTTTTTCTATGTTTTTCAAATTATACATTTTTAAATTCAAACTTTTTATAATTTTTCAAAATTTTATTTTGAAATTCAACAACTCATTTTGAATCTATTTCTAAATTTTAAGTGCTTATTTATTTTTTTTTAATCCAAAATCCCACATTTTCAGGATCCACCCCTTAAATCTAAACCCTAAGTATAAATTAGTTAATCTTAGGGATAGAAATGTTTATTTACTTCTTTAAAACTAAAGGTAAACGTGGTTAAGGTAAAGAAGAAGAAAAATATTAAAACGTGGTTAAGATAAATATGAAAATGGTATTAAAATGCGGTAGTTTACGCCAATTTCTCATGTTTAAATACATCGGTTAACTTTCTAATATCTCTATCGAAATTAAATATTAATTTAATTTATTTATGACGGGAATAAAATAATCGGTGAACTATCTCACGTGTTAAGAGCATGAGGTTTGCCAGGTTTCGATTTATGGGTTCCAGCTTCCGCCTTCCGACTTCTAGTTTCTGGATTCTGGCTCAATCAATTTCTTTTGCCTAAGAATAAATAGAAATCTTTCTTAATGTAAGTTAATCAATTTAGCTAATATTGAATCTTGTTAAATCTATTGGAGTAAGGAAGTATTCTAGTACTTATGGCTATCCTAAAAAATGAAAATATTATTTTATCTAAAAAGCTAATATTGAATCTTGTTAAATCTACTGGAATAAGGAAGTATTCTAGTACTTATGGCTGTCCTAAAAAATGAAAATATTATTTATCTAAAAATATAACGAATATTTCCTAATCATAAAAGAGATGCCCTCTCTCTGCTATAAATATGGGGTTCCCAGCTCTAAAGAAATGAGTTTACTTGTCCAAGTTAAGTGCTCTTCAATTCAATGGATCTTTTAAAAACTGTTTTCATTATTAAGTTTTTAGATTTTTTTTCCCAAAATCAGACATTTCCTTTAAATTTTTTAAAACTAGCTTTTGACCCGCGCGGGTGTATGTTCGATGTAATTATATGTTTTTCCTAGTTTTTGAAACACTCATGTAATAGAAGCAAAAAAAAAAAAAACACTCATGTAATTTTTTCATATGTTATTGCGTTCTGACATTGGTGTATCTTGTTTATTCGGTTTAGTGTACATTTATAGACTATGAGGCTTTATTTTTCTTATATTATATGTTTTTCTTTTGCTTGGTAACTAAACATAAAGTATATAATATTAGAGCACGTAGTTTAGGTTTAATAATATTATTAAATAATAAAACATATCATTAAAAATAAAAATATATCATTAAAAAGGAAAAAGAATTTTTTTTGTAGTACTTATATTAACAAATTGGAAAAGGAAATTATTTCTTTTGTTTATATAGCGTTAAAAAATAGATAGAAACTATAAAACCAATTGGAAAAGTAACTCCAAAAATATATTAAAATATATATATGCAGTAGTTATATTAACAAAGCCTAATTATATGAATTGATTGGGCCCTTTTGGTTATGATATTAAAATGAGTATCATTTGTAACCCAAATATTAGTAGACCTGAAACACAAATCAAAGACCATATAATTTTTTTCCAGGAAAAAAAAACAGAAAAAGGATCTTTTTACTTTCCCCTTTAACATCGGTATCTCCTACCGATCTAATCGTCGGCCATATCTGTTGTTCTGGCGATATATTCTTAAACGCCTCTGATTTTTTTCACTATAAAGAGTACAGAAGATAGATCTACTGGGAAGATCATGGCATGTGAAGGTTTCTCCTAATCTACTGATCTAGTGATTTGAACACGGTACATGTGTATCCTTTTGCAACAGGTCTGGATTTTGTTTCTCTACCAAAAAAAGAACCGAAGTAATATTAGTTTAGTAACATGTTGAAACAAAACAAAAGTATAGAAAATTGATTTGCCCATTGGTCTGCTAAAACCATATCAAAGTATCTCCAAAAGGGATATTGTGCCTCCAAGAATGCAAGCACTTAACTTGATCTCGCCAGTTATTCTTGAAAGACCTGAGTTTTGTGAGAGGATGAAAAGTAGTAATTGCTGACATTTTTGGTGAATTTTCATAGAATGATATGGTGTTGAAGCTATTGGGGAAGAGGTATATATAGCTTGTTAGGAAATGGTTAAAACAATCGCGTTTAATAGCTAAGATTTTGTTAGTTGTGAATTTTTAGTATTAAATAGTGAATATTTTATACGATTGTATTTCTTAAATGATATGTTTGTTAGTTGCTTATTGAATAAAGATTTATAAATTGTAGAGTTCTTACGTGATCTGGAAGAATATGAACAAATAAGGATGTTGTGGTTGTAAATTGATATCGACTTGTTAGAGGATTGCTTAAATATAGGAATACTAGATTAAGACTCGCATCTTGCGCGGGATAAACATTATATATAAAAATTATTTTATGTATTATATGTTCTTACATATTATGAAATAATAAATATATATTGAATAATTAAATTTCAGTAACTATTACATATATAATTAAATTGGTGCGAACGTATAAATCAAATTTATTAATCCAAACAACTTTTTAAAAAATTTGATAGGATATGTAATTAAATTTAAATGATATTAACATACATAGTATATTTTTAATATTAATGTCTATTAAATGATGCTTTCTACTCATATGTTTTTTCTATCATGTGTATCTTTAATAGCAAAAACTTTAAATTACTGATAACAAAATTTTCATTGCAGGATTAATAATTTTAGTAATTTATAATTTAAAAAAAATTTATCAATGTTAGTTCAAAACTTTTATCAAAAAAAATTATTCAAAGTAAATTTTGAAATTAAAATATTAATTAATTCAATATGGTTTATAGTTTAATTTCGAATGATATATATACATTTATATTTTAAATCTTAATAATTAATTAAGTTAGAATTTTATTTATATTATTTTGTAATCATTTGTATTTTATCATAACAAAAATTTTAAACCATGGATCGCAAAATTTGAATGTGAGACTTTTAACAGTTTTAGTAATTTATAATCATTTTTTAAAATTCAAAATATAACATATATAGAAAAATCTAAATTTCTTATAATATGGTTATTGTGATTTTTTAAAATTATTTTAATAGTTGAAAATTAAACAAATTTGATAGAAAATAAATTATTTTTTTATCAGATCTTTATTATTCAAAATCATTAATTGTCATATATATTTTAGCCACATTAGGCAATTCCGTAATCTTATTTAAGGAAATAATAAATGACATTAATAATGAATTTATGGTTAGTTTAATAAAAAGCTTATTATATAATTAGATGAACCAACATATTTCTCTAATAATTCTAAGAATCATCCTAGCTAGTGATGACACGTGGCTACAAAAAAGAAGTTGTAATGTTTCACAAATAATATATAGGGGATATTATGGAAGGTGATTATTTTTGAGGTTAGTAATAAATTTTTTACGTGATTTGAAAGATTAGAAATCAAAAAAAGATTATTTGTTAGTTTATTGATATCATATTTGTTTAAATATAGGAATAGATATCGTGAGGTTTTTTTTTTGGAAAAAAATAAATGAGTAGTTTGATTTTGAATTATTAGATTTAATTTCTTAAAATCAATTGTGTAAGTTAGTATGGAATTAGAATCACATGATTTATAATAATATTGACATAAACTATGATCTTATTATATGATATATATCTGTATCTATCTAATGTATTGATTCTGATTCTGCAGACGAAAACCATATAGGTAACCAGCAATCTGATGCGATGAACTAAGATAGCATCACAATTTAATTCGATGGTTTGACAATGATATACAAAGATATGTAGGTAACCAGCAATTGTATTTTGATTGGTTTGTAATTAGATGTTTAGTAATGGTTTGTAATTGATCCATAAGTAGTAAGACAAAGACGTATGTGTTTTAGCAAATGTATAGAAATAAATGTAGGAAAGTGGTTGCATGTGGTTAAGTAATGGTTTATTAAATTTACGGTATAATAATTAACCACTTGTGAAATTCGGTTTATTAAATAATCAAAACTCTGAATTCTAATGCCAGTAACTTTAGCTAAATAATTTTCTAAAAAATATATATAATTTTATTAATTTATTAAATTATTAAATTAATCGTGTATTTTTTATTTTAACAAAATCTCTCTAAAGCTTACGTCCTTGTTACGAATTAATATATGTTTTTTTCCACGATGAATAACCCAAAAATAACTAAAACAAACCTTGAAGAAACACAAAACATAAAGAAAAGTTTTACATTTTGCAATCATGCAGGTATTCCAAATTCAAAAATCAAAGAGCGGATAGCCTTGCATTCAATGCTTCAAACGTATTATTTTGTTCACATAGACAAGAAATCTTCAATTTAACTAGCGGGGTCTTGATAAATTCTATTTACGTTGATGATAAGAAAATGTCTTATTCATACACATTTGCTTTGACTTGGACCCTTAGAGTTAGAGGATCCACATCGCTGGATACTTACTTGGTAAGATTAAAAATAATAAGTAGGATAGAGAAAAGCAAGAATTTTTCAAGGGAGAAATTTTGAAATGGCATCCGGATATTGTGTTTATATCATTATGCATAATAACATCATCATATAATGTAAGAATCTCAACATAGTATTTAAGTATATTATAATGGTATAATTTATTTAATGATATAATTTAAATTTTAAAATCAGTCCAATAATAAAATGTCATGTAGTGGGATTATTCTCTCAAATTTATGTTATTTCTCAACTTTTCTTCTTCTTTTTTTCCAAAAAACTCATCTTTATATTCTCACTGCATACACTCCAATAGTTCAGATTTTTATTTACATTAAATTTTAATTAACTAATTATATTCATTATAATATTAGTATTCTTTAGTTTTCCTACTCAGTTGAAGATTGTAAGCCATGTGGATGCTCTAATAAAAGACAAGTCGTAAAGCTTTACTATGCATATTTCTATCGTTGCTTTTGTAAATATATTTAAATATTGGTATAGCATATGCAAAAATTAGAGGGGGAGTTCGAAGGAGAAAAAAACGTCAGCTTTTAACCTCAAATCTCCTACTCTAAGGGTCCAAGTCAACGCAAATGTCTTCCTCCGACAGGATTAGCGGCGGGACCCTTGGCACCATGGATCTTGTGGCAAATTTGGATCTCTAGAAACAGTCTATGTTTTAATAATAAGCAGATATCAGAAGAGGAAACAATTACCAGGGCAGTTCAGATGGCAAAGGAAAGGACATATGCTCGATACTTACCTGGTAAGATTAAAAATAAATAGCAGGATAGAAAAAAGCAAGAATTTTTCAAGGGAGAAATTTTGAAATGCCATCCGGATACTGTGTTTATATCATTATGCATAAGAACATCATCATATAATGTAAGAATCTCAACATAGTATTTAAGTATATTATAATGGTATAATTTATTTAATGATATAATTTAAATTTTAAAATCAGTCCAATAATAAAATGTCATGTAGTGGGATTATTCTCTCAAATTTATGTTATTTCTCAACTTTTCTTCTTTTTTTTCCAAAAAACTCATCTTTATATTCTCACTGCATACACTCCAATAGTTCAGATTTTTATTTACATTAAATTTTAATTAACTAATTATATTCATTATAATATTAGTATTTTTTAGTTTTCCTACTCAGTCGAAGATTGTAAGCCATGTGGATGCTCTAATAAAAGACAAGTCGTAAAGCTTTACTATGCATATTTCTATCGTTGCTTTTGTAAATATATTTAAATATTGGTATAGCATATGCATAAATTAGAGGGGGAGTTCGAAGGAGAAAAAAACGTCAGCTTTTACCTCAAATCTCCTACTAATAGGTGACCTCGGGTTGTCATCTACCAGGAAGCAGTCCTTTGTTGTACGAAGCTAACTTTTGGGGACAAAATGATAAATTATCAGTTTTTATTTTATTTTAGACAAATAATATGTCAGTTTTTTTCTTTTGAACAAATAATATGTCAGCTGAGACTATAAATTTGCTAAAAAATTTTAAATTATCTATCTTATCAAAACAATCATCATATATAGCTAACATTTACCTAAACTGTTATTTACGAAATATGCCATTAAAATTATTTGATTTTTTTTGAATTTCGTAAAACTAATAATGCCAATTCTGTGGTCAAAAAATTTAATTATAACATATTAAAAAAATTCCATTTCAAAAATAAATAAGAATTTTATTTTCTATTATAACAAGATCTTAAAAATATTTTTAATATTTTTAACTAATATTTATTAAAATTCGAAATAGTTTCTAAATATATTAAACTTAAAATTAATTATATTTTGATATTTTCTTGTCTTAAAAAAATATCAAGAGAAAGAAATAATTACATTATTGTATGCATAAAAAATGTAATTTTTCATTTAAAAAACTTTTAATATCACATAATCATGTTACATTTGACATCTTTTCTTACATCACATAATCATGTTATGAAGTTCTAACAAATAAGTATTGTAATAAGTTATTAAAATCCAACAAAATGAACATATTTTATTTTTAGAACTTATTTTTTTCATAAAAAATAAATATATTTATCAACAAAAAATAAAAAAATTTATATATATAAACATAAATTTTAAATATTTTTTTATTAAACTTAAATTTTGTAAGAAAATAATTTCGTGTTTTTAAAAAAACTGATGATAATCTAGTAAATTTATTAAAATTGAAACTGCAGCGTTGGTTTCAATTAACGAAAAGAAGAATATATCATCCAAACATTCGTGCAGGAAAGAAGCCCTTTCTCTCTTTTTTTGTCATTGAAAATTCAAATACTGTATCACAAGGCAGAGCTTGTTAATAAGACCAAAAACAAATGAGAACCAGTAGGCCTCAGAAAAGAAAAAACTCCAGAAAAGAAAGAAGCCCTTTCTCAAAAATAACAAACATTTGTCAAGGAAAGGAGTAGCCGAGTAGGAAGTTTCGTATGTGCTAGCTACTACGTGTCCCCACGCGGCTATATATAGAAGGAGGAAAAAAAAACTCTATTGCACATTCATTTCAATCAACTCTCTCTAAACATTTTTTTTTTTTTTTGAAACTTTTCAATTTTCTCTTCTACTTGGGGAAAACGGCTCTCTAAACATTTTCCAAACATGATTTTTCATATTATCATTTTGGTACTCATTGCACTCGGTTCGTATGGTCGTCTCTGTTTTAGTCATCAACCACCAACAAATCAGAGCAATTCGAACACTTCATTTCCGGTGAACCAAATAGGTTCTCAGTTGCTGGGCCACCCAACTCCACCGAGTCAGAGCAATCAGACTTCGTCATCTCCGGCTTACCCAACCCAGCAAGAACAAAACACTCATTCGCCCAGGCACTCAACTCTGCCCGGTCAGAACTACCTGAATCCTCAGTTTCCTATGAGGGGTCCTCCATCTCCCGCTCATCCACCTCCACCAGGTTGGAATAGTAATCAGTCTCCTTCAGTTCCGTCTCACCCAAGTCAGAGGAACCCGACCGTTCCATTTCCGATGATCCAACAATTGTTTCACTGGTCGGATCTACTAAGCCAGAGGAACTTAACCCTTCCATGTCCGGTGATCCAGCAACGTTTTCAGTGGTCGGACCCACCAAGTCAAAGTATTCAGACTCTTCCATTTCAGATGTTTCAGCTATTTTTTCAGTCGGCGGCTCACTCACTTCCACCACCGTCTCCTTCTTCCATTAGGATTTCTGCATCACGTGGCCCACTTCCACATGAATTCCACGCAATGGACCGTCTAAGCTTATGCGTTCTAAACTATTTCTTTGCTGGTGGACCAAGCTACACATCGACGTGGTCTCAACGCCCAAACCTAAGTACCAGCATCCATATCCAATGCTTCCTCAACCAGGCAGCTTTCTCTCTCTTCCTTTTGGCGAACGCGGTGTTTCCCCGAACACGACCAGTTCTGGCTTTCGTCTTAGACCGTCTCTCATTCTTTCTAATCGTTATCTCAGCTTACTTAGCTTCTATGCCCATGTTCCCTCCCTACGTTGCTATCATTATGCTCCTAGTTGTAGCTATTGTTTACATCTTTGCTCGTTTCAGGAGTAACACTTTTTTTTTTTTTTTGAAAATTTTCAGGAGTAACACTTGACGTTAAAAAAAACACTCGACGTTATAAAAAAAACTATTACATTAGTGGTTTCCTTTATTTATCGTTCCACTCTGTTTGTACATATTCTTCATTTTGCTGGATGATAATGTTTGATTTACCACACGTGCTAGTATGTATATACAAAAAGGTATCCATCATATTATCATTATACTGGCGTCAACGTTAAAGGTTCTAATTATTATAAGCCCAGGTTTCCTTTTCATGCAACAGTTACATGTTAAGAACCAAAAAAAAGTCAACCAAAAATGGTTCTTCATACTTTCATTTAATTTTATATATAACTTATATTATCCTTAGAAAGGAAACAAAACATTATAACAATAAAAATGAAAGATTGTAATGAAAAGCAGAGTCTCAGGATATTTCCTTTTACCCTAATTCAATAAAATAGATATATTAATAAACCCACAAAATATTCTTTTAAGAAACTAGCTAAGAAACTAAGCCATAAAAGAATCGAACATGAGTCGTAAAGACTGAGACTTTTTCTTTAAAACAACAATGCTAAAGCCAGATCTCTTGAGATCCCAAAATAATTCTCTAATATAGGGATATATTGCAAAATATTATCTGTAACATGGTACTCACGACTCTGTTTATCTATTCTTGAGCAAACGATACTTCCCCAGATAACAAATTACTATCCCAATTACAGGTAAAAATTCCTCCAAAGACTTATTACATAACTGCTTTATTTAATCTACCATTTTATTCTCACTTGTGGTGAATTTTCATTTATTTTTTGTATAGTAAATAATAAAATTTAATTTAATTAGTAAATATAGAGATAAATAAAAAATATTAATTACCTAAATAAGAAAAAAGATAATTTCGTATATGAGTGTAAAAGTTTAAAGTTTAAATATACAAAATATAATTATTCATGGTAAATAATAAGCTCAGACAATTCCAAAATGTAGTTTCCTTAATTAAGAAAATGCAAAAAACTTTAAATGTGATATGCTAAAATATTTAGAACAATGTAAAAGATTTAAAATAGGTAAAATATTTGGAAAATTTAATCTACGATAAAAATAGCATAAATATATGATAAACTCAAAAAATCCAAAATTTTAGTTTTTTTTTATTTTTGAGTAGTTATGTTTACTAGGTGACTATGATTTCAGTAAGAAAATATTAATCTAAATATACTACTAAAATTTTCTTAGAAAACTATGATATGATGTTCACATTGGATAAAAAATAGTTTGAAGGGTTGATACTGTTAGTGTAAATGAACTAGTGAAGAAGGTATGTCAAAATCTAAATATATAAAGTTACATATTCTTTTCTCAATTGCACCAAAAATTGACACATCAGCACATTTTTATAAAATATATGAATATTCTTATATGTATTTTTATTATTTAACCCAAATATATTAACACAACATTTGAGAGAACATAAATTATCTAATTCTAATTATCTTATAGCTATGTTTTTATTACATTTTTCACTTTTAGTGATTACACAGCATCTATCTGTATATCATATCATTTAATACTTAAAAATCTGAATTCTATATATATGAAATTCCATTTATCATTGTCAATAATTTAGAAGTGAATATGAAATGCAATTTCTCATTTCAAAAAATTTAGATATGTTTACATGAATATGAATGTCATTTATATAGTATAAACTATAATTATTCATTGTCTAATGCACTTTTAGGAGAAAGCAAAATCTAGCTCCTATAATATTGTTTTCTCATGTTGCTTTTAACAAAGAATATCTTTCACCAAGGCTTTTTCAACAAAGATTACTTGAGAAACAAATATATGTTTCTTAACGAAAACATATTAAATAAATAGAAATATACAATCAAATATAAATGAGAAATGCCTTATGATAATCCTAAAAACGTTTTATCACAAATAGTATACATGTGTCAGAAATACCAAAAAAAGTTTCATTAAATAGATAAATGATATTCCTACTTTATAGATATATTTTAAATATTTCTTTATTTTATGAAAATTGTTCTTTTCATCAAATTTTTTGTCTGAATTTTTTTGTTTCTGAAAGTTATTTCTTTGAATTTTTCAAAGTAACGATTTAAAAAAATTAGGAAAGATTTCTTAAATATGTATGATATCTTCATGAGTTGAACCTTTAAATTAAAATTTTGGGAAAAAGTTCTCAAATATGTATAATATCTTCATGAATTAAAGTTTAAGAAGGTTTATTAAATATGTATAATATCTTCCTGAATTTGAATTTATGAAGACCTTCCAGATAAATATATTATCTTCCTAAAATTTAAGAGTATATTAATATATATATAAATATTTATATATCAATATATATATATATATATATATATATATTATATTTAAAAGCATTTTTGGAAGTTTTTGTGAGATGTTATGTATTGAATAATTTTTTAAAATATGCATATAAATCAAATTCAAGAAGATGACATACATATTTAAGAAGAACTTCTTAAATATACATACAAGTTACATTGAAGAATTTTATTTATAGTTTTATGAAATCATTCATGAATTTGATATTTTTTATATAAAGTCAGGAAGATATCACATACGTACAAGAAGGTCATCTTAAATTTAAATTCAGAGGTGGAAGCCTCAGTGGTCCAGTAATTTGACCAATAGTTCATTATACTTCTACACCAAAAAGTTTGAGTTTCGACGAGAGAAAACAATATTATACGAATTAATGGAGAAACATTAGGGACAAGCAGTACCGTCAAGTGTGGATACGATAGGGAGGTTTAGGTGATGCAATCAGACATGAATCCTCATAAGGCAGGTAGAAATTGTCAGATGTTGTAATATTTTTCAGAGTTTGTAATAGCATAATATATCCAGCGTTAAAAATTTAAATTCAGAAAGATATCATACATATTTAGGAAGGTTATCTTAAGCGTTTCTAAAAAAAAAGTTGCTTTCCACAAAAATTTCTGAAAATTTGAAAACAAAAATTTGATTTTTTTTTAGTATTTTCGAATTTTTAACATTGATTTATTTTATATATTTAATAAATAATTAATAAAATTATAAATGACAATTATTTTAGTCATTTAACCCTTTAATACCCTTTAATAAAATTATAATTAATTCTTATAATTGTCATTTAACACTTTAATAAAATTTATTTTAGTCATTTTAACTTTTCAGTGGTATTTGGGAACAAAAAAAAACTAAAAAGAGGCTAATTAGAAAATTTTCCAATATATATAAGTTGATATATTTAAAATATGATTTTATTATGCGTATTTCAAATTGAAATTCTCTTTTTATATAAAAAATATTGACAGAATTGTCTTTTATTTATATATATACAAACAGAGATTATCTTATATTTTTTTATTAACTTGAACTCAATACAATGGTGCCTATCTCATTTCAAGTTTTATCCTCAATACAATAGTGCCTATCTCATTTCAAGTTTTATCCCTCCCCCTCTCTTCTTTTCAGTAAAAAAAAAGGTTCATCCCTTCCACCGATCTTTCTTTGATATGCGACGGACAAGAGAAATTTATAGGAAGGTTCGTTGCAATTTCCTCAAATTTTAACTAAAAAATTTCCTCAGATGTATATGTGAATACATGAGATTCTTTTGGGAAGGAGAATCTACAATGTCACATCACTTAACTTAATATAAATAGTTAATTCTTTTATTTCATGTGGTTTGTGTTTATGCGTTTGGCGGGCATATATCAAAAACCTTGTTTAGAGCAAGAAGCCATCATTTTTCTCATGCCCAAATGATTTTTGGTCTACAGATCAGTGGCGGAGGTAGCTTGTTGTGAGGGGGTATAAAATGACCCATGTGGATTTTCAAAAAAAAAATTTACATGTATTCTGAAGTTAATAACTAAGAAAATGTTACAAAGTTTAGCTATTGACCCATATGTGATATGCTTATTATACATTGACCCTTCTAGAAAGTCTAGCTGGTTCCGCCATTGCTACATATCATATTTTTTTCCTATCTTTAGGTAAAATGGAAAGTTTATATATTAATGGGAATCTTTCTTTATTTCAAAAATATGAAATGATTGAATCTAGGTTTATACTTCAAATAGCTATAAAAGGGACTTATAAATCTTGTAAGAGGCCGATCAACTATTATTCACTTTCGACTATAGAGAATCACATAGCTAAAACTATGTTTTTCAAACTAATAAGTTACTAGGATAAGATCCGCGCCTTGCGCGGAATTAAGTTATTATTTTTATTATATTTCGGAGAATGAAACAATAGTTTGGCTTCATTTGGATTAGGGGTGTTCAATCCAGATATCGGATTTGTTTCGGTTCGATTCGGTTTTTTTCGGTATTTTGGTTAGTAAAATATAACTACTATTCTAAATTCATATTTACTTTGACTTTAATCTTTCACATACTTTTGAAAGATTTCAACTGGAAAACTAAATTGATCAGCCAATCTTGTTGCTTTAAATCATTAGTATTTATATATATATATATTATTTAGTTTGAATATTTATTAAATAAAAATTCATATGCTTTATATTTTATGATCATTTGTAACTTATTATAACAAAAAAAATAATCTATTGATCAAAAAATTTTCAGAGTGAGAATCTTCAAATTTCTAATAATATATAGACGTTTTGAAAAATTCAAAATATAACATATAAGAAAAAATATAAATGTTTTTATTATATATTTAATGTGATTTTTAAATATCTTTTAATAATATAAAATTTAAAAAAAGAACTAAGATACCAAAATTGTTATCAAATATTTATTATTCATAATAATTAATTTTCATATATACGTTAATCATATTAGATAATTTCGTAGCTTCTAATTAAGGAAAGTGCAAAAACAAAATTTGGTAGATTATTTATCAATTCGAATATTCGATAGTTAGTTTAATAAAAAATATAATGTAAGTTAAGATGGACCAACCTATTTTTTTAAGAATAATATATTTTATATAGTCATTTATTAAATGAGAATTTATAATCATACAGTTCTATGATCATTCATATCGTTTTATAACTGAATATTTAAATCATCGATAACAAAATTTTCAATGTGAAATCTTTAATAAGTTTATAATTTATAAATGTTTTTGAAAATTCATTGAAAGTTTTAATATTAAAATATTTATGTAATCTTATGGTATATAGTTTAATCTATATATATATGTTTTAGTATTAAATGATATTTTTTACTCATATGGTTTTAAAATCATGTGTATCTTCTTATAATATTAAATAAAAGTTCATATTAATACAATTTTATGATCATTTGTAACTTATTATGACAAAAAAAATAATCTATTGATCACAAAATTTTAAGAGTGGGGATCTTCAAATTTCTAATAATTTATAGACGTTTTGAAAAATTCAAAATATAACATATAAAAAAAAAATAAATGTTTTTTATTATATATTTAATGTGATTTTTAATATCTTTTAATAATATAAAATTTTAAAAAAGAACTAAGATACAAAAATTGTTATCAAATATTTATTATTCATAATAATTAATTTTCACATATATGTTAATCATATTAGGTAATTTCGTAGCTTTTATTTAAGGAAAGTGCAAAACATTTTTTGGTACATTATTTATCAATTCGATAGTTAGTTTAATAAAAAGTGTAATATAAGTTAAGATGGACCAACCTATTTTTCTAAGAATAGTATATTTTATATACTTATTTATTAAATAAGAATTTATAATCATACGCTTCTATGATCATTCATATCATTTTAATACATCATCGATAACAAAATTTTCAATCTGAAATCTTTAATAAGTTTATAATTTATAAATGTTCTTGAAAATTCATTGAAAGTTTTAATATTAAAATATTTATGTAATCTTATGGTATATAGTGTTTAATATATATATATATATATTTATTTTATTATTAAATAATATTTTTTACTCATATGGTTTTAAAATCATGTGTATCTTCTTATAATTAAAATGTTAAACCATTGATCATTAATTTTTAACATAATAGTTTTAGTCATTTATTGTTGTTTTTAAAAATTCAAAATATAACATATACGAAAAAATCTAAATTTTACTTTTATAGCTAATTTGATTGTTTAATTTATTTTAATAATATAAAATTAAACAAAAAATAATGGAGGAGATATAAATTGTTATCAAATCTTTATTATTAAAATCATTAATTGTCATATATATATTAGTCATTTATGGTAATTCCGTAGGTTTTATTTAAGGAAAGAAAATAGCATATCATATCATTATATCATATAGTTTGACCAACTTATGTATCTAACAACATATAAAAATCGAATGTGGACCTACTTATTTTTCAATTGAATGTAATTGACTAGCTAATTGAGTGCCACCTATGCATTGGGACCTATTTTAATTAATACAAAATTAAGGTTACATCTTTTCAAATGTTTCTCAATTAATATATAGGGGATAATATTGCTCGATTAATCAATAAAAATATATCTTTAATGTATTCTTTTGATTTTACTGTATCATTTTATGTTTCTGTATAATCACAAAAATTAGATTTCATTTTATACCAAGACATTATATACATTTAGCAAAATCACCACCTTTATTTTTTTTGTACAAGTCACGCTCAGTGTGGTATCATTTTCGTAACTGGTAAGTAGAGGAGACAGAGTCGGCCGAGTATGAGAGAGTGGCGGCCGAGAGACATAAAAGAACAAACAAACGTGCTCTTAAGTTGACCCTCAAAGTCAATTTGTCTGTTTCTACTTTCACAAAACCGGATCGTCGAGATGTCGGAAGACAAAGTCGTCGCCGTGATCATGGTCGGAGGACCGACCAAAGGTGAACAACATCTATTCTTTTATGGATCTCAACTTCTAGTTTCCCAAACGAAATTGATTTTTTTTTTTTTTTTTTTTTTTTTTTGCTGAATGTGGATCGATTTTAGGAACTCGTTTTCGCCCATTATCGTTCAATACGCCGAAGCCGCTGATTCCTTTGGCTGGCCAGCCAATGATTCATCATCCTATTTCTGCTTGCAAAAAGGTTTTTGCTTTTTTTTATTTTTCTGTATGATTTGTAATCTCAACTTTGCTTTGGAAAGTTGTCAACTTTGATCTTTGAGAATTGGGAATGTGTCATCTCCAAATAGTGAACTTTTCTTGTTATACTTAATTGGGAATGCTTCTTTGTGTTTATGTGTGTTGGAGTTGCAGATATCAAACCTGGCTCAGATTTTTCTGATTGGGTTTTACGAGGAAAAAGAGTTCGCTTTGTATGTTTCTTCCATTTCTAACGAGCTCAAAATCCCCGTGCGGTAAAAGTTCATAGCACTGGTTGTCTTTTTGTTGGTTCGGTTTGGTTTTTTACAAATCTTCTCATGTTATTTTTAGATACTTGAAAGAAGATAAGCCTCATGGTTCTGCTGGTGCTCTTTATTACTTTCGCGATAAAATCATGGAAGAAAAACCGGTTTGATCTCTAAATGAATCTTTCTTCTTTGCTTCCCTCATATATCTATTCTTGATTCAGCTTCTTCTTGTCTTTTTTGAATAGTCGCATGTTTTCCTCCTAAACTGTGATGTTTGCTGTTCTTTCCCTCTCCAAGACATTCTCGGTAATCTCTCTTTTTAATTCTTTATTCTTCTATCACTTTCATTTTCTTTAATTTAAAACAATATTTGGTAGATGCACAGCGTCGATATGGTGGGATTGGGACTATGCTAGTAATCAAGGTTCGGTTTCTCTAACTTTGCTCAGAAGAAACAAATAAAAAAGATCAAGTGTTCTGGTTCATGAATCTCCTCTTCTTGCTTTCAGGTTTCTGCAGAAGCAGCAAGCCAATTTGGAGAGTTGATAGCTGATCCTGATACTAAAGAACTCTTGCACTATACAGAGAAACCAGAGACTTTCGTAACTCTCTCCTACAAGTTTCCTGTTTCCCTCACTTGGTTCTGGACTTTGTTAAAGCTTATAGATGTTTCACTGCTGGTGCAGGTGAGTGACTTGATCAACTGTGGTGTCTATGTGTTTACCTCAGATATTTTCAAAGCCATTGAAGGAGTATACAACCAAATGAGAGAGACTTGTGAGTTTTCTTCACTATTACCCTATCTCAAGAGACATGCTTTCTTTTTTTGACTTCATACGAAACTTGGCAGCTAGCAATTACAACCACTTCCAGTATGCTACAAGGTCTGCTCCTGCAGATTTTGTGAGGCTAGATCAAGATATATTGTCACCACTTGCTGGAAAGAAGCAACTATACACCTATGAGAATAAGGATTTTTGGGAACAGATCAAGACTCCAGGGTAATTAACTTTTTGGATTTGTTTGTTTTTGGACCAAACTCTCCCCCTCCTGCTCACAAGTTCTGTTTTGTAAACAGGAAGTCTTTGAAATGCTCGGACTTGTATCTTTCTCAGTTCCGCGAAACTTCTCCTCATCTTTTGGCTTCAGGAGATGGTACTAATAAGAAACCGATGATTGTTGGTGATGTTTACATTCACCCATCCGTAAAACTACATCCAACCGCTAAGGTAAACCCTTTTTCATGAAATCTTATTAAGCATCTCTCGTGTAAACAAAATCTTGAATTGTCATTGGAACTAGATTGGTCCAAACGTGTCAATCTCAGCAAACGTTCGTGTTGGACCTGGTGTAAGGCTTATAAACTGCATAATCTTGGATGATGTTGAAATCAAGGTAATGTAACTGAGTTTGTAATGTTCCTTAATGGTAAAAAATGTAGAATAATGATACATGTTTTTTTTTTTTGATGTTGTAATGCAGGACAATGCTGTTGTTATAAACTCGATCATTGGTTGGAAATCTTCGATAGGAAGATGGTCAAGAGTTCAAGCTAGTGGAGATGACAATGAGAGGCTTGGGATTACCATTCTTGGTAACTTTCACTCTCTTTAAAATCCTGTGTTTTTCAATTAATGTTTTTTTTAAAAAAAATTCTGATGCATTTGTGTGTTATGCAGGTGAGGCTGTGACAGTAGAAGATGAAGTTGCTGTCATAGGAAGCATTGTTCTTCAGAATAAGACTCTCAATGCCAGTGTTCAAGACGACATAATCTTATGAATCATCAGGAGGATGATATACTGATTTTTTTTAATAATGCAAACATAAGAAGAGTTACAGAACTGAGAGCTACTTTGCATTGAGCAGCTCACATGATTATTACTTTGTACCATGATTTTAATATACAGAAAGAATCTATGAAGCAGAAACTTTGCATTTCATCATGAAATTTCCATGTTGTTTTTTGATCATTTTTTCAGCTAATTCTATGTTCTCTTTTTGATCCTTTTTTCAGCTAATTCACAGAAAACGACGAAGAACTTTTAATCAAATTGTTATCTAAATAGAAATTCACAAAGTAATGGAGCAGATTATATAGTTATTTAATTCATATATACCTAGTTAATACTCCTTTCATTTCACAAAGATGCATGTTTTAGGTTTTTCACACTTATTAAGAAAATATATAAGATTTTAGTAACCAATGCATTATTTTCCGTTATCAATTATTCCCCACAATTTTTAACCAATAAAATTTGTATAAACATCATTATGTTTTTTGAAATTTACAATTTACAATTAATTTATGCATTGAAAATGTAAAACATATATATTTTTGAAACAATTTTTTTTTAAAGAATATCAATATTTTTGAAACGGAGAAAATATTAAATATCACGTATACAAGTGTTTCTCACATAAAGTAAACCAACTTTATATTCTATAATTAGGCTAACCTAAAAAAAAAAGATTATTCCAAAGAAAAAAATAGTTAATGATGACCTTCCCTAGATAGTGGCAAAATGAAAGTTTGAATCTCGCCTGTGAATAATCCAAGGAACATTATAGATATAGGAACCACTAGCAAAACATAGGATGCAATATGTTAATCATAAGTTGGTCAAAAGCTTTATTTAAAGATATAGAATAGCAACCAGATAGCATAAGCAGGACAAAGGAGAAGAGAAAAGAAAACTAATCCTAAACAAAATACCTATTTAAAGAATAAAAAAATATCCAAGGGATTTATTCTAACATGGAAAACACCAAACATTCGGAAAGGGAAAGAAAGGGGCATCAGCGTTGACGGCGTTGTCTACGGAACTGTGCAATGATCCCAGGACTAGTCACGCTGCGACGACTTATCTCCATGTCACTTCTAACTTTTTGGCGTTGCTTCCAAAAAGCAGCAAACTCTGCCTTCCAAGAAACACTTGATCGATTCACAACGAGATGGTTGGCTTCTTCCAAGCACTTGTGTTTCCACAAGCCATCGTCTGAAGCCAGACACCGCATCTCCGCACATACGCAAGCCATTTTGGCAACACTGTCGCCAGGAACCAACTCAAGTATCTTCATCTTTAGCTCCGTTGGTAGTTGCATCAAGCAAGGTGGAAGTTCCAAACCATACTTCTCGCAAAGACACGTCAGCAACGGGATAGAAAGACCATCTTTCACCATCTTCCAGAACGTGAACACATCGCGGTAGCTGCTGCAAGAGGCTTGTTTCTCGAACTTCAAAGTATCCACAACCAAATCAATAACGGACACAAACTTATTCTTATTGAGACTAACCCTTTGCACCATACCCCCACGGCCTCCTAGCGATCCGTAGACCACGACCGTATTGCTCAAGCTCTGAAACGTAACAGTCACATACTCAACCCTCGTCTTGGTGATTAGCTCAGGGAGAGTATACCTTAGGGATACAGTAAGCAGATCTTTAGAAAAGGTAAACTTATCAAAGAAGCCACGATTGTTTAATAACATGAATCCAGACTCTAACATGACGGCGTGAACTGAAGTAGCCAAGGTAGTCAAGCCACTTTCATCACCAGATTTCTCGAGTAATACCTTTTTCAGAAAGAATGGTACGCTTAACCTTTTGCTTCCAGCAGATGCAACGATCTCAATGTCCAACGGAGAAGAGGGAGGTAGAGAGTAGTAGTAAATGAGGTCACCGGGAGTCATACCAAGAGATCGGAGCGTATCCTCGGGAGACGGCTTGTCATTGCGATTCAGCGAGAAGTGAACGGAGGAAGGCGTAGATGAACTGATCCGATGGCAGAGATCATGGAGGTTGCTTGTATTAGCCAATTCAAATTCTAGGGTTTCCCTAGTCTCGTAACGTCTCAAACGCAGCTTCATCATTTCTGATCTTTTTTTTTTTTTCTACTAACAGCGGCTTTCTTCTCTTTATATAACAAAAACAATTCCAAAAAATTGGTTAACCTAAAGCTGGTTTAGTTATACCTATTAGTATCTATTAGATAATCCATTTAAACCTATTTATGAATGTTTTGTTGTTGTCAAATAATTAATCTATATACATTTTTATTGTATTTTTGGGTTTTATGGAAATTAAGATAATAAACATACGGACTTTAGATCCCTTTTAAAATCTCTAGCCATTTTTTCGACAATTCTACCTGCTTTATGAAGATTCACGTATGATTGCATCACCTGAGCCTTCATGTCAGATACAAAATTCAAAATTGACGGTACTCCTGGTATAGAAGTATTAATGAATCTTTAATCAAACCACTGAACCAATAACCTGAACCTTAATCATTTACTAGATTTTGATCCGGGCTTTAAAAATGCGGGATTTTTTTATTTTTGAATAATTCCACTGAAAGATATAAAGATTTGTTAAATGTAAAATTATATGTTTCAAATTATGTGTAACCTAATTATATATATTTATATAATTTTGTTGATTATGTATGTTTGTAAAAAGATGTATATATGGAGATGGGATTTGACAATGTGGAATATATCAAAAGTTAATTTCGAAGAGTTATCAATAATTTATAGTTTATATATATGGAGATGGAATTTGAAAATGTGGAATATATCAAAAGTTAATTTCGAAGAGTTATCAATGACTTATAGTTTATTAAATTATAAGCTTTGAATTTTTCAAAATATTATATTTACAAATAAATTACTCCCTCCATTTCATATTAGTTATCGTTTTAGAGTTAAAATTTTGATTTATTTTAAGTGTCGTTTTATGTTTCCAATGCAAATTTTATTAACAAAATTTTTTATTTTATATTTCTGTTGGTTGAAATATAGTTAGATTTATAAGTAATGATATTTTTATTTTGAAAATATGCAAAATTAAATGTTTTCTTAATCTATGTGCATAAACCTAAAACAACAATTAAAATGAAACGGAGGGAGTATGTGATAGTTTTACATAAAAATAATTTAATTTTTAAGGAGGTTAAAATTATAATTAAAAATATTGCTAAATTTTTGTGATTTGTTTTCCTTTAGAAGATAAATATTATATAGTATGTCTAGCATCAGTTTATAAAAAAAAGACATGTACAATAAGTTGATGATTCTAATAAAATCGTATGGAAATTTATAATTATAGAGTTAAAATTATAAAAAACTATTTTAAATAAATTATCAGGATAAATGATTACTTCAACTTTCTTTAACTAAATTAATATTGTTTTTAAAGAATCAGTTTCGATCTTTTGTTAGATTGTTTGTTTAGATATTTAAAAGATCTTATTTTTAAAAGGATCAATTTTGAAATCTTGTTTACGTAATGTTATAATATCGAGGGGTTTAATATTTTAAAATAAGTAAAATGGTTGAAAATTTATTTTAGTTTTGTATAATAATTTTAATAATGTATATTTTTAAAAACAACCACATATTTAAATCAACTCTAGTATTAGATATTGGATATTGAGATATAATCTAAACTATAAAATACGAGGAATGTACATATCTCCTATATATTAATCCTGGAGTATTACAACATGTTTTCGTAGCCACGTGTCATCACGAGAATGATTATTATAATTGTTAGAAAAATAAATTGGTCCTTATAAACATACATTATGGTTTTCATTAAGCTAACTATCAAATTAATTAATAGTCTACTAAAGAATATTTTTTTTCTTTCCATAAATAAAAGCTACAGAATTACCTAATATGATTAACATATATATGACAATTAATGATTATGAATAATACATATTTGATAAAAAAAATTTATAACCTCTATCTTTTTTTGTTTAATTTTGTTCTATTAAAAGAAATTAAACAATCACATTAAGCATATAATAAAAAAAATTAGATTTCTTATATGTTATATTTAAAATTTTAAAAAACAACTATAAATTACTAAAAATGGTAAAAATCCCACATTGAAAATTTTGTGATTAATGGTTTAACTTTTTTTTGTTCAACCAAGATACAAATGATAATATATCATAGGGGTGGGCGTTTGGATACATGTTCTGGTTTGTATCGGATATTTCAGTATAAAGTTATAGAACCCGTTCAGGTATTTCTACACTTCGAGTTGGGTTCGGTATTTTATGTTCGGGTTCAGATATTTTGGGTCGGGTTCGGATATTTAAATGTTGAAAAAAAAGTAAATAAATTATTCATTGTTTAAATTTTTTTGTATTTAAAATATATTATAACTTAATAGGTTTTCTAATTTTTAAAAGATTAAACTATTAATAGGTTTGGAGCTAAAACTTTAAAAATAGAAAGACACAAATTTAGTTGTTGTTTTAAAATTTTAGATGCAACTTTTGTTAATGTAAGAAACAAGAGCTTGATATGTATTTTAAGTGAGTAGCAAATGATTTTATCCATAATTATATGTATATTATCTAATTTTGAGCAATAAGCATCATTAATATAAATATTTTGAATAAACTAAGAGAAATAAACTAGAAATATAAGGTTAAGTATACTTATGTTTGGTTATCTTCGCATATCCATTTGGGTTCGGATATTGCTCGTTCGGATTCAGATATTACTTGAATTGGTGAAATAAGTAATTTGTTTTGTTGTTCTAATTAGATGATTTTTAGACCGAGCTGGTGAATATATACTAGACAAAAATTTATATTTCAAGTCTGCACTTAAATTCTATAACATCTTGATATTAGATTTGAACACTAACCTGTTAATATAGTTTGCCGGTGATTTTTTTTCAAAATTTTGATTCTTAGATATGTATATGAAGTGAAACTAATTTTTACAGATGTCCATTTTCTTTAATTGACACTTATGTAATTCACTAAATTCATAAAAAAAAATTAAAAAAAAAAAGAAACTTAACTCATATCTAGGCATGGGCATTCGGGGTCCCAATCGGGTTTCGGTTTTTCGGGTTGATCAAAATCAGCCCCATTCGGATTTTATGAAAGTTCTGTTCGGGGACGGTTCGGGTTCTTTCGGATTCGGGTCGGGGTTAGTAAATCTTCAAAGAACCGGTACAACCCAATATACTTTCGGGTTCGGGTCCCAATTGGTTTTTCGGTTTAAAAATACCTGATTTTTACCTATTTTATAACCAAAACATGAGTAAAATCGGTTCTTTAGTTTTAAAATACCTGATTTATACCTATTTTGTAACCAAAACTTAAGTAAAATCGATTCAAAAATAAGCAACATCAACCGTGATCATTCAAAATCAAACGAAAAATAAAACATATTTACTGATAAAAAGAAAACCAAATAAATAAAAACATAAAACAAAAACCAAGTTCTCATGAAATGAGAAACATTGTTTAACGAAAACAAAATCTAAATCTAAATACTTCAAGATTCAACGGCCAACTTCAACCATCATCCTTCATGTAATAAAACCACCAACCTTCATGTAATAGATAAGTATTTTAGATTTTCAATATTTCTTAGTGTATTTTGGATACATATTAGGAATTGAGATCATGTTTGGTACAAGATCTTTTCGAGGTTTTGAATGTTTCGGGTTCTATCGGATATCCATTTAGATTCGGGTTCAGTTCGGATAATACACATAACCCGAAATACCACAAAACAAGATCCATTTGATATTTACGTCGGGTTCAGATCGGTTCGGATTCATTTTTATCGGATCGAATTCGGTTCGGATTTTCAGATTCGGTTTATTTGTCCAGCCCTACTCATATCAATGAAACAAAGACGAGAACGAAAGCATAATTCTATAGAGGTAAAAAATGAAATCACTTATGGAGAGTCAATAGTAAACAATTCGAGAGCAGAAAACTTAATTCTCTTTCGTCATTATACAATCGATGTTGCCAATTTGGTTTTGGTGATTTGTGTCAGCCGTAAAACTTAATTTCTTTTTGTGCATATGAAGTCTTAAAATAATTTAAATGAGATGTAATACGTTAACTCTTCAACAACGATGGTATATTTAAGAGACCAACATTTGTATTCGTCATTTTATAATCGATAAAGATTGTAGTGTTTCAAATGCTAAAACCATTTCATAAACAAATATTATTATATGAACTCACCCCGCGCATGCGAGCGGGTTATCATCCAGTTATATGGTATTAAGCATGATATAAAACCTATTATATAATTTCATAACGGTTACAATATCAGTACATCAATATTAATATTGATATCAAATGGGCCAAGATATACATCAATGTTTCAGACTAAAACCCATTAGAAAGAAAAGAAAAACATCATTTAGATCAGATGTATTTCATTTATTCTTTTTTTCTTTTTCTAAATTGTAAATATCATAAAATAAAAGGTTTGATTTACAAAGGCAAATCTAAAACTTGCAAAACCTTGGCAAAAAGACGTGAAAAAACAAGGTGAAGCAAAAGTACGACTGAGCAGATGAAATAATCAGCTCAACCACCAAAGGCACTAGGTTCCTGAAACTCTTCTTATGGCGCTTTGCTGTGATGGCATTCCGATCCGGACTTCCTTGTCTATTAGCCTGTGGAGACTAATAGGTGATAATGTGACAGAGTTGTGAACTTTGTATTCCCTCTGTTTCCAGAGGTGGTGATGATAGCTTGATCAGCCAACTTCCTCAAAGTTATGAACAATCATTTATATTCTCCTTCCACGAAGATGGCGACACTAAATCATTTTCCAGAAAAGGATGCCGTCGACGTTGCCTGGCCTAAAAGCTGAGATCACCTACATTAACAATCTTTAGAACCAAGCATTAACTTGGACAATCGCTGAACCGCCTTTTCTTGGCCACCGTAAGAGGTGATCTGATCCATCCCAAGAAAAGTAGGAGTAGATGAACATATATAGTATGTGTCACGTTTTCTCAATATTAAAGATGTTCATAACAAAAGAGAAGTTATATCAATCAAATGTTAAAAATGGCCATAACGAAAGCAATATATAGTTGTCGACGTCGTATTTTAAATAAAAAAAATATACCAAGATATTAGTAGTACAATAGAAACTTTATAAATTAATACTCGATAATTTAATAAACACGCTAAATTAATAAAAAAAATCGGTCTCGAGTTGGACCATTCAAAATATGACACAAATCAATAAAATAATAAGATAATATATTTTTTTAAATCCTTTGTAAATATATTGTCCCACTAAAATCATAAATTAATAATTTATATATAAGGTTTATATAAGTACAAATAAAACAGTGTACCATTTTAGTATATTTTGGTAATATATATTTAGTAAAGTTAAATCTAAAACTACATTTAAATGCTAGGAGGCATATTTCGTACTCAACAATTAGTATAACAAAAACAATGTAAAAGTCAAATTTCTAAAATTTAATTAATATATATATATATACGAAAAATGAACTATTTTTTATTTTACAAAAAGTATATTCTAAAATAGAGAAATCTAAAAAGGGATTTTTTTTTGTAAATTAATAAATTTTTATAGTCTTAACATTATTAATTTATAGATGTTTGACTGTATATTAATAGGCGAGATAAATAAATGTACGGAGAGACAAGACGATCGTTGCTGATTAGTTGGTGTCTTTTTCATTCCGATTTATATCCTTAATTGAGATTTTAATTGTTATGCAAATCCATAATCACGCAAAAAGTAATATCACAGTGAAGATTAGGGGTAAATCTAAAAAAGAGATACTGTTTTAATTGTACTGATTGAAATCAAGGAAACACTTATTTTTAATTACATGAATTAATTTAATTTAAATATTAGTAGTCCAATGCCGGTCCTAAAACAGCAAATGAAAAACATAAAATAAATTTAAAGGTTTCAGAATTTGAACCAGAATTTGAAAACCAGAATTTGAAAATAAGGGGGAGTTATTGGAACCAGAATTTGAAAAGTTTTTAGTGATTTTAGAAGTTGACAAATTTTTAAAAGTTTAGTAGATTTAACAAATGTTTTCTAAATTTCTATCAAATATTTCGTACTAATTTCTATTGATTGTTATTGATTATTAAGTATTTGCACAATGTATATTTTCAAAATGTTTCTCCTTCTAATGTAATATACAAAATATTGTAGAAATTTTCAACAATGAATCTCGATGAGACACTAATGTATTATTGTTTGGTGTGTTCACATAGGCAAATGCATTTTATAGTATTGGTTCTTTGTGTTATGGTTTGCTCTTTGCTTTGTTATGAAAATAGTCATTTTTATCTTCATATTACGTTACAGATTTTTATCAGTCTTATTTTCATTGACATTTTTTTGAGGCATCACTGTTACAAACAAAAGATTATGTTTGAACACACCAAATACGAAACTAACCGACAAAGAGATCTTCTGAAAATCACAGGTCAAACCAGAAAAATATATCATACGGTATGTGAATATTTTTATAGCTACACAAATTTCAGAAATCTTATAAGTAGATATGATATTTTCAAAGTCTAGGTTTATGAGTAAAAATATAAAGAATTTAGCTCCCAATAACCATAGAATTTAATAGAATAGCAAAATCAATAAAAACTAAACTTTTTCAATAACAAAAGATTTGAATGGAATTTAAAAGTCTTTAAACCAATAACAATGGATTTTGGAAAGATTTTAAAAATTCATAAACCAATAACAATGAATTTTTAAAATTTTATAATTCCTTAAGAATTCTTAAACCAATAACCCCCCCTAAGACTGATAAAAATCTATCGCGTAATATGAAAATAAAAATGACTATTTTCATACCAAAGCAAAGAGCAAACCATAACACAAAGAACCAATACTATAAAATGCATTTGCCTATGTGAACACACCAAACAATAATACACTAGTGTCTCATCGAGATTCATTGTTGAAAATTTCTACAATATTTTGTATATTACATTAGAAGGAGAAACATTTTGAAAATATACATTGTGCAAATACTTAATAATCAATAACAATCAATAGAAATCAGTACAAATTATTTGATAGAAATTTAGAAAACATTTGTTAAATCTACTAAACTTTTAAAAATTTGTCAACTTCTAAAATCACTAAAAACTTTTCAAATTCTGGTTCCAATAACTCCCCCTTAAAATGTATTTATGTCATTATTGTTCTCACCAAAAGAAAGATCGATTTGCATTCATGGTTCACTTTCGTCTTTAAATTTTTTGTTTTGTCTTTAGAATCTTGAAATTGTGTATTCCCTCAGTTTTATAATAAGAGTTTTTTTTTTGCAGTATAAGTAAAAAGAATTCAATTTTCTTTATAAAATTGTTGATATCGTTTACATTTGTGACTAACTACATAATATATCAATTTTTCTTATTGATTGAATTGATTTATTTAATGATAGTAAAAAAATATATAAAAAATAGGCTTCTGATCTAAAAGATTAATTTTTCTTACCAAAAGTCATTGGTAAATTACTGTTGATAAGTCAAGTTAATTTTCTTACTTGTCATCTTCTCAGTGATCTTAGATAATTTTGTTTATTTATCATTTTTTATGATTCTGACCGAGGAATCATCAATTTAAACTTATCATATTATTTAAACTTAATTAAATAAGTAGAAATAATAATTAAAATAGAAATTAGAATATTTTGCTCGATGCAATCTTTAAAATTATATTTTTTATAAAATTAATTCTAAGAATACATCTTCATCTTCAAAAAAAATTATGTATTATATTATATGAAATATTTTGCTTGAGACAGCCTTTAAGATAATAGTTGGCTTAATATTTTAATATGTATTAGTTTATTTTAAATAACTAATTTATAATTTGTTATAATGAAATAATATTATATTTGATTGCAGTTTATATGATTTTTATCTTTATCGCAATGTGAATATGTTGCTATAAGACAAACAAAATTATATATATCTTAAATTTTTTAAACTATCCGAATTTTTATATATATATTTTTGATTAGAGCTTAAATTTATTGAGTAATATATTATTTTTAATATAAAAATAAATAAAAATACAAATGCTGTGAGAATGTTTACGGGATCTCTTATATTATATTTCATAATGTCTTGGAAATTAATCTTATATTATTTATTAATTGTATTCACAACTAAACTGTAGCTAATAATTAATATTTGTTGATGACAAAAAAAATATTTGTTAAAACCCCAAAACATTTTAATTATATCCAAGTAATATAATAAAATACTAGATTTTAATCTGCGCTTGAAAAGCGCGGGTTTCTTTTTAAAATTAGATAATTATTAATGAATTTCTATATAAGATAGTGTATAGGTCCGGACACATTTATTTAGAACTAAAAACTGAACCTTACCAAACTGAAAAAAAAAATCAAAACCAGGATTGAAAGGAATTTCATAAATAACCGTGCATATCATATATCTCTAGAGCATAAATATTGAAACCAAACCGAGAGCCTAATGGGTACCTGAATTTTAAAATACAAATTATATACTTATAAATATTAAATATATTCAATTTATAAATAACTGAATATCCTAAAAATAATATATATAAACAGAACTACCTAAAAAAATAAATTACCCGAATAGTTTTTTATTCAAAATATTAAAAAGTATTTTAACTATCCGATATTTTTACTCGAACAATCTGAATTACCTAATATTTAACTGAAAGATCCAAATTATCTGATATTTTATCTATAAATTCCTAATTACCAGAAAAACCTGAATCGAACTGGAACTGAGTTTGACCAATTTTTATTGCATATTTGCCGGTTCTCAACTTTTCTACTGAACCAAACTAAAATAATCCAACTGAAACCAAACCAAATTTTATAAATAATTGAACAGTTTCTAGATTTTTAGAACCAAGACACCAAAAACCAAAATACCGAACAGAAACCTAGTGTTGAGAACTAATAGTAAATATACATTTAAATGATGCGAAGAAAACATTCTATTTTTACAATTTATTTAATTTTTTTTACTGGCGGTAGATATATGGTTATAGATGAAATAATATATAAGCAGTGTTTTTATATTCGATCCGGACTCGCGGTCGAACCGCAAAACCCAGTTGCCGTATATAATTACGACTGGCTTATGTTTTTCATATATCATTCTATCAAATATTCTACCAGCTGATTTGTTTCCAAAAAAAATAAGATTTAATGAAAAATTATTAATTAAAAATCTGAGAAAAACCAAAAACCCATTATTAACCTATGAACCAACACAGTCGATCCGGAAAAACCCTAGAAAATCTTATAATATTTTTAAAATTGAAGTTAGTTTCTCATATAATTTATAATAGTAAATAAAAGAATAAAATATTTGATTTGTCATATAAAGTAAATGCATTGTATTTATATTATGCATTTCAAATTATATGTTTTGTAACCGTTGAATCCATCGTATTCATCGTACATGACTTTCCATGATTTTCCTCGCTAAGCGAGGTTTATTGTTAGTGAATAAGAATTTTTTGGTAAAGAAGGTTTTTCGGTGAATAAGATTTTGGATGTTGGAAATTCTTCTTCTTCGATTTGAGTTCTAGTGAGGAATTGCTTCTTATCTCCTTTTCGGTTCTCTTTCTCTGTCTTTTCGTCGGCTCGATCGGATATGATCGACACATAGCACCACAGGGCACAAGCTGGAGAGGGAGATCTCTCGAATACGGTGGCGGAGCCATACAAAGAGTCGGAATTATTAAAACATGATACGAAAGCACTAATATGACGATGAGTAATATAGTGTTGCAAAATATCATCTCCAAAACTTTCACATAAGCATTTGACCAATAACATAAGTTCGTGGAGGTGTATGAAACAATTTGGATATCATATATAAACTATAGTTAGAATAATTAATGGTGTATAGATAAAGTAATTAATTGTAGGACCAAAAATAATTAATAGGTCCAAACTACTTTTAAAAGTAAATTTTTTCAGAATGATTCTCTTTTAATATTATTGATTTTCAAACTTACGATTTTTGAATTTGACACAAATACTAAATCACAACTCATATATGGTAGTTTCTCTTTTTAATTTTTAATTTTTCATAATTATGAGATGCACGAGTTAAGATGATTAATATAATATAGTAAAATTTAATGTTGCTCTTACATTTTTAATCAATCGAAAGTTCTTTATCAATTTTTATTAACATATTAGTTTATCAAATTTTTTATAAATTTCAGATATATACAAAACTTGCTTAAGTAATACTCCCTCTGTTCCCGAAAGTAAGATTTTTTAGCGTTCTCACGTTTATTAAGAATACAATAAATGTTTACAATTTATTTTAAAATTTATTTTTCAATACACTTTGCAATAACTATCCACCAATGAAATTTAATCAATTCAAATATTCACAAGTAATGTTTCTAAAAAAAAATACAAATTGATACAAAACTTTTGATTGATTTAGAAAATCCTACTTTCGGGAACGGAGAGAGTATTTAAATAATATTATCTTCCGATATCGCGGAAAGTCATCTAATTTGTAAATTATTGTTGATATGTCAACAAATATAACATCTCGTTATTATTTTCATTAATAACAAACTAATGTAAATTTGATTTTTGTAACATAAATCAATTATGACAATTACTTGAGAAATAATTCTCGTGGCCGTTATAATTTGGTCTTTTTCCACTTTATGAATATGATGGGCATAAGGCTATAAAAAGTCTTTGTATCTTTCTCATATCATGCAAATTCATACGAACAAACATAACAAATATTCTTTTATTTTTTTATGTTTAAGAGTACAACACAGAATATGTTCTACATGTTTTGTTCTTTAGTGATGTGAAATGGAAATATATGCAGTTGTATTCTGAAATTTTATAATTCTATGCAAACTTTTACACAATGGGGCGTTTACAGAATTGAAAAAAAAAGAGTATTTTTCCTATGAAAACCCTTTTCCTATCCAAATTTGTATATTGGTATTTATATTTATCTATTTACTAGGTGACTGGTCCGCACCCTGTGCGGGCATAAAAAGATTCAAAATATGTATATACAATAATAGTGTATAGTTTTAGAAGTTACAAATTTTATATCGCCAGAAAGTGAAATTTGTGTTGTATATATGTTGTTATTGTATATTTTAGGAATAAATATTATATTTAAGTTTTTTTTATATTTTTGTTAAAAAACAGTGACATATTAAAAAAATATGATAAAAAGTTATAATATAATCCATAAGTATTATAAATTAAAAATACAATTCTTGATTAAAAGAATCCAATAGAAACCTGCAAAAAATTATTAAATTATGTTAGCAATTATACGTTATAAAATAATTCGACAGATTTCTAAATTTCTAAATTCTATTGAACATAAAATAATATTTAATTCACATACCATTATCCAAATAGTCTGAAAATTGCTTTGTAGTCAACTACAATCGATCTTTTATCTCTGTTATTGATCTGTTAATAGAGGTGTCTAGAAAATCTTGTGCTATAAGACAGTTACTCTTAAATTTACTGCAGCCGACCTGCTGAAGATAGGACCATTCCTTTGACTGTCATTGCTGAGCGTACTAAACTTTCCATTGAAGATGCTGAGCACCTTCTCATGAAGAGTCTTTCTGTAAGTAGTTTCTTCTTGTCTATTTCTCCCTCGTTTCGTGCAGTTACCATTTGCATTTTGCTATGGGCAAGGAGGAGAGTTATGTCTAATGACTAACATAGTAATCTTCCCTAGTTTAGGAACAACATAGGAAACATCACTATATAGTCTTTCCATTGTTTAACAAAGGGCTGGGAACATTCCTGACGTATCGAAATAGAAGGATGGTGTCTTGTGTATGCTTAGAAGTCTGTGGAATCTAAAAAAGTGAGAATGAATGATGCAGGTGCATCTGATTGAGGGGTTTATAGATCAAGTGAATGGAACAGTTTATATCTCATGGGCGCAACCGAGAGTGTTGGGGATTCCACAGATCAAGTCTTTGAGGGATCAATTGGACAGTTGGGTCGACAAAGTTCACACCACTTTGCTATCTGTTGAGGCTGAGACACCAGATCTTGTTGCGGCATAATAAAAACCTACCTTTTTTTTTCCTTTTAGAGCTGGTGATTATAACTCTATTTCTGGGACAAGGTGCAAGAATATTAGTAATTGCAGTGTTTTTGAAGTTAAAATTGCTTTGGATTATTGTTCCATTTTCAAGATTCTCCTTTTTTTAACCCGTTACTTGTCGCTATAATATTACAAAAATACGATCACTGTTGGGGGCTACACGGACCAAGAGCAACTGATTGGTCCTTAATTAGTTACTTCGGATTGAGAAAACGGAAAGAACCATAAACACTGAGGAAGTTTGAACCATAAACACTGACGAAGTTTGCACCAGTCAACTAAAATATGATAAAAAAGTTATAATATAATCCATAAGTAATATAAATTAAAAGTACAATTCTTGATTAAAAAAATCTAATAGAAACCTGCAAAAAATTATTAAATTATGTTAGCAATTATACGTTATAAAATAATTTGATAGATTTCTAAATTTCTAAATTCTATTGAATATAAAATAATATTAAATTCACATACCATTATCAAAATAGTTTGAAAATGGCTTTGTAGTCAACTATAATCCATCTTTTATCTCTGTTATTGACCTGTTAATAGAAGAAACAAATAAATGTAAGAATTTATTAATTTAAATTTTTTATCGAATACAAAATAGGTTAAAATTACATACCGTTGACTATGGAATATTCCGACAAAAGTTGATAAAATATGATAAGAAGTTATAATATCATCGGCTTTTCCAACAAAAGTTGTCTGAAAAAATCCAATTTTGTACGGATGTGTGGTTGTCTGATAATCACCAATAGCATCATACACTTTGAATAAATGGACGACCACTGCATCTCCCTCAGTTAGTCTGTCTTCGTACTTTTTGATGAGCTATTCACCAACTGAAGCATGAATTCTTGTCTCCTGATTGAACATATAAAAATTATATGAGTTAGACAACTAAATGATAATAGTGGCGTGAAAACAGAATAAGAAAGTATGAAACATTATTGCAATTGTAAATTTGAGTTCATTGTAAAGTAAAAATAAAATAAGAGACGATTCTGAGTTGCAAAAAATGTAGTAATATCATTACTTACTTCTCCATCAACGAAAACCATTTCGAAGGTGTTTCCGGATTCTTTGTTATAGTTTCTCCACAAGCGAAGAATCCTAACTTCAATACGACATGTATCTCTACGCGGTTTTAATTCTCTAACATAAGAAACTCTGTTTTTGGGGGCTAGAACCATTGCCATTGTTTTTTTAAAACGTTCAGTGAGAGAAATACGTTTGTATTGACATCCCTTAAGGGTATTCTTTATATATACTCTACCTTACTTTTTTGTGTTATTAGGGGGATATTTTTCATAATAAATGACGTTTAGGAAATATTTTACATAATAAATAATGAAACAATTGAAGAAAGATATTAAAGTTATATTGTCATAAAATGATTTGCAATAATTATGAAATAAACTTGCGCAAGTAATTCATATTCAGAATAAGGTAAGTTATTAAAAACGAATTAACAAATTTGCATTTAAACAATGTAATAAATATGATATCAAGGTGCGAAATTAAATTATAATTCAAAATAAGGTAAGTTATTAATAAATGAATTAACAAATTAGAAACATTAAGGTAAATTACATTGAAACTATCATTGATATATTAATAAACTTGCGCAAGTAATCCTAAGTAAGGTAAGTTGACCAACTTACGCAAGTAATCTAGGCCCTTTACCTTGTGTCTAATTTAGGCATGTACATAAATTCGTTTGTCTAATTTAGGCCCGTACCAACATTAAGGTAAACCTAGGCCCGTTTATATTTTTCCAAGTAATCTAGGCCCGTACATAATTCGTTGTCATGTCCGCGAATAAACTAAGTTAGAAATAGGCTATAGATGGTTAATCAACTTGCGCAAGTAATCCTAATCACTTAATATTGTTTCTGGTACAAAAGACTTACGGGATGACTGCAGCATCAATGAGTTCAGGATAAGTGAGCAGCACTGGATTTCTTCAAGCTGCAGTGTTATTTTCACTGGAGTTTTGCTTACTCCCTGGCATCAAGAACACCTTGTGATTAGCATAGCATGGATATAAAACTTTTCTTCACTAAACATGAGGAAAAGACGAGGGAGATAAACACAAGTGGTGAAATGAAATCAGTCATATAAACAGAAGTGAGTTAAACGGAAATGATTCTATAAATGGCATATAAGGCACCTGGTCAGTTTAGAAAAAAATAATTTAGTGAAAAAACAACCGGAAATGAGTTATCCATTAATATCAGCAGAACAGATTTCAGTGTCTACTAAAGTTTAGTTCGCACGTTTGAGCTCATGTCTTTGCCATTTATAGAAGGTATATAAACTATAAATAGCAATCCAGGAAGAAAGAAAGGGGAGGAAGTACCTCAAAGTTTCTCATTTGTTTCATGAGTGTTGTTGTTCTGTGTCGTCGCTGGGCTCGGACTAAAGAAGGTAAAGCTTGGCATAGATGGGAGTGTTGATTCAGGTTGTTCCCCAACAAAAGAAAACCCACCAAAACCAGAAGTTGGCGGTGCACTGTTGTTATCCGCGGGTAAGAAAGAGGAGAATGATGATATATCCTGAATATCAATCGATTCCTCTAACTGCCCCATGCTAAAGGTATAGTTAGGCATGGGCATTTAGGGTCCCAATCGGGTTTCGGTTTTATCCAATCGGGTTTCGATTTTTCGGGTTGATCAAAATCAGTCCCATTTGGATTATATGAAAGTTCGGTTCGGGATCGGTTCGGGTTCTATCGGGTTCGGGTCGGGGTTAGTAAATCTTCAAAGAACCGGTACAACCCAATATACTTTCGGGTTCGGGTCCCAATTGGTTTTTCGGTTTAAAAGTACCTGATTTTTACCTATTTTATAACCAAAACATGAGTAAAATCGGTTCTTTAGTTTTAAAATACCTGATTTGTACCTATTTTGTAACCAAAACTTAAGTAAAATCGATTCAAAAATAAGCAATATCAACCGTGATCATTCAAAATCAAACGAAAAGTAAAATATATTTATTGATAAAAAGAAAACCAAATAAATAAAAACATAAAACGAAAACCAAGTTCTCATGAAATGAGAAACATTGTTTAACGAAAACAAAATCTAAATCTAAATACTTCAAAATTCAACGGCCATCTTCAACAATCATCCTTCATGTAATAGAACCACCAACCTTCATGTAATAGATACGTATTTTATATTTTCAATATTTCTTAGTGTATTTTGGATACATATTAGGAATTGAGATCATGTTTGGTACAAGATCTTTTCGAGGTTTTGAATGTTTTGGGTTCTATCGGATATCCATTTAGATTCGGGTTCGGTTCGGATAATACCCATAACCCGAAATACCACAAAACAAGATCCATTCGGTATTTACGTCGGGTTCAGATCGGTTCGGATTCGTTTTTATCGGATCGGATTCGGTTCAGATTTTCGGGTTCGGTTTATTTGCCCAGCCCTAGGTATAGTCTTGCTCCCGAGAAACATACTCTATGGAGAAAGAACATCCACCACTCTCCAACCCTTCATATCCAACCCCATCTTGATCATATTGTCCTTGTCCTGGCTCAGATGAATGCTCCATCCAAGAGTGAGCTGCAAGACAAATCATCATTTCAAAATAAAGAACTTTCAAACCATAGAGTACCCTAAATCTTGAACCTTTTCATAAAGCTTCAAGCTTGGTGCTATTGCAGAGACAGCTACTTTCCTCACCTACTTATCAAACTTCGTATGATCAAAAACTTCCAACCTGTAACAAATTCCAAAACAGATTTGAAACACTTTAAATTATATCAAAGATCATGTCCTCAAGTCTCCAGACAAACAAGCAAAATCAATGACACACGAGACCTATCTAAAATCCAATGAAACCTAAAGGACAAACATTATCCAAAAAAAAAACATTTTTTTGAAATGTAAAAGAAGATTTTCAGACAAAACAATTACACACAATCGTGTTCCAAATAATAAGCAAGATTCGACAAGAGAGTCTAATCCCCAAATCCAATTAAACCCAAAAACCCTAATCCCCAAATCCAATTAAACAATCTGAAGTCAAAACCGTGCGATCTCACAAACATACCCCTATTAAACGATCAAGGTTCGACTTCCACACGGATAGCGCGAACTCCAGCGACTTTTTGTCTACCTCCACATCGTCATCGCAAATCAAAACACCGCGAGTGTCTACAGAAGGGCGAGGGAGGGACCTGGCGTTTGAGGCTGCTCGATGATTGCTGAATCAGAGATATCGAAGCTGTACGAAGCGAGTTTGATCTTGCAAATCTCCGGCGGCTTTAGGTGTTGCAGAAAAAAAGAGATTGAAGAAAGATAAATCTGTATTTCTTTAATGAACGACAAAAACAAATTTTTAATGTTCGGTGATGTAAAAAATAAACAAAAACAAAAACAATCGACCAATTAAATTATAAGGATTTTGTTGAGAGTGTCTGTATGAAACTGATTTCTCAATTAATATACAAAGAGATTTATGTAAAATGTTACAATTATCAGTTTGTCCGTAGAATTTGCGTTTCTACATACCTATTGTTCCATGCCAGTGGACTCTCACTCCGAACTTAGAATACTCGCAGCACTTTCTTTGATAGTTAAATGGTAGTACCGTGTTTGAGCTATCAACTCCAAATTTTAGTAATTGTAAAAGAGCTCCAAATTTCATGACTGTTTTTATACAGTCCAAACAAATAGTTAATGATGTTTACAAAAAAAGTCTTATTGCCCGTTACCACTTTTAAATATAGATTAGAAAATAAAAATAATACCACACTACTAGAGTAATCCTCTTTCTAGGAGAGCGGCTTTGATAGCTTTCAGAGAGTCCTCTATTTCATCACTAAGCTGGTGGGGACTTGGTATGACATTTGGGTCGACCGCAATGGAGATTACCATCTTTTCCGCATAACTTAAGAAATTTTTGTATAGGCATTGACAGTGCCGGCCCTTGACACAAGCGGAGGAAGCATGTGCTTTCGGCCGTCATATTATTATCTAATTTATCGGCCACATATTCCTATAAATGTGCCTCTGGTCTAGTGGTAACGCTGTCACAAAGGATTGCAACGAGGCTGGGTTCAAACCTCCTTACGGAATGTTTTATTTTTCAGCCTTTTATTTATTATTTGCTTGTGGTCTCAAAATGTGTAGGACCGGCTCTGGGCATTGACTATACAAAAATAAGAAGAGAAACTCGATATGAGAAGATAAAGAGAAATGAACAAAAAAAGGAGAAAAACTTACATGAGCATGTCCATAGACACTTGGGGCGATGTACACAATAGGATGGCCATGAAAACTGATTTCATCGGTAGGCCCAATCATGTTTGAGATGAATGTGGTTGTGTTCGAAACAAGACGTTTGAGTAATGTCCCACCTAACTACAATGACAAGAGGCTAGTTTTTTTATAAGAACTCCACATGGTGAAAATTATTTGAGCTCATCTGATCAGTTAATATAATATACCTTAGCTCCGAAGGCATTGAAGATGAATTCTGTACTCGAAAATGCTAAAGCAGGTAGAAGAGAGTGTTTTTTTCCGATCCATAGCTGATTTAGCCTTTGATAGGTACACTAATGGATCAGCCTCTAAACATATCGAGATGGGGAAGCTAATAGAACTGAAGTAATTTCCCCATCTACATTTTGAATTCTTCGCCATCATATCCGCCAGTGGCTACATAGTATATACGCATGGTTTACCTTATGTCACAATAAATTTTGTTTCTTATTATATATTGAAAACCTTTTCAATTAAAAGGTTTCAAAAAGTATCTCAGCAAAAAAAAAGAAGAAGATGAAAACGTTTATTTAGAAGCTATGGAAACTAATGAAAATATCTCTGTACTTGTCCTCATGAGTGGCCTAACTGTTTTACAAAATTTAATTTAATTATAACTTATGAAAATATCTCGGTACTAATCATCATGAGTGGCCTAACTATTTTCAAAATTAAATTAAATCCCTTTACTATTATCCGAGGAGCATTCTAAATAATAAACATTTGCCTCACGTGTTATTATCAAGATTGCAATTACTTATGTGTCATCATGAGAGTTCTTATCATATCATTCAGTGAATAACCCTTACTTGCCTAGACTAATTACATATAGTGCCATTGGACATTTAAGTTTCATGTTTATGCATAATATAATTGATTTTGATGGATTATACGTATATCTCTTATTTTCATGCGAGTTTTAAAAATGTATTTATTGCTTTCATACTTATATCCTCTCATTCTTTCTTGGCTGTATTTTTTTTTGCAACCTAACAATAATAGTCAACTGTATTGTAATCATTATCGCATTGTAAACAAGTTTTTATTTCATATATTTCTTATTGGATGATTTACATTCTATAAAATGTAATATTGGTGTATGAGTTTTATATGGAGTGATAACACATTTCGTAGTTTGAAAAAAATAGGACCATATATTGATCAACGTTGTAGAAAGTTGCTATATTTCTAATAAACTATAGTTTACTACATAAATATAATGCATAATCTAACTTCTTTTTTAATGGTATACGTACTATGTAAGCGTATAGTTTAAATATTATATATAATATAATGCATAATCTAATCCTTTTTAATCTTGTATGTACTAGGTGGTGCGCAAACAAATTTAGTGACTATATATATGGCAATTTTTCAATGCAATTTAATAATATTTGCCCAATATTTCAAATCATTGAATGTATAAATTAATTGCCATATATATTGGGAATTCGAAAAATTATTTCTTGATTCACACGAGAACGCGGAAGATCGACATTGAATGCCATATATATTGGGCAAATATTAATAAATTTATTTACTTTCCATTATATATTCACAAATTAGCATTCGAAAAATTATTATAGGAAAGTTTTGACTCAGACCAGTATTCATATGGAAATTAGAACAATTTGTGCTACAATTATTTATTAATTTAAAGTCATATACAAATTCTATTCAATTCCTTAGATTAAGCACTAAGATTCTGAAATTAAGGACTCAACCCATCACAACACGTCAATCTGGTTATATTCAATCAAATTAATTTACAAAGTTAATTTTGTTTCCTATATGTTGATTTCTTAATTATATTACTTTCCATAATTTTAAAATTGGCAGGTAAAAGTTAGGGATTAATTCGATTTGATTTAGGCGAGATAATACTCTTTTCTCTCTAATCTTTCATAAGCAAAACCCTATAAGTGATCTCTGTATATAGCAGTAGACTGAAATTCATCCACATCAAAACCTACTATTTTTCTACATACAAAAAAAAATCATGAATTTCGTCTTTGATTTTGCTTACATTTTTTTTTACCATGATATGGTCGATTAAAGAATGTGATTAACAATGATGGGTTTCAAAAATTATTTTTGAACCTAACGATGTTCCAGAAATCGATGTTTTCAGAAAGAGGTATAACATTTCGTTTACTGAATTTGATAAATATATGTGTTTAGTTTGGTAAGTTGATACTTTGTTATGACTTTCTATAGAATTGCAAACCACGAGTTCTGAAGACACTTCTAAAAGTAGTTGTGGTTTTATCAATTTTTTATTTGTTTCTTTATAAATTTGTTTCTTTCATATTTTATTATTCTGTTGCATATGTTTCATTTTATTTTATATTCATAATTTATATTATGAAAACAATAATGCTCTTGCTTTTTTTTTTCATCTTAAATTCATAATAAATTTATATAAGTCTTTACTTACTCTTTTAGATGTATTTCCATAAAATATAATTAAAATACCCCAATAAATTAGTCTCTATAGTTTTAAAGTTATAATCTCTTTTAATCCATCACCCCGCGCAAGGCGCGGGTCACCACCTAGTCTTTATATATTAAAACAGAAGTCACAACCTTGATTCATGTGTGATTTTTTTTAAAATGGACCTAATGGACATATTCCTAGAAAGTCATATTACATTTAATACCTAATTTTATTATTTGAATTTTGGGTATACCAGAAATTTTTATTGGGCTATCAATAATTGGATTTAAACAATAGATGATTCATTGGATTTATGGATATTATAAATTAAATAGATATAATTTATTGTTGTAATACTATACCTCTATATGCTAAATATTTAAATATTTGTCGATGTTAACTTTTAAAATTATAATGATTTTTTTTAAAATAACAAAAATCATATTATCTAACAATGATTAATCTTTACTACCTTAAACCAATGAAAACAAATTTTAAACTATATAGTTTATTTTAAAAATTAAACAAAAACTAAATGTTTAATTATTTACTCGATAATATAAATCTATGAAGCGAAAAGTTTAATTTTAAAAAACTTTCTAAATTTGTGAAATGTTACAATATCTTTGAATATGACAATAAAACAATATTTTACTAATCTTTATATATATAGTTACGATTTTAATAATGAAATAATAATCCAAAAATATATATATAGAAGAATATACAAATACATGTGAAAGTTTGAAACAATCTATTCAATGAAAATATACAGTAAACTTATTATGTTTTAAAAATTAATAGACACATATATATTATAATATATACCAATTTATAATTGAAAACAAAATATTTATATAAAAATAAATGAAAACAAAAATCCGCGCTGTTGCGCGGGTCGAAATCTAGTTATTTGATTAAATTAGTATTAGATTAACAAATTTTATCTCATAAAAGACTTTTTCGAATATTTCGGTGATGAAGTATGTACGTTTCTAACCTGGATTCCAGTGTCGGGCATTAGGTTTACAAAAACACCTGCGGTAAGTCGTATTTTACCAGGAAAATTGTTCAAGTAGCGTGAAAGAGCAGCTTGTGTAACTCCAAGTAGAACATCGTTGATAGTCTAGCCAAAAACACACAAAAAGACCAAAAAGAGAAACCCTAAAAAATGTTGGAACTTGAGTATGAAAATAAAATGAAGAATTATTTATCCTGCAAGGTCTACTAAGTTTAATGTTAGGAAAGCTCACCAAAGAGAAACAAACAAGACCTGCCACCATGAACAGTATCTGCGGAGTTACAGTAAAAATATACAGATATTTTACTGTAGCTTCTCTAGTAAGTCAAGTGTGTTTGGCTCCTTGTGCAAGACAGTTCTGATTTTTTTTTTCTTCTTACTTATAATCTATTGTAATGATATTTTTCAGATCTAAGAAAAGAGGAGTTCTCTTTCTTCATTTTCTCCTTACTCTTTACTCTCTCTTATTCTCACTTGTTTTCTTCATTCTCTATCTCTTGAATTCAACCATACTCTGTTTCTTCATTACTCTCGGATCATAATCTATCACTAGGTAATAACCGCGCCTTGCACGGAATGTGATTATTAGTTTCGTTATTTTTTAATAAGTAGACATTAATCTGTTTAATCTGGATATCGGTTCGGTTTTAGGTTTTTTTTTTGTTTTTAATCTCCTAAAATATAACTATCATTTTAAATCAATATTTATTTGGTTTGTTCAGTTAAAATGTTTGATGTTTTTGGTTTTTTTTCTGTGATAATAAAAAATTACTATTATTTGTTTGTTTTCATGTTATGAATTTTAGATAGTCATGATGTCGAACCAATGGTTTCATATTATAGTTTCTAAACGGATAATAGTTAAAAAAAGAAAAGAAAATTTTTAAGACAAATCATTTGACTACAATTTGGTCGATATTGAAAGAAGCATTAAGAAAAAGAATATTTTAACTTCCAAAAAATTAGATATTTCAGTTGTGGTAAATACTTAGTTATAACGTGCTCACGTCAATGTTCACATGTATGTGTATGCAAAATTATATAAAGATGGTTGATAAATATATAAAGATTTGGTTAATTAATATTAAATGATATTTTCGTCAAAATAATACATGAAAAATAAAATTCTTAAAATGAAATTATTTAAAAGCAAAAATATTGTAAAATTTATATAAACTATAATATATAACTTATATATAATTATTTAAATATATGTATATATATATGCATATAACTGATCAAATTGGATATCCGTCCTATAAATATTGATATTTGTGATTTGTTTTTTTCCGGATATTGCATTTTATTATTTGATTTGCTTCGTAGAGTAACGAATATCCAGATTTTTTGGTTCGAATCAAAACAGATAACAAATCGAATCAAAATTTATGAATAATTTGTCCAGCTCTATTCGTAAACAGTAAAAATAACGTAAAGAATAACCATGCATGTGAGTTTTATATTATAAAAACGTAAAGTACATAGTGTGAACATATTTATGTAGAGTTTGGCTGAGAAGCTCTCTACATGTGACATGTGTCCATTTTAGTGTGAACGCATTTATTACAATGTTTCTACACTTGACATGTGTCCAGTTTAGTGTGAACGCATTTATTACAATGCTTCTCTTTTAATATTTAAGGGATTTCTAACATGGTATCAGAGCTTCAAGCTCCTGAAAACCTATAAAACTTCTGCAAATCTGTTTGAGTTCATATCTCTCTTTCAAATATCTTTCTGTTCATCCTTGTATCCTCTTGTCCAAAGCTTTTCCAGGAAAAAAAAGACTCACCAGAACTCAAGATAAATGAGGACTTTAGTTTCTGGAACTCTAGAAAGCTTCAGCTCAGTTAAGCAAGCTTCATCAAAGTCCAGTTTCAAGCTCAGCTTCTTGCAAACCAGTGGGTGCTCTCTATTGCTCACTGGTCCAAACTCTTCAAGATGGAGAAAACAAGAAGCTTTGCGATTTCTATGGTGCTAAAGGGGTCAAACTACCTCCTCTGGTCCAGACTGATGAAGACGGCACTTGGAGGACAAGGGTTGTGGGAACATTGTTCACAAGCAGCTCCAAAGCAAGCTGGTTCTAAACTTGACAGTGGAGACAAATGGCAGCAAGAAGACCTACTGGTCTTGTCTATTCTCCAAAGCTCACTTGCAGTTCCTATTATGGAGGCTTACTCACATTGTGAGAGTGCTAAAGACCTTTGGGAGACTCTCCACAAGGTTTATGGAAACTCATCCAAGTTAAGCAGAGTGTATGAGCTTAAGAAGGCCATAAACAATCTGTCTCAGGAGGAGATGGAGTTTAATGATCACTTTGGCAAGCTCAACTCTCTGTGGGGTGAGCTTGTTCATTGAGACCATTTACAACATACCCAATCATTCTCCATGAAAGAAGAGAGCAAGACAAGGTGTTTGGGCTCCTTCTCACCCTCAGTCCGATGTACACTGACCTCATTAAGCACATTTTGAGGTCAGAGAAGCTTCTGACTCTGGATGAAGTGTGTTCCCAAGTCCAAAAGGAACTTGGCTCTCTAGGCTTATTTGAAGGAAAAGAGTCTCTTTCTCTTGCAAATCAAGCAGTCACCTCTCTTCAGTCTCATAAGGCTCAGTACAAGAAGGAGGAGGGGAAAAGACTCAGGTGTGAGCACTGCAAACGAGATGGACATACCAAGGAGAAGTGTTGGGTCCTTCACCCACACCTCAAACCTGCCAAGTTCAGATGAACCATGGTCATGGAGGTACAAGGAACCAGCTCAGGTTCCTTGAGTTGTAAGCTATCCTCCTGATTTTAATATGAGCTTGTTTAATTGTTTTAATTTGTTTGTGTTGTCTCTGGCCTAAGTGAGTTACTTAGTCAATTTATGTCTTGTTGCATTGCTAAAGATCTAGGAGAGTTTCCTGATCTTGTATTGCATTTATATGTTGTTTAAGGTGATTAGATGAGTTGTCTAGTTTTTGATTTTGTCATTAAAATTCGTAAAATTAGCCTAAATGTCTTGAAACTGATGAGTTATCATTCTTGAACGTTTAGTGAGTTTGTGTGCATGGATTTGAACTGAATGAGTTGTTTAGATTTTGTCCATTACATTTTCTTAAAACATTGTGATCAGAATTGGTGAGGTATCAATGTCTGATCCTAGTGTGTGTGGTCTGATTCTTGCTGGAGTTTGAGTGATGTTTCAGGTACACAAGTGTTGTTCTCTGTCCATCATAAAATCAAGACAAAGAAGAAGGCTTTGCCCATGCTGTTCAGAGCCTACCCATGATGTATATTCATGTTTGATCCAGAGCCTACACATGATGTATATTCCTGACCATGGATAGATTGTTGGTAAGGAGACCAGGTGGTAGCAAGTGGGGGCTGAAATAAAACATGCTTGGGCTTTGAAGATACTTTAGGAAGGAGTATTGATGGAGAGGCAGACCAATGTAAGATCAGCCACATACACCAAGCTGGAGCTCCTCATGTATTGCAAGAACCGGTTGAATTAAGCGCAGACTGTTTGGTTGTTGAGCTCCTGGTTCAAAAGACACACAAGGGGCAGTGGAGAAGAGATCAAGGGAGGAATCAGTTGACTTAAGCACAACTGTAGGGGTGATGCGCTCCTGGTTTCAAAATTCAGTGTTGCTCACTTCCAAGCTTGGTCCTTCACTCATTTTCTCCAGATCAAGATTGAGGAGAGGTAATGGTGAGCTATCCTGAAGGTCCAAGTCATCCAGTGTCTCAGTTACCTCTAAAGCCAATGCAAGAAGAATTCAACAAGGACAACAACAACTTGGTGTTAGAACAATTACCTTCTAGTTGGGAAGCTATGGATCAGCTTCTACATGGAGTTAGAATAGTTACCTTCAGTGGGGAAGCTATGAATCAGCCCAAGGCATGGAGTTAGAACAATTACCTTCTAGTTAGGAAGCTATGGATCATCTTCTACATGGAGTTAGAACAGTTGTCTTCAGTTGGGAAGCTATGAATCAGCCCATAGCACGTGTGCTTGTACCTGATTGATGAAGCTTCAAGAGAGGCTACAATGGAGATTTCAAAGCACTTGGTGGTCCATAAACCTCTTTGAAGATGGTGAGTAGTCATAAGAGAGGGGGAGACACAACCGACCTAAAGAAGAGTCTGAGATGTTGGTGTGTGCAAGTTGTGGAGTTCACACTTGTAGCACAAGTTAGGCCATGATCCAGAGTCTAAGGACTCCACCATGAGTTATCTGAAGTTCCTTAGACTCACTGGCCAAGCCCTATGCTTTGTTGAACTCTACTCTTTTTTCCTTAACAAGTTTTGTCCCAAACAGTTTTCTTGCTAAGGTTTTTAATGAGGGAGCTTCTTCAAGGTTCCAAGCTTGTCCAAAAATCTCCTATGGTCAAGTTTGAAGGAGAGTATTGGAATGCAGAAGAAATTGTTGAGTATGAAAATAAAATGAAGAATTATTTATCCAGCAAAGCCTGTCAAGTTTAATGTTAGCAAAGCTTGCCAAAGAAAAACAAACAAGGTCTGCCAGCATGAACAGTACCCGTGGAACTACAGTAAAAAACAGAAATATATTTTATTGTAGATTCCCTAGTAAGCCAAGTGTGTATGGCTCCTTGTGTAAGACAGTTCTTGTTTATTTTTTTTCTTCTTCCTTATAATCTATTGTAATGATATTTTTCGGATCTAAGAAAAGAGGAGTTTTCTTTCTTCATTTTCTCTTTACTCTTTTCTCTCTCTTATTCTCACTTGTTTTCTTCATTCTCTATCTCTTGAATTCAACCATATACTCTGTTTCTTCGTTACTCTCACATCATAATCTATCATTTCTAACAAAAAGAAGTTACTGATAATTAAAATCAACACGAAATCTTACCATGCTCATAGCTTCCTTTATAACTCTTAAGTCATCCAGTGAGACAGTCCGGTGACAAAATTTCTTCGGAATACTCTTCACGCCCACATCGCCTTTTAGAGGCGTTTTTGTATCCTTCAAGAACAAAGCAATCGCCAAGAACAGCACAAGATCCACAAAAGTGTTCCAAATCAATCTCACCGATGAAAAGATGGCTAGTATCAACCTTACGAACCATGAGACTTTGTCTTTATACACCCTTTTATGCCGTTTAAGAGCAGGAATAGTAGCTTTGTCTCGGTGTGATGTTGTCTGAGTGCATGCAGCTAAGAGAGACATGAGGGATGTTCCATCTCCTAACGAATGGTGAGATCTTATTACACATACCGCGTCTGCGTCAGATGTTTTGATGTTTAGGATGTGAATGTCCCATAAAGGTCTTGATTTATCGAGAGGAATCATTGTGAGATGTGAAACGTAGTCCTCGACAAAGAGTTCTCCATCTTCTGCAATCTCATTCTGGTCTTTATCTGCTACAAATATATGGTCTTCTATGTTGACTTGAGTCTTAATCCAACTTAAACCATCTTGTGACTGAAAATGGAGTTTATAACATGAAGTCAAATACACACAACTCGTATGAGAATAGTACAATAACTCAATAAGTGTCTGTTATACCAGTTTGCTTGAGAAACGAGGATGCTTGGAAACATTCTCTTTCAAGCCACTTCGAATGACGTCGGCATTGATCTTGGTTTTGCAACCGATCATGGTGATAACGCAGCAGTCGTTGCCTGGCGACTGGAATACACGCGCCATCGGGCTTAACGGTTCTCCGTCTTCCTCCCCCGTCGACATCGTCTCTTTCTTCTTCTCCTTAATCACGCCGACGTCTATTTCCATCGTCCACGTTATAGTGTGATTCATATATAAGGTATTGTTTTACTGTATATAGTTATTAGTTTTTTTTTAAATAGTTATAAGTTATGAATTACGTCTAAACTCAAAAGCCTTGAGATAATTTATTCACAGATTAACACGTCACGCTATGATCTGTAACGTAAAGCTTACAAAATTTCATGTGGCGTCTGACGATTGTTTTAAGGGCTTGAATTAAATGGAACGGTTGTTGCAGCAATGTGGCATTGTGTTCTGTGTTGCTCATTCAATCTATAGCGTATATCTCTCCCATTCAAACATAATAATACTCCATCCGTTCCCGAAAATAAGATATTTTAGATTTTTTTCTTGTTCCACGAAGATAAATTTTCTATATTGTTAAGGTATTTTTTAATACTTTTGAGAAACATTAATTGAGAAACATTAATTGAGAAACATTAATTGAGAATATTTGAATTAATTAAATTTTATTGGTGGGAAGTTATTGGAAAATGTATAATAAAATAAAAAATAAATTAAATTATAAACATTTATTAAGCGTGAATACTCTAGAAAATCTTACTTTCGGGAACGGAGAGAGTATAATATTAAAATAAAAATTATTGGATTCCATGGGCTTTTAATGTATAAACATAAAAGAAAATTGATAATATTGTGTATATATAGTTAGTGAGTTTTCTCATTAAAAAAAACATTACAACAAATACTAATTACTCAATTAATTTACACCAATTATTGGTAGAGATGTCAAACAGGTTTATCCATCCCATCCCGTCCCGTCCCGTACCGCGGCGGGTTAGCCATCGAGCGGGTCACAGCGGGCCTGTCCTGCCCGGGCTGCGGTCCTCAGAATGTCGGCCCAAACCCGTACCACATAACATATAGGACTTCGCGGACCGTCCCGCAGGATGTCTCTTTATCAAACCGCCTACTACAGCTTCCTTCATGAATATTCAAGTGGAAGAGTTGTGTAAGAGAGTTGAAAAGAGCTCATTAAGCTTCACTAAAGTCATAAAGCTATGTTTGTGCTTGCGTTATTGAGTTAAATGCTTTTTTTTGTTATCAGCATAAAATTTTATTAAATTTGAATCTGATTGAGTTGTTGTCTTTGTAATAACTTGGCTCAAGTGTTGTATGTCTTCATCAAATCATCTCTCGTTGTAATTCTTTGGATTTCAAAAAAAAATTATGAATCACTTTGTCAAATTATACAAGTGACATGATATACAACTAACTTTTCTCCTAAACAACATCATTGTAACCAAATTTAATTTAAGAAAAACACCATTTCACAGTACTGAAAACAAAACCAATCAATTTAGACAAGAAATCTCATATTGTAATAAAGCAATTCATAGTTGTGTGTAATAAAAATAGTAAACCAAATCAAAACACCACCAGAGCTCGAATCGTCATCGCTGGAGTCGTCATCTTCGGATCTCGAATCATCATCACCGGAGCTCGAATCATCATCGCCGGAACTCCTTATATTTTCTGGGGGAGAAGTCACAAGAATCATTTTCTTCTCACTCTCTCTCTCTTGTTTTTTTTCAGGTAAAATAAGAAATGAAAAAAAATGTGGGTCCATGTAATCCTGCATGACCCGTTTCAGCCCATCCTGCAAAAGGTCCAGTCCCGCAAAAACCCGTCTCGCAAGACCCGCAAATTTACGGGCCTAGAAAACCTCGTCGTAATACCGTTCCACGACAGTCATTTACGGGCTAAGCCCGCGGTCAAAGTCCATGATTACTATCTCTAATTATTGGTATAGAAAACAATAAACAACAATATAATTAGATAAAAATTTATAAACTTAAAATTATAGTTCTAGCTTTACATAGAATTAGTTAAGATCGTATAAATATTTCAAAATATAAAGCTACTATTACAGATTTGTTGTGAATGAAGATGGGAACTTATGTATATTATTAGGTCGACCAACTGGTCTTTATATACATATGGTAATGACGGTCTAAGTACTGGATCGACATGAGATCGTACTTATCCTTAACTAGATAATGACTAGCAATACGTAAGATAAACACCAACTATAATGTAGATAAACACAAGAGTAGATAGGCGCCAGTATGATCCTGCGGATGGGCTTGGCCCGTCTTGCTGCACGGGTTGATAAATGGGTCGATCACTAAATGGTTTATAACACTCCCCCTTGATCGACACATCCGGTCAAGGTTCATTCATGCTTTGGATGTTGCCTCGTTAAAACCTCTCTTGACAAACCCAAAACCCAATGTGGTAACAGGGAAAACAAGACAGGAAAAAGAGTACAACACATGAACTCCCCCTGATGAATGCATCACTGTAGTAGACGTATTCCCATCTGGTATCTGAGTCTTCTTGAACGTTGAAGTTGCCTATGACTTGGTGAAGATGATCAGCTGGATTCTCCTTGAATGAACTTGTAAGTCTTGGACGTTGGTATGTCTTTTGGAACTCCATTAAGATGTGGTCAGGATGTACATCTTTGCTGCTGATCACTCCATGTCTTGGTTGAACTGATGGTGCTTCAAACGATGCTCGGATGGACTTTATAATCTGCAATAAAACTTTACTTGCAGGTCCTTTTTCATGTCCCACAGATTATCTTTGGTTATATGGCTTTCCCAAAACGTGGACATTCAATATATATTGAGTCATAGACCCAGAACACATACGAACAACTTTACTTCATATCTTTCGTTCATTCGGACTTATATCTCTTCGTATGTGCCAATGGCTTTATCCATTGTAACCAATCATTCTTTCTTTTCTTTTGTCGATCCATGTTGAGCTATAGACCTTTTCTATATTCGTTCATAATCATGAGGGTCTAAGGTCATACCATCAATAATTATTTGCTGCAATGAAACTCATCACACAATGAATTCGCAGTCATACACTCATGTCCTTTGTACATGGTTATCGATCTTTTCTTTCTTTAGCAATGCTTATAATCATTAAGCCACGACCAGACATCCTTCTGGTCACTATCCTGGTTTATGGTTCTCACTTAGGCATGCTGACTTAATCATACACACACACACGGCTATGATTTTTCTACAGACTTTCTATATGTAAAACATAGCCTGTTTAATCAATCGATAACTTGTATCATTGAACCTTTGAACTATTAAACCTTTTTCTCTCAGTTGGTCTTTATTATGATCACAAGGAATTATCATATTTTCTGTATGGACTGATTGCACTAAGTAAATACTTAGTCTTTCATATTACTTACAGCTGCTGTATATTACAATCCATAAACAACTTAGGAACAAAGCTTGTTCTATGAGAATTTCTTTCTCATATTTCTATGGTACGTTGATACTTTTATCCAGTGATCCATTTGCTGCTTACTACACCATTATTTTTTTAGTAAATATCCAGACAAAATCAAACTTGATTTTCTGTAGTAGCATCCACCATATAGGAGCATATCTCTTTATAAATTGTTCCTTGGTCCTTGCACTACAAGAAAACACACCGAATTCCGACGGATCTTCCGACGGACACCAAGGTCGTCGGACATTTGCGACGGAATACTGACAAATTTCCGACCAAATCCAAAAAAATTAAGTCGTCGGAATTCCGTCGGCCATTTCCGACGGAATTCCGACGACATTAGGTTCGTCGGAATTTTCCGACGACTTTTCGACGACATTCCGATAAAAAATGTAACCGTTGTAGTCGTCGGAAGTTCGTCGGTATATTCCGACGAAATTCCGACGACATTCCGATTAATAGCAAAGTCGTCGGAATTCCATCGGTATATTCCGACGGAATTCCGACGAACCATGTGACCGTTGCCGACAAATACATATGACCGTTGTATAGCCGTTTGGGATTGGACAATTCCGACGGAATTCCGACGGACTTCTTTACATCCGTCGGAATTCCGTCGGAAAGTCGTCGGAGGTCCGTAAGCAATTTCCTATAAATACAACCCCTCCTCATTCAACTCATTCACACTTCATTCTCTCTTCATTCTCTTTAGTCATAACAATTCCGTGAAAATCATGTCTTCAGAAGTTTATTATCGTTCGTGGATGGATAAACCTCATTTGGATCCGAACACCAATTTGCTTACGGAAGAATACGTTCAAGGGATTGGAGAATTCATGAGGCTTGTTCAACAGCAACCGGATGCAAAAAGTGGTATGTTAAGATGTCCCTGCTCTTCTTGCAATAATAATAAGGTTATAAAAGAATTTGATGTTTGGACTCATTTGTATATGAAAGGGTTTTCACGTAATTATAAAGTTTGGTACCTTCATGGGGAAACTGGTTATGAATATGGTAGTACTAGCGAACCTCAGCCTGTTAGTGAACCTCAGCCTGATATTAGGTTAGAAGAATCTAGAACGGATATAGATTATGGTGTAGGTACTGAGCAGATGGTACATGATCATTATAGAGGGGAAGAACCAAACCCCGAGTCTAGGAGATTTTTTGACATGTTGGATGCAGGAAAACAACCTTTGTATCAAAATTGTAGAGATGGTCATTCAGTCTTATCATCTGCAACTAGATTAATGGGTATTAAGACAGACTATAATTTGGCTGAAGAATGTATGGATGCGATTACTGATTTTGTCAAAGGTATTCTACCTGAGGATAACCTTGCACCGGGTTCATACTACGAGGTTCAGAAACTTGTTGCAGGTCTTCAACTACCGTATGAAGTGATAGATGTATGTATTGACAACTGCATGATCTACTGGAGAGCGGATGAGACACGGAATGTATGCAAATTTTGTGGGAAACCTCGTTATCAGGAGACGAGGGGAAGAGTTCCGATCCCATTCAAAAGAATGTGGTATTTGCCTTTGACGGAAAGATTGAAGAGGTTGTATCAGTGTGAGCGCACAGCAAAAGCAATGAGATGGCATGCAGAGCATTCCACAAATGGTGAGATTAGACATCCTTCAGATGCAAAGGCTTGGAAACATTTCCAGTCAACATATCCAGAATTTGCGGAAGAGAGAAGAAATGTTTATCTTGGATTATCTACTGATGGTTTCAGCCCATTTGGAAAGCATGGAAGGCAGTATTCTCTATGGCCAGTTATTGTGACACCGTACAACTTACGGCCGAGCTTGTGCATGCGACGAGAGTTTTTGTTTCTCTCAATTCTAGTCCCCGGGCCAGATCATCCTAAAAGATCACTAGATGTGTTTCTTCAACCACTAATATATGAGTTGCAACAACTATGGGCGCATGGTTTTGAGACATACGATGTTTCGCGCAAAGAAAACTTTCAGATGCGGGCAGTACTTATGTGGACAATAAGTGACTTTCCAGCATATGGTATGTTATCTGGATGGACAACACATGGGAAGCTATCATGTCCATATTGTCAAGATGACACAGATGCTTTCCAACTAAAGAACGGAAGGAAAACGTGTTGGTTTGACTGTCACAGACGATTTCTACCACCTGATCATCCATACCGCAGGAGTAAGACTTCGTTTACGAAGAACAAGCAGGTGTTTGATGGTCCACCTGAGGAAGTTAGTGGGAAAGATTTGTTGAAGCAGTTTAGGTATTTTGATGCAGAAAGGACGCCAGATGTAGGTGGACATGAAAACATTCGAGTCAATGCGGTTGGAGAGCTACATAACTGGCACAAAAAGAGTATTTTCTGGGATCTACCATATTGGGAGAGTCATCTATTGCGGCATAATTTAGATGTCATGCATATTGAGAAGAACTTCTTCGATAATCTGATGAACACAGTCCTTAACATCCAAGGTAAAACGAAGGATAATTTGAAGTCAAGGTTGGATTTAGTCGATATTTGTGATCGTTCTGAACTTCACGTTGATGAGAACGGTACGGCCCCTTTTCCCATTTATCGGCTAGATGGTGCTAGAAAAGAAGAGTTCTTTGATTGGATTACAGAGAAAGTGAAATTTCCTGACGGATATGCATCAAATTTGGGGAACTGCGTTGATAGAAGCGAAGGAAAGTTTACTGGCTTGAAGAGTCATGATTGTCATGTAATTATGCAGCGCCTCCTTCCGTTTGCCTTTTCAGCATTATTGCCACGTAATGTTCATGAAGCAATTGCAGGGATTAGTGTTTTTTTCCGTGACTTATGCAGCAGAGTATTGACTGAAGAGGGAATTAATAATTTGAAGACAAACGCACCAGTCAGCATGTGCAACCTTGAGAAGATATTTCCTCCATCATTCTTTGATGTAATGGAACATCTTGCTATTCATCTCGCAAGAGAATTGGAACTTGGTGGTCCTGTGCAGTACAGATGGATGTATATTTTTGAGCGTTATATGCATCATCTGAAGAAGATGGTCAAAAATCAAAGCAGGGTGGAAGGATCTATAGTGGCACAGGTGATCAATGAAGAAACTGCAATCTTTGCTGAAAATTATTTTCCACCAGAAGTGCAAACAAAACACCGAAGACCTGCTCGGCATGATGATAGAGGGGAGAGAGCAACATATCATGTTACTGTCCCAAGCATGTTCAAGGAAATAGGACGACTTAGTGGAAAATTCACGAAGCGGAGACTTACGGACACTGAGAACGCTCATTTGCAAACATATTTGCTCACCAACTGTGAAGATGTTCTACAATATGAGAGGTAAAAATATTTATTCATTTATTGTTAGATTAATATTCAATAAATTTATTTCATATTGATAATATTTTTGTATATAGTGTATATATGGCGGAGTTGCGTATGACTCACAGGCATGCAACAGAAGATGAGCTTCGACAACTTAGAGATAACGGATTTGCTGCGTGGCTTCGTAGTTATGTGAGTCATATATCCTATTACCCTATGCAAATGATTAGTTTAAATTTAATATATATAAACTAATTAATTTTGCAATCATATATGTTTTTTTTTATAGGTGAATGATGGTTTGGCCAGAGGTCTTGTGTTCGATGATTGGGTACGCGAATTTGTGCAGGGACCAAACTATGTGGTCAAATCATATCCTAAATTTTGTACGCGAGGATATGCATTCACAAGGAAAGGTCATTCTAAGACAACATATGATGCTGGTGTTTCATCTTCTTCTGGTGTTGGATTGCGTTGTGTAGTATTCTATTGTGATTGGTATGACACCACCCCAGATAGAGGAGTGAAGATTGATGCGTTTGGTGTTACATCAGTTCATTCGCGGCGGAAACTTCAATATTATGATCCCTTCATTCTTGGTTCGCAAGCTGATCAGGTATGTCAATATATTCATAATTTTTTACCAATATAATTAATTAATGTTATATATTGAACTAATACTTTGTATAATTGATATGTATAGGTGTGCTACATCAGTTACCCTCGGGTGACGTACAGAGACGATCCATGGGTTACTGTAACGCAAATCAACCCAAGAGGACGAGTGGATGGAACTTCTGATGATGATGAACCATTGCAACCAGAGTCTACCAGCAACGCCCAGGCAGTTGAAGATTTGGAAAATGTTCAACTCGTTGAGAATTTGACTGTGTTTGGACATGATGCTGTCGTACATTCAGAGCCGGAAGCCGAGGTTGGGGAGTTTGATGAAGATTCAGAAGATTCTGATTAGTTTTTTTTTTTTTTTTTTTTTTAATGGTCCGTCGGAAATCCCTCGCAATATACCGACGACATAGCGACGACAACGGGTTTCATTGAAAATTGGAAAGGTCGTCGGTATTTCGTCGGAAAATACCGACGACATTCCGACGAACTCGACAAGTTCGTCGGAATGTCGTCGGTATTTTCCGACGAAATACCGACGACATGTTTTTCTATAAAGTTTCAATCATAAAAATCTATAAATTTAGATGCCAAAACTATGAAAATAACACATAATAAGTGTTTAGTATAGTATTAGATCGCAACCGTTCAAATATAACAACTCATTAAAATATTTATGTATGCATATCATTGTTTTCATAACATCTCATCTTAACATTATGTACTTATACAATCATATTTATATAAGCTTACACTACAAAAAATATTGTTGTGTAAAATCGTGTTATAAAACATTTTTATTGTTAAATCTTTATGCAAATACTATATATATTATCAAAGGTTTGGATTTTGCATTTAGAAACTTGAAAATAACACCCTAAACACTAAGTCGTCGGAATTCCGTCGGAAAATACCGACGGAATGTGTCCGTCGGAAAATACTGACGGACACGTTCCGTCGGAATTTCAATTAGCCCGGGAGAACCAAACCGCTTGAAAATTTTCGCGAATCGGCATTTGGTATATTTTAAATATACCGACGGAATACCGACGAACCCGTGTCCGTCGGAATCCGCGGAAATAAAAACCCTTCTCCTTTCTTCTTCGTTATCTCCGCGGCCTCTCCCTCTCTCAAGATCCTCTCCGGCGATTTCGGCGATTCCGGCGACTCTCCGGCGATTCCGGCCTCTCTTCACCGGCGAATCCTCTCCTCACCCTCCTATCTCTTCCCCAAACCCCAAATCATGTAAGAATCATCCCAAACCTTTTTTTTTTTCAATTGTTTAGGGTTTTGGAAGTTGATCTCGGATTTTAGGTTGTTTGATTGAACATTTTAGGATTGAATGGATAGTTTAGGATATATAAGTTAGGATTGTTGTTTTAGTTTTTTTTGGAACATTTTTTGATTTTTAAAAACGTTTTTTGATTTTTTAAAACGTTTTTTTTATTTTTAAAAACGTTTTTTGATTTTTAAAAACGTTTTTTGATTTTTAAAAACGTTTTTTGATTTTTAAAAACGTTTTTTGATTTTTAAAAACGTTTTTTGATTTTTAAAAACGTTTTTTGATTTTTAAAAACGTTTTTTTGAAAAAAATATAAATATTTAACACCATTTTTCTTCATTTATAAATTTTAACAACATTTTTCTATATTTATAAATTTTTTATAATTTTGTATACATATATATATATGTAAATCATGTATAGTAAATTTTAAAATTTTTAATATTTTTTTTTAAGTTTCCACTAATAAATATTTAACAACATTTTTTTTAAAAAATATAAATATTTAACAACATTTTCTTCATTTATAAATTTTTAACAACATTTTTCTATATTTATAAATTTTTTATAATTTTGAATACATATATATATATATATATATATAAAAGGTTTAATAGTTTTTTTTAAAACGTTTATAAAACCTTTTGTAAATATATAAATGAAAATATGTTTGATGGGTTAATTTTTTTTTTTTAGGGCCGAGGATGAAGCCCGCCCCGCAGCCCGTCTTCGACGTAGTTCGGTGAGCGGTTCCCGTGCATCGGTATCGTCTCATGACTCGGTTCCGGTATATATTCCCGCTCCAGCTCCCTCTGCCCCTCACGCTGCCCCTCACGCTGCTGCTCAACAGGATCCGGGGGTCATGCCGGTTCATCTATTGGTTCAACAACCAGGTCGAGAGCATCTCCCGTTTCTCCACCCAACCCACGACGAGGCCATAGCACTTGGTTAGTATTTTTTTTTATTTGTACCGTTATATTTTTTGCTTTAATTAACTTGCTAACTTGTATTTTTTTTTAAAGGTTCACCAAGTCGAAAAATGGCATTAGCCGGAGCATCAACCAGATGATGTACTCCATGCTCCGTTTTGGATATCCAAAGTGGAGTGTGATCCCTTCCGACGAACGAGAGTTGTGGTTTCGTCAGTTTGCGGTATAGTAACCCTTCATTTTTTTTAAGTTTTTACATTTTTTTACATATATTTACTTATTAAATTGTGTTTGTTTTGTAGCAAGAGTTCAACTGGCACTCCGATCTTACGGAAACAGTCCGTAAGAAATTCAACGAAAAGGCCATGGACTCTTACACAAAGCAGATAAACGCGTGGAAGACAGTTTGGCAGAAGAACAAGAAGCCACGGTTCATCAACGGGGGGGTGTGGGAGCAGTTGATAGCTCATTGGGAGAGGGAAGACACTGCAGAGACGTCTTCTAGGAACTCCAGGAACCGGAAGAGCGATCGTGGCGGGAAAGGTATGTATGTGCACAACCTCGGCGCTTGCTCCATGTCTACTAAGGAGGATGAACTTGTAAGTTTTTTATTATTATTTATCTTTATATTTTTTAAATAAATATTTTATATATTTTTTGGCTAATAATGGCGGTTTTTTTAGATCGAAGCAAATGACGGTAATCCCGTTGATCGTCTCCAACTCATTAAGGTGGCTCACACTAACAAGACGACGGGTCAAATTCAGGACCCCGTGATCAGAGGTGTAGTTGATTTGGTGGAAGCTGAGATAGTTTCTCAATCTCAGCCTCTCTCTGATGACGGCGACTCCACGGGAGCTTCAACCAACCTGTCTCTATTGCAAATAAATGAGATGGTTGAAAAGGTAATTTTTTTTATTAATATTTTTTTTTTATAATGTCGATTACTTACTTTTCCATATTTACTTACTTTAAATATTTTTGTAGGCGGTTCCTAAAAGGAAAGGAGGCCGTTTAGTTGGGTTGGCCCGTCGTGCTTCTTCGTATCCGGCATCTTCTTCGCAAGCTCCGTATGCCGATCCCATGATTCTCGAGGAGCTACATGACAAAGATGAACGGATTGGGGCATTGGAGGAGCAGAACACCACTATCCTTTCGGAGAATGCCACTATCCGTTCGGAGAATGCCACTATCCTTGCTGAGTTGGCATCCCAGAAGAAGTTCAACACCGAGATTATGCAGAAGCTTGATCGTTTGATGTCTTCGAGTTCTTCTTAGTTTATTTCGGTTTTATAAAACTTTCGGAATGTTTTTTTTTTCTATTTCGGTTTGTATGAATTTTAAACTTTATGAATGTTTTTTTCCTATTTCGGTTTTTATGAATTTAAATTTTATAATATTATTAGTTTTAAATTTCCAATTTTTTAAATTTATTAATATCAAAAAATATATAAAAATGCAAAATTAATTTGTAAAAAAAAAAGGGTATATACCGACGGACAACGGTCGTCGGAATATACCGACGGACATATATCCGTCGGAATTTACCGACAAACCCATTTCCGTCGGAATATACCGACGAACGTGGTTCGTCGGAATATACCGACGAACGTGGTTCGTCGGAATATACCGACGCCTACAGTTCGTCGGAATAAACCGAGGAACCACGTTCGTCGGAATTGTAGTTTTCCGATGAACTCCGGTCTTCTGTAGCCGCATCGTAATATCGTCGGAAGTTCGTCGGAATGACGTTTCTTGGTATTCGTCAGAAAGTCGTCGGAATTTCTGACGAAATTCCGACGAACGTTTTTATTCCGACGAAACGATACCGACGGACGGGTTCGTCGGAATTTCGTCGGAATAGACCGATTCCGACGAATTACCGACGATTTCGGCCATCAGAATCCCCCTGTTTTCTTGTAGTGTTGTGAGTATCCTTGTGTAATCAAGCTATACTTGAACGTTATTTAGAAGGAACATGGACACACTATACCATGTGGTCATGTCCTATAATCTCACGAAATTTCTTATCTCACAAGATCCATTCACTGGTTTCTTTCTTAGATGTTTTTTTTGTATGTACATGGTTACTACGCCCATCTGTCTTATAATTACTTTGAATTCTTTGAACACCCCACGTCCCTATATAGGTTTTATGAGTACTCTACGTGGGTTCATGATCCTCAGGTTATATCCTTCAAATCCCAAGTACTACAATCTTTTATGAGCTCTTATGTATGTAAATACATCTTTGGTGTTAACACTCTTTATCTTCAGTTTCATACTGTTCCAGACATGATCTAATTAGATTTTGAGATCTTATTATCCAAGACCATTATACCTTGCAGTTTGGCGTCCCAAACTACATGGTCTGGTACCTTAGATGTGTGGTTGCGCAACCTTATTTCTCTGTCTGAACTGGTTTCTCTTATGAACTCGGATTTGTACGATTCTGAGCACCTTTCATTACTTTCCGAGGTTCCTTATTATTTGGAACTTATTTGTCTATCTCTAATAGACATTGTAGCAACTTGATTGTGTCTCTTAGACATCAAATTCGTGGTGCTTAAGCTGGTATGACATAGTCATTTTTCTCTTTTCGGGTCAGTGTGTCTGGCATATATTTCTGCTAGCTTTTATATCTTTTGATCATATTCTTTTAGAACGTCTAGATCATAATCTTTGGTCTGAGGATCTTGCCAAGACAACTATGGTTGATACCATTATATTTATCTTTTACTCTTTACTCTTTATCAGCCTGATAACTTTCTCCTTTCAAAGTTGGATAATCAGATTACTATCTTTTGTAATCTGTGTTCTTGGCCACTTGATTAAATCATCCATGTTTGGCACAAGATACATTATAGTTTCGTGGAAGAAGTCTTATTTATCTAATATATATTCCCAATCCTCATCTGAGGTTCCATCTTAAATGGCACACATATATGTGGTGGAATATTCGTATTTTCTTAAGATGGTTTGTGTATATGTCTGGTTTATGACCCTTAATCATTCAGAGGTGGAAATGTCTATGCTTACATGTATGGCCTGATGTAAATCAATATTTATATACATAATGTCCTTAAGCTTTAGGCTGGACGTGGGTGATGTACCATTAGTGAGAGCTTTAAAGCTTTCCAGCCGTGTATATTATGGTTGTAAACCATGGAATCCGAATTTATGATATGATCATGGACTGTGGGTTTTAGTCCTCTCTCCCCCTCATGAACATACTCATAATTTTGTTGTGCTTAGGGCAGTAGAGCCTTAATTATTTTAGTGATTTTCCCTTTTGTGTACTTATAACACATTGTGAGATTTTATGGGATCACTTTTGTGCCTTAATTAATTTTTCATCATGTTTTGGATCAAGATGGCTAATCTGGTCATGCCATAAGTGTTTATTTCGTGGTGAACCATACTGGTTACCATTGCTTTATGCCTCTTTCATACTGATCATTAGCATATAATAAATCAGTAAAAAATATCGGTATAGGCATTAATTGATTTCTTTATAACTCAATGGGTCTGAATAATGTCGTGTCTTTTGCCATTGTCAGTACCAATTAATTGATTTCAAGTGATTGTAGGAAGGTAAAGTTGAACCTATACAATCAAGATGAAGTTAAATCTATGCGAGAAATCAATCTATCCGTGAACTGACTCATTAGTCTACACCCAACAATTGATTTTATGTGATTGCAGGAAGGTAAAGTTAAACCTATACAATCAAGGTAAAGTTAAACCATGCATGAAATCAACTATCAGTGGACTGATTATCCTTTTATTAAGGTTTTATTTGTTATTTAATCAAGAATCATCAAGCAAGACCAAGCAAGATAATATATAAAAACAAAATCGTGAATCATCAAGTAGGTCAAAAGCAAATCACAAAATCATAGACTTAAAATAAAATTATCATGTCGAGATCTTTCTTTTAGTCAATGTATAAGCCAGCCTCACAATCTATATTACTCCACACGACTTTCTTGGATTCATCCTGATCCAATGCCTCAGGATATCTCATCTCACTGTTTTGTTCCTCAATGCATCTTTTCTGAAGTTTCTCAAATCTGTCAATGGTATCTTTAATTTTCTGCTTTCTTTGCTCACTTGCCAATAGGTATCACAATAGGTCATTATAGGTTGTGAAACCTTTAGCTGTATATGATAGCAACCGATCCTTTGGATTGAATGTGGAATATGTTTTATACAGTAGATCATTATCTGTAACCACTTCATCACATAGTTCAAGACTATGGGTGATTTTCATTAGAGCAGAATCGTATTCTTCCACGGATTTAAAATCCTGGAACCTGAGTATCTTCCAATCATTCATGGCCTTTCGCCATAATTCCATTGAGTATATGGATTTTAGTTTTATCCAAAGATCATAAGGATCCTCAATACTTTCGTACTTATTCCTCAGTGAGATGATAGCGCATAATTATTATGGCTCTATGCTTTTCACTTTCAACTTCATCATTTCTTTCAATGATACATTTCCCGAGTCCTCTAGACTTCAGGGCAATTGAAGTGTTCATTTCCCATTCTGGATAATTATCTCTAGAGATATCTAGGGCAGCATAATCCGAAGGCTCAAATCTCGACATCTGAAATCATTAATAAATTCATGATTTAGAATTCTTGAAACCAATTCAAATAATTAGTGCATATGATTTCATAAGTATATCTATAATACTTTAGGCTACACGGCTCATGTTTTGTGATGCTTAGGCCTTACGGCTTTAATCTCAATCAAGGGCACAAGGCCGCATGTATGAACCAATGCATTATTCCTCACGACCATTCAGTATGATTGATAACAAAAACACAATGCCACACGATCCATATCAATCAAATAATCTAGCAACCTAACTCTCATTCAATATGTAAATTCTTTAAATCAATCTTTTAGGTTTTAAGTGATGAGAGATTTAAGGTTTCAAGGCCTTTAGGAATATCAATCAAGATTAAGGGTTTCAAGGCTTTAAGGATTTCGAATCTTTTAGATCTATTAATCAATTTATCAATCCTAACATCTCAGATCATCAATCATCAAACAAAGACATTTTAAAACCGATTTAAACTTTTAGGGTTTCAGTTTGAGTGATTTAGATTCGAATTTAAACAATCTTATCAATAGCTCTAGGTGATCAAACAATCAAAGTTTAAATCAAACAATTTAAAACCGATTTTCCAAAATTAGGGTTTTTAGGAGATTTCGAAAAACTTTGATCTTTGTTCAAGGAGATTTGATTTGAGATTCAAAATCATTAAGACTTTGATTTTAATTGATCAATGGATCAATCTCGAATTATGGTTTAGGGGATCAGACTTATTCGAGCTTCGATTTACTCTTTAGGGTTTGATCTATTTTCCCTATGGCTTTCATCTTTAGAGTTCTGATTTTAGGGTTTCAATCTTTACAAAACAACCATGTTCAATTCATGTTCTCAGAATTAGAATTACCTTTGTTTTGCAGATTGTAGAAACCGGACCACCAAGATGAACCTCGAACGGACGCGAGCTGGCTGCTTCGGGATCGCGAGCTGAGAGGATGCGATCGGGTTAGGTTTGTTAGGTCGCGATAGCCTTGGTTGTCTCTCGCGAACGGGTTGAGGCTAATCGTCGGATCGAGCTGAGGCAGTGACGGGAACGCAAGACGGGATTGAGTTCAAGGGTTCGTCCAGAGCTTCAATTTGATATGTAGATTATCCAGAGCTTCAATTTGATATGTAGCTCGTCGTCTGGTTCCTCGGGGTTTGAGAGATAGATTGATTTTAAGTTACACCTGAATTAGGGTTTATGTGTGACGGATTTTAGGTTAGGTTTTGTCTCAGGGTTTTGGAGTCTATCGTGCTGATAACGTGTTGTGAATGAAGAGGAGAACTTATGTATATTATTAGGTCGACCAACTGGTCTTTATATACATATGGTAATGACGGTATAAGTACTGGATCGACATGAGATCGTATTTATCCTTAATTAAAGAATGATTAGCAATACGTAAGATAAACACCAACTATAATGTAGATAAACACAAGAGTAGATAGGCGCCAGTATAATCCTGCGGATGGGCTTGACCCGTCTTGCTACACGGGCTGATAAATGGGTGATCACTAAATGGTTTATAACAAGATTACTTATTTAAAAATTTAAACTATATTTTATGTGTGTTAAAACTAAAAATTTCACGTCAATTTATAGAAAACAGGAAAGAGTTTGTCATACATAGGATTACAATTATTTATATAATATAATATCCCATTGACTTTTAATTTGGAATAAACTATATATAAGAATCTGGTTTCAGTGATTCAAACATTAACATCATGGCAAAAAATTTCAACAGAACTAAAGAAATTAGCCATTTTAAAGGTCTATGATTTCAAAATTGTCTACCGACCACAAACGTAAAATATGACTACAGATTCATTAGCTAAAGTTGTACATATAATTCATAGAAATTTGTATTTCTTGGTTATTCAATTAATTCCAAACCTACTAATTAGTTTGAGTAATATAATAATTGGTTTGATGTAAAAGAAAACATACCGCTAAAAAAAAAGAACATCCCATCAGCTAATTTTGTGATCATATAATCCTATTTCTATCACAAAAATTCATTTTAGTTTCTAAACCACAATTATATATTCACCTTCCTAAAATATTTACATCCACACATAAGCACAATATATACTAAGGTTCCGAATGGGGCAGCGGGAGAAGTGCAGTTACCCCGCATTAAAATCATCATTTACATTTTTCTGTTTTTGAAATACAGTTAACAGAAAATCTGCTTGCAGTTCAATATTTTTTGTCTTTTTGTGGAAAAATTGAGAGATCTGCATGCAAATCTCACCCACTAACATATGGTGGTGTTGATCTGTTTTTTTTTTCTTTTTTAACCAATAAATGATTTTTTTACAAACATTTAATTTTAAAATATATTAATCCTTTTAAATATATTTATCTATTTTAATATATATATAAAACTATCATTGACTATATATTTTTCTTTCTATTTCCGTCATATAATTTCATTTATTTAAATTATTATATTTATATAATGTGTATTAAATTATAATATGCATTATGCAAAATATAGTAATATAATTTAAATCTGTATACTATATATATCATTAAATTTTAATGTTTTCATATTTTGATTTCAAAAAAATTGTAGTAACATGGTTTTAGTGCAAGATTTATTGTTGTTTATGTATTATATTTCTATATTATGTGTTTTGATATATTTTATTATAATTTTAATTTAAACATATAATTTATTTTATTTGAATTGTTTTTATCATTTAAACGTATAATAATTGTTTGATTTATTTGATCTGCATGATAATCCGCTTGATCTGCATCTTTTCTGCATGATCCGCTTGATTTGTACTTGTTTCGCTTAATTTGCATAATCTGCTTGATTTGTTTTTACTATTCGGAATCTACTGCATTTGATGTACACTGTGTTTGGAAATATGTTAGGAGTGTTTATGGCAACTTACCAAGAAATATGAATAGATTAATCAAAGAATAATTCTGAAACATTTTTAGTAATATATAGGGTATGTAAACAACATATTGTAACATGGTCCAGCTGTTACAACGTGTTATTAATGTTCACCAAACCTCGGTTGAAGTTCTGCTCCACCTTTTTTCTTTTTTTTTCATATTATTTCTGTAGACAAGAAAAAACAGATATGCCTTCCTCTTTTTCACATATTTACTTAACCTTCTGCATCTTTTTTTTTTTTTTTTTTGGATCGAAAACCTTCTGCATCTATTCTACGCTTATTTCTGATGAAAAGCGCCCCTTTTACGCGGTGTCACGGCCAGCTCGTACAAAAATCACTTGCCGTGTTTCATCTCTGATCAGCTCGTTTGGCCACGGTGGGTCTCTGGGTTGTGTAAAGGCCAGGCGCTTTCACGGCCAAACCACCGCATTGTAGAACACATGATATACATGCTCTTTAAAAATTTTAATATATGTTTGGATATAATGCTCTTTATAAATTTGAGTATATGTTTGGACAGTGCTGAGTCTGACCTCTGCATCTAAAAATTAGTTAATTAGCACCAACAATAAAAAAATAAAGATTTATGTAACAAAGTTATTAAAGATTGTTCATCGATCTTCCGTGTCCCAAATTTACACTGTCTGTATAAATGTCACAACTTGCCGACAAAAAGAAATACAAATGTTACAACATTAGCTCATATCTCCATAGCTACAAAAACTCATCTTTTATTTCTCTTTACCTATCACATCTTTGGGTACATCAGGTTGATATTAATGTTGTTGTTATACCAAACTCTTTTTGTAAGACCCGATCCTGAATTCCTCAATCCAACTAGACCGCGACTTACCTAAACATCCTAACTAGTTTGATTCTTTTACTTCCCATTTCAAGTGTAATATTTTTCTTATCATTTATCAGAGTTCTGAGGTTCAATCAATCACACTTAGACAATCAGATTCAAGTAAAGGCAAATCGACATTTTATAGATAGTAAATGAGATCCATACATCATCTATTCGTTCATACAAATAAGTTATATACTAGTCTATCATAAGTTCACAGTTTGCACAATAGACTATCAATACTTCACATCTACGAGGAATGGCCCATTCACCACACATTTTCCCAAGGTTGGAATCCTCATGGAGCATTTCCTTTACCATGGTCCAAGTCAGTACTTTAGGCGTGCGGTCTCCTTGCACCGCCTCCTTCTCCTTCTCTTTCTCCTCCTGTCTGGTATCCATGTTCACAAGCCTTGTCTCCCATGGTCTAGTCCTCGCCGGAACAGACAAGCACCACCACTCACGGTTTCTTCCTCCACCGCCGGCCTCTCTCTCTTACTTTCTCTCTCACGATTTCTTCGAGGCTTTCCTTAGGGAATATGATGCCCAAAATTGATCCCAGAAACTTATATTTATAGAGAGAGAAACCGGTAACTGCTTGGGCGATCGGTTGCAAGGGATTGGCCGAAATGGTGCCACTTGTCCTCTTGCACCCTTTCGCCTATAACCTCCCATAACCGGCCCATAACCGCCCAACTGCTCCCTTTACAGTTTTCTCAATCGAAAACCAACTCCCAGGTCTTTGCCCAAGTCCTGGTTCGATCTTGGCTGCACACGGCCCCATCGTCTCACACGAGCCGCCGGCACGGCTTGGTAACCGCTCGATCCCGACCACACTGGTCCGTACCGGAACACTCCGCCAAGCTGAGATGAGCTGGCCACCAGCTGTTCCCAGCTCCAGTGAGCTGACCAAGTCTAAGTGAGCTAGCTCCAAGCTTCACCTAGCTGACTGAGCTTGAACCGGACCTTGTCCAGCTCTCTTAAACTTGTCTCCATCGTATCCAGGTTATGTCTCAGCTGCCTGACTTCTTTAACCATCAATTTGGACCATGATACGCTTGTCTCAAGGTCTCACGACCTGACTGGTGCGTATCCTCGCACCATGGTCCGTCCGGACGATCCTATCTAGGATCGGGGACATGACACCTTACATCTTGTGTCATAATCAATTGCCCATACAAGTATATAACACAAGTTACAACCTTTTCACATCTCATCTTCTTCATTTTAATTAATCGTTCTTCAATATAAACTTTTAAAAATTGAAAGCATTTTAACATTCTACTCATTTATGCACATAAGCATGCTCACTTTCTCAGTATTGCTATTTAGTTGTTCGCAAGTCGGCAAGTGACAGTTTAATATGCCGCAAACGATCTCGAAAGAGAAGGTAATTCGCTTGAATATGTAGTTTTATTTGGTTTTAAAGAAAAAGATGTAACCTTGAAAATATATACTTTTAAGCTAAATAAGAAGAAAACAATCACATTAACTTGAATCTATCTATACCTTTATTCAAACTTAACCTACAAAACACAAAAATAATTGGTAAAAATGAAATCTTACCCATTTTTTACAGCATAGCATCATTTCTCATATCTGAAAAACATGCATATCCAAATATTTAAAATGGTTCAAAACAGAGAAAAATTTAAATAGAACTTGTAAGCTAAAATAATATGAAGACATTCACATTTGATTGAGATAATAGTTTTATTCGAAACTAAAACATAAAAAAAAATTATCTCAAATTTGTAGATTTACCTTTTATGAGGGAAATATGAAAATCATGAAATGTAAAATCCACAGAAAACACGATCAAATTCTAAGAAAGACATGAAACAAAAAGATGAAATTTGACATAAAATTTGGTGTCTTTCAAGTTAAAAAAGATTAGAAAGAGGAAAATTGCACTTTTCTTATATCCATTTGAGAGAAAGTGTATAAATTTTCTTTAAGTGAGGAGACACAAATTTTAAATTAGGCTAAACACTTTCAGTGTAAAAATTTCTGAAGAAGTTCATTACAATTTAATAAACTTTTGAAGAAGTTTACTAGTGCATTATAGTTTAACAATGTTTTAAAGAGATCTTCTAACCTTAAATTTACTGTATGTTATTGAAGACTTCTAAAGAAGTCTACTAGTACATAGTTTCTTGGCAGACTTCTTCACAAGTCTCTTACCTCTAAATCTTTTAAGTCAACAAATTTAACTAGATAATAGTAAACATTTCATTAAACATAAAATCAACATATCAAATGCTAAATATATACAAAACTAAACACATTTATGTCAAATTTTAGTATAAAAATATTTAATATTTCAAAATCCAATCTTGGAAATATCAACATTACTTGGACATATGTTATCAAATCCTAACTAGTGGAAAATCATGACTTACAATCTATATTCACTCATATATATATAAAACAATTCAGTTTTATTAAATTTAATAACATGATTATAATTTTTTATATTTACATGATTTCAATTTATTTTAAATCACTATTTTTTATATTATTTTTAAGGATAAATACATGTGTAAACTTCTTCAAGAATTATTCTAGAAGACTTCACTGACTCAAGTAGAATTTGTAGGGCTATAGTTGTAAAAAAAATGTTTATATTTTTTTTTGTTTAGTCATAAGAGATAGTTGTAATTCCACTATCGTTTTAAGTTTTTTATTGCATTTGATTAAATTTATAATATAAGTTTGTAAATAAATTTATATTTTGAATCATTTTGACAAATATCTGATTATACATTATATCCGTAGAGATTCTGGTCGCCATCGATAAAAATACTTATACTGTATGCATAAATAACTTCAGATTTGCTCAAATAACTTCAGATTTGTCGGGGTAAATATATTAAAAAAAATCCTGCGGATTTTTAACATGCTTTTACCGTTGCAATACATCGTTTTTTGTAGTATGTTTCTGTAAGACAGGTTTCTGGGAAGGTGTCTTAGTTACGCATGTATTGTTTTTATGTTAAAAACATATATAAAAATAAGTTTAAGGTTCGTTCAAAAGAAGAAGAAGATAAGTTTAACGTTCAAGAGCAATAATCCAATGCCCATAAAAGATTTGCTAATTTCAGGTTCATTCGGTTATGGTTCTTAATGTTACTATTACCCTTTAACCCTTTCGGTTTATCAATTGAAGAAGCAAACCAGATGGTGGTGATGATTATAAAAGTTTCCCAACTCATCGTTCCTTCTAAGACCATCTCCAATATATCACTTTATTTTTTTCAAAATACAGAATTGGATTATATTTTAACAGTTTTCTATTTCGGAGTTAGAAATAAGACCATTTTCAATCCATCTCTATAATAGAGATCTCTAAAATAGAGACAAAAATAGAGATGGTGTTTTTGCTCCAATGTGTTCCTCTATAATAGAGGAATGCTATATTTGCCTCTATAAATTGAGGAATGCTTTTTTTTCCTCTATATTTAGAGGAAAAAATAGCATTTCTCTATTTATAGAGGTAAATATAGCATTCCTCTATTATAGAGGAACACATTGGAGCAAAAATACTATCTCTATTTTTTCCTCTATTTTAGAGATCTCTATTATAGAGATGGGTTGCAGATGCTCTAAAGTGATAAATAATAAATAAATAGATTATTCTATTTATGAAATAAGTTATTTTTACTGTATTATAAAAAGATAAAATAAAGTTGAAACTTTTTTACTTTAAATTATGTTTTAAAATTAAATTAGAATGAATTTTTGTTGTCGAAAAAAAAAATAGAGTGAGATTGAAGATGTTCTAAAGTCAGAAGACTGTCGAGTACAGGTGAATATTTTTTTGTTTTGAGCAAAGGAAACAAGTGAAAATATTTTGATTTTTTTCTAAATGAAAAGAATAATCGTTTCTCATTTAATTTAAAACTAGAATTCGTCATTGCCATAATGGTATTGAATGAAAACGCTTCGCATTTCTCTCCCACGTCGAAAATCAAAAAGAGTTACAAACCTCTCGTCTTCCCTTCCAGAAAACGGAGCCTCTTTAAATAGATAGTTGAAAAAAAGATATCAAAGTTGTTTTCTTTCAAAAAGTGTGCGACACCTTAGAGATAAACATGTCATACTGTGGTCTGTCGATGAACAGTGATGCAACTACGGCTTCTACTGAGTTTAGTCCTCAAGTAAGACGAGTGAAGTTAGAGAAACAAAGCGAAATCAGAATTCATGTGACCCAGATTTCGCCTCTGAAACTCCGTATTCTCCATGGCCAAGTTGAGATTTTTGGTTCCGAGCTTCCACGAAACGTCTGGCTCACGTTTCCTCCTCTCCAGCAGTTCGCCGTATGTTCTGTTCAACTCTTTCTGTTACAAGTACAAGTTATTCATTTTTCATTTTTTTTTGTTATGGTTCTTGAGATTCTGTCACGTTCATCCTCTTTCCTTTTACAGTGTTATAGTGATGATATAGTTACATATCAAGTAGTTAGGCGTCACAATTTTTTTTTATTTGACATGATTAGATGTGATACATAAATAGCTAGCTTGGTGGCGTCAAAGAAAATTCTATATGCTATAATATGGTTATGTAATTTTAAACATAATAAAAGTCTTTCTCTAACTCTAAGTTGTAACAACCAGATTTCAGAATATCTTTACTTCATGGGTTCATTAGTTTCTGTCACAACATTCATCCTCTGTCCGTGTGGGTTAGCTCTAAAAAGTTCGAGCTTAGGTAGTTGGTTGCATAGAAAGTAAATTCTAATATTGATGATTACATCTCATCAAGATGAGTGCTCACCTTTCAGGTCTTTACGTGGTATGGTGCAACACTCGAAATAGATGGCGTCACAGAGACTGACAATACATCTGTTGAGGTAAAGTTATGGTTTCATCCACAATTTGTTCATATAATTTAGTAGTATTATATATGTATACTAATGATGCCCCCGATGTAGACACCCATGGTAAGCTATCTTAGTGTGCACAACTCTCTACAAGTACAAAGACATCGGGTTACGTCCTCAACAAGAGATTATGTTTCTTCACAGGTGCTTTTATTATTCCGTACTAAAAATTGAGTATATCCATGTAGCAACATTGAGTTGTGGTTTTGTTAATTTGTACTGTTTTGCATGATGCAGGGACCAAGGGTTATCTTTGTCGGAGATACTGACTCTGGGAAGAGCACATTAGCCAAGATGCTTCTTAGTTGGGCAGCAAAAGATGGTTGCAAACCGACCTTTGTTGACCTTAATATCGGACAAAGCTCGATAACCATACCAGGAACTATTTCTGCTACATCCGTTGAAATGCCAGTGGATCCTGTTGAAGGACTACCTCTTCATAAGGCCCTTGTGCACTATTTTGGTCACACCACAGCGACGTAATTGACTTCAAATTCTGAGTCTTCAGGTCTAAATAACCTATACTTGGGAACTAATATTCTTCATTTCATTTTCTTTTGTACTCTCAGCAACAACCTTAGGTTGTACAAATACCTTGTTGAAGAGCTTGCTCGAGAATTAGAAGCAGAGTTTGCTATTAAGGCTGAATCTCGACGTTCTGGTATGGTGATTGACACAATGGGATGGACAAGTGGTCTTGGTTATCAGGTAAATTTTAGTTTCTTAAGTCAAAAAGAGATTATGTTCGCTATGAACCGCATGCTAATTTGCTAGCCTTAATGCAGCTTCTTCTCCATGCAATAAGGACTTTTAATGCATCTTTAGTCATCGTCCTTGGTCAAGTAACATACCAAAGCTCTCTTCTCTGGTTTTAAAGTAATTCAAGAAACCTAGATTGCCCTTCACTGATCTTTGCCGTATGCAGGAAACAGAACCTGTCTATGATCTGAACAAAGCTTTCAAATTCAAGAAAAACGTATCTTGAGAGGTCATCTGGAGTTTTCTCCAGGTATTCTGATTTTCGCAAAATGTTGAGGAACAAAAGCATTCAGGTAAATTATTTTTAGCTCTGGCGATTTCTTTATTTGATTTTCTTTCTATATATGTAATATATTTGATTAAAGCAAATGGCTTTTGCTTTTCTTATTCAAAGAGATATTTCAGTGGAGCCACAAACAATCTCACGGCCTACACCAAAACCGCCAAGTTCACTGATATGCAAGTTTATCGAATCGGTGCCTTGATAGAGAAGTCAAGGTCTACTGAACCTTTGAGGATCACACCTGTGTTGATTGACAAAGATCTTGTCAATACAGTTCTGGCTATCTCATACGCTAAACAGCCTCATCACATTATCTCAAGGTAGTCATCTCCAAACTTTGTATGATTAAACCTAAGGCATGATGAAGTAGTCATTAATCCGTAATTGTGTATGAATTTTTGCAACATTGTTGCTGGATTTGTGTATATTACGGATGTTGATCTTGGTGAAGAAAGAATTACGTATCTCTGTCCATCCGCTGCTGACCTGCCTAGCAAGATATTCATCATGGGGACTTTGACATGGCACAAAACTTGAGGAAGAATATCTGTTAGTTATGAAGTTCAATCGAGATGCTCAAGTTTTATTCTTATATTATGATTTGTTGAATCAATGGAACTTTTGAAAGATGTATCTCCCACAACATTTGAAAAAGGGTTAATTTTTAGAATATCTTTTATTTTTATTTTTTTGCAGACATCTTTTAAGTATATAGTTATCTACAATACCAATTATAAGAATATTTAAATTAACTTTGTGATAAATTCGAATGTACAACTGAAAACACTTTTTAATACAAATCTGGAACGATCTAAATTTTTTATAAAATAACAAAAAAATTTAGATTTTTTGTGTAACAAAACCATTTTAAATAGATTCTACTATTTACAATTTTATTTTTCTAATTACGTTGAAAATGCCCTACTTTGGGTTTTGCTCTTAACTTTTTTTTGTTCCTCAAGCTCTCTTTTTTAGCACATATTGACCAAAACAACCAATCTAAGAAAATTTTGATTTGAGAAAGATAACAGAGTTCAAAAGAAAAGGAAGCCACTCAGTCTCAATCTTGTTCACTAGCAATTTCCTGGAAATTACGAAGGAAATTAGTTGCAACTGTGACATTAATTCGTGTTTGTCTTAGTCAACCAAGTCATGAATCATGTGACAAGAAATAAACGTCACTTTTGTATTATAAAGTTAGAAATGGAATCCAACGTTCGTAAACACCGATTCCTACTCACAGTGATGATCTTCCAACAATGGAAATCAACAAAGATGAGAATCGTCCAACAGAGAAAGATGAGAGAGAAAGTGTAACAAACTTTTACAAATTTCGAATGAATCTAAAAACGAAAAGTAAATTGATTTATATCTTTGTATTTCCCCTCTTCTTTGTGACGTGTCCCCTGTGACGTGTCTTCTTACTTCATTTACTATAACAAATCCTCCCGGTCTGCAAAACCTTGACCCAAGGTTCAAAAGCAGGAAACTTCCTCTCCACGTCAAACAGAAACTCCCATGTTGCCTCATCCTCCGGTTGGTTACGCCACTTGATCAAGACCTTCGTCGCTGCTTTACCCTGGCGTTTGACCATCTTCCTCTCAAGAATGAGCTCCGGTTCCTTGATCAACACATCAGAAACGACCGAAGGAAGAACCGTAGTTGTCTCCACATTACCCACAGCCTCCTTTAATTGTGAAACATGAAACACAGGGTGAATTTGAGAACCCGCCGGTAACTTCAACTTATAAGCTACACTCCCACACTTGTCCACTATCATGTAAGGACCAAAATACTTCGGAGAAAGTTTCTGATTAGAACGAACAACCACAGAGCGTTGACGGTAAGGTTGTAACTTCACGTATACATAATCCCCCAATTCAAAGCTCCTGTCAGTTCTGTGTTGATCCACAAACTGCTTCATCCTATGCTGAGCTCGTGAAAAATGAAACTTAAGCGTCAACAACATATCTTCCCTGTCACGCAAACATTGATCAACCACTGCTACTTTCGACTCTCCCGGTAAGTAAGGCAAGTGTTGAGGTGGTGGACGACCATAGACTGCTTCGAAAGGCGTAGTTTGAATCGTAGAGTGGAAGTTGGTATTGTACCAATACTCTGCAAGAGGCAACCACTTACTCCATAACTTCGGCCTGTCGCTACACATACAACGCAAATACGTTTCCACTCCCCTGTTCACAACCTCCGTTTGACCATCACTCTGCGGATGATACGCACTCGACATGTTCAGCGCCACTCCCTGCAAGCTGAACAATTCCTTCCAAAAGTCACTCAAGAAAACTGCGTCACGATCACTGACAATGGATTGAGGAAACCCATGGAGTTTAAAAACGTTGTCCAAGTAAACTTGAGCAACTGAAGAAGCAGAATACGGGTGAGCCAAAGCGACAAAATGAGCAGCTTTACTCAACCTATCAACCACCACTAGAATGACTGATTTACCGCAAGATAGAGGAAGGCCATCGATGTAGTCTATCAATATATCAGACCAAATTGACTCCGGAATCGGCAAAGGTTCCAATAGTCCTGGGTAAGCTGAAGTATCGTATTTGCATTGCTGACAAACACTGAAACTCCTGATGTATTGTTGTATGTCCTTCACCATTCCTTTCCAATAAAAAATGCCCTTAACTCGTTGATGAGTGACATCCCTACCCGAGTGACCCCCAAGGCCCGAACAATGTAACTATTGTAGAATCTTATCTCTGATTCCTACATCCATCGGTACCACAATCTTGCTCTTCCTCCTTAAAACATTCTGCGACCAGGAGTAATGCTTCCTCGAAAATGGTTTACTCTTTAACTCCTCAATGATTGCCTTTACACTACTATCCAACTCATACGCCTGTTTAATCTGCTGCATCAGATCACATTCAACAACCGACATAGCCATATGCAATACCTCCGATCCTTCAACTCTAGACAAGGCGTCTGCTACTACATTTTCTTTGCCTTGACGATATTGTATCTCATAATCAAATTCCAGAAGCTTTGGTAACCACTGCTGTTGAATAGGTGTATTCAAACGTTGTTCCAACAGATATTTCAAACTCTTCTGATCGGTCTTGATAATGAAGTGGTTTGGTAGCAAATAGTGGCGCCATTTCTGCACCGCAAACACCACCGCTAATAACTCTTTCTCGTAGATAGAAAGGTGAAGTTGCCTCCCTTTCAAATGGCGGCTTATGTAGGCGATTGGGTGGCCCCCCTGCATCAACACAGCCCCAATGCCATGTCCACAAGCATCAGTCTCGACAACAAACGGTTTGTCAAATTGTAGTAAAGCCAAAACAGGTGCTTCACATAAAGCTTTCTTCAGTATTCCAAAGGCAGTTTCAGCTTCTACCGACCATTCAAAGCAGTTCTTCTTGGTTAATGCAGTGAGAGGAAAGGCAATCCTTCCAAAACGCCAGCCAAATCTTCTGTAATACCCAGGAAGCCCCAAGAATCCTCTCAATGCCTTCAACGATGATGGAACGGGCCATTCTACAATTGCCCTTATCTTCTGTGGGCCAGTGGAAACTCCCTCCTTCTGAATAAAATGGCCTAGATATTCCACCTTATCAGTAGCAAAAGAGCATTTGCTACTCTTTGAAAATAACTTGTTAAGTCTCATCAACTCAAATACACTCTTCAAATGATCCACATGTGCTTCCTCTGAAGGGCTATAAACCAAAATATCGTCGAAAAAAATCAAAACACACTTCCTCAACAGCTCAGTGAACACAGTGTTCATCAAACTCTGAAAGGTGGCTGGTGCATTTGTTAAGCCAAAAGGCATAACCAAATACTCAAAGTGACCGGTATGAGTTTTGAAAGCCTCTTGTGAATATCAGTGGGATCCATTCTCACCTGATGATAGCCTGCTCTGAGATCGATCTTAGATAATACGCAAGACCCACCCAACTCATCCATAAGGTCCTCTATCAACGGAATAGGGAAGCGATCTTTAACAGTCATGTTGTTGAGACCTCTGTAATCAACACACAAACGCCAACTCCCATCTTTCTTTTTAACCAACACCACAGACGATGCATATGAACTAGAGCTCACCTGAATAGCCCCTGCCTTCAATAATTCTTTCACCATTTTGTCAATCTCATCCTTCTGATGCAAGGCATAACGATATGGTCTCTGGTTAATCGGATTAGACCCCTCCAAAAGTGGAATTTTGTGGTTGTGATTGTCTCTAAACGGAGGTAATGTTGTAGGTTCCTCAAAGATATAAGCATATGAATGAATCAATTCAGCAATAGGGCGAGAGTGATTCTCAACTGCATCTCCTTCCAAAGCACTTAGACTCCCCTGTACTGCTGAATCCTCCCGCTGAACCATGAGCATTGAGATCTGTACAATGTCATCATCCTCCAAATTCATCTTCTTTGCTCTCACTTCTCGAACAGACCCTTCCTTAAGCCCATGAAGTAACACAAACTTAGTTCCCTGTCTGAACTTCATCGTCAATTCTTGAAAATCGCAAGTGATAGGTCCCCATTGTTCCAACCATTGAACTCCCAACACCATATCACAACCTCCCAATGGAATAACCATAAAGTCAGCCGAGAAAGAATTATGGTGAAAGTTCCATTGAAAGTTATTAATTTTAGCACTCACACCCAATTTACGACCATCAGCCACTGCTACTTTAGCTGTACTCGCCGGAAGCAACTCACAACCCAACTTTGCAGCAATCTTCTCATCGATGAAGTTGTGTGTCGAACACGTATCAATGAGAACAAATAAGGTTCTTTTCCCAGACATTCCTCTGACTCTCATAGTACGATAACCTGAGATTCCAGTGACTGCATTTACTAAAATCTGAGCAATCTCTTCTTGATTCTGCTCTGCAATCATCTCTTGTTCTTCAGGTGTCAGTCCTTCCTCCTCTTCAACCTCCATAACGAACAGTTGTGTCTTTTTGTGCTTCATATAGTGGCCATGTGTGTACTTCTCATCACAAAAATAACACAGACCAGCAGCTCTACGTTTACTCATTTCTTCTTGCGTAAAGAACTTCTGAGGTTGAAATTCACGCGGTTTCTCCGGAGAAGTGATCAAGGCAGGCTTCCCATCTGGCTCCTTTTTGATAGGAAGTAAACCTTTTCCAGCAAACGCCGATTTCCCTTGAGTCCATCCGGACTGAAAAGGCTTCTTTGGATGTGCCTTCTCATACAACCTCCCCAGCATAAGACACTGACGAACTGACACTGGCTGAAACATACGAATATGCATCTGTGTGTCAGTGCGTAACCCTGCCAAATAAGCGCTTACAAGGTAATGCTCAGGTAGATTGACTCTGGTGCGAATCAACTCAAACCTCCCATGGTATTCGACGATACCATCAGTCTCCTGCAACTGTTTCAACTCCGCAAAAGGATCATCCAACAACTCCTCAAACCGTTCAGTTAACAGCATCAAATAAGTTGGCCAATCTTGTAACAAATTCCGAAGAGTCTCAGATTGTAATACAGCGCGATGCCAAGTAGCGGCGAGGCCATCAAAGTGCATCGAAGCTATACCAACTTTCAACTCCTCAGGCGTCTGTTCCATGTAAAAAATTTGATCTACCTTACAAAGCCAATCTTTCATCCCTTCTCCATTGAAACGAGGAAAATCCAGTTTCGTCAAACGCGTCATACCAGAATAGTGAGGAATCATTCCTCCGCGACCGCGACCCGGATCTGGATGCATCATCGGAGGAAAACGTTCCGGTTGACGGTTATCACTAGACGACGCGGTGTCTTTCTGAGTCACGATCAGATGAAGCGTCTCCGCGATATCGCTGATGTGTTGATCGAGCTTCGCGCTCAACTTCTCCGATTGATTCTCCAACTTGACCTCCAAAGCTTCGATTCGAGCTCCGAAAGCTCCTTCTGTTTCGCGAATCTTTGCCTCCTTCATCTGAGTCTGCGATCGAGTTTCCGTCATCGTCCTCCGTAGAATCGTCGAAGCTCTGATACCTTTGATAAGAGATAAACGTCACTTTTGTATTATAAAGATAGAAGTGGAATCCAACGTTCGTAAACACCGATTCCTACTCACAGTGATGATCTTCCAACAATGGAAATCAACAAAGATGAGAATCGTTCCACAGAGAAAGATGAGAGAGAAAGTGTAACAAACTTTTACAAATTTCGAATGAATCTAAAAACGAAAAATAAATTGGTTTATATCTTTGTATTTCCCCTCTTCCTTGTGACGTGTCCCCTGTGACGTGTCTTCTTACTTCATTTACTATATAACATCTAGTTTTTTCTGAAGAGAAGAAAATCACTATAGTTAATTGTGGAAATTAGTTATATATCTTAGAGAGACTTAACTGCTTCTATGTTTTCAGATTACGATCGTCTCAGGCTTATGTATACTTTCCGGTCCAAAGGGAAAAGTATCACGTTTGTTTGAAAATAAAATGTTTTGATGACTCTTCATTAGAAAAGGGCCTACTAAAGTGTACAAACCTGAACAAGAGAGAGTCAGAGAGAGAAAGATAGGGGGAGATAGGTGAGTATTCTTCGATGTCAAGGTTGGGATTGGGGTTTATAAACATTTTTGAAAGTCATTAAAGTTGGCTTCTCAGTTGAAAAAGGTTATTTTTTTGTCAAATTTTATTGATAACCTAAAACCAGATACATATGATCAAAACAAATTAGTTGGTGATTGCACTACTTTCATCTCAATAACACAAGCTGGCAGTTGATTGAGTACAATCTCAAAACAAAAGCTGATGGCCTAACTATTATAATCCCGAAAAGAAAAGAAAAAAACTATTACAATCCCGGAATCAAACACGCAAAATACTTACAACGACAACCTTAACTAGACAAGGCAAAAGCCGATCGAACAACATTAACTAGCTTAAGAAATAACAGTCAAAACAGTTATCTAAGCATATTCTTGCACGAAAAGGTTAAGCATAGAAAAATGATCTTGTCCCCAAGTTTGCCGTAAAAGAAAAACATGACAATTTGTAAATTTCTGAAACTAGTATTTTTAAAACTGAAATGTATCACACGGTAAGGCACGATGAAAGCGAGACGTGACATCCCTATTAACAATGATACCTTTCATATGTCCAGAATAAAATACACTTAAATCATAAAAATAGAAAACTGATCAAACTTTCCTTCAAATATGTCCAAAAGTACAACTCCCATGAAATGGTGCAGCACAAGAAATTTCCCACTCAACTTTTACTTATTCATTTCTTAGGCAAAGTTTCTTTGTGAGTTTCGTCTTTCCTAGTCTCTTCTTCCAGCTGCACCTTCCTCACTTCATGCATTTATATATAACACTCATATCTCCCACATCTCCTTCACACACATTTCATTTCATTTTCATTTGCTAAGTTTTTAGTTTCGGAACATAACCAAACTTATGACTGTAAACCACATATACTGTCTTATAACCATGGAAAAGAGTTCCTTGTCCCAATGCCAACACTCTTCTGCTTTCCCTTTGTTTGGTCTGGTGGATATCTTCCTCAACGTGTTTTCAGATGGGTTTCTTTCGCTCAGATCCTTTTCTCCAGGTGTTGCCCACTTCTTCAACACCAACAATATGTTTCCGAGAAGATGAGCAAAAATCTCGAGGTTCAGAGCTCAATCGCACACGATGATGGTCTTTGCATAGAAGATGCAGAGATGGTGATGCAAAGCTTAGGACTTATCACCGACACAGAAAGCTTAGGACTTCAGAAACGTTACACTGCTGAAGAGCTTTCTAATCTGTTTGAAGAGAAAGAGCCGAGCTTGGAGGAAGTGAAGCAAGCTTTTGACGTCTTTGATGAAAACAGAGATGTGTTTCTTGATCCAGTAGATTTACAGAGAGTTTTGACAATCCTTGGCTTAAAGCAAGGATCTAACCTTGATAACTGCAGGAGAATGATCAGCTCGTTGGACGGAAACAAAGATGGAAGAATCAATTTCCATGGATTTGTGAAGTTTATGGAAAACAATCTCTGCTAAAATTATAGTTTCTGAAGTGACAAATCTATCAACTTCTGTAAGACTTATCAAACTTTAATACCAAAAGCTACTATAGACTATTTTCACATACATGAATAGGTTAAGCCTGAAACCTATACAAAAAATTGAACTAGTAGACACTATTTACACCTATAAAATAATGACTAACAACTTTAAGTCTTCACCAGTAACCACAGCAAGAACACTGACCATTTTGGAAATGGTGGAACCGGTTGGAATCTCTGACAACTATCAACCGGTTTGAGAGCCTCGAGATAAGCTTGATCGCAGAGTGACAATCATCACATATCCTCACGTTCTTAGTCACGTACAGTGGCGAGTTCTCTGGCGTTTTCATCAGACCATACGCCACAGCTAGCTTCTCGCTGTGATAAGAGAGGTTGCTCTCACTCTGCTCTGCGTCTACATCATGGTAACCCCCGGCAACATCAGGAGAATACCCTAACGGCCTAATCTTCGACAAAACCTCCTTCACCTTTGCGTAAATCAGCACAATCTCCGAGTGTTGGTTATCCTCCGAAAGAAACGTATGCGTTTGGTTCCGTATACATATCCAGCTCACTCCAGGCTCCTTCTTAACTCGCCTCTCCTTCATCAACGAACGCACTCTCGCCACACCGTCCCACTCTTTTGACTTGGCGTGTATATTAGATAACAATATGTAAATCCCTGAGTTGTTTGGATACATCTCGATGGCGTACTCCGCAACCTTTTTCCCTAAACTGTAGTTCCGGCGAACGTAACAAGCGTTTAGCAAAGAACTCCATGCAACAACATCCCATTGGACCGGAGCTTCTCTCATGAAACTCTCAACCTCCTCAAACAATCCAGCCTTGCTCAAAATCCCAACGACGCATGTGTAATGCTGCAAATTAGGCTCAACGTTAAACCGTTTCATCAAATGGTGAAAGTAGTAACGGCCTTGCTCCACGAAACCCATATGGCTGCAAGCGTGCAAGACGCCGATGAAAGTTATGCGGTTAGGGACCTCTCCCGCTACCATCATCTCCTCAAAGACCTCAAGCGCTTCTTTCCCTAGTCCATGATGTGAGAATCCACATATCATTACGTTCCAAGTAATAACATCTCTAAAATTCATTCCTGAGAATGTTTTCCACGCGTCCTGGATGCTGCCGCTCTTGGCGTACATGTTAACCAACGCGTTGCCAACCATTACATGGCTCCTAAAACCGGATTTAACGACAAGGCCGTGTAGAAGGCCGCCGTGTTTCAGAAGACACAGCTCTGCGACTGAGTTCAACAAAACAGCAAAGGTGAACTCGTTAGGTGGGACCTCATCTCTGTTTTCCATCTTTGCAAACAGATTCAGAGCCTCCTCGTAAGACTTGTTCTGGAAGTAAGCGTCCATGATGGACGTGTTCAAGACGATGTTTTGAGCGTGCGTCGTACTACCGTCGTAAACTCTCTGAGCGTATAAGGGTTTACCACATTTGCCATACATGTTAATGAGTGCACCACTTACATTAACATCACCGCAGTGGAATCCAAGCCGTACCATTCGGCTATGAATCTGCCGAGCCATGTTTAAGTCTCTGAAGCTAGAGCAAAGCTTTAAAGAAGACATATACGTAACTTCGTCCCACACCAAATCTTCTTCAATAGCCATTTTTCTCAAAATCTCAAGGGCTTCTCCTAAAGCACCACCATGCTCTAAGTATCCACTGAGAGCGGAGTTGAAAGCAAGAAGATCACAATACGGAAGATCATCCAAAACTCTGATAGCCTCTCTTGCTCCAGAACACGAAGAATACATGTAGAGAAGAGTGTTGCGTACATACTCATGTGACGTCAAAGCGTGTTTAAGAAAACATCCGTGACACTGCTTACCTTCTTTGATTCTCCCAGAGCTTGAACAAGATTTAATAACTACAGTGGCTACGAACTCATTAGGTTTTGATTTGAAGGAAAGAAGCATGGTTTTGAAAAGCTTTAAAACTTCGGAGTCGGACCCGGAATCTTGATAGCCTTTCATCAACGTGCACCAAGAAACCACGTTTCTCTCAGGCATTGAGTCGAACAGCTTGCGTGCACGATGATGAGCTTCCCCGCGTTTAGCGTAGAGATTAATCAGAGAGTTGATCTGCCATGCGTCCTCAGGTCGAGATAATAGGTCCTTGACGATCAGATGAGCGTGAATGGATTCGCCAGTCTTCAGATAACTTGAGTTAGCACAGAGTTTCAAGAGATTATTAAGGCGTGGAAGAGCTTCGGTTGGTTTGGGTAATAAAGACGCGAGTTTATCCCATTTTACCTGCTGTCGTTCTATCAAAGACACGGCGGACATGGCTCTTCTCCGACAACAAGCTCTGTTTTTGAGCGCTAGGGTGGGTGTCCCATCAGATTTTCAGTTTAGACCATCTGTTATCTGGGTCTCTTAAGCCCCGTATTTAGTGTCTTTAGATTTTTTTTAAAAATAAATTACCTAATTAGTTAAGCAACGTTGCTTAATTAGACCCAGAAGAGACGGATCTTATGGGACGCGTGTCACACTTTCCCGTTTCTTTCTCTCTCTCGAAAATCATCTCCTCTCCTTCTTCACCGATTTATGCACCGAGATCCTCCAAGCTCACGGCTGGGGCTCAAGCTCAAGTATGTTTCAATCGCGATAATCTGATTCAGAGTCATATACTCAATCTTGGCATCTCTAATCGCTGTTTCTTTCGCGAAATTATGAATTTTGTGATTGGGTTTCACAAGAGGAAGAAGAAGAGAAGAAAGGAAGCTCAGAAGCAGCATGAGGAATCGTTGAGGCGAAAGCGTATCGAGGCTCGTAAGAAGGTGAGGATTAAGCCATTGCTTTTCAATTGAAACCTTTTCGTACTGGTTTTGTATCATTCATCATCTGTGCGTTATAGATTAGGTTGTAACATGAACTTCTTCTGAATCATTTTGATGAAAAGTTTGAGTTTTTAGTTTGCTTAAAGCTTGTGTTTTTATTTTGCTTAAAGGTTACTTACTCTCCCAGACTTCTTTCTATTGGCCTAAGATTTTTTTATGATAAGTATTTTTTTGGCCTAAGATAGTTTCTTGCTGTTCTGAAATATTGTATCTGAGCTTTGCAGAGGAAATTGGAAGAGATGATGGTCGCTGGGAATGCTGAGGAAACTGAAGATGTAGAAACTGAGGTTGAAGATGCAGAGAATAAAGAGGCAGAGCTTGATGCTTTTTTATAGTGATCATATTAGATTAGATGTTTAGTTGAGTGGCTTTTTCTCTGTCAATGTCTAGTGTAACGCTTGATGCTTTTGATGGTGATCTGATTAGATTAGAGGTTGAGTCTGAATCTATAGTGTAAAGTTTGATCTTCTTGATGTATAGTGTTTGTTTATGTCACTGTCTTTGTTTCTTAATTTTTCTCGTGTCTGAATCTTTGTTGTGTTTGTCTTGTTCTTCTTCTGTTTTTTCTTGTTCTGTTTAAGTTCTTGTTATGTTAAAAAGTTAAAATGTTTAAGTTCATGTATTTAATGGAGTTTAAAATGTTAATAATGTTTCATGTTCTTATGTTCATTTATCTGCTCATTATTTCCAGGTGAAGAAGAGTGAAAGAGTAGCATTATGTCTTATACAGGGAGACCAACAAGGGAGCCGTCATCTCAGGTAACATAGAAGCTTTCATCTCAGGTAAAACAATAATGGTTCCTTTATATGTTTTTATTAGGACATTTGAGTTATTTTGTCACGGATAAGAAGACTTTGTACTTGTGTCTTGTTTTCTTATGTCTTGTTTTCTTGTATCACGCAGAAGAAGACTTTGGTTATGTCACTCTGTTGTGAAGCAAGTCTAGTTTTTGGTCTCTTGTTTTGTTGTGTCATTGTGTTGTTTTGTAGACTGCTTTTTTTGTGTCACCCTCATGTATCACTTTTCTATTTTGTAATCTTGTGTACTCAAGGACTTGTGTATTCACGTGATTACTAGTGACTTGTGTACTCTGATTCTCTATATAAAACTAAACGACCAAACATTTTGATCTCATGTTCTACCGTCTCACCAAACCAAAGAGCAAACACAAGTTCATTTTCTCTCCTTCTCACCATACCAAACAACCAAAACATTTTGATCGCATGTTCTTTCTACCATCTCAAGTTTTTTTTTTTTTCTCAAGAACAAAATTGTCATCTTCTCTCTTTACTCATCTTCTCTCTTTAATCACCATATATGGCTTCTTCTTCTCAAAATACTTTAGATGAATCACTTGATGATACATTTGATCAAATATTTGATCAATATTTTGATCAAACCTTTGAGAATTTTACAATTCAAATTATTATTGTTTATTTTACTAATCTTTGTTTTCATGTTTTTATTTAAAAATCTATGTTTAAAATGTTATCTTTTACTATGTTTTATTTAATCAAAAAATTTTAAGTTTAATAAAAAAATATTTAATATATTTTTTTAAGAACTTATAATTAAGAGACTTGCATTGGACCATATAAATGTTCGGGTCTGTTAGCTAAGTCTCTTAATCTCACATTTATTACCTAATAATATTAAAAAAACAATTAAGAGTCCCATTGGATAATCATGCCTTTAGTTCCGGTTGGAACATATTTAATTTTATGTGACTATTATATAACATTAAAAATGAATATACAATTTGGCCAAAAAAATGAATTTACAGTAATACAAAATGGTTTAATAAACCGATTTTCCAATTCTAACATAATTATATTTATTTATAAAAAAAATTAAACTAAAAAATATGATCCTATGTTATAACTTATAACACATATTAGAACTCCGAAACATATTTTGAATTTATATTAAAATTTTTTTTACGTGGATAAACGTAAAATATGGTTGACATCTCAAAATACAGCTTCATATTATAATCAAAAATTTAAGATCCAAACTGAAATTCTACAAATATAATAAAAGTACAATAATGTAATTTTTAATATACTATTTATCATTTAAATTTATAATATTTTTAATGAGATAATACATTATGCGAATTACGCAAATAAAAGTGTAGTTGTTTATTGAATGACATGCATTTAATTTATGGAGCAAGTTAGGAAATATGATAATGATCTCAAATAGTCATTTTTAAATTTTTATCACCAAAAGAGTTTTAAGGAAAAAAATGACTAAAAGAAATTTTATTATAGATATATAAATATAAATAAAAAATAAAAATTATATAGTATCGAATTATATATTTTCAAGTTTAAACTTTTTATAATTCTTTTTGAAGCTGTTTTGAAATTGTTCTTTTCAAATTTGTTTTTTAAAATTCGAAAATGGTTTTTGAAAGTATTTTAAAATTTTTATTTTAAAATTTTTAATATTTATTTAAAAATATTTAACCTCACTACCAAAACTTCACATCTTAACTCTAAAGCATAAGTGTATATTAGTTAACACTATGTGTATACGCGTATTTACCGTTTAATGAAATTTTTTGAGCCTTTTTGGTAAAAAAAAAACTAAAAAAAGGAAATTTCTTTGAAATACAACCAAATAAATAAAATAACACCTTTGCACTGTTGTCAGAAAGCACATCGCGTATATTGTTAGAGTTCACAACGAATTTTAGATTTTCAGGCTCATTAGATAGTGCGTGGCTCTATTTTCAGGCTCATTAGATTGTGCATTACTCATTACCACTGTCCGATGCTATTAAAAATTAAGATCATAAAACCATGTATAAAAAATTAATACATACTGTTCAATGATAATAATAGTATAAATTACTATAGAATAGGATCATATAAAATTAAATTAACAAACACAATATTAATTATAAAAAATGTTTTTGAACAAAATTATTAATTAAACTTTTATCGAAAAATTTAATAATTAGTTTTTAGATAAAATAGCTAAGTCAATAAACGTTTCTTATGTCATATTTAAACAAAAGTAAAGTTTTATAAAATTAGCTTTAAAAATATTTTAGAAATTACATCCAAAACTATTGTTGTCAACCACTTCAATTACTCCAATTCATTAGTAATTAACAATTATCTATATTTTGTAACTTAAGAAATCCATGTTTTATCATAAATCCAGGTTTTTCTTTATCTTAACTACCACAAAACCTTTTATAGTATAAACTCATGCTTTTATTATGCCCTTGATCTTAAATAAAATGATGCCTTTGATTTTTAAAATTATTTTGCTGTCCTAAGCAAACGTTTTTTTTTTCTATAACTGAGGGCCTGCGGCATGGGCCTAGTCTCTCTACCTATGTTTTGGAGCACATAACAAAGACGCAAGTCATCAAATCAAACCAGAATATCAAATTGAAAATACATGTAATCGACATCCATGGGTTTCTTTGCTTTACTTATTTATTTTCTTTAATTAGTTGTTTCAGTTATTTGTTTGGGTTGCAAATAACAAGAGAATTAGTCTTCATAGTGTTAAGAAAACCATCTCTTTCATTTTCCATATTCCCAAGTTTATAGATCTTCCAAAGGTAGAAACCATTCGAATATTTGTGAATTCGGTTTTTGGTTTATATGCCCATGCTTAGTTAATGTCAAGGAGTCCTTAGGTGTTCCGGCCTAGAAAAAAATGTCCATTAAAGAATAAAGCATGCTAGGACTCAAAATGAAGTTAAAAGTAGGGGTGGACATATCGGTTTAGTTTCGGGTTCGGTTTGGGTTCGGTTGGGTTCGGTTAATTTGGGTTTTATAAAACTCAACCCAATTAAAACCAAAGTACCTTTGGTTTGGGTTCGGTTTGGGTTTAGTTTGGTTCGGTTTAGCTCAGTTTGCTTTAGATTTAGTTTGATTTTCTTTAAAAATCTATGAAACAAAAAACAATTTAAAGCTCGATGACAAAACTCTTAACCACGTCGAATGAATAAATACATAATAAGCAAAGAGCAGACTATTTGTAATCTAATTAGCGTAACAAAGACTTGTAAGCATTCCAAAACCTATTAACTAAAAGACTATTTGCATCTACCTTTTTGTTTTTATTGATCTTATAATAACTTTGTTACATAATTTAGAGAATGAAAATTGGAGAAGATGAACGAAACGAGATAGCTACGATTTAGATGCTTATAGTTTTTAAGTTTTGTTTTCAGTACAATCTTTAGGTATTAGTATTATTTAAATCATATTTGGATTTTTTTTTTAAATATATGGAAGTTAAGAAAAAATGGAAAACGAAACTTTAACTAAAATTTACAATATGTTAACATATATATATATTTATAGATAAAAATATATTGGATTATTGGTTTGGTTCGGTTTGGTTCAATTTGAACCCAAACCAAACCAAACCATTCGGGTTGAGTAAAACATGAACCAATTGGATTATGTAAAGAGCACGGTTTGGTTTGGATCGGTTTAACTTCGGTTGGTTTGGTTTGGATCGGTTCGATTTGAGTTTTTTGCCCACCCCTAGTTAAAAACCCCTAGTTAAAAAGATGATCAAGTGAAACACAGATGTGAAGAAACGAACTAATATTAATCCGAAATGATCGACAGAGTCGATCATCTGTGGCAAACGCTAGGATGAGCTAAAGAATTTTTCAAAAAGTACTAAGTTGATTTGAAATAAATGCAACGAATATTAATTTAAGCGGAGTAACTAAAAGCGTTAAAGTGATCTCCTATAAGAGAAGTGATTTGTATATGTGTCATCACTGCATTAACTTTCACAAAAAATGATGACATAGCTTAAAAGAAATATGACAAGACATAAATCTAATTATGACATGTAAAAAATACTATATTTAGATTTATGTTTTTGGTAATATTTCTTAAATATAATAATGATGATTTTCTATATACGGATTTATATTTTTGGAAAAGTTTCATAATATAGTAATAACTAATAAATTTTATATCAAAAATATTTTTTCTCAGTAAATATTCATTTTGGTAAGATTTTATGATACCTAATAATTTTTCTATATCAATTAAAATAATATGTTTATATATATAAATAATAATTACGAATATTAAAATTTTACATCAATATATGAATCATATTTTTATTACTAAAATAAGTGTAGTTTAAAATATATTTTATCAACGTATATAAGTTATTTTATTTAATGCATATATTATTAGAAATAATTTATATATTTACAAATAGACATATTTAAAAATGGTAATTAAATAAATAATAATATAATAAAGTAACTTTATAAATTTCAATTATTTTTATCAAAAGTTAAATAATGCAAAATTAAAAGGTCAAAGTAAACTTGAATAAATCAAAATAAAAACAATTACATTATGGTTTTATTTTTTAAACTAATAAAACTAAAATAGAAAAATAGAAAATTTTATTTATATATAACATTTTTAAATATTTTATATGGCGCAGGAAAACTCTAGTTTCAAATTATAAGATAAGAGGAAGAACAAACAATAGACAACTAATTCTTAACTCATACACTCCCATTCATTTTTAATAGATTCCTACTAGTTTTCTGTTCTGATTCTTATAAATCTCAAAGAGTGAGCCAAGAATAGTGTCCATACGTAATGGTGCATAGTTAGAGGCCGTTTTTGTATAAAGAAAGAAAGATGTTCATCTCACTCTTCTTCAAGCACAATCCCATCTCCACACCATCTTGCCCATTCTTCCTCTCCGACAAAGAGAAGAATCCCTTGGTGCGGTCAATGGTCACGAGATCAGTCTTAGCAGGTCTGCCCCACCCGAAATCTACTCCATATATCCCTAACCGGGGTGACCCTGCGATTGCCCCAATTTGTGCACCCGGTTTAATTTTCTTCACTCCACCCACATAGTTCATGCAGTGTGACTCTATCTCTCCCGAATCCAAACCATGTACTGCATCGCTTAGGATCTCTACGACCTTGACAAAACCATCTTCTTCAGAAAATTCCCTCGCTTCATATCCGAACAAACCTATTGGAAACACGCAGTTCCCGAAGTAAGTATCCGGAACTCGCGGACTTAACCGGTGCCTGAAATCCGCTGCGACCAACAAACCGACCGGTCTGTTTGCATCGTCTTCACATGCCTTCACCACGCAAGTCCAAGCGTACGCAAAAGCAATGACGTAAGTTGACAAGCGCAGCTCGAGTGGCCGAGTTGACTCGTTCTGGACTCGCTCCTTGAGTTTTTCTATGTTCTCTCGAGTTAGCTCAACCGTGGCACGGATGGTATCAGCAGTTATCTCAGGTGCCGGGGATGGCTTCAGCGTCCTGATGTTGTTGTTCCTGTACTTTGCCGACATTCCCAAGATCTCTTCCTCCCGTCTGGTCGGAACGTTGATGACCGTACGATCGAAACTAGGAGTTAGTTCCTCGGGTAGAACAGGTAAATTCTTAGTAGCTTCATGTTCCTGTAATCGACAAACGTAAGCCCATGATTTTATAAACATCAAAAATACCTTCCCGTCGACAGCACCGTGGTGCGATGTGACGCCGATGCAGAACCCTTGGTTTGGGAAAAACGTGATCTGCAGAGAAAGCGCAGATGCTGAATCATCTGAGGCTTTCAAAGACGGAACAAAGGAACGTAACTCTGCCGCCGGACGCAGTCCATCTCCTGAAAGGCGGGAGAAATCTGCCTCGGTCTCTGCCACGGTAAGCGTGACTGAGTCGCCCTGGGAGAAGAGGATGCAAGGCTTTGGATCTTGAGCGTCCCACGTAAGGCGGCCAGCGAGGGGAGAGTAGTGGTGGAGGGTGATGGAGAGAGAACGCTCGAGCTTGGGGAAGATCTGGGAGTAAAAGGACTCGGCTGATAACTCGTGGAGTCTGTAGAAGATAACTCGTTGCATTGTGGGTAAGTTTTTCCATGGCAAGTCAAAGAGAGTTAGTGGGAGACTGAGAGAATTGAGAGAGCCGAGTGCCGAGTCCGTAGAGGGGCTGACTTGGACAATCTTGATCACGTTTGTTGCCATTGACGATGGAGTAAGTAATCTCACAAATGTTGATCAAATTGATCATAGAAGTAATCTTAAGTGTCTTGCTAAGAAGTAACCACTCTCACTTAATAATTGTTGACGACGTCCCAACTAATTTTAAAAAAATGAAATAAAAAAGTAAGAAACCAGCTGGAAAGATTCTTATGGTCTCTGTCTGCTATTAGAGTAAAGAAAGATATTCAAAATATGACATATTGAATAGATTGCATGATGCTTTGTTATTAAACATTGAACATTTGTTTTGCTATCTTATTTAGGCCAGGATTGTTTTTCAAGTTTTTAACTTTTGATTTTTGATTTTTAATTTTTAGTTTTTGGTTTTTGGTGACAGTAGTGGACTAACTGAGTTTGGAACAACTCATTTGAAAAGGAATCACCGCGGATTCTTCCTTCGACGTCTTATTGCCCTGCTGGCCTGTGCTTTTTGAGTGTGATACTATTTTTCAGTTGTGTTTTTGGTAAGAGCATGTTATTTCGGCATTTTATTGACTGTTTTCACGTAAATAAAATTTAGTTAAACTTGTTGATGTTACTAAAATCACTATTTTCATGTGTTTTTAAACCTGGACGAACCGGCGGTCGGACTGGGTTAAACCATGAACTGAAAATAATTCGGGTTGAACCATGAACCGAAAATAATTCGGGTTAAGTTAATTCTAAAACCCAACTAAAATCGAACCGGTTAAAAACCCCTATCGAACCGTCAAAAACCCGGGAACTGGCTACCCAATGAACCTGCCAAACCCCGGTTCGTATATAAGCTAAAATTTTGTTAATGAAACAATTAATTTATCTTTAAAAAATTAAAAATAAAAATAAAATTTATCAAAGATTAATAAAGTATCGTCTCTCATCTTTTTATTTTGTCGTCTCTACAACTCATAAAATACAAGATTCACAAAGTTTAATATTCACATCAAGATATTGTTTTTTGTCTACTTCTCACTTTGTTTAAATTTTATTTCATGATCTTTTGTTTTGAAGACTTTAAATAATTGAAACATTTACGTTTATGAAATTTGTATTTCAAAATATATTTTTTTACCTAATGTGTATATAATTTATTTTTAAAAAGTGATGAATATTTAGAGTGATAAAATCTGCGAATAAATTTTAAATTGTTATAAAGCAAGGTCTGGTGAAAACCCATATTCGAAGGCCCATATTCTTATGTCTTTGTATTTCCTAGCCCATATTGTATTAGAGTTTCATACTTATGTAATTCCCTATATAAAGAGCTCCTTATTGTCTAATAAAAATACAGACTTTCCCCTTATTTTCGTAACACCTTATCAGCACGATAGCCTCTAGCCCTATGCCGCCACAAAATATTCTTCAACTCAGCTGAAAATCATCAAACCCTAAACGCAAAGGAATCTGCCTCGGAACTTCAAAGAGGCCGTTCTCTCAAACCGTGAGGACCCAGAAAACGATCAAGATATCAAATCGAAGCCCTCGCCGAGACAAATCCGTCAGTGCAAACTGATTGTTGATCTGACCACCGACGAGCCCTCACGCACAGATACAATGCGCGCCGATTTGATATGGAAACCAAATCCGATTCCAACAAGGATTTTCTAGCCGAACAACTCCTGTGCAAGAAAAGTTTATCATACCTTAGTTGATTCATGTTATCTTGTTGGCGTTAATGTTATCTAATGCTCCTCGTGTTGTTTCATGAGCCGAGGGAATTAAAATCTAATATCAACAAGGAGTTGAAGTCGAGAGGAGTTGCTGCCCGTGCGATCAAACTATCTTTTCCATTCAGATCAAAAGGAGTTCATAGGCGTTTTCGATCCGTCTCAGCTCAGCCTACAGACGATCTCAGTCCGATCCTAGCTCAGATGAACTCAGCCTCAGCTCGCATCCCGGACAGCTCGCGTTCCCGACAGCAAGCATCCCGTTCGTGATAACTCCAGCTCACAGACAGCTCGCGACCTCAGCCTCAATCCGTTCGCGATCCGATAGCAGTCAGCTCGTGTCCCGTTCGTGTTCCAGTTTGCGGTTCATCCCTTTGGTGTTCCGTTCAACAAACATCTAAGGTTAAAGGTAATTCGAAACCTAAGAACCCATAATCGAATATGGATTGTTTGATAAAGAATTAAAACCATAAAACCCTAATCTTTTATGAATAAAAAACCATAGGGTAATTGATCAAAACCCCAAAGAGTAAATCAAAGCTCAAAAATTCGATACCCTCAAACCCTAAATCGAGATTGATCTATTGATCAATTAAAATCGAAATCTTAAATGGTTTTGAATCTCAAATCGAATCCCATTGATCTAAGATCAAACTCGAAAACCTAAAAATCTAAAACACATTCGATTTTTGCATAAACCCTCATTCGAAATCTGATTGATTGATTAAAACTAATTGAATGTTGATTGAGATTGAATTTGATCATGTTGAAATCAAAATTACTAGCTTTGATAGTTTGAAATTGAAAACCCTAATGCTTGAAACTTAAAATCGAATTGATTATCTTGATCACATAGATTTGTTGCTAAGATTGTTTAAATCTCATACTCGAATCTGATATTGATAAATATGAATGAATTGAAATCGTATTGCTTGTTTTAATTGAAACCCTAACCGCCTGTTAGGATAAGTGTTTCCATATAACCTAGTCTTGATTGTTTGATATCGAATACTTTAATCTGAAACTGTATAATCCGGTTGAAACTGAAAATACATGCTAGGTTAATTGTTCTAGACTTGATCATACCTTGTGGCCGTGCGGCTTGTTGTATCATTCATACATAACCATATTGATTGATTGCAATTACACTTAGAATCTTATGCTAGGATGGTAATGAATTGATTCCATCAAGTAGCCGTGTGGCTTGATCTTTGACTTGGCCGAGAGATTTGTTTGTGCACTACTGTATTGATTGCATCATGCATATTTCGTATGAACTGATAGAAACCACCTAACATGCTAGGATTATTAAAACTTGATTGTATGATCTGTTTGTTAATAGAAATTGCATGTTTTATGTTTGGAAAGCTTATGCTAAACATTAAAATGAAAATCGCATGCTAGACATAGAAAATTAAATCGCATGTTTAGGTTTAAAATCTGATTTTTGTTAATCACATGATAGGATTGATAAAACCTAATTGTTTGATCTGATCTCTAATAGAAATTACATGTTTTAATTTTAGAAATCGAAACATAAACATAAAACTGAAATTGCATGCTAAAACCTAGAACCCCTAAGTTATTAGGGTTTTTGTCTTGGCCGATTTTATGCTTTTATAACTTGATATTTTTCATGCATAAATACATGTTTGAGGTTGCATAATTAGAGTAAGAATAGTTACATGTTCTTGTGTCTAAATCCTATTAGAATTAGGATTTGAAGTTTAACCTAAAATCTGATCGGATGTTTATTGGAATTTCCTGAAAATTTAAAACTTAATAAATTTAAATTAGAATTCCAGAATTTGATCATATGAAACCTAGGGATAAAATTTCATGATTAGATTAAAATTATTCATATGCTAATTGTTTAAAAATCGATTAGACCTAGGAAATTGAAATCACATGATTAAAGCCTATTAGAAATAGAAATTGCCTTGATCACATGCTACTGATTGAAATCTGATATGGTTGCTTGATCACATGATATGTTTAAAATCTGAATCGTATGTCTTAACCAAATCTGATCGCCTAGCTCGCATGCTAAGAAATTAAAATTTGGATTGATTGTTAAAGATAAAATCCGATTGCATGCAGCATGGAACCTAGATTTAATTTGCTCAGTCACATGCTCACATGATCCAAATATGCTCACATGATCCAAATCTGATTTGCTAGCTGATTACTTGATTGAAAATGATGTCTTGCTTGTTTAAAACATAGAGATTGCATGAAATCCTATCCGCATGATTAAAAGCTTGGCCGTAGGATCAAAACTTCATCATATGCTAAACTCGATTCGTTTACATTGCTTGACCTATATGTGTTTTTAAACCTTGAATCATATGAACATTGGTAGGATCGTTTCTCAAAGTCTTGGCCAAATGAAATCTTAGCCAAATTTTAAGACATGATCACTTGTTTAAAACTTAAAATCTGATCATAAAATTACTCCTTGACCGATATCTATAAGAATCCTTGAACCATTCGGATTTGGCCTGGCCGAAACTTTTGTTTGGCCTAATGAACAATCGCATGATCTTTAAAGCCTTGGCCAAATGTAGAAGCTTGGTCTAGCTTAAATCTTAATCAAATGCAAAGTCTAAATTCTCTTTGCAAACCTTTAAAAGACCCTGACCGAAGGTAAAAGCATGGCCAAATTGAATTTTCTGTTGGCCAAATATGAAATCTAGTCAAACTAATAGAATCTCTTGGCCAAAGCATTTTGGTAAAATCATCTTGGCCGAATCCCGTTGGCCAAAATTCCTTGGCCGAATCCCGTTGGCCAAAATTCCTTGGCCAAAGTCTTTTGAATAATCTGGCCGAATTTAAATCCCTATTAATCTAATCAGACTTAATTTATTTCTGGCTATTTGTTGCACACTTTGATTTATTTAATGCATGATATTTTCAAAATTATTGTCTAAGGGAACAAAATTTGATATTAAATTACCTAAGTTTGGGATTCAATACGAGATAAATGAACGTTAAGTGTTATTATCTCGAGGGGGAGAATCATAGAATCCCAAAATCCCTAAATAAGTTAAGCATCCACAACAACAATAGCCCAAATAGAACTCGGCCAAAATCAAATCTGAAAACGAAATTGCACAACAAAAAAATTATATGGAGATTAATGATTGGCAAACCGGCCATGCCATTCCGGTTAAGTATGCGACATTCTATTGAATGGTTTAAGATATGCTGCCCCTTTGAATAAGGGAATTGATAATATGAGTATTCACCATGATATTTCGAAAATAAGCAAGGAATTTCGTGGGCTTGATCACCCACGGATGGACTGATCATCCATCATATGTGACGACGACATATGGTTATACATATCCTTGTCAAAGTCTGCAATAAGTTTGCAAGAGTAATTGGTGATACCGGTGGATTTATGAATCCTTATAAGTTGCAGCAAAATTTGTTCGCATAATGCCAAAGAACAAATAGAGACTCTCCCATGAATTTGATAAACGGTCAAGAATTAATGTTCCCATATAGAGAACTTAAATAAGTTGCTCCACCACAAAGTTATAAGATAGGATCTGAAATTGAATTAAGTGTATACGTTGGATATAAATCTCCATAAGAATACATAAGGCCATGAGAGATATGATTAAGTCTAAGCCATGGATTAGATAAATCCGTATATCCAACATCAGGGAGAGAAATAATAAGCTGGTAAACGATTTCGAGAATGAATAATGATCCTCAAATATGAATATAGAATAAGAGTCCAAAGAATGAATCATTCTCAGAACTTAAACAAGTCAGTTGCTAGACATGTTTTATGCTCTAATAAAATTGATATTGGAATTAGTTAAGATAAGATGGTTCCATAAATGTATTACTCGAAAATGAGAAGAGCATAAAATTGAAATGGCAGATCTGAAATTAAGGTTGTCCAAAAGAAACCTTAAACATGACCATGAATAAAGATCAAGTGCCTGAAAATAATAAGATCTAAATGCATTATGTCATGTCTGGATTATAAATGGAACCGGTAAAATAATATCGACGTCGATGATGATATAATATTTGAATACAAAAGCGCTTGACAAAAGCGAAGATCATGAAACCAACGTCTATCATAGAGTGCACTCAGAGAAATTAATCAGAGAAATTGATTAAGCAAATTGATAATGCTATAAGACGTGATATATGAAATCTCTTAAGAGAAGAGATGTAGTCAAACCAGTTGGACATAAGTAAGTCTTTGGTGAGAAAACATAATAAGAATGGTGAAATTGCATAAGGTTCTCACAAAGACCTGTAATCAATTATAAAGGAGACATACTCCTATGTGGTGGATGCAACGACATTCTGATTCCTTATAAGTCTGGCAAATAAAATACATATCTATATGGTTCACTGGATAACAAAATTATGTGAAAGTTCCAGAGGGTATCGAACTACCGAACACATCAAGTTCTCTAGAACAATATTGAATATCTTTATGTGAACGACTTGAATATCCTAGGAACCTCTGGAGAAATTTCCCATAGATAGAATACATCAAGAAAGAATTCAAATTCAACATGAAAGGTTTTGGAAAAACAAGATTATATATTGGATTATACATTGAGCACCTTGAAAAGAAAATCCTTATGCATCAAATGACATACATAGATAACGTGCTCAAGAAGTTTGATATGTACTAAGCTTACGAATTGACAAGTCCCATAATTATAAGGTTCCTCAGTTTAGAAAAGATAATTTCGGCCCTAATGAAGAAAATGAGGAGATCTTTGGTCCCGAAATGCCATGTCTAAGTGCCATAAAGTTTTGACGGATTTGGCGAGCCATACAAGGCTAGATAAATAATTTGCCGTAATCTATTAGCTAGATATAGCTCATGATCGACCCAAAGGCACTAGAACGGAATTATACATATTTTTGTTATCTACAAGGAACTAAAGACTTGGGTCCATTTGATACTAACCTACCCGAAGAAGAGTAAATTATTTTGGTGATACAGGTTGTTTGTTCGTCCAAGTTCACTCAAGCGAGGATTTGGTGGATCTAATTATTAAGGCGTTACTGACATCCAGAGATGTACTCAACAGGGGGAGTAATACATGTTGTACTCTTTTTCTTTCACTATGGTTTTATCCCATTGGGTTTTCCTGGTAAGGTTTTAATGAGGCAACATCCAAAGCGTATTACAAACCACTTCAGAGATGGTCTTCCAAGGGTGAGTGTTATAAACCAAGGTCTGGTGGAAGTCCATATTCGAAGGCCTATATTCTTATGTCTTTGTATTTCCTATCCCATATTGTATTAGGGTTTCATACTTATGTAATTCCCTATATAAATGGCTCTTTATTGTCTAATAAAAATATAGACTTTCCCTTTATTTTCATAACATAAATGTGTTTTTATATTGATTTTAGATTTTAATTGTTATTTTTAAGTTTTTCTACACATTATGGCTATTTAAACATTTTATTTGATATGATCTATTTTTTTAAAAATATGCATATTATCTATAAAATATCATTAAAATTTACTTTAATCTAAGTAAACCCGATTTTCAGACTATACGTTTTACTCCATACTTTTTTCTCTTATTAGCATAAGTTTCTTAAGTTAAAATAGAAGATATAATATAATTTTTTATAACATGATATTGGTTTACAATTTATCGAAATTGCTTATAATTCAATATTCTTGGTTAACACTTCTATATTTATTTATATAGTATATATAAACTATAATTAGAAACCAGTAAATATTTTTTTAATTTCATATATAAAATACGTATAATCTAGAAATTATTACAAAACATATGCAATGATCACATTTATTATATAATGTATATAAACATACATATAATCTTAGATTATATTAATGTTATGCACCTAATTAAGCGGAAAAATGCTTAGAAGCCAATCTAGTTCTGCTTTGTGATTCTTAAGTAACCTAAAGTCGTTTCTCCTTTTGACGAGTGAATGAAAAGTTGATTCGTGTGCTTTCTGATTCAAACCGAGATCTGATTCCTCAGTATCATCATATCATGACGATCGGACATTTACGGTCGGAATCATTTGGTACGTGTCTGCTTCTCTTGCTTCCTGAAGGCGTGATTGCTGCTATCCCTCGTTTTCTTTCTCCAAGCGACGTTTACAACCTAAGCTTATGCTGCAAAAGCCTCTACGACCTTGTCCTTGCGAATTCCGAGAATATCTGGCTTGCCCAGTGTGAGCTAGTACAGGTTCTTCCTTTGTCCGAGATTGTCCAATGGCGAACAGGGATCTCATCTTACAAGACTCTTTGTCGGTTTCTTGCAGGGGTAATGAAGCCTCTTATTGGGGTCTGGGTGAACCAAGTTCTTGAGCTTGGGAATGTTGTTTACGTGATGCCTGGTTTCTTGTCTGTTGTTGGTTGCCGTATCATTCCGCAAGAAGGTGGTCCTTTGGGGATTCAGGAGGGTCGGATTACGTGGTCACCTGTGTTTGAGATAATCTCTGGTTTTGATGGCTCCACTAAGTTTTTCCTCCATGGAAGAGGCAAAGGAGGTTGCTTGTTGTACCCTGGTTCTGTTACGGGCATCGAAAAGAGTTGCAATGTGATCTCACTCGAGGTTGAGCAGAAGACGTTGTGCAGTAGTGAGACTAAGAGAGGAGACAAGGGTGGGGTTAAATTTCAGGAGCTCCATGCTGGCGATGGATTGAACTTGCTCGAACTAAGGCCATGTATGTCTACATGCAGTTGAACCATTAAGTGGGAAATTATTTCCCACGTTGTTAGACAATGAAGGGATGTCGTTGGAACGCAGAACCAAATGCACAAGTTTGGTAGGTATTGGGAGAACATGAACCTCGAAGATGATGAGTTTTGTTACAATCTTGCGCAGGGAGACCTAAACAAGAATTGGGAAAAGAGCAGTGCTTACTTCCATGGGGGATGTGTAGCTCGCCAGAGCTTTATTAGCTCTGGTGACAAATTTTTTTTTAGTCTCAAAGCCTTCTACAGCGAGGAGTCTTTATCCAGGGTGGCCAAAAATTGACCTAGCACGTTTGTCCTTTATAAACTGCCAGTCAAAAATCCCATCAGTGATGGTGACCAAGAGTATGCTGATTTGTGGGGAGGAACATTTGGGTGGCCACCTAGTAAATTGATTAATGATGAAACTGGACATCATTAGCTTTTTAAACTTCCAGTTTGTCTTGAGAATACTCGTTTGCACTTGGCTAGCGAAGTGTTCAATTATCACAGAGATTCCATGTTGTTCTATTTGCCATGAATCAATTGCTGATATACTCTTGATCCAAAAATTTATTCTCATATACTCTTCTCTTTTAATTCTTTTCTTTTTCATTTATTTTTAATTCGAAAAATAAGTAGAAGTCCAATTGACTGATCCTTGATGAATTCACTTATTTACGGAACATACCATTTAACCTAATTCAATTTTCTTCTCCTAAATTATAGATCCACGTTTCTTTTTCTCATTCTCTTTTATCTTCTTCAATTTTACTCTCTCTCTCTAGTGTTCTTCGTTTCCTTCTCATTTTTCTCTTCTTTTTCTTTCTCCTCCTTCTCTTTATTCTTCTCCTCCTCCGACTATTTCTCTTCCTCTTTCTTCTCCTCTGTTTCTGCTTCTTCTTCGTGCTCCTCTTCTGTTTTCTCTTCATCTTCCTTCTCTGCCGCCTTTTCCTCCTTCATCTCCGCTTCTTCCTCCTCTGTCTCATCTTCCTTCTTCTCTGCATATTCCTCTATTTATTCTTTTCGTCATCTTCGATCTATTTTTTTTGTATTTTCGATTTTTAAGATCCAGAAAAACAGATATCAAAATAGAACACGAAAGTAAAACTACAAACCCAGAAAAACAATTTTATCAAGTTATACTAGCGTGTAACTTGGTAAAACTGTATAACTAGGTTATAGTTTTACCAAGTTGTACCTTGACAAATGTACAACTTGGTAAAATTGTATAACTAGGTTGTAGTTTTACCAAGTGTAACTTGACAAATGTACAACTTGGTAAAACTAAAACCTAGTTATACCATTTTCGAGGTATAACTTGATAAAACTAAGACATAGTTATACCAAGTTTATATTTCGGCAATGGTGTAACTCGGTTCAACTTGGTTTTTAGTTTTACTAAAATTCAAAATTCAAATTTTGAATTTGATACCCAAAATTCAAAATTTAAATTTTCAATTGAGGAGGGAAAACGTAAGGGCAAAATTGGAAATCTCTTATTTCACTAAGAGTAGAGAGTATGTTAGAATTCGTAAGAGTATGCCAGAATAAATTTTGCCTCATCAAGAGTATCTGAGATTATGACTCGTTTGCCATCCCGTTCCTTACTAGTTTGGTACTTTCTATGATGTGTACACATTTCTTAATTAGCATCTCTCTAGTTTTTGTGCTATACACCACTTTGAGAAAGTCCAGCCTCCTATGATACTAGTTTGGTGTGGGTCATGCATGTTAGCTTATTGAGCTTCTGAAGTCAAAGTTTCTTAAATCTGCAGTAATGATGTTTTTGTGTGGTTATGAAAAGGCCTTTGGTACGTTTCAAAACATTTTCCTCCTTTCAATGTAAGTAAAGTCAATAGATTTTGTGTTCACTCCCTTTTTTTTTTCTCCTTTATCTGACCTCTTCACGATAGACTTCACTACGTGATAGTGAGCTGAAGCCTTCTGCTATTCCAGATTTAAGTTATAGGAGCTGTGAAGGAGATTTGCTTACTTTCTTATTACCAACGTACCTGTAAAAATTAACATATGAATGGTCACAAAAGAGGATAGCTCAGTTGGTAAAAGAGAGAAGAAGCAGATCTGCATCAGTAACTGAAGATGAGGTTTTTGTTTCTGCATTGCATGAAGATGTCTTCAAGGCCAGGCTCGTAGATGGGGAACCTGATCCCTGTTCCATGCGTTGATAGGTAGGACAGAGATGTCAACGACTCCTACAATATACATGTGTGGACATTTGAGTGCGATCACTGCTATTGTTGGACCACCAACATATCCACCTCCAATACAATAGATCTTCACCATCGTTTTTGAAACTCTCTATGCAAAAAAAGAAAGTCGAATCAAAACTTACAATTGCAACGCAGATTAGGAACGAAGAGCAGTAGATTCAATAGCAACTGACCCGATCTGGAGTTAATATTCAATATCATCATAAGCGTTTTTTATCACTTTTAGCGGCCATTGCGAATCTTATCTTTGATCCCTATGTTTTCAAGTAATAGAGCATCTAAAGAGTGATTAACACTTGAAGAGAAACAAGAAGTGGAGTATCTCATGAGAGATTATCACATTGTTAACAAATCTCAATGTTGGAACTTGTTTTTTGACGAAATGGTTTGAAACCATTTTTTGGTAAGTTTTCGGGCAAAAACGTTCGTTTGGAATAACCGAATATTGTTTGACACTATGTAGTAGTGTATTCGTATGTCAAAATCAAAGTTGGTTTGAGTGAGAAATGCTGGTCCAAAGTCATTTGATTTAGAAAACTTGTAAAATTAGACAATTTGACTATGTTTAAAAAATAATAAATGTCCCACATAAAAAATATGAGGTGAGAGTCCTCTTTTTGATATATGGAGAAGTAAGAAAATAGTTCATGACCATATAAATATACTATGGTATATTGGTGGAAAAATATATTCGATTAAAGTGTGTTTGCATATTAAACCGAGTTAACCAAATAAAATTTGGAATAAACTGGTTTGAAATTAAAAATTAATTTAATAAACAAGATGTTATGTATATTATGCTGATGCCATTATGGCAAGTCTTAAATATACTTGTTCTCCAAGCTTTACTTGTTCTCCAAGTGGCTTTGTCCACAAGCTATTGTACTCCTATATAAATGACTCATTACTCATAGAATAATACATACCAATTCCTCTTTCTCTCTTCTCTACTTATAACACGTTATCAGCACGAAGCTCTAGCGATCTTGAGTTAATAGGGTATAAACCTTTATTCTGATATATTTTTAGTTTATGTTGAATCTTTCTTCAAATCATGTTTATTATTAATTCATGGTTTGTAAGAGTGGATTCATAGTTCATACGCATACTTAATTGATTGAGTTTATAAGTTCTTAGTCGACCATATTGATTCGACCTTGTTTCAAGGAATGAAAATCATTGTATCTGATGAGATCGTATCGACGTTATAAGCTAAACTCAATCTATGTTTGAATACACTTGAGTAATTGCTTCATTACGGCTGCAATTTGTCATCATACGCTATTGTTCTTACATATGGATTCATATTATTGTTATTTTATATAGTTGCGTATAGTCATAACCAATAGCTATCTTAAATATTTTTATTGAATATAGCTGTATATTTATATCGTTTGTCTTTACTTGACACCATGATTATTTCTCAACCTTTTGCATATAATTAAAAAAAAAAAAAGCATATTGTTCGATGTTCTTAATGCTTAACATGTGGTATGTCATCGAGTCATATGTTTGATGGTTTAATTTTATGGCTGCATCCCATATTATTATTAGACTTTTTACGTTTGAAACCATACGGCTGCATATTTTTATTAACATTGTTATTAGCTTTTATTAGTATTGTTTTTTAAAACCTTAGCCACATAGCAAAATCTTAAAAATCCTAGTTGCGAGTGTGCTAAACCCTAAGCGTTCCGTCTTGCTTTCGTTGAGACTATATCTCGTGAGTGTGCTAAACCCACCTCTTTGTTTGATGAGAATCGAATATTTTATGCTCTTAAAAGCCATATGATTTAGTATATGTATTCTGGTTGCTAAGAGTAGTACGTGGTTGAATTGGTTTATTTTTTTTTTTAAACTGGTTAAAAAAAATGATTGAGTTATCGAGTCATTGTTAAATATCAATTTATCTATAGTTCTTTGATATTATATATAGATTTAGATATTTGTTAGTAAATTATGAATCACTAGTAGTCTTGGTATAGACTCAATTTTGAAATCAAATTAATTGTTACGAACATAATAGCCATATTTATATAAGCAAATTTTAAGTATTTCAGGATTATTTAATCTTTGTAAAAGTGAAGATACCATGTGAGATGTCGAGAAACATGAAAAGTTGGAACCCATAAAAGATAAGTATTTTCTTATTTTCCATGCTTTATATATAAGGTCGAGTAAAGTATAATTAGATAAAGTAATTTGCATAAAAGTTGGTATGAAGATCATATTTCATTACCATTTTATATATGGGGGTTTTAAATTTAAGGCTTGATTTTAAAATATGCATAAGTTTTGGAAAACAATCCACAGAAAGATATTATCACCAGAATGTGATTATCTAAAGTTCATTATATTTATGCATCTAAAGATTACAAGACATGAAGTCTGTAAATAAAGTTCAACTATGTTGGATGTTTAAAAGGAAAATTTCTCGAAGAAATTTTTAATGATGTATCTATATTGAAAAATATTATTTTTCACAAGTAATGTTGTCCAGCAGACACATGATTGAGAAAAGAAATTAAAGAAGATTATACTAATATCTTGTCTCATTGAGACTGAGAAATTTAATGAGCTATTGATGTTAGATGATAAATCACGTCTAGTTGATTATGATCATTTTCTTGAAGAGAATATGACATTTTATATTGAGAAAGAAAATCAACATAAATAGTATTGGTCAAGAAAGTGGACATAAAAATGGTTGTAGACGTGAATATGGATAAGGTCAAGATCCAAATAGTTTCTTTATAGAACTTATATTCTCACTTGAAGTTGAGAAAATAAACATGGTAATAAAGAAGAGATATGATTCATTCATCGAAAGATGAAAGAAAATTTTTGTGAGTACAATACAAGCTAATAGAAAGCTTAGAGTGTTCAAGAAGAGGATATATGAATGCTCCAGAAGAGTATATAGTATTATTGCACATAGAATGCAATTTAAATTCCCTAGGAATGCAATTTAAAGTTCTTAAGGTATTGTATTCTTATAAGTCTCAAAAATTTAGAAGGATCTAAGAAAGAATACATAACCAATGTATGGTATGTTGTTGATTCAAAAATGAGATTCATTCGAGATTGATAAACCTGTAGTATTATCATCTCGAGGGGAAGAGTTAAAGAAGCTCACATTTTATGATAAGTGAAACATCCATAAGATTATGTTTGCACTAAAACTAAGTTTGAAGAATCATTCTCAAAGTAAATCTCTCGGATTTTGAGACACTTATGTTGAGACAATAAGCAAAAGAAATGTTATATACATAAGTATTTTAGAAAAAGTATCTATAGCTTCTTATATATTGTACTACACAAAGATTAGTGTAATGAAGATAAATATATAGTAAACCAGAAGTTTACAAAATATGTGGCATGAACCAGTTAGACCATTTTGGTTCAGTAATGATGCGAAAAGATACATAAATATTTATGTGAATATTCATTGAAGAACCACAAGATTCTTGCGAATGATTTCACATATGTTGTTTGCTCATAAGATAAAATGGTAATACGGTTTTCACCAGCCAAATGAAGTTATTGGCATGAATAAAGAAGATATTAGTGGACTGATCACCCACTATGCATCTTTATAATAATGGTGAATCCACTTCTTAAAGCCTTTGATGACTATAGAAAAATCACTGGGACAAGTGTTAAACATTTTGAGCAACACTAATTCGCATCAAGCAAACAAGTAATCATTGGTTCTCCCCGTCATTGGTATTGGGTTAGAAATCAACCATTTTCCATCAAAGAATGTTGGATGTGCGATATACATTCCATTTGCTCCACCATAGAGCTTTAATTAAGATATATTCTCAAATGAGGTTGAAATTATATGTTGGATATGAATCTTCATTGATACTTAAGAATCCATAGCCATCCCTGAAGGATATAAGTAAGGCTCGATTTGAATGCTAAAAGTGAATTAGCATTTCCAACATAAAGAGGAGAAAATAAACAGCTGAAAAAGAAAATAAGTTGATATGAGTTATCGTTGATCCTCAGACTTAAAGAAAATGTAAAATATAAGTCCAAAAAATAATTCAATTATAGTGCTTAGTAAAGCAGTTGCCAGACAAATTTGCTGACCCCAAATAAATATAGTGATCGAGTCACATATACCAGCTGTAAATGCTCCAATAAAAATATATGTTCTATAAGAACAATATCAAACTGCAAGTCACGCCTGAAGCGTGGTAGACATGTGGTTCCAAAGATAAGAATCCTCACAAATGAAAAGGAGCATAAATTAATAATGGTCACGAGGAAATAAAGTTTTTGAATGATCTCCAGAAGAGACATTAAACATGACTGAAAGAAATTCAGGTACCTGAGACAATGAAGAGATCTCAATAAGTTATGTCATGTATAGAATAAAATGGAACGAATAGACAAATCGACGTCGATGATATTTATGCATGCAAAATAGCAGTTGATATGATAAATGAGAAAGATGATCATGAAAGAAAGTCTATTGAAAAGTGTACACAAAGAAAAGATTGGCCAAATCAAAAAGAAGCAATAGACAAAGATAAAAACTCTTGTGAAAGAGTGAGGTTTTTGGACCAGTAGTCCATACACTAGAAGGTGTAAAACAAGTGAGATAGAAATGAGTCGTTGCACCAAAGAAAGATCAATATGGAATTGATTGTGAAGAGACATAGTCTTATGTGGTAGGTGCAACTACTTTTATGTTCCTTATTAGTCTGACAATAAAGGAAAAACTTGAATTATACAACCCACTGGAAACTGATAGTCTCTAAGAGATAGAATCCCTAAAAGATAGAATCCCTGAAGGATTGATGATATCAAAATCATATTCGATCGAAATATGTTTATGGGATATATGAAATATTTGAAATTAATCAATATATCTTTATATTTATCAAGAGATTATAGATCAATAGAATCATTGATTTAAATATAATCAAAAACTCCCGAAGAGTTATAGAAAATTATATTTTGGAAGAAAGCTCTTGACAATACAATATTGTCTTTATGTATTCCAAATCGGAGATCTAAAATTAATTGTTATCATAAAGATCCTTGAAGGATTTTATTTAAGATGCTCATATATGTTTGGTCTTGAAGTACCATATTTAAAGTGTTATTGAGCAAATTACTAATCTTTTTAATAACCAAAAGATGTAATTTCATATGACAAGAAAGAAAGTCATAATAGTAACTTTCATAGTTACGAATGAGTTATTCGTATGTACGACACGAATGTCTAGACGATTGTATGTAAGAAGTTTGGTTTGAAGTCCAAATAGACCAAGAAAATATTGTCTATATCAAATAAGAAGTGTGGACCAGAAATCTATAGACCTTGAATACTCTAATGGAAAGAGTATTACAATATTCTCAATTTCAAAAGGAGATTTCTCTGATTGGAACGGAGAAGAAATGTGAAATATGTGTGGTTGTACTCTTTTCCCTCATCATGGCTTTTATCCCACTGAGTTTTTCCATGACAAGGCTTTAACGAGGCAACAAAGAACACACAAAAGATAGACATCCAAAGAGAATGTTACAATTTGGGAGATGAAAATCTATCATTGTTCTAAAGTTTTGGAGATAAAAAGAATACAAGAAATGGTCAGATCATGAAGACTCATGCACTACTGAAGAATGGCGAAGTTCGTTTCCTACAAGTTCGTTCGAGTAAATATTTGGTTGTTTCATTCACCAAGACGCTACCTTTGCTACTTTCAAGAAGCTCACTCATCTTATTGAACTACGTTGTCTCAAAGATCTCGATGTATGTACACATGAGGGGAAGTCATTGCACGCTGCACTCTTTTTCCTTTAACCATGGTTTTTTCTATTGGGTTTTCCTGGTGAGGTTTTTAACGAGGCAGCATCTTATGCGCATAATGGACATCAAGGGGGAGTGTTATGTATATTATGGTGATGCCATTATGGCAAGTCTTAAATATACTTGTTCTCCTAGCTTTACTTGTTCTCCAAGTGGCTTTGTCCACAAGCTATTGTAATTCTATATAAATGACTCATTACTCATGGAATAATACATAACAATTCCTCTTTCTCTCTTCTCTACTTATAACACAAGACAACTAGTCTAATACCCTAAGTATGTTTTGGGTCAAATTCAAATTAATTTTACGATTCAAAAATATCTTTGCCATTGATGATAAAACGTTGCCATTGACTTTGTCTTAATGGTTGATCTAAATTTATTATTTTGAATCAATGCTTGTGTACGTTTTATCATTAGTGTTCTTTGAAACAAGCATATAAAGCACTTCTCCGTATTGCATTGTAATCAGAGACATTCATTCATACAAATAAGAAAAACAATTTTCCCATGTCGAATAGTGATGTTTTTTTTAGTCTGAAAGTGCAACAAAGAAATATGTACGATAGATTCTATTTTTCGGTGATGATAAATAGAAAGAATGGTGCAATTGTATTCTGAGAATTTGATCGCTATGAAACCGTCACACTACAGAGCGTTTAAAGATTTAAGGAAAGAGATTAATCATCTCGACTCTGCAATTCTTCTTTATTCGTTTGTTTCGGTATTGTATTTTTTAATTTATGTTCTTATTATTTTTACAAATATCAGTCGTTCCTATTGTAGTAAAATAAGGTTCCTGCACTCACAACTCATGAGTATCCTATGCCCGTTTAAGCATAATTTTTTTCGCATCAAACTAAATAATAAATCTAGAACGCTTTGTGTAAGATAAAAATGAAAAAATAAAACTAGCGTTACACAAAAATATATGTTATAAAATAGTTTAGTCCCAGACCAATCAAAGACCTGACAAAGCGATTTATTAGGGTTAGAGAATCTAAATATGTCTACAGGCCACAAAAGCACCTTCCTTAGTGTCAGCAACATCACAGAAATCTTTCATCAACAAAAAAAACATCGCAGAAATCGAATTGAATCCCGAGAACATCGAGAATCCCCTAATTTATCAGCCTATATATACGTACATTTCCATCTATACTAACTAAGAATTAAGATAATTCAATCAAGGAAGGATAAAATCATGAAGCTCTTACAAAATATAATATTTGTTCAAGTTTTGATGATGGCAATGGTGATATGGATCGTGCCCATGACTTGTGGTCATGGTCATGGTCATGGTCATGGTCATGGTCATGGTCATGATCATGGTCATGGTCATGGTCATCACGCACCCGTAGCTGGTTGGCTAGATGCCCGTGCCACATTTTACGGTGACATCAATGGTGGCCAAACTCATCGTAAGTAGAATTGTTAATTTCAAGACCTGTATAAAATGTAAATTTTGCAGGTCCTATTTATATGTAATTTTATGCATTAACCAACATGAACACGTAGTAAATGAGACTCAATCTTTGACCTCGAGCCAAAGGGAGAAAGAGGAATTGAGTTTTATAATTATTATAATAATAATTATATGGTTGGTTAGGCTGCATTTTATAAAACGCCAATTTTTTTTTTTTTTTTGTATATACACCTACTTCTGTTATAAATATGTGTGGCATAAAACGTTTAAATTCTTATAAATACGTTTGTAAATTGTAAATGCATTTTGATTTTTCACTATAATTGACAAATCAAAATTAGAAAAATAGTTATAAACCCCATATAAAGCAAAAGTAAACACATGCAAACAAACAAACAAACCGAAGCTATAAATCTTACAAAATGAAAATACATACTCACTTGTCCCATTTCATTAACAGAGGGAGCCTGTGGATATGGTGATTTACACAAACAAGGCTTCGGTTTAGCCACGGCAGCACTAAGCACCGCACTATTCAACAATGGCTACACTTGTGGGGCATGTTACGAGATCAAGTGTGCGAATAGTCCACAGTGGTGTTTGCCCGGAAGCATCAAGATCACAGCTACAAACTTCTGTCCACCCGATCCCAGCAATAAGAAAGACAGCTGGTGCAACCCACCACAGAAACACTTCGATCTCTCCCAACCAATGTTCCTCAAAATCGCTCAGTACAAAGCCGGGGTTGTCCCAGTTAGATACAGACGTGTTCATTGTACCAAGACCGGAGGTGTCAAGTTTGAAATCAAGGGAAACCCTCATTTCGTTATGGTCTTGCCGTACAATGTAGGAGGAGCCGGAGATATTAAGGAATTGTGTATTAAGGGAACCAAAACCGATTGGATTAAGATGCAGAAGAACTGGGGGCAGATTTGGAATAGTGGTGTTGTTATGACCGGACAATGCTTGTCGTTTAGGATCACTACCAGTGATGGATCTACGAAAGATTTTATGGATGTGACACCGACAAATTGGGGATTTAACGGACAGGCTTTTGATGGAAAGATTAACTTTTAGAAAAAGTTGATGCGAATTTTGTTAGCGAATACTTGCAGTTAAATAAGAGGAGAGGGTTATTGATATATTGATATGTATTTTTTCCAATTTTTTAATTTTTTCATTGTTATTGGTGTAAAGCTTTTTATATTCTATGTAAATTCACACAACAAATAGTAATATTGATATATATATATATATAACTATATAAAATATTATAAATAGTTACATGTATATTTATAGATAACACATAGTTAAATATGGTTCATCTACAAACTCTTACTATGGAGCTGAAAAAGAGATCACACTAGTCTTCACCTAGCTTTAGATATGCAAAATGAAGGAGAAGAAAAATCAGATATGCAACTCACGGCTCCACAAGACCACATCTACAAAAAGAGAATGGTGCCATGCACCACCCAAATACCTGGGATAAGATAAGCAAGAGGAAAGTGACAAATATGGTTTCTCTACCCGCATTAGCATATGGATCTATAATAAGGAGGGTATATGACTCATAATAAAAAGAGACATGAACAAAGAAGAAGACTATATATGAAAGGGCGCCTTGGACGATGAATCACATACTAGAGTTGAATGTCACATCTAAGATGGTCTGAACATCCCGTTCCTTCAAAGACATCCTAGGACTGTGGATATGTTGCAAACCAGTGTTCATTAAAAAGGAACAAACAAGTCAAAATATACCGTGGACCATGCAAGTCAAAATCCAGGAACAAACAATATTGTGTCAAACGTTGACATACACATACACATAGACAAGGCTGCAAACGGCTACTTTCTCTCTCCTCTAGGGCGACACGCTTGGCGATTTCCCTACCGTGACTCAAACAGCTTCTCACCGGCGTCTCATCAGGCGTCGGCTTCTCGTCCAGTCATCAGCTCCATCTCCATCCCCCCCGAGGGAGATGAAGAAGAAGAAACCCAAAAAATCCTCACCCTCGAAGACGTCTCCGAAGACTTCTCCGGCGAAATCGTCTTTCCCACCAACCAAGGTTCCTGAGAAAGTTCCCATCTTTGTGGTCGACAATGAAGTTTCCGATGCCCAATTTGACTCCACAGTCGAGGCGGTTGCTCAACTCCCAGTTAGCCACCCAGATCCGACCTCTCAGTCCGAAGTCTCTCCGTCAGCAAAGAGTGTGATCGCCGTGCAGTCAGCGGATCCTTCTTCAGCTCTAGACGAAGAACTCACCAACAACCGTCCTGAGTCGAGCTCTAAGGGTCTTCCCCCGAGCTGCTCTGCAACACTTCCAGAAGCTTCAAAACCCTCCAAGGGTCTAGATCTGTCTGGAGCAACAACAAATGTAGCTATTGCTGATGCCAATGTAATTCATGTGAGCTCGCAACAAGCTAATGAAAAGGACCTTCCCTCAGCCAGAGAACACGGGGAGATTTTCACAGGAGGCCAAACATCGCAAGATATAGGTTCTGCTCCACCTAAAGATACCTGGTGTGATCTTGCTAAAGGAGTGAAGCGCCTCTCAAAAAAGGGAGAAGCTTTCACTCTTCCTTCAGGGGAAGCTTGTATCAAGATCCCAAATTCGGTTATTGAGAAGAACAGGAAATCATGGGAACCCTTTGTGCTTGGTCAGTTCTACTCCGATCCGCCTTCTCAAGGTACTCTTCACAACATTGTAAATGGAATCTGGAGCAAGCAATATCGTGACATTGCGGTCTCAAAAATGGAAGGCTTCGCTTTTCTATTCCGGATTCCAAACGCAGCGACCCGAGCCAGGGTGATTAAACAGAAACTATGGCAGATCGAAGGACAAACCATGTTTGTAGACAAATGGGAACCTGGTGTTGTGCCTACCAAGCCCGAGCTCACTTCAGCCCCCATCTGGCTGGAACTAAGAAAGGTCCCTCTTCAGTTCTTTAATGAGGATGGCCTGGAGCGCATTGCAGGACTGGTGGGACATCCCAAGTTTCTGCATCCCACGACAGCGAACAAAACAAACTTAGAGGTCGCCAAGGTGTTTACTATCATCGATCCTAGGAAGCCCGTCCCCAAGGCAGTCAACGTTCAGTTCGACTCGGGAGAAATCTGTAGAGTGCTTGTCTCCAGTCCTTGGATGCCACCGGTATGCGACATATGTAAAGAAATAGGGCACGCAGCGAGACGCTGTCCGAGGGCTCCAACGGCTTGTACATTATGCGGCTCGACAGATCATGTACGTGCGAAATGTACTCAAAAGTCTAAGTAAGAGAGACATGTCCGATAGGACAACCACGAGAGACAGGAGTCTAAAGGAAAGAAAACAAGGAGAGGGAGGTCTAAAGACAAGCTGAACTGGGTCCTGGTAAATCCACCAAATGATGCACATGTTCCTTCGAAGGAACATCCTGCTGAGCAGTCTTCACCGGTGGTTCCTCCTCAGCCCAATCAAACTGTGACGCCTATGCTGGAGTTTCCTCATCAAACCAAGCTGGGCACTGGAAAGGACATAGTTAGGGGGGGGGGGAGACCAGTGCCTCTGCGAGCTATCTTCTTCCTTCAATCAACAGAAGCAACTCTGGTATTTCCCGATATTCTCACTCAGACGTTCAGCCTGATTCCTCGGATGTTGAGTCCTCTGATTCGGAGTTGGAAGAGGGTGAATTCAGCAGATTCGAGCCTGATTTCGAGGTTGTGCGCAACAAAAAACGTTTCTCATGGCAGAAAGGAAACCGGGGCAGGGGCCCCAAAACCAATTAATTTTTATGTCGACTGATCTTTTTTGCTGGAACATACGCGGTTTAAATAAATACAGTCACCGCAGCGGATTACGTAAATGGTTTAGGAAGAACTCTCCTCTTTTTGGTGCTCTGCTTGAGACGCATGTGAAGCGGCTCAAGTTAAATAAATTTGTTTCGGATATATTCCTAGGCTGGTCTGCTGATCACAACTATGACTTCTCGCCTTTGGGTAAAATTTGGATCATTTGGCATCCTTCTCTTTTGGTAACTGTTATCTCAAAATCTCTTCAGATGATCACTGTTGAGATTACTTGGCCCTCCTCTCAATCCAATTTAATTATCTCTGTCATTTATGCTTCTAATGATATTGATGAGAGAACTAATCTTTGGGCAGAAATCTCTTCTTTAGCTTCTTCGCAGGCCCTGGACTCTAAACCTTGGATGATCCTGGGCGACTTTAACCAAATTAGAGAACCTGCGGAGCACTCAAAACCTCAGTCCCTGAATCTGGATAAGAAAATGAGGGACTTCAATCAGTGTCTGCTAAATGCTAATGTCGAAGACCTTAACTTCAGAGGCACTTCATTCACATGGTGGAACAAACAAAAGAATTCACCTATTGCCAAAAATCTGGACAGATGCCTTGTGAATGACGACTGGTACTTCAACTTTCCCTCTTCAGTTGCTTTCTTCGGTAGCCCGGAGTTCTCTGATCATGCAGTCATCTCTATCTCCCTCGATCCTGAGCGTGCTAGAGCCAAGAAACCTTTCAGATTTTTTAACTTCCTTACAAAGACCGCGGGGTTTAGGGATTTGGTCTGCGTCAACTGGTTCTCATTCAACATCACCGGCTCTGCAATGTATAGAGTCTCTAAGAAGCTTAAACTACTTAAGAAATGCATCAAAGACTTCAGTCGACTTAACTACTCTGGTATTGAGAGGAAAACGGCAGAAGCTCATGAAAAGCTTATCCAGGCGCAAGCAGTCATGTTATCTTCTCCCTTAACGATGAATGCTTCTGCTGAACTTCAGGCTTTAAAGGAATGGGAGGATCTGTCTAGTGCTGAAGCAGCTTTCTTTTTCTAGAGGTCAAGGATAAACTGGTTGGCCTTTGGAGATGGAAACTCAAGGCTTTTTCGCAGATACGCGGCGACCAGACAAGCCATAAATCATATCCACTTTCTGAATTCAGATGTAGGGGAGCGTATTGAGTCTCAAGAGGGTATTCAGCAGCTGTGCGTTGATTACTTCTTGAAGCTTTTGGGAAGTGAAAGCTCTCAACCTATGTTTATTCAAAGTGATCTTGATCTCCTATTTAATTTCAGATGTTCTGAGGAGCAGATCGCGGGGTTTGAAAAAAAGTTCACTAATGAGGACATAAAAGAGGCCTTCTTCTCACTACCCAGAAACAAAACCGGTGGGCCTGACGGTTACTCTGCAGAATTCTTCATAGATACGTGGGAGATAATTGGTCCGGAGGTGACTGAAGCAATTCTAGAATTCTTCAACTCTGGCTGCCTTCTCAAGCAGTGGAACTCAGCGTCTCTTGCCCTTATCCCTAAGATCCCCAATGCGTCCCATCCCTCAGAATTCAGACCCATCTCGTGCTTAAATACGGTCTACAAAGTAATCTCGAAGCTGCTCGCCTCACGACTCAAAGAGATACTCCCCCTGATGATTTCCAAGTCACAATCAGCTTTCCTCCCAGGGAGACTCTTGGCTGAGAATGTACTGCTTGCCACTGATCTAGTTAATGGATACAATACTCAAAACATTTCACCTCGTGGCATGTTAAAAGTTGACCTAAGGAAAGCTTTCGATTGTCTGAGATGGGATTTTATTCTTGCATCTCTGCGTGCTCTGGCCATCCCTGAAAGCTACATCAGATTAATTTCGGAATGCCTCTCCACTGCATCTTTCTCCATCTCCATAAACGGTGCTCTAGGTGGGTTCTTTAACAGCACGAAAGGAATAAGGCAGGGAGATCCTATGTCCCCATATCTCTTCGTTCTTCTCGCTGCTAGATTTGACACTGGAAATATTGGATACCATCCGCGAACAGAGAATGTGAAGATATCTCACCTAATGTTTGCTGATGATGTTATGATCTTCTTTGACGGCAACAACAACAGTCTGCATGGTATAGCTGAATGCTTGGACGACTTTGCTTCATGGTCGGCTTGTCCATGAACACTACTAAGACGGAACTATTCACCGTGGGCCTGGACCAAAGAGAATCCTCTTCTCTAGCGGACTATGGATTTCCATCTGGTGCATTCCCCATCCGCTATCTTGGCCTTCCGTTGATGTCACATAAGCTTAAAATTTCGGATTATGCTCCGCTTATCAACAAAATCACTAAGTGCTTCCGAGCGTGGTCTGTCAAGATCCTCTCCTTTGCGGGAAGACGACAACTCTTGAAGACTGTATTACTTGGCACCATCAACTTCTGGTTCTCAGCTTTTATGCTTCCTAAGGGTTGCATTAAGATCATTGAATCGCTTTGCTCCCGTTTTCTGGTCTGGAAACATTGAAAAGAGAGGCATTGCCAAGGTTGCGTGGTCAACGGTCTGTCTGCCTAAGCAGGAAGGCGGGTTGGGGCTTCGTAACCTCTCTGTTTGGAACCAAGTATTATGTTTAAAATTCATCTGGATACTTCTCTCTGATTCCTCTTCGCTTTGGGCTGACTGGCATCGCAGCATCCACTTATCTACTCAGTCTTTTTGGTCCATTGCAACTGTTCAAACTGACTCATGGGCATGGAAGAGACTGCTAAAGCTCAGACCTCTAGCGATCAGATTCTGCAAACCTGTGATTGGTAATGGTCAATCAACCAGTTTCTGGTTTGATGCGTGGACGCCTTTGGGTCAGCTGATCAAGCACTTAGGCCCTCTTGGTCCAAGGGCTCTAAGAGTCAGGAAAGAAGCAGTGGTAGCGGATGTTGACAAAGGCTTAACATGGTCTCTCCCCCATCCTCGCTCTCAGCAGGAAGTTGATCTACACTCTCATCTTACTACTATAGAGCTTCCTTTGTCTCATGATATTGATGATGTCTATGAATGGATTGCTGGTGATTCTCCTTCTCATGTTTTCAGTTCCTTTACCACTTGGGAAGCTTTGAGGCCAAGGCAGGAGATTCAAAATTGGCACGATGTCGTCTGGTTCAAGGGATCAGTTCCGAAGCATGCATTGACAATGTGGACAGCCAATTATGATAAGCTGCCAACAAAGGCCAGACTTAGTACGTGGGGTCTCCCAATATCACCTCTCTGCTCCTTCTGCTCAAGAGATTCAGAAACCAGGGAGCACTTGTTTTTGTCTTGCGAGTACAGTCTTGACGTCTGGAGCAACGTCTTCCACATATGCCACCTACTTCTCCTTTCAGTGACTGGGCTGAGCTTCTCTCTTGGATCCGAGCCCCTGCTTCTAAGAGATTATCTCTGCTTAGGAAGCTAGCAACGCAAACAGTGGTCTTTCATCTCTGGAAACAGCGGAATAACTTGATCCATAATCAAATTTCTCTCCCGGCAGCAGCGGTTTTCAGGAGTATTGACAAGGAATTGAGAAATGTTATCTCCTCAAGGAGGAAGAACAAGATATTCAGAGATCTTATGGCTATGTGGCTACGATGAGTCCCTGGTCTCTAGTTAAAAATGTTGAACCATCTTGTTTTTATTTCTTTTTGCCAAGATGGCTCAGACCAAAGATGATACTTTTGTAAAATCTTTTCTTCATATATGATGTTTAAAGTTTAGCAAAAAATAAAAAACAATATTGTGTCACTTCATTGAAGTCTCTCATTCCTTGCATCACCATGGGTGAGACAACATAGGAGGAATGATCTTCTATATCCAAAGTTTCATTAAAATTCCCTGCTATTAGCCATTGTTTATTTCTAACAATGGTTGAATCTTGTTGAAGCTTTAGACCATTCCAAAGTTCCTTCCTTTTTTTCTATTTTACTTGATGCATATTGAGTAGAAAAGTTCTTCCCCTTCCTTCTAACATAACTGAAACCCTGATCAACTGACCGCTTTTGAAAATTGGAGTAGCTCTCATATCGGGTCTCTAACATATTCTCATGAGTGTGTTATAATCATAATTCGATATCATACACCAATACTGTCGATAAAATTTTCTCACTTAAAACTTCTTTTACTCTAGTCTCCAGCAAACCTCCAAACTGAAACCCTTATCCATTATGGGAAAATCGCATTTTTAACCTTCAAGGTGGCAAAAGTTTGCACTTTAACCCTAGAAACTATAGCACTAGCACTTCAAACCGTCAAAGTAATTTCTTTAACACATTTAACCGCGATCATGACAGACCTCGTCGCGCCGTGACAAAACTAAACGGAACAGTTACAGAACAGTTAACACCGTAAAGGATCTGTTCACAGACATTATTTTTTTTAAACATGCTTAATTAAAGAGATTAAATCTGTTCCAACACGTGATAGAATTGATATCTGATATATAAAAACAACATCCCAAAATCGATTTTGGAATTAGGGTTCATGAGAGTAAAAATAGACAGAGGTTTTCGCGGAGGGAGAGAGAAGAAAAATGTCTCAGAGTTCGATTTCAACATCAAAATACAATGGTGTTGCTTGCCAATGTAATCGCCCAACGAAGATCAAGAGAGCTTTGACCCGAGAGAATCCAGGGTGAAGATTCCTATGTTGCAAAAGACGTCGCGTTGGTAATGGGTACGAGTCCTGCAACTTTTTTCGATGGTATGATGTGGAGGATCCTCATGGTGGGCAGCATCTAGCACTTCTGGAAGCTAGGGATATAATCCGAGAGAAAAAAGAGGAAATCGCGAAGTTGAGGGAGAAGGTAAGACCTCTAACTCATGACTCTGAAAATTTGGAGATTTCGAGTGAATTAGTGGAGAGAATGAATGAAAAAAGTGAAGAAGTTAAAGCTTTGAAGAGAGATGTGTTGATTCTAAGGGAGAGAAGTGCTGTTCTTCGTAATGTACTTGTGGCTTCATCGATTGGTTTTTCTGTGGTCATTGCAAGTATTATGGTGATGTCCAAGTATTGATGTTGTTTATGCTACTGGTTGCCTATCTCTTTTGTGTATTATGCTTATGTACTCATGTAAGACTTATGTTATCGGCTGTAATATTTTGTGTGTTTTTTAAGACTTATGTTAATTTCTTTAGTATCTTGTGTTTGTAAGACATGTTATTGGCTTTAATAGTTTGTATTTTTAAGAATTCTATCTGTGTTTGATTGTCAAATATAATGGGTGTAAAGAACATAACAGAAACTTAACTGAAAATCAGAACTAGTTTTCAAAGATACAAAAGTTGATAATGGTAGCAAAAGATACAAATTAAAGCCGATAACTAAGTTGTCAAAGATACAAAAGTTGATACAAAGATACATATGATAATGGTAGCAAAAAGATAGAAAAACAGTTTTAACCATCAGAAGAAGGCTGCCCGGTTTGGTCATCATTAAGTTGTATGTTTGGGTCTTCTGAAGTCGCAGGGTTAAGGTCAGACCTATGTCTTCTGAAGTCGCAGGGTTAAGGTCAGACCTATCATAAAATCAGTCTCCAAAAACTTCAAATGGGCGATCAGTAAATGGACTCCAAAATTTTCCAACGCCATGTGGTATGTTACCAGTTTTTCTTATCTTCAGTGGTGGTCCCCTTGGTGCCTTCTTCACGTGTGCTTTGAGGCGATTTGTTGAAACAAAAGGTTGAGGAGCACTGCAACTTACATCAGCTTCAGCGGCTGCAGTGGATTGTATAGGTTGAGAGCTGCCTGTCGTGGCTGGAGTTTTCTTCCTTCCTCTTGGTTTTGGTGGTAGTTTAGGCTGAATCTGAACAGAAAATTAAAACACAATTATATGTTAAAAATGAAACAGAAAGTTAAAAAATAGAAGTAGATACCTCATCTGTGTTCTTTCTTGGACGACCACGTCTGTTTTTTTGGCCCCTCCACAACCACTGGTTCATTCTTGCATCCTCTGGAAATTGGCCAGCTTGCTTACAATGACTACAATGAGGAACTCGTCCATGTCTAGTTGCTTTCCCGGCATTTTGCAGATCTTCAAATGGTTCCTTTCTCCTGTACCTAGTCCTTGGACGACCCCTTGGCTTACAAAATTCAGGTATGGATATTGGTGGCTTATGAGTCTTCTTGCAGAACTTGTCTCCATTCACAGGTTTATATTTTCTTCATAAGTCCTTTTCAAGACATCCGTGTAGTAATACTCTGCCACACACCGTATAGGATCATCTGGGTTATCATCTAGGACACAGACAACAAGTTTACACCACTACAAGAAAACAGCGTAATTCTGACGGACATTCTGACGGAAAATGAGATCCTCGGAATATTCCGATGAGTTTCTTCGGAAATTCCGAGGAAACCCAAAATTTGGGTTTCCTCGGAATTTCCTCGGAATATACCGATTAAAATGAGATCTTCGGAATATTCCGACGAATTTCCGAGGAAATTCCGAAGGAATATACCGGTTTCTGTTACAAATTAAATAATTTTTTAAATGTTACAGGTTTGTTATATCAAGTACCCCCGGGTTAGTAACAGAGATGATCCATGGGTCACTGTTACATCACTCAACCCGAGAGGCCGAGTTCAGGGAAGTTCTGAGCTGGAAGACCCACTACAACCAAGCACATCCGGTAACTTAAGTGCATCAGAAGATTTAGCTGCAGTTGGCCTTGTAGTCGATTTAACCGACTTTGGAGAGGAAGCCGTCGTTCACGTAGAGGATGAACCAGAGATTGGAGAGTTTCACCAAGATCCAGATTCAGATTCACCTGGTGATGATGACTCGGAAACAGAGTAGCATCGCTTTTTTTTCTTAATATAAGAATACCGAGGAAATTCCGAGGGATAATAGGATTTAGGGATTTCTTCAGAATTTCCTCGGAATAGTCCGAGACTTTTCCGACGATTTAGGGGTTTGCTTTTAGGGTTTCTGTTTCCTCGGAAAAGCCTCGGAAGTAGGGTTTTTAAACCGAAAATAACGTTTTGCGGTTTGAATAACACTTATATAACCCTTATTAAGTGTCTTAGACTAATTATGAAGTCAAAAATTTGTTCTTTACCCTATAATAAACACTTTTCTGATTGTATGAACGAAATCCCCACAACATAAGAGAAACACTTATACACTTTAATGAACGGTAAAGAGAATACTTATAATTCATTTTGAAATTTTGTTATTTCATAGTTTATGATCATCTATACAAAGATTCCTCAATGGTATGCATTGCATTTATATAAGAAATGATATAGGGCAAAAAAAATTTGATGTTTTGAAACCCCAAACATGTGTTCCTCGGAATTTTCTCGGAATTGTCCAAGGAAATTCTGAGGAACAATATCAACCAATAGAAATACATGCACATGATATTCTTTTAACCGGGAAAACCAGCCGCAAACCGAGGAAGTTCCGACGGATATATAAGTGTCCGTCGGAATTTCCTCGGAATATTTTCATTTAACCAGGAAAACCAGCCGCAAAATATTTTGAAAAATTGAAATTGAAAATACCGAGAAAATTCCAACGGATAGTTTCCGTCAGACCCTAGGTTTTATAATCACGAAACACTTCTTCTTCCCCATTTCTCTCTTCTTCCTCCACCGATCTCTCTCTTCTTCCGGCGATCTCCCCCTTCTCTCGCGACGATCTCTCCGGCGAATCCTCTCTATTCCTACACAAATCATGTAAGGACCCTATCCCACTCTCTTAGGTTTTATTTGTTAGGTTTTTAAGTAGATTTGATGATTTTAGAAGTTTTTTGATAGATTTTTGTTAGGGTGATTGGTTAGGATTGTGATTTGGTTGTCTAATAGGTTTAGAATTGTGATTTGGTTGGATAATTTGTTGTGTTGAATTGATTTAGAACTTTTTTATAATTTTTTTATTTTTTTTGTATTTATAAAATCGATTTTGGATTTTACAAAACGTTTTTTGTATATAAATTCGATTTTTGGATTTATAAAAGATGATTTCATATTTATAAAAATATTTATATTTATTAAAACTAATTTTGTATTTATAAAACATTTCTTTGATTTATAAACACTATTTTATTATTTTTTGTATTTAAAAAAGATATTTTTAAATATGTTTTTCAATTAATATTTATTAAAACTATTTTTAAATATGTTTTTTTTTAATTTATATATTTATTATAACTAATTTTAAATATTTTTTCAATTAATATTTATTAAAACTATTTTTAAATATGTTTTTTTTTAATTTACAGGTCTACTGGTGATCAGAGCTGGTCTCGACCTCGTCGTGCCTCACCACGAGGTCGTAGTGCTACGGGGAGACACTCTCAGGGTTCTTCCAGCCACTCTCGGGGTTCGTCCAGCCACTCTCGGGGGTCGAGCAGCCACTGTCGGGATTCTTCGTTTCCCGCTCCGGTTCTTACTCCTGCTGCTGCACCCCCTCCCGTTGCTGCACCCACTCCCGCTGCTGCACCCCTCCCGCTCCTCCAGTCGTTCCGGGAGTGATGACTGTTGCCCAGTTGGTTCAACAGCCCGGTCGTGAGCATCTTCTCTATCTCACTCTGTGTCCAAAGGGACGACGTCAAACATGGTAACTATAAGTCTTTTTTTTTCCTTTCATTAAAATTTGATTCATTATTAATAATTTGTTTCTTATATTAGGTTCAACCGATCCGGGAATGGGATCAGCGCATGGATCAACCGTATGATGTACTCGAACCTCAGCAAGGGACATCCGACTTTCACTCACTTCCCTCCCGAGGACCAGGAGATGTGGTTTCGTCAGTTTGCGGTAAGTATTCTAATTTTTTTACTTATATTTTTAATCTTTAATATAAAATTTCTACTAATTGTGTTTTTTTTTCAGCAAGAGTTCACCTGGAATCCCGATCACACGAACTTTATCCGTGATGCCTTCGTCCATAAAGTTATGGACAACTTTGGGAAGCATATCTACGAGTGGAAGCAGAAGTGGCTCATCAACGAGGTTTTTTTAATTTATTAAATAATTTTTTGAATTTATTAAACTATTTTGGATTTATTAAACTATTTTATATTTTTTTTATTAAAAGGTCCCGAAGTCGATCAACAACACGGTTTGGGAGGAGTTGTGTGTGCATTGGGATAAGGACGCGGCGAAAGAAATCTCCGTGACCAACTCCGCCAACCGCAAGAGCGATCGTGGCGGGAAGGGCATGTACAAGCACAATTTGGGTGCCCAGACTATTGCCACTCCGGAGGATCGCTTGGTAAGTTCAATTTCTAATTTCAGTCGGTTCCTAAGAAGAAGGGACGTTTGGTCGGTTTGGGTCGTCGAGCCCGGTCGGTTCCTCCTTCTGCACCACAGCCCTATGTTGATCCAGAAGGGCTTATGGACCAGTTGAAGGACAAAGATGACCGCATAGATGCGTTGGAGCAAAAGATGGCGGATCAAGAGGCGGGATGGGAGGCAACGAGGAAGCAGAACGAGCAAATGATGGAGATGTTGAAGAGGATGTACCCGAACGAGCAGTTCCCGTAGTTTCTTTTTTTTTTTTTCAAAAACTCCGAATGTTTTATTTTGGTTTGTACAACTTTGAATATTATCTAATATGTTTTCTATTTCAATTTTAATTTTATATTTTCGAATTTCAATTAAAAAAATAAATTTTTAATTTTAAAAAAAAATTATTTTTGAGAATATTCCGAGGAATTGTATCCCTCGGGATATTCCGACGACCACTTCCTCGGGATATTCCGACGACCACTTCCTCGGGATATTCCGAGGGACATATGTCCTCGGAATATCCCGACGGATACACTTCCTCGGAATATTCCGACGGCTAAGGTTTCTCGGAATATTCCGACGGCCGAGGTTCGTCGGAATATTCTGATACCTCTTTTCTCTCGGAATGTTTTCGAGGACCGTTCCATCGGAAAGATCCGAGGAGATACCGATGAACAGTTCTAGGAAATGTTTCTTCGGAATGTCCTCGGAATCTTTAATTCTTGGTATTCCCTCGGAATTTTCCGAGGAAATTCCGAGGAAATTTTGCTTTCCGACGAGAAATATCCGACGACCATTCTCGTCGGTATGTCCTCGGAATAACTCGGAATACCGTTATTCCGAGGACATACCGACGATATTTTTTGTCGGAATCCCGGTGTTTTCTTGTAGTGCAGGGTATTCCAGTGAGATCTCATTTCCGGCAAGCACATTGGTGAGTAGATAAATTCACTAAATAACCACACTCAAACTCATTAACTTCATACACAATTTTGATGCTGCGTAATGTCGAGCAAAACTGTTTGGCTACTCGAGCTTTCTCCAATAATGCCATCATGATTGGTGCAACAACAGTGTCACACTTCTCTGCTTTTAAAAATCTTCTTGAAACCCTTATCATTGCATGTCTGCTGATATCTTCAAGTAAATTAATTACATGCTTTGATTTTGCCATCTTTATCATCCTATTGAAACTCTCAGACAAGTTATTGTGCACGTCTGCACAATGGGACTCCTGAAGATGTAAGATGTCTGCCCTGAAGTAGTCGCTGACGTAGTTGCTGAAGCAGACGTTGTAGTGAGTGGTGAAGACCATGTGGAGTCAAGGTGCTGAGCTGGAGTCGTGTAGACTTGGAGAGCAAGAGAGTATCTTGGAGATATGGAAAGAGGAATAAACTTGAGGAGCAAGTTTATGACTTAAAGAAAGAAGAATAAGTGCATTCCAAGAAAAGGAAAGTTGTACTTATTGATATGGAAGATGTCCATACATGTTGCCTTGGAGACTAGGGTTTCGGGAACATGGAGAATAACTATAAGATAGCTATGGGGTCGTCTGTAGAGAGACAGAGACACAGAGGCTGATCTTATAGAGAGAGAGAAGCTCTTGGAAGTGTTCTGGGTCGTGCAGAAGCAGGGGATGAAGTACTTGACGGTAGAGAGACATAAGCGGGTAGCTTAGGAATCTTTCAGTAGCAGCTGTTAGGGCGTTAACAGGCTGGCTAAGCTGATTAAGCAGATCTTGTAATTGAGTGTACAAGGCGATTTCTAATAAAGCTATTGGTGTGTGCTTGTGTATTTTGTCTCTCTTGATTTACTTTCTGCATTACTATTGTTGTGTCATCTTGCACTTACAAGTGGTATCCGAGCGGGTCACCTAAGTTACTGGTGTGATCCTGAAGGTGAAGATGGACACGATTATCTCTGTGCAGAAGGCGATCGTGTTGAATGCGGACCAGTATGGTCATTGGAAGGCTCACATGAAGCAGATGATTCGAGGAATCAATGAAGACGCGTGGACAGCTGTGGAGATTGGTTGGGAGGAGCCTACCATAGTCACAGGAGGTGTGAAGAAGCCTAAGCCAAAAGAGGATTGGCTAGAGGCAGAACGTAATGCATCAAAATTTAATGCAAAGGCGTTGTCGGTGAGTTTTGGAGCTGTTGAAGCAGAGCAGTTTCAGCTGATTCAGGGGAGTATTTCGGCTAAAGAGGCGTGGGAGATCCTGCTGAATTCGTTTGAAGGAGATGAGAGTGTCAAGAGTACACGTCTAGATCATCTTGGGTCACAGTTTGAGAATCTCAGGTGGTCTGATAATGATTCTGTGGCGAGCTTCAGTGCCAAACTCAGTGCTATGGCGCATGAAGCTTTTGTACTTGGGAAGAAGTACAAGGAGAAGAAGCTGGTAAAGAAGTTACTACGCTGTCTTCCAACAAAGTTTGGAGCTCACAAGGCGGTTTTGCAGATGACTACAAACACGGATGAGCTCAAGTTTGACAAGCTTGTGGGTATGCTGAAGGCACAAGAGATGGAGACAGACAGTAGTTCAGTCTCTACATCAAGCAGTGCACCAAAGAGTGTGGCGCTTGTATCTGACAAAGATGGGGATAAACCTCCAGACCCTGAAGATATCATGGGTATGTTGGCTAGGCATCTTAGTAAGATGATGAATTGCTCAGGTGGGAGGAATCAATATGGTCACCAGGGGGGTGATCGTAGCAATGGTAGAAGGAGAGAAAGTCTCAGGTGCTATGAGTGTGGAGGGGTTGGTCATAGAAGGGTTGACTGTCCTGTAGCACAGAAAAGAGAACTTAAGTGTTCTGAGTGCAGAGGTGTTGGACACACACGGCGTGAATGTCCAAACTCAAAGAAGGAAAAAGGAGTTCCATTGCAGTCGTCTGATGATTCACAGTCTAAAGAAGATGGAAAGGTGATGAAGAATATGGTTGCACTTGGTGCACACAAGGAGAAATCTAGTGAATCCTCGGATTCAGATGTCAGTACAGACTCTGAGGATTATCACGTGATGCTCAACAAGTGGTTGAATCTCAAGAATGAGAATCTGAGGTTGCAACACGAATTGGTGCAGGGCCGTGAGCAGTATGAAGATCTTGCCGAAGAACTTGCTGCTGTAAATGAGAATTATGAGTCTCTAGAGAAGGAGGTTAGCAAACTGAGGGAGGTTGCTATTGATGAACGTGAGAGAGCAATGAGGCTGGAACGTGATTGGCTGAGAATCGCAAACAGATCAGGATGCTCAATAGTGGATCCAAAGAGTTGGATAAGATACTCTCGATGGGTCAACCAGCCAAGGCGAATTGGGGACTGGGGTATCGAGGAGCTGAGAGTACTAAGGAAGTACAACAGAAGGGGCTATCACATTTTGTGCATGGGAGCACATCAAAAAGTGGAGCCAAAGGAGCTTGTCAGGAAGTACTTCGGGACGTACGATAGGGAGTAAGGAAGGAAGTTCTACAGCGCGCAGCTGTGAGTAACAAGCCGAAAGTAGTACATTAGTGCAACAACACGAAGGTCAGACAGGAGGTTCTGAAGAATGGTTGTGCAGCTGGTACAAGGAAGGAGACTGATCGGTGCATCAGCAACTGTGTCAGGCCAAGCAAGAAGCAACATCGGATGTGCTGTTGGTTCTGTGGGAAGGTTGGACACAAGAAGGTGGAGTGTTTTGCTCGTGAGAAGAGCAGAAACATGGCCAAGAAGGTGAACAAGACGTTCACTAAGCCCAGGAGGGTTGAAAAGGTGTCCTTAGCCATGAGTGGCTTACTTGATGAGATCAAGGATGAGACATCAGAAGATGGATGCAGCTCTGGTAGGAGTGATCTTGAGGTTGATCAAGAAGCATCAAGTCTGGAGCCAGGACACGAGGTTGTTTGTGGCACAAAGGGGAAGGAGATCGAAGTGCGCCAGGAAGTGGTGCGAGATGATCTTCAGGTGTGTGATAGTGAAATCACTCCAAGACAATAGCAACGAGTACAGAGGGCACTCGGTGCGGATGGGGAAGGGCTCATGGTCAAGGAGATGACACATGAAGGTAGCCAGGTCCTCAACAGAAGTGAGTCGAGAGGTAGCTCGATAGGTGCGTCAGATCGTGATGCAGTACTAGTTATTCCGCTGCAGCAGGGGCTGGGTCATGATTATACATGAAGAAACAGACGAATGGGTCTGTAAGGCTTGACATCTAAGCATCTGTGTTTTAGCTTAGTATGCAATCAAGCAGGGGGAGAATGATGATGTTCTGGTACAAAGAATGCATATCTCATGGGGGAGAAAAGCATGGTGTGGTGCACATCTCGTGGGGGAGAAAAGCACATTTGGTATGAAAGTTTCCAGGTGAGGAACGTGGTTGCAACGTGGTTGCTGAACCAGAAAAGTGTTGTGCTTGATCGGCACACAAAGCTAAAAGGAGGAGATTGAAGATGTAAGATGTATGCCCTGAAGTAGTCGCTGACGTAGTTGCTGAAGCAGACGTCGTAGTGAGTGGTGAAGACCATGTGGAGTCAAGGTGCTGAGCTGGAGTCGTGTAGACTTGGAGAGCAAGAGAGTATCTTGGAGATATGGAACGATGAATAAACTTGAGGAGCAAGTTTATGACTTAAAGAAAGAGGAATAAGTGCATTCCAAGAAAAGGAAAGTTGCACTTATTCATATGGAAGATGTCCATACATGTTGCCTTGGAGACTAGGGTTTCGGGAACGTGGAGAATAACTATAAGATAGCTATGGGGTCGTCTGTAGAGAGACAGAGACACAGAGGCTGATCTTATAGAGAGAGAGAAGCTCTTGGAAGTGTTCTGGGTCGTGCTGAAGCAGGGGCTGAAGTACTTGACGGTAGAGAGACATAAGCGGGTAGCTTAGGAATCTTTCAGTAGCAGCTGTTAGGGCGTTAACAGGCTGGCTAAGCTGATTAAGCAGATCTTGTAATTGAGTGTACAAGGCGATTTCTAATAAAGCTATTGGTGTGTGCTTGTGTATTTTGTCTCTCTTGATTTACCTTCTGCATTACTATTGTTGTGTCATCTTGCACTTACAACTCCTCCTTGAAGAACGCACGACACCATCTCTCGGGTTCTGTGTCAAGTAGAGCACTATAAGCAGGAGGATCAAATGCCTTAACCAACTTCATCTTATCTTCATATTCTCCCTGAGTAAAACTGTAAGCAACTCCCCAAAGCAGATTTTTATATTCATATCTTGAGAATCCTCTCTTCTTCCAATTTGCATAGATATGCCTTGCACACATACGATGCTCAGAATTTGGAAGTTATTCTTTATAGTAATCACAAGACCCTGTGAAGATGAAGACCATAAGCATATACAGAAGGTCTGTTTTTTGATACTCGTAACATCGTGTCTTTAACTTGCTTGTATCCGTGCTGACCCGTCATGTTCTAGGCTATGAAGGCTAACAACGAGTTCGCGGCGACTTTAGAGAGGCGTTTACGGGATGTCCCGCACTCTGACGAGCTTTACGAGATCAAGAAGGTCGTTTGGGAGCTAAAGCTTGGTTTGAAGATGGCTCATGATCGAGAGCGCGCTAACGCTGCTCAGCTGGCTGCTACCGAAAAGCTAGGGAATGAGGCTGCTTCGCTCGAAGCTCATTTCCGAGTTGTGAGTAACGAGAGGAAGTCAGCCCTCGAGCAGGTTTATTTTTGGAGGCGAAGATCGAGTCTTCTTCTAGTAAATTTTCTGATGATCATCGTCGCGCAACTTATGATGCTAAGAAGGCTTTAGCCGACAACTATTTAGATGTGGTGATATCTCTGAAGGAGAAGTGGGAGAAGAAGAAGGCTGCAGCTGATTGTGAAGCTCGTCTTAAGGAGGTTATGGCTAATATAGATCTCCTGAAGGAGATTGTGAATAATAACTTGTTGGCTTCGGATGAGTTGTTGCGTCTTCGAGCGAAGGAGATCGAGCTCAGGTCCGAACTCGATGTGATGGCGGTGTCGGATTTTTTTTGTTGGGAAATTGGATCTTCCTCAGATTTCTAAAGATCTGCCAGAGGAGTTCTTTGCGAAAGTTCCTTCTGAGGTGAATGAACCTGGTGACAAGACGAAGCGCGCGGGCGATCGGTTTGAGGATGTCGAATTTGACGCTGAGGAGTAGTTTCAGGGATTTGATCTTTTCTTTTGTTTTTCCCTTCTGTTTTAGTCACATTATTCTTTAATAAAGAACAGGACTGCGAGTCTTTCAGTTATCATTACTATTTTTATTCTTGTGTGGGCATCTTTTGAGGCCGTGGTTCGATTTGTCGTAGATACTCTTGTCGACGCATGTCTGATGTAACAAAAGATTTTCTTAACAATTTTTGCCGCGTTTGTTGGCTGGGCTAGCTGTTTCCGAAGACTTTATCAAGGTTTTGGTCTGCAGCCAACTGTTATAAGTATGCGAGGGATTGCGTTTTTCGGATATAGGATACCGAATGAGCTCGAAGTGCGGAGCATAGAAAAAAATGGATTTTATTAAAATATCAATTGTCGGTATATTACAAATTTGGGACAAAGATGGTAGCTTGACTTTCAATTTGAGGTAGATGTTGTCCTGCTAGCGTACTTCGGGTGTTCCGGCGTGCATCTTTTGAGCTTTGCGGTAGGTGGGCGACTGAACTCGTGTTGTGAGTTGCCTACGTACCCTCGGCGAGGGATCAAGTCATAACGTAGTTCGATTGTTTTCCTTAGAAGTAGGGTCGTTTGTTTGGTCATTCGTGTACATGTGTACGTCTGTTCGGGATCTTGAATGTTTGATTCAGGGATGCTGCTCGATATCCTTGAAGCTTGCGAGGTAGCACATTCTGGAACTCTTTTGACTTCCTCTAATAGTTTTGATCCCTTTTGGAGTTGGGAACTTCAGGCATTGGTGATAGGTTGAGGGAACTGCCTTCATGCTGTACAGCCAGGGTCTTCCAAGGATTGCGTTGAACGGGGCTGGACGATCTATCACGATGAACTTGATGATTTTCCTTACTTCTCCGGTGGTTACTGCGAGTTCAATTGATCCGAGGGAGTAAGTAGTTTCTCCTGCGAATCCGATTAGTAGGGTCCGTTCTTGTTTAAGGAGGGCAATTGTGAATCCCATTCTTTTGAACACGTGGTAGAAGAGGATGTCGGCCGAGCTTCCGGTGTCGATCATGACTCGAGATAGTTCGCAACCGCCAATGTCAAATCGTATTACGAGAGCGTCGTCGTGCGGTTTGTCGAGATCTGCTGTCTCGTTTTCGTCGAAGGTTATTGCGTGGTCGGGAACTGATAGGGGCTCTTTGATTCCTACGTTGTTCTCGGCTCTTCGTTGGTATGCTTTGATCGAGTTAACCGAGTTGCATAACTTAGATCCTCTGTAGATAAAGTCGATTCGGTTTTTGTTGTTGTCATGAGCCGGGAAATTCCATTCTTTGGTTGGTGCTAGTAGGTAGCGTCTTTGTCCCCAAGACTGGTTGCGATTAAGAGTTCGTGTGCTATCTTTTTTCCGAATTTGTGGAGCAATCGGTCTCTCTAGTAGTTTCCGGATTTTGGCCATCTTATTCTTTCGCATTTGGATTGTATTGAGCAAGGCTGGAAGGAGGAGGGGCTTTGTTGAGGTTCTCTAACGTGCGGATTGTTACCGTGATTTCGACACACACTTTTCCTTTAGCCAGTCCTTCGACTTTATTAGGGATATCCTTTTTTGGTCCCCATGAAATCATGTCGACTCTTTTCTTTGTTGTTTGGGGGGGGGGGGAGAGCTAGGTGATTCTAGCCCGGTTTCCCTAGTTCTTTTGTTCGAAGAGCCTTTAGTTTTCCGATTGGCTTTCAGAGTTGCTGGCGCTTCCTCTTCATCTCCAGTATCTTCGCTGGTCTCTTTATTTTCGTTTTGATTGCAAAGTGCTGCTCGACATTCCTCGGTCGAATGACCCTTACGTTTATGGAAGGTGTTGGGGAAAAATATTCCATGAAGAGTTTTCTCCAGCTTCCAGGTTCCAGGTTCCTACCTCCAGGTCCCGGGTTATTGCCTCCAGCCTCCGGCTTCCAGGCCGAATGATTTATCCTACCTTAAGATAAATGGAAATCTTTCTTTAATAAGGTACCAGCTTGGACAAGAAGGAGTCTCCCTAGATCCGAGAAAAAGAAGAAGTATTCCAATACATATGACCTCCCTTAAGAAAAAAGGAAATATTCTATTATCTAAGGATATAATGAATATTTCCAAATCCTAAGAGGGATGCACGACCTCCACTATAAATAGAGGTTTATAAACCTAAAGAAGGGGTCCACGACGTCCATGACCAGAGCTCATCAACTCCACAGCCGCCAAGGCGAAATTTCACACCTAGAAGACCTTCTTCTTCGACGGGCCTATGATGGGCAGATCCCGGCGATTACTATCAAACAGATGAAGATATATGCTCACTGTAGCACGTCTACAACTCTACTTACTGGCTCAGGCCACGATCTCCAGCTCATCAGCAGGGTCCCTCCATGCTCACTGAAGCACCTCGACACATCATGGTCACTGCAGCATATCGATAGGTCTACCATCTGTTCCGGCCATGTGCCCCCTAGAACAGATGACTCCTACCAACTACAGAGCTACGTGCTCCCAAGGCTATGTGCCCATTAGGCATGTGCCCACTAGAGCCCCGTGCTCCCTAGGCTACGTGCCTCCATTAGGCTACGCGCCTCCATTAGGCTACGCGCCTCCATCAGGCTGCGTGCCTCCATCAGGCTCCGGGCCCATCTAGGCTCCTTCCCTCCAAATACATGAATTACGAACGGCTTGATCCCCCCTGAAGGGTACGTAGGCAATTCCCACTGAAGGATGCAACTATAAATCCAAGTACCTTCCACGGTTCCACACCTAGGCGCTCAGGGACCGCCCCTGGTGGTCGAACCATCAACTACAGATCAGGAGGCATCCAAGGACCGACCCTGATAGTTGGAACCATCGATCATAGATCAAGAAGACCCTGCGATCTTCACTATCGGTGGGCGGCCCCCGCCTAACGACCAGTCTCCCCTGCTACTACTAAAGAACCGACGACATATACTGGCCCATACCCATATGTCAGTATCCTAAGAGCAGGATCTCCTGGTTTATCAAATATAGAAGCAGGAGAATACACTCAACGACATGTCTCCTTCCTCCTATCATTCCGTAGAGCTGAGCACGGATCGCTTGTACCCAAAAATACCCTAACAGTTTGGCGCTAGAAGGAGGGACAGTCATATACTACGTGACGACGTGATGGGTAGGAGGAACATTACGTGTATCTTCTCAAAATATATCAACCCCAGCCACCTGGGGGCAAGAAACAACTTCTTCTCACCAGATCCATGGTTCTCCCGGCTGGAAACATCTCTCCAAGGGAGGATAGCACCAGGCTAACATCAGTAGCAAGATCCAATAAGGGAATTACTTACTAGTTCCTGCTAGTCACTGCTGGTCCCGGGCCTAAACCACAAGTCAGTCCTCTACAGTCGTTGGTTCCTGCCGGTTCCGGGTCCCAACCTCAAATCTGACCTCTGCAATCTTTGGTTCCTGCTGGTTTCGGGTTTTAACTATATATGAAGCCTCTACAACCTTTGGGCCTGATGTGAGCAGTCATCACCAACATCAATATCAGCGGGTAATCAACCGAAAGCAATATAGCAAGCCCTAGACGCCACTAATGCTTCCAGATAGGAGGAGTCAGAAGAGGAATTCCTGGAAATACTGCAGGCATACCAGACAACCATTAAGAGGTAACTGGAGAACCACTTTTCTCTTTAGGTTCTAGAATCTAAGTGGTAGTGCAATCCTAGATAAGCATGATAGCTAGGGGGATACAACGCCTTAGAGTACTTGTCAAATTCGACTGGAGTTGCTCCGCAAAAGGAACCATGCACACGCGCCGGAACACTGCTGCCCCGCCTTCTGGAAAAGAGCCAGAGAAAATGCAAACTCAACATCAAGGAGTGCTGGTCTTCATAGCCTCCACTCATTTGGAAAAAAAGGGAGTAAAAGAAGCCGGAGAACACATGTTCCCGCTACTATTCATCCAAACGGAAAAGCCAAACCTCTGGGTTCCGGGTTCCAGCTTCCAGGTTCCGGATCCCAGCTTCCAGGTTCCGGATCCACGGTTCCGACCACCTTACTACCGCTTTTCCTGGCCATGTACCCTGATATACCTCTGAGGAAGACACGACCACGAGGAAAGCAGGGGCAGATGAGCTAAGCGTTAACCCACGGGGCTACATGCATCAACAACTCCCATCAACAAGCCCATGGCAATGGAGATTCAAGACAAGGCGACGAGTCATCAAATGACGTCCAGAAAACACTGAGAGTGGCTCACCCAAGGGGAAGCAGAGAGCAGCCTGGACGTTAAAAGACATCGTGAAGCGCTGAGAGTGGCTCACCCAAGCGGGGGCAGAGAGCAGCTAGAACGAACGACGCCTGCGAAGAAGGAAATCCAAGGAATATGAGAAAATCAATATTCGTGGACGGTCTGTCATCTCCTGAATACGCGATAGAATACGCCAACCCCGGCTATCCAAACAACGGATTCCGACTCTAAACCTAGGTCAATCCTTGTCTATAGACCAATCTGGGTCCAAAATCACATGACACCACGTCAACCCATACTCTCCGAGCCCAGGACGGAGAAGTACTGTTGCTTTACCTGAATGAACGGAAGCACACAGGGAGTGCCGTCCTGGTGCAAAGAGCAAACATGTTGCTCCATACGCCAGAGGTACAAAGGTCACTGGCAAGGCAGACAGAGAAGCTGACCAGCATCCGGGAACCTCCATATTTCAGAAGGGTCTACCCCAAAATCTTCGGGTTCCAAGAGAACCAGTTCCACAAACTCCGAGTTTCTAGGGGACGAAGCCCAAAAACCTCCATGTTTCAGGAGGATAAATTTCCGAATCTCCGGGCCTCAGGAGGATATCTCCGTGATCGACGGATTTCGAGAAGATACATCCAACATGACAAAATGGAAAGACTTGAGACCAGCTAAGAGTACCAGAAACTGCAGGACCACGCGTCCCAACAAAATTTCTATTACCACGAAGTTGTCCTATAGATCTTGAAGGCACTCCGAACGGTTCCACAGAAGGCAACATGTGCTATCTCAACCACAGCCCACGTCTAATCGACATCGGGAGTGGTCCATCTCCGGAGGACAGAGTGCGATGTTGTATTAAGTCAATAAAGACTCTGGGTTCGAGACAACAAAACAAATATTCACCTCCGGGTGCAATATCTACAGGTCCAACATGATCAGAATATGAAGCCCTTAAGAGCTTTAGATTCCAGAGAAGAATCATCAGGGACTACGAGTTCCTACACGATGTACGTCGATACCTCAGGGTAGTACGACAAAGAATCAGCCTCCACACCTCAACAAAGGGTCTCGTTCCTCCCGAAGAAGGAATGAGAAAAATCGTGGTCGTCACTCGACTACTACCTAGTACAGAACTTCTCCATCCTAGAGTCAGGGCGTATGTTCTTCAGAAGATCATTCTCCAGCCGATATCCAATCATCGGGGCATATAATCAAGAACGAAACCTACGAGTCCTGCCATCCATCGACATGCAAGGCCAGGATCCTGAATCTTCATGGGTCAATCGACCTAAACCAGCCACAAGCATGGGAATATCCATTAGATACATGTCTATCTCAGGGAAATGGACTCTCCTCGAGGTTCAAACACGGCCCATGCCTAAGAAGAACCTGGAAAAGGAGACTTCAGAGCGACGTCCTGTTCACGCCAAGCCCAAAGGACCTGCCACCGACAAGCCGGTGTTGATGCCCACTGAAGCATCGAGCGTTTCTCCATCAGGTCTCGCTCCAACCAGAGAGAACTACTTCAGGCCACGAGCCCCCTTAAACCCGTAAACATCTACTAGACCCCGGTCTGTCCCGGGGAAATTTGTTCTCCTCTAGGTCCGAACACGGTACAGACCTGAGAAGAACCTGGGAAAGAAGGATTACTGGAGCGATGTCCTGTCCAGGGGAAGCCTGCTGAGAATGAGCAACTCCGGTTGACTTGAGTGCACAGGTTATTCCCCGAGTTCGAGGACGAAATCGAGAAATAAGGGGCAAACTGGTTGGGAAAAATCATCCAGGCCTCGGGAAGGACATTGGCCTCTAGGTTCCTGTTGAGAGAACTCCGGCTCCGACCCCTTGTTGGGGTCGAAAACGGTTATGACGAAGTTAATGTCCAAATCCCCGCAAAGTACAAGTATGTCTTTCTGCAACAAATCATGCTCGGTCAAGAAAACGTCGCAACGTATGTTCCCGAGATAAAGCTTCGTTTTAATTCTATTTAGATCAAACATAAGCCATCGGAAACATACCCAGACCAGCTACGAATAGGTCCGAGTATGACGATCAGAACATGGACGAACCAAGCTCGGTCATTACGCAACTACCGCACTTGCACGCTGTCCGGTCCCTACGTAGCGACCGAGCTCGAGCCAAGCTTGGTAACTACGTAGCGCCGAGCGTCCATTCCACTCGGTCGCTACGTAGCGACCGAGCTCGAGCCAAGCTCGGTCGCTACGTAGTAACCGAGCGTCCATTCCGTTCGGTCGCTACGTAATGACCGAGCTCAAGCCAAGCTCGGTCGCTACGTAGCAACTGTGCTCTTCCGAAACGTCTATACGACATTAGTCCATGCATTCTCATCTACCCTTCGATGCTATCTCCCGAAGACCGTAGCGAACCCATTTCATGTTTCCCGCCATTATAAGTCATCGATCAAACTTTACGGTAAAAACTGCGGAAAGTTTGTTCTTTATCGAAAAAAGCTGTAATAAACGCTTCGAGTCAGAAGACGGCCCAAAGGGATCTAAGACATGACTCGAGGCCCACTTACGTTTTTTTAACTAACAGCCCGTAAGCCGCATGACGGTTTGCGCTTGGTTCGCAAGGAAAGATAAATGTCAAGTTTCCGCGGATAAATACGAAATTTTGAAGATAATTACGAAGATCGGAAAAAATGGAATATCTCCATTTTTATGCTATGACGGCTTAAGGGCAGAAGAGGAAAAGCGTAAACCGACCTAGGAGCCAGTATATAAGGAGTCCTAGGCGAGAGGCATGGAGAGAGACTTTTTTCGGAGCAAACTTAGCACTTAGAGCGATTTAGGCATATTTCTGTTTTTGTTATTTCGAGATGCGACTCAATTAGGTTTAGCCGTCTTAGGGTTGCTAGAACTAGGAATCTCGCCGACGGCTCTCGAGCCCAGGCATATACCTTCTTGTAATACTCAAACACGGATTCGGAATAAGATCTATCTTGCTCTCTTTTTACGATTGTTGTACTTTGTCGTTGATATCTCGTGTTCTGATTGCTTAGCGTGTGGTATTAACAGATCTCCGGAACCTCTGGAAAATTAGGGTTTTCCTAGTTTCCTAATTTAAATGGAAATCAACAGTGCGAATTTCAGTTTCCACACCCCTGCATCCATCCCTACCTCCAGATCAATAAAAGGGATTACCAGATCCTATGATCTTGCGCATAGGTGGAAACCCACACATATGACGCATTGAAAATATTTGACAATCGCAGGAATGGGCTAGCACAAGCCATAGTATGCGGTCAAATATAGTACTCCTGCTCAAGAGCCTACTCCCATGAGGGATACAAAGTACGTATAATGCAAGGTACTGCCTGAGGAGCTTACACGCTTACTCTCAGGCAGGGAGCATATTACATATAATGCAAAGGTACTGCCTGAGGAGCTTACACATTTACTCTTAGGCAGGGAGCATATTACATATAATGCACAGGTACTGCCTGAGGAGCTTACACGTTCACTCTCAGCCAGGGAGCATATTACATATAATGCAAAGGTACTGCCTGAGGAGCTTATATGCTCACTCTCAGGCAGGGAACATATTAAATATAATGCAAGGTACTGCCTGAGGAGCTTACACGCTTACTCTCAGGCAGGGAGCATATTAAAAACAAACGCAAAAGTACTGTATTCAAACTCAGAGTTTGTACACGGAGCGATAATGGATATGAGACATAAAGCAGGAATGGGTCTGTGCAAGCCTAAGTATGCTGTCGAAACTACCTAAAACCCCTGTGCAGCCTAAGGCGCATCGGGGTCCCTAGAGTACTATTGTGAAAAGTGCATGTATTGAAATGCTACGAGCTACACAATACAGGGAACACATGACGGATATTCATTGCAAAAGTACTGTGAAATACAGGGAGCAATCTAAATCCTTCTTCTCCAGACGTGGAAAGCAGGGTAAGCCTGGCAATTGGGTCATAACACCCACACCAGCACCCTCTAAGCCTGTCAGTGACTTCCTAAAGAAGTAGAATACAGCATAGGAACTCGATAGTGGCCAACTTCTGAGTGGCAGAATGCGAAATCCAAATAGGTACCGGGAGTAGACTTGCCTAGGAAGGCGGAGTACAGTCCCTGCAAAACCAATTATTCCGGGTTCTTACGAACTCCGGGTCTAAAGATAACCTCAAGGTTATTAGATAAGAACCCCCAGGTTATTAAGAAACTTCGGGTCCCATGCAGTCTCTGGGTCCTGAAAAGATCTCAGGGCCTGGAAAAGGTTAATCTCCAGGTTCTTATATAACACCGGGTTCAAAACGACCTCCGCGTCCAAGAGAAACCTCCGGGTTCAAAACAACCTCTGGGTCAAAAGATAACCTCAGGGTTATTAGATCAGAACCCCCAGGTTATTAAGAACCTTCGGGTCCCCATGCAGTCTCCAGGTCCTGAAAAGATCTCAGGGCCTGGAAAAGGTAAACCTCCAGGTTCTTATATACCTCCGGGTTCAAAACGACCTCCGGGTCCAAGAGAAACCTCCTGGTTCAAAATGACCTCCGGGTCTAGAGCAACCTCCGGGTTCAAAATGACCTCAGGGTCCTAAATACGACCTCATGGTCTAAAGGTACCTCCGGTGATGCGCCCTTGGGTAGCGCACCGGGCAAAACTGACATGTATGGCTTGATCATGGGAAATAGTAAAGATATATGTTCATTGTTTGATTCATCTCTTCTAAACCATGAGACTTCTACGCATAAAATTACTTGTAGAATGTTCTCAACTCAATTACGGAGATCCTCGAAGAAGAATCAGATCAAACAGAGTTCATATGTGACAGTTATGCAATTTACAAATCAGGTGATCTTTAGTTTTCGCGAATTCAGACCACCCGAGAAGCTGGAAATGGCTAACCTTCTTTCTGATGAACCAACGACCAATTCAATCATGCCAAAGGTTATTATTCATGTTATAGATGTCCAAAAAAGTCTTGGGCTTGATGGTTTTCAAAAAGATTCAAAAATAGACTTGTTTGGGCCAGATGGAGAAACCGATAAAATATTGGCTAAGGGAAAAGATGGATTTCGACCAGGCCTCAAAGGGACATGTCTTGGCCTATATCTGGAGCATATTATTCACTTTTCAAAGTCTTGGTCGTGGCTATATCAAGAGGCAGACCAAGTTTCAGTCAAAGACTTTATTTAGTCAAGTCTTTGTTTCTATTTTCTATGTTTTGTTTTTAGCACATTCTTCTATGAATTTCTACAACTTGAAATCCTATAAATAGGCTTATAAGACACGAAATAAAGCAACATTTCCCCCCTTTTATTGAGTTTATTTCTTTTGTTCTTTGTAGAAAACTTCTTGTTTTTTGGTGTGGTTAGCTCCAAGCAAACTTCTCTATTTCGTTGGACTTGTGCGTCATATCAAGCAACGTATAGAAACCCTTCTTTTGTTGGCCTTGTGTTTCATATCAAGCAACAACTGAAGTTTGTTAGTATCAAGAAACCTTCCGCCCCTCTTGTGTCACCGTTCAATTCATCAGTTCTCCCTTTTGGCGAGTTCATATCCCTTAAGTCCGATTGAGTGATCCTTCTCTAATTTAGGGCGTATCAAGTGGTATCAAAGCCACTCATTCGGTACTATCTATTCATCTTCTCATCTTTCATTTTTTAAACACTTCATCTTCTTCTTTCTTTCTCAAATCCGGGCCACTACCTTACCGATCGCCATTCTTCTACAAAAAAAAAAGAAAAGAAGAGATCTATCAAAAAAAAAAAAAAACAAAGTTTGATTTTGGATAGGTGGTGGAGGAGAAATCTTCTGGCTGAGTAGAATCCAGCCTTGGAGTGGTTAATACGGATTTCAAAACCAAATTCTCTTATCTTCCTATCTTGTGTTCATCTCTTGTTTGCTTGAAGAAGCCATTGGGTTACTTGATTTGTTCTCTTAGAAATTTGAGAGGAGACTCTTGAGTGACCACTAAAATCTGAGAGAAACACTTGTGTGGGTGAGATAAACACTTGAGAGTGTGAGGATTATTTTTATCTGTTAACCTTTTGTATTGAGAATTTTCAGGTTAAGATGTTTGGACTTCAAAGGAAAAGTAGCAAAGAGAAATCCCCACGACAAACTGTCTCTCAATTTCCATTTAAATATTCTTTAAATAATTTTGATGAGTTTGTTAGTGTGCAGGAACAACTAGACATAAGGTGCAAGGATCATATCAAAACGACCAGAGATGTGGCTGATCCAAAAAGGCGATTACTTCAGTTTGATGTCCAAGGAATTTGTGACAACTTTGAGAAGGGAATGATGAAAGCCCTCAAATACATCAGAAAGAGTCATAAGAAGAGCACATCCGCACGTGCACCTATAGCTGAGCCATCATTGATCATCAGTGAAAAACCTAAATGTAAATCTGAAACTCATGTTGAAGAGTTTAAAGATTTTTCAGATTCTTTACCCATCTTTGATGAATCTGATGAAGAGCCAATAGAAAGCTTGTTTTCTTGTGAGAAAAATTGTGATCTTCCTTCTCTTGAATCTGAGTTTATGAATGATAATGAACAGACTATTGTAGAACTAACGGTTTTGCAACCGGAGCATCCGAGTAGTCTTGTTTTGTCTCAACAGGTTTTTGAGGAAGAGCCACTGGACTATCCACATCAAGGACCACGTCTTGACACTAGAAACCCCTTGGTTGAGAATCTAGGTCCTATATTTGATGAGGAGGACGAACATGTCCCAGTCTTTGATGAAGAAGCAACAAGCATCACCTCCATCGTCATGGAGAGCCATCTATGCTTTGATCCCAGCACAACTCATGCCCCTTTGTCTCCTGATCTTCAAGAGCACTGTGAGAAATCTGATTTGATTAATTATCTGCCTAATATGTTTGTAAAGATCAGTTCTCATGATGTGATTCGTTTTGGTCTTGACAAAATGAAAGATTTTTGTGTTTTGAAAACATGATTAATTCTTTTAAATTGTTTAAACCTGAGAAACTTCTTGATCAAAAATGTTTTCAAAAAGGAAATGGCATCAATTCTGAATTTATTTTGAGTTTTGATCAGTTCTTAAAGCATAGCAAAGGCTTTGATCATTTTGAAAAATCTCCTGAGCTTGATTTGAAACAAACTGATTTTTGTGCTAGAAAATCTTTTGATTCATTTGTCTTCAAAGAAAATAGCTTTAATCTGAGTTGTTATAGATATGCACTGATAACTGGTAACTTGTTTGCATCCACTTGTGCCTTGGACGAATTCTTGGTTAAGAAGTTGCTGGAACAGAAATCACTTAGAGCTAAAACCGATTTTTGTTGTGATTCTGTTTTGAAATCTGATCTTGAACTTTTGTATTCTAATTCTGATCATGTTAGGCTCATTTTGAAAATGTCCTATGATATTTCATGCCTTGAAAGCATTCTGATTTACAACACATTCTTTGATAAAAGTACTGATCCTTGGATAAGTAATTCTCGGTTTGAAATTGATCTTTTGTGTTCTAAATCTAAGAAACATGCGCATGTTTTGAATTTTTTCTTTAGGAACTGCGCTATCACATGCCCTGACACCATTCTGGTGTACAACACTTACTTTGATAGGCTTCATGATGATCTGAACCGTGTGCTACATGTTCTAGAGAAAGAAACTTTGGTTTCTAATCTGAATAAGTATTTGTCTTGCACATATGATCCTGGTATTTTAATGTTTGTTTTGAGTGTCCAGGATAAACATGATCAGTCTCCAAGAGGTTTCAGGAACAGAAGCAGAGATCATGCTTATCAGTTTGAAATTTGGAGATGCATGTAAACGAGGAAACCAACTTCAAAACTCCAAGGAAGTTTCTGCCCAAAATTTTCCTTCTCTGAATTTTACATGTTCTTTAGATTCTTTTTGCCTGATTCATTTCCTTTTGATACAGGTAAAATGGATTTGAGGGCAAATCATTTTCAAGAAGGAGGGAATGATGCGCCATTGGGTAGCGCACCGAGCAAAACAGAGATGCATGGCTTGATCATGGAAACAGTAAAGATATATGTTCATTGTTTGACACATATCTTCTAAACCACGCGGTTTCTACACATGAAATCACTTGTAGAATATTCTCAACTCAATTACGGAGCTCCTCGAAGAAGAATCAGATCAAACGAAGTTCATATGCGACAGTTATGCCATTTACAAATCAGGTGATCTTCAGTTCTCGTGAATTCAGACCACCCGAGAAGCTGGAAATGGATAACCTTCTTTCCGATGAACCAAAGACCAATTCAATCATGCCAAAGGTGATTATTCATGTTCTAGATATCGAAGAAAGTCTTGGGCTTGATGGTTTTCAAAAAGATTCAAAAACAGACTTGTTTGGGCCATATGGAGAAACCGATAAAATATTGGCTAAGGGAAAAGATGGATTTCGACCAGGCCTCAAAGGGACATGTCTTGGCCCATATCTGGAGCATATTCTTCACTTTTCAAAGTCTTGGTCGTGGCTATATCAAGAGGCAGTCTAAGTTTCATCAAAGACTTTATTTAGTCAAGTCTTTGTTTCTATTTTCTATGTTTTTTTTTTAGCACATTCTTCTTTGGATTTCTACAACTTGTAGTCCTATAAATAGGACTTATGAGCCACGAAATAAAGAAACCTTTTCCCCCTTTTATTGAGTTTATCTCCTTTGTTCTTTGTAGAACACTTCTTGTTTCTTGGTGTGGTTAGCTCCAAGCAAACTTCTCTATTTCGTTGGACTTGTGCGTCATATCAAGCAACATATAGAAACTCTTCTTTTGTTGGACTTGTGTGTCATATCAAGCAACAACTGAAGTTTGGTAGTATCAAGAGACTTTTCGCCCCTCTTGTGTCACAGTTCAATTCATCAGTTCTCCCTTTTGGCGAGTTCATATCCCTTAAGTCCGATTGAGTGATCCTTCCCTAATTTAGGGCGTATCATCCGAGTTCCCAAATGACCTCCGGGTCCTTATTCAACCTCCGGGTCCTAAATACAACCTCGGGGTCGAAAGCAACCTCCGGGTTCAAAAACACCTCCGAGTCCAAAAGAAACCTCCGGGTTCAAAACGACCTCCGGGTCTAGAGGAACCTCCGGGTTCCCAAATGACCTCCGGGTTCAAAACGACCTCCGGGTCTAGAGCAACCTCCGGGTTCAAAATGATCTCCGGGTCTAGAGCAAACTCCGGGTTCAAAACGACCTCAGGGTCTGAAGGAACCTCCGGGTTCCCAAACGACCTCCGGTCCTTATACGACCTTCGGGTCCTAAATACGACCTCAAGGTCTAAAGCAACCTCCGGGTTCAAAACGACCTCTGGGTACAAAAAAGACCACTGGGTTCAAAACGACCTCCGGGTCAAGAGGAACCTTCGGGTTCCCAAATGACCTCCGGGTTCAAAACGACCTCCGGGTCTAGAGCAACCTCCGGGTTCAAAACGACCTCCGGGTCATAAATACGACCTCAGGGTCTGAAGGAACCTCCGGGTTCCAAAATGACATTCGGGTCCTTACTCAACCTCCGGGTTCCAAATATGATCTCAGGATCTAAAGAAGAACCTCCGGGTTCCCACATGACCTCCGGGTCCAGATATGATCTCAGGATCGAAAGGAGAACCTTCAGGTTCCCACATGACCTCCGGATCCAGATACGATCTCAGGATCTAAAGGAGATACTCTGGATTCCCACATGACCTCCTGGTCCAGAAGTGACCTTCGGGTTCATAAAACACCTCCGGGTTATAAACGGCCTCCGGGCCAGAAACGAAGGTGCATGGACCCTTCGTAGGAGAATTTATATCGATAGAAACCAACCTAAAGGAGGTGAAATGCGATACCTGTCTGAAAGTTTACGAACTTATAGACAGATGTTGATAGTGGCCTACTTACGAGTGGCAGAATGCAACATCTAAAAAACGGCATTGATAGTGGCCTATCTACGGGGGCAGAGTGCAATGTCGCACACGATTAAGAGCAGCCTACTCACAGGGGCAGAGCTCGATATAACACCTTAGGACCCTTGGGTCCAAAAGGGCTACATCCTAAAACCGATGGGTTTGAAGAAGGGATTCACCCTACAGCCTCCGGGTTCCAGAACGAGAGTCCATCCAGCCTCCGGGTTCTAGGACGAGAGTCCATCCAGCCTCCGGGTTGGAGGACAAAATTCCATCCAGCCTCTGGGTTCCAGGACGAAAGTCCATCCAGTCTCCAGGTTCATGGACGAAAGTCCATACAACCTCCGATTTATGAAGAATCGCACCCACGAGCCATGAGTTTCAGAAGGATGTATCTCTAAATCTTCAGATTCTAGGAAAACATACCCACGATCCTCCAGGAAAGCACGACACAAGACCATCCTAGCATTGCTTGTAGCCTACCTCCGGGGGAAGATTGCAATATTACATAGTTGAGAGTGGCCAAGAATCAATGGCAGAGTTCAACTAGTGGTTCCACCTTCTCCATTCGGCATGGACACTACTGCTCACCGCAAACAACATGTCCAAGAATTCTACTCCGGTACCAAGAGTCAACTAGTTTATCTCCGAGTACCAAGACAAACATGCTGAACGTCCCCCCTGCCAAAAGTCAAGGTACAATCCCGAGACGAGGCAAGAAGCTACAGCTACAACATCAAAACCTCAAGGAGCATCAAGTATGCTAAACGCAATAAGGACACCGGCACGAAGACCTGAATGAAAGTCCATTACAGCTTTTACAAGCTCAAGAGGCGCAAGCAAGGCTAGTAGAATCAAGCATGAGGATCCTCTGTTTCGGCCTCCGGGTCTTATTAAACCTCCTCATCCCCTTAATCCTTAGCCTCGCCAAAATTCTCCCTAGTAGAATTCTTGGGTCCTGGCCCATACACTCCTCCACACGATTCATGGAACCAGAGAGCCTCAAGAAGTGCAAACAGAAGTCCTGCCTAAACTAAGGCCGAGTATAGCTACAGGAGCAGCACAGGCATCTAGGGTATGAGCAGAAGCGTCACCCTTTATGCAGACGTTCCCGGCTTCTCCATCAAACCTTCTGCCAACTCCGACCAATCCCCACCATGGGGGTGTTGGAGTAAGCTTGAAGTAACTTGAGATGAAAGTTACATAATCCTAGTGTGTTATGGAAATCTATAAGGACTAGGAAATATTGATTTATTTAAAACCTAATGAGTTTAGGAAATTATGAGTTATATATAAGGAGATACTAATGTGTAGCATAACTTATGAGTTTTGAGATTGAGAGATTGAGAACTTGAGCTTTTGAGTTATTTTCCTCAAGAGATTAATAAGAGAGTTATTCTTATTATTGTGATCTATTCAATTCGAGATTCTACACGTGGTATCAGAGCTTCTAGACAACGATCAAACTTACAAAGAGACCGTAAGTCATGGGGGATATAACGACGATTTCAACAAAGGGAAAAGAAGGCGGACCTTCTTCTATCAGTTGCCCTATGCTTAATGCAACCAATTACACCGTATGGGCAATAAGAATCAAGGTCATGCTGAAGGTACACAAAGTATGGGAAGTTATTGAGCAAGAAACTACTGATGGAGATAAGAACAATATGGCAACTGCATTACTGTTTCAGTCCATACCAGAAACACTAATCCTACAGGTCGGCGAGTTAAATTCAGCAAAACAGGTATTGGAGGCCATAAAGTCACGGCATATGGGCGCAGATAGGGTTAGGGAAGCTCGACTTCAAACCCTAATGGCTGAGTTTGACAGATTGAAGATGAAGGATACTGACAAGATTGATGACTTTGTGGGAAAATTATCAGAGATTTGATCAAAATCTGCTGCACTGGGAGAAACCATTGAAGAATCCAAGTTGGTTAAAAAATTTCTTTCAAGTCTCCCTCGGAAGAAATATATAAATATTGTGGCTTCCTTGGAACAGGTTCTTGATTTAAAGACCACGAGTTTTGAGGATATTATCGGGCATTTAAAAACATATGAGGAACGTGTCGCAGAGGAAGAAGAAGAAGAAACTAAAGACAACCAAAAGCTTATGTATGCAAACATGGAGAATCAATCTGCCTCCTCAAACTTGAACTCAAATCGTGATAATCAGGGCTACTACAGAGGACGAGGTAGAGGAGGAAGATACTACAATCAAGGCAGGGGACGAGGACGGTACAACGATCGTTATCAAGGTTATCAGGGTGATTTCGATATGTCAAAGATCACATGCTACCGTTGTGACAAAAACGGTCACTTCGCGTCTGTGTGTCCTGATCGACTGGTTCAGTTGCAAGAGGCAACCGAGACAAAAGAGAATGACACGCAGGAGGCCGAAGAGTTAATGATGCATGAAGTCGTTTACTTAAATGAGAAGAATGTCAATCCAAAAGATTTTGAAAAAGATCTAGATAATGTTTGGTACTTAGACAACGGCGCAAGCAATCACATAACGGGCAATCAGAGCTACTTTAAAACTATTGACCAGTCAATCACCGGAAAAGTACGATTTGGAGATGACTCTCGCATAGATATAAAAGGGAAACGCTCTGTATTATTCTGTACCAATGACGGAGGAAAGAAACTCTTGGCCGACGTCTATTATATACCGGATCTTAAGAGCAATATAATCAGTCTCGGGCAAGCAACAGAGGCAGGTTGCAATATTAGAATGAAAGACGACTATCTTACACTACGAGAAAAAGATGGGAAGCTGATAACCAGGGCAAAGAGATCCAAAAAGCGGTTGTATAAGGTCCTCATTAACATTGTTGAGCAAAAGTGTTTACAAACTGCCGCTGTGATGAGTGATTCAGCTAAGTGGCATGCTCGACTTGGTCATGTAGGAAGAGATTCAATGAGCAGAATGATCAAGGAAGGTCTGGTCACCGGCATACCTACTATTTCGGTCGAGAAGGATACATGCTCGTCTTGTCTACTTGGTAAACAAGCACGACATTCTTTCCCACAAGCGACCACATATCGTGCCGATATGATACTTGAGCTAATTCACGGTGACCTCTGTGGACCTATCACACCTTCCACACACTCGAAGAAAAAATACATATTTGTACTTATAGACGATCATTCGCGATACATGTGGTCAATTCTTCTTAGTAAGAAGGGAGAAGCGTTCGAGAAGTTTGAAAAATTCAAAGCTGTGGTTGAAAAAGAACCTGGAACTATGATCAAGACTTTCAGAACGGACCGCGGAGGCGAGTTTGTGTCAACAGAGTTCCAAAGTTTCTGCGAGTCATTGGGTATAACAAGATACCTAACGGCACCATACTCTCCTCAGAAAAACGGAGTGGTAGAGAGACGCAACAGGACGTTGTTGGAAATGACAAGGAGTATTTTAAAGCACATGGATTGTCCAAACTATCTTTGGGGAGAATCGGTGAGACATGCCACATACCTTATTGATAGAGTAGCAACCCGTGTGCTCATCTCGAAGACTCCATACGAAGCTTTGAAGAACAATAAACCCAATGTTGATCACCTGCGTATTTTTGGGTGTGTTGGCTACGCCAAAGTTGATACTCCGCATCTTAAAAAATTGGATGACCGTTCTCGAGCTCTTGTACATCTTGGTACCGAACCAGGAACGAAAGCTTATAGATTATATGACCCCATCACTCGCAGAGTAATTGTAAACAGAGACGTCATCTTTGATGAAAACAAGAAGTGGAACTGGAGAAATGCGGAAACGGCTAAAGCTATACCAGGAGGTTTCAGCATTACTTTCGGTGACTTTGGGAACAAAGGAGTCGATAGGGATGATCATATTACAGAACAAGGAGAAGATGATGAAGTCGACAATACAGAAGAGCAGTATCAAACCGTACCTGATCACGATGAAGGAGAAGAAACAGAGGACAATGAGCACGACGAAGAGACGTTGAGAAGATCAACAAGGGAAAGAAAGAAACCGACTTATTTGGATGATTATATACTCTTAGCTAAACTCGATGGAGAGAGACTTCTCTTGTCTATCAATGATGAACCTTGGTATTAGAATGAAGCAAAAGAGAAGAAATTTTGGAGAGATTCATGTGAAGATGAAATCAAGTCAATAGTTAAAAAACAAAACATGGGAGTTGGTCGAACTTCCCGCTGGTGCAAAAGCCATTGGTCTTAAGTGGATCTTCAAAGTTAAACGCAATTCAGATGGAAGTATAAACAAATATAAAGCCAGGTTAGTAGCGAAGGGTTATATTCAGCGTCATGGGGTTGATTTCGACGAAGTCTTTGCACCTGTAGCACGCATCGAGACAGTGAGGTTTGTAATTGCTATGGCGGCTTCTAGAGGTTGGGAAATTCATCATCTAGACATCAAAACAGCGTTTCTCCATGGTGACTTAAAAGAAGAAGTCTATGTTTCTCAACCAGAAGGGTTCGTGACCAATGGAAAAGAGAACAAGGTATACAAGTTAAAGAAGGCTCTCTACGGTTTGCGTCAAGCCCCAAGAGCTTGGTATAAAAACTAAATAAAGTTCTTGGAGGCCTGAATTTCGTCAAGTGCTCAAAGGAGCCTGCTCTGTATTGGAAGCAGGTACACGATGATCTCCTCCTAGTTGCAGTATACGTCGATGACCTACTGATAACAGGGACAAAGTATGAAAGAATACTCGAGTTCAAGAAGAATATGGCAGCAACTTTTGAGATGAGCGACTTAGGAAAGTTAACCTACTTTCTTGGTATTGAAGTGGTTCAACATGAAGAAGGAATCACACTAAGACAAGAGAGATATGCTATGAAGATCTTGCTTGAGACTGGGACTAAAGACTGCAATGCAACTCAAGTGCCGATGGATCCAAGTACAAAGCTGTCGAAAGCACCAAAGGAGAAGGGTGCGAACGAGAGAGACTATAGAAGAAACATTGGATGTCTTAGATACCTGATTCATACCCAGCCAGACCTCTCCTTCTGTGTTGGTGTTCTAAGTAGGTATATGCAAGCGCCAAAACAGTCCCACGACGCGGCAATGAAACAGGTCTTACGGTATCTTCAAGGAACCTTAACGTACGGACTTGAGTTCAAGCGAACACATGGAATGAAGATTGAAGGTTACAGTGATAGCAGCCTTAGTGTGGATGAAGATGATGGTAGAAGCACAACCGGACACGTTTTTTACTTTGAAAACAGTCCTATTACGTGGTGCTCACAAAAGCAAGAGACAGTTGCACTTTTGTCTTGTGAAGCCGAGTTCATGGCAGCTACAGAAGCGGCTAAACAAGCTATTTTGTTACAAGAATTACTTGGAGAGATAACAGGAACTGAGAGTGAGAAGGTGGTGGATAGACAACAAATCTGCCATAGCTTTAACAAAAAATTATGTGTTCCACGGACGGAGTAAACACATTCATCGACGCTATCACTTTATACGTGAATGCGTTGATAATGAGATGATTGCAGTACAGCACATACCCGGTGCAGAGCAGAGAGCTGATATTTTGACTAAAGCGATGAGTAAGATCAAGTTCAAGGAAATGAGAGATCTCATAGGAGTTCAAGATGTGAAGACAAATGACTTCAATCTTAAAGGGGAGAATTTTGGAGTAAGCTTGAAGTAACTTGAGATGAAAGTTACCTAATCCTAGTGTGTTATGGAAATCTATAAGGATTAGGAAATATTGATTTATGTTAAACCTAATGAGTTTAGGAAATTATGAGTTATATACAAGGAGATGCTAATGTGTAGCATAACTTATAAGTTTTGAGATTGAGAGATTGAGAACTTGAGGTTTTGAGTTATTTTCCTCAATAGATTAATAAGAGAGTTATTCTTATTATTGTGATCTATTCAATTCGAGATTCTATAGGGGGCAATGTCTCATTCTTATAAAGGAGAAGAAGAAAGTGTTATAGGCTCAACTTGATCCTACGCGACAGTGATGTCCGCCTTTAGAGCATTTACTAGGTCCTACATGGTGGTTCTTTCTGATTATCCACTTCCAGGTCATCGGAATCAAGGGTACAACTAGAGACCGAACACATGCCCATTGAAGCATGTTTACCACGTCTCTGCATGGGGTCAAGGATTTTTGTCCATTCTCCAGGTCATACATCTCCAATCAGGCTGCAAATCCTTTCACGCCGAGCGCAAGTACATCTGAGCATTACAGACAAGGAAGTTTGATGGCCCAGGCTATGAGCCGACGTCCTACTCCAAACTCAACGAGGAACTTTATACTACGGTGCAACTCACGAAGTCCTATGAAGAAAACTATGTTATTTCCTGCCTTAAAACATGAAACCAGAAAATAAGGGGCAAACTGTTGGAGAAAAATATTCCATGAAGAGATTTCTCCAGCTTCCGGCTTCCAGGTTCCTGCCTCCAGGTCACGGTTTCCTGCCCCCGAGTTTGGGTCCCTGCCTCCAGCCTCCGGCTTCCAGGCCGAATGATTTATCCTGCCTTATGATAAATGGAAATCTCCCTTTAATAAGATACCAGCTTGGACAAGAAGGAGTCTCCCTAGATCCAAGAAAAAGACGAAGTATTTCAATACATATGACCTCCCTTAAGAAAAAGGTAAATATTATATTATCTAAGGATATAATGAATATTTCCAAATCCTAAGAGGGAGGCACGACCTCCACTATAAATATAGGTTTATAAACCTAAAGAAGGGGTCCACGACGTCCATGACCAGAGATCATCAACTCCACAGCCGCCAAGGCGAAATTTCACACCTAGAAGACCTTCTTCTTCGACGAGCCTATGATGGGCAGATCCCGGCGATATCAAGCAGATGAAGATATATGCTCATTGTAGCACGTCTACAACTCTACTTACTGGCTCAGGCCATGATCTCCAGCTCATCAGCAGGGTCCCTCCATGCTCACTGAAGCACCTCGACACATCATGCTCACTGCAGTATATCGACAGGTCTACCATCTGTTCCAGCCATGTGCCCCCTAGAACAAATGACTCCTACCAACTACAGAGCTACGTGCTCCCAAGGCTATGTGCTTATTAGGCCATGTGCCCACTAGAGCCCCGTGCTCCCTAGGCTACGTGCCTCCATTAGGCTACGCGCCTCCATCAGGCTCCGCGCCCATCTAGGTTCCTTGCCTCCAAATACATGAACTACAAACGGCTTGATCCCCCCCCCCTGAAGGGTACGTAGGCAATCCCCACTGAAGGATGCAGCTATAAATCCAAACACCTTCCACGGTTCCACACCTAGACGCTCAGGGACCGCCCCTGGTGGTCGGAACCATCAACTACAGATCAGGAGGCATCCAAGGACCGACCCTGATAGTTGGAACAATTGATCATAGATCAAGAAGACCCTGCGATCTTCACTATCGGTAGGCGGCCCCCGCCTAACGACCAGTCTCCCCTGCTGTTACTAAGGCACCGACGACATATACTGGCCCATACTCATATGGCAGTATCCTAAGAGCAGGATCTCCTGGTTTATCAACTATCAGGGCTGTGAATACATTCAAATTCGAATTAGAACACCAAACGAACATTGAATAGATTGGACTAATGTAAGATCAAGTATCCATTTATTGTTTATTATTCCATAGGTCAAATTGATCGTTAAAAAATTGATTGTTTGAAAATAAATGTTTTTTTTTTTTGCTTAGATTGGCCGGTTACATTGTCAAATGCCGTGGTGGGAAGATGCGATGGTCAACTTTATGATTAGCGGCGGCTACAATGTTGCTTCACATATCAAACTCGTAATGAAAATACTTCACTTAGCTATTCAATCACAACAGAGAACTGATTAATCTAAACTTCCTAGTTAAAAAAAAAAAATCTTTTGGCTGTAATAACGCAGATCAACCACAAGACGCTCGTTGTATGCAGTGAGAATGATCAGATTGTTAGCAACCAGCTTTCAGTTGTAAGTTTCGTTAATCTCAAACATTGAATAGTTTGGTCCTGACCGAATCGCGAAATTGTAAAGTTTTAACCGGCTAGATCGGTCCGGGGTTTGAAATACTGGTTTTAACTGTCATGAAACAAAATACAGAAATTGTTGTGTGAGCTACAAAATGCGGTTTTTCGGGAAGTACCAGATTCCGGTCATCTTCCACATGTTGAGAACCCTGCACAGTTTGTGAAGCTGATATCGGATTTCGCCAGTGGAAAGCTTAATTGATTCTAATATGCTGTAACGATCTGCTTCAAGCTCATCAAGTGGCTACAAAGAGCTGAGTTGTCACCTTATATACTATTCCCTTTATGATTCATGATGTTTATACTAAACATTTATTGAATTCTTAATAAGCGTTAACATTTTAGAAAATCTTACTTTTGGGAGTCTCTCCCACCAAACCAGACTTAGTAGATCCCTGGCAACAACAACAAAATAAAAGCTAAGAACACACAAACTTAAATGAAAAATATAAAGTAGTGTCGTCACTCCTAACCGTGGTTGAAAGAATAAGATGATAGATTCTTTGATTAACTTTGCATGTCTTCACATCCTGAACAAACTTCACCGTCTCGTACACCGGAGACTCCCAACATCTCCGGGAACAAGAGAGATCGTTAATCCTTCTCCCTTCAACTCACTCACCTGACAACAAACAATCAAAGATCTGAATTCCACAAAAAAAAAAGAAAACTAAATTTCACTGTTCATTCTGGTCAAATCAGATTGTCAGATTCACTATTTTTTACTTTTTCAAAATTAACTTTCGCAGACAATTTATGTTCTCGAAAAAATTAAAAGGAAGAATTTACCAGAGTGGCATGAAACTGAAGCTTGAAGACGATTTTGATCTTGTTCTTCTCGCTCCTCCATCTCCCTGACTTAAACATCTTCTTAACCTTTATATTGTTCGATCGCCGTGATCCTTCTTACAAGAGCTCAAAGCATTCTCGCTGAGAGTGAGAAGAAACAGCCATTTTCAGTCCAATGCAGAGAGCAAAAGAGGATCTGCCAGACGCAGAGAGAGTTTTGCTCCACCAGTTGGATTTTTTTTTTATAAATGAGATAAAGAAAATGGAAAAAAGTGGATCTACTCTACATTATTATTATTATTATTATTATTATTATTATTATTATTATTATTATACTACACACTAATTAGTTTATCAGTTAACGTCAATTGCTTAATTAATTTTAGGATTTATTACAAACATAGGCTCAGGGTTGCCAAACCCGATTCCGTTTTCTAGCACACTATTATAGGTTTTGTACATTTTTGTGTGTAAAAAAAAACCTAAAAAGTTTTCTTCAAAAACAAAAAAATTACTAGTGTATTATTTAGTAAATTTGTGTAATATCTGTAGTACATTTTCTATCGTTTCATTACTTGATTTCCCTTTTATTTCAGTATTTGATCATTTTCCCTGTTAATATTTCAGCCATTGTCATTACAAGATCACAGTTTTCTTATTATACTATATGATACATATGATCTTTTGTTTCTCAAGTAAGTATTGTTTATAGAGAAAAAGAGAAAAATAGCAATAAATCAAGTTTATGTTCTCAAACTAGCACTCAAGGTCAAAAGTCACAAAAATAGCACTTAATCTTTTAACGAAAGTCACAAACTTAGGGTTTAGAGTTAAAAGGTGGGGTTTAGGGTTTAGGATTTAGGGTTTAGGGTTTAGAGTTTAGGGTTTAGGGTTTAAATTTTAAGGTTTAGGATTTAGGGTTTAGGGTTTAGGGTTTATGGTTTTGGGTTTAGGGTTTAGAGTTTAGGGTTTAGGGTTTAGAGTTTAGAGTTTAGGGTTTATGGTACGGATAAAACAAAAAAATAATATAACATACAACAATAAAACAAGAATTTGACTCACACAATTGTACGGATATTATTTTCAGTTGATTAAATTTAAAAATAATTATTTATTCAAAAAATATTTAAGAATGGCTATGTTTTAAAAAAATATATGGTATTATTTGCTCATAACTCATTTGTCATTTGCTAAATTGTTAGAAAGAAAATTTTAGCATAATATAACTCAGTTGTCATTTGCTAAATTTATGGTTTTTATTTATATTTTTTATTATTTAATTATAATATTTTCATTTTATATTCGAAAGATAAATGAATTTTCTTTCAAAACAATATTTTTGAAATTTGTATTTTTTTTTAAAAATAATCAATTTAAATTGTTATTATCATTCAATATAATTATTTTTGACATAATTTAAGTTTTCATTTGCATCAAAACTTATCATATTTTAGGATAATTTTAATTTAAAATGTAATTTTCATATTTTTCAAACAAATTCTAAAAATATTTTTTAAATATTTTGTTATAATTTTTAAAAAAATATTGAGTTGCATTTCAAATAAAAAGGTAAATATGTTAAAAATATCCTAATTAAACTATGAAAAATTTAATATAGTTTAAAGAAATGGTCAAAAAAAATTACACATAAAAAAAATAATGATTTTTGTTAAGTGGGTGGATCATTATTTATATGATATCGCACACGAAAGAAAATTTCTGTTTTTACAATTATCTAATTAACTCTATATACTCATTTTTTAATATTTTTTTATATGATATCACACATTCGTAAAAAATAGATAGTTTAAGATGCAAAAAAATATTTACTTAATGAATATAATATGAACGAATATTACAAATACATCATTTAATAAAATAAATAATTAAAAACTGAAAATTCATATCCGCGCGGATCAGAGTCTAGTTACTAATTACTTCACTATATAATGCCTTTTCAATTTATTAAAACCACGAACATTCTAAAAGAAACCAGACATAATTAATATTTCTTAGCAGTCTATTTTCTACCGCAACACTCAGAAAATTGCTTGTCTTGTGGTCCAGAGAATCAGCTATACTGCGCCTTTTGTGTTTCGATGGATGTCGTTTGAGCATTTCTATCATCTGATACCTGCCATTTTTGTTCCTCAATGTCTATTGGTTCAACTAACACAATCTCAGTCTAATGACCATAAGGATTTTACCCTCCTCATTGTTCACTTCTACCTCTTGAGAAACATCTTCTCTACCTCCACAATCCTAGATGGAGAGACAATAATATTTATTGCCAATACATCCTTATTTACAGACCTCCTTTGTTTAGTTGGTGCAACCTTAGACCAGCTACCTTCGTCTGTTTCACACACCACCAAAGCATAATCTGCAACTCCAACATGTGCACATGCTTCCTCCGTAAGTTGTAGAACCTCGATTTTCTTCTATGTTATTTTCCTCCTTATGTCTCCCCCTTTAGTTCTAGAGTTGCAGATAAATCTGAAGCTGTAATCTTTGGAATAGTTTGATTTGCTAGTACCAGTTGCGAGACACATGAGGGATCTCTGTTTCACTACCTTATTTGCATCATTACATTTTTCCCTTCTTCTTAAGAATCCTTATGGTTTTTCCTTTACCTCCACACACTGTGGCAATATGTTCTCATTTAGAACATATAGTACATTTTGATGGCAACCAGGCATAAAAAATGAACATTTGCATTGACACCCAACTTGGACATGAAATTATGATATTTGGACTTCTCTTTGGTCATATCCGCCTCAACAAAAACCTTTTCCTCCTCAAAACTCTAGCAGAGAATAGTATCCAGATGAAGTCATTTTGATCAAACCAAACTTCCGAACATGATCTGCCAGAACGGAGCCACCTTGACCTGCAATGACTGAAACTTCTATGGCTGAGTAAATCCACTGTTAAGTCGAAGTTTCAATGGAATTGAAGAGATTGAAAGTTTATAATTGATAGATTATACAATTTTCATTAAAGTTCTTAACCCGGATTGATTTGCAATGCCCCGACTGCCCACGGGTAATAGGCCTTCCATACCCTCTCACTCGGTCTGTGGATCCCATTCCATGCGACGGCAATCAGGGACTCAAAAGTCTTGTTTACTGACCATGTAATCACCACATGAAATTTTATGTTCTTTCGCCTCACTCGTACGATATCGTGAATCACTTTCCGATATGTCACCCATCCTTCAACTACTCTATCACCAGCACGCTTAACCATGGAGTTTTTCTGGATATGTGACTGAAAAAGTAAGTGTGCTTTGATGATATAGGTAGCCAAATCAATTCACTTAAGCCTTTCAACATATACCCGAAACCGGGATGTTACAACTCATCCCCTCTCAAAAGAACGCAACGTCCTCGTTGCACCTCAAGATCTTTACCCATGTTAGTATGTACCCACACAGAACTCCACACCCATCTAGGTTCAGCTCTGATACCACATGAAATACCCGACCGCCCTTGGTTAATGGGTCTCCAATGCCCGCTCACTCGGCCAGTGGGTCTAATTCCGTGTAACAGGCGGTGCATTAATATTTTGGAGGCTCAAAAATCTTTTTTGCTGACCATGCAATCACCACATAACATTTTCCCATGCTTTGGTTTCACTAGTACGATATCATGAATCACTTCCGACAGGTCACTCAGCCTTTCACAACTCCATGTTAAGCACGCTTCATGCTGGAGTTTTTTTTACATGTGTGGACAAAAATGTAAGTGCACTTTGGTGACATAGGTAGCTAAATCAATTCTCTTAGCCTTTCAACATATACCATAAACCAAGATGTTACATGATCTTTATGCTTGAACTGATTTTATCATTTAATTCATTGTCCTTTGGTTTATTAGAGATAGAAAATTTTGGTTTAATTGCCTAAAACAAATCTTTGTGAGCAAAGTGTCTATATCCGGTGAAGGTTGATGTTAAGACACTTTGTGAACCTATCATAACTTGCTTTTTATGTGTGTTTAACCTCTTTAGTTCAACGACTGTTAGTTCATTAGATTGTTAAACATATAAATTGGAGCAACGACAGTGGAAAAGTTATAAAACGTTATGAGTTCAAGAGTGGTTCTTCATTGATTCCATGACGAAATATCTGCATTCTCGATCTGATTTCCTCTAAATTACCTGACACCTAGCCTATTTCTCTTATAGATTACATCGTCTTTATTTAATGCATTGTTTAATTTCTCTTATAATCAATCTGTATGTCTTCTAGTTTGAGTTAACTGCGTATTTTGTCCGTGTGAATTTGATCCCACATTATTACTTCCTACTTTACTGTGCATTTACATTTAGTTTATCGAGTTTAAACCTGAGTGATCACACTGCTAAATCGTGTTCTGAAATCAAAGACTTTCAATATATACAAGCAGCGCTTTTGTCGCAACGCATTCTACAAATTCTTGTCAGCTATAAAAGGCAATATCGTAATATTGTAACACCTGATTTGAATTTTTCAAAACCTCTTTGGATCAATCCTGGAAAAACAAGAATGAGTCCAACTCGGTCCAAATTACTAACAACACACCAAATTGACGAAGCTCATTCTTGTGTCTTACCAGGTCTGTAAGAACTTACAGCTCATCACCCATCATATGAGCATGTCTTTGAAATACATTCAAATAAAGATCAAAATCGTTAGGCTCAACAAAGTGCAATATCAGATTGAGAAACATCAATCAAAACCGAGGATTCAAGATGATATTTACATTTGATTTGTCCGAAAGAATTTATGATTTGGAAGATTAAAGAATACAAGAAGAAAGTGTCTACCACTAGCAAAATCGACAAGTACGAGAGGCTGGAAACTTAAACTTGTCTAACGTCTAAACTACAATCCAAACCAATATGAATGTAAAGCCGATCGGCTTCTCCTATAGGTTACCTTGATCACACGTAAGACCAAGCAGCCTTTTAGACAAAGGCAAAATTTTGTCATAAAACCCAAGTCAAATCAATATATGAAACAACATACATGCGATGTCAAATTCCTGGGGCATCAGAACAAGTATTGTTGCACGGATTAGCTCATCACTTCTCTATTTAAGATACCTAATCTGTTCCAAGATGAGCATGGAAAGAAACAACAAATGTTTCGCTAAATATAACTAAAGGAGCAACGAGTCTCTACGTAAGGGAACCGTTATGAAGGAACATTATATCGCATAAACATAAGCTCGTCGGAAAACGACAAGTTATGATATAAAATAACTCAATACATGACAGACCACAAGTTCCGCTCAAAACCTTACGTTAGCTATAATCCAATGCGAAAACATCAAAGACACTACAAGGAAAAATGTCATGTGACAATAAACCTTTTGTTGGGTCGGCAGGATATAAGCGTATAATAAACTCGTCCATGACTACACGGCAGTGTCGAGCTTCAGCCTGCCGGAATTAAACGCATAGATGATAGGACCGTATTATATAAACTACTGAGAACTGAATATTGTAAAGAATAAATTTGATAAAATTATACCAAAAGTTAAGAAAAAGATGATTCAACTGCAGAGACGAGATATCATCTATTTCCTTAACTCAAAATACGTCCCGTAGTGCGACGGTTTGATAACGTAATGAGTCCCAAGATAAAACTGCAAAAAATCTTCTAATTTGCGTTACTCTATCAGAAGCCTGGCGAAACTAGTTTTGTGTATACTCTCAGACTCAAAAGAAAATTAAAGAGAAAGATAAAAGAAATATGGAGGATTGTCTGTTTTCTCAATCTTCTTTGCTACACAAGTGCTCCTATTTAAATGGAGAAAGTGTAACACCTTGTGAAATCATGGAGACCACTAACGTACCAATGCTTTCAATTGTAGTAAAAGAATTTAATTCCCATGACTCATTTGTACGTTAGATATCAAAGTCATAATGCATATTTGACCAAATCAAATACACCAATATACTTTACTAGGTTTATATTTTTATATTTAAGAAACATAAAAATATTTTATGAATAAGATTTAAAACAAGTTAATTGATATAATATCTAATTAACATATTAAATCTAAATTCAAACCGAAATATTCAAAGTGACTCATTTGCTAAAATTCTATATTAGCCAAACTAGCTTTGTATGTCATTCACTTTGGACTTCCATTTCTCATTCAACACAACTCCGATTTTGATCAACAAATAGACTAACTCATAGTGTTCACGGTGAGATTACATCGTGCCCAAATTCCGGTCTTTCCGACAGACGTCTCCGTCGAAAAACCCATCGAAAAAATGGTCCACACCACTTTGTCCAAAACGAGTTCCAACACTCCCCCACATGAATAGAAATGACTCTATACACATGACTCAAGAAGAAGAAAAAAAAACTTTTGAGAGTACGAGCGAAAAATCCACTGCGTGATGAGTTGGTAGCAATTTTTCAGCCTTGAACAAGTCATTGTTAATAGCTATCGGATTTACTCGGCCATGAGGTGGCCATGATATCTTGAACCTCCTAGGCTTTGGTGTAAACCTAGACAATAGCTATAACACAACTTCATTCTCTCACAAAACTAATTTCTCTATTGTGTCCATTTTGGCCGTGAACATTCTTGGTAATCATGAGTGAACTTGGAGAATATAGCATTTCCTTCATTCTCCTAGAAACGGCCCCATTTCACACTCATAAGGTGATTTGCCTTTAGTTTTGTTTAGAGGAGTATCATGTACTACTCCATTCATATTTCTAAACAATGGACACAAATCATTAAAAACAAATGCTTATCCTATATTCCTTACATGCAACACTGTTTAGTCATTCTGAGAACTGGGTATAGACCGAAGTCTTACAGTGCTTTGGGCAGATTTAGTTTCACTTAGTTGTCTCCTTGAACCTATTTTTTGGGATCTCTAGTCAGTTAGGTAGAGTTACCGCGAAACCTCATCTTAATTCATAGGCTAAACAACCATTCCTCTTGATGATATAACAATATGATCTCATGACACACCTTTAATATATAAGGATCCTAGGTTGTCATCATAATGAACATAATCTCTTGAGATTAGTCGAGATCAATTGTCTAATGATTTTTTCATCTTTGTTTTTCAAGATACAATTAATCATTGTACACAAAACTCAGTGCATGACACTAGTTTTTTTCTTAAACTATATTGTGATAATTATCGCTAAGTTCATTTGGCCTCTTGCCAACGACTTTATATGGCAAGCAAAGCTTTCCTCACATTTCTTGAGATAGCTCAAAAACATGAATATTTACATTTAACATCTCTTAAGAGTTTAGAAATTTAATCTACAACTCCTTTAGATTTAAATGAATAAAGAGCAATTTTCGAAAATTATTATAATTTTCTTTAAAATGTATTTCAATCTTAGAAATTCACATTTTACATACAACTATTTACATAGTTCTCTCAAGTTGACTAATAAATCCAACTTGTATGTTTTGGATTTTTCCAAAACACATATTTTGCGTTTTAGCAAATATACATATCATTACAAGATATTATTTTTTATACCATCAAAAATAACCATTTTATATGGTTATTCTCAACCATATTGACTTTAGAAACTACAATACACATGTCAGTTTCAGTCACATTGGTCTGAAAATTCTCATTATTTCTGCATGGTCAATCTTCTTAATTATAACTTGCACTTAAGCATTGATGAAATATAAATGTTTTGATCAATATCACCAAACATTTTATTTCCAATGGCAAATGATTCATATGTGGCAGACCTGTCCCAAACTTAATTTGGGGCGTCGACTCACGAAATCCATTTCCATACATACCATACCATGTTGATTTATTTCACCATACTAAAAAACTTCAATATTTTTCTTCTTTCATGGTTATTCCAAAAAGAAAAACTGAAACCAGAAATCAAAAGGTTAGACATTATTGATAACATGCAAGACAAAAAAACGTGAATGCTCTTTGATAATTAAATTAAACCAATGGCTGAAACCAGTTAAAGAAAAAGAACCACACGCAAGTCTAGCCTTTTAACAAATAACATAAACTGATAAGCTCTAATGGTAACGGAAATTTCAGATCAAACGTCTCTTTTTCTACGAAACTCCAATTAAACTCTTCTAAAAACGCAGATATAGATTAGATAACCGATTAAGTTCTGCAATATAGAAAGATTAATCAGAAAATACCAGTGGCATAAATCCTTGCGGTTAAGACACAAGGACAACAACTAAAAATCCGAACAACAATAATAACTAAAGACGATTAGAACCAGTAGAACTGAGCAAAGATAAGCAAACGTCACGTTGCAGGAGATAAGCTAAAAATTCTATTTTAAATAAATCCTGCAGAACAGAAGCATAAGAATAAAGATAAAAAACAACTTCACGCAACACTGAGAAACTACCGGTACCAAACCGTTTTATGGGAACCTGTTCTGGATCGTTCAACACCTGTTCTTAACAAAAACAACTTTTACAATAATCAGTCCGGTTAGTGCAAAGCAATAAACGGATATTTTGAGTTAAGACTGATAGGACCGTATTATATAAACTACGGAGAACTGAATATTGTAAAGAATAAATTTGATAAAATTATACCAAAAATTAAGAAAATGATGATCCAACTGCAGAGGCGAGATATCAACTATTTCCTTAACTCAAAATACGACCCGTAGTGCGACGGTTTGATAACGTAATGAGTCCCAAGATACAACTGCAAAAAATCTTCTAATTTGCGTCACTCTATCAAAAGCCTGACGAAACTAGTTTTGTGTATACTCTCAGACTCAAAAGAAAATTAAAGAAAAAGATTAAAGAACCACACGCAAGTCTAGCCTTTTAACAAATAACATAAACTGATAAGCTCTAATGGTAACGGAAATTTCAGATCAAACGTCTCTTTTTCTACGAAACTCCAATTAAACTCTTCTAAAAACGCAGATATAGATTAGATAACCGATTAAGTTCTGCAATATAGAAAGATTAATCAGAAAATACCAGTGGCATAAATCCTTGCGGTTAAGACACAAGGACAACAACTAAAAATCCGAACAACAATAATAACTAAAGACGATTAGAACCAGTAGAACTGAGCAAAGATAAGCAAACGTCACGTTGCAGGAGATAAGCTAAAAATTCTATTTTAAATAAATCCTGCAGAACAGAAGCATAAGAATAAAGATAAAAAACAACTTCACGCAACACTGAGAAACTACCGGTACCAAACCGTTTTATGGGAACCTGTTCTGGATCGTTCAACACCTGTTCTTAACAAAAACAACTTTTACAATAATCAGTCCGGTTAGTGCAAAGCAATAAACGGATATTTTGAGTTAAGACTGATAGGACCGTATTATATAAACTACGGAGAACTGAATATTGTAAAGAATAAATTTGATAAAATTATACCAAAAATTAAGAAAATGATGATCCAACTGCAGAGGCGAGATATCAACTATTTCCTTAACTCAAAATACGACCCGTAGTGCGACGGTTTGATAACGTAATGAGTCCCAAGATACAACTGCAAAAAATCTTCTAATTTGCGTCACTCTATCAAAAGCCTGACGAAACTAGTTTTGTGTATACTCTCAGACTCAAAAGAAAATTAAAGAAAAAGATTAAAGAAATATGAAGGATTGTATGTTTTCTCAATCTTCTTTGCTACACAAGTGCTCCTATTTAAATGGAGAAAGTGTAACACCTTGTGAAATCATGGAGACCACTAACGTACCAATGCTTTCAATTGTAGTAAAAAAATTTAATTCCCATGACTCATTTGTACGTTAGATATCAAAGTCATAATGCATATTTGACCAAATCAAATACACCAATATACTTTACTAGGTTTATATTTTTTATATTTAAGAAACATAAAAATATTTTATGAATAAGATTTAAAACAAGTTAATTAATATAATATCTAATTAACATATTAAATCTAAATTCAAACCCAAATATCCAAAGTGGCTCGTTTGCTAAAATTCTACATTAGCTAAACTAGCTTTGCAAGCTTTGTATGTCATTCACTTTGGACCTCTATTTCTTATTCAACACAACTCCGATTATGACCAACAAATACACTAACTCATAGTGTTCACGGTGAGATTACATCATGCCCAAATTCCAGTCTTTCTGACTGACGTCTCCGTCGAAAAACCCATCGAAAAAATGGTCCACACCACTTTGTCAAAAATCGAGTTCCAACAATAGATCGCTCGTCAGCTTTACTCTCTATATCTACGACTCCTTGAGTTCTCTTTCTAGGGATCATTAGTCAAGACACTCATTGCAAGTTCGAAGGAACATCCTCGAGTTCAACTCAACTATTAGAATCGTTCCTCAACTTAGCGACAATATTAAAGTCAAGAACAACAGAGAAACGATCATCAAACATTATAGCTGAGGTCAATGACCTATGAGTGGACTTAGCTCACTGTCTATTTAGAAAGAATGATGATAGAGACTGATAAAGACTCAAACCAAAGCTCGTCATCCCGCCCACATAATATATCACTAAAGCTCGTCAACTTCGGAAACAATCAAAATAACTCGATTCAAAATCGAACAACTTCGACTCTCAACTTCAATATTTAAATTCTCTTGTCTGCAAACTGCAACAACTATTTGTGCTCCATAATCCCTATCCAAGTGGGAAGAATATCACAATGATTCAGCATCAAAACATAAACTAACACAAAACAAAATTGCAAACATCAGTTCTTGACGACTTAAGAACAAGCCACAATCCTCTAGGATCAATCTGCTCGCGTAACATGAAACTAAGTTGGATCTCTTCAAGCAAGCGAGTTTGTAAGTCTTTTCTCCCTCTCGCTAAAGTGAATCGGCACCTACTAAGAGAAAGTAGTTAGTTCAAACTTTTTCGAGTTAACCAACCCTCAGCGCCCGAGCTTGTCCACTTACACTCCCCTCGGCTCATCTAACAAAGGCAAATCCGAAGTCATTTAGCTACCGCAATTTAAATCACACAGTAAGTCCCCGACTATTTTTCAAAAAATCTCGCCCGGGATATACAGAAGCTCATAAATAGAAACTCACGATTGCCAAGCCAAACAATACTTCCATAAGTTGATGATCTCAAAACCAAAACTGATTGAATCCAAGCAATATAGTAGCTGTCCACAAGACTTGACAAGAGATGTAATGACTCATACTCAACAGCTTATCAAGGCGCTATATTCAAAATGACGCATTTATGGCTCCACAATTTAACGTGTCGCTTCACCGATACTTCACCATCACAAACTCATACACAAGCTCCCAAAACATGTTTTGGTAAATTCTCAATTTTCATTCCTTCGACGAAGTCCAATATTGAGACAAAATCTCTCTCTCATCTTACCACAATTAAAGAATATAGGATTTAAAACAGGCTGATCATCTTAAAACAAACTCATGCCTAAGCATTGTCTCAATGCGTCGTCTTAAAATTGATCCAACATCGGAATCTCATTGTCGTCCTTGAATCGACAGAAACTGCCGAGCACCATAATTCTCAGAAGAGGTACACAAGAAACCCATTAAAAGATAGGGTTAACTATTCTACCTCGTAAAAAATGGAAGGGAGTGGGTACATATGCTATACTCATACACTCCCACATTTCAAAGCTTTTACGTGTGTTCTCAGATTTTAAAAAAAATATTTGTATATAAAAGCTTTCGACAACAGAAACGTTAAGCAAACGCTTTTAACCATAAAAGACTTAGGCAATAAAATGCTTCTCCAAAAATCGTCCAACGGCTAACAATAATCTAATATTCGTCTGCGCTAGCGGCAATCGAACTTTCGAAACACTAAAGTCTTTACAAACCAATGGTACAAGATAAAATTTTCAGAAATATTATAGAGATACAAAATAAATGATGAGACATGTAATAAATTACTCTGAGACCTGAAGTCATTAAAAATACTCCTTCCGTTTTTAATACTTTTTTTTTTATTAAATATCAAATTTATTGATCAAAGGTGGAAAAAGAATTTACATAAGATGATCTATTGTTCTAATCTGTAAAGAATAAAAGAATGATATGTTCTAATATGTGTAGACAGTAAACCATCTCACTAGTAGCCCCCTCAGCTTATGGTTTCCCATATACTTCAAAGATGAGATGCGCTTCTTGACCATATTCCCAATGGCCTTAGTAGTTGTATCCACAGATGCGCACACACCTCTATGTCGTCTTGAGTTCCTCTCCTTCCAAAGCACATAAATGGCTGTCTGGAAAACTACGCGGAGGAGCATAGCATCGAGTCTGTTCCTGTTCTGGCGTAACAGGGAGGTGACTCTATCTTCCCAGTCCGGTGTTATCGCTGGACCAAGTAATTTCTCTGCAACATTCATCCATACTGTGAAGGTATATGGACAAGCGAAAAACAAATGATCTCTGCTTTCATCCTTCTCTCCGCAGTAGACACAGCATTGCTCCATTCCCCATTCTCTCATTCTAGTGCATGTTGATAATCTGTCCTTGAAAGCTAACCATACCATGAAGGATTGTCGGGGTATGGCCTGAGGGAACCACACAATACAATGCCAGGGAAGCTTTGTCTTTTTAACTCGCAGGTAGTTCCAAGTCTTGGTAGCTGAGAAGTATGGTTTGAAATCATCCTGGTCATGTCTCCATAGAGCTATATCTGGTCCTGCAGTAGCTACCGGTCATGGAGTCTCTGCAAGCGTATCACAGAGATGGGGATATCGTCTCTGTCCACATCCCCGAATGTTCCAGCTGTCGTCTCGGGTTGCTTCAGCGAGCGTTGCGGACCTGCTCACTCCAAGGTAGCTTATGCCCAGCTCTCCTGTTATATCAATCAATCTGCCCATTTCTAACCAGTTATCGAACCAAAAATGCACTGTTACCCCATTTCTAACCTCGAACCGAATGCATTCGTATGCAATGGGTCTAAGTTTGAGCAGTTTCCGCCATACCCACGATCCCTTTTTGTCACTGGCATCCCAGTGAGAGATATTCTTGAGTAGATACTGTCGGGTCCAAGCAACCCAAAAGGAGCCAGTAAGAGAGAATAGTTTCCAGATAAGACTCAGTGCAAATACTCGCGAAGTGTCGCTAAGACGTCTGATGCCTAGTCCACCTTCTTCCTTGGGGCAACAGAGATCCTTCCAAGCAACTTTGGCTTTATGAGTAATGGTTGGCGAACCAGACCATAAGAAGGCACTGCACATACTCTCGATGGTATCTAAACAGCCTTGCGGCAAGATAAACGCTGAGCTCCAAAAATTGACGGCACTTGCGATCACAGACTTTATCAATTGGGGTCGACCTGCAAAAGATAATGCTCGATACGTCCATGAGAGAAATTTTTTGCGAAGCTGATCAATAAGAGGCTCGTACTCCAGCTTGCTCCAAGACTTGGTCATTAGAGGCATACCCAAATATCTCACCGGTAGCCTTCCTGTTTAAGACTTTATGTTTTGGAAGAAATTTTTTGTTCCAAATTAAATAACGTTTTCAATTTACCATGTAAATTATATTAACATAATGTTATATGAAAAATGATATTATACATTTTTTTACCATTGGTTGAATTGTGGTTAGGTAAATAATTAATGATGTTTTAGTTTATAAAATATAAAAAATTAATATTTTCTTAATTTTTTTAACGCTGGATAATCATGCTATTACAAACTATGATAAATATTACATGTCATATGAGAATCCACGTCTGAATGAATCACCTATAGCCGTCCTATAAAATCCACGTTTGCCGGTACTCCATGCTGAAGATTTCATGTAAGCATTTTTTCCACTAATATGCATAATTTAGTATTTTCTCTGAAATTAAAACTCAGAGTTCGTGGTCTATAAATATTAATGATTTTTCAATCTATGTACAATCCTAAAACTTTATCTATCAAAACGGAGAGAGTAAAAAAAAAAATCCATTTTCAGTTTTAGTTAACTTAATTAGGGTAATAAATGGAACATTGACTTTCCATTTTATGTGTTAATAGCTAATAAAAATTATACTATTACAATCGTTGAAAAGAAAATAGTAGTAATACTCTTACAATCTTGGAGTATTTCATAGTATAAAACAATGAAGGCTTTAAGGGTTTTTATATCCTCTTACAATCTTGTAAAAACCAATATTGAATATTCTCTTAATTAGCTTACGAAAAATAATAACAGAGATGTTTCTAGCTATAGCCATCCCAAGCCCAAGCTAGACTAATCTATTTCTAATTATTTCATATTTTCTCCGTTCCCGAAAGTAAGATGTTTTAGTTTTTTTAATTGTTCCACAAAGATAGATTTTCTATATACTTTTTATACTTTTAAGAAACATTAAATGAAAATATTTGAATTGATTAAATTTCATTTGTGAAAAGTTATTGAAAATTGTATAATAAAGTAAAAAAAAATTAAATTATAAACATTTATTGAATTCTTAATAAGCGTTAACATTTTAGAAAATCTTACTTTTGGGAAGGGAATAGTATATAAGGTGACAACTCAGCTCTTTGTAGCCACTTGATGAGCTTGAAGCAGATCGATACAGCATATTAGAATCAATTAAGCTTTCCACTGGCGAAATCCGATATCAGCTTCACAAACTGTGCAGGGTTCTCAACATGTGGAAGATGACCGGAATCTGGTACTTCCCGAAAAACCGCATTTTGTAGCTCACACAACAATTTCTGTATTTTGTTTCATGACAGTTAAAACCAGTATTTCAAACCCCGGACCGATCTAGCCGGTTAAAACTTTACAATTTCGCGATTCGGTCAGGACCAAACTATTCAATGTTTGAGATTAACGAAACTTACAACTGAAAGCTGGTTGCTAACAATCTGATCATTCTCACTGCATACAACGAGCGTCTTGTGGTTGATCTGCGTTATTACAGCCAAAAGATTTTTTTTTTTTAAACTAGGAAGTTTAGATTAATCAGTTCTTCGTTGTGATTGAATAGCTAAGTGAAGTATTTTCATTACGAGTTTGATATGTGAAGCAACATTGTAGCCGCCGCTAATCATAAAGTTGACCATCGCATCTTCCCACCACGGCATTTGACAATGTAACCGGCCAATCTAAGCAAAAAAAAAACATTTATTTTCAAACAATCAATTTTTTAACGATCAATTTGACCTATGGAATAATAAACAATAAATGGATACTTGATCTTACATTAGTCCAATCTATATTCTCTGACAAGGGAGATGAAAAGGCTAACACGTTGGCCAAAAGGCGGAGAGGAAATGACTTCAACAACTTAACCTAAAACAATAGTGTAATATTTATTAAAATACTTTGCAAACAGTAGTGGTCTTGAGATTATGGGAATTATAATGGTATATAATGTGTATATATTTGACTCTTATAAATCTGGGAATCAAGATCATTGTTTCATTAAGTTATGAATATTAAGTTATATTCATGATCAACCTTGTCAGTAAACTATTGAGTATAATAAGAATTTTTCAGACAAACCCCAGCGTAAGCAATTGATTTTGGTAAATCTTTAAGAGCACCGGTTCCTTCTGAATACACATTCGCATTAATGAGAACCAGTTTATCAACCTGAAATTTATAAATAAGAGGATGTTTTTTTTTGGTCGAAAAGAAGAGGATATTTGTGACTGAGAAATGTATAAAGATTGGTTTAACGGAAATAGTAATTTACAGCTTCAGGGTAAGTAGCAGTGAAATCAACAGCTACAGTTGCTCCTAAGCTTGGTCCAACTAAAATCATTGGTCGTTTGATATATGTTTTCCAAAGCTGAAGTTCAAATCAAAGAACACAGATTAACCAAGAGGAAAAAGCAATATCGTATATCTAACTACATAATTGTATTTGTCAGTAAACTATTAAACGGTCCATATTCCTCTGTTTTCTTATAATGTATTGTGTGTACTGACCTCGAATAGATGATGTCGCTTAGATGCTGCATCACATGGTGGAAGTTTCTCTAGAATATTCATTAAATAAGTGAGCTCTTAAATTTGAAATAAAATAAAAATAGTAGTGAGCTATTTTTGGAGATATAATACTGAGTTCTTGGAACAGTAAAACGAAAATAAAATAGTGAGTTTTCGAAATTGAAAACAGAATAAATAGTGAGTTCCTTAAATTGTAAAAGAAGTGATCAAAATTTTTTTTTGTAGTAATCACAAATCATGTACTCAAAAACGATTTCTCAAGAATACTCCCTCCGTTTTTTAATATAAGTCGTTTTAGAATTGTGCACATAGATTAAGAAATCATTAATTTTTTATATTTTCTAAACAAAAACATCATTAATTATTTACCTAACCACAAATCAACCAATAATAAAATATAAGGTATATTTTCATTGGTCATATAACATTAAGTGTTAATAAATTTTACATAAAAAACCGAAAACGTCATATAATTTGGAACATAAAAAATTCTCTAAAACGACTTATATAAAAAAACGGAGGGAGTATAATTTAATTTTCTCAAAAAAAAAAAGTAAGTGCTGTGCAAATCTTACGTAAATCGGAGAAGCCCCAACCAAGAACATCAATAGCCCAAGTCTCAAGACAAGCTTGCTCAAGCAGAGGATACGCACGTCTCCATTCAAGACACGAACTAAGCCAAAAAAAAAAAATCTCAGTAACGTTCAGACACAGTAAGTGAGCACATGGAATTGTCTTTGTCTTGTTGGCAAACGAACCTGTCAAAACAATGGAGAAGAACGACAGGACTTTTGTCCGGTAATTGAACAGTTGGTTTGATACAGCTACTCATTACACAGCCTCTAAAGTTTTCCATCTGCAAACACATTTTCTATTTTGATTTCCCAAAAATCGAGAAACTAAGGAACTAAAATCGAGAGAGAAGATGGATAACCTGAAGAGGAACTGGAATCCGTACAATCTTTTGAGCCAGAGCTCTTGCGAATGGATCTTTTATGTCTTTTACCCCCTTCGGAAGAAATGTTGGGAACCCATCTCCATTCGCTGTTATCTGCCGCTGCAGCCCGAATATAGTCGTTGGAGGCCGTGGAGAGACCATTTTCAAGCTACACATCATTTCTCTCTCTCTCTCTCTCTCTCTCACTCTCTCTTGAGCTCTCTCTCTCTCTTGAGCTCTGATTGTAGTGTACTGAGTGCTTCTTCTTGAAGCTCTTCTTCTTAAGCTTTGTTAGCTGAATATGGAACTACTGGATTATTTATGACATTGACGAGAGTAACTAGAAATGGAAAAGATAGTTATGTTAGAAATTGGACCATTTTCATGGAGTTTAAATTGAAATGCAACTACCCGACTTCGTATTTTACTGTACTTTTTGATTTCTTGATTTTTCATTGATGGATCATTAATTACAATTATTAACTTATTTTTTGTACTTTTCTTTAGAAATGACCACACAATTTCTTCTGACAGCTTTACAAGCTTTCTTGTTTTAAAAGCTTGAAGACAAAAGCAAAAATCAACATTCACCAAGAAAATTCATACTCCGTCTATAATATCTTCCAAAACTGTAACTGAAAATTGTTTTTAAATAGGAGGGAATAGAATGGCTCAATGGTCAATATCCTCCATGTCTCCTGCGGACATGTGACCATGTGAGTTCGAAACTTTCATGTGAGTCGAAAACAATATGGGGTCTAGAGACTCTAGAACACTAGTCATTAGTTTATGGCAAGGCATGTTAAATGCCTCGACTCAAACACAAAATCTAGTGTACCTCCCACCAAACAATATTTCTCTAAGATTTACTGTAAGGCGGGAAAACGGATCTGGATACGCTGTGAGTTCGGTGTATATGTACCTTGTTTTATGTTCGGTTTATACATATAGGATTAGACTGAGTCTGACATATATACATGATTTGGTGTAGACAGTTGTTTAAAGTTGACTAAGATCTGTCATATATACCTGATAAGTTTGAGTCCCGGTTTGGTGGTATAAAAGATTTTGAAAACTCAAAGATTTTTCTGTTATTCCCAGATCTTGTTTTCCGTCTTCTTTTTAAACAGTAACTACATGTATTATTAGCTTGATTCAAACAGGTTAGCCTCTAAAGCTACCAAAACCCGGAATCGAAGATTTACATGGGATAAAACAGAGTTTTGTGTGTAAACTTGTTTGGAAAGAAGGTCCATGCATACATTAAGCTTTTGTGCGATGAAAGAAAGCGGAAAACAGTAAAAGACGAAACTATATGAGTAAAATCCTTCCATTTACCACAACACGTGGTAGCCCAGTTGATTTAAGCGCGCAAACATTGGTATTGTTGCGCTACTTCTTCGAAACACAGTTGGAGAGGGGTTCATACCTTGTCTAGGTATAAAAAAGAGCAATTTCCCTGAATTGGGAAAATTATTTAGGCCGAAGCCGCAGACACTTCATAGCTAACAAAAAAAAAATCCTTCCATTTTGAGACCATGTAAGGCCAATCTTCTTCATCATTGATCAACTTAACCACCTGTAAGCAGTGAAATGCAAAAGACATAGATTAGAATCCCATTTGCAAAGCGGTTTTCATTTCCCAAAGCAAGTTATTAAACTCCACATGCAAAGGGGAGACGACCTGGTCCTTCCCGATGGAGCTATATAGATATGCGTTCCCATTTCCAAGTAAAAGATGAAACCACCACCAAACAAAACCGAGTTTGTTATCCACAATAGTAGAATAATTGGCTATAGCTATGAAATGGTCACGAACACATCATGGCTATTTTCCAATTAGCTACGAAAAAGTCACAGAATACAAAACATAGTCATTCGTATCTAACTCGTGGCTAAGAAAATCACGAAATTGTTACATAGCCACGTTTCACGAATTTGCCACAAATTTTTCGTGACTTGGTAGTCACGAATTAAAATGTGGCAAAAATCATGGGTAATGTAGTCGAATTGAGTTAAGTTATTATATACAGGCAATTTGAATTTAGTTATAATATCTTTGGAACACAAATTCATGAACATTGTTTATAGTAAGTTAGTACATACGACTGGATTTCATTGTGCATCTTGTTTCTGTGAAGGATTGTGTTGTTGGTTTTGATAGCGGGAAAATCATTCAATTTTGCTGTTCTTATAAACAGACACTCTTCTTCTTTTTCATAGATACTCTTATTTCTATGTTTGCAACTTTATTAAGGATAAATATCCCACACTGAAAATTTAAGGCATCTTAGGTAATATATAAAAGGTTGGGGACAATCCACTTATCACCAATTGGTTTTAGATTGGAAGTCCATAATAAACCGATTCTAACATAGTATCAGATGTCAGAGCCTAAATATCTTAAACTCTTAATTAATATAATCCTTCAGACCGGATATAAATGTCATACTTAACCCTTACGACCGGGTAAAAAGATCGTTTAAACTCGCTCGACCGAGTATAGATGTCCTAAATTTCCGAGATTTTTGGCCGATATGAACCATCATCTCGAGGAGGGATATTAAGGATAGATATCCCACATCAAAAATTCAAGAGAACCTTACATAATATATAAAGGATTATGGCCAATTTACTTATCACCAATTAGCTTTAAGTTGGAAGCCCATAATAAAACCGATTCTAACAAACTTTACATCCATTACACTGGAACATCACTCTTCATTTTGCAGGTTCCATCAGCTAATATGTATAATCTAGACTCAGCCATGCTGGCCTTAAAGCATACATATGCGAGCATGAAAGATACTTAGCAACGGTGCCGTAGACATATAAACGTCCCCACTACAAAATCATATACAATGTCCTCATCTCTGTGCAGAAAATAATTCATGGTTCTGAGCAGAAAGCAAGGAGAAAGAATTCATGATTGAGCAAAGGGTGCAAATAGACATCACAAGTTTCCATCATAAAACAAACAAACATTTATGTGCAAGATTGAATAATACACTGCAAAATGTGTTTTGATCACTTGCCAATAGAAGCCAAAAGAAGTTGATTAGCTCACCCTCTACTGAGTTGCTAGCTCCATAGCTGAGAAATCACTAATTGTTCACATCAAAACGGCTTGCATTTTGAAATTAATTTTTAGTGAGACATAATATGTGAGTACACCTTCGAACCATAACATTTTCAGCCCTTCGATCAAAGGTTGTAGGAACACATAAAGTGACCTACGAGGGTGAGCTGGTCCGGGAACTAGTATGGTCAAGAATATAAATTCTTGTTTCATGCAGAGAGTCGGTGGTAGATTATACGGGGTCACAATAACTGGTCATAGTTAATACTTCCAACATGACTTCCCAAAAGGGTTAAAACCGTACGTGCATAACCCAATATACACATTCCGCGCTTCAGCCTCAAAATCATTATAAACATTTCGAAAATGCTTTGATGCTTCTGCATCAGATGGATGTGAAATTCTCCCAGTGAATTCATTTTCAGCGTGCCATGATTTAGGAAAAAATAAATTATATATTTACTTTACAAAAAAAGAATAATAGAAAAGAGTTAATACAAATTCATGAAAATCTATACTAATTTAAAAAAAGTACGGTCAAATTTCATAAGTCAATCTATATAAATTTTCACAATTTACGTAACCTTATTAAATCAATCAATTCTTAAAATTTATAAACTCTATACAAATTCATCACTCAATAACCCCCTTAATTTTAATGTGGCCTCATCAAATGGGTGGAACTGTCTATGGGTAGTATGCATCCAAAATATAATAGTCCGGTCAGGGTTATGGACAAGCCGATATGCGAAGCGGGTTAAATGGGATAAGCTGTAGAATCGCAATGACACACTGTAGAACAGAGAAGTTCCACCCACACTTTGTTGAGTATCTCTCATTTGTCTTTGCCATACTTTGCTTCTAGCTGCCTCAGGTTTTTAGCTAGCCTGCTTGCATCAAAGAACACTGATTTGCTTCAATGTCTCTTGACTCCCATTGGATCAGTATCATTACAGACGTCAAGGATTTGTTGGAATGAAAAAACTTTATAAAGATGGAGAAAGTGTTTAAGTGTTTGAAGAGAAAGAACCTTTGTGAAGAAGAAAGATTTTATAACTTAAAAGAGGATTTTATTACTTGTTATAAACTTGGATTATTTCTTAATGATGCAAAATGAAAGGGGAGTGGAGGTATTTATAGCCTCCAAAATACAAAATATCTTACATATTTTAATCCTAAATCTAGAGAATTCTACCATAATATCTAAGATTTTTTATTATAATTATCTAGATAATTCTATGAGAATATCTAGATTTTTATTCTAAGGAGGTGGAGGATGATTCTAGATATTGAACTAAGTTGGACTAAAATGATTAGTAAATTATTAGCCCAAAATGTGATCCAAATCAAGTTTAACTTTCAACACCCCTCTTAAACTTGATTTGGTTACTTCTAGCAAACTCCTCATCTTGATAAAGTCGTCTCGCTTGAGTGGCTTGGTGAAGATATCAGCTACTTGATCATTTGTCTTCACATATTCTAACTGCACATCCATCTTGGTAACACATTCTCTAATGTAGTGATAACGAGTATCGATGTGCTTACTCCGATCATGGAAGACTGGATTCTTCGCCAATGTTATTGTCGACTTGTTATCCACAAAGATCTTTGTTGGCTCTTCTTGTGGTAGGCTCAACTCCTTTAGCAAGTTTCGTAACCAAATAGCATGGCAACACACATGAAGTAGCTGCCACATACTCCGCTTCACAAGTAGAAAGAGTGACAATTGGTTGCTTCTTTGACATCCATGTGAAAGCGGTTTCTCCAATGAAAAACACGAAGCCACTTGTGCTTTTCCGGTCATATACATCTCCACCCCAGTCGCTATCGTTATATCCAATAAGCCTGTAATCTTCAGAGATAGAGTAGTACAAGCCAAAGTTGATTGTACCTTTGATATAGGGTAGGATCCTCTTAGCTGCCTTGAAATGAGTTGTTGTTGGATGCTCCATGTATCGACTCACAACTCCAACTGCGTGTAGGATGTCGGGCCTTGTGCACGTTAGATGGCGTAAGCTTCCAACTAGACTCTTAAAGAGTGTTGGATCCACACTATCTCCTTCTTCTTCCTTTGATAACTTGACTCCACATTCCATTGGCGTGCAAACTGGATTTGAGTCATCCATCTTGAACTTCTTAAGCACCTCTTTAGCATAGCCTTCTTGAGTAATGAAGATTCCATTTCTTCTTGTTTTACTTCAATGCCAAGGTAGTATGACATCAATCCAATGTCGGTCATCTCTAACTCCTTTGTCATCTCCATCTTGAAATCTTCAAACATAATCGGATTGTTGCCAGTGATTATCAAATCATCAACATATAAGCATGCAATCAATAGATCATTGTTTTGAGTTTTGATATAATGTGCATGCCCATATGGACACTTGATGAAGCCTTTCTCCTTGAAGTACTTATCAATCCAAGTGTTCCATGCTCTTGGTGTTTGCTTTAATCCATAAAGCGCCTTCTTTAGACTTAAGACTTTGTCTTATTCTCCTTTGACTATGTAGCCTTTTGGTTGCTCAATGTAGACTTCTTCCTCAAGGTCTCCATTTAAGAAGGCTGATTTTACATCCATTTGATGTATCCTCCAACTCTTTTGGGCTGCCAATGAAATGATTAGTCTAATCGTTTCTAAGCGAGCAACTGGAGCAAATACCTCATCATAGTTGATTCCGGCTCTTTGACTATAGCCTTTTGCCACCAATCTTGCCTTGTACCTTTCAACTTCTCCTTTAGAGTTCTTCTTTGCCTTGTACACCCACTTCACACCAATTGCCTTGTGTCCATTTGGAAGTGAAGCTAACTCCCATGTATCATTCTTTTGAATCGACTTGATTTCTTCATCCATTGCACTTCTCCATGACTTCTTTTCTTTAGCTTCTTCAAAGTTCATAGGCTCGCAATCCGCAAATAGACAAAATAGAGTAAGATTGTCTTGATTTTCAGTTACCTCGTAGATGTCTTGTAGACTTCTAAAACGTGGAGCCATTTCACTTGAGCTTTCATCTCCTTGAGAACTTGTTGTTGGTGAGGTTGGTGGTGTAGCTGGCTCTTCTCTCAGTTTCTCCACATTCTCGTCTTCAAAGGATGGAAAAAAGTTATAGTCTTCATTATTTGATCTCCAATCTCATTCTCCTTCTTCATCAAAGATGACATTCCTACTAATGATTGTCTTCTTTGTTTCAGAATTGTAGAGCTTGTAGCCTTTAGAGTTAGCATCATACCCAATGAAGATATACTTCTCACTTTTATCATCTAGTTTGCTCCTCTTCTCGTCTGGAACATGAGCATGAGCAATGCTTCCAAAGACTCTTAGGTGTGAGACTCCAGGCTTCCTTCCGCTTCAGGCTTCTTGTGGTGTCTTTTCTAAAACACTCTTTGTTGGAGAACGGTTTGATATATAAACCGCACAAGCAACTGCTTCTGCCCACAACTCCTTTGGTAGCTTCTTACTCTTGAGCATGCTTTTTGCCATCTCAAGTATTGTCCTATTCTTTCTTTCCGCTACTCCATTTTGTTGAGGGGTTCTTGGCACCGTCAACTGTCTCCGGATGCCATTATCTTCACAATATTTCAGAAACTCTTTGGACATGAATTCTCCTCCTCGATCCGATCTCATGGACTTGATCTTAAGACCACTTTCCTTCTCAACATGGGCTTTGAACTTTTTGAAATTTTCAAACACTTCTGATTTTTGTTTCAAAAAGTAAACCCATGTTTTTCTTGAAAAGTCATCGATAAAGAGAAGGAAATAGTTACTCTTACCAAGTGAACTTGGTTTGATCGGACCACATACATCTGTATGTATGAGTTCTAGTGGCTTTCTTGCTCTTGTCTCCGACTCCTTTGGAAAACTCATCTTGAATTGCTTTCCAAGTAAGCAACCTTCACACACTTGATTTGGATGATTGATGCAAGGTAATCCTTTCACCATTTCTTTCTTGGAAAGTAGCTCTAAGCTTCCAAAGTTGAGATGCCCAAATCGAAGATGCCAAAGCCAAGATTCCTCCTTGTAGCACATCTTGAGACATCGTGCAATGTCATTTTGAATGTTTAGGACAAACATTCTATTGCTTGACATTGGCACCTTTGTGATGAGATTATTTGCATTATCTCTTAAAGAAAGGCTATTATCTTTTAGTCGAATGTCATAACCTTTCTCTAAGAGTTGTCCTAGGCTCAAGATGTTGGTCTTCATGCTTGGAATGTAGTAAACATTGGAAATGAATTGATGATCTCCATTCTTCAAGCGAATGAGAATATTTCATTTACCTTTCACTTCCATCTTCGATTCATCTCCTAAAGCCACATCAGTTTTCACCGATTCATCGAGCTCCACAAACATGCTTCTATTCCCACACATGTGGTTGCTTGCACCACTATCAAGGTACCACTTGTGAACCTCATTTGGTTCATCCTTCTTGTAAGTCATCAATAGCATATCTTCTCATTTACTCATTTCTTCAACATAGTTGGACTTCTCTTCAACTCTATTTTTGTTTGGAGTTTTCCATTCAGAAGCATAATGTCCAAATTTCCCACAACTATAGCATTTGATGCTTGATTTATCGTACCTTGATTTTGCGTTTCCTCTTCCACGACCTCTTGATGATTTCTCTCCTCTTTGGTTGAAATTGTCTTCATATGGTCTCCAACCTCGTCCATTTACACTACGACCTCGTCCTCGGAAATGACCGCCACCACGTCTTAGATTGCTTCGGCCACTTTCTTCCTTGTGATCAATTCTCATCTTGAGAACTTGCTCCACAATATCTTCTTTCTTCTTCTTCTTTTCTTCATAAGCTTGTAGTGATCCAAGAAGTTGCTCCATTATCATAGTCTCCAAGTCTTTTGTCTCTTCAATCACGGTAACAATGTATTCGAATTTCGAATCCAATGATCTAAGAACTTTCTCCATGATTCTCACATCATCTAGCTTCTCACCATTTCTCTTTAGGTTATTAGTAACCGTCAAGACTCTTGAGAAGTAATCTGATATGAGTTCCCCTTCCTTCATTTGTAATGCTTCAAATTCTCCTCTTAGAGTTTGAAGTCGTACCTTCTTAACTTGTTCTGCTCCCTTGTAAGATGTCTGAAGCTTCTCCCATGCTTCTTTGGGCGTCCTTGCACCAGCAACCTTCTCAAATGTATCTTCATCTAATCCTTGATAGATTAGACAGAAAGCCTTCTTGTCTCTCTTCCTTGAATCTCTCAAACCATCCTTTTGTGTTTGAGATAAACCACCATCATTCTCCGGTTCAACGAAGCCTTTCTCGACTATCTCCCACACATCATGTGCTCCTAAGATAGCCATCATCCTAAGACTCCAATTGTCATAGTTGCTCTTAGTGAGCAATGGAACTTGGAAGGGAACATCATTGTTTGCCATCTTCAAAAGGAACTTGTAGCTCTGATACCACTTTGTTGGAATGAAAAAACTTTATAAAGATGGAGAAAGTGTTTAAGTGTTTGAAGAGAAAGAACCTTTGTGAAGAAGAAAGATTTTATAACTTAGAAGAGGATTTTATTACTTGTTACAAACTTGGATTATTTCTTAATTATGCAAAATGAAAGGGGAGTGGAGGTATTTATAGCCTCCAAAATACAAAATATCTTACATATTTTAATCCTAAATCTAGAGAATTCTGCCATAATATCTAAGATATTTTATTATAATTATCTAGATAATTCTATGAGAATATCTAGATTTTTATTCTAAGGAGGTGGAGGATGATTCTAGATATTGAACTAAGTTTGGATTAAAATGATTAGTAAATTATTAGCCCAAAATGTGATCCAAATCAAGTTTAACTTTCAACAGGATTTGCTTGCTGGCTACCTTCTGCAATTGTGTCTCATAAGTGTAAGAAGAGAGATCAAAGCTTAAGAATGATGTCTAGATTAACTGAATTGTAAACCCAAGCTCTGATGACAATTGAAAGTGTTCTTTGTGAATCCAGCATTCCCGTAGTAAGAAGGGGAGGTCTTGCATCCTCTGCCAAGAGAAAATGAATCCAAATGACATTATAGCTCAAGATATATCAGTTTAACCAAACTAATGTACTTTCAGTTCGTGTCTTATCACAAGCACACATAAATGGAAGTGTATAACATGTACCTGAACTTAAACTCCTTGATCGTGCACCGAAGATTCGGTTGTACGTTTGAATATCATGAAAAATTTTAACAGTCTCAACAGACACTTTAACGTACTAATCACTAACAGAGATCTAAACATAATGATTTGTGTCCTCCGTTTTCCACTCTTTATCTCCATCTTAATACATACACCAAGATTTTGTTAAAGACGTTGAAGTTTGGTAGCTCCTGATTGGCTAATTAAATTTTCTTAGGTGGACAGACTGAACACTTAGGTCATTGTCCTTTTAGTACAGCAGATATAAAGGAAGTTAGAATTACAGTAGACACTATACTAATGGAACAACATTGAGATTATCTCATTAGAACAATAGTAGTCAATTTTGTTCTATTTTAGCAAATTTCTCCATTAGTTACAAAAAAAAAAAAAAAAGAAGCAAATTTCTCCATTTTTCTTACAGAACCATGTGCTTATTAAATAAGAGAAACACAATACATTTAATTACTCAAGACGAACTTGATACCATTGAACAGAACCTACTTCTCCATAAACCTCTAGTTCACATACAGCTTTAACCAAGAAATCAACGGCTTCATCAAGGTTATCGAACCTTGCCAGGTCCGGTGGCAAAGATTCTACAGGCCAGTTCTCGAGCCAGCCTTTGAGCTTAGCCTTGAGCTCGTCTTCTGACACAAACTGTTCATCTTGTCCTGCCTCTAGCAGTACGTACGTATCCGAGTTCGAATGCACTCTTCTGCTCCTTATTGCAGAAACCTGTGCACAAACCTAAGTTATATATTCACATCCGTTTATTTAAGTTCAAATATTTATCAAGATCTTTTCAAAAAAAATTCTCTATGCAACTAATGAATTTAGCTAACATAGGGTATGGTTAAGAAGTAATAGAATCATAGAAATTAGAAAATGAAAAATATGCCAAATAAAATAACAAAACCTATTAAGTGATTTTATTGTAAAATTCAAATGACAAACCAAAAAAATCTTTGTCTTTTTGTTCTAAACCACAAAATGTCTTTGAATTTAATTAATCAACGATCCGGTAAATTAAAATAAATGGTAAAGTTCTGTTTAATAGCAAAAGCATTTTCTGGGTTCCAATGAAACTTATACAAGTTCTGTTTAATAGCAAAAGCATTTTCTGGGTTCCAATGAAACTTATACATACATATATATATTTATAGATATATTAATTTCTGAAAATTTTAGCAATGTTTTACTATCAAAATTCAGTTTATATATCAACACTTACACTTAAATGGTTTTTGCTCTTTCTTGGAGTCAAAATGCCCAACATTGGACAACTTATGGGATCATGAAAAAGGTTTGTGGAGTTTGCAGGAAGAAATTCTGTTGCTTGAAATCTTTCAATCCAAGCCCACTGGTTTTGTCGAGCTGAGAGTAAATAAAGAAACAAGGAAGTTGAAAAATCAATTTGTTAGGGTGAGAAGACAAAAGTCTAGTTGAAGAAGAAAAGTATTACGAGCTTACAGTTGAAGAGCTTATCTCCACTGTTAAAAAAATGTTTCTGCAGAGAAATCTCCATTTTGATTTCCTGGCAAAAATACTTCAACACTCTTTTGTATTGTAGTAGGAGCAATATAAGCTTCTTGTAGATAAGATGATATGACGACTAGCATACACCAACGGATTTTTCTCATAATTTCTAGTGAAATCTATATATTAATGGGCCGTTAATGACCTTAATTGGCCCAAATATAGTTGTCCTTTTCCATAATTAGTTTTTATCCAATAAAAATCATAAAAATTAGACCATTTTAGTTTTACTTTTATCAATTCTCATGCCGATTGTGTATCCGCTCGGATTCGGACCAGACAGTTTGAGTTTAGCCTCTTCAGCCCCAATCGAATATCATTTTAGCAGAGGTTGGATAAATAACATTTTGGGTTTTGATATAATTTGTAACTCATACCAAAACTCATTTATGCTCGTACTTATCTTGGATTTGATTGGGTTATTTTAGTTTGGGTTTAGTTACTTTTAATATAGCATACCAAATAAACCTGAAATTGATTATTTGAAGTATTTATTCAAATTTTATATATTTTTAGATATTATATCAAAATAAATATATAATTAAGTATTTGAAATAATTATTAAATTTTAAAAACTTATTTAGGATACTAAGTCGATTGGAGTTTTCGGGTTATTCATTCAGGTTTGCTTAATACTATTTTAGATTCAGATACATTTTACGAGAAAATAATTATGATACACATAATGATAATACTATATATTTTGGCTATTAAAATAACTTGGTAAGTGAGTTATATCATCTAGTAGCTAAAGTGTAAAAGACCATTTCCCCTTTCCAACTAACGTATACGATGCTTTGTTACCAGATCTTTTTAACAAAAATATGAGTAGGAGTGTGCTGTTTGTCACTCCATATGCTAATATCATTTAGAAGATTATGGATTGTCACATTTGCAGAAGCCGGATAACCGGACTGACAAAAACGATATAATAAAAGCGATATCTTAAGGAAATTGACGATTGTAAAAGCGAATATAAAAACGATAAGAGATCATATTCGCGACTGAACATGGAGTCGAGATATAATCTCTTTCCTCTAAATATTCGCTCCGTTAGTGAGACGGAACTGTACGAATATCGAGTCCCAGGATACAACCATAGCAGACGATTCACGCTTCACTCGTGAACGCCCTAACGAACTAAATACTCTATGAAACACTCTCGGATTTTATGACTTACGGTACGTGAATTTTTCTGTTGGTTTCGATGTGAGAAAGCTTAGAAATGAATGAAGAGGAGAGGCGATATTTAAAGAGAAGAACGAGAGCCACCTCCCGCAACAGTTGCTGCACGCCGTCTTCCTCTCTCCTTGAGCCGTTTAACCACTCATAACACATGAACATATATATATTGCTCATCTCCTCTCTACTTCCCCGATGTGGGATGTTCTTAAGTTCCATTCACTAAAGCCAACCAGGCTTTTGCCATGTGACCCGTAGGCCCATGTGTATTCACATTTTGCCTTTTATTAATTTAGCCATTAGGCTATAATATTATGCCCAACAATCCCCCACATAAATAGAAATGAATTTTCTAAACATATGCAGACTAAATGCAGACTTGATAAACTCTAAAAACTATATTTATTCTAATCCTGGCTAGACTAGACAAACTTATCGAGAGTGTTTGCGAAAAATTCATTGTGTTTGAGTTGGTGGCCTTTTTAAGCCTGGAACCACTCATAGTTAATATCTGTCGGGTTTACTTTACCAGAAGGTGAGCATGATGTCTTGAGCCAACCAGTGTTTAATGTAGACCGAGACAACATGCATAACGCAGCTTCATTTTCTCGTAGAACTTAGTTCTCTATTGTGTTCATTGTGGCCCTGAACTATTCCTGGTTTTCATGCGTAAACTTAGAGAATATAGTCTTGCATTCATTCTCCTAGAAACGGCCCCATTTCACACTCATTAGGTGATTGACCATGAAAAGTATTGAGTGATACTCCGCTTTAGAAGCTATGAAATCATTAAAAGCTTATGCTTATCCTTCTCACATTCGTTAGCACTTTTATCATCTTAGAAGTTGGGAAGAGACTACTTTGTCTCAAGTGCTTTGGTTAGATTCTGTTTGATTTTGTTTTCCCTTTGAACCTTTGTGTTGGGATCTCCAGTCATGATAGGTAGGGTTGCAATCAAAAATCCTCATTCGTTATAGGCTTTAAACCCATTCTTTTTGATGATTTAGCAACAACATCTCGTGGCAAACCTTTTGTAAATGGATCCGCTAAGTTGTCAGCCAATTTGATGTAGTCTATTGTGATTACACCAGTTGAGATAAGTTGTCTAATGGTTTTATGTCGTCTTCTGATGTGACGAGATTTACCATTGTAGAGATTACTCTGATCCCGAGCTATATTTGATTGACTATCACAATGTATGCGTATAGCTAGCACAAGTTTCTCCCACATAGGAATATCTTCCAAAAAATTTCTAAGCCATTCAGCTTCTTATGCTGCTTTGTCTAAGGCTATGAACTCAGATTCCATGGTGGATCTGGCTAACACTGTTTGTTTGGTAGATTTCCATGATATTGCTGTTGCTCCTAGTGTAAAAACATATCCACTTGTGGATTTTGAGTTTTTAGAATCTGATATCTAGTTAGCATCACTGTATCCTTCTAAAACTGTTGGTTCTTTACTATAGTGAAGCCCAAAATCTTTGGTGTAGCACAAGTAATTGAGTACCCTCGTTATAGCTTTCCAGTGTGTATGACCTGGATTACTTGTATATCAACTGAGTACGTTTACTGCATGCGCTAGATCTGGTCTCGTACAATTAGTCAAGTACATGAGACTTTCGATCACATATGCATACTCGTTTTGCGAAACCGCTTCACCTGAATTCTTTGTCAAGTGCATTTGGGGATCTAACGGAGTTTTTGTTGTACTTTTAGAGTAATTTTTAAATCTCTCTAATATTGTTTGAGCATAATGAGATTGGGTTAAGGTAATTCCATTTGAATTTCTTATGACTTTAACCCCAAGAATTACATCTGCTAATCCCAAGTCTTTCATCTCAAATATTTCTTTGAGCATGTTCTTTGTTTGATTGATAATGTCTTTATTGCTTCCAATAATGAGCATATCATCTACATATAGACATAGCAAAACATACGCATTTTTGGTTGTTTTGTAGTATATGCATTTGTCACATACATTTATTTTGAAACCATTTGACATAATAGTATCGTCAAATTTTTCGTGCCATTGTTTAGGAGCTTGTTTAAGCCCATATAGTAACTTTACAAGTCGGCATACTTTGTCTTCCTGTCCGGGAATGACAAAACCCTCAGGTTGTTTCATGTAAATTTCTTCTTCCAAGTCACCGTTTAGAAAAGCGGTCTTTACATCCATTTAATGGATTTCTAGGTCTCTTGAGGCTGCGATTGCTATAATCAGTCTTGTTGATATTATTCTCGTTACCGGAGAATATGTATCAAAATAGCCAAAGCCTTCTTTTTTTCGGAATCCATGAACTACAAGCCTAGATTTGTATTTTCCACCAGGTTTTTGTGTCATTATCCATCTATTTCCTAATGCTTTGCAGCATGTGGTAAATATGTTATGTACCATGTATAATTTTGCATGATAGAATCAAATTCACTTCTAACAGCTTCGTTCCAAAATGAAGCTTCTGGTGAAGCCATAACTTCTGCCAAAGTTTTTGAAACATTTTTTTACAAAAAATATCATTAAAAAATCTTCACCAAAAGATTTTTCTTTTCGAGCTCTTTTGCTTCTTCGAGGTTCATCTTTTTCTTTATTTTCTGAAATATTATTTATAGAAATCTCGACGTTTGTCTCAGTTTCTGAGTCCTTGTCATTTTCTCTTTCTTTCCGCGTTCGTTTTGAACCTTGTTTTTCCTTGTATGAAAAAATATTTTCGAAGAAAGATGAATTTCATGATTCCATGACTGTATTTTCATGAATGTCTGATATTGCAGATTTATTTACCATAAATCTATAAGCACTACTGTTATGTGCATATCCGATGAAGATGCAATTCACTGTTTTAGGTCCAATAGTGACCTTTTTTGGTGGCGGTACTGCAACTTTTGCCAAGCACCCCCACACTTTGAGGTATTTATACGAAGGTAAATTCATATGGAGTTTTGTCAGTTACTTTGTGTGGAATTTTGTTGAGGATATAATTAGTGGTAAGCAACGCTTCCCCCCACATGTTCTGGGGTAACCCAGATTCCTGCAACATTGCATTCATCATCTCTTTTAGAGTTCAATTTTTGCATTCAACAACTCCATTAGATTCTGGTGAGTAAGGGGCTGTAGTTTGATGGATTATTCCATGTTGTTTACAGAATGCATTAAATGGATCATCATACTCGCCTCCTCTATCGCTTCTAACTACTTTAATAGTTGTTTTAAGCTGATTTTCGACCTCGAGTTTAAATTCTTTGAATTTTGCTAAGGTTTCATCTTTGCTATGTAATGAATATACATAACAATATTTTGTACAGTCATCTATGAAGGTCACAAAGTACTTTTTCCCACCTCAAGTTTGTATTTATTTTAAATCACATAAATCAGTGTGAATTAAATCTAGATGTTTGTTTGTTCTTTCAACATGAGGTGATGGCTTTTTTGTGAGCTTAGTCTGTACGCATACTTCACATTTTTGTTTACTTATTTTGCATTTAGGAATTAGATTTAAATTCATTAATCTTTGAATAGATTTGTAGTTTACATGGCCTAATCTTTCATGCCAAGTATTAAAAGACTCAACCAAATAAGCAACTGGCTTCTTATTCATTGAAACATTTGGAGCTACAACTTTCGGAGGGACTGTCATTACATTCATCTTGACAAGTCCATCCTTAACATACCCCTTTCCAAAATACATCACATTCTTCTTAATCACGAGCTTGTCTGCTTCAAGACTTGTGGCGAATCCATTCTTGCTGAGCAAAGTTCCCGAGACCAAGTTCATCCTCATGTCAGGTACATGCTTTACATTCGTCAGAGTGACTTCACATGCAGATGTCATCTTCATAACCACATTGTTGCGGCCTTCAATCTTGGAGACTGCAGTGTTTCCCATGAAGAGCTTCTCATGAGTATTGCTTTTCTGATAAGTGATGAACATCGCCCTATCAGTGCAAATGTGGGTGGTCGCTCCTGTGTCATACCACCATTCCTTGGGGTTGCTGCCTTCAACAATGTTGACCTCAGTCACCATTGCAAAGAGATCCTCCTCAGTGAGATTCGCTTGATGCTTCTCATCTCTGATCTTGCTGCAACACTCAGCAGTCTTGTGTCCCACTTTGTGGCAATAGTGACACTTCCCCTTGAACTTCTCCACATTCACATTGATTTCGATGCCTTCGTTCTTGAAGTTTTTTCCAGAAGCCTTCAAGGCTGCAGCAGTTTTGGAAGGCTTGGCAGGAGAATGGGCGTGTGCCTTTCCTTTGCCTTTGTACTCAGCCATGTTGACACTATGCTCCTTAGCAGTGACCTTGTCAGCAGTTCGGTTTTTGGATTCCATCTGAAGCCTCATGATGAGCCCTCGAGCCCCATCTTCTTCTTCTTGTGCTTCAAGTAGTTATTGAAATCCGCATAGCTTAGGGGGAGCTTTTCAATGAAGCTGAGAGTTTTCAATGTCTCGCAGATGGACATTCTTTCAGCATCAATTTCGTGGCAGATGAGCTGAAACGCTTGCACCTGGTCCATGATGGGTTTTGAGTCTACCATTTTGAAGTCGTGAAATTTTGAAACCACATACTTCTGGCAGTCAGCGTCCTCACCTCTGTACTTATTGTTGAGGGATCTCCACAGCTCCTTCACAGTGGGAATCTCACAGTAGACTCGGTACAATGGGTCGATGAGGTGACCCAAGATGTATCCTTTGCAGACAAAGTTGGAATGCACCCAGATGTCAACACTTGCGAGAGTGTGTACATCATCAATCCCGTAAGGGACAAGGGGCTTGTCCTTCTGGATGAATTTGTCCAGCTTCAGTGTTGTGAGGAAGAATAACATCTTCTTCTGCCACGTTTTGAAGCCTTTGCCGTCAAACTTGTGTGGCATCAGTCCGTGAGTGAACACGCTAGGTACAGACGGAGGAGTTTGAACTGCCACCGGACCACTTGTGGTTCCTGAAACTGAACTTGTCTGATAAAGACCAGCCCCGAATAGGCTACGGCGTGTGGTTTCATCAGCAGCATTACCCGCTGGAAGGGTAGTAGTTGTTGTTGCTGCAGCGATTGACGCTGTGTTGGTTCCAGCGGTTGTCAGACCAGTTGCATTAGTTGCTGCAACTTTGAGTGGAGTCTGAGTGACAGTCGTGGTGTCAATGGGGGTGTTACTATCGTTCGTCATTGTTTTTTCTGTAGATAAAAATATGAAAGCGAATCAGTACTCCATTCAACAAATAACATATTTTTTTTAAAGAAAAAAGAATAGTTTAAAATCGATGGTCATTTTTGGTGGTTGAACCAAATCATATCGATATTAGTCTGGAAAAAACGTTTTGCAAAACTCGCTTAGAAAAGCGTTAGCAGAAACCATTTTGTATAGACTTAGAATGTTTCATAAACTCGCTTAAGGAAGCTGTCATGTCCCTGATTCTGGATAGGATCGTCCGGACGGACTGCGGTGCGTGGAAATGCACCAGTATGGTCATATGGCCCAAAGACAAGCGTGTCATAGCCTGGAAGTAAGGTTAAGGGCATCAGGAAGCTAAGGCATAGCTAATCCAAGAAGGAGACAAGCTCAAAGGAGCTGGACAAGCGAGCTGGTAGCTGGACAAGATCCAGGTGAAGCTCGATGAAGTGAGTGATCAGAATGGATCATGGGAAAACTAAGTCTAGGTCTGGAAATTGACCAAGGGACTTAGAAGGATTGAAGAAGATAAAGGAAACAAGCTGGACACAGTGTATAACAGCTGGGTGATGCAGTAAGCAAGCTCGACCAGCTAGGTAAAGTGTAGTGCAGCTCAGTGTAGCTCACTGAAGAGTGTGTCAGCTCCCTGAGCTAGATGGACTAGCTCACTCAGCTGTGACAGCTGGGGATCAGCTCAACTCAGCTGGACTGAGTGTTCAAGTCATGGGCAGTTGGGCCGGGTCTGGACAGTGGCCGGGCCACATGGGTGACCCGTGTGTGCCGATGGGCTGGTGGGCTCTTGGGATTGAGCCAGGAGCATGGGCAATCCGTGTGGGCTTGCTTTGGACATGTCCAGGAGTGCTTTGACAGTTCCAAACCGTGTGGTAACTGCCAGAGGTGAAAAGGTGTGATCTGGACCATTGATTTAAATCAATGGCCAGGATTGAAACCGAAGGGATGGAGTGGTTAAAAAGTAACCACCAAAAAGTAACCACCCCTTCTCCTATATAAGGAAGGCAAGTCCGTGCCTTTGCAGGCACACCAGGGACTTCCTTCTACACCCTGAAACACAAAGAAAACCAGAGAAAAAGAGAGAGAGAGTCGGATTGCTCCATCCAAGATCAAGAGTGGTGTGAAGGCAGCAAAGAGGCAGTTTTGTGGGCAATCACAAGGGGAGTTGAGAACGACCCTTTGATGGTGATTGATCATGGATGATCATGTCCTAGGCTTCCTCTGTGGCCTGGGAACACACTCAAATGGTCAGGAGGGAAGGGAGAAGGCCGGACTCCACTCTCAATGGCATGAACAGCCTTAAGGGCAGATGTGTGTAGAAAGGCAGTTTCATGGGCACTGAAGGGGGAAATGATGGACGACCCTGTGAGGATGTTTGATCATGGATGATCACATCCTGGGCTTCCTCTGTGTCTTGGGAACACACGCAAATAACCAGGAGAGAAGGGAGAAGGCCAGACTCCACTCTTACAGGCCAAGACAGCCTTGAAGGCGGATGCAGTGTAGAAACTGGTTTCATGGAAGTTCCATGGATGGGAAGTTGGTGCGACCCTTGAATAGATCTTATCAATACTGGAGGTATGTGATAGGACAATGATGGAGGCGTTCCCTGGAGGAGCATGGCCGTCCATGATAAGGGAAGGCACATGATCTAATCAGATCATGTATAAGGTAACCGGTTTTATGATTCCCTTTTGAATTCCAATTCTGTTGACTGAGGAATTGATCATGGCCAAGTATGGCACGTCCTTGAGGAATATATATATTATGAATGATTATGGTGTAGTCTGTTGGATCAGACTTGATGACACTAAACCATGGCCTTGGCCGGTTAGGAGAAATCCTCCATGGCCTTGGTTTGGAAGGTATGATCAGATCTCATAGTTCCTGAAGGACTTGAGGGGATCTGATGATTGATTCTTCTTAGTGGGTATTTATAATGAATTATCATGGTATTTGGGGATTTTTATCTGATTGATTTCGAGATGGTCAAGGTGGCCGGTGGGGCTGTTCTAGGTCAAGATCTATAGGATCGAGATCGGTTCTTGGAATTCTGACTTGACCATTCTCTTAGTTAAGATTTATCATGAATTATCATGAATCCTAATGAGTTTTTAGGGATTGATTTAGAGATGGTCCCTTGGGCCGGTTTGGCTGATCTTGGCCGAGATCTAGGGGCTGGAGGCCGGTTCTGGGAAATCCGATTGGACCATTCTCTTAGTTATGATTTATCATGAATTGTCATGAATTTTAATTGATTTTTGGATCACATTTGAAATCGGCCAGATTTGGGTTTAATGAGAAGATGATCGGTTAGTTATGGAACCAGCCATGCAATGATAGATCCTTGTGTTAGGTTATCGGATCATATGCATGTGTATTGTGAAATGTTTGTCACTTATGATTATTGATCATAAGGAATGTTAGTTATCAACCTTGGGTTGGTAAGCTATGTGCAAAGCATTGGCTATGTTTTTGGAGCAGGTTTGCTTGCGGTCGAAATTGCACCTGAGGGCATATTGGGGTCAGATCCTTGTGTTAGGATATCTGATCATATGTTTGTGTGCTGGAACATATTGTCACTTATGATATTGATCATAAGGAATTGCTGGTTATCAACCTTGGTGTTGGTAAGGCAGGCCGTGTGTGATCTGATCATGGGTAAGGATGGACGACCTGATCCTTGGATGATGGATCAAGGTGTCTGATCTGATTGATCAAAGGATGCACCGGTGGTAAGAGCAACACTAATCAGGTTCAGTGGGACATGGTTCCATGACTGATTAGGAAGTGTGAAGACTCATCAGTTCTGAGTCATGTGGGGTGGTTGGTTGATTGACTCAGGATCTGATGGGCATTGTTAGTCCATGAGCTGGACTTGGTATCATAAGTTGAAGACTTCTCAAGGGTTACTTATGTCTGTGGGGACGGTTGGCTGAATGACTAAGTACCCAAGGGAAGAGTTTATGCAGGTATAAGGGAGTTGGACGAGTGGACGGGGAGTTGGGCAAGGCTACCTCGCAGCTCGATCAGCTGGTTTATGAGTTCATTCAGCTAGTGTAGCTGGGCCGATGAGCTAACAAGCTCCGTGGATGTGGCAAAGGTATGATCTAGAAATGTTGCATAGATCTAGATAGAATGGTTAGGGGAATGGAACCTCTGATTGTATGACTTGGTCTAGTCTCAGGAGACCTTGGAGCTAGTTGGCAGTTGTGTTTACTGACCAGTAGCTGAGGTGATCTGACCAGACAAGTGTTAGATTGGATTTAGTCCAATGGATGATAGATGTTATTCCGCTGTGCATAAGTTGAAATGATCTAAGTTAGGGAATGACTAAGGTAGTCTTGAGCTAAGATCTGAATTAGCCCTCGCCAATGGGCGATATTTTAAATAAAGGGCAAAATTTTTAGAGGTTCGGTCCGGGTATGGACTAAGCGACGTGAGGCATCGACCGCGGCCTAGTCGGCCGGGATCGGGTCTTACAAGTTGGTATCAGAGCATGCTTGATCCTGTTACGGACAGTGCTCAAAGATGTTGAGTTCCAAACCGAATTATTTCTGAAAACTGAGATGACTTGGAACCTTAGTTGTGGTGAGCCAAGTGATGGTTGAGGTAAGTTTGGGTTTCATGCTTGTGAACGGGGAAGTTCCAAGATGAGCCGGCTTAGCCAAGATACACTCTTCCACGGCAAGACCCTGAAAACATAAAGGTTAGTTTATCTAGTTATTTGGGAATAATGGACGGATTGGATGATGGAGCAATGCAAGATCTTTGTATGGACGACCTAGACAAAGGAAGTAACATGGACCAGAGAGTGGCTTAGGTTGAAAGAAACGTGCAGCACTCTCTTGGAGGTAAATGTTATCCCTTGGTGGCCGTTCAAAACAAGTGAGCATATGCAATGTTCATGTTAGTCTAAGGGAGACGCTACATGGCTAGTACATGAGTGGGCTTGTGATCAGATGGATCAGCTTGGACTCAGTGTAAGTCAAAGTAGGATTCCTTAAGATTGAATGAATGGAATGGATCAATTCCAAGAGGAATTGGAAACACGATGTTAAGTATCTTAGTATGAGGAGGATTGAGGTATACTATAAACACTTTTGTGAATGGTATGGGACGTTCACAAATGTGTGATGCTTTGGAGAATGGTATGGGACATTTTCCAAATGTGTGATCAAACCGAGATCCTACTCATCTAAGTACTTAATGATTGTGGTGATCTTGGATAGGCCGATGCCTATAGATCTGATTGTGGTGATCTTGGATAGGCCGATGCCTATAGATCTGATTGTGGTGATCTTGGATAGGCCGATGCCTATAGATCTGATTGTGGTGATCTTGGATAGGCCGATGCCTATAGATCTGATTGTGGTGATCTTGGATAGGCCGATGCCTATAGATCTGATTGTGGTGATCTTGGATAGGCCGATGCCTATAGATCTGATTGTGGTCCCCCTCAAGTATCATGAAGTGATCTTGGGCATGGACTGGTTGGGAAAATATCGGGCAACTCTAGATTGTCACCTGGGAAGGGTGCAACTTGAGAACGAGTTTGGACCCCGATTAAGTACCAAGGAATCAAGCCAACCTCTTGTATTTTGGTGGTTTCAGCAGTCCAATAGAACGGATGCTTGGAAATGGTTGTGAGGCCTTTTGGCTACCATTTACACTGATGAGGTTGTAGGGGCCTGTGACCCGGAGGGTATACCGTTGGTTCGGGAATTTCAGGATGTGTTTGGGGCACTACAGGGCATTCCCCCTGATAGGGCTGGCCCATTCATCATTGAATTGGAACCTGGAACGGCCCCATTATCTAAAAGTCCATATAGAATGGCACCAGCTCAGATGGCAGAGCTGAAGAAGCAACTTGAGGAGTTGCTTGAGAAGGGGTTCATATGCCCTAGTGTATTGCCTTGGGGAGCACCAGTTCTTTTTGTGAAACAGAAAGATGGTAGCTTCAGGCTGTGTATTGATTGAGACGGTTGAGTCCCTGAGTGGACCAGAACCGTAATATGATCAAGTCCGGTAAGGGACGAGGATCAGGACACGACCTACTCGGAGATGGACCTATGGTCGGAATGCACGGTCGAGTCCTTCAGTGGACCAGGACCGGAATATGATCACGTCCTAAATGGACCAGGATCGAAATATGACAAAGTCCAGTGATGGACAGAAGTAAAGATAAGGCGGTTAGTCTAGTAGGGACTAAGATCGCAATATGGCCAAGCTGGAAAAGGCTGTGGTCGGTTAAGGGATGATCCAGTACGATTAGGCTGTGATCATGAACCCTTGGTGTCTGTAAGGACATAAGGAAACAAAACAATCTGTTAGGACTTGTGGTACAACAAGCAGCCTAAAGATTGGAACGAGTTCATTAAGACTTGACTGATACATTGAGTGGCTTGGAGATTGGGTAAATCTACTAAGACTCGGGTATGCAGTAAGTTCTTAGGGACTGAAGATGATCTAGTCATGGACTAGGGTCAGAGAGTAAGAGACTTGGTGTCTACTAGGACCCCAACCTGGAGAGTTGGGTCAGTGACACAAGTCATGTCTTTGTATGGGTGCTTGATGGACCACTTGATAAGATTTTGGGTTAAATATCTATTAAGTGGGGGAGACTTGTTGTGTATATGATGACCAGGACGTGGTCAGTGAGAAGGAACAAGGTGGGAGATGCAATGAATTGGTTAGAAAGAACCAATCAAGCATGCTCCATGTTCCGGGTACAAAGGAGTTCGGATGGAACCTTTGTCATGAGACAAGAGGTTAACACCACTGGATTCGAGGACGAATCCTTCGTAAGTGGGGGAGACTTGTCATGTCCCTGATTCTGGATAGGATCGTCCGGACGGACTGCGGTGCGTGGAAATGCACCAGTATGGTCATATGGCCCAAAGACAAGCGTGTCATAGCCTGGAAGTAAGGTTAAGGGCATCAGGAAGCTAAGGCATAGCTAATCCAAGAAGGAGACAAGCTCAAAGGAGCTGGACAAGCGAGCTGGTAGCTGGACAAGATCCAGGTGAAGCTCGATGAAGTGAGTGATCAGAATGGATCATGGGAAAACTAAGTCTAGGTCTGGAAATTGACCAAGGGACTTAGAAGGATTGAAGAAGATAAAGGAAACAAGCTGGACACAGTGTATAACAGCTGGGTGATGCAGTAAGCAAGCTCGACCAGCTAGGTAAAGTGTAGTGCAGCTCAGTGTAGCTCACTGAAGAGTGTGTCAGCTCCCTGAGCTAGATGGACTAGCTCACTCAGCTGGGACAGCTGGGGATCAGCTCAACTCAGCTGGACTGAGTGTTCAAGTCATGGGCAGTTGGGCCGGGTCTGGACAGTGGCCGGGCCACATGGGTGACCCGTGTGTGCCGATGGGCTGGTGGGCTCTTGGGATTGAGCCAGGAGCATGGGCAATCCGTGTGGGCTTGCTTTGGACATGTCCAGGAGTGCTTTGACAGTTCCAAACCGTGTGGTAACTGCCAGAGGTGAAAGGGTGTGATCTGGACCATTGATTTAAATCAATGGCCAGGATTGAAACCGAAGGGATGGAGTGGTTAAAAAGTAACCACCAAAAAGTAACCACCCCTTCTCCTATATAAGGAAGGCAAGTCCGTGCCTTTGCAGGCACACCAGGGACTTCCTTCTACACCCTGAAACACAAAGAAAACCAGAGAAAAAGAGAGAGAGAGTCGGATTGCTCCATCCAAGATCAAGAGTGGTGTGAAGGCAGCAAAGAGGCAGTTTTGTGGGCAATCACAAGGGGAGTTGAGAACGACCCTTTGATGGTGATTGATCATGGATGATCATGTCCTAGGCTTCCTCTGTGGCCTGGGAACACACTCAAATGGTCAGGAGGGAAGGGAGAAGGCCGGACTCCACTCTCAATGGCATGAACAGCCTTAAGGGCAGATGTGTGTAGAAAGGCAGTTTCATGGGCACTGAAGGGGGAAATGATGGACGACCCTGTGAGGATGTTTGATCATGGATGATCACATCCTGGGCTTCCTCTGTGTCTTGGGAACACACGCAAATAACCAGGAGAGAAGGGAGAAGGCCAGACTCCACTCTTACAGGCCAAGACAGCCTTGAAGGCGGATGCAGTGTAGAAACTGGTTTCATGGAAGTTCCATGGATGGGAAGTTGGTGCGACCCTTGAATAGATCTTATCAATACTGGAGGTATGTGATAGGACAATGATGGAGGCGTGCCCTGGAGGAGCATGGCCGTCCATGATAAGGGAAGGCACATGATCTAATCAGATCATGTATAAGGTAACCGGTTTTATGATTCCCTTTTGAATTCTAATTCTGTTGACTGAGGAATTGATCATGGCCAAGTATGGCACGTCCTTGAGGAATATATATATTATGAATGATTATGGTGTAGTCTGTTGGATCAGACTTGATGACACTAAACCATGGCCTTGGCCGGTTAGGAGAAATCCTCCATGGCCTTGGTTTGGAAGGTATGATCAGATCTCATAGTTCCTGAAGGACTTGAGGGGATCTGATGATTGATTCTTCTTAGTGGGTATTTATAATGAATTATCATGGTATTTGGGGATTTTTATCTGATTGATTTCGAGATGGTCAAGGTGGCCGGTGGGGCTGTTCTAGGTCAAGATCTATAGGATCGAGATCGGTTCTTGGAATTCTGACTTGACCATTCTCTTAGTTAAGATTTATCATGAATTATCATGAATCCTAATGAGTTTTTAGGGATTGATTTAGAGATGGTCCCTTGGGCCGGTTTGGCTGATCTTGGCCGAGATCTAGGGGCTGGAGGCCGGTTCTGGGAAATCCGATTGGACCATTCTCTTAGTTATGATTTATCATGAATTGTCATGAATTTTAATTGATTTTTGGATCACATTTGAAATCGGCCAGATTTGGGTTTAATGAGAAGATGATCGGTTAGTTATGGAACCAGCCATGCAATGATAGATCCTTGTGTTAGGTTATCGGATCATATGCATGTGTATTGTGAAATGTTTGTCACTTATGATTATTGATCATAAGGAATGTTAGTTATCAACCTTGGGTTGGTAAGCTATGTGCAAAGCATTGGCTATGTTTTTGGAGCAGGTTTGCTTGCGGTCGAAATTGCACCTGAGGGCATATTGGGGTCAGATCCTTGTGTTAGGATATCTGATCATATGTTTGTGTGCTGGAACATATTGTCACTTATGATATTGATCATAAGGAATTGCTGGTTATCAACCTTGGTGTTGGTAAGGCAGGCCGTGTGTGATCTGATCATGGGTAAGGATGGACGACCTGATCCTTGGATGATGGATCAAGGTGTCTGATCTGATTGATCAAAGGATGCACCGGTGGTAAGAGCAACACTAATCAGGTTCAGTGGGACATGGTTCCATGACTGATTAGGAAGTGTGAAGACTCATCAGTTCTGAGTCATGTGGGGTGGTTGGTTGATTGACTCAGGATCTGATGGGCATTGTTAGTCCATGAGCTGGACTTGGTATCATAAGTTGAAGACTTCTCAAGGGTTACTTATGTCTGTGGGGACGGTTGGCTGAATGACTAAGTACCCAAGGGAAGAGTTTATGCAGGTATAAGGGAGTTGGACGAGTGGACGGGGAGCTGGGCAAGGCTACCTCGCAGCTCGATCAGCTGGTTTATGAGTTCATTCAGCTAGTGTAGCTGGGCCGATGAGCTAACAAGCTCCGTGGATGTGGCAAAGGTATGATCTAGAAATGTTGCATAGATCTAGATAGAATGGTTAGGGGAATGGAACCTCTGATTGTATGACTTGGTCTAGTCTCAGGAGACCTTGGAGCTAGTTGGCAGTTGTGTTTACTGACCAGTAGCTGAGGTGATCTGACCAGACAAGTGTTAGATTGGATTTAGTCCAATGGATGATAGATGTTATTCCGCTGTGCATAAGTTGAAATGATCTAAGTTAGGGAATGACTAAGGTAGTCTTGAGCTAAGATCTGAATTAGCCCTCGCCAATGGGCGATATTTTAAATAAAGGGCAAAATTTTTAGAGGTTCGGTCCGGGTATGGACTGAGCGACGTGAGGCATCGACCGCGGCCTAGTCGGCCGGGATCGGGTCTTACAGAAGCGGCTTTGGAAACGATTCGTATACTTTTGTTTTAAGAATCTTATATCAAAAAATGTTTGGTGATAATGCTTGAAAGCATTCCGCAAATCGTTATGAAATACATAAGAAACGTTTCGCGGAAGGGCTATAAAGCAATTTGCAAACACGTTTACAAAAGAACAAAGAAACGTTTCACGGATAAGCAAATAGCAAATCGTAAACATCGTTTCAATGAAACCATAAAAAGTCTCTTCGAGTCGTATATAGATAAACGTTTTTCAGTAGTGCTACAGAGCAAAACGCAAACCGTTTATGAGATAATTAAGAAATGTTTCGTGGAAATGCTACAGAGCAAATCGCAAACATCGTTCTAAAAACCGTTAACAAATCCTTGTTAAACCGTTTTTCAATCCGATCAAACGCTTTAAATAGAAAGCGAATTTAGAGTTAAGATTGTAGAAGCCGGATAACCGGACTGACAAAAACGATATAATAAAAGCGATATGTTGAGGAAATTGACGATTGTAAAAGAGAATACAAAAATGATAAGAGATCGTATTCACGAACGAACATGGAATCGAGATATAATCTCTTTCCTTAACCCTAAATATTCGATCCGTTAGTGAGACGAAACTGTACGAATATCGAGTCCCAGGATACAACCATGGCAGAGGATTCACGCTTCACTCGTGAACGCCCTAACGAACTAAATACTCTACGAAACACTCTCGGATTTTATGACTTACGGTAAGGGAATTTTGCTGTTGGTTTCGATGTGAAAAACCTCATCAATGAATGAAGAGGAGAGGTGATATTTAAAGAGAAGAAAGAGAGCCACCTCCCGCAACAGTTGCTGCACGTGGGCGAAAATCTCGCGGAGATCACGGGAAGTTGAGTTTCGAAAACTTATTCCCAACTCTCTCTCGTCTCGTTTAAAAATTTCGAGAGGATAAAATGCATGACGTTTTTATTTTCTAGACCAACTACTTGTCATTTTAAATAAAATTGCATGTTGTTTTTTTCCGAATTGAATGGCAAAACATTGAGCTTAACTTGGTCCAAAAAAATTTTTATTGGGCCAGAGACCCTCTGTCCAGTTGAACCGGTCAGACGGCGGAGGTTCGCGCGTGGAGAGATTTTCTCTCTCCTTGAGCCGTTTAACCACTCATAACACATGAGCATATATATATTGCTCATCTCCTCTCTACTTCCCCGATGTGGGATGTTGTTAAGTTTCATTCACTAAAGTCAACCAGGCTTTTGCCATGTGACCCGTAGGCCCATTTGTATTCACATTTTGCCTTTTATTAATTTAGCCATTAGGCTATAATATTAGGCCCAACAACATTTTCATGTGTACCATTTAAGGTATTAATCAAAACTTTTGAATCTCCTTCGACAACGATTTGAGATAATCTTGCACTCCAAACATTTTGTATTGCTATAACCATCTACTTCAAAACTCGGTCCAGCGTTAATTACCTGCACAACCTGATCCCCACATTTTTGTTAAGCCTTGACAATCCCTGACGATCCAGCCACCAATAACGGTTACCCGTATGGAGACCGAAGGCAGCTTCATAATTGCATTTGAGCAGACCGGTAATGGGTATGGTCCATCAGGTCTTTTGTGATAGTTGCCAATGGGTATTGTTATGGTGATTTGAGCTCATATATGCCATCCATTCTTCAACGTCAGCCATTGCATAATCCACTGTTTCATGAAAATAAAATTTCTGCTTCCTGAATAACAAGAATTTGTGTGATTTCCATATCCGCCATAACATTCCAAAACGGTAAGTGTTGTTGATGAGTAGTAATTGATGTTTGTCCGTATAAATTGGCCAAAGTATATATTTTTCGTCAACACTATAATTTGTGTTTAACAAATAATGATAAGGGAGTTTTGATAGTCTCCATATCCCCACAATTCTAAACATGTAAACAATGATCAATAGATTCTGGTTCAAGGGCACATTGCTGAAAAATAAGATCTAGATGCATTCCTCTATAGTTTAACCTTGTAGAGTTGTGCTTAAAGCTTTGATAGAATTTACGAGAGAAGACGTTTCAGTTTTGGCACTATATTGAGATTCCTTTTTTTTTTTTGAGAATTGGATCCCTAGCTACATGGATGGTTCACAGGATTGAAAGGCAGGTGTTGACATAGAAACCCATACCCCGAGGAGACATAATAGTTACAATCATGTGTGTAGTTCTATATCAATTGGTCATGTTCTTGTTTTTGAGAAAGATGGATCAATTTTACTGAAGTTTGATCATCAGGAGGAAGAGCTGATTGCATTATCTCCAAATTCTAATGTTTATATGGTGATGTGTTAATAACTGGTCTACACAAAAGGTATTGGAAGTGGTCATATTTGCTGGCCATGGTGGATATACTGGAAACCAATCGTCTCGAGAGGCAGTAATATCTTTCCCATCTCCAACTATAAACCTTGTCCCTTGCTTAAGTATAATTCTACACCTGATAATATTGACTCCCAACCATATGATTGATTGCGTCTTGTTTTTGCTTCAAACAGATGACGATCTCAAAAATATTGGGTCTTATATAGTTTCGCAAATGAACAGTCCGGTTTATTGAGTAACCTCTATTCTTGGTTTGCAAGTAATGCATCATTAAATTGGGCCAAATCTCTGAAACCAATGCCCTCTTCTTTCTTTGTATATTGATTTTTTTTTCAGGTTACACATGGAATACCATGTTGTTGATCGTGGTATTGGCTGGTAGATTGAAACACGGCAATCGAATAAACTAGAGTTTCAATTGCCACTGTTTTCAACATAATTTCTTGACATGTTTGACACAAAATTCTGGAAATCAAATGGGAAGTATGTTGTTTAACTCGATTTACAACTACGGTTACATTTACTTCCTTTTTCAAATTGTTCAGATAAACCTAAACACTTTCTCGCATCCACCAACCACCATGCTAAGAAATACTCAAAATACTTTTCAAGAAATCTTGCTTATCTCCATGGACTCTTGATCCAAAAGTAATCTTGATTGATCTTTTGACCCGTGCAATGTTTGCACAAGATGAACACATCCTTTAAATCTCAATTCTTCTTCTTGCAATCCAAAAGAAAAAAGAATCATCAGCACAGAAAATAGGTCTTGTAGCTGGAACTCCAACGACCACTTTAATGCCATTGTTTTTTCTTTCGTATCAGAACAATATTATACAAATACGGAGACAGAGGATCCCGTTGACGTAGACATCGACGTGATATTTTCTTTGCAGTATTCCATTAATTAAGACAGAATTGGAATGTGAATATTAGAACCACTATCCAACTGAGGGGTTGATTGGTAGAACTGATGATAAAACAGTAATGGAATTCTATAAAAGAAATATGATGTAAGATGTATGCTCTCATTAATGTATTTAATAAAAGGATTGGTAGGGAATTAATGATTCATATTTAAAATATATGAGGGGGAGGTGAAGGAGAGAGAGAGGAAGAAAAATATTTTAAATATGTGCTAGAATGAGATATTCGTAGTAATAACAATTTATATATTTTGAAAGAAATAAATATACGTTTGAAAAATTTAAAATACAGTATATGTAAAAAAATGTATGATTTATTCTAATATTATTATTTGGCTAAACTATATTGGTAAATAAATTATAGATCATATTAAATGTCAGGGGAAATGAAGAAAAGAGAATAAGAAAAAAAGCAAAAAAATTGAATCAAAGGTTGAGATTGTTTAGGGACAGATTTAGTAATATCACATAATAATGTATTGCATATTCTATCCATATTGTTCATATGGTTATTTGGTGATTTTTTTTTATGGTTATACATGCTAATTTCCCTTATATATAATCATTTTTGAATTTTTATATATTTTAAATATAAATTTTCTACCAAAAGCTTGAGAGCATTGATAGCATTGATCAAAGATCAGTAAGAGAGTATTAGCATAAATGTTATCCAAATTCTTTTCCAATAACTTTTGATTGGATAATAAAGAGGATGATGCTTTTACAATGCTTGCCAATCAAACAATCATAAGATTTCATAGCTTCTACATGTTAACTATCAATCAAATTTTAATAAATACTTAAATTAACATAATAAAAATTTATAGTTAAATTTCACCCACCAAAATTCTAAAATCACGGCCTAAAACGAAATGTTAAACCAATCAGAACTATTATCTGCGAAGTTTGAAGGCTGCCGGCTTTTCTTTCTGAATGAATGTTAAATTGATTCAAAAAGAAAATACTGTTTTTACATTTCTTTCACAAACATAGCCTTATGATACTCATCTTGTTTCTAGCCACACTTGGTAACAGTCATCATACTTCCTATCTCCCATCAGTTGCGGATCGAAGAAACTCTATTTCGCACTACCCTGTCTAACATCTTGGCGATAGTTGAAGAGCTCTCTGGTATTTCGCCATGTCGCCTTCCATTCCTTTCCTTCCATATGATGTGTATAGCCAACTGAAACACATATCTTGTGATAAACTTATGCATTCGCAGCTGGTGTGCAGCTGTTAGAACCTGCAGCAGACCACTCCAGTCCTGTACATAATGCTCCTTGAGCAGTCCCTTCATTAATTTTCCCCAGCTCAGCAGAGAAAGTACACTCGAAAAATAGATGGTTCCTTGTTTACATGGCTAAATTGCATAAAACACAATCTGTGTTTGTGCTTTGGTTCCATTGACTCATTCTATCACAGGTTGAGTGCCTGTTTTGGATCGTGACCCACTCTAGGAAAGCTAGGAAAGACTACTTTAGTGTGGAGTGTTTAAACCAGATTGCTCGGGCCCAATCTACGGTTGGGGCATGTCATCTTAGCTGGTTCCAGGTATTTTTCAAGTTGAAACTGTCCTTGTAACCTTCAGTTCATGGCAACCACGATGAGAACTCAAATTTTTTAAAACACTCAAATTTTTTTAAATTGTGGAAACAACAAAAGTCTCCAAGTTTAAATATTCAAAATTGGTGTTTCTCGATCAGACATCTTTTGGATAACAATGACGTGTATGTAGCTTGTCGTTTTTGTATATTTCTTTGTTTACGTGTTCTAACTTTGCTATTACTTGTAGTTTTTGTTTTTTTTGTTTTTTTTTCGTAAATCACAAAATCGTATAAGATTAATATTTTACCCAAATCCCGTCAAATTCCGACTCCGTTTGCTAGCTCCTTTGAGCTTTGGTTGTTGGAAGCACTTTCTGTTGCATGATATTAACACCTTCGAACAAGGCTCTTAATTAGCTTTTTGATTTGTCCCAATTCTTCAACAAACAAAATTTTGGTTATAACTTATAACTGAAGTCCACACGTTTTATCTTTACAATTAACTCTCTAATGACGTTTGTTTATTTAATTACTTTTGTTATCCAACGAAAACAACAAAGTCATTATTAAGGACGACACAGTTATAGTTATAACATAACCGAAACCCAAACTTTCTGCCTTATAATTAATCCCCTTAACGGAGGATTAGTTCGTTAGGTAAATTACATTTGTTATGATGTGTAAATTAGATCATTATGGTTACAAATATTCCGTTTCTGAAAAAGATAACCTAGTTTACATATTATATATTGATCTCTAATCGTTACTTCTATTTCTTTTTCTTGGGAGACAGACACAATTATGGATCAGGGAACGAAACCAGGCTATGAACCAGATCGGATTCCACCATCTGTTTTCGCAACCACAATGACTTCTAAACAAGAATGGAGTACTCAATCTAACGATTTGTTTAGTATTCACATGGGAGATCAAAGTTTCACCAAAATGTATAAATCTGGAGAACTCTCCAATTTCGACTATACTGCTACGTATATTAACGACAACAACAACATTGATAACAAGACTAATTTGACGGATGCTGGAACAAAAGAGGTCAACATCCTGGAAGCGGAAACCGGACCAGAAGCCGCTAATCGAGATGGCCGAACCAATGTATCTAAACCGGATCAACCTCGGCAACGTCAGTTAAGTCCGACCAAGTCTTATCGCTCCGACACCAGCAATAACAGCGCAGCTTCTTTTGCATTTCCCATGTAAGTAGTTGTCCAATCTTCAGAACGGGCTACATAGTAGGAACCAGATTTGTTGGACCAAACCGGTTTTGAATTAGTTATTAGTTAAGCTCTAATATTTGCTTTAATTTTGTTTCCAAATTTATTATATTTCTGTAGATTACCTGAGTCCCAACAAGATCCAAAACCGGCACTTCAGGTGAAGGATGAAAGTGGTAAAACGGATATATCAAGACCAGAACCAAAGCCCATTTCTTACTCGGATGATCCCAAACCAGGGGACGGTGGTGGCTGGCTTTCTTGTTTTTCATGTTTCTCGGTGAAAAGTTGAGATTAGTTCTCTTTGTCAAGCCTATTTATTTAGGTCGTAGTTGTCGAAGAGACACGAGACACTAGACAAGATAAATTACTGATTTTATCTTATGTCACACAATTTAGACATGTACTATGTAATCGTAATGTCTGGACTCTGGATGGAAGCGAAAAAAAGAGTGTTATTTGTTTTGCTATAGACATTTTTACTAGCACCTTTTATTTGTTATAGATTTGCGACATATTTACTAGAGATTTGTCTCAATATGTAGCAGTCATAGAACTGTCACACTAGTACAAATTACTACGGTATTAATTGCGATATGTTATTGTCAAATGTATATACCTTTATTTGACAAAACTTATATTTTCTGTAAATAAACAAATCTTACATTATTTAATGTCAATACTAGTTTACAAAAGAGGAAATTAGCATCTACCTCTAGGAAAATAATTATTCTTGGGTTCACCAACCAATAAGATTGTGTTATTTCATAGAGTTATTCTTGGGTTTACCAATAGAAATTCGTTATTTTATATTCAATATCTTTTAAAAAAGGAAACAAAATATTATCAATTTGTATCATAATTTTAAAATTAAGTAAAAAAATAAAAATAAATAAAAATAGTAATAGATGCAAAAAAAATATATTTAACGCCGTCAGCAAAATACTAAACCCTAAACCCTTGGATAAATCATAAACCCTTGGATAAACCATAAACCCTTGGATAAATCCTAAACCCTAAATCAAAAATACTAAACACTAAATTTTAAAAACACTAAAACCTTAATCTTAATCCTTAAACCCTTGGGTTTAGTGTTTTTAAGATTTAGCTTTAGTGTTTTTGATTTAGGGTTTAAAATTTATCCAAGAGTTTATGGTTTACCTAAGGGTTTAGGGTTCACCCAAGAGTTTAGGGTTTAGGATTTAGTGTTTTGCTGACGGCGCTAAATATTTTTTTTTTTTGAATCTAGTACCATTTTTTTTTACATTTTATTTATTTTAAAAACATGATATAAATTGACAATATTTTGTTTCCTTTTTTAAAAGATACTGAATATAAAACAATGACTTCCTATTGTTTGATGAACCTACAGATTCACCCTTGGGGGTGAACCTACAGATTCACCGTAGGGGTGAACCTACAGATTCACTCTATTTCATATGCAATATCTTTTATAAAAGAAAACAAAATATTGTCAAGTTATATTATGTTTTTAAAATAAAAAGATAAAAATAAAAAATAAAAAAAATAGTAATTACAAAAAAAAATATATTTTAAACCAGAAAAACACTAAACCTTAAATCCTAATCCTTAAACCCTAAATCCTAAACTCTAAACCCTTGGGTAAATCCTAAACCCTTGTATAAATCCTAACTCTAAATCAAAAATACTAAATACTAAAACATTCAAGGGTTTAGGGTTTAGGGTTTAGGGTTTAGGATTTAGGATTTAGGATTTAGGGTTTATGTTTTAGTGTTTAGTATTTTTGATTTAGAGTTTATGACTAATCCAAGGGTTTAGAGTTTATGATTTAGGGTTTATGGATTTGCTGACGACGTTAGAAATATTTTTTTAATTCTTTTTTATGTAACTGCTATTTTATTTTATTGTTTATTTTACTTTTTTATTTTAAATACATAATATAACTTGATAATATTTGGTTTTCTTTTCTAAAAGATAGCGAATTTGAAATAATAAAATTCTACTCTATGGGTGATCCCAAGAATAACTCGTCAGAAAATTAAATTTCATAGAATGTATGATTAACGTCAGAGAAACTCACGGTTTACAACATGTAGGAAATTGGTAATCTTAGATTACACTCTCAAACACGGCTGCACGTCCGAATACTTATGTGAAACGTTGCAGACTGAACCAAGAAAAGGAGCATCTTCCCTCCGACAAGACTTCTTCTTCAAACCTGGTTTCGAAGGAATTTTTCGCTACACGATATCGACTTTTATAACTTCGATTTACTCATTGAGCTATCTAGAGCTTAACTGTCGTCACTTTACTTTTGAGTATATGACTCTTCCTCCCATGTACCAAATCTCGTCCATCATAGTCTAAAACCAGACCTATTTATTCACATAATTCATATCCGTACTAATTTAACACAGATAATCTAGAGGTAAACCAGGAAAGAATTAAAGCCACATAAACCAGTACGTACAGAATTAAAACCAGACATAAGATTAATTTTATTTTTTTGAGGGCCTTCTATTTAAAAATAACTTCTTCTTTTTTGACATCATGTGGATCCAAAACTAATCCTAGTCTGGCTTACATTATTTTGATATGTGGATCATACCATTTTAAAAGTGAGTAAACAGGATTCCATACTCCAGTCTATATGTTGTCTTTTTCAGGAGCTAGAGAAAATACATCTCAAGTACATCAATTAGTAGGTATGGTAAAAATATGTGAAGTTTTAGAACAAAAATTCCTACGGGTAATAAGGTAACTAGTTGCACGTTGTTTAAATTTTCGTATTATCTATGTTAAATGTGTATATATATATATATATGTTGCAAAAGAGAAATATAATTAAATTCACAGGTCACATTTTAAGCTTGTTCAGTAAAAACAAATATATAAAATATAATTAATTTAAATTTCTACTATGCATTCTCATTAATATTATAAATCTTTAGCTAGCATATTTATGTTTCATTGGCTTTAACTATGATGAGTTTGGGCCTTGGGTCCTAATCTTTTCCATGGTCTGGAGCCAGACTTTGATGATATGGGGTGTAAAGTATTCTTTTCACCGGGTTTCAAACCAGGAGCACAATAGTATCAACACATGTGCTTAAACTCACGTTCGATGATGAGGATCACACAATTAAATATAGTTTTCTAAAGAGCGCAACATGAAGCACTTAAAGCAACCAAAAAAAACAAGCATGAAGATAGTGGAAAGACAAAAAAAAGTCTAGACAAGAACGTCAACTGAATGTTATGGGTGGGATCCAAAGTCATTGCTATATTTTCTTCATAAGGGTTGTCACGATTCTCGGAGTCTAGCATTAAAGACAGCATTATATATGAAACCGAACCCTCGAAACAAAAGCAGTAAACCAACGGAAGATCGATTGGACCATAATAGGTGAACTATATCATCAGCGGATATAGTCATATAGATATAGACTCGTAAACCACGATGAGGCAACTGAGAATTTGAGAATCGCAAACCAGGACCACGTTATTGTCGAGATGGATTGATGTCTTGAGATTTTGCATGGTTTTAAACATCATTTCCTTACTTATTTAGATCATTTAAGATGCATTTAGAGTCTAATTAGGTACATAGCATATACATGTGTAGTATTTGAGGTTTGTAAAAGCTAAAGTTGAAGTTTGGAGAGTTTGATGGGCAAGCATGAAGAAAAGTGGCAAAAGCAAGAAAATGAACCAGGCCGCAGACGACCAGGTCGGACTGGACCAGGCCGCGGAATTGCTCCCAAGAGATCAACCGAGACGGACCATCCCGCGGACGGAAACCGCGGACAACACCAGTCCGCGGATTCGAACCAGAGAGCTTGAGGTTCGCGTGGATAGGCCGCGGACGTCGGCCGCGGGTGAAGGCTGTCCGCGGAATTGGACGAGGGTGGACCGCGGACGTCGACTGCGGGTCGACTCCGTCCGCGGATTGCGTCCCGAGAGGTCGAATATGGAGTGGGTGAACCGCGGACCACGGCCGTGGGTCAAGCCTGTCCGCGGCCAATTCCGAGACCACTTTTCCATTTGGTTTTCCAGGTCGAACCCGGGTTTGTCGGGTCGACCCGGTTCAAGTTTTAAGCTATTTTAAATACATTTTAGACCTAATTTTATATGGTATCTCATTTTCTCTCAAGACTTTGTCTAAACTTGTAAAAGCTTGAATCTTTTGATAATCTAAGGAAGTACTTCATCTTATATTTGTGTTTCTCTTGCTAATTAACATGATTAGCCTTGATTCTTACATGGGTTTAAGGTTTCTCATGGAGATTAGTGAGTAGTCACTTTGTGATTCATGGGTTAGATAGATTAGGGTGATTAGGTGGATATTTATGATGTTTCTTGCTTGATTAACAATGTTCTATGCTTACTAAGTGTTCTTAATGTTTGATTTGATTTGACTTGATCACTCTCATCTTGATATTAAGCTATTTTAAGCTCGGAAGGTGTTTGTTAAAATGCTTGAATGAACTTAGTATTGCTCTAGCTTTAATAACCAAAGGGATTTGATGTTAAGATTGCTAGATGGTTAGTAGACTTGTGATTTATGTATGGTTGAATGTGTTAGCCAACGGGAGTTGATGTTTAATGCATGACTAGCATAGGGATCATTATCACGGGAGTGGATTAATCTATTTTGAATGAGATCTAGACCTATAGACTTGTTGATTATTTTGTTTGAACATCCTAGATTGAACCTTGATCACCTTATATCAATTATCTTTGCCCATGGATCCATCCTTAGCATTTGATTGAAAGTTCTTGCACTTATTTCTTGATTGGATTTGAGATCACCTTGTTTATATTTCTAGGACATTAGCATGTTACAAAATCATCCATCTTCTTGTTTGCTTGGATTAGGAAAGTTTGTGTATTCTTGGTGTAATAAATCTCTAGTTCTCTGTGGATTCGATCGTAAAATGCTACAATGACATACCATTCGATTGTGGTATTGTTGGCACATTAAGTTAATTGGTGTGTGCTTAAACGCTTAATCAATTAAACGCTTAAAAGATGTAAAAATGCAAGACAACAAGAAAGATGTTGGAGAATAAAGAAAGGGGAAGGATTGAGATGGAAAGGCAACCTGATTCTCTTTCCACCAAGATAAATGCTAATGACAAAGCTCTTAGCTCAAGGTTTGATGGAGTTATAGCACATGTGAAGTCTTTCAACAACAACATCTTTCACATGAATGAAGATCAAGAAGAAAGCATCACTCCTCTTTACAACACCAACACTTATGAAGAACACACCATGGATTTGGAAATTGACGTTGAAGAGGATGTTCAAATCAAGGATGGATTCCAAGAAGAAGCTGAAGACTCTATACATGAGCTTGAAATACACCTTGGATGCATGGTAGATGAGAAACTTGTTGTAAAATATGAAGAGCAAGTTGAACCAATTGCATCCATGGATTATTCAACAAGGAGCAATAATAAAGAAGTAGGCTTGGTTGAAAGAACACTTAAAGATCTTTGGGGTGATGGTTTGATTGTCGAGTGCATGAAGAAGACAAGATAGATCTCATTAGTTATGGATGAGTTCTCAACAAAGGAGGAAATGCATGTTAAGCTTACTTCCAAAAAAGGAACAAGGGGTGAAGAGTCTAAGGAAAATCAAGTGCTTCACATTGAAGAATCTCCCAAAGAGGTGCAAGAAGTAGGCTTTCCTATGGACAAACCCTTTGACAAGCATCTTGGTATTCTCTCCACCAAGAAACTCATTGTTGATGATCCAAGGAAGATACCCTTTGAAGAGATTAGAATGAATGAGTTTAGGGGTTGGTTCTATGATGAGTATGATCCTGGTGATCTGGGCTTTAGCAAGAAGGTCTACATGGGTAAAGCGCTTGGATACATTCCGCAATCACTTTTCCGCATCAGCCTGTCCCTTCCGGTGGAACAAATCTGAGGCCAAGGGTCATCTACCACCCAATTCAGCCCATAACTCCAAGTAAATGTCACTCCAACCTTGTACATATTTAGTTTTCATGTTTATGTATTCCCTTTAGATCTCTTCTTTGAGCTTACTCTCACACAAGGGACTGTGTGAAGTAAGTTTGGCGGAGAGTCTACTATCTCACATCATTTTCTCTTTTGTTTACTTTCCATGAGTCTCATGCATTGAACTGCATGCCTCTTTGCATAGAAAACCCACAAAAAATTGAAAAATTTTGAAAATCACAAAAAGAAACATTTAGTTGCATCATTTGCATCTTTAAGATTGAGTCTAGAAGCATTTAGATTGCATTCATGTATTGGGAGAAACCTTGTAAAGAACACATGTCTAGAACTCAATTTGACATCATAGCTAAACATACCAAGTAGCTTGAGCATCTTTTGAAAAAGCTTGTAAGCTTCGAGCCTTGAAAACTCTTCTTGAAACTTGTTACTTGCTTGATGATTGACATTGTTCTTGAAACCAACTCCAAATGAACTAAGGCTTAATGAACTTAATCTCTCTTGCATATGGGCATTTGCACACTTGATCATGGATATTATACACATTTGGGTTATCTTTCTCTCTTTGTACCAATCTTTGTTAACTCAAATGGCACTCTCATACCCTTTAACCCTCACTATTCTTTGAAGCCAACATTAATTTGTATGAGTGAGGCCTTTTATTGATAGCATGTCACGTGCAAAATCTTGAGAGTATTAGGAGCGACAATGGGTTGTTCTCATCTGTGGCTAGCATTAGGACCTCATTTGAGCTAGCCTCTAGGATGGTTGTTGGGTTTGTGAATTTAAAATTCTTTTGATCTTGGGAACGAGAGAGATTGAGTGAGAAAAAAATGAACCAAAAAGAGTGCTTAAAGTGAAGAAACCCCTAGGGACAAAGAAAGTTAGAAAAGAGAAGCTCTAGAGTATAAATAGAACCCCCTTAAAAAAAAAGAGAATCACAGAAACAATAAGTGAGTGGAGAAAAGAAAAAAAAAGAGCCGGACCAAAAAGATCTAAAGTCTAAAAAAAAAAAAAAAAAAAGGGAATCCCTAGTTGGTTTAAATCAAATGAGAGAAAATAGTGTTCATTGGGTGAGAGATGAAAGTGAGTGTATTTTGGGTTTGAGAATGAAGAAAAATATGGGTAGAACTTGATACTACTTAAGAAAATGGAAGAATGATGAGAACAAAGCATTGTATGCATGAATTGCTCATTTTCTTAGATAAATTTTGCATAATGATCTTGCTCTCATTCTTGAGTGTGAGTCACTATAAATAATGCATTTGAAACCCATTTTTCTTCACATTAGACCTTCTTCTCTCACCAAACCAAATGATTGAGATCAAATATCCATTTGCAAGAATTCACCTTGTGTGTGTGTGTGAATAATGTGAAGGTTGGATATGCTCCAATTCCGCGGCCAGGTCTAGTCCGTGACACGTACCCGCGGCCATCACTGCTTAAACTCGACCTCACTGCCTTGAATCCACGGACGGCTTCATCCCGCGGCCTCCACCCGCGGTCCATCCTATCTTTGCGGTATAATTGATATGACTCCAGTAAATCGATTATAACTTCTTCAATACAGCTCCAAATTACTTGAAACTACCTCCATTAGAAAGATAACTCAATTTCCTATGTCCTTGCAAAAGATGAGCTTCAAAGAATATATTTAAGACCTTCATCCATGTTGATATTTCAACCTTTTGTGGCTTAATCTCCTCCAAAATCATTAGAACCACTCCAAAACCTGAAAACATACAAATAAACATGCAAATGCACTATATAATACTAAATCAAATCTAAATGAGCTAGAATGCGATGAAAATGAATGCTTAAAAGATGTAAAAATGCAAAACATCATGGATCAGGGCTCCAGTGATGTTCTTAAGAATCAAGGCGTCTCAGCTCAGCAAATGTTGGAGCCTCCATCTGATAATCTGGTCAAAGAATATCTCTAGAAGCCCTGAGGTTAAAGGAACTCGTTCCTTTTAGAAAGATGATTGCTAACTGTGGTATGATTGAATTCCCATATAGAGGAAGATGTTGTTGGCGGGTTTTAGGAGCTCGGGTAAGGTTCAATGTAGTTTGGATCGTGCTATTGGTAATGTAGAATGGCACCATTTTTTTCCCACACAAATGTTAGTATCTAATAACAACTAGAACTGTTAAAATCAAATTTTAACTTCAAATAGTATAATAATCAAAAGTCTCAGTGCTAAGATCTGTGAGTTTTAGCCGGGACAGAATAGCCTAGTGGTAACACTAGAGTGAACTGGATCCCAAGGCACCCGGGTTCGACTCCTCCGGGATTCCAGAGAGCAACCCAGTGACAAAAAAAAAAAAAAAAAAAAAAAAAAAAAAAAAAAAAAAAAAAGATCTGTGAGTTTTAAGAACAGTTCAACAACATGAATCTAGGTCGCTAAATTTTTTTTCTCTTGCTCAGAAAAAATATTATAATTGATTTAAATAATTGATTGTAGAATTACCTTTTACTTTATTTTAACACGTGAAAAACGGAAATACCTAACTGTCAAAAGAGCATTTTTGTGTAGATCCAAATGGTTGGAGGCTTCTATAGTGCAGATATTGGCTTTGTTGATTTGTTTTACTTATGTTTCGTTGACTTTTTTATCGTTTTCAACTTATTTTAAATCTAACAAAATTTATGATGCTCTTTTATGTATTTGTTTCATTGAATTTGGGAAAACAAATGTTTTGGATATAATTAAAATAATCACCTTTTATATTTACATATGATTAAAGTATTCAAATCTAAAAAAAAATTAAGAAAGTAGATTGCAGAATTAATTTTTGATTTAACACTGACAAAAACAAAGAAAAATATATAATCGTCAACCATTAATATTCGAACAATTTTTGAGATTTCACTTGTGAATGTATATGTAACCAAAATCACTTAATTAACTTCTCTTTTAATATATAATAAAAATGTGATATAATTTTGTTTGGTTTATAAATACTTATAAAGATAAATTTATACAATTATAAATAGATTTATAAACAAACATTTTTTATAAATTGTATAAGTTTTTGTGATTCACTTTGTCTACAACTCTTTGATTACATGATTTAATAATACAATCTGTCGTTAAAATTTTGTTTTTTACTATAGATATTATTAACTCAAATCTAAAAATCAAACATAATTGATTTCAGAACTGATAAAAATAAATAAAATTTTATATCCCATCAAAATTATAACAATTTTAGGATTTCACCTATAAGTGTACATTTAAGTATTTAACCAAAAGTTACTTAAATGACTTTCATTTTAATATATAATAAGAAGTGTGGAATAATTCTGTATGATTTATAAATCCTTATAAATATACATTTACATAATTTTAAATAGATTTAAAATCATTTATATATGGTTTATAAAATTTCTATAAGTCGGATAAATAAAATTATAAACCTTTATAAATTATTTAATAAAAGTCTTATAAATAATTTAGAAACTCTAGTAATATGATTTTGTTCTCTTTTGTGAGCCTTTGGGATTCCCACAATTATCAAAAATATTGTTTTAAAAATGTATATAATAATTTTAAAAACATTTATGAATCTAATTGTTTAAAATATACAACTATTATATTTATTTCTATAAAAGTATATTAAATTATTTTATATCATTTTAAATAAAATTGATAAAAATATCAAATTGATTAAACATTATATATTATTTCTATAGTTCTGCATTTTGTTACCGTAAATAATTATTTTTAATATTAATTGTGTTGTTTGGTAACTTGTATTAACTAGTTTTAGAGTTACATTTTCGTTTTAGATCTACATAAAATAAATAATAAATAAAAATCATCAACCAATTAAATTATAATATTTTACTTAAACTTCACATATGAGCGATACATAATAAAAAAATCATTTGACAACAGAAAAAAAAAAAACTTCTCATTTGGTTCCTCTTCGTTCCCTAATAATCTTCCGTATTTCCTTTGTCCAGTCCGTTAATGCATCTTATACTGACACTATTTGCAATCTAAATCTTCCCTGTGACACTTCTGTTGTGTTTTGTACATAATTAAATGCAAATTCGATTACATTTGTTAGATAAGTTAAGCCATTGTGGGATCTCTCCTAACATTATAGGCTTATAGCCTACGTTATTTTGCCATCTACCCATTTGGCCAGTATCTTCCATTCTTCCTAAAGGAATTCCAACTACCAGTCTCTTTTGTTTAACTTTTTTTTTATGTAACTAAGAGTCTACCTGATTCGCTGTAATCTCATTAATTACTTAATGCATTTTATTAAACAATCTGAACTACCAGTTACAACATGTTAAACACGAAAACATAAAATAATAATTTTAAACCATGTCAAATATAATATATATGACTTATGAGCTTGTCCTATAAATATAAAGCACCATGCTTCGCAAACCACACACGTAAACGAATCTAGAGAGAGCATTCACATATAGCCTTTTATCTGAAAAATGAGGTTTTTTCAGGCTCTCATCCTCATCCCTATTGCCATATTGGCTTTGGTAATTTCCTTTGCTGAAGCTTATGATCCAAGTCCACTCCAAGATTTCTGTGTCGCCATTGATGACCTAAATGGTGGTACGAAAAAAAAACCCATGTTTCATCTATTTCTCTTATTTTCTCCATTCAAATTGATCCTAACGTTGTAATAATGTATGATCTTTGAAATATATTTCTACGTGCAGTTTTTGTGAATGGTAGGTTCTGTAAAGACCCGATGCGAGTCAATGCAGAAGATTTTTTCTTCTCTGGCCTCAACGTGCCTGGGAACACCAGTAATCAAGTTGGCTCCAATGTGACCACGGTTAATGTTGATCAGATCCCAGGGCTAAACACCATGGGCATATCATTGGTGCGCATAGACTACGCTCCACATGGACAAAACCCACCTCACACGCATCCCCGTGGGTCAGAGATCCTTGTCCTTATCAAAGGAACATTATACGTCGGGTTTGTCTCTTCCAATCAAGACAATAACCGTTTATTCGCCAAAGTATTGCATCCTGGCGACGTATTTGTGTTCCCCATTGGAATGATTCATTTTCAGGTAAATATTGGGAAAGTCCCTGCCGTTGCTTTTGCAGGATTGAGTAGTCAGAACGCCGGTGTAATCACAATCGCAAACGCTGTGTTCGGATCAGACCCTCTTATATATCCAGAAGTTCTAGCCAGGGCGTTCCAGTTGGATGCAAATATTGTCAAAGAACTTCAGGCCAAGTTTGGTCCATGAACTTCTAAGTCGTTATGAGTGCTTATCATTGCTATATGCACTTAAACAATAGTGTACAACTAAAAATGTTATGTCAAATAAAAATAAAGAAATAGTGTTGTTTACCTGATTATTTTTTTAATCTTATATTTTACTTCTAAAATAAAACACAATTATGTCTAATAAAGTAATATAGGCATAGTAAAATTTTCATGGATACCTAATCAGGTCTTTAAGAGTTGTTACAAGTTACAATGTACTCATTCCGATAGGGTTAGTGAAAAATAAAGCCACATATAAATAGAGTATTACAAATAATGCGCCAATGGGCTACTAAATCACATCTACGCAGCCTGGCACTCTCAGTCCCAGAACTAACATCATAAGATACTATTTAATTTATCTAAACTCATATACTATATTATTTCCATGTAAAAATACCTATATTATATCTTTGTCTTATGAAGGAAAACCGTACGTAAGAATTTTGTTATTACTAAAAAGGGCTGAAATCCCCTCAACTGAGGATCTTTTAAAAAATTAAAATTTTAATTTTATATTAATTAAAAAACCTTCATTCCATGTGGCACTTCTAGATGTCTTCTAAATCCTATTTCTAAAAATTCTAGAACACCTAATATAAACCATAGTTTAATATAACGTTGCCGCATATTTCCATAACTATATATCATATCAAAAGTTGCTTTTAATTTTTTTTGTTATACCGGTATTAAGACCAACGAGTGCCTTATATATCAGTTCTTTGTATATTATGAGTAAGGTTCTTGCTTGTTAAAAGTTTCTTCCAAAAGCTGAACCTACACCAAAGATAAATGAAGAACAAATCACATGATTATTAAACAAATCAAAGAAGACTGTTGCGAATGCGACTCTTTTTGGATAAAAATATACATTATGTACAATCAGTCTAAATCCATTAAAAACCGAGTAGTAAACAAAAAAAGAATCGTACAAACTGTTCATTATTATTAGGTTCATCACATATGAGTTGAGTAAACTGGAGTCTCTATATTAGTTGAATTTTTGTTATTCTATGTTTTTTTTTTTTGTAAACAAGGCTATTGTTATTCTATGTTGAAGACAACAATATAATTGGAACTCTATAAAATATACTCGAGTGGACATTCAATCTCCTATATAGTATACCATATAGTAAGAACGAGTATGTATTTAACTAATCAAAAAAAAACTTTTATATTGTATACAAAAAATATTTCAAAACCATATCAGTATGTATAAAACATAATTAATATACGGTTTGTCTATTATTAATGTTTTTAAGCCATTTTAATTCAAACTGAACCAAACCATAATCAGTCAAATACTTTTGGTGGTTTCGGTTAGAATGCACAAATTTTATGTCAGTGATATACGCACAATATAGAATAATAGAATTTTGGTAAGTATAATTTATATTTTTTGCTATTAAAAGAAACAAATCAATACAGAATATTTATATATATATCTAGCTAGAAGGTCACCAAACGATCGTATATATTAAATATTTATGCTTGGTACACAATTCTTCATTTGGTAAATATGAAAATTTATATTGAAGACTAAATATGACTTCAGAACTAAGGTATGAATTGCCTAAATGTTTTTTGGTAGTTAAGGAAAACGCTAATAATGTGCTTTCGTAAAAGTTAATGATAATGAATGTATCATGTAAACCTAACTATCAGTCTTATATAAACTAGACCTGAGTATTCGGGTCCCAATCGGTTTTCGATTTTGTCCAATCGAGTTTCGATTTTTCGGGATTATCAAAATTAGCCTAATTTGGGTTAAATAGAAGTTTGGTTTGAGACAGGTTCAGGTTCTATCGAGTTCGAGCCGGAGTTTAACCACTATATATTTACATAATTGTATTTTGAGCAAGTGTAACTTATTTACTAAATGAAAGCAATATATTTATTTACAAGACACCAGTTCAAACAAAGCAGATTTTTAAATCCTAATAAGGTATAGTATTAATGTGTATAAGTTTCAATTGAATGGTTAACTTTTTCCAAATTATATTTTATTTTTAGATTAGTTATTAACCTCAACACTAACAATACCAAAGCACCATACCAAGAAATCTCAATCCCCTATATATTAATAGAGAAACATTTAAAAAATTATAATATGTAATTTGTGCTAATTAAGAAGTGTAATGCTGAATTGTGACATAATTGGAATGAAATTTTTCTTATGTGGTGAATTTATAATCAAATGAGAATTTTGTTGGTCCAAAATTAAATTGCTAGAGGATATTATATTATATAGTATGTCCACTATGGACCATTCATTTATCAAGTTGAAATTTATTATCTATTCTTTCTTTAAATAAAACCTAGGGAATTACCTAATGTGATTAAAATATATATGGCAATTAATGATGATTTAAATAATAAAGATTTGATAACAATCTGTATACTTTTTATCATTTTTATTTATTTATTTATTATTAAAATAAATAACACAATTACATTAATCAAATAAAAAAACTAGATATTTTTGTATATGTTGTATTTTGAATTTTTCAAAACGAGTATAAATTACTAAAACTGTTAAAAGTCTCACATAAACTTTTGCGATCAAGTTTTGAATTTTTTTTCTATATTAAGATATAATGATTATATGACCATATGAATAAATGATTTTATTTTAATAGGTTTTTATTTTAATATATATATATTTCATATCATTTAAATTAAACTATATATCATATGAAAATACATACTGATATTTTGATATTTGCATTAAACATATATTGAAAAGTTAATATTTTAGTTTTGAAATCTTCATTGTTTTTTTGAAATGATTATAAATTATTAAACTACTAAACATCCCACATTAAAAAAAAAATCGTTGGTGTACAATTTTGTTAAATAAAAATGCAAATAATCTTAAAATCATATAAGTAGAAACCCCATTTAATAAACATCCATATTAAAAGTATACTATATATATATATATATATATATTAATATCATTTAAATTTAATTATATATCATATACAATAGATAAGATTGATTGTTTTGATTTATTTACCATAAAATAATTGCGAATAAACAAAAATGATTTTTGATTTATATGCACACGCTAATTTATTAAATAGTAGTAACTGATTTTTTAGTTATTTATTATATATAATTATTATTTTAAAATATGCAGAAAACATAAATCTGCAAAAGATGCGGATCTTAACCTAAGTCCGTATCTCTTTGATAATTTTAAATATTAAACATTTTCTGAATCTGAGACCAAAACAAACAAACTAAATGAGAATAAACTCCAAAATCAATATTTATATCGAGCAATAACCAAAATGAAAAAGAGACACAAAAAGAAAAAAAATATTGAAGATACATAGGATTGGCATGTGAACGTAAATTTCTCACAACCATAATTAACTTTTAAATTTCTAAATCATGATATAAAACTGAGCTGACATAGTTTCATTTAACCAAATAGTAAACCCGAAATTCTTTGGCCTTAATGTTAAGAACGTTCTTATGCGATAAGTAATTTTTTGACCTAAAACATTTTTTAAAATGGGATCAGCTCATCTGTAAATAAATTATGTAATTAAGAAAAAGTTTAAGAAAAAATTAAGGGTCAAAATATTAATTTGATCAAGAATATAAAATTATTTTTCCATACAATATTTCTTAAATAATTTTCATATAAATTTACTCTGCGCAAGGTACAGGTCTTATCCTAATAACTTTAATATATTATTTTCTTTATTGTGCTGACAGATAGTGGTAGCTTTGGCAAGAATTTTATTATTGACACTTTCACAGTTGCCAGCTAAAATTCCATATATAGTGGAAAGATTCCTAACACTGGCTTCCCAACATAAATTGGCTTGAGAAAATAAACTTCAATTTTTTTTTATAAAAAAAAAGAGCAAACAAAACAAGTAAATGTTGCCATTAGTCAAACATCATCTGGACGCATACCAAACCTTATCTCCAAGAACGCCATGAATGCATATATAGCAAAGAGGACTCCTTTATAAAAAAACATTCGAAAAGAGAGCAAGAGGGGAGAGGTGTGAAGATGTTGAGGACGACTTCTCAACCGTTTCTTCATCTCCTTGTTCACTTTCATCTCATAGTTGAGAATCCTTTTTCAAGGTTTTTGGTAAGCAGTTAACTTTAAGAAATTCAAATTTCCTCTTTGCTATTTTGTTTATCAAATATTAAAAAAAAAAAAGATAACATGCAAATAACCCGATGATGACGATCTATCTAAACAAAATACTAGGTTTAGCTTCATCAAGAAAAGGCCAAATACAATGATCACTATTAACCATTCAAACACAACGATCAAAGCTAACCATTCAAACACAATGTTTTGATAACAGCATGAAGCCATAAAGGAAGTGATTAATTCTCTAGTTAGTCATAAACCCCTTTTTCACCCATATACGTCGCCGCCGTCAACGGAATCCTAGGGACGGCGGAGATACAGTTCCTGAAATATTTAAACGGAGCCACGATGAGGCTTCTGCAATCCACGGCGAATTTGTACCCCACGCATCTATTGGGATCACAGCCTCGAGCTCTTACCAAGCACGTGAACGTGATATGAACTTCGACAAGCGTAGGCTCTTATGATTCTCTCTTGATGATTCTCTCTTGAGCAGCTCACGAAGCGTTTGGATATTTTCTCGAGTGAGCTTTAACGTGAAACGGACAATGCCAGGATCAATCTCAACCGCAGCGGTTGCGGTTGCGGGAGTTTGCGGATCCGGGTAGTTGCGATTTTAAAAGATATGTACGACTGGTACTGCGGTTAGATGCGTTTGCGGGATATTTATGACTGGTTCAATAACAGTTAAATAATAAATTAACAATATCTACATTTTATATAATTATTAAAATATCAAACATCATAATATTATGATAAATATAAAAATTATATTTTTAATTTTTTAAAAAATTATTGAAAATATTTTTACTTTAAAATTTACAATATAAAATATAATATAATATAATAGATATATTTTAGTATTTCTATTATTTCAGTTTAAAATTTTTATTTTTATTTTTATTTTTATTTTTGTATTTATATTGTTTTTAGAGAAAAGAAAAAAAATTTTACCCTCCCGCAACCGTCCGCAACCGCAAACGCTAGATGAAACCAGCTTTTCAATTTAAGAGGTTAAGAGCCGTTTGAAACGGTTTAGAGCGGTTTGAGTGATTGTTGCAAAATGCCAACCACCGCTATAAACCGCAAAAGCTGTGTTTGCGGGTGGTATCGGGGAAACCAGTCATGGTTGCGGTTCTTTGCCGCCAGCAAACGTTTTGGCAAACGAGTTCAAGGCGTTTATCATATATACGTTTCAATCTCTGGTGGGATATTTATGACCGTACGATCGTAAGATGGACTTAGATCCTCCGGTAGAAAATGATTTGCTTGGCTACATATATGGGCCCATGAATTGAGAAACATGCTTGTCGTTTTTCCATCTGAAACGCCATTGTGTGCGTTTACGCGGATGCAAAATCCTTGGAGTATATGAACTATAAAACTATACTAGATTTTGATCCATGTACCTACACATGTGTTTACTTTATCTTTTATATAAATATATATTTGTTGTACGTAGATAGTGTTATATGTTTTCTATTAAATGTTATTATTTTATAACTATAATATAATATTTCATATAACTTTTTTTCAAAAATATGTTGCTATTTATTTTTCATGTCACTATTATATATCATATATGTGTCATCATATAAATAATGTATTTTATACGTACCATCATATAAGTACTCATATAATTAATTGTATTTTATACGTACCATCATATAAATAATCATATATATTATATTTTTTTAAATTTAATGTGAAATATAAAAACCATAATTTAAGTTGGTGTTTGAAGTTGCACTTTGTATTGTATTTTTCTTATATATATATAATTAAAACATTTTTTTTATAATGGCTATTGGAAAATATTTTAGTAAAAATCAATTTCTGAATATATGTATATTTTTAAATCAATTTTGATATAACGCAATTTTAAATTAATATTTTGATTTGAAATATGTATATAAAGTTCTAATTTTTTTTATGATTATTTTTGACAAAAGATATTTTTAAGTAATTAGCTTTGGCCATTTTTCGTATATTTTAAAGTTAGCCCAAATATATAGTTTCTCATAGTATAATGGATTTCCAAATTTTTTATAATAACATAAACACATTACTCTTTTTGCTTAATATACTTGCTATCCATGTTTCCAAACAATATTATAGTTTTTTACTGCTATCTATGTTTCCAAACACTTTCTAAAGAAACTTCTACTTTAATAAGATAGATAAACTTTTATATTGGATCGAAGAAGAACAATCATATGAAAATAGGAATATGTAAATAAAAATAAATGACAATAAAAAGTCTTATAAATAATAAATGATACAAAATTTGGATGTGGAGTTCAAAAAAAAAAAAAATCTTAACACAAATAAACAATAACCAATTAGTCCAACAAAGAAAAATATTATAAATACAACCAGAAGCGCTGTTCAAAAATAAAATTAAGATCCATATAACAAAAATCAATATATATTATGCAAAAGAATGTACATATATATGGATTATAGAAAAACATAAATGTGTAATTAAAATACAAAATAGAAGAATAAATTATTATATATAAATGAAACTAAGGATTCGATTGCTAACAACAAACAATAGAATTATATAAATAATAAATAAATAAAATTTTGAGAAATGAATATTACAAATATTTCTCTACAAATTTTATAGAAATTGGTGTGAATTAGATGAATATGTATTCAAAATCAAGAAAAATTATAGTTCTATATTTTTACAAAATACACAAATAATATTTAAAGAATAATTGAAATTATTTAGTAAAAAAAATTAATGATTCTAATCATATTTTAACAAAATTGTTTTGAAAGGAAATACATTTGAAAGAATGAAAGAAAATTTGTCTACAAATATTGTATTTTTTTCCCAAGATAGTAGTATAAAACTTTGAAAAACATTATTTTTATCTTTTTTAATAGATCACTAAATAAAGCTGAATTTTGTCGTCTAAAGATTTCATTCATAAGCAATCGCATACAACATAGGGCTATTTTAAAAATACCCTATTTGTGTTTTTTAATTGGACAAATACACCTCAAATTTTATTTTTAAAAAATAACTATTTTATATGTGATAAGAGATATTTTCCCTAATTTAAATTTGAAATTATCATTAATAAATAAAACTCAAATTCAAAAATATTGTTATTGCTATTATTTAAAAATAAACACATAATCAAATATTAACTAAAGCCAGCTGACAATTATAAACGATTTACATTCTTAATAATGAATTAGTTATTATATTTTAATAAATAGGTTTCGAATTATATTTGTAACAAAAAATAAACATATAATGTAATATTAAAATATTATCAAAACTAGAAAGAAAAACTAAAGTCAGCTTGACAATAGACACTGGAGCCAAGAGCTCAACAACCACCCAAATCATAAGAATTAAGCAAACACCAAACCTATAAAAACAAGATTAAAACTGAGATATTGCCACAAATATCACATTCATAGTATCACTTTTCTTGTTTACATTAACAATTTTTACATTCACTTTTAATGAAAAGTAAAAGACGCTTATACCCCTAGGTTTAACTAATCTAGACTTAGGTTTTATAGTTGAGCGGTGGAGTAGGGTTTTTGGAATGTGAAATTTAACATTCTAATAAATACATAAATAAATACTTCAAAAATATAAAAAAAAATTTAAAAATAGTTTCAAACATAATTTTTGATTTTCAAAAAAAAAATGTTTTGAAAAAAAAAATTCAAAACAAAATTTCTGAAAAAAAAATTTATAAAAAAGTTCGAATTTGAAAAAGTATAATTCGAAAACATAAAAAATATTTTTATTTTATTTTTTAAAATAATGATTTATTATATATATATAACAAGGGTATAAAAGTCTTTTACCACTTAATAAAGAATGTATTTTTGAAAATATTCATTTACTGGTAATAAAGATGAAAAGTGGTACCACGAAAGTGGTAAACAAAAAAAATTTCTTTTAAAACTTGTGAAGGCCTACAAGCTACCATAATCCTTAACATACAACAATAATAAAAAAGATAAACAGAATTTAAACGTGCAGGTGTGTGACTGGGTGGGATTGGTATCAAATTGAAGAATGGAGGGTGTGACTGTAATACCTAAATATCGTAAATATTTTCGCTACAAGTCTATTACTCTCGTTTTAGCTCATGAATTCATCAATTAGGTGAAAAACTAATAATCAATATTTTATTTGTTTATTCTGATTACTATTTAAATGACGGTAAAATGTCTTTATTTTTCCTCATAGTTTTTTAAGAGAAATTCAGTTAGGCTAGTTACTATCCTATTATTACTCTAAATTATCTACTTTAATTACTCTTATTTATTTTAACTCGAAATACTTTCTTTCGTCTGAAGATGTTAAGGACGAATTCAAAGCTGGTTACTAGGGCTTGGCATTTTACTCGATTCTTAAATCCGAATCTGAACCAACATGAAATATCTGAACATCCGAACCGAAATAGAAAAATACCCGAACGAGTTTTGATATGAGCATGTTCGGATAACCGAACCCGATCGGTTATATCCGATACCCGAAAGGTTATCCATACATATAAATAACACAAATCTATATTTATCATTCTCCATTTAGTTTAACCGACTATGCAATCTCCATTTATTTCTCATTCTCTATTTTGATTTTGTTTGTGTGATGATTATAAGTTTGATTCAGATTGTATGATGCTCAGAAGTTAGTCGATTTTGTTTGCAACCTTTTGAAGTTAGTCGATTTTGTTTGGTTTGTCCACGGTTTAAACTTTAAAGAGACTGTTTTTTTGTTGATTGAGGAAGTGAGAACAGAACATAACTGAATAATTGCTTATGTCTGAATGTTATTGCACGACTTGTTTAGCTTTACAAAATATGAATGGAGATAGAATATGAATTATATTATTGAACGACTTGTCTTGTTATCATAATACATATGCCGTGCATATAAGAATCAATTTAGCTTTATAAAATATGAGGTTTTTTTTTTTTGAGAAAGGAAATATGAGGTTTTTGGTTTGTATCATCATCTATGTTTGGAAGTAGAAACTCTTTTAGTTTGTTTCAGTTTGTTTTCTTAATCTATAAACTTTGTTGATGCTTTCACTTTGTTTTTGGACAGATTATTGTTGTTGTTGTTGTTCACATTGCATGTGTTTTTGGACTAATAACATTACCATGAATGATTTGAAGACAAAACAGAAAATGCATTTCAATCTTTTTTTAAGTTTGGATTTTGGATATATCCGAAATTATCCAAGCCCGAAGTGAAATTCTTGAATCCGACCCAAAATGAAAAAATACCCGAAAAAGTTATATATCCTTATATCAAAATACTTGAAAACCCGAAATATCTCATCCGAACGGGTTTCCGAACGCCCCTACTAGTCATGTTAGAAACATGAGGATATTGGTGTCAAATTGATTGCAAAGTTGTCAGATTTGTGTCGGACAGAAGTAAGGGGGCGTTAGTGGGAACTATTCTTATAATGATTGTAAGAATTTAAAAATTATATAGATATTGGTCGATGGATTCTAACATTCTTTTTTTAAATCAAGTGTTATTGGTTTGATGATTTTTTAGTGACATATATAATTCATTGTTATTCAAAAAAATTGGGTTTTAAAGATTCTATAATTCTATCAAAATCTAATACTATTGGGATTTACATTCTTAACATTCCGACTTACGAAAACAAAACTTTCAAAATATTGCATATATCCACAAGATTCTTAAATCAATGTCGTAGAATGGTTTCTTAGACTTTTTAAATATGAAAAACTAATTAGAATTCTTTATAAACCTAATTTTGGTTTTAAAAGGAAGTCAGATTTTGTAGTTTCGGCGAAAAATCCGAATTTGGTGAGTAAACATGATTTTTTCACCAAAATTACAAATTTAGTTTTACAGGATTGACGAAACAACATTATTTTGTAGTCTTGAAGAAAAAAAACTAGTTTTTCAGTTTTAGTGGCAAAATCTGATTTTGTGGTTTGGCATAAAATATAATTTTTACGATTTTGACAAGAAATATGGTTTTGAGATTTTGAGGGGAAACCATGATTTTGCGATTTTGATGGGAAATTTTGATTTTTGAGGGGAAACCATGATTTTGGGTTTTACGATAAAACAATATTTTTGGTTTTGGTTGGAAAACATTGTTTTGCGGTTTTGTTGGAAAAACTCAATTTTTATTTTTTTTGTAAAAAAACTTTATTTTACGGTTTAGCAGAACATTTTGATTTTACAGTTTTGGAGATAAACCCTGATTTTCAATTTTTACGAAAACATGATTTTCATGTTTTGGCAGAAAAACATTAATTTAAGGTTATGATGAAAAACTTAATTTTATGGTTTTATGAGAAAAAAACTCAAATTTGTGGTTTTGTTTGGAAAACTTGAGTTTATGGTTTTGGTGAGAAGATGTTATGTTATAGTTTTGGAGGAAAAACTCAGTTTTACAGGTTTGGCAGATAAACTTGAATTTATGGTTTTGGCTAAAAACTCGACTTTACAGTTTTAGTAGGATAACATGATTTTATAGTTTTAGCGGAAAATATGATGTTCAGTTTTGATTGGAAAACATGTTTTTGGTTTAAAAAATATAGTTAATAATAACAGTAACAATTAATGTAAAACTATTTACTTTTATATTTCTATTGAAAAATACTTAAGTCTTTTGAATTTTGAGATGATAATTTTGCATCCAAAATCTATATTTTTTTTGTATCTCAAATGTTTAGATTTTTTATAAGTTATAGATTTTACATTAAGATGAAGCATTTATATGCAAATGCAATAATGTTCAAAGGAACAACATATAAGAATTTGTATCCAAACGATTCAGCATAAAAACGAAAATTTTCTTTCTCAAAAAAAAATAAAAACGAAAATTTTAAATGTTTTACGAGTTGACTCAAATGAAACTATTGATATTTTTCACGTGTCACACGATACCTTTTGCTTCAAAATGTAGTATAGGGACCAAAGCTAAGACGTATGAAGTACAGCAATAAAAGTTTACTTTGTAGATGAGGCACAAATATGTATTAGATAATTATACAACATCACATAACTTTTTTTTGGTCGATAGTTAATTATGCTATTACAAACTATGAGAAATATTACAAGACGATTCTACGGCCGACAATTCTATATGCCTTATGAAGATTCACGTCAGACTGCATCATCTTAAGCCGTCTTATGAGATCCATGCCTGACGGTACTCCTTCCGCCATGCCGAAGATCTCTTATATGTTTTTCTCCATAAATCTACATAATTCTCTTTTGCTGGGATTCGAAACCCAGATCTCCTGGTGTATAAGCATTAATAAACTCTTACTCAAACCAGTGAACTGATGGGCTTCCACTACAACATCACATAACTTAGTATACCAATGAAAAAGTCTTAGACATCATTAGAAAATCCGAAATCAGATTAGTTCTTTCATTAATTGAGCTTCAACCGAAATATTCCTAATCAATGATAATAAATTAATAATAAAACTATATATAACAATTTAAACTTAATCCAACCATACTTAAAATTGTCCTATCCCTCTCCTGCTGTAAATTGCTACAATTTTTTTCAGTTTTGCCTTGCAATGTTACTGGAAGACTGTTGAAGTCTTTAGAACAAAGGAGTGTTAGTGGAAATTAGATTTCAATGATTCTTACAGAGTCTAATGTTATTGGTTTATAGATTTTCACATTTTCACTAAAATCTATCGTTATTGATATAATAATTTTATAATTTTATGCAAAAAAAAATTAATATTAAAAAAAATTAGATTTTAATAATCTATAAATATATTAAAGCCAGTGTTATTTAGAATCATATTTTTAACAATTTAACCTATAAAACAAAATTTGAAGAATACTACATATATTCGTTAGTTTCTTAAAATCATTATACTATTTTGTTTTCTTATATTTTCACAATATACAAAATTCTCTATGACCTTTTTCAAATTTAATATATGTATCAAATTTTAAAAATCAACAAACTCTATACGAATCTAACTGGTCTTAAGTCTTAGAGCAACATTATCGCTGTATGTTATACGGCCACTACAAGAAAACATATTTTTTACTAGGGCAGTATTCGTTGTAAACTCGTCGTAAACGGGGTGTTACGACGAATTAACGTCGAAAGACGTTTCGTTGTTAAACGTCCGTCGTAACGGAGGTTTCGTCGTAAACGACTCGTTACGTTTACGACGAAATATATTCCTCGTAAAGCGGAGGGAAAGGATTCGTCGTAAACGACACGTAAGCTTTCGTCGTAAAGCCCACGTAATTGTTTCGATGTAAAGCACACGTAAATACTTTCGTTGTAAATCACTCGTAAACTTTTCGATGTAAAACCCTCGTAAATATTTCGATGTTAATCACTCGTAATCATTCGATGTAAAATCCATGTAATGTTTACGAGGAATTTACATCATTTCTTATTATAATATTATTAATTAGTATATAATAAATTTTAATTTATATTTAATATTCCGAATTTAAAATAATTAAAATTTTAAAACGAAATATGAAATTGAAAAACATATTTTAAAAAGTCATACAATAATATTTAAATTCATATTACAAACAGAAAAATAAAAAAAACTACATATTCTCGAAGTAGTTGGTGGGGTTGCTCGGCTGTTGACGGGTTGGATCGTACTCTTGGGGATCTCGTGGTGGCATTTCAAGAGCGGCTCGTCTCTCACTCAACATTCTCTGCATAACCGGGTTTACCACGGCCATCACGTCTAGCAAATACTCAAGAGAGTCTAAACGAACCTGCTGGCTATCCATTCGAGCCTTCATCTGAGCAGTCTCTTCATCCCGTCTCGAAGTGTATGACGAATTTGCCCTTGCAACTTCGTTAACAGAGCCTATACCGACTATCCGTCCCTTCTTTTTAGGAGTCACCTATAAAATCAAAACATATATTAATATAGTTAATTATGTTAAAATATTTAAAATAATGTAAACAAAAATTTTAAGTTGTACCTCTTCGAAGATTCTGTCGACCTCTTCGGTGGACAATGTGACTGGTAATCCATCGGGAGACTCCTGGGTTAGTTGCGTCTTCCGTTCTTCAATCCGACAAGCCACTGTTTGGAAGAGTTTCTCAGATGCAGGATCCACAAAAACTCCGTCGGATGTGGCGTGAGTCATCTTGAATAGGTCAGACAGAGAAGGTAAGACTCCCGTCTTCTCGAACTAAAAAAAAAAATTAAATTAAATATTATAAATTATATTAATTGAATATTTTAAAATATATATTTAAAACAAAACTTACAGCTTCTAGACGGACTCCTGCATGAGGTTTTTGTCCGGTTCTGTGAAGCATGGGCAAATGACCATCTTTATCCTTCGTCCTTCGAGAAGCCGAGCACGAATTGGCCTTTTTGATCGAAGAGGGGTTCTCCCAATAGGCGATGAGGCCATCCCACACATCCGTCGTGAGCTCAGTGGGCTTTCCCTCATACCCGTAGATCTCCCACTTGTCCTTTCAATCAGAGACTGTGTTGCAGAGGCGTATCTTTGCCTTTGCAACAAATTCCGCCTTCACCCTCTCGGTGATTCCCAAAGACCAATGCCACTTTTGCTGAAACATAAAAATTTTGAAAATATTACAATTAATAATAAATATTAAAAATATATATATATTTAAAAGTGAAAATTTAATTAAATTGAAAAATCTTACCGCAAAACATTTAAACCACGTGATCTTAACGTGATTTGGTGTCTTGCTCCAGTTCGGGTATGCCCCGTCGTAGTAACCCTTAATCGTCGCCGAAACGCTCCGGCTAACACGGTTGTTAGCCCCAAACCTGAAAAAAAAAACAATTTAACCGTTAGAAAATAAAAATTAATTAAATTTCAATGTAATAAAAATTAATAACTTACCAATAAGTTCCTCGGGGTCTATCGGGGTCTAGAACATCCAAACCCTCCCGTCCAGGCTGGCAAGCAAATCATCCACCGTATATCTCGCGAAGGGAGCATATGAAGGCACACGCAAATCCGGATGAACTGCACCTTCTGGGACAGGCTGAGGTGCAGCCGCTGGAGGAGGAGGTGGAGGCATCTGCGGTGGAAGAGGAGGACTCGAAAAAACTCTCTGATAAGTCTGAGAGTCTGGAACTGCATCGGAAGACGATGGACCGGAAGAAGATGTACCGGAACCATCGCCAAACAACTGGGCATAAGTAGGTGCTGCTGGTTTCCTTCTATGAGTCATCTAAAAAAAATTTAAATAAATTTAATCAATTATAACGACATAGTTAAAAAATTATTCTGTTACCTAACTAATTACCTAAAACTATAGTATTCCGTCATCTAACTAATCACCTAAACTAATTATCTAACTAATCACCTAAACTAACTTAAAAAAAAAAGGAGGAAAGAGAGTGTACCTTAGAGGGAGAGGAGTGGAGTTAGGGAGGAATGAACGAGGAAGCCTCGTCTCAGCGTCTCAATATATAGAAAAGGATTCGTCGTAAACGCGACGTAATATTACGACGAAGTTACCAGGTCCGCGTTTTTTCATTTACGACGAAGTTACCAGGCCCGCGTTTTTCGATTTAGGACGAAATTACGTCGAAACGTCGGTTTACGACGAATTTACCAGGCCCTTGTTTACGACGAAGTTACCAGGCCCGCATTTTTCCATTTACGATGAAATTACGTGGAATAGATACATTTACGACGATTTTACAACGGTTAACCCTAAACACCGAGAATGAAATCCCTAAACCCCAAAGTCACATATCATCTAACATCATATCTCTTTTCTACTACTTTGTGCTCTTTCTCCAACTTAAACTCTAAAACCCTAAAACTCCAAATAGTTTTTTAAAAACTAAAGAAATACATATTATATAAACACAACATTTGTTACACATACATTAGGATGGTAAAAAAACAATATTTCTTTAAACATACGTTACAATAGAGAAATACAACATTTGTTACATATATTACATCACTCTAAATCGTTTTCGTTCTCATCAATATTACATCACTCTAAATCGTTTTCGTTCTCATCATTATCATTACAATCATCATCGTCGCTTCTCTCGAACTTGTCTTCACGTGCTTCATCTGTCGCATCTTCGGGAATATCTTCATATTGAAAGTTTTCGGGTCGATCAAAAGGATTTCATCAGTTGGTTGTTCTGGTACCTCAACTTCATTGATAACATAATATTACGACGACGTTACCAGGCCCGCATGTTTTCCTTTACGACGAAGTTACCAGGCCCGCGTTTTTCGATTTATGACGAAATTACGTCGAAACGTCGGTTTACGACGAATTTACCAGGCCCTTGTTTACGACGAAGTTACCAGACCCGCATTTTTTCATTTACGACGAAATTACGTGGAATAGATACATTTACGACGATTTTACAACGGTTAACCCTAAACACCGAGAATGAAATCCCTAAACCCCAAAATCACATATCATCTAACATCATATCTCTTCTCTACTACTTTGTGCTCTTTCTCCAACTTAAACTCTAAAACCCTAAAACTGCAAATAATTTTTTAAAAACTAAAGAAATACATACGTGTGCTTCATACGGTAGGTGGACAACTAGATGCTCCATGACGTCAAAAAATGAAGGAGGAAATATCTTCTCCAGGTTGCACAATATGATCGGAATGTTACGATGAAGTTGTTCGATGACTTCTTCCTTGAACGTACGTGTGCTAAGATCTCTGAAAAAAGCGCCGATGGCTGTATATTGCAAAAGTAATCAAATTAATAACATTTCATAACATATGTATATATATTATAAAATTATAATTACCTGCAAGTGCTTCATGGACATTTGCTGGAAGGAGCTCGGCAAAAGCAAATGGAAATAGTCGTTGCATAAACACATGACAATCATGACTCTTCATTCCGGAGAACTTTTGACCTCGTTCAACACATCTTAACAGATTTGAAACATAACCATCAGGACTTAACTTCTGATGCAACCCAGTCAAACAAGGTTGTTTTGGCTTCTGATGACAACCGGAAGATGGGAACATGAACGTTTCCATTGCTCTTGATATGTAACTCACTTCTTGAGCAAATATCAGGTAAGTCCGTCCTTGACTTTTTGTTATCTTTTGTCTTCCCAGGGACGTTAAGTAATGTATGTTCTCAAAAAAGTTCTTCTCAATATGCATGACATCCAGATTGTGGCGTAAGAGAAGATCCTTCCAATAGGGTAGCTCCCAAAATATACTCTTCTTATGCCAATTGTGAGACACACCATACCCATCACCCATATTTCCAGGAAAATGCCAATTTTCTCCAACTTTAACTGTTTCCTGAGCTCCGTAATAATCAATGTCTGCTTCGATCTGCTGGCCGGTGAGATATGGAGGAGGACTGTCTCTGACAATTTTTTTGTGCCGGAACAATGTCTTATTTCTTCTGTACAGATGGGCAAGTGGAAGAAAGCGACGATGACAATCAAACCAACAACTCTTCCTACCATTCTTCAGTTGAAAAGCATCCGTCGATCCAAGACAATATGGACAAGATAATCTTCCATGTGTTGTCCAGCCAGACAACATCCCATAAGCAGGGAAATCACTTATCGTCCACAGCAAAACTGCTCGCATCGTAAAATTGTTTTTCAAGGAACAATCGTACGTCCTCACCCTTCTGACCACAATTGCTTTAGCTCTTCTATCAACGGTTGAAGAAAAACATCAAGAGACCATTTTGGATGCTTCGGCCCAGGGATTAAAATGGTCAAAAATAGAAATTCTTGTTCCATGCACATATCCGGCGGTAAATTGTACGGCGTAAGAATGACTGGCCACAAAGAATATTGTCTACCAGACATTCCAAATGGACTAAATCCATCGGTGCATAACCCAAGATAGACATTCCGAATATTTGTAGCAAAATCTGCGTGTACCTTGTTGAAATGTTTCCACGCTCTTGCGTCTGATGGATGTGCAACCTCACCATCTCTCTAGACATGTTCCGCATGCCACCTCATCGACGCAGCAGTCCTCTCAGATTGATATAATCTTTTCAATCTGTCTGTAATTGGTAGGTACCACATCATTTGGTACGGTACCCTATTCCTCCCACGGCCTTGCGGTTTGAATCGTGGTTTTTTGCAGAATCGATACTCTTCTAACTTGTCATCTTCTTTCCAGTAGATCATGCAGTTGTCGATGCAAACATCAATCATCTCCGAAGGCAACCCAAGACTATAAACCAATTTCTGAATCTCATAATAAGATTCAGCAGACACGTTGTCTTCTGGCAAATACTCTTTAAACAACTCCGTCCATGCATCCATGCAATTCTAAGGTAAATTATGATCCGTTTTAATATTCATCATCCTAGCTGCTGGAGACAATTTAGAGAGACCTTCTCTACAACCAGTGTAGATTGGTTGATTTGCAGCATCTAGCATTTCATAAAACCTTTTTGCATCCAAATTAGGTTCTTCTACATTTTCAGTTCCATCAGCTATTGTTGTAGTTGTTTCTAAAAATACATCACTAATCATATCTTGAACCCTATCATGATCTACCATCTGCTCATGATCTTGATGATAATTATATTCATTATGCAAATGATTCGGTTCTTCACTATGATGACCATCCTCAAAATTATTATTACTACTACTAGCTTCATTTCCCCCATAACCCTCTCCATGTTGATACCAAATGTAGTACTGTGGTGTAAATCCTTTGTTTACTAAATGCTTCCATACAGTTTCACTACGTGCAAATTTTGAATTCTTGCATTTCCGACAGGGGCAGAACATCTTACCGCTTTCCTGTGTGATCGGTGTACAGCCCGCCTGGTGCATGAATGTCTCTAGCCCGCTCAGAAATGTGTTCGTCACCCTCCCGTCGGAATCTTTGTGCAAATACATCCAACTCCGTAACTCGTAAATACTACCGCCACCGGCCATTTTTTCTTAGATTTTTTTTTGAAATCTTTTTTTTTGATTTTTTTCGGATTTTTTTTTCCGTTTGTGTGTTGTGAGGAAGAGAGTTGTGGGAAATGACATATATATAGAGAAATTTTCGAGTTGGGTAGTTGAAATATAACTACGAATTTACAAGGAATATTTTACATGGAATTTACATGGTTTTAACATAATATTTACAACGACTTTACGACGAAATTAGGTAAGTTAAAGCACATTGAATACACGTTTTCACCTAAATATAACGGTAACATGTTTCGTTATAATGTCGATGTAATGATTACGACGTATTTCTCATTCCACGTACATTCGTCGTAAACTTACATGGATTTTACGACGAACACAATTCGTCGTAAATTTACATGGCGTTTACGACGAAAGTTGGATTCCACGTAACTGCGTTGTAAACACCATGTAAATTTACGACGAAATATTAGCGTCGTAAATGTTCGCTGTTATGGGCACGTTTTCTTGTAGTGGGCGTCCTTAACATAATGCAATTAAAATGAAAATCAAAAAGAGTGAATTAAGCGTGGGACGTCCCTTAGTTAAGATGTGTTGGGGACGTCCTTAACACGCACATGTCGCGATGGGAATGGCCGATGATTTCTAGGACAAATCTCGTTGACTCTGTCCTTCATTTCGTGTCGGTGAACTCGCGGCGTGTTGCTCCAAGGCGATCGAGAGTGCGATCTCTTCCTTCTCTTCCGTTTATCTCGCGCCATCTCTTCCATCGCTTCTCTCTTCCCAGAGGATCTCTCGCGACGTCGATCAGTTCTCTGTCCCATCTGCGGATCTATCTCCACGGCGATTCTCTCGCGACTTTGCTTCTCTCTCGCGGCGGTTCTGTCTGGATGGCGCATCGGTCTCGACGGTACTCCTCTGCTTGATTTCGAATGCAGTACAGAGGATCTGTGGTCTCACCGACAGCGTTTCACTGAATACGAAGGAGAAGAAGGTCTGTGTTCCTCGAGCTTATAGAGTTTTTTTTTTTTTTTTGTTCTCGTTCTCGATCTACTGCCTTGGATTAGGATTCTTTTTCGTTGTAGCTGTAGGGTTTTCAAAATTTGGAATCTTGTTTGTGAAATGTGTTGTCGATGTAGCTATAGGGTTTTAAATATTTGAAATCGTCTTTGTGATATGAGTTGCTATTTCTCATCGTCTTCGTGAATGTTGTTTTCAAAAGCATTACGGTTTTGTAGTGTGATTATTTTTGAGTCAACGTTTGCTAAAGCATTACGTTTGGAGTGTGATGATTTTTGATTGAATGTTTTATGCAAATATAATCGTGTGTGTGCTTCTAGTGTGACTGATTTTTGATTGAAGGTTTTGTAGTGTGAGTTATTTTTGATTGAATGTTGAAACTGATATATGTTTTTTTCGTTTGATTGTGAGTGAGCTATTAGGTTAGGTTGGAGGGGCTGTCAATAACCCGGAAGATAAACAAGTTTAAAGAACAAGCATTTTATCCAAACTACAAGGTAATTCACTTTCACTTGAACTACAATACTTGGTAGTAGGCATGAATTGATAAGTCGGATTTAATACTTGTAGGCATGAACTCTGATCAGACTTTAGTAGGCTTAGTTGGTTGTGTTAGTTAATGCACTTGTAGGAAAGTAAAAGAATTGAATTGTGTGATGTAGTGAGATGATAATACTCGTGGGCATGAACTATGTCTGTTTGCAACCAAATCCTGTATTCTCTGATGAAGTGAGATGATAATCTAGTTTGTTCTTGATCGATCACCTGTTTTTGATGATATTATTAATGGGATAGCTCCGCAAGTAAACTTTTATGTCAACAGAAGAGAGTACAACTTGGCTTACTATCTAACGGATGGTATACATCCAAAATAGACGACTTTTATTCAATCTATCCGACTACCACAAGGTCCCAAACATTCTTTATTTGCTAAAACCCAAGAATCCGTTTGAAAAGATGTTGAGCGTGCATTTGGGGTCCTGCAAGCTAGGTTCGCCGTTGTTAAAAATCCTTCTAATTTATGGGATAAAAACAAAATATCAAATATTATGAGAGCATGTCTTATACTCCATAATATGATTGTCGAAGATGAACGAGATGCAGACACTGTTGAGGAATTTCAAGATCATGATTTTACATTTGGCGTTAAAAAGTCTACAAAACACGGCGATAAATTGGTCGTCGCAAAGAAGTTCGGGATCCACATGTCCATGAACAATTAGAAGAAGATTTGATTGAAAATATATGGGAGAAATTTGGACATCTTCCAACTTAATATAATGTTTATGTTTGTATGAATTCAATAAAATGTTTGTTTCCTATTATTTATTTATGATTTTTTTTTCCAACTTTGTAATTTTCTTCTGTTTGTATTTTCTATTTTAAATGTTTTATTGTTTTATTCAAAACTTATCATTTATATGTCATTAAAATGTTAAAACTTATAAACAAAAAAAAATAATTAACTAAGATATCACTAAAAGTCCTACCAATAATCTTAGTTTTTAAGGTTGTCCATGACCTAAGTCCTTAACATCAAAATAACATTAAAATAACCTAAGGACACACTAATTGGTCCTGGGATAATGTTTCTTAAGGATTCAGGAAAATAGTACTTATTCAACATGTGTCATCATTAGCACTCGAACACGAACACAGTTTCGACATGTGTTATTACTGAACTGATTTTTCAAAACGAAAAGTGGTCTATTTTAAGCAAATCAATCAAAGCCTCCATTTCGTGTTTCTTGAGCGAGAAGCCAATCTCCACACCACCATTCCCATCTCTACCCTCCGCCATAGATATCGCTTCACCTTGATCTATCGACACAACTAAAACTCTCTCGGGTCTACCCCACCCGAAATCTAACCCGTACACTCCAAACCGAGTCGACCCGGCAACAGACACAAGCTGCGACCCTGGTGGAAGAATGGGAAACGAGGCCAAAATGTCCGGAAGCTTCAACGCAATAGTCTCATCCAACTCCTCAACCGAATCGCTAACACTGCTAGCAGCAGCCAAGAACCCTTCTTCACCCATAAACGTCTCTGCCGTTAACGGCATTTTAAACGTAGCCGAAACGCAGTTCCCGAAATAACTCGACGGGGCCGGCGGATCAAGAAGGCCTCGACAATCCACCGCGAAGCCGTACCCGATTGGTCTACTCGGTTCACCGCCTCGAGCTCTGATTAAACATGTTAACGCATACGAATACGTAACCACAAACGTCGACAGTCGAAGCTCTTTTGGTGACGGGGAGGCAGATGATTCTCTCTTGAGTCGTTCTCGAAGCGTTTGGATGTCTTCACGTGTGAGGTCGAGAGTGAAACGGACGACGTCGAGACTAATCTCCGGCGACGGAATAAGTTTCAAGCTCTTGGGGTTGTCTGGTTCTTTACCACCGGAGAACATTTCGAGTAGAGAGTACCACTCGTTCAAAATCTTTGCTTCGATATTGTTTGGATTTTTAATGACCGTACGATCATAAATAGGAAGTAGATCCTGTGGTGGGGAAGCGTTTGTCGTTTGGTCTTGTTGGCGTTTGCATGTGTCTGCCCAGAATTTAAGAAACATGGTTGCCGTTTTCCCATCCAGAATGGCATGGTGTGCAGTTACGCCGATGCAAAACCCTTGGTTTGGAAATAGCGTGACTTGAAACGACACGGCGGAGGCCGAGTCGTCGGTGACTTGTAACTCGGGCACCAAAGGGTGCAACTCGGCGGTGGGGAACGGTTTGTTTCCGGCTAAACGGGAGACATCAGCATTCGACTCGGCGACAGTGAATGAAACGGCGTCGTTTGGGGAGTAAACGATGTTCGGTTTCTGATCGAGTGAGTCCCAGACGAGGTTTCCGGCGAGTGGGAGATAGTGAGAGAGAGAGGAGGAGAGAGAGGATTTGAGGTTTGGGACGATGACTGAGTCAAAGAAAGGGCGAGTTGCGTCAGTGACTTGGTAGAAGATGACTCGTTCGACGGGGTGGAATTTGTACCAGAAAATATCGAAATAGGTGAGGGGGAGAGTGAGTGACTCGGACGAGGCAGAAGGGGTGACTCGTGACACGTCAATTACGTTAAGTGAAGAATTCATTTTTTTTTTATGAAATCTTGTGGTGAAGGAGAGTTTAACTCAGATATATGGTGGCTAACTTGCTACCGTATATATGGGGAGATTTAGGTAGAGATATAAATTTTTGTGTGGACAAAAAACAAATAACTTTTTTTTGGTCAAAGAGAACAAAAAAAAAACTAAAATGGATAAGAAGTATATAAATTTCAAATCTTGTTTTGACCCAAAAAAAGAAAAAAAATATTGAAATCAGGCTGGTCACTGTAGTCAATGATTTTTGAAATTAGTAATATTTTTTTTCTAAAGACTATTTTATCTTCCTCGTATCCTAATTTTGAAAAGTAAATATATATATATCGATTTCGTGTGTTTTAGCTATTAAATGAAACTTTGTTCAACAAATGAAAGTTCTCTTTCTCTCTAAAATTTTGATCTAATTTTTTCTGAAATTGTAACCAAACATTGTAGTGTTTTGGTGGTCGGGGACTATCATGGTCGTCAACTACCGTCATCTTTTTTTATTTTTTTTGGTCTCTTTTGTTGTTCTAACCTTGTATAGTTTCATATCGGTTTTAGCTCTTGTAGATCTCGTTGTAGTATATGAAAAATTGCTGAATAGGATGAACTGCTTCTGACTTAACCACTCCTTTATAGCAATATCATACATTTTTAGTATCACTTTCTATCTCACTTTTCAACTTAAGTACTCAAACACAAAATCAGTTTCAATCTATGTTATTATTAGTACAGTTCTCAAACACGAACTCAAACGTTGCAAATATGAACTCATTCATATTCAAGCTATTGTAATGAATTGATTCGCAGATTTTTCAGTTCTCTTCTCAAATCCAAGAATTTCTAGGGGCACTAGCACGAGCAAAAATTGTTGAAAAGTCCCAGTAATATTGCTGCTTGTTGTAAAAGTAATGGAAAAGAGAGGTTTCTTATATAGGAGATTACACCGTCATAGATAAATGGAAAGATTACAAATTATAATCTCTTGGTTATGAGCTATCCACAATCTGGTTCTTAACACTCCCTCTTGGACGTCATAACCATTTAGAACTTTTAATGTGTTTTAATATTGTCTCATTAAAACCTTACCAGGAAAACTCAATTGGGACAAAACCATGGTGAAGGAAAAAGAGTACAACACACATTACTCCCCCGATTTAGACATTACTGAAGGTCCCTTGGACCTCTCCAATTTTCTGCAATCCGTGGAAGATGAAGATCTTGGGCATAATATGCTTCGACCTCGAACATGATAGTTGGTTCTTCTTTACCATCGGCCATGCCACAATCTCATCAAACATATTGAGTCATCGACCTCAAATACACACACGAAATCTTGGATGATGTTGTTGTGATATGCGTGTACCACCATGTGTAAAACATAACCTGTCTGAAAACAAATCAACAAAACCAAATAACCTCTCTTTGGGCTGGTTAGTATAAAATAAACCAAAATCAAAGGCTTCTTCATCGTCATCCTTATGGACCAATCAGATCAGTTTCTAAAACAAGACTTTTGCATCGTCCATCTCAGGACTAAATCGACTTCTTTATCGTCCACCTTTGGACATAATGGATCAGTGTCCAAAACAAGTGATCTCACGTCCATGTACTAGATAATGGGTAAGACTGGTCCATATTAAATCTCTTCAGTACCTTTTTCTGTATATACTATTTGATGCAGAAGGATTTCATTGTTAATGTACTCAAGCTGTAATCCTAAACAAAACTTTGTTTTCCAAGATCTTTCATCTCAAACTCTTTCTTAAGATATTCAACTGTTTGGGAAATTGTACCCAGAGGTTCCTAAGATATTCAGATCATATACTTTGATGATTATCAATATTGTTCTCTAGAACTTGCTGTACTTTCAGCTCAATACCCTCTAGTATTTTCATTATCCAGTGGACCATATAAATATGCAGTCACTACATCAACTTGCTGCAAGTCTAATTTTCTCTCTTATATAGCCAGACTTATGAGAAATCTAAAAGTAGTTGCATCCACCACATGGGAGTATGTCTCCTCATAATCTATTATTGGTCTTTGTGAGAATCCTTGTGCAACATCAGCTTTATATCTCACGATTTCTATTCCTCACAAGACCCATTTATATCCACTGGTTTTAACATCATATGGCGTCTTAATCATATGGCCAAATACATCTTTCTTCCTTAAACTATTTAACCCCACGTTTCCATTCAATCCAATCTGTTCTACGAGTGTGTATTCTTATATTGACGTGGGTTCATGATCCTCGCTTATATTCATAATTCAAGTGCTACCTTGTATGCAAATAAATCATTTTAGTCGTATCCTTAAGGAAAACTTACATTTTTGTAATTTAAAGTTATTTTAAAAAATTCAATATATAACATATAAGAAAAAATGTAACATATAAGAAAAAATAACATATAAGGTTTCTTCATTTTTGTAATTTAAAGTCATTTTAAATATTTTTAAATATAACTTATAAGGTTTCCTCATTTTTGTAATTTAAAGTCATTTTAAAAAATTTAAAATATAATATATAAGAAAAAATATATTTTTTTATTATATGATTAATGTGATTGCTTATTTGTTTTTAATAATATAAAATAAAACAAAAACGAAAAAAATAAAAAAATTGTTATCAAATCTTTATTATTCACAGTCATTAATTTCCATATATATGTTAATCATATTAGGTAATTTTGTTGCTTTTATTTAAGGAAAGAATACATATTTTTTATATTTTGGGTTAATATAATGTTCAGAAATTCTCTAGGATAGTCATTTTTAAGTTTTTGTCACAAAAATAGCTTTCAATAAAGAAAATGACCAAAATAAGTTTTATTAAATGGTGAAAATGTATTTTTACCCTAGGTTTAACTAATCTATACTTAGACTTTAGAGTTAAGGGGTGAAGTTTTGGAGGTAGGGTTTCAAAGTTTAAAAAAATAAAAAATAAATATTAAAAATTTCAAAATAAAAAGGGGCTATTTTGGTCATTTTCTTTTTTGAGTGCTATTTTGTGACAAAAACTTAAAAATAAGTATCTGAGAAAATTGCTCTATAATGTTTCGTAGTAATTGGATTTAGACCAACATTTTTTTCAATTGATTTTTAAGCTGTCACGTAAGGTAAATTGTCATCATAATTAAATGACACCTAAACATGGTCTATTTTAAATTAGTACAAACTTAATGTTATAATTTAAATAATTTTTTAAATGATTTTTAATTAATATTTATGGTATTAATAAAATAATACACTTACAATATTCTTTTCTGGAGAGAAAAATGTTGGGAACTATCAAAACAAAAATTCAAATTCATTTTGAATTTGCATCATTTTTAAAGAAAATCGAGGTTAACCATTGAAGATGTTTAACCATTGTGTAGTGAAGACGAGCTCAATTGGATTATTTTATTATTCAATTTTTTCAAAGTAAAAGGAAAAGCACTTTAATGTCTTAATCCGTCACGAAGCAAATCAATCAAAGCCTCCATTTCGTGTTTCTTGAGCGAGAAGCCAATCTCCACTCCACCGTTCCCATCTCTACCCTCTGCCATAGAAATCGCTTCCCCTTGATCGATCGACACAACTAAAACTCTCTCGGGTCTACCCCACCCGAAATCTAACCCGTACACCCCAAAACGGGTCGACCCGGCAACAGACACAACATGCAATTCTTGTGTAATAGTCTGAATCGCTGCCAAAACCTCCGGGACCTTCAACGCAACCGACTCATCCAACTCCTCAACCGAATCGCTAACGTATCTCGCAGCGATTAAAAACCCTTCTTCACCCATAAAACTCTCCGCCTTTAACGGTATTTTAAACATTGCGGAAACGCAGTTTCCAAAATAATTCGGCGGGACCGGCGGATCAAGAAGGCTCCGACAATCCACGGCGAATCCGTACCCGACCGGTCTGCTCGGGTCACCGCCGCGAGCTCTGATTATACACGTTAACGCGTACGAATACGTAACTACAAACGTCGACAATCTTAGCTCTTTAGGTGACGAGGAAGCAGAGGACTCCCTCTTGAGTCGCTCACGAAGCGTTTGGATATCTTCACGAGAGAGATCGAAAGTGAACCGGACGACGTCTGGACTAAGCTCTGGCGACGGAAGAATCTTTAAGCTCTTGGGGTTGTCTGGTTCTTTGCCGCCGGAGAAAGCTTTGAGTAAAGAGCTCCACTTGTTCAACACCTCTGTTTCTATATCCTTTGGATCTTTTATAACCGTACGATCGTAAAGGGGGATTAGATCCTGCGGTAAGGAAGTGTTTACAGTCTGGTCTTGTCGGCGTTTGCATGTGTCGGCCCAGAATTTGAGAAACATGGTTGTCGTTTTCCCATCAAGAACGGCATGGTGTGCGCTTATGCCGATGCAGAACCCTTGGTTTGGAAACAGCGTGACTTGAAACGACACGGCTGAAGCCGAGTCGTCGGAGTTTTGTAACTCGGGCACCAACGGGTACAACTCAGCGGCGGGGAAAGGTTTCTGTCCGGTTAATAGTGAGAAATCAGCGTTGAACTCGGCGACGGTGATTAAAACGGCGTCGTTTGGGGAGTAGACGAGGCTTGGTTTCTTGCCGAGTGAGTCCCAGACGAGTTTTCCGGCGAGTGGGAGGTAGTGAGAGAGGGATGAGGAGAGAGAGGACTTGAGATTGGGGACTATGGATGAGTCAAAGAAAGGACGAGTTGCATCGGTGGATCGGTAGAAGATGACTCGTTCGACGGGGTGAAGTTTGTACCAGAGAAGATCGAAGAAAGTGAGCGGGAGAGTGAGTGACCCGGACGAGTCAGCAGGGGTGATTCGTGACACGTCGATGACGTTAAGCGAAGAAGCCATTTCTTATGTAAGCCTCTGTGATGAGAGATATTGGTGATGATACTATCATTTATCATATATAGGAGAGATAAGGTAGCGAAATTCAATTTTGTGTAAACAAGAGGAAATTTTTAGTGGAAAAAAACTATTTTAACAGTAAACTGAAAATTGGACCACCTCGTAATCCTTGACCACTCACATGATAGCCGTGTGTTCGGCAAATAATTGTTGTACTACGTGATAACCACCACATTGTATGCCCTGAATGAGTTTTTATATAAATGTTTGTTTATTGAATAGTTAAAACATTTACAAATAATAAATACAAATATTAATCTTTTAAATGTATCATCGTTGTTGAAGAATTAATGTATTAAATCTCATTTTAATTAATTTTAAGATTTTATATGCACAGAAGAAAATTAAGTTTTGCGGCTAACACAAAATCACCAAAACCAGATAGACAACATCGATTATAAAATAATGAAAGAAGATTAGTTTTTTTACTCTCGATTTGTTTATTATCTCTATAAGTGATTTTATTTTTTACATCTATAAAACTGTGTTTTTGTTCTCGTTTCTATTTCACTTATACCAGTTTTGTCTCTTTTTTCTTTAATGTTTTCTGTGAATTCGGTGAATTACATAAATGTCAATTTAATAAGATGAACATCTTTAAAAATTAGTTTCACTTGAGATACATATCTAAGAATCAAAATTTTGAAGAAAATCACCGGCAAACTCTATTCATTAAGTTAGTGTTCAAATCAATTATATCACGCTCTTATAGAATATAAATGAAGACTCGGAATATAAATGTATGTTTAGTATATATTCACCATTTCGGTCTAAAAAATCATCTAATTCTAGAACAACAAAACAAATTATTCTAGTATCTATAATACCTTACCATTCTAGTATATGTAAACTATATATAGTAGAAACTCTATAAATTAATAAACACCATAAATTAATAAATTTCTCCGGTCCCAAGTTGGACTGTTTCAAAATATAAAACAAATCGATAAAATAATAAAACAATAACTTTTTAGAATCAGAAATTAATAATTTAAATGTATATACCATTTATTTTAAGTACAAAAAAACAATATATTATTTCTTAACACATAATATATTTTGATGAGATTTAGTAAAATTTTAGCTAAAATCACATTTGAGTTCTATGAGACCCATTTTTGTGTATACCAAATAATATGATAAAACTAATATAAATGTCAAATTTCAAAAATAATTAATCTATATACACTAAAATCAAATATTTTTCTTATTTTAGAAAAGAAATATGTCTTACATAGCAAAATCTAAAAAATAATTTTATTTTGTAAATTAATAACTATATAAATTAGAAAATATCAAAGTCCCAGCATTATTAATTTATAGAGTTTTTACTGTATAAACTAAAAATTGTTTGATATATTAAATGATAAGCCATAAAACTTATAATAAATAGTTAAAATCTCTCATTCTTACAATTATAATAGTTAGATAGGGTATTAGGGAGAAACAAATATTAGACGAATGATCAAATCTTTCATTCTTCGAACAAACTCAAAATGAGGTGATTGAAATCTTGTCATGATAATTCATTAAAAACTTTTTAAAAATAAAAATCAAGACTAAATTATTTAATCTGAATAAAATAACATATATATATATATATATGTATAGTGCTTCCAATATTAAAAAATCTCTTCGATTTGAAGAAATATATTTCTGGGATTTTCAAGATCAAATACCATATCAAAAACCACCTATTTAATAAATAATTTGTATACATAAAAGCATATACATTAGAGTAAGTATCTAAATCAAAATCAATATCTTTTGTTTATTTACAATCATGTTTTTGGTAAATAAATCAAAATAATCAATTTATTTACTTTATATGATATATAATTAAACTTTAGTGATATTGACATAGACATACAATATATTTTAATATAAATATTTATTATTGATACTTTCTACTCATATAATTTTATTAACATTTGTATATTTGCTGCAACAAAAAATTAAACTGTTAATCACAAAACTTTTAATATGACATTTTTCAATACTAATTTCAAAATTAAAATATTAAGATCTCATTTACTTTTCAATGCAAATTTTGAAATTAATATATTTTTATATTTTTATATAGTATATAATTTAATTTAAATGATATTAATATATATAAAATATGAAATATTTATTAGTGAGACTTCATATTCATACGATTTATGATACTTTGTATCTTGCTTGAATAAAAAAAAACTGAGTTTGTAAGTAACCTCCACATTAATGTGAGGGGAAAAAACACGAGGGGAGTCAACCATATGTCTTATACCAACTCCTCCCTCTGTCTTAGGCTTGCAAACATCCTCCCATGCCACTTTCACTTGCTTGTTAGAGTTTGGAGACCCAGACCAGAACACCCACTAAATATTCTCTCAATTGTTTCGAGAGCCCGAAAACTAAGCACCAAAGTTTTTTTTGTTGCTAACTATGACTGAGTAGATAAGTTGAAGCCGACCAGTATAGGAAATAGCTTTTCTTGACGAAGACAGAAGCCACGTTCTAATCTTATCAATGAGAGTTTCATAATCATCTCGCGTCATTGATTTTTTGTGAGAGGGAGTCCCAGGTACCAGACTGGGAGAGTATCAATAGAGATGCCCATACGTTGAAACTCATCACAGAAGGACAGAGCTATTCTTCCTGCCATATATATAGACAAATTTTCCAGATTGATATTTAGACCTGATAGCCTTTCAAATTCATCCAAAACAGCCAAAAAAAATTGTGGAGATAACCTGAGTCTCCATCCGTGAAGACCATGATTTAGTCCGCAAAGCTCTAATGTGTACGATTGACTTCGGTGCAAGTTCAGTGGGTGTTCAAAGTGCAAGTTCATGACGACACATGAGAAATTCAAGAAACTAGTTTCCAAAGTGCAAGTTCCAGACGACACATCAGTGAAAAGTTGCGCAACACACTGGATAAATTTACATTTTCAAGCCGATCTTTACATCAACAAGACCATGACATTCGAAAAACAAATTCAGCACAGTGGAAGAAGACAAACAAGATTTTATGATTATAGATAACATGATTAAGATGCTAGCGGCAAAATCGGCGGGCACTTATCAAGAACCTCGGCAACATTCTTCCTACGACAAGCTGGATAAGAAAAAAAGTTGTTTACTCCGTTGCCGAGAACAAGCCAATTGAATCAGCCACTATAGCACCGGACAGATTGTGGAATGTCTGGGACAGACTGGTAGACCTCAGTCCTACGACGAGACCAAGTTCTGTGATTATAATAAGGCAAATAGGCACTGTAGATCCTAAAATCTACATTAAGTATTTGATAGTGGTCGAGAGTTTAATCGAGGGAAGATAAAATGATGTAAGCAACGATATTTTTAGAACACAACGATGTAATCAGTTTCCAGTTGGCAAAGATGGATTTTATTGATGAATAAGGGTGAATACAATGAATGAAATGAGATCAATGTTACAAACGAGATCGATAATAGAAAAGATCTCAAGCTAGGTGAAAACAAGATCGATGTGTGGGTGTAACTCTCTCTTGAGTTTTCAATGTGTCCCCTCTCGTATCCATCGATTTCTTCTTATAGTAGTTTGACTCCGCAATCTCCGCAACTACTCCGCGATCTCTGGCTCCTTGAGTCGATCTCTTCCTGCGCGTCGCAGTCGGGCCTCTTTACTGATCGCGTGGCCCAAGTCATTTAGGCCCAATTACCTAATTGACCGAAATTGGGTCCAACAGGCACAACACCAAAGAATGTAAGCAACTGTAGGACACACTCATGGTGGCGTTTACCAAAGGAAAAGTAACTCCCAAACCACCAAAACAAAAACAAGATTTCCCATCACATCAATATGGTCATATCTGAACCATCCTCATCATCCGAAGAAGGTTCACAGATTCACAATTTGCATGCCAAACCCAAAAGAAAATTAGCACAAAGCAGCACAACATCTGCTGATCTGCGAACAACGATTACTAACACCAAGTTTTGTCGATTGGATGCCACTAATGTTCGCCAAAAAATTGGCATGAACAAGCGGGACACATTAGTTAGCCAACAGAGCACCCATGATCTTCACCAAAAACTAGGCACAAATGATCAAAACAATTATATGTTTCATTTCAGTACATCTGATCTTTGCCGAAAACTCGGCACGAACGATCAGTCTGTTGTAGAGACCACTGATCCAAGGAAAAATCTCAAACGATCTATAAACCTACAAATGTGAGAGATGTTGGATCAATAAAAGGCATTGGCCTTTATTAAATAATGTGAATGCAATGACATTGGGCTTCTGATGGTTTAAGCCCAAAGATATGTCAATTAAATGAATAATGGTTATGAGAATTGTCCCACATCAGCCAAAAGAAGAGTCATAGAGATGTTTATATATTGCCAAGCACTTGGTGTTGGTTAAACATCTCTGAGGAAGAGAGAGCTTCCCACGCGCGCGCTGCCGTCGCCGTCCGGCTCGGCTTGGGCTTGGGCTTGGGTGGAGGGCCTCCAGCCCGATAAGAATATTCTTTTTGGATCAAGTTAAGCTCAACGTTTTGCCATTTATTTCGGAAAAAAACAGCATACAATTTTATTTAAAACGACAAGTAGTTTGTCTAGAAAATAAAAAAGTCATGCATTTTATCCTCTCGAAAGTTTTAAACGAGATAAGAAAGAGTCTTGAGGAAGAAGTTTCGGAACTCAACTTCCCTCGATCTCCGCGAGATTCTCGCCCACGTGCAGCAGCTGTTACGGGAAGTGGGTGTTCTCCGTCTCTTTAAATATCGTCTCTCCTCTTCCTTCATTTCTTAACTTTTTCTGTATCAAAATCCAACAGCGAAAATCCCTTAGCGTAAGTCTATAGTTCGAGAGTGTTTCGTAGATTTATAGTTCGATAGGGCGATTCACGGGTGAAGCGTGATCGTCTGCCATGGTTGTATCCTGGGACTCGATATTCATACAGTACCGTCTCACTAACGGTACAAATATTTAGAGTTAAGGAAAGAGATTATATCTCGACTCCATGTTCATTTGCGAATACGATTTCTTATCGTTCTTGTATTCGCTCTTTACGATCGTTTATTTCCTTAACATATCGCTTTTATTATTTCGTTTATTCAGTCTGGTTATCCGGCTTCTACAATCTTAACTCTAAATACGCTTTCTATTTAAAGCGTTTAATCGGATTGAAAAACGGTTCAACAAAGATTTGTTAACAGTTTTTAGAACGATGTTTGCGATTTGCTCTGTAGCATTTCCGCGAAACGTTCCGTTTATTGATATATGATTCATATAAACCTTTTCTGGTTTCGTTCAAAACGATGTTTGCGATTTGCTCTTTGCTTTTCGCGAGACGTTTCTTTGTTCTTTTCTAAACGTGATTGCGAATTGCTTTATAGCTCTTCCGCGAAATGTTTCCTATGTATTTCATAACGATTTGCGGATTGCTTTCTAGCATTATAGCGAAAAGTTTTTTGATATACGATTCTTAAAACAAAGTATATGAATCGTTTCCATAACTGCTTCCTTAAGCGAGATTATGAAACATTCTAAGTCTATACAAAACGGTTTTTGCAAATGTTTTTCTAAGCGAGTTTGGGAAACGGTTTTTCCAGACTAATATCGATATGATTTGGTTCAAACACCAAAAATGACCATCGATTTTAAACTATTATTTTTCTTTAAAATAATATGTTATTTGTTGAATGGAGTACTGATTCGCCTTCATGGTTTTCTCTACGGGAAAAAACAATGACGAACGATAACAACACCCCCATTGACACCACAAATGTCAATCAGACTCCACTCAACGTTGCAGCAACTGATGCAACCGTGACAAACGTTGGAAACATCACAGCGTCAACCGCTGCAGCAACAGCAAGCACTATCCTCCTTGCTGGAAATGCTGCTGATGAAACCACTCGCCGTAGCTTATTCGGTGCTGGTCTTTATAAGACGGGTTCAGTTTCAGCAACTGCAAGTGGTCCGGTGGCAGTTCAAACTCCTCCGGCTGTCCCTAGTGTGTTCACTCAAGGACTGATGCATGACAAGTTTGATGGCAAAGGCTTCAAAACGTGGAAGAAGAAGATGATGTTCTTCCTGACAACGATGAAGCTGGACAAGTTCATCCAGGAGGACAAGCCCCTTATGCCTTACGGGATTGATGATGATCACAGTCTCGCAACTGTTGACATATGGGTGCATTCCGACTTCATCTGCAAAGGTTACATTTTGGGTCGTCTCATTGACCCATTGTACCGGGTCTACTATGAGATCTCCACGGCGAAAGAGCTATGGAGATCACTAGACAAGAAGTACAGAGGTGAGGACGCTGGCTGCCAGAAGTATGTGGTCTCAAAATTCCACGACTTCAAAATGGTGGATTCAAAACCCATCATGGATCAGGTGGAAGCGCTTCAGCTTATTTGCCATGAAATCGTTGCTGAAGGAATGTCCATCTGCGAGACATTCACAACTCTCAGCTTCATTGAAAAGCTTCCTCCAAGCTATGCGGATTTCAAGAACTACTTGAAGCACAAGAAGAAGAAGAAGGGGCTCGAGGAGCTCATCATGAGGCTTCAGATGGAATCCAGAAACCGAACTGCTGACAAGGTCACTGCTAAGGAGCACAGTGTCAACATGGCTGAGCACAAAGGCAAAGGAAAGGCACACGCTAATTCTCCTGCCAAGCCTTCCAAAACTGCTGCAACATTGAAGGCTTCTGGAAAAAACTTCAAGAACAAAGGTATTGAGATCAATGCGAATGTGGAGAAGTTCAAGGGGAAATGTCACTACTGCCACAAAGTGGGGCACAAGACTGTTGAGTGTCGACAAAAGATGAAGGATGAGAAGGCTCAGGAAAATCTCACTGAGGAGGATTTTGTTGCTGTGGTGACTGAAGCCAACATGGTTGAAAGCAACAACCCCAAGGAATGGTGGTATGACACTAGTGCAACCACCCACATTTGCACCGATAGGGCGATGTTCAGCACCTATCAGAAAAGCGAGACTCAGGAGAAGCTCAGGATGGGAAACACTGCAGTCTCCAAGATTGAAGGACGCGGCAATGTGATTTTGAAGATGACATCTGGACGTGAGGTCACTCTGACGAATGTGAAGCATGTGCCTGACATGAGGAAGAACCTGGTCTCGGGAACCTTGCTCAGCAAGAATGGATTCGCCACAAGTTTTGAGGCGGACAAGCTCGTGATTAAGAAGAATGGGATGTATTTGGGAAGAGGGTATGTTAAGGGTGGACTTGTCAAGTTGAATGTAATGACAGTCCCTCCGAAAGTTGTAGCTCCAAAAGTTTCAATGAATAAGAAAGAGCCAGTTGCTTATTTGGTTGAGTCTTTTAATATATGACATGAAAGATTAGGCCATGTAAACTACAAATCTATACAAAGATTAATGAATTTAAATCTAATTCCTAAATGCAAAACAAGTAAACAAAAATGTGAAGTATGCGTACAGGCTAAGCTCACGAAAACACCATCACCTCGTGTTGAAAGAACTAATAAACCTCTTGATTTAATTCACACCGATTTATGTGATTTAAAATACATACAAACTAGAGGTGGAAAAAAGTACTTTGTGACCTTCATAGATGACTGCACAAAATATTTCTATGTATTTTTATTACATAGCAAAGACGAAACCTTAGAATAATTTAAAGAATTTAAACTCGAGGTCGAAAATCAGCTTAAAACAACTATTAAATTAATTAGAAGCGACATAGGAGGCGAGTATGATGGTCCATTCAATGCATTCTGTAAAGAACATGGAATAATCCAACAAACTACAGCTCCTTACTCAACAGAATCTAATGGAGTTGTTGAACGCAAAAATCAAACTCTAAAAGAGATGATGAATGCAATGTTGCAGGAATCTGGGCTACCCCAGAACATGTGGGGGGAAGCGTTGCTTACCACTAATTATATCCTCAACAAAATTCCACAGAAAGTAGCTGGAAAAACTTCATATGAATTATGGAAAGGTAACTTACCTTCGTATAAATACCTCAAAGTGTGGGGGTGCTTGGCAAAAGTTGCGGTACCACCACCAAAAAAGGTCACTATTGGACCTAAAACAGTGGATTGCATCTTCATCGGATATGCACATAACAGTAATGCTTATCGATTTCTGGTACATAAATATGAAATATCAGACATTCATGAAAAAAAAGTCATGGAATCAAGAAATGCTTCTTTCTTTGAAAATATTTTTCCATATAAGGAAAAACAAGGTTCAAAACGAACTCGAAAAAAAAGAAACAATGACAAAAACTCAGAAACTGAGACAAACGTCGAGATTTCTATAAATGATATTTCAAAAAATCAAGAAAAAGGTGAACCTCGAAGGAGCAAAAAGAGCTCGAAAGGAAAAATCTTTTGGAGAAGATTTCCTAATGGATTTTTTAATAGAAAATGTTCCAAAAACTTTGGCAGAAGCCATGGCTTCACCAGAAGCTCCATTTTGGAACGAAGCTGTCAGGAGTGAATTTGATTCGATCATGCAAAATTATACTTATTACATAACAGATTTACCACCTGGCTGCAAAACATTAGGGAATAAATGGATAATGACACGAAAACCTGGTGGAAAATACAAGTCTAGGCTTGTAGTTCAAGGATTCCGACAAAAGGAAGGCCTTGAATATTTTGATGCATATTCTCCAATGACGAGAATAACATCAATAAGACTGATGATAGCAATCGGAGCCTTAAGAGACTTAGAAATCCATCAAATAGATGTAAAAACTGATTTTCTAAATGGTGATTTAGAAGAGGAAATTTACATGAAACAACCTGAAGGTTTTGTCATTCCCGGACAGGAAGACAAAGTATGTCGACTTGTAAAGTCACTTTATGGGCTTAAACAAGCTCCTAAACAATGGCACAAAAAATTTGACAATACAATGATATCAAATGGTTTCAAAATAAATGAATGTGACAAATGCATATACTACAAAACAACCAAAAACACATATGTTTTGCTATGTCTATATGTAGATGATATGCTCATTATTGGAAGCAATAAAGACATTATCAATCAAACAAAAAACATGCTCAAAGGGACATTTGAGATGAAAAACTTGGGATTAGCAGATGTAATTCTCGGGGTTAAAGTCACAAGAAATTCAAACGGAATTATCTTAACTCAATCTCATTATGCTCAAACAATATTAGAGAGGTTTAAAAATTACTCTAATAGTACGACAAAAACTCCGTTAGATCCCCAAATGCACTTGACAAATAATTCAGGTGAAGCGGTTTCACAAAACGAGTATGCACGTGTGATCGGAAGTCTCATGTACTTGACCAATTGTACTAGACCAGATCTAGCGCATGCAGTAAACGTACTTAGTCGATATACAAGTAATCCAGGTCATACACACTGGAAAGCTATAACGAGGGTACTCAATTACTTGCGCTACACCAAAGATTTTGGGCTTCACTATGGTAAAGAACCAGCAGTTTTAGAAGGATACAGTGATGCTAACTGGATATCAGATTCTAAAAACTCAAAATCCACTAGTGGATATGTCTTTACACTAGGAGGAGCAGCAATATCATGGAAATCTACCCAACAAACACTGTTAGCCAGATCAACCATGGAATCTGAATTCATAGCATTAGACAAAACAGCAGAAGAAGCTGAATGGCTTAGAAATTTTTTGGAAGATATTCCTATGTGGGAGAAACCAGTGCCAGCTATACGCATACATTGTGATAGTCAATCAGCTATAGCTCGGGCTCAGAATAATCTCTACAATGGTAAATCTCGTCACATCAGAAGATGACATAAAACCATTAGACAACTTATCTCAACTGGTGTAATCACAATAGGCTACATCAAATCGGCTGACAACCTAGCGGATCCATTTACTAAAGGTTTGTCACGAGATGTTGTTGCTAAATCATCAAAAGGAATGGGTTTAAAGCCTATAACGTATGAGGATGCTTGATTGCAACCCTACCTATCATGACTGGAGATCCCAAGACGTAGGTTCAAAGGGAAAACAAAATCAAACAAAATCTAACCAAAGCACTTGAGACAAAATAGTCTCTTCCCAGCTCCTACAATGATAAAAGTGCTAACAATTGTGAGAAGGATAAACATAAGCTTTTAATGATTTCATAGCTTCTAAGCGGAGTATTACTCAATACTTTTCATGGTCAATCATCTAATGAGTGTGAAATGGGGCCGTTTCTAAGAGAATGAATGCAAGGCTATATTCTCTAAGTTCACTCATGAAAACCAGGAATAGTTCAAGGCCACAATGAACACAATAGAGAACTAAGTTCTACGAGAAAATGAAGCTGCGTTATGCATGTTGTCTCGGTCTACATAAAACACCTGTTGGTTCAAGACATCATGTTCACCTTCTGGTAAAGTAAACCTGACAGATATTAACTATGAGTGGTTCAAGGCTTAAAAATGCCACCAACTCAAACACAGTGAATTTTCGGAAACACTCTCGATAAGTCTGTCTAGTCTAGTCAGGATTAGAATAGGCATAGTTTTTAGAGTCTATCAAGTCTGCATTTAGTCTGCATATGTTTAAAATGGTCATTTCTATTCATGTGGGGGATTGTTGGATCAATAAAAGACATTGACCTTTATTAAATAATGTGAATGCAATGACATTGGGCTTCTGATGGTTTAAGCCCAAAGATATGTCAATTAAATGAATAATGGTTATGGGAATTGTCCCACATCAGCCAGGAGAAGAGTCATAGAGATGTTTATATATTGCCAAGCACTTGGTGTTGGTTAAACAGCTCAGAGGAAGAGAGAGCTTCCCACGCGCACACCACCGTCCGGCCGGCTCGGCTCGGCTCGGCTCGGCGTGGGTGTGGACTTGGGCTTGGGCTTGGGCTTCGGGCCTCCGGCCCGATAAGAATATTTTTTTTGGGGCAAGTTAAGCTCAACGTTTTGCCATTTACTTCGGGAAAAAACAGTATACAATTTTATTTAAAACGACAAGTAGTTTGTCTAGAAAATAAAAATGTCATGCATTTTATCCTCTCGAAAGTTTTAAACGAGATAAGAGAGAGTCTTGAGGAAGAAGTTTCGGAACTCAACTTCCCTCGATCTCCGCGAGACTCTTGCCCACGTGCAGCAGCTGTTGCGGGAAGTGGGTGTTCTCCGTCTCTTTAAATATCGTCTCTCCTCTTCCTTCATTTCTTAACTTTTTCCGTATCGAAATCCAACAGCGAAAATCCCTTAGCGTAAGTCTATAGTTCGAGAGTATTTCGTAGATTTATAGTTCGATAGGGCGATTCACGGGTGAAGCGTGATCGTCTGCCATGATTGTATCCTGGGACTCGATATTCGTACAGTACTGACTCACTAACGGAGCGAATATTTAGAGTTAAGGAAAGAGATTATATCTCGACTCCATGTTCATTTGCGAATACGATTTCTTATCGTTCTTGTATTCGCTCTTTACGATCGTTTATTTCCTTAACATATAGCTTTTATTATTTCCGGTTATCAATCAATGCAAAGGAAGCATGAATGAGCAATCTGAACACTCTCACCGAATAAACATTATTATTAGGGGGATCATCTCCCTGCAAAAAATTCGTGAGATCAGTGAAGGAATTCCAGATACGAGCAACAACGACAAAGCAATTGCCTACCAATCCGGAGGATGCCCTTCATGTCACTTTCTCCGAGGAGGATACCACCAACGTTGATACACCACATAACGACCCCAGATGGTGGAACTTGCCGTTACCAACTATGAAGTCACCATGGTTCTCATCGCCATGGGAAGCTCGGTCGACTTAATCTTCAAAGAAAATCTAGACAAAATGAAAGCTAATCTCCGAGATGTGAAGCCTTCATCTCGATCTCTCACCGGTTTCAAAGGAACGTTACTCAGCACAATCCAACTAAATGTATTTACAGGAGAAATAAACAGTCTCCGGTTTGTTTGGCTTATAATTTCAGATGGTGGATCTCTATGGGTAGCGTGGCATAAGTCCCATTCCATCCTACACTGTAACTTATGGACGATTGCTGCTTCAACTTGCTACTCTTGGACATAGAAAGCTATCTTGAATCTTACACCACTTGCAAGACTGTTTGTAAAAAGAATATTGGGTAATGTTTACATACTAATTTTTTGGCGCAATGACTGGACGCCTCAACGTCCTCTGATTGATGGCATTGCCCCGAATGGTATGAGAGACCTCAGACTCCAAATCACTGCCTCGGTTTCAGATACTTGTTCCTTGGAAGGCTGGCTAGGGATGGAACGAATCAAAATTTATGGCTGAAGCTGAATTGACTCTTCATGTGAATCTCACCACCTTACAAAATCCATTCTTGTCATTGACTCTGCTTGTGTGGTAAATGGAAAATGCTCAAATGGTTTCTCTTCCCAACTAATTTGGGAGGAAATGAGGTCGCACTCTGATCCCGTGGACTGGTTTCATGAAATATGGTTTAAAGGAGCAACACCACGATGAGCTTTTCACATGTGGGTTTCTCATCTGGATAGATTGCCGACAAGAACTCGTTTGGTTGCATGGAGTTTCAATGTTTCAACCTAGTGTAGCTTCTGTTCTAGGAATGGCGAAACACAAGACCACCTGCTCCTCAATTGCGAATACAGTAACAAAGTTTGGCGCTGTATCATGTCTAGGCTTGGAGCTTCTCAGCATATGCATTGCACATGGACAGAACTCTTATCTTGGATCAAGCAGGTTTCAGTGGCAGCTCCTTCTACCCTTCGAAAAGTCGCAGCTCAAGTCACAACCTATCACTTAAAACATCAATCACAATAAGGCATCCATCCCTGGGAAGACCATCTTCAAACAAGTGAATCCTCAGGTGCGTAACATTATTCTCGCGAGATCATCAACGAAAAGTTTCAGAGACTTTCTTAGACGTCGGTTTGTCTTAAGTTATTAGACTTTTTATACCTACACCTTGTCACAACCTAGTTGTCATCATTTCTTTACCTCGCCACCGGTGCCGGTGCCTCATTTTGTTAGCCAAAATTTTGTTAGCCAAAATATCATTTCTTTACCTCGTTTTTATATTTTATTTTTACGGGCGAAACAAAATCTAGGATGTATTCGAATCCAAACTTTTTCATTTTTAAATCTGACTCCAGGACACTTCGGTTTTGTAAAACGTTTTCCTAGTTTCCATAACCGCATTTCCTTAAAATCGTTGCTAATCTGTTGTATTTCTCTTGTAATTTCATATCCGGTTGTTGGAGTCCTACATAAACAAGAGAACTTATAATTTGGCAGAATCTTATGCTCTTGAGAAAACAAATAATATAATTACCACTACAAGAAATTTGTGTTTTAATAGCACGAAAGCATAGCGTTTTTTCCGATTGTGCTATGGTTGACATACCCGTTAGTTTTAGATAGCGTTTATATATTTGGAAACGCTATGATAGAGTGATATATATGAAAACGCTATGAAATCGTATGGTTTTATATGTAACACTTACGTTTAATAGCAAAACATAATAAAAAATGCTATATTTGGCTTTTTGAATCCCTAAAATCTAAACAAGTTTTTAAACCCTAAATTCTACATACAAACTTGAAACTCTAATATTTCAGCATCAAATCGTAAATTTAACTTCAAATCTTAGTTATAAACCCAGAAAATTAATATTTTTTTCAAAAATTAATCTCAAAATCTTAAAATCAATACCCCAAAAATGCTATATTTGGCATTATCTCTTTCATCTCTTCTCACGATCTCTCGTCTTCTCATCTCTCTCACCAATCTCTTCAATCTTCTTGCTCACTGATAACTCATCAGAAATCCTCCTCCCTCATTCATATTCTCCCATCACCTCTGCAGTCCTCCTCTCTCATCGCCTATTCAATCCTCATCTCAGGATCTCTCAAACTCGCCGTCTGTCGTCACGGGTTCAATCTCACCACCTCTGCTCAAGTCAGGAAGCCACCATTACCATGACCTCGCCTCCTCCTCCTTGGTTTGTTTCTTCTTTCGTTTTCATATCTTTTTATCTTTTATTTTCTAGTAAAATCTATTGCTTTTGCTCACAGATCTTGAATACTGATGAAAGGGATGCGTGCCAGAGGAGAATTTTGACATAGCGGAGATGTGTCATAGGTGTTACGAACCAGAGGTGGAGGCGGAGACAGATGCGGTTCAGAACAAGATGGCGGAGGCACGAGGAGGCGGAGGCGCGAAGCTGTTGAAGACGGTGGTGTTTAGAAGATTGGTTTAGTTAGGTTTATTAGGTTTAGTTAGTAAATAGGGTTATGTTTAAGCTTAGTTTAAGTTTTTGGTTTAGTTTTGGTTTAAGACCTTTTTTTCTACCTAGATTCTTTTTTTTTTAATTTGTATACCATATATTTTTTGTAAAACAGTTTGATTATAAATCAGTTTAAATAATAAAAACATTTTAAATATATAATCCACTTTAAATTTTAATTATGTTTTTTCATTTTTAAATAATTAATTTCAATAAATAATTTTAATGCAAATAAGAACAAGAAAAGAAACGCTATTAAAGTATATTTAATTGCATATAAAAAACGCTATAATATATCACAATACGATAGCAGTACAAAATACTGCTATCTAATGTGTTTGACCTATTATGACGGACGATGATACAGTGCTTCATAAACCGCTATCGTATCGTTAGATAGCGTTTTCTGGCCGCTAACAAAAGCAATTTTTCTTGTAGTGTACTCATGTTCCGCATTGATATTCAGTGTAATAAGTCTAGAAACATTTTTTTTATAGAAGATAGCACAATTATCAGTCGGCAGTCAATCAAGCACAACTTATATAAAAATCTTAATAATTAAGCCCAAAAACATAAGTAATATAAAAGAAAAGATTTAAACTAAAAAAAATTATAGAAAAACCCTAATAATTATCGCTCAAGATATCTATGAAGATGCATAGACAAATTTAGGTATCCCTTAATCTCTACACATCGATCGCTGTTCAAACCGACGAGGTTGAACTTAGAGGTGAACTTGCCACGGCTGGTCCAAGGAGGCAACCGAATCTTCGCCCGACCCATCACAACAGTACCTTTCGATGTTGCAGGATCTCTTATAGAATGTACTTTGATCAATTCAATGTAAATATATTTGTATGAAGAAAAATCTAAAGGAAACACTAATCTTTCATTGAATTGATGGAAGCCACGGAAAGACCTCACCCCACTTGTTCCTTGTTCTTCTTCTTCCTCTATCCATGCCATAACTCTGAAGTACTCAGAACCCATGTGAGGTTGCGTAAGGTCTCTTTCATCTTTTGTGAATCCTTCAAAGATATTCACGACTAACTCTGTGTTTACTGGCTCTTGCACTTTTTTCCCCTTACGGATCAGTCTTTGCTTTTTGTCTGGTTTTTGCTCATCGTTCATCATGGAGACTTGAAAAATCGATTTACGGGTTTTTGATTTTTTAGAATGTTTAAGAGCTATCTATTATATATATACAGACATATATTTTATGGATAAAGGACGAGATTAGTTTTTATTTCTTTATTTTATGATATTGTAAGTATCATCAAAAAGTAATTCTAAGAATTATTTTTAGAAAATATCTTTATAGACATATATCTTTTTTTTTTTTATAACCGAAATGTGGTCCCAAAGAATTTCTACTCCCAAGAACTAATCACTACGAGACCCGCAGGATCCGTCTTTTCTTACCACTTAAGGCGTTCCGGGTGGCCAAGAGGAATCGAAAAATATAGACATATATCTTAACATTATCAAAATATCTAGATTTTTTTTTTGTCATCCAAAATATCTAGATTTAGTTCTGAAAGATCTGTAAAATAATATTTTTTAGTTGCCTTATTAATACGTTTACAATTTTAATAGCCTGATCGTGGCCATGAAAGTAACTCTATCACCACCATCGAATCATCTTCACCACCGTCACCATCACCAAAACAACAGCTCCTGCGGTAAAATATGAGTGACTTTTTGATGATTCAATTGTTTCTCTGGATCCAACAATCACGATATTAATGATGGAAGGCACATTAAGAGCCTTCAGGAAAAAATAGATTGGGTTTGCAAGCATATTATTACATAACTAGGATGTCTGGGATAGTCATAGAAAATGGCGACAATACACATTATTTCTCACTCTCCAGCTCGCTGAAAATGCTGACTCATGATGATGATTATGTTCAGACAATTCAGTTTCTAATTTACGCAGTAACAGAAGAAGGATAAAAGAAAGCCCTATGCTTGTGAAAGAATCTGAGAGACTGAGATTGCTCCTTTTTAGCCAATCTCCCGAGTGTAGTCTGCGATGTTATCAAGGAAGAGAACGAGGAAGGAGATTTTGATGATGACAATGAGTGTTCTGTGTTCATGAGCAGTTATTGAGAATGGAAGGATCAGAAACATAGTGGCCAAATCCTCTAATTCTGGGCTGCAATGGCCATTACTGGAGGCCTGTATGATTGCAATGGCCTTCCTGATAGAATCAGAAACTTTCACCGGCAAAAGAATATCTAAGCTTTAGAGGTGAAGTCCCAGCATCTTAATAATTAAAATTAATATTAAGATTTAGATGTAAAGTAGCACTGTAGCAGCATATTAATCTTTTATCTTAAATTGTTCCAAACTTTAGGAGATGTTATTGGTTTATATATTTTGATTGATTTAGAAATCTATATAGTATTTATAAATCCAAGTAAAATATGCAAATCCGGAGGTTTTCTCTCGGATTTGAGTCTTTGTATTTTTAACTAAAAAATCCAAACAAATTCATTCAAATCCATTATAAAATCAAATATATTAGTAAATCCGTACGATTGAATAACACTGGATTTGATACAGAATTTATGAATCATTAAACCAATAACACATGATTTTAATATAGATTTGAAAATCATAGAACCAATAACACTAGATTTAGTTCGGATTTTCAAATCGGATTTTCAAATCCATTAAAATACAACAATCAATAACCCTTACTTAGGCTTCAACATAAAAAAAATGTTGTCTTGATCTCCAGCCTACGTCAAGGTTTGTGGCAGTCTAGCATTAAAACATATAAAACAAGATAGATCTTTTTTTTGCTCAATCAAAAGCACTGCGTTATAAACAGCCAAGTTAAAAAACTATGTCTGAACAATCTTTAGGCTTTGGGTTTATAAGAAGAATGCTCTTGCCTCTCGAGTCGTGACTCTTGAACACTTTTCTCTTCTTGTTCTTCAGAAATAGGCATGGGCGTTCGGATACCCGTTCGGGTTTAGGTGGGTGCTTCGGGTTTGCTGATGGAGAGGTATAGAATAACCCGAACGGGTTCTGTACAGAACCCGTTCGGGTTATTCTATACTTCAGATCAGGCTTGGGTTTTTAAGGTTCGGGAATTAACCGAACTGTGTAACAAATAAAAAAAAAATTCTATGTATCCTTGATTTGACTTTGTGAAACCATAATCAATATTGTTGAAGTTAGAAGATTGAACAACTTAATATAAGATTTATGATCTTTCTGATTTGTTATTACATTGAGAAACACGAGTCTGCATTCTTTTTCTTCGTGTAGTTTCTATTTGTATTATCTTGAATAGAAAATAGTAAAGAATCTATCTATTCATAAATCAAAATCAAAGAGACAGCAAAATCAAACAGAAATCAAACCTTGATAATCATGAATATTTGACCTCATGCCTGTGTAAAGAGTAAAGAGAAAACAAATCGCAAATCCTACTTGTAATCAAGCATAAATAAAAATCCCAAAGTATAGTGATTCATACATGTAATCGGTCATAAAATGAGTTTAAGTATGTACTGAACATATACGTTGAAGAAGGAGAAGAAGGAAAAATGAATGGGAATGGAAGATGTAAGTTTAGGGTTATATATATATATTTTTTTTTTGGCAATTCCGTAATTTTTATTTAAGGAAAGAATACACACTTCTTATATTTTGGGTTAATATAGTGTTCCCTAATAATTGGATTTGGACCAACATTTTTTTCAATTAATTCTTAAACTGCCACGCAAGCTAAGCTGTCATCGTAATTAAGTGACACCTAAGCAGAGTATCTTTTTAATTAGTACAAATTTAAGGTTAAAATTTTTTAAATGATCCTCGATTAATATACAGAGGATGATATACAATTGATGCGGGCTTTGCTATGGATTTTGGGCCTCATGTTTCGATGAAGAGAGCAGCCCATCAGTCCGATAGAGTCGACCATAATCATCTCTTTTCGCTAGGAATAGAACTTTAGGGTTCATTGCCGATATATGCTCTGTCGCGACTTCTGATCTTCATCTTCATCACCGAAACCCTCCCAATTACAGATTCTTCGTTGTTAAATCCCTTATTAATATTTCATCTTCGTTTTGGTTTACACAGCCTGTCATCGTCTTTTTCATTGGCTCAATTGGTTCATGATAACTCAGCCATGATGAAATCAGGGTTTCACTTGAGAAGAAGACAAATCCTCATCCGCCGAGACTGTCGTCGTCTTTTTCTTTGTCTCAATTGGTTCATGATTTCTCGCCGTAAGGAAAATCGCCGGCCAGCTAACTCGAATATGCTTCCACAGAGAACATATCTCACTCCTCCGTGACCGCCTATGGTTTCTCCAATCGGCTTCTTCCATAGGAGGGATTAATACGCAGGAGAGCAACGCTACCGTTGAAGATCTTATGAAAATTTCCATAGCCGCATCCTCAGTCATTAATGGCGGCAGGAAGAAATCATTTGGTGGCGGAGGAGGGAAGACATCACTTGGCGGTTGTGGTGGTCTAACTGGCAACTGCACTTCCCGTCAAGTTCTCCAACGACACCGAGCGGCTTCAGTTTATAAACGGCATAAGAAAAGTTCATGTTGGTGCTTATATCAAACGTGTCATTGAACTCTCATTTGAGGTTTCCACTTCCTTCTTTGACCTTTTGTCTATCATTTGGGCATAGAGCGGTGATGAACTAACCTTAGCTGTTTTGGACCCGTTTTAAAGTGCATGTATGCTCTCTTTTTAAACATACCTCCACTACAAGAAACCTATGTTTTTTTTTTTCTGGTAACAACAAGAAACCTATGTTCTTTTCCTTTTATTGATATTGTCAACCAAACAACTGGCAAGAAAGACAAATCAATTGCAATTCCTTGGTGACGTCTTACATATTAAAATGTATACCGATTCCTTCTCATCATATTATTGATAATTCGAAACAAAACGGTGAGAGAAAAATACACTTGATCCCATAGTCAACTGCGTCGTATCTAGACACAACACATCAGACTTTCTGTGATCAAAATATATATGCTGTATAACAACTTGCGGCGCAAAAATACTCTGTTTCATGAGGTTCGCTTGTGTACATTTTTTAAAAGCTGTTTAAGCAAGCTTAATTACACTGCCTGCATGGTCACTCGATGTTTAAAGAATCAAAAAGGTTATCCACACTTACCGAGTTACCGTTATTAAAAAAAAAATACAGAACACCCATTAGTCATACTACTGTTCACCAAAGCGTTTCTTCAGGATTGGTTGTATCTAATGTAACTAAAATCAACGCAATACAACACAGCTTCTATGGAGCAAGACAATGGTTACAGGAAGAGAAGTAGACCACCACTGTACATCTCATTGGAAGCGTATAAGCTGCTAGAATCCACATTCTCACATATTCTTAAATGAATCACCCGCTTAAAATATGCAGCAAACTAAGCTCGCCAGCTGAGGATCCAGCCAAGCAATTTTATTCAAGAAGACAAGCTTCCCGTATCATAAGTCCGCCTAACCAAATATAAACACACAGATTGACAGATGGTCCAACTGTGACACACATGTATGCTAAAAGTTTTTGCTCATCTGCAGGTCAACAAACAGGTCACGCAGCAGCTAGGATGGTTTGTCTTGACCAACGTTACCGGCTTCTCCAATAGTCGATCATTGTAAGATTTACGCATCCCACTTTCTTCTCATACAAATATCTAAAACAACAATTCAAAAAACACAATTATATATATACAACAAAAAAGCTCCACCATACTAATACTTTAACATCCAAATGCATACCAGAAACGACATCTCTCAACCACAAATTGATACAAACTCGCCACACACCACCACCTCACACCCCAAAACCAACATACCCAGACCTTGACCTTGCTTAAAGTCTCTTCTACCATAAGCCAAAAATATAGTTTCATGTATATACATTTCTTCTTAAAAAAATGTATGTAAATTTCTTAATAAATAAATTACATTAAAAAAACTATAAATTAATTGATAAATATTATAAAACACATAGAAATATGCATATTACATGTTTAAATATTACAAAACCCTCATGAGTTTATATAAAACTATGATTAAAAACATATGCTACTTTAAATTAAAATTTAATTTGTATAATAAATATAAAAATGAGATAAAAGAAAATAACTAAGAAAATATTATTGAAAAATAAGATTTAATATGGTAAGAAAATAAATAGAAATAAGTATGTGAACTAATTAATACAAAGAAACAAAGATTATAATCTGTAGAATAGGTATGGTTTAACTCTGCATTTTGTATGTGCCCCTAAGTTTTATATGCCTTCAACCTTTTTTCTACATTATATGCCTTAAACCATTTTTTCTTTTTAAGTGAATAGACACGGCTCTGAACCTAGTACACCAACAACGTTCAAATTCGCAGCAAAATTTTTTTCAGCAATTAATAATGCATACAAAACCACCACAAACAATTTTTTTTTAAATGACAGAAAAACAAAATAACAATCCGCACATAGCGCGGACCTCCCCCTAGTTTAGATATAAAGAGTTATGTTCTTCTTTTAGGTATTCATCATTTATATGTATATTAAATTATTTTAATATTTAATTTTAAATTTATATATATATATTCTTAAATGAATAATCAATTTCATTTTAAATCAGTTATATGTATATTTTTAATGGTTTTTTTATCATCAGACTTTAAAGGTTATTTGTCATTTTATAACGTAAAGTCAATTTATTTTTCAATTTAATGTATTTTTTTTAACTTGATATATTAATATATTTTAATTTTTATACCTTTTACTTTAAATTTTATATTTAACCAAATGATTCGATAACTGAATGTTAATTGATCCAAAATTATAGTACATAATATATTTTTAAACAATATATATGTTTAACTAAATCTAAAATATTTAATAAGAAATATTTTTTCATAATAATAAAATATCTTAAATATTTTATATAAATAATAGATTGTATAATAAAACCAATAGAAAAATAAATGCAAAAGGTAATAGAATATATAAAACCATCACTAATTCTAGTCTGAAAACTGAATAAAATATATATTTTGAAAATTATAATCAGTTTTGTTGGTGCAGTTCATTTGTAAAAGTTATAAAATAAGTATTCAAAATTTTAAATTGTATTGATTAATATGAGATATAATACTTTCTAGAAATGTTTTCTTTATTGTTTTTTTACAGTGAATCGATTATTTCCTTTTTGTAGTAGCTAAACCAATAGTTTTAAAAGAAAATGTATAAGAGAAATTAAATGTCTCAATGGATACAAAAACAAAGAATAAGATGGGAAAATAATTTATATTATGATTCTCTTTAAGTAATTTTATTTTACTTACTGATTATCATAATGTATTACACGTTGAAAATATAAATAAACTTATTATTTTATGATAATATTTTATTTTTTAATCAATCTTATTATTTTCAATAAAAGAAACAAAATAGTCAATTTTAATATTATCTTCAGTTGAGAGTTTATTAAATATTTTAAATATATTTTACAATTTAATTTATTTTCTATACCTTTTCACTTTTGTACCTGTCCGTAGAGCGGATTTAACCCTAATTCTGAAAAATAGAAGAGATGATTTTGCCTTTTCTATAATTCAGTCACAAAGATACACAATAATATAATTTCATCCACAATAAAATTTCTTTGGCTGTTGTTGGATTGTCTTTAGGAAAAATGATTGCTGACTACATGAATTAGTTGTCATCACATGGCTAACCATGCAAACTAAACAAATGTATACTTAGCTAGATGAAGTATATATTATGCATGACAACATCTCTCAACTTTATGATGCTACGTAGTTAACATCACCAGTTTAATTTCATTCATCCAAAAAATGATGTGTATGTCGGAGACCGTTTAAATCTCTCATTTCATCAATTGAAATGTTACGTACCTGACGATAATTTACCTAAGTGTTATAAAAGCGTAAAAATATTTTTTAACAAAATCTAATTTACAAAATCAATATGTTCTATAAATTTTGATAAGTAGTGTTTTAACGTTTTTATTTAGTGTATTTGAAATCAATATAATTATATTATTTTTATTTTTATTAAATATAAACATTATATAAGATATTATTTAATTTAGTTTTTTAATTCTTTTAATCTGTTTTGGTATGAACTTTTAATAAAATTTCTGTAATTCGTTTGATTAACTATGTGATATATACTTATTTGATAAAAACAATTATTATAAAACTTCTTTGATGTCAATTTATTGACTCAAATATTTTATTTGTTTAATATGAAATTATTAACTTCTTGAATTATTTTACATATTTTTCATAAACAAAATTTCCGTTCATTTAAACTTAGTAAAACTTTCACATTAGATTCCTATTCTTTGATTATATTTATTCTTAAAAGTATATAATTTACAATTATATACGCAAGATCATGTTTGGTTTAAGTTGACATCGCATAAATTTTAAGAAAATAAAATGTTAAAGTTAATAAATTGACAGAAAATAAGTTTCATGATTAAAAAATTATCAAAGAAGTATATATCACACAATTAATCAAACAAATTACAATTTTTTTTATTAAAAGTTCATAACAAAAAGATTAATATTATTAAAAAACAAAACAGATTAATAAATATAAAAATAATACAAGTGTATAGTTTTAAAATACACTAAAATAAAAATGTTAAAACACAAAAATAAAAATGTTAAACATTACTTTTTAAAAGTTCATAAGAACAGATTAATATAAATAAAAATAATACAATTATATAGTTTTTAAATACACTAAAATAAAAATGGTAAAACAGTACTTATAAAAAAATATTAAAAATATTGATTTTGTAAATTAGATTTTGTTAAAAGTATTCTTACGTTTTAAAAATGTAGGTCAAAATCTAATTATAATTAAATTATAGTCGGATCGATCATATTTTAATTGTTGAAACAAGATATTTAAACGTTCTCTAACATCCGCATCAGTTTTTGGATGAATGAAATTAAACTCGGGATGTTGTCATGCATAACATATACTTCGGGTGGCTAGGTATATATTAGTTTAGCTTGCATGGTTAGCCATGTGATGGTCAATACTTCATTCATGTAGCCAGCAATCTTTTTCCTCGTTTTTATGAAATTTATAGTGAAAATAAATAATTTTATTAATTTTACATATTTTAGTTACAATTTAATTTAAATGAAATGGAATAATCATTTCGATAATTTTTCAAAAAGAAACAAAATAAAAATAAAAATCTTTTTTACTGCAATTTGACGATAAATTAATTGAACACATTTTATATTCTATTTTTATATTCCATTTATTTTATCTCAGAAAATTCTATTCTATTAAATTTGATATGTTTACCATTTTATAGTTGTAGATTTGATACACGTATATAAAACGGTAGTTGTGTACCACAAACTAATCGTTATTCTCTACCGTCAAATTGCAAGTGAACCAATAAACGCATAACATTATTAAATGATTAGTACTATCAGAAGGTTTTCCATATTTGATCAAACTAGCTGTTATATAAACGTGAACGTAAATCCCAAAAAAGAGGCCGGACAATGCAATAATAGAGATAATTGTTTTCTATCTTAGGGTATCACTACAAGAAAACAGCGGCATACTGAGGGAAAAAATCGTCGGTATGTCGTCGGAATAACGTTATTCCGACGACATACCGACGAAAAAAGTCCTCGGAAATAACTCCTCGGAAATTCATCTTTCCTCGGAAATCCCTCAGAAATTTCCGACGGAATTCCGAGGAAACCCTATTTCCTCGGAATTTCCGAGGACCACAAGTTCGTCGGAAATTCCTCGGAATATTTCCAAAATTAAAAAAAAAATTGTAAATTTATTTTTTTAAATTGAAATTCGAAAATATAAAATTAAAATTGAAATAGAAAACATATTTAAAATACAAAAAATAATAAAATAGTTTTTATAAATAAAAAAAATGTTTTATAAATACAAAATTAGTTTTAGTACATATGAAATCATCTTTTTATAAATACAAAATAGTTTTTATAAATACAAAAATAATAAAATAGTGTTTATAAATAAAAAAATGTTTTATAAATACAAAATTAGTTTTATAAATATAAATATTTTTATAGATATGAAATCATCTTTTTATAAATACAAAATAGTTTTTATAAATACAAAAAATAATAAAATAGTGTTTATAAATAAAAATTTTTTTTTTTATAAATACAAAATTAATTTTAAAATATGAAATAATCTTTTATAAATCCAAAAATCGAATTTATATACAAAGAACGGTTTGTATATTTAAAAATAGTTTTTATAAATAAAAAAATAAAAAAATAGTGTTTATAAATCAAAAAAATGTTTTATAAATACAAAATTAGTTTTAATAAATATAAATATTTTAATAAATATGAAATCATCTTTTATAAATCCAAAAATCGAATTTATATACAAAAAACGTTTTGTAAAATCGAATTTATATAGAAAAAACGTTTTGTAAATACAAAAATAATGAACAATTTATAAAAAAAGTTCTAAATCAATTCAACACAACCAAATCACAATTCTAAACCTATTACACAACAAATCACAATCCTACCCAATCACCCTAACAAAAATCTATCAAAAACCTTCTAAAATCATCAAATCTACTTAAAAACCTAACAAATAGGACCTAAGAGAGTGGGATAGGGTCCTTACATGATTTGTAAGGGAATGGAAAGGATTCGCCGGAGAGATCGTCGCGAGAGAAGGTGGAGAACGCCGGAAGGAGAGAGAGATCGCCGGAGAGGAAGAAGAGAGAAATGGGGAAGAAGATGCGTTCGAGTTTATAAAACCTTGGGTCCGACGGATATTTTCCGTCGGAATTCCCTCAGTATTTTCAATTTCAATTTTCCCAAAATATTTGGCGGCTTGTTTGCCCGGTTAAATGAAAATATTCCGAGGAAATTCCGACGGCCACTTAAATATCCGTCGGAATTTCCTTGGAATATTTTCATTAATTCGAGGAAAAAGAATATCCTGTGCATGTATTTCTATTAATTTATATTGTTCCTCGGAATTTCCTCTGAGAGGAACTAGTGTTTGGAGTTTCAAAACATCAATTTTTTTTGCCGTATTTCATTTCCTGTACAATTGTAATGCATACCATTGAGGATTCTTTGTATAGATGAGCATAAACCATGAAATAACAAATTTCAAAACGAATTGTAAGTATTCCCTTTACCGTTCATTAAAGTGTATAAGTGTTTCTCTTATGTTGTGGGGATTTCGTTCATACAATCGGAAAAGTGTTTATTATAGGGTAAGGAACAATTTTTTGACTTCATAATGAACGTAAGACACTTAATAAGGGTTATATAGGTGTTATTCAAACCGCAAAAACGTTGTTTTCGGTTTAAAAACCCTATTTCCTCGGAATTTCCTCGGAATATTCCGAGGGAATTCCGAGGAAACACTTTTCTTCCTCGGAATTCCGTCGAAATATTCCGAGGAAATTCCGAAGAACAAATGTTTGGGGTTTCAAAACGTCAATTTTTTTTAAACGGATCGATCGATGGATATATGTCCAAAAACGCATCGATCGATCACTAAGATGGACCAAAGCGTAACAATGTGATCGATCGATGAGATTATGCCATCGATCGATCGAGGATATCAAGTGTTCCTCGGAATTTCCTCGGAATATTCCGAGGAAATTCCGAGGAACTAGTGTTTGGGGTTTCAAAATCTCGAATGTTTTTTTATAAACGGATCGATCGATGGATATATGTCCAAAAACGCATCGATCGATCACTAAGATGGACCAAAGCGTAACAATGTGATCGATCGATGAGATTATCCCATCGATCGATCGAGGATATCAAGTGTTCCTCGGAATTTCCTCGGAATATTCAGAGGAAATTCCGAGGAACTAGTGTTTGGTGTTTCAAAATCTCGAATGTTTTTTTATAAACGGATCGATCGATGGATTTATGTCCAAAAACGCATCGATCGATCACTAAGATGGACCAAAGCGTAACAATGTGATCGATCGTAACAATGTGATCGATCGATGGGTATATGTCCAAAAAGGCATCGACCGATCACTAGTTCGTCGGAATTTCCTCAGAATATTCCGACGGATTGATGTTTCCTCGGAATTTCGTCGGTATATTCCGAGGAAATTCCGAGGAAACCCAAAATCTAATTTACAAAATCAATATGTTCTATAAATTTTGATAAGTAGTGTTTTAACGTTTTTATTTAGTGTATTTGAAATCAATATAATTATATTATTTTTATTTTTATTAAATATAAACATTATATAAGATATTATTTAATTTAGTTTTTTAATTTTTTTAATCTGTTTTGGTATAAACTTTTAATAAAATTTCTGTAATTCGTTTGATTAACTATGTGATATATACTTATTTGATAAAAGCAATTATTATAAAACTTCTTTGATGTCAATTTATTGACTCAAATATTTTATTTGTTTAATATGAAATTATTAAGTTCTTGAATTATTTTACATATTTTTCATAAACAAAATTTCCGTTCATTTAAACTTAGTAAAACTTTCACATTAGATTCCTATTCTTTGATTATTTTTATTCTTAAAAGTATATAATTTACAATTATATACGCAAGATCATGTTTGGTTTAAGTTGACATCGCATAAATTTTAAGAAAATAAAATGTTAAAGTTAATAAATTGACAGAAAATAAGTTTCATGATTAAAAAATTATCAAAGAAGTATATATCACACAATTAATCAAACAAATTACAATTTTTTTATTAAAAGTTCATTACAAAAAGATTAATATTATTAAAAAACAAAACAGATTAATAAATATAAAAATAATACAAGTGTATAGTTTTAAAATACACTAAAATAAAAATGTTAAAACACAAAAATAAAAATGTTAAAACATTACTTTTTAAAAGTTCATAGAAACAGATTAATATAAATAAAAATAATACAATTATATAGTTTTTAAATACACTAAAATAAAAATGGTAAAACAGTACTTATAAAAAAATATTAAAAATATTGATTTTGTAAATTAGATTTTGTTAAAAGTATTCTTACGTTTTAAAAATGTAGGTCAAAATCTAATTATAATTAAATTATAGTCGGATCGATCATATTTTAATTGTTGAAACAAGATATTTAAACGTTCTCTAACATCCGCATCAGTTTTTGGATGAATGAAATTAAACTCGGGATGTTGTCATGCATAACATATACTTCGGGTGGCTAGGTATATATTAGTTTAGTTTGCATGGTTAGCCATGTGATGGTCAATATTTCATTCATGTAGCCAGCAATCTTTTTCCTCGTTTTTATGAAATTTATAGTGAAAATAAATAATTTTATTAATTTTACATATTTTAGTTACAATTTAATTTAAATGAAATGGAATAATCATTTCGATAATTTTTCAAAAAGAAACAAAATAAAAATAAAAATCTTTTTTACTGCAATTTGACGATAAATTAATTGAACACATTTTATATTCTATTTTTATATTCCATTTATTTTATCTCAGAAAATTCTATTCTATTAAATTTGATATGTTTACCATTTTATAGTTGTAGATTTGATACACGTATATAAAACGGTAGTTGTGTACCACAAACTAATCGTTATTCTCTACCGTCAAATTGCAAGTGAACCAATAAACGCATAACATTATTAAATGATTAGTACTATCAGAAGGTTTTCCATATTTGATCAAACTAGCTGTTATATAAACGTGAACGTAAATCCCAAAAAAGAGGCCGGACAATGCAATAATAGAGATAATTGTTTTCTATCTTAGGGGTATATATGGTTGAGACCTAAAGTGAATATAATGTAATAGTCTTACACCATACGGTTAGCAATGCATTCGTTAGTCTATAATGGTCTTGCATCTTAAATCTAGACTCGTAGTGGTCATATAAGCAAAGCCATAAAACAACGTAATCGTTTTCTTTGGTAACAATAGAATTTCTTAACCAAACGGTGGTAGTATGATGGTAAGAATAGAGCTTGAATATATGCATAAACTGTACCACTAAAAAAGAAAAGAATATATGCATGAACTCATCTGTAGTAGATTCGAATTTAAAGTGCAAAATACAACACAAAATAGTTGTGGATAAAATAAATAAAAAGACAACGAGAATTTAACACATGTTATGTTTTATTAGAAATCATTTATACAATTTTTACAAGATTTGTTTAATCATCTTTACACAAGAGATATTCATAAATTCACACTGCACTCTTCCTAGCACACTCTCTGATGCAAAATGCATCTGCGACTTTATTAAAGCATAAAATTACTCATCAAATTTATCGTTATGTAGCTCAGCATATTTTATAGCCATGGCTCCTCCATGTACATGCTTTATGAGAGATTATAAACTCCGCTCACCCGAACAAACGGATCACACGAGTTTAAAAGACACATTTCTACCTCAAAAGCAAGCCACTGTGTCATGTCAATGGCCTCATGATTTTCAAATGTATTTTCTTCTGTTTAGATTCACCAACCCAACCATATTTATTATTTCTAATTACAGTCATGCATGAAAGAAATGAAAAAAAAAGATATTGAGAAAATGGATTATTTGGTGAGATACTTTCAGTGCCGTGCTTACATGAGAAAATAAGAAGCATTGGCCTAGGGAAACTTTTAAATATATACAAAACACTAAAGGCATTTTTTATAATTTGTTTCATGTAATGAGATTCTATATAAACATGTAGCTTCGTTAATATATAGCGTCACGAGTTAAACAAAAGATGAGACGACAACAATAATATAGATTTTAAAGAAACTAAATAAAATATGAAAACATTTGTTAATTATTTAAAAGTTGTATAAATAAAGAAATTTTATTGCACGCTAAATTACAATAGCTTTCATATTATTGTAGATATTTTTCATTTGATTTTTTTTTTCGCTAGGTATTGTAAATTTAAAATATATATTATTTTTCGTTAGTCGTATTAATGGTTTTTTTAACTGCAAAAAAAAAAAACACCAATGCGAAATAATATTTATGTTTACATCAGGTATTATGTTTAATGATGAAAATGATTGTTACAGTCTATCACAATCAGAATCCCAGCGGTGTCAATCTACACATTAATTATCTGAAAATGACATGCAAAATGTTTTGAGAGAATAGCTTCAATGCTGGCATGTGTTTTAAAATCGGGTTGGATTAAATGTAATAATTTGATGTCTTCTGTGGTAAAAATATTTGGTAACTGTAATTTATAAAACTACTAGTTTGCTGTATATATTTCTCTTTTGATATTTTTACTGTACAGATTTCCTGTATTATTTAAATAAAATTAATTACTAATCATATATTTTGACAGCAACAAGTTCTTTGAAATATACAAACAACGACAGTATTTTTAGGTGATATTAACTAACTATATAAAAGTAAAATTAAATAAACATAAACCAAAATTTTAAATATTTGATAACATGGTCATTGCACTATTACTTCATATGTTGTTCATTTAGTTTCAATATCGATTTTTAAATATCAATCTACAACAGGTCGGGCATTTAAATATGTTAGATGATTTTGACTCTCCAAAAACTTAAATAACTAAAATTCTTTTTCTTTTTGATAAAAAATAACTAGAATTCTTACGAAAATTTACTAATAAAAATTAAATAATAACTCTATTTTTAATCATATTTATTTACTTCAATTCTTACAATAGCTATTACATAAATATCATTAATCAATGAAATTATTACAACTAACTATAATCATTACTATTTCTTTTCAGTTTCCTTTTAAATTAATATATTTTTATAATTTAATTACATAGATACTCTTTTTTTAACGCTGATTTATTATGATATTACAATTATGATATGAGAAAGGTTACATAGACGATTCAACAACCGACAATACTATCTGCCTTACGAGGACCTACGCCTAACTGCATCACCTGATCCGTCCTATGAAGATCCACACGTAACCAGATTTACTTGCACCATGTTGAAGATCCCTTGTAATATTTTCTTTCGTAGTTTGCATAATTGTTTAATAAATCGCTTTCTCCGGGACTTGAAACATGGATTTCTTGTAATCTGCAAGAAATTGCATAGTCTTGGATTCGAACCCCAGACTTGGGCATAGTCTTGTAAGCCTTTAAACCTTAACCACTGGGCTACGGTACTTCCACCATTACATAGATACTCTTAGTACGTGGATTAACATTATTGCAACTAATTGCAATTATTACTATTGCTATTCAGTTTTGTTTTCTCTTAATATTTTTTATTACAAATTTCCTAGACATTGCAAAATGATTTTGACAATCACTTTTTGTTTTCTCTTAATATTTTTTATTACAAATTTCCTAGACATTGCAAAATGATTTTGACAATCACTTCACTAGATAAATAAAATCTGAAATTTTAGAAATGATAACATGACTTATGGTTAATATGACATGAAAAATTACATCTAAAAGTTATTTCTATTTTTGGTAAACTTTTTAGTATACGGTAGGTAATTATATATCATCATTAAAATAAATCTTAGGGATAGACAAAAAAACAAACCGAACCAAACCAAATTGACCTAACCGAACCCAAACCTACGCATATCAAACTAAAGTATATGTCTAAATCATTTGGTTCAAGATTCTATTAACCCAAATAGTTCAGTTTGGCTTTAAACAAAACCAAACTGAAACCAAACTGAAAAACCGAAGTGTTTTTTTAATATGAATAATTAAATATCCTAATAATATTAAAATTTAATTTATTTAACTATTTAACCTAAACAACTAAATATAAATTTATACATTTTACGTCTAAATAAAGAGAATAAACACAACTAACAATACAATAAAAATATGAACCTCATACATTAACATCAAAACTCAAAAATTACTCATGATATTTATATAAGGTTTGAGAATAATAGTATAAAATTATTGTATTACATCTTTTACATTTTTATTAGAGATGTTTGACTTTTACATTTAAATATAAAAAATAATGATTTGGTGTCAAATATGATTTGTTTATGTTTTTAAAATTATATTTGTAATTAAACTAGAAAAAACTAAAAAATCAACTCGACTGAACTGAACAGACACAAACAAAACCAAAGTAAACCGAACCGAACACAAACCAAACCGAACTAAAACCAAACCGAACACAAACCAAACCAAATTAAAAACGAACCAAATTAAAAACGAACCAAACCAAACACAAACTGAACCAAACTAACTTAGGTTGACTTTGGTTAAGGTTTTACTAGATCCAAATAAATCAAACCGAACTGAACCTAAACTGAACCCGTAATTAAACCAAAATGTCCACACCTAGTAAATATATTCAAATATGACATTAAATAACATAATAATAGAAATAAAATAATATTTTCAAATTTTGAAATGTTTTTTATTTCTAATTTAATTATACAATTTTATCACTAAAAATATTTTAATTTTTTTTACAATTTTTTATATTATAAAATTTTAATCGTAATATTATTAGTTTCTTTTATATATCTATAAATTTTATAGATAGTGTTTAGTTATAATTTTTGACAATTATACCACTTTTATATCAATTTTTAAAAATAATTTTAAACAAGTTGATTTAATATATTTTAATCCAAAAGAAATAGATAAAAAATTATCTAAGATTATAAATTTAAATATACACATATCTACCTTTAATAGAAATTAAAATAAAAATGGTTTATTTTATCTTTATTTTATCTTTACATAAATAAAATTTTATATTAAAATATAAGTAAATAATAATAAAATCTAAATAGTAATAAATTTTATTTTAGATATAATTTAAATTTTTTTATTATAGCACATGGTGCTGGATAAGACCTAGTTACTAATATGTATTACACTCACATTAATTTTGAAGGGCTAACTTAACAACTAATTGCAAGTTACTTAAAAGATATAAAGGTCTTGAAGAGAAGTTTCAATAACTCAGAACTCATTTATATACCACAGATACAGAATTCAAGAGCGGACAGTCTGCAATCGTTGTTTGTTACCAATTTGGTTTGCAGAGTGTACATGATTATGTTTATGATGCTGACAAAAAAACAAAGAACATAAATGGAATTAGTAAAATTATCCTGATTTTATTTTAGTTAGAGCTAAAATAATTATAGTTCAATTTGAAAAATAAATGCAATTCAATAAGACCAAAAAATAAGTCATCAATATTATTAATATATATGAAATCACATGTTTGATTAAGACACCAACGTAATATTATTTAAAATGATGTTGTATTTACTTTCATACATCGTGTCTATTAAAATATAAGTCATGACTTAATTGATTTGTGATTTTTTAGTTTGGACGTTCCCTTAGAAAATCATAACTTTCAATAGATGTATTATTTATTCAACTATACATTGTATTTTAAGCTAACATTAAAAGCATAATCAATTAAAACCAGTTACTTCCCAATATATTAGGGATTTTGTAATATACTAAAAATAGAATCTTAGCATAGCAACCTTTCAAATACGTGATAGTCTAAAGTGTATATTCAGCAAATATTATTACTTCTTTTTGAACAACAAATATTATTACTATACTATCGCGTTTATTAAGTAAATTGTAAACCAATCAAACATAGTGCCCCTAAATTAATTCAGCAACTCCAATTTTAAGTATGATATGTCAATTATATTAATACAAGAGACAAAGTGATGATGGCTATTAACATTTAACAACAAGAACTTTTGAAATGCATAGTTAGCCTTTTCGTAATGTTATAAATAACGGTGGTGAACCATCGGTGCATAAATAACGGTGGTGAACCATCGGTGCATAAATAACGGTGGTGAACCATCGGTGAATGACGCAGAAGATTACAATGGAAGTTACACTGTTGGAGAAAGATAGAGATAAAAAAAATGTTTTTTACTTTGGTACGTTTGACCGAGATAGAACCCTGATGTGTTCTTTGTTTAAGTATTGCTGCATAGATTATCAAGAAACCAAAATAAAAAAACCAACTTTGTTGATAACAGTTTGCTTAACAAAAAGATTTAAAAAATAGTTTTTTTTTGTTTTCTAATATTCTTTGCGTTTCAAATCATGGTTTAAAAAGAAAAAAAAAATTCAAAAAGATACAATATTTTTTATATTTTCAATATATTAATTAATGGTAAATTGTAAACTTAAAAAACATAATTGTGTTTATTAAAATTCTATTGGTAAAAACTTAGTTAAAATTTATAAAGAATATTTAGTTACGAAAAATAATATGCTAATCAAAATTTCATATGTTTTCTTAATATGCGTAAAAATTCTAAAACATACATTTTATCAAAACAGTGGTAGTATGAAGAAAAGATCGTAGCAGCAGCCAATTAAAATAAAAAATTAAGACCAATAAAACTGAAACATGAAACCAACGGTTTTTTCGTTACTGTTTTTGAGATAAATAAACTTGGACTTAAGCTAAATCGATGGCCTATGTTGAATTTGAGATATTCTTCCGATGGCCAAACCACAACCGCGCGGATATTTATTATCATATATATATATATATATTTAATCAAGATCATTAGTGGTAAACATTTTTAATATTAATCATATATTTAAATTTTTATATGACTATTTCAAATACAATAATTTTATAGTTTAATTTACATGTTGTAATTAATCAATTGTTTAAAAAAGTCACTTGTATTGTCGTTTCTTATTATATATTTATCTTATTGTATTTGTATTTAGTTATAAAACAAATTAATATATGCATGAAACAAAAAAATTGAAAATTATTGTATATTAAATTTATGCTCAATTCTGAATTCCGCCGTTCAAAGCTGGATTTGCTTTTAGCAGTATTTTTTTAACGTTTATTCATATTAAATAATATACTATTGTATATAAAATAAGTCTAAGAGCATTAGCATCAGTGTGTTCTCACCAATAAAAAAAAATCAAAAAGAGAGTGTGAGTGAAGGGAAACTCTCATTTGAGAGCACTTTGTCTTTAATTAAGAACACTTTGTAACAAATGTAGTAATATTATTGGTTTAAACAATTTTTATAAATTAAAATTTAGCTGAATAATTAAATGATTTAAATTTATTATTATTATAATGGTAGAGACACATGTGAGTCTCTTACCAATGCTGATGCTCCAAGATATGTAAATATTTTATCTAAATTTTATATAAATTAAATACAAATTTATTTTCAAAATTTTTGAGCTTTGCATATTTTAATTCGTCTAATAATCAAATGTAAATACAATAAAATAAATATATAATAAAAATCTAAAAATACATATGACGTTTATTAATTAGATCAAACATGTGTAAACATTCACATTACTAAATGTTATATAAACATTTGAAAATATGGTTAATGTAAAAAAAATATAAACCAGTAATGGTGTAAAACAAATTTTTTATATACATAAAAGCGAAAAAAAAAACATCTGCACGGTTGCGCGAATCAAGATCTGGTATAGATTAAAAACAATTCAAAAATACTAACAAATCAAAAATTAAATAATGATCAAGTATTATATTTTTGTTATTTACAAATATTTATATTTATGTATGAACATGTAAAACTCACCTAATTTAAATGAAAACAAAAAATATAGCATTAAAAAAGAAATACTAATTTAAAGAAATTTAACTCATAACTAGTAAAAATATTTTCGGATTAAGCCAAAAAGTTGTCAATTTTTAGTGAATGCAGACACCTATGGCCCTCACCCATACGTGCGTTCAATCGCCACAGTTTACAACTACATCTAAGCCATTATATATATAATTTTCTTTACACGACGACGACTTACCAAAGTTAAAGCTCACATGTATTTATTTTTTTTAACGCGGGGTAATTATACTTGTATAAATTATAAAAATTGTGGGAACCGAAATTCACACCGTCGATTATAATAAATAATAATGGAGGAAAACAGAGTAAACCCGTTTTTCCTTGAAGGTCCGAATTCTCTGTGTAATCACTTTAGAACGATAAAAAGATAGATAATCGCTCAGAGGCGTTTTATTGAATAATATGAATACAAGATTTCTCCGAGAGGAGTAGAGATATGCTAACTATCGGAACAACAGAATAAGAGGCTGCCAAGACGTCCTAAGCTTTGCCGTGCTAGTCTAACCACCTAAGCCCTAAGTTCTCTAAGCTAGCAGGAGTTCTTTAAGTCTAAATTCTCGGATCCTCTTTTCTTCTGCTCCTGCTCTCCTTATATAGTCGCTCTAGGTCGGTGGTTCATCCTTCGTCTTCGGGCCCAAGTCTATCTCTTTTGGGAACATTCCATTTTTCGTCGATCTTGATAGTTATCCTCGAATCTTTACATTTATCTTTGGAAACTTAGCATTTATCGTATTTCTGCGAGTTAGGACAAACTGTCATAACTTTTATGGGCTCGAATCCCTTCTGAGAGCGTAGATGGGCCTCTATACCAGTTTGGATCCTTGCGGACCGTTCTTAGGCTTTTTGGCGTTTATACGATTTCTCGGTTTTAGTCATAAAACTTCGAGAATAACTTTAATCAAAACGAAACGAGAAGTATAAGGTCCCGAAGGTCGGATATCACAGCTATACGGAAGATACGGGAGTCGGACAGGCCGGGATCAGGTCGAGCTCGCCGGGCGAGCCGGCTCGCGTGACGGCCGAACTCGCCGACGAGCACAACCACACGACGGTTCAGCTCGCCGAAGAGCTGACCGGCGCGATGGTTGAGCTTGCCGGGCGAGTGCAGCCATACGACGGTTCAGCTCGCCGGTGAGCTGACCGGCGTGATGGTTGAGCTCGCCGGGCGAGTATAACCACACGTCGGTTCAGCTCGCCGGCGAGCTGTCCGACATGATGGTTGAGCTCGCCGGCGAGCTGACCCGCGTGATGGTTCAGCTCTCCGGCGAGTGGCTTTTGTGCGGGATTCGCTCGTTTGTTCACTTCCGATCTTTCTTTCAGTGAATATTTTGCGAGAAATCCGTGAATAAGAAATAATCATAGCCGTTGATTTCGAAATAACCATTTTTGACCCCAACAGTTAGCCCCCCAGCCCGTAAGACTCGGAGACGATTTTGCGGGCAAATGATGTGAATTAGAAATCAAAATCTTTGGCTAAGAATATTTATTGCGGAAATCCACGTCACCCTCATATCCTTATAAGTAGCAACTCACTACTCCTCATTCTTCACACATCTCTTTCTCTCACATTCTCTTTTCTTCAAACTACCTATCAAGAATGTCTTCCTCCCCAAGTAAAAAGAAAAGCTCTGACGTCGAGATGGGTGAGGCCAACTCGGCACTTCCGACTCCGGCCATGCATGAAGCTACTCCAACCTTCGTCGCCGGGTTTCTTTCTTTCAAAGAGAGACTGTCCAGACGCAGTTCCAAGAAAGAAGGGGGTCGGATTCAGCCTGAGGTACCGGCTATCCTTTCTTCGCCTGCGATGTCGACCTCGGCTGGAGGAAACAAGTCCCCTGGTGATGCCACGCCCCTTGCAGAATCGGTCATGGTTCCTGTTCAAGTTCTGGAGGTTTCGGCTCAACCCTCGGGCTCTTCGACCACACCAGTCCCAGCTCCTAAGGAGGAGAAGGCGACGGGGTTGATGCCTCCGCCTTTGGATAGGAAGGAGATCGTCCAAGGGCTTTCCGCGTCCAGTGCTGCTCCTTTGACCAAAAGTCGCAAGAGGACTGGCGCTGCGACCGAGACCGTCAAGAAGAGGAAATGTACCGCTGGCGCGGAAGGGGAGCCCTCGGGACCTTTGTCGCAACATCGTGCCAAGGTTTGTTTTGACTATTTTCAGCATAAGCCACCTTGTTCTACGATTATCCTGACCCTTATTTCATGTATAGTTCGTATCCCTGATTGACGGGATGCTCAGCGATTGCGGATCAGAGATAGAGCATTCGACAAGGGGCATGGCTGAATCGCGAGAGGCATTGAAACAAGCCGAGGCTGAGTTGAAATCTACTGAAGCTGCTCGTGCTGCTGAGCTCTCTCTCAGCTGAAGGTTCGGGTCAGCAATCTCGAGCGGGACCTCGGAAAGTCGGCGAGCGCATTGTTCAAGCTGAAGAAAGAGAAGAAGAACAAGGCTTCCGAAGTCCGTCGTCTCCAGCGTGAAATTCAGAACCGAAAAGAGTCGAGGACTGTTGTTTCGAGGGATGATTTTCATGCTCGCCTGGCGAGGATGGCTGTTCTGTTTGATTCCCTCATGGCAGTCCGTGAGAAGGACATGGCTCTGGCGAGCATCGAGGGAAGCCTGAACGAGATCCAACTGCTCGAAGGCGACATGGCTCCGACTCTGGACTCCGAAGAAGACAGGCTGTTGTCTCGCAAGGAGGAGTTGAAGGCTTCCGACGGGGACTTCGACTCGATCCTCTCTCAGCTGCAGTTCGAGTGCACCCTCACGCCGTGTTCGGTAGAGACCGAGGGGCAAGGCCCCGTGGCTGAAGAAGGTGGAGATGTTGCGAGCAGGAGAGGAAACGACGAAGCGGCCGAGGGAAGCGATGGCTGTGAGGTCGAGGATGAAGGTGGTGCTCCGAGGAGTGCTTAGGGTAACGATCCTTTCAGAGATTTTTTTATTTTTTGTTTTGGCCTGTTTGTGAGGCCACAGTTTGCATGTTTCGGGACTGGCCATTGGTGGCTTTGAATCTCTGCCCTTGTTAGGGCTTTTTGTATAATGCTTGGCTCAATCTATAAAACCTTTTTGGCTTATTATAAATCGAGAGAACTCCGGGTTTTTCGAAGTTAGAGGGCGAAGGAGTGAGTTGTCGTCTCGTTCCTTGCCCCCGGACGATCACCGTATCCATAGTCTGTTGAGCGCGTAGATTTTGCTTTGTGCGAGGACTCGTGAAAACGTATAGACTTAAGTGAAGAGACAAGTTTTGGGATTTCATATCGGGATGTCGATATTATGCCTTTGAGATGTCAGGATCCAGCAAGACTGGGTTTAGGGCATGACCTAGGTTTACTTTCGGACTAAGGCTATACGATGACAAGTCGGCTTTTGTTTTGTCTGTTTGTGATTTCTACCTGATTCATACCGATATAAAGTCGGCGAAGTGTTATCGGCTTATATGACTTGTCTTGGCATGAATCGAGCTACTTCCAAAGGCCGTTTGGAGGTGCTGGCCAAAATTTTGGATTTTCTTGTATAGCGTGCTATGGTATCCTTGTCAGATGTAAGAGAGCCTATCCTTTCGAGGGCGGCTAGTGTCTGTTTAGGACGTTAGGGTTCGTTTGTTGTGATCAGCAACAAAGAAGTGATGCCATTTTAAAGGCATTTTACCGTTAGAGGTATGTTGATTTTGGAAACAAGAGTGTTGTTTCCATAAGTGTTGGAAAGAACGTAACTTCAAGGGTGTTGCGACGTCTCACAGTGCCAGAAGGTAATCTTTTTTGTTTTGAGCCGCGTTTTTCTTGCAGGCTTTTTACCAAGGATGCTTTTTTTAATGAGCATTCGTGGGTTTGTTGGTTTTAGCGTGATAGCTGATTTAGGCGTTCTGGACGAGTTCTGGACCGCCGTTCTAGCCGTTTGTCGGATAGTGGGCTTAGCGATTGTAGCATCGCGTTTTTTTCCGTAAAAAGTTTCGAAACCGACTTTTTGAAAGTTATGGGAGTATACGAGTATACGTACCAATTCCCCCCTTTTTTTAAATGGGGGGGGATAGCTGAACTCGCTGGGCGAGCTGCCTACGTACTCGTTTTTTGGGGATCAAGCCATCTCATAGTTCTTTGGATCCACTTTACGATTAGTGGTAGTATTTCTTAAGATGCATCGCGTTCCAGGTTCTTTGGATCCTGACGTCCTGCGTGTTTGCGATTTGGTATGATCCTGGTCGGACTACCTTTATGACATTGTATGGACCTTCCCAGTTTGCTCCCAGTTTTCCTGCGTTACGTTCGGCAGTGTTTTGGAAGACTTTACGAGGGACCAGGTCGCCTTCTTTGAACCTACGATGGCGAACGTTTGAGTTGTAATATTTTGCGGCGGCGTGCTGGTAATTTTGGATTCGTATGAGAGCTTGATCTCGCCGCTCGTTAATAAGGTCGAGTTCGTCCAGCAGCATTGCACTGTTAAGATCTTCTCGTTCGGGGAGGAATCTTCTCCGTACTCTAGGAAATTCTACTTCCGCGGGGATCATACATTCCGTTCCGTAAACGAGGGCGAATGGGGTTTCACCCGTAGCCCATCTCGGGGTCGTACGATGCGACCAAAGAACTCTTCGAGCTCTTCTGCCCATCGCCCATTTTTGGCTTCTAAGCGCTTTTTTAACCCGTCGAGGACGGTTTTGTAGATGGTCTCTGCCTGGCCATTGCACTGCGGATATCTGGGAGTCGACTTAGTCTGTCGTATCTTCCACTTCTCGCAGAATGCTTCGAATCGGGTAGAGATGAACTGAGATCCGTTGTCTGTCACGATTTTGTAAGGGACCCCGTGTCTGGTGATGATGTTCCTCCATACGAAGTTCTCGACTTGTACGTCTTTGATACTTGCGTAGGAATCTGCCTCTACCCATTTTGAGAAGAAATCCGTGAGGACCAGGAGGAAGCGTTTCTGCTTCGAGTTATGTAATGGCCCGACGATATCCATGGACCATCGCATGAAGGAATACGGAGACGAGATGGACGAGAGGACTTCCGCGGGTTGATGGATTTTCGGCACGTGCCTTTGGCATTTTTCGCACTTTCATGCGAACTTCTCGCAGTCTTTGATCATTGTTGGCCAGTAATAACCACGACGACGACTTACCAAAGTTAAAGCTCACATGTATTTATTTTTTTAAACGCGGGGTAATTATACTTGTATAAACTATAAAAATTGTGGGAACCGAAATTCACACCGTCGATTATAATAAATAATAATGGAGGAAAACCGAGTAAACCCGTTTTTCCTTAAAGGTCTGAATTCTCTGCGTAATCGCTTTAGAACGATAAAAAGATAGATAATCGCTCAGAGGCGTTTTATTGAATAATATGAATACAAGATTTCTCCGAGAGGAGTAGAGATATGCTAACTATCGGAACAACAGAACAAGAGGCGGCCAAGACGTCCTAAGCTTTGCCATGCTAGTCTAACCACCTAAGCCCTAAGTTCTCTAAGCTAGCAGGAGTTCTCTAAGTCTAAATTCTCGGATCCCCTTTTCTTCTGCTCCTGCTCTCCTTATATAGTCGCTCTAGGTCGGTGGCCCATCCTCCGCCTTCGGGCCCAAGCCTATCTCTTTTGGGAACATTCCATTTTTCGTCGATCTTGATAGTTATCCTCAAATCTTTACATTTATCTTTGGAAACTTAGCATTTATCGTATTTCTGCGAGTTAGGACAAACCGTCATAACTTTTATGGGCTCGAAACCCTTTCTGAGAGCGTAGATGGGCTTCTAGACCAGTTTGGATCCTTGCGGACCGTTCTTAGGCCTTTTGGCGTTTATACGATTTCTTGGTTTTAGTCATAAAACTTCGAGAATAACTTTAATCAAAACGAAACGTGAAGTATATGGTCCCGAAGGTCGGATATCAAAGCTATACAGAAGATACGGGAGTCGGACAGGCCGGGATCAGGTCGAGTTCGCCGGGCGAGCCGGCTCGCGTGACGGCCGAACTCACCGGCGAGCACAACCACACGACGGTTCAGCTCGCCGGCGAGCTGACCGGCGCGATGGTTGAGCTCGCCGGGCGAGTGCAGCCATATGATGTTTCAGCTCGCCGGCGAGCTGACCGGCGTGATGGTTGAGCTCGCCGGGCGAGTATAACCACACCACGGTTCAGCTCGCCGGCGAGCTGTCCGACGTGATGGTTGAGCTCGCCGGCGAGCTGACCCGCGTGATGGTTCGGCTCTCCGGCTAGTGGCTTTTGTGCGGGATTCGCTCTTTCGTTCACTTCCGATCTTTCTTTCAGTGAATGTTTTGCAAAAAATCCGTGAATAAGAAATAATCATAGCCATTGATTTCGAAATAACCATTTTTGACCCCAACAAAAATATTTTTATTGATAATTCTATATTTGTTTTGGCATCATTAGTGATAATTATATTTGTTTCGTGAGAATTCACGTATGACTGTGCCACTTGAACCATTTATGAAATTTATGACTCTTGGAATCTGCCCCAAGCAAGGTCAGATCTCCACCTCGAGTTATGGTTTCTATTTCTGCTGTTATTCCTTCATCTCAGCAAGATAAAGCCAATTGGGTCATTGACTCTATCACTTACTCCCACTTCTCGTCAAAGACTTTGTGGAATTTTATTCGACCTCGACAACAAATGCTCGTTGGAGCTAGTATTGCCTGGCATACTGCAATCATTCCCAACCACTCCATGTGTGAACCGAAATTCGCACTGTCGATTTCCGTTTAAATAAGGAAACTAGGAAAACCCTAATTTCCCAGAGGACCCGGATATCTGCTAATTACCACACGTCAAGCAATCAGAACACGAGAATAACAACGATAAGAATAAGAAATCGAAAAAGAGAGCAAAGTAGATCTTATTCCGAATCTGCGCATGAGCGTTTACAACAAGGTATAAGCCTGGGCTCGAGAGCTGTCGGCGAGATTCCTAGTTCTAGCAACCCTAAGACGGCTAAACCTAATTGAGTCGCAGCTCGAAATAACAAAAACGGAAAATTGCCTAAATTGCTCTAAGTGCTAAGTTTGCTCTGAAAAATCCTCCCCCATGCTCTTCGCCTAGGACTCCTTATATACTAGCTCCAAAGTCGGTTTACGCTTTTACTCTTCTGCCCTTAAGCGGTCATAGCATAAAAATGAAGATATTCCATTTTCCCGATCTTCCAATTATCTTCAAAACTTCCTTATTTATCAACTTGACATTTATCCTTCCTTGTGGACCAAGCGTAAACCGTGCTGCGGTTTACGGGCTTTTGGTTAAGAAATCGTAGGATGGGCCTCGAGTTGTGTTTTAGATCCCTTTGGGCCGTCTTCCGACTCGACACGTTTACTACAAATTCTTTTTGATAAAGAACGAACTTTCCGCGGTTTCTAAATCGCGAAGTTTGATCGATGAATTTGAATAGCGGAAAACATGGACTGAGCTTGCTACGTTCTTCGGGAGATACCATTCGAAGGTTTGACGAGAATGCATAGATTGATGTCGTATCGATGTTCGGAAGGGTTCAATCGCTACACAGCGACTGAACTTCGGCTCGAGCCCGGTTGCTACGTAGCGACCGAGCGGGATGATCGCTCGGTCGCTACGTAGCAACAGAGCTTTGGGTCGAGCTCGGTCGCTACGTAGCGACCGAGCTTTGGATCGAGCTCGGTCGCTTCGTAACGGCCGAGCTTTGGCTCGGACTTGGTTGCTACGCAGCGACCAGACAGCGTGTATGCGTGGTAATTACACAACGGTCGAGCTTGGTTAGTTTGGTTTGAATCTTCAAGGATACTTCTTCGTAAAAACTTCGTGTTTGGATATATTTTACGAAAGTTACATCTTCGTTTTTACTATCTCTTTCGGAAATACGATCTCCAAGGATTTTCGGGTGGTAATTCCGTCGTAACCGTTTTTGACCCCAACAGTTAGCCCCCCAGCCCGTTAGGATCATGCATCGTAGGATCCTAGCGTGCGGTTAGGCATGTTCGGCAAGTTAGGCGTGATAGATGGAATTAATATCCGAAAGTCCGAGCTTGAACAGTAAATCCTCATGCTTATAAGAAGGGAGGTAACTTGTTTCATAATTTTTTCACTTTCTTGTCTTTCTCTAAGATCTTTCTTAAGAAAAAAAATTTCTTTCTTTCTCTCCACCCTTTTCCTCTATTTTCTTAGGAGAAGTTCAAAGATGTCGAGCAAGAAAAAGATTGCGAAAAAAGGGTCTTCATCCGCGAGTGCTTACGAAGAGCTCATTGTTCCGAAGATGGAGTTCGTGCCTCACTCGGTACATCCTGCCGAGAACGAGGCATGGTGGATTGCTCATTATGGCTCGTTGACCCCTCCCAAGGAGAAGTCGTTCCCGGTCCAGACCCATCGTAGAGTCGAGAAAGGGGATGCAAGCAGGAGTACCGACGAGTTTCTCGCGATCATACGATCATTCTACCATATCCCGGATGCTGTGGAGTTCCGGGTTCCTCGCCGTGGGGAATGTGCTAACAGCCCCCCAGAGGGTTACTTCACTTGCTACGAGGCGTTCGTAGTGCGTTGTCGCCTATGGTTCCCAATACCCGAAATTCTCGTCCGAGTGTTGGACCGTTTCGAAGTTGCGATAAGCCAGTTGACTCCCCTTGCCATTCAGCATCTTATTGGGATCCTGATCCTAAGCTACGAGCATGGCCTTTCCCTTTCCGTCGATCATTATGAAGCGCTTTTGAGGCTTCAACTTGTCACAGATACGGATAAGCATAGGTTGGTCCCTCGGAAATTTATGTCAGTGGTTAAGAAGTTCATTTCGAACTTCAACTCGTGGAAGAAGTTCTTTTTCTTTGTTCGTATAGACGCTGCGTCCGTCGAAGAGAGTTGCATTCCACTGTTCCGGAGGTTGCCGAATGATCGTCCCTTCATCAACCCTCTTGCTCCGTTCCCTGAGGACATCATTGCGGTGAGGGATCTTCTCAGGAACGGTCCTTTCTTCTGGACTTCTTTTACGCCGAAGAAGGTTCGGAAGGCACTGAGATTCGTGCAACCCGGTCCTGCTTTGGCTGCGAGCACGGGAAGCGACTCCGAATCTGACGACCAGAATCCCGTCGAAGCTCCAACAGCTGTGCCGGAGTCGAGCTCTCGGAAGGGAAAGATGTCGATCTTGGCGACATAAAATTTTCGATGGATGACTCTATGCTTCCCGGATGGGATCCGAACCTTGCTTACGGCGATGGGAGTGGTTCGAGCGAGGTCCCTATTCCGGATTTCGATGATTTCTTTGCTGATCTGCCACCGGGTTTCGATGCTCCTCCTCCTACGAAAGAATCGGCGAGGCTGAGAGTCGTTGCGGAAGGATCTCGCATCATCAATGGGGTTAGTTTTTTGAGAATTTTTAGGTGATTGTCCTATGTATATACATATTTATAACATGTCAATCGATTTTGCAGGGCCTGAGCTTGCTGGGCTAGGCCATTGAGGCGGGCCATAGAGAAGCCATGGTCTACCGCTTCAAAGCGGAGAAAGCGGAGCGGGATCTCGCTCGCGTGCAAGGCGAGTTGTTGGAGCGAGAGGCGCAGCTTACTCGTGATCATGCGCGGGCCATCCGCAAAGCGGAAAGGAAAGGCAAAAGGGAAATCGTCGAGGTGATGAAGACTCGTGCCTCTCAATTCCAGGTTGAGTATGAGAACCTCAAGAATGCCTTTACCTTGGTGGGTGACTTTCGTGAGTGCCGCGGTTCGGTCGGAAGTCTTTGGAGGACGCGAGCCGATGACTATGCGTTTGAGGAGGAAATGAGCTTGATGAAGAGTGGGATGAATGAACGTGCCCACGGTGAGGCGCTTATCCCTCCGATCGACGAGCGGATTCAAGGGTTCTGGGATTCCATCCCGGTTTCCCCTGATACCGAGGAGGTTTCGACTGGGTTTCCCGATGATGGCGAGGAAAAGGATCTTCCCGCGGATGCGTTCGGTGCTTCGTTGTCCGGGGACTTTGACTTTGGATTATGAGAGGTGGAATAGTTATCGAAAGAGAGATGCTCGTCTTTCTGTTTCATGTTTATGGCCGATTGTGGCCGAGAGATTTGTACGGGCCTGTTTTGGCCGTTTTTATCGTTTATCGGGATTGGCCGTTGGTGGCTTTGAATCCCCTTACCGCTTTACGCGGTTATTTATATGATGAATGTTTTCGTTTTCGAGTTTTCCTGAGTAGGTTTGAAGTAAATATGAGTTGTCGTCTCATATTTAATTCCGATGAGACGTTCAATCTGTTGGTTCGTTCGTGATTTTCGTAAAAATTATTTATCTTTACGATTTTCGAGAACATTGAGATACGAACGGAGAGACATGGTTTAGGATCTCGTATCTTTTAGATATCATGCCTTGAGATGTTTGAGACCAGAGCGTTGGGTTTAGGGCAAGACCTAGGTTTACTTTCGGTTAAGGTTTATGCGGTGACTAGCCGGCTATCGTTTTTCCTGTTGCGATTTCTTCCTGATTCGCACCGATTTAAAGTCCGCGATATGTTCTCGGCTTATATGACTTGTATGGTACGAATCGAGCATCTTCTCAGAATTAACTGGAAGTGCTAAACCAAAATTTCGGATTTTTGTTGTAGCGCGCTTTTGTCCTTGTGCTGGACGTTTTTAAAGATCAAAAGAGTGATCGAATTGCGTTTGTTTAAGACGGCTGGCGTGTTCGTCGGGGCCAATCGACGAACGGGGTGTAAGGTTTTGGTGGTCGCGTTCGGACAATTTGTTCGTATTATCTTCGAATTTTAACTTTGCGACGTCTCGCAGTTGTTTCGAGGATTATACGTGTATCTTTGTGCGTTTGAAGGATGATGATTTTTTTACGATTTTTGGGCCGGATGAGGCTGCAGACAAGAGTCTTAATGTTTCCAGGCGTGTCCTGAAAATTTTTGTGTTTAACTGAAGCGTAAACGTTTTCCGATAAAAAGGACAACGTATATTGTAGTAAAAGTTTTTGAAGTTTCTTAAAAACTCGATTACAATAATGGCGATTTTTTAAGTGGGAGTATACGAGTATACACACTCACTCCCCCCCTTTTTAGAGAGGGGGATAGCTGAACTCGTCTTTTGACGAGCTGCCTACGTACCCCTTTCGAGGATCAAGCCATCTCGTAGTTCTGTTTCATGCCGCGAGTGTTCTTACTCGGCGGTAGATGTCGCGATGTCCGCCTTGACCTTGTCGATCGTGGCTGGGTCAACGCTATTTTCCGGATGTTCCGGTTGAGTTGTAGCATGGGCTTCAGACTTGTGTCGAGCTTCGACGTCCGATGCGTTTGCGTTGGTAGACGTTTTTAATTCGTTTTTTCCTGGGGTGCTTTTGGCCGAAGATTGGTCTATCTTCGTGCGCTTGCCGTTTGCAGCTGCAGAAGTCGTGATTTGCCTTAACTTGTGCTCTGCGAGGAAGCATAGCCGCGACTGTTTTTGGCACCCCCAGATGGCCGCGACTCCGCTTGGGGTTGGGAATTTGAGACCCAGGTGGAAGGTTGACGGAACTGCCTGCATGGCGTTGAGCCATGGGGTTCCCATGATCACGTTGTAGATAGCGGGATGATCGACCACCGCGAACTCGACGATTTTCGTGATCTCCTTGGCCATGACTGGCAATTGGATCGATCCAAGAGTCATCGATACTTCGCCTGAAAAACCCGTGAGTGGTTTTGGCGTCGGAATTACTTCTCCGAGTTCGATGCTCATCCGTTTGAGAGTGTCGCGGAAGATTACGTTGACCGTGCTTCCCGTGTCGACGAGTACCCTTCCGACTTCTAAGTCTCGTATAACGAGATCTATGACGAGCGGGTCGCAGTGAGGTTGATCGATGCCGCCGGCCTCTTCCTTTGTGAAGGTGATCGAGCAATTTTGGCCATCTCGGGGAGGAGACCATGTAGACCAATTTGCGCTCGACTCCGCCTTCCGTTGGTAAGCCTTGATGGCCGACACAGTGTCGCCGCAGTATTGTGATCCTCCGATGATCATATTGACTCTGCGGCGATTGTTATCGTTCCCTTTGTCGTCTGGCCTCCTGCCGCGTTTATCCCCAGGCTGGTTTTGTTGAGGGGATTTTTCAGCGGACGGATTTCTGTCCGTCTTTGGAGGGCGATCAGAATCGAGGATCAGATCCTTGACGCTAGTTACTTCCGAGAGCTCTCCAGCGAGTAGCTTCGCGGCCAGTCTTGCTCCCAAGACTTTGCAGTTGGTTGTGGAATGTCCTCGGGATTGGTGGAACTCGCAGAAGGTGTTTTCGTCATACCCTTGATTGCGAGTCCATGTGTTGCCCGTGGTCCGACCCTGATCCGAGTTGATCGCATAGTTATGCGCCCCCTGGAGATCTTCCCCCTCGTGATGGACGTACTTGCCGTTACGAGAGTTCTTCTTTTTCCCTTTCGGGTCCACGTCTTTCGAGGATGGTCTTACCGCCTTATGTTTTTGCGATAAGACTTTAGTTTCCTCCTCTACTATGATGTAGTCCGTTGCTTTGTGGAGGGCGTCCTGGATCGTTCGTGGTTTGTCGAGAGTTATCCACTTTCTGAATTTCGACTTGTACCAGAGCGTCTTTCTCAGCGCGTCGATGGCCACTTTGTCGCTTATCCCACTGACCCTTGACATTATCAGCTTGAACCGACTGATAAACTCGCGGAGGGGTTCGTCTTCCCTCTGGGAGAGACTCCAGAGGTCAACATCGGAAGTTTCTCTGTCTATGAATACAGAGTATTGCTTGAGAAATTCCGATGCGAGCTGTCGGAAACTCCCGATGGTGTTACGACGAAGGCGTGCGAACCATTCAAGTGCTGCTCCTTCCAGGTTTTCAACGAACAGGCGGCAGTAGCCGGCATCCTTTTCGCCGTCCTTCAGTCTAGCTCTTCCCATCGCGATGTGGAAAGCCTGAAGGTGCGCTTTTGGATCGGCCGTACCATCGTACTTCGGTACTTTGATTTTTCCCGGATCGGACACCCTCATGTCCGAAATGCGATTGGTAAAAGGGGTCTTCCGAGCTCCTTCCAACAGTCGATCGATTTCGGGGGCAGCACTAGTAGCATGATGGATTTGAGACTTTACGGCCCTCACTTCTGCCGCAGTCTTGGTGATGTAGTCGCGAAGATCGCGGATATCCGATGTCTCGTCAGTAGATTTCCGAGCCTGTCGGCGTTTACTGCGAGTGAGCTCGGTTTGTCTTTCAGCCAGCTCCTCCTGTTCGTTCCAATAGGCGATCTCTTCCTCTTCCGTCATTGGTTTTTCGAACGGGGAGCTTTCCCGAGCAGATCGGCTTCTGGTCCTTCTCGGATGTCTGTCGACGTCCTCGTCGGTGTCGTTGGAAACATCGCTAGGATCCAGGTCAATGTGTTCGGCTTCGTTATCCTCCGAGTCCTTTGCAGGGGGCGGAAGACTTTCAGGGTTCCCCTTTTCGATGGGAGATTTCTCGCTAGGGTTTTGACTGGAAGGTCGTTCCCGCGCGACTCCTGATCTGTCGAGTGGGGTAGCGAAGTTGAGCCTTATCCCGCGGATTTTGGTGGTTCCGCGGGGCCGGATTGCTTGGGTCCTTGCCGTTAAGGTTTCAACCTGTTGGGTCAAGGTATTCACGAGCTTATCATGTTCTTCTGACCTTTTCTCATAGGTGGCGAACATCTTTTTAAACTCCTCGAGCGTCGCGGCGTTGGCTTGTGCGTTGGCCGCGGATACGTCCGCTACTGGAGTGTGGAGATCGGTGCCGCTGCCTCCGTTAAGAGGAGTTTGCACGTTATCCGCGTCGTTAGTTGACATGTCTGATCGAGAGTGATGTGGCTTTTGCGGGTTAGATTGATCCGTACCCCCCCTCCTTCTATCGCCAAACTGTGGGAACCGAAATTCGCACTGTCGATTTCCGTTTAAATAAGGAAACTAGGAAAACCCTAATTTCCCAGAGGACCCAGATATCTGCTAATTACCACACGTCAAGCAATCAGAACACGAGAATAACAACGATAAGAATAAGAAATCGAAAAAGAGAGCAAAGTAGATCTTATTCCGAATCTGCGTATGAGCGTTTACAACAAGGTATAAGCCTGGGCTATCTTATTCCGAATCTGCGTATGAGCGTTTACAACAAGGTATAAGCCTGGGCTCGAGAGCTGTCGGCGAGATTCCTAGTTCTAGCAACCCTAAGACGGCTAAACCTAATTGAGTCGCAGCTCGAAATAACAAAAACGGAAAATTGCCGAAATTGCTCTAAGTGCTAAGTTTGCTCTGAAAAATCCTCCCCCATGCTCTTCGCCTAGGACTCCTTATATACTAGCTCCAAGGTCGGTTTACGCTTTTACTCTTCTACCCTTAAGCCGTCATAGCATAAAAATGGAGATATTCCATTTTTCCCAATCTTCCAGTTATCTTTAAAACTTCCGTATTTATCTGCGGAAACTTGACATTTATCCTTCCTTGTGGACCAAGCGTAAACCGTGCTGCGGTTTACGGGCTTTTGGTTAAGAAATCGTAGGATGGGCCTCGAGTCGTGTTTTAGATCCCTTTGGGCCGTCTTCCGACTCGACACGTTTACTACGAATTCTTTTTGATAAAGAACGAACTTTCCGCGGTTTCTAATCCGCGAAGTTTGATCGATGAATTTGAATAGCGGAAAACATGGACTGAGCTTGCTACGGTCTTCGGGAGATAGCATTCGAAGGTTTGACGAGAATGCATGGATTGATGTCGTATCGATGTTCGGAAGGGTTCAATCGCTACACATCGACTGAACTTTGGCTCATTCCCGGTTGCTACGTAGCGACCGAGCAGGACGAACGCTCGGTCACTACGTAGCGACCGATCTTTGGCTTGATCTCGGTCGCTACGTAGCGACCGAGCGGGACGATCGCTCGGTCGCTACGTAGCGACCGAACGGGACCAGTGCTCGGTCGCTACGTAGCGACCGAGCTTTGGCTCGAGCTCGGTCACTACGTAACGACCGAGCGGGACGATCGCTCGGTCGCTATGTAGCGACAGATCTTGGCCGAGCTCGGTCGCTACGTAGCGACTGAGCGGGACGATCGCTCGGTCGCTACGTAGCGACCGAGCGGGACGAGTGCTCGGACTCTACGTAGCGACCGAGCGGGACGAGTGCTCGGTATCTACGTAGCGACCGAGCTTTGGCTCGAGCTCGGACGCTACGTAGCGACCGAGCGGGATGATCGCTCGGTCGCTACGTAGCGACCGATCTTTGGCTTGAGCTCGGTCGCTACGTAGCGACCGAGCGGGACGAGTGCTCGGTCGCTACGTAGCGACCAAGCTTTGGCTCGAGCTCGGTCGCTACGTAGCGACCGAGCGGGACGATCGCTCGGTCGCTACGTAGCGACCGAGCGGGACGAGTGCTCGGTCTCTACGTAGCGACCGAGCTTTGGCTCGAGGTAGCTTCGTAGCGACCGAGCGGGACGATCGCTCGGTAGCGACCGAGCGGGACGATCGCTCGGTCGCTACGTAGCGACCGAGCTTTGGCTCGAGCTCGGTCGCTACGTAGCGACCGAGCGGGACGAGCGCTCGGTCGCTACGTAGCGACCGAGAGGGACGAGTGCTCGGTCGCTACGTAGCGACCGAGCTTTGGCTCGAGGTCTGTCGCTTCGTAGCGACCGAGCTTTGGCTCGGACTTGGTTGCTACGCAGCGACCGGACAGCGTGTATGCGTGGCAGTTACGCAACGGTCGAGTTTGGTTAGTTTGGTTTGAATCTACAAGGATACTTCTTCGTAAAAACTTCGTGTTTGGTTATATTTTACGAAAGTTACATCTTCCTTTTTACTATCTCTTTCGGAAATACGATCTCCGAGGATTTTCGGATGGTAATTCCGTCGTAATTGTTTTTGACCCCAACACTCCACTAATGCTTGGTTGTTCCTCCTCAACAGAAATCCAACTTTAATGAGAGTTAAGTCTTGGAATTCTGATATTGAAACTACTTGTCTGTTGTGTGGTCTCTCTGATGAGAATAGAGAACATCTATTTTTTAATTGCAATTATTCTTGGACATGTTGGAGTATTTGCGTTCATAAGCTGGGATTTGTTTCGGTTCCAGGGAACTGGGACCTTGTGATCAACTGGCTTATATCATTATTACCCAAGAGGGCTCCGGCTACGGTGGCTGCTTACCAGGTGTGGGCTGCTGTTTTGTTTGAGGTTTGGAGGGAACGCAATAGACGTTCCCATGATGGTACTACCTTCCATGATGTCGTCTTGATTCGAAGCATTATGCGGACGATTAAGGATAAGGGCACTGCTCTTCTCAATACAGGTCTTCCACTAGGTGCTGATCTTCCCCAATTCTGGTCTTCTAGACCTTAGTTTCAGCCTTCCATCGATTCTCTGATGTGGAGTTTGTTAGTTTTTAATAACTTTTCTCTCCTTTGCTTCGGTAATCGGCCCCCTTCCCATTTTCTTCTATTTATGTACCGAACGTTTCTTTTCTTTATCTAATATGAAAACCTTTTATAAAAAAAAAAAAAATCTTTGTTCTTTGTTGGAAATCTTTTGTAAGTAGTTTTTCATTAGTTTGTTTTATTTCACTTTTTCTGCGGTACCGGAAACCCAAATTTTAGATTTACTCATTAATAAATTTTCGATCAAACCATTTGACTAAGGATACTTCTACTGTCACGTACATTTGTTTAATTTTGAAGAAGATTATTAACTGTTGTTTGTGTTGTGTTACTTACCGTCATTAAATAGTTGTAACCAAGAAAGAAATTTTGAAACACATTTGTAAGTGTGTTGATACATGTATACCACTTAAAATAATCAATGGCAGACCATAAGTCAAACTTGCAGTCTGAACAAACCGATAATGTTGTAATCTGTAAGAGATTCAGAGGAGTCCAAAGAGAATAAATTTAATGTGATTTTGTAAAAAATACGAAGATTGTTATGAATCGATCGTGTATGGCTCATAACCAAGAGATTATGATTTGTAATCTTTTCATTTATCTATGACGGTGTAATCTCATATATAAAGAACCTCTATGTTATGAATAAAGATAGACTTTTCCATTACTTTTATAACATATTATCATCACGAAACTCTAAATCCCTAAGGTAATACCCAAATCGAAAAATCGAAAAACCCTAAAACCCTAATCCTAGCCGGTGATCCGACGAACCCTAAACCCCGATCGCGTCTCATGTTCCCGCATCTTTTCCAGCTCGCGTCCCCGATCAGCTTCAGCCCAAGGCGTTCCTGATCCTAGCTCAGACGTTTACGACCCGAGAGCAGCTCCAGACCTCTTCCTCGTTGGCGACAGCATCAGACAGCTCGCGTCCGACGATCAAGACGTTCCCGATCAAGCAACAAAGGACGTCTGCGACCCTATAGAAGCGACTCGATCCATTCCAGCTCGCGTCCCGTTCGTGTCCAGCTCGCGGCTCAACTCCTTTGGTGGTCCGATTCAACAATCATCTAAGGTTAATAGGTAATTCAAAACCTAAAAACCCATAATCGAACATGGATTGATTGATAAAGAATGAAACCCTAAAACCCTAATCTTTATGAATCAAAACCATAGGGTAATATATCAAAAATCCTAATTAAGTAAATCGAATCTCTAAAAGTTCGATACCCCAAACCCTAAATCATGTTCCTACATGATTAAAACTCCAAATCGGTTTTTACAAGTTAAAATCCGATAAACCCTAACCCTATATCTATAAACCCTAAATAATATAAGTATCATAATTAATTATACTATAATTATCAAATCACATATTAAAACCCTAATCGAATATTTTGAAATCAAAACTGTTTTCTGTTTTGATCATTGAGGTTTTAAATCTGATTGAATCTGATGCTATGTTACTAGAATTGTTTGACCGTTAAATTGATAGATTTATTTTCTCATCCTGCTTGGTTAATTGTTCATCTGATTTAAAATTGTTTAAACCGACCAGCTTGTTAAAACATTGATTGAATCTGATAGGTTGCTAGCTTGCTTTGCTTATATAATCCGATAGGTTGATAGATTGATTGAGGTTTAATTGTTTAAATCCGAATGATCTGATTGCATGATTCTTGAGGTTTAATATCATCTGCTATGATTGATAGTTTTGTAATATGATCTGTTTTAAATAGAAACCCTAAATAATCCGTATGATAGGTTATATTGATCTGATTTGGATGTTTTTGAGAATTGAAAATCTGTATGCTAGGTTGATAGATTCATGATAAAATCTAATGTCTTGAGGTTTAAGATTGTATGCTAAGTTCGATTAAATTGATTGATCTGATTATATGTTTTTGAGTTTTGATAAATTTGGATACTAAATATTGAGTGATATATGGTTTGAGATGTCGAAAATCAACCTGGATTTTGCTGCCCTAAATCTCTCTGGAGATAATTATTTACGGTGGGCATTAGATACAAAGATTATCCTAAAGTCAAAAAGACTTGGTGAATGAATCACAAAAGGCGATAATGCCAAATGAAAAAGATTGATACATGTCAATATTAATTATTAGCCATCATCTTATTAAGAGTCTCAAAGATCAGTATCTGACTATAGAGAATCCTCTAGACCTTTGGACATAGTTAAAAAATCGAGATATGATCACCAAAGAACGGTGTTGTTACCAAAGGCCCTATTTGATTGGAGGAATCCCAGAATCCAGGACTATAAGTCCGTGGATGAGTCTATTGCTAGCTGGGCAAAAATAATGGATTACTGATGAGAAACAGTGAATTGAGACCTCCTGGATTAACCTCATTACCTGATACCAATAAGGCCGCAGAAGAAAAAAAAAGTAACCACGTCCAGAATGATAGACCACACGGTCATAGCCGTGGAGGGTGGAAAGGACGTGGCCATGGCCACTATAACACATTTGGCCGTGGGAATCACTATGACAGAGGCCGTGGGTATCAACCCAATTTGAGCCATGGTCAAGGTAGTTGCCGTGGTATATCCTTTAAACCACAAAGCTCGACCAAATCAGTGTGCCATAGATGTGGAATGGGGAACCATTGGGCTAAGATACGAAGGACTCCCAAACATTTTTGTGACCTCTATCAAAGAGAGTCTGAAAGGAAAGAATCCTGAAACCCACTTGGTCTATAAAGATGGTGAAAATAATTTCGAACATGATCAAGATGATCTTATGGAATATGAGAGTTATGATTGCCTAAAAGAATCAAGTTGATAATCTGATTTCGACATCAAACTTGTGTGATTGCTTTGCTTGTATGCTTTCTCTGATTTTTATCTCCTTGAATTTATTTCTATTACATTGTCTGCTTTGATTAAATGATTGAATGATTTTTCTACATGAGTACACTGAAAAACACCAATATAAGTACTAAAGTAGGTATCGCCAGTCTGAAAGAAGACTATGGCTAGGCTAATATATTATTGCCTAAGGGTATGCATCTAGAAATCAGTGATGCCTTATATTCACCCAGCTCTAAGAGCAAGAGCAGCCTATTGAGTTTTAAAGATATAAGAATGAATGGTTTCCATATTGAAACAATGGGCGAAGGAAACAAAGAGTTCCTTCAGATATATGTATAAAATCGCCTAAGGCCATAATAAGTCCTAAAGACTATACCTGCATTCTATACTGACCTAGACTATGCATAGATCAGTATGATAGAGCTAAAAGTCTGCGAAAATATACACTTTATGGCACGACCGGATTGGCCATCCTGGTCCAAACATGATGCGAAAATTGATATTCAAAAGGCACACATTAAAAGACAAGAAGAGTTATCCCAAAGAATCTCACGTGTGTAGCATGTAGACAAGGAAAACTCATTAGTCACCAGTAAAACGGCTACGAGCCCCTTTTTCATAATAAAGACTATATGTCTAGATAATACTGGTGAATACATGTCTCAAGCGTTTAAATGATTATGGTATGTCCATGGGGGTAGGTCTGGACAATTCTGTGATACATGTCCATACCAAGAACGGCTTGGCCGAAATCTTTTAAAGCGCAAATAGCTTATTGATAGACCATAACTTATGAGGTCAAAACTCTCATTCACAGCTTGGGCCACACAAAATTTACATGCACCTAAGTTAATACGTATCAGGCCATTTAGTGAGCATAGATATCCCCTGTCATAATTATTAACGGGTCAAGAGCCAGACATACCCCATCATAAGACACTTGGATGTTCTGTCTATGTATTAAGTGCTCCACCACAGAGAACTAATATGGGACCTCAAAGGAGGATGGGGATATATGTTGGATATGATTCTCCCACAATAATAAAGTATTTTGAGCCAACTATGGGTTATTATATTTGAGGCCATGTACACGGATTATTTTAAGACCAGGAGGAGAAAAATAATAAAGCTGGTAAAAGAATGGTAAAAGAAATAGAATGTAATCAACTATCAATGTCTTGGCAGGATCCTCGGACTAAAGAATGTGAAATAGACGTCCAAAGATTATACATTTACAAAGCTAGCTAATCAAATACCAGAGACATTTGCTGATCCAAAAAAGAATGACTAAGTCATATATAAACCAGCTTGTAAAGCACCAATGAATTTGATGTCCAAGAAGAGACATAGTCAAGTTGCTACAAAGTCTAGACAACGTATGAAACGTGGTAGACCAATAGATTACAAAAAATTAGAATCCTTGGAAACAAAAGAAAGGTGCAGAGTATGATAATCAAAATCCAAATCCGAGGTTACTAAAGAAACCATCCCAGACATGGAGATAAGGCCGGCCGACTCTAAGGTACAGGTACCAAACAATGTAGCTTTGGACGCTAAGCTGCAAAGTATTAAAAGTCCTGATAATTATGAATCTCAATCGATTATATCATGCTGGAACATAATAGAACCAATAAGAAATGTCGACATAAGATGATTTATTTGCATACAAGGTAGCACTTGAATTTATGAATATAAGCGAGGATCATGAACCCACGTCAATATAAGAGTGCACACTCGTAGAACATATTGGATTGAATGGAAACATGAGGTTAAATAGTTTAAGGAAGAAAAACATATTTGGCCATATGATTAAGACGCCATATGATGTTAAAACCAGTGGATATAAATGGGTCTTGTGAGGAATAGAAATCGTGAGATATAAAGCTGATGTTGCACATGGATTCTCACAAAAACCAGTAATAGATTATGAGGAGACATACTCTCATGTGGTGGATGCAACTACTTTTAGATTTCTCATAAGTCTGGCTATATAAGAGAGAAAATTAGACTTGCAGCAAGTTGATGTAGTGACTGCATATTTATATGGTCCACTGGATAATGAAAGTACTAGAGGGTATTGAGCTGAAAGTACAGCAAGTTCTCGAGAACAATATTGATAATCATCAAAGTATATGATCTGAATATCCTAGGAACCTCTGGATACAATTTCTCAAACAGTTGAATATCTCAAGAAAGAGTTTGAGATGAAAGATCTTGGAAAACAAAGTTTTGTTTGGGATTACAGCTTGACTACTTTAACAATAAAATCCTTGTGCATCAAATAGTATATACAGAAAAGGGTACTCAAGAGATTTAATATGGACCAGTCTCATCCATTATCTAGTACATGGGCGTGAGATCACTTGTTTTGGACACTGATCCATTCAGTCCAAAGGTGGACGATAAAGAAGTCCATTTAGTCCCGAGATGTACGATGCAGAAGTCTTATTTTAGACACTGATCTGATTGGTCCATAAGAAGGACGATGAAGAAGCCTTTGATTTTGATTTATTTTATACTAACCAGTTTAAAGAGGGGTTATTTGGTTTTGTTGATTTGTTTTCAGACATGTTATGTTTTATACATGGTGGTACACGCATATCACAGCAACATCATCCAAGATTTCGTGTGTGTGTATTTGAGGTCGATGACTCAATATGTCCGATCAGATTGTGGCATGGTCGATGGTAAAGAAGAACCAACTATCATGTTCGAGGACGAAGCATATTATGCCCAAGATCTTCATCACCCACGAATTGCAGAAAACTGGAGAGGTCCAACAAACCTTCAGTAATGTCCAAATCAGGGGGAGTAATGTGTGTTGTACTCTTTTTTCTTCACCATGGTTTTGTCTCAATTGGGTTTTCCTGGTAAGGTTTTAATGAGGCAACATTAAAGCACATTACAAGCTATAAATGATTATGATATCCAAGAGAGAGTGTTATGAACCAGATTGTGGATGACTCATAACCAAGAAATTATGATTTGTAATTTTTCCATTTATCTATGACGGTGTAATTTTTTATATAAGAAACCTATATATTATGAATAAAGATAGAGTTTTCCGGGATTCATTTTCAGCTTTATGTATTTTTTAATAAAAAATTCATAGCTTTGATCAAATGGGTTGTTTAGTGACACAAAAAAAAGAAGATCAAATGGTTTGTTTCGGGTGGCGCCCATGTGCCATTCCTTTCCCTTAACCTCAAGTACCATTTCTTAAATTCCTATCCTTAAATAAAATTTCAAATACAGAACTTAAATTTGATTATTATATTAAATAAATGGTAGAACACGCGTTAAGAAAATAACAGAGTTACTTACTGAAAACTTCTCTTTTATTTTTTTCAGCAAATTTATCGCATGTAGCAAAATACTTTTTAAGAAAATAAAATATGAAAACTTAGTAAATGTCATCCATAAGAAAAAAAATACATAGATATGGGCATGTTCCTAAGCTTACCGGAACAAATTTGTGATTCAAAATTGAAGGTTTTCTCTTTTATACAAGATCCACTTAATGGACAAGCCAAACTCTTGGTTATCAAAACACCTATCAAAAAAAGGAAAAATCCCAAACAAAGTATATGACTCAAGCGGTACCGACATATGTTATGTTTTGTTTTTTGCTCACTGAAGACATGCATTATTAAAAAAACTTATAAAGAGTATTTGAAACTTTTGAGTATCTCTTGAAGCAGAATGTTGGAGGAAACACGCACTAAAAAAGAGGAGGAGGAGGAGGTGTCGAAGATCCTCCGCATGGATTATCAAAACAGCCACCTTTGGATCCCCCAAATTCTGATCATGGCACATTTAATGGCTTAGGGTGTTGTATTAAAGATCAAATGGATGATGAATCATTTGACTTTCTGGTTACAGAATAAGCCTCTCAACTTTACATGTTGAGATGAACTGATTTCATTGAGCAATATTGTGTGTGGGAGATATGAAAATCTCTGATCCGAAGTGAGACTAACTGTTCATATTAGGTGGATATAATTATTAACTTAGTTAATTGGTTGGCTTTTATCTCAAAGATAAAAATGTTTCATCTTTTGCAGGATAATTTTGAGAATGTGAACCTAAGCTATATTCTATGGAGCATAAATGTCTGTGTAGATTAACTATCAATTGAGGCTATGATAAGAGGTGTGATTTTTTTTTCATGTATATATCGACACAGTCGATAGAGTTATTCTTCAGAATGACACTTTTACCAATAAAAACTTGTTTTTAAAATATGAACAATTGACAAAAAACAATTATGACAAAAGTGATACGATATTCATTACGCTACATGCATAATTATCGTTATTAAACTTTCACTAAAATTATTTTTAATGGTTGACCCTACGTACTAAACCATCTTTTCGTAAATATCTGTTTGGTTTCGTTGATGTGCCCAAAAGTGTGATTGATATCTTTTATAACTGTTAGGTATGTGTGTGAGCGAAACATAGTGTATTTTGTTCTTTTTTTATTTAATTTTTCTTTTGTGAGAGTAATTCATAACTTAACGTTGGGAAACGCTTCAAAAATAGAAGTTTCAAAGCCTTTTTAGTACGATCCACCTCCAAACCGCGTCAGTGCTGATAATGCGAGAGAACCTGCAAGTCGTAACACCTATTTTCATAAATCATAACACCATCACGAGCTGAGTATTATATTATTTAACCAGAATAAAAGTAACTAATAATACCAATATACTACTGAATTTTCTACCGCTTAGTTTACAACAAAACCCATCAAGATTCACTAATAAAGCAAGCACAATCTTTAATAATAACTGAAAACCGTATCTTCTTCATCCAACTACCAAACAACTATTCATGTCTAAGATCTTGAGGAATGGGTTGGTGGTTTTAACTTTGTATTTTACTCTCTTTTTATTTTGTTAAAAAAAGTGACACTCTTCCTACTTTACCTTCTCACTATTAAAATAAATATTGAATACCCTCAATAAATCATAATAAGTATGATTTGAGCGTAAAGAAGACACCAAATGAAAATAAAAGTAGAAAGAAAACAACCAAAAATTTGTTACAAAAAAAAAAAAACAACCAAATGAAAAGAAGAAGCAAGTGAGTTATTTTTATTGGTTTATGAAAAGAAGAGGCAAGTGAGCAAATGAAAATAAAAGTATATGTTCTGTGAGTATTCGTAGTAACAGAATATTATTCTTCATAGTTGAGAACAAATTTGGTTACATTTTTATTGTGAACTGTAAAAGACTTTTTTTTAACAATAAAAGAAATTTATTTTGAATTACTTTATAATGGATAATAATAGGATTTTTGTGGGCTGGATATGGATTATTCATTTGTTGGTCTTTCGCATGAGCAGTGTGGTCCATATGCTTGGTGTAGTTGGTTTTCCTAGAACACACTTTCAAAAAAGTGTATTAGACTAGCTTCGGCTTGATCCGGTAAACCTAGTTCGATTTGAACAATCATATCTAAGAGTGTAAGTTTTTACAAAAGAAACACCCATATTTGCTGTATAATTTCTTTTTCTTTTTACATTATTTCCAAATATATATATATATTGCAAAATACAATCTTAGCAAATATGTTATCGTAAAGGCATGTTACATAATACAGTTTTAGTATTTTACATACTAGAAGCATCATAAGTTAATATAATGAATTTCGTTTTTAATGCTTCAAATTTAATCCTTATGATACAAATTGTTAATTATTAATTCTGATTTTCAAAAACTGACTCAGAATATTTGGAAAGATTATTGACCAATAATAGGAACTTGGAACTTTTTTTAAAAAATGATCACAACTTAAAAAAAGTACAATGTTTACACTGTTAATAATATTTCATCCAAAACATTATTATGAAGGGTATTAAAAATAGGATGCACTTGACGTAACTTTCTATATAAACACTTACAAATACACCCTTCTAGTCTCAACCACATTCAAATCACCTTCTCTCCCTCACTCTCTCTCTAAAAGCAGAGCAAAAAAAAAAGGAACAAAGAGAACAGAGTGAGATGGGAATAGTGATGGTGATGATTGGTTTTCTCTTTGTCCTCGTTTTGCTCTGTTCTGCGCTGCTCCGATGGAACGAAATGCGATACAGCAAGACTAATCTCCCTCCTGGAACCATGGGGTGGCCAATCTTTGGCGAAACAACCGAGTTCCTCAAACAAGGCCCTGACTTCATGAGAAACCAAAGACTCAGGTAAAAAAAATACTCAAAATAAACAAATCAAGATTTTGTTTTCCTCTTAAATACTAACTTGGAATCAACAGATATGGGAGTTTCTTCAAATCGCATCTTCTTGGTTGTCCAACTTTAGTGTCGATGGACACAGAGATCAACAGATACATATTAAAGAACGAATCGAAAGGTTTGGTTCCTGGTTATCCACAATCGATGCTTGACATTCTCGGGACTTGCAACATGGCTGCGGTTCATGGTTCGAGCCACCGCCTTATGAGAGGCTCGCTTCTTTCACTCATAAGCTCAACCATGATGAGAGATCAAATCTTGCCCAAAGTCGATTACTTCATGAGAAGTTATCTTGGTCAGTGGAGTGAGCTTGGGAATGTTGATATCCAGGATAAGACCAAACATGTATGTTCTCTCACTCTCGTCTCTCTGTTTCTTAAGTCTATATACCTTTACAATATGAGGATCTAAAGTTCTCAATAGGTCAAATTCATTATGCAGTTTATATTCTTTGAAAAAATAATCAAGCAGTTTTAGGTGAATCGATTATATCAAAATTATTATGATAGTTCTAGGCATTGGAATTAAATGCTCGTTCCAAAAAGTAATTTTCTCTGTTTTGAAGTAAATAATGTTTTTGAACAATTGTCATGCTGTGGTGTGGGAATGACCAAAATATTTCTATTTAACCAAATAATGATTACAAACTTGTTAATTTGTATAAGGTAAATTAGTAAGATATAGTTCCTACGAAGAAAAGATAAATAAACACATATATACTATTTTGTTTCTATGCTCAGGATAATATATTAAATCAACTTACATGCTGTGGGTGTGGGAAGCTTAGTTCTATGGATGTCAGGATGGGCAGATTATTAAATAACTGATAATACATGTAAATATGTCTTTTCGCGTAGATGGCGTTTTTATCTTCTTTGTCACAAATCGCTGGAAATTTAAGAAAGCCACTCGTTGAAGAATTCAAAAATGAGTTCTTCAAGCTTGTTGTTGGAACTCTCTCCGTCCCAGTCGATCTACCCGGCACAAATTATCGTTGTGGAATCCAAGTAAAATCTTTGATCTTTAAGTTCCAAAGAAATTTGAATTAAAAAATGAACTGAATCTTTATTGGTTCCTTTTTAGGCAAGAAAGAACATTGATAGGTTACTTAGCGAGTTGATGCAAGAGCGTAAAGATTCTGGAGAAACATTTACAGACATGTTAGGTTACTTGATGAAGAAGGAAGACAACAGATACCCATTAACCGATGAAGAGATAAGAGACCAAGTCGTAACGATCTTGTATTCAGGTTACGAAACTGTCTCTACTACCTCAATGATGGCTCTTAAGTACCTCTATGATCATCCAAAAGCTCTTGAAGAACTCAGAGTATGTCCCCTAAAAAGACAAAACCGGTCTAATGATCCTCCAGTTTAATATGGTTAACTTATTTGATATTCGGCTGTTATGGAATTGCAGAAAGAGCATTTGACCATAAGGGAAAGAAAACGACAAGACGACCCACTCGATTTAGAGAATGTGAAGTCAATGAAGTTCACTCGAGCTGTGAGTAATTAACATTTGTGTATCTTACAATTAAAAATCATTAGCCATTAGTAATAAATATTAAAATTTTAAATTACAGGTGATTTTAGAGACATCAAGACTGGCAACAATCGTTAATGGGGTCCTGAGGAAAACTACCCGCGACATGGAAATCAACGGTACGTGTATACATTTCTTATTTCAGTTTTCTTGTTATTTTTAATAATAACTTTGTAAATTTAAATTCATAAACAAAAAAAAGAGAGATAATGTGAGCATGTGGTGGACCTTAGAGTAGATCAATGATTTAGAGTGTATTATGAACACCAACCAAATCCAGCGATGAAAGCATTCTCCTTTGTGAGAGCCCTCCATATGGTTTCTTTTATTTTCCAATAAATTTGGCAGAATATAAATCTTTTTCGTGTGTGTTTTTAAATGATTTTAATATTGTGATCATGATCTTTAACAATTGTAGGTTATTTAATTCCGAAAGGATGGAGAATTTACGTATACACGAGAGAAATTAATTACGACACAAATCTTTACAAGGACCCATTGATCTTTAATCCGTGGAGATGGATGGTAAGCATCTGTTTCACAATAAATGTAGTTTTATACTATTGTTTTGTATATATTAATATATTTAAAGGTAAATTATACTTTCTATGTTTCATACTCCTTCCGTTTCGATTTAATTTTCGTTGTAGGAAAAAAATTTTGTTTTAAAATAAATGTCGTTTTAGAGTTTCAATGCAAAATTTATTAATAAGATTTTTCACTTTATTTTTCTATCGGTTGAAATATGGTTAGGTGTATAGGTAATTGTGTTTTTATTTTAGAAATATACAAAATCATATGTTTTCTTAATCCGTGTGCATAAACCTAGAACGACAACTAAAATGAAACGGAAAGAGTATTTTCTATGTTTCATATTAAGTGTCACTTTAGATTTTTTTCCTTGTTGCAAAAAGAGTGTCATTTTAGAATTTCAACGCAACTTTCAGCTTAAAATTAATTATAAATGCATTGATTTTATAAATAATTTCAAAGTGACATTCTTTACGAAACGAAGGAAATATATAATTATAAATATATTAGTAGTCCATTTGTTGAAACTACTGTCTTATTAAATTATAAACATAAAATTTAATTTTTACTCGATGTGAATTTATAAAACTATTTAAAAATATGAAACGAATGATTTTGAAAACGTGCTTTGCTGAATTTGTGAATGAAGGAGAAGAGCTTGGAGTCACAAAACTCATGCTTTGTGTTTGGAGGTGGGACAAGGCTTTGCCCTGGAAAGGAACTAGGGATTGTTGAGATATCGAGCTTCCTCCATTATTTTGTTACAAGATACAGGTCGGTTCTTGTTCAAAGATTTTATTTTAAATTTTGGAGTTATTGTGATTTGATTTCGGAAGTTTGTATTGTTGTTAATACTGTGTGCTGAATTGACTATAATGGCAGATGGGAGGAGATGGGAGGGGATAAACTAATGGTGTTTCCAAGAGTTTTTGCACCAAAGGGCTTTCATCTTAGGATTTCACCTTACTAACGTTTTAAATATTAATAATCATAGAGAATAATATAAATGCACATATAGAATATAGAAGAAGCATATGAAGAGACAAGATAAAAAGATAATTATGATTCTATTTTTTTGTTCTATATAACCCATGTTTAGTACTCATTTAAGTTTTTTCTGGTCATATGTACATTTTCCATGTTTTGTACTCATTTATGGCGTCAGCGTCTAAGTTGTGCATCATGCCATTACTGTTCAGTATAATGTCTTCCCATCCATACGACATCGAAAACGCTGACGCCTTCACTCTGACCCAGTCTTCAACTTTAAGCTCCTCCACAAGTTCCATTTAGCAGGATCATCTTTCAAGCCTCGAGATGCTCCAGAAAACCAGACTCGTGTGATATCAAACAAAGTCTCTCATTGAAAATTAGAAAAATGAGTGTCTAATATATAAAAAGATATCCAACTCTAATTAGTACGAAACCTTTTGGGAAGGAAACCAAAAGTAAATCCATGTGGGCTTGTCTATGGCCCAAAGTTGACAATATCGTAATAATCAAACAATATAGAGTTGGACATAGATTCAATAAATCCCAACATTGGTATCAGAGCCAAGTTGACGAAGATCTGTAAGAAGACCAAAATACTCATCAAGTAGGATAGATCCTTCAAGTAACAAAAAGGGAGGTTCGGCAGAGATTAGTCAGAAGATCCTAGAATGTCATCATGGAACGGAACGTGTGAATTTGTGGGAAGAACATTCTCAAAGGAACGAGATGTTGCGGGAGACGCATTCTCAAAGAAAAAAACACACGAGATGAGTGTGGTCCTTGGTTTGAGGGAGAAAATGTAAAATATCAAACAAAGTCTCACATTGGAAATTAGACAAAATAAAATCTACTATATAAAGAAATGTCCAACTCTAATTAGTACGAAACCTTTTGGGAAGGAAACCAAAAGTAAATTCCATGGGGCTTGCCTAAAGCCCAAAATGGACAATATCGTACTAATCAAACAATATAGAATTGTACATGGATTTAATAAATCCCAAACAACTCGTAAGATCCCATCCTCATCTACATATAAAACAGTACCTAACACTATCACGTGATTGGCTCTCTAACATCTTTCCTGAGTCTTACATGCTGACCCAAGTCCAATGGAATCAACTTAACAACTTCACTTGCCAGCACACGAGCTTCACCAGAACAAAATGTGACAACCATGTTCCCCTTTTCAAGAATGGTTTGCACAAACCCAACACTCTTAGGCTTAGCACCTGCCGTCCATGTAAGGGTGTTGTTATGCCTCTCTTGAACTTCACCCAGCTGTTTTCACTATGTCCAACACTCTTAGGCTTTAGTAAACAAATAAGAGATATAGAAATTTAAGGGGTGTCAGGTGACACCCCATTAGTCTACATGGGTCCGCCAACAATTTAACATCATGTCACGTTATACTGATGAGCGGATAATACATGATCCTTATTCAAACAAAGGATGGAAGAAAATTTAAATGTTTACTCCCACAATATTTTTCATTTCATGATCAGAATTTGGCCTGTAGATCCATGATCACCTTTGGATCCAACTGAAATGCTCTTGCAAGAACATTTGGGTCAATCGCAGGGTTAGACCCAAACACAGAGTTGGCAATAGTGACAACACCTGGGTTTTGGCTGCTCAGAGCAGCCAATGCAAACGCAGGAAAACGTCCCACATTGAATTGGAAATGAATTATGCTATGCCTTGGAGGGTTTATACAAGGAGAGTGAAAGGCACGCAGAAGGGAGGAGCGTCGGAAGGAGGAGAGGAAGTTGATAAAGATTGAAAGACTCCGATTCATGAGGAGGCTTTGCAGTTAGTAGTTAACGAAGTATAAATAAGGAAAGAGGGAGAGAGAGTTAGGTATTCGATTGTAAGCTCTGAACCAATTGATACATTGTATTGAGAGAGGATTCTGAGAGAGAGAATCTATGAGATACATTTGTATTGCGTGTGTTGTGAGCTAATAATACGTTAGTTCATAACAAATTGGTGCGGTGACAACGATCGGATCGACGCGATGTTGACCGGAAGCGGTACGACGGCGCAATCACTCGGCGAACTCAGTGCGGCCGTTGCAGAGACGGTGAATCGTTTGAATTCGTTAACAGATTCCATGGAATCCATGGAGAAGTGGAGATCGGAGGCAGAGAAGCACGCGAAAGAGACGACGAAGACGATGGCGTCAATGAACAATATGATCGCCTCCGTGGTAGAGATGCTTAACAAGAGACTACCGTCCGAAGAGGATATGCCGACTCCGTATCGAAATCCTTCAAAACAGCCGATTCAGGTAAACAAACGGATCTCGGAACCTAGCGGTAGCGATACAACGTTAGGTTATCAGAGAACAAGAGAGATAATGCCTGATCGCGATAGTCTGGTACGGAAGCTGGATATGCCTCTATTTGATGGTAAACATCCTTATGGTTGGATTGCGAGAATGGAGAATTTTTTCAGAGTTGGCCAATATCCAGAACATCAAAAGCTGGAATTGATTGCTCTGAGTTTGGAAGGGGATGTTTTGAGCTGGTACAACGGTGAGGATAGAAGGTTACCATTTCAGAGTTGGACGGAGTTAAAAAAGAGGATTGTTTCAAGGTTTGGTAATCAGCAGATGAGCACACCGAAGCAATGTTTGGCTGTGATTACTCAAACTGGATCAGCTGCTGATTATGTTAAACGTTTTGAAGAAATCTCGTCTTTAGTAGTGGGAGTGGATGATGAAATGTTGGAAGTTGTATTCTTTGGAGGATTGAAACAGGAGATGAAGGAGATTGTAAGAAGGAAGGAGCCTCGTGACTTACCACATATGATTGCAACAGTGTTGCAAATGGAAGATGGATTGTTGTGCAGGAGAATGATGAATGTGAGGCAGACCTCAGCTCGGGGAAACCAGTATCACAACTTTTCTTCAAAACTTTCGTCTCACAATAATACAGCTCTGACGTGGAAAACAAAACCTTTGCTGATTGAGGCTGCTCCTGAAGGGGATAAACCACAAAACAAGACTCAGAGTCAGACAACGAAGCCAGCAGAACGTGGGAGATTACACTTATCTCCTGCGGAATATGCGAGAAGAAAGAGAGACGGTCAGTGCTACAAATGTGATGAGAAGCACTTTTATGGTCATGTTTGTGCTAATAAGCAATTACAGGCACTAACAGTGATCGATGGATGTGAAGTGGAGTTAGTGGAAGATGAGTTCTTTGACACAGTTGAGGAAAATCAACAAGGTGTGGTTACGGAGTGTATGTCTTTGTCGTTCAATGCTTTTGTGGGATTACCTTCGACTACTACTACCAAGATGTGGGGTACCATTGGGAAGCTGAGGGTAGTGGTGATGCTTGACAGTGGAGCAACTCATAACTTTGTAAACCCAAGAGTGGTCACACAAGCTAACCTGCAGTTACAAACGACAACGACCTTGGATGTGCAGTTGGGCACGGGCGTTACAGTGAGTGGTGTAGGTATATGCCGGGATGTTGATTTCAAGGTTGCGAATTTGGGGTTTCACGCTGACTTTTTGATACTGGAATTGGGTAATGTTGACGTTATATTGGGAGTGCAGTGGTTACGAACGCTTGGAAAGTGTCAGGTGGATTGGGAGACACATGAGCTTTCTTTTGTATATAAAGGCAAGAAGGAGACATTATATGGGGATCCTACGATTCATAACTGCAAGTTCTCTTTCATGTAATTACAAATGGAGAGAGTGATTCATAGCAAGGACGAAGGTGGTAATGAAGAAGAGATACCAGCGGTCTTGCAGGAAGTCTTAACTCAGTTCGAAGAAGTGTTTGCGGTACCGACGACTCTACCGCCAATAAGGAATAGGGAGCATGCCATCAACTTGAAACATGGTACAAACCCTATTAGCGTGCGACCGTACCATTATCCACACATGCAGAAAGAAGAAATGGAGAAGTTGGTGACTCAAATGTTGGAAGCTGGGATTATACGTCCAAGTCACAGTCCATATTCAAGTCCAGTTCTTTTAGTCAAAAAGAAAGACGGGTCTTCTAGATTCTGTGTGGATTATCGTGCGCTAAACAGAGCAACAATAGCGGATAAGTTTCCTATACCGTACATTGAGCAGCTATTAGATGAATTGCATAGAGCCACAGTCTTTACAAAATTGGATTTGCGCTCTGGTTACCATCAGATACGTATGGTTGAAAAGGATGTGGAGAAGACAGCTTTCCGCACGCATGATGGGCACTATGAGTTTCTTGTCATGCCTTTTGGCTTGACAAATGCGCCGGCAACATTCCAGGCTCTGATGAACGAGATTTTCAGACCTCTTCTGCCCAAGTTTGTATTAGTGTTCTTCGATGACATCTTGATATACAGTCGGGACTTGCAGCAACACGCGGAACATGTGAAGGAAGTTTTGAGCATTTTGAAAGATCATTGCTTGTTTGCGAACAGAAAGAAGTGTTCTTTTGGACAGTCACAAGTGGAGTATTTGGGGCATGTGATTTCTGCAAAAGGTGTAGCTACTGATAAGAGTAAGACAGAAGCGATGGAAAAGTGGCCAATTCCTAATTCAGTGAAAGATTTGAGGGGTTTTCTTGGCTTGACGGGATATTACAGGAAGTTTGTAAGGGGTTATGGTGGGATTGCTAAGCCTTTGACTATTTTACTTCAGAAAGATAATTTTGAGTGGTCTGTGATAGCTCAAGAGGCTTTTGAACATCTGAAAAGAGCTATGACAGAGGCGCCAGTTCTGCAGTTACCCAATTTCAAGGAACCTTTTGTTATTGAGACTGATGCTTCAGGATATGGGTTGGGAGCAGTATTAATGCAAAATGGGAGGCCAATTGCGTTCTTTAGCTATGGTTTGAAGGAGAAAGAGCAGTTGAAGCCTATCTATGAGCGGGAATTAATGGCGATTGTGATGGCTGTTCAAAGGTGGAAACATTATCTCTTGGGGAACAGGTTCGTTGTAAGGACTGACCAAAAGAGCTTAAAGTTTTTATTGGAACAGCGGGAGGTTAACTTGGAATATCAAAAATGGATGCATAAGCTATTGGGTTATGAGTTTGACATAGTGTATAAGCCTGGTGTAGAAAACAAGGCCGTGGATGGCCTTCCTAGAATCCAACATGTTCAGCAGGATTCTACCTTGTGTACTCTGTTGGCATTAACAGTGACAAAACCGTTGATGATTCATGATTTGTTGAAGGAAATTGATAAGTGTGGGCGTATAAAGGAGTTGATTGAGAAGATAAAAAACAGGGTGGAAGTGAAGAAGGGTTATGCGGTGGTACAGAATCATTTGCTCTACAAGGGTCGACTGGTTATTCCGACAGATTCAAAATTCATTCCAGTGATCTTTAAAGAATGTCATGATGGGTTAGTTGGGGGTCATGGAGGGGTTCTAAAGACTCTTAAGAGGATTCAGTTACAGTTTTATTGGAGTGGAATGCGCGGAGATGTACAGAAGTATGTGGCAAAATGTTTGGCGTGTCAGACAAGTAAGTACTCCACACTTTCTCCTGCTGGACTTTTGCAACCCTTGCCAATTCCAGCTAAGATTTGGGAAGACATTTCGCTCGATTTTGTGGAGGGCTTACCGTTGTCGCATGGGAAGAATGTTATCTTGGTGGTGGTTGATAGATTGTCGAAGTATGGTCATTTCTTGGCCTTGAGACATCCGTTCAATGCGATAGATGTGGCGGGTTTATTCATTGACGGAATCGTGAAGCTTCACGGGTTTCCTAAATCAATTGTGTCGGACCGAGATAAGATATTCCAGAGTCAATTTTGGAAGGAGTTATTCAAATTAGCGGGCACTACATTACGTTTCAGTACGGCTTATCACCCACAGAGCGATGGTCAGACTGAGGTATTGAACAGGGGCTTGGAAACATATTTGCGTTGTTTCACATCTGCTCACCCTAAACGCTGGTACAGATTTTTGAGTTGGGCAGAGCTTTCGTATAATACTTCTTACCACACGGCAACAAAGGTGACTCCTTTTGAGTTGGTGTATGGTCGAGAACCACCTGCTCTGTTGCAGTATGAGATGGGATCAACGACAAATGGGTCTTTGGAGGAGTCGTTAAAAGAGCGTGATGCGTTGTTGAGTCAGATTAAGGATCATCTTGTACGTGCGCAGGATGTTATGAAGAACAACGCGGATAAGAGTAGGAGAGATCTGCAGTTTGAGGTGGGTCAGTTGGTTTTCTTAAAGTTGCGTCCGTACAGACAGTCGACAGTGGCGAGACGGTTCTGTCAAAAATTGGCCGCGAAGTACTATGGACCATTCAAGGTGTTAGATCGTGTGGGGAAGGTTGCTTATAAGCTGCAGTTGCCTGAGTCATCTCGTATTCATTCCGTGTTTCACGTCTCCCAACTGAAACCGGTGATCGGTAAGAATCATGAAGTTACTGACTTACCTACGAGTTTGTCATATGATGATGAGTTTGTGATTGAACCGGATGACATTATTGATACTCGTTATGATGAAGAGGGTCGTTTGGAGGTCTTGATTACTTGGAAGGGTTTGCCGGCTCATGAGAATACATGGATGCTGGTACGCGAGTTGAAGCATCAGTTTCCACATTACCAGTTTGAGGGCAAACTGAATTCTGGAGGGGGGGGGGGTATTGCTATGCCTTGGAGGGTTTATACAAGGAGAGTGAAAGGCACGCAGAAGGGAGGAGCGTCGGAAGGAGGAGAGGAAGTTGATAAAGATTGAAAGACTCCAATTCATGAGGAGGCTTTGCAGTTAGTAGTTAACGAAGTATAAATAAGGAAAGAGGGAGAGAGAGTTAGGTATTCGATTGTAAGCTCTGAACCAATTGATACATTGTATTGAGAGAGGATTCTGAGAGAGAGAATCTGTGAGATACATTTGTATTGCGTGTGTTGTGAGCTAATAATACGTTAGTTCATAACAAATTAGTCCTTCTGGAAACACAAATACATCACCCTCGTTGAGTGTTTTTGTGAACAGACGGTTTCCATCTCCGTTCGATGTGACAAATCCTACAAGAAGTTTTCCAAGTCCAACATAGAGGATCTCGGTAGCACGTGGGTGGGTGTGAGGTGGGTTTTGTCCATTTACTCCATAATCTATGCGGACAAGCGAGATTCCAAGGGTGTTTAACCCTGGAAGGTTGTTAACATTAACGGCTGTGACATTCGACCCGACTACATTAGCTACGGGTCTTGCATTTTGAAGCCCTGCCATAAAGAAGTCATCCACGGTGACGAGCTTTGGGTCTTTGCAGAACTTTCCATTCACAAACACTGATGAGAAAAATAACCAAATATTAAAGAGTATAAGAAATGAGAAATCAGTAAAAACAATACGGCAAAAAAGATTATGAAGTCATCATCATGTACATACCACCATCTGATGGGGTGTTGACGCCGACGCAGAAGTCTTGAAGGGGGCTTGGGTCAGAAGCAATGGCTAATGGAAGAGTTAAAGCTAGGAGAGATAGGACTGCAAGAAATGAGAGATTCTTCATGGCCATATATTTTAACTTAAAACAATTATATTGTTTCTTCAATTAGATTTTGATGGAGAGGTAATAAACTTATAAGATATAGCTCGCAATATATAGATGATCTTAGGTGCTGAATCCATATATGCGTATACTTGTAAACCTAAAATGCGACAATGTCTTAATTACTAGATGTTTGAAATAGCTTTTTAAAATTATTGTTCTCATGTCTCAACATACATATGTATATTGCAAATGGTGCACTCGAAGTTTGAATGGGTTTGTTTATGTTTACTGATTCTACTTACTCAACTTGTCACAAACTTATACGTGCTTGTTTGGATAATATACAATGACACGTGGTGTTGAGTTGACTCGAACAAATGTCAATGTGGACTTGGTGATTTGGTTTGATTGCTCCATAATTAAGTAACAAGACACGACTGTAATCAACTCAGATACCGAAGTCAATATCGGTGTCGAAACTTGGAAGACAACATTTATAACATTCTGAGGAATATTTACACTTTTAAAATATAAGTTGTACTTTTATTAGTTTGAAGTCTTGGATGAAAATGCTAATTTGTAGTTTGAAGGAAATTTTTTTTTTTGTTTGCTTCCTTTGTGTATGATTACACTAAAAACTAATAAAAACTGTCTGAAATAATTTGATTAGCCTATCTGAAGCTAGAGAGCCACCTTGGTTTTTAACTGGAAACTTCAATGACTTACTAAGTAATGATGTGAAAGGGGGAGGACTTTCATTGTAATAATCCTCCCGAGTGAATAGATTTTCATCGAAAAAATTCAGTAAGCTCTGTTCGAAATTGGCCCGATCCACTAGTAAAAATACACCGCATAGCCACGAAAAAGCCACTGACAAACCGTGGGTACATAAGCCAAAAACCATGGCTATCCGATTACCAGCCACGATTCTATGTCGAGAAACTACCGTGGCTATAGCTTTGTGACTACGAAAAACCGTGGCTTGGCGTGGCTTATTAGCCACGGTTTCACCATGATTCTTTCGTGGCTTTTTTAACCAATGTTTTACCCTGTGTGGATCGTGGCTACGTCTAGCCACGAAGATTGCCACTATCTTTTCGTGGGAACTTTTAGCCACGAAGATTGCCACTACGTTTTCGTGGGAAGACTTAGCCACTGTTTTTTCTTGTTAGTATCGTGGCTATGTACCCACGGTTTTGTCGTGGCTAGTGTTAACCATGTTTTTTTTAAATTCTGGTTCTAATTCAATTTCAATTTCTATTTCTATTTCTATTTCTAATTTTAACCCTAAAACACAATTGAAATTAAACATGAATTTATAATCATAAGAAAGTTGGTTTACAAAAGCTAAACATAAGAAGATTAGATATTAAACAAGTGCATTGAGTCTTAACAACGAAAGGATGGTACATAAGAGATCAAAAGATGCTACACATGCATCTAAAAGCCAAAAGAGAGTTTTAAGATTAGATAGAAAGATGCTAAACATGCATCTAAGCCTGAGTCGAAGGGTCTTGAGCCTGAGTAGAAGGGGGTTGTTGCTGAGGGATAGCTTGGGGTCAAAGTGATTGGATGAGCTCAGTGATTGCAGCCCTTGTTGCTGCGAAGTCCTCCTTCATTGTTGCCACATCCTCCTTCACAGCACCTACATCAGCCTTCACTGCACTTACATCAGCAGTCACACTTTGGAGTCTTGTCTCTAGTCCACTCACACGCAACTCCAGCTCCAAGTTGCGGGCCAGAGAAGCAGGGACTCTTGCAGATGGCGCATGTTCCCTATACTGGGCACTGCCGAGTCCGTAGACATGCCCCCTCTTACCTTTAGCATTCTGAGAGCAAACACAAAGCAGATTCAGTCAAAAACAACTCCACAAACAACAAGATGAGTCTATAGAGGAACCAGACTCAGACAACACCTAATTCCAACTCCACAGACAACAAAACTCCTAATTCCAACTCCACAGAAAGCAAAAATCATAATTGCAACTCCAAAGACAACAAAACTATCAACAACAAACACTTGATATATTTTTATTGGAACCTAATTCTATAGAGGAAACAAAACACATGACAAGAGTTTGAAAACATACTTTCAGATAAGCTTGGTTTAACAAGATGCGAGAAGGAGCTGAGGTTGCTGATGGACTTTGTGGTGATCCATCACTGTTAGTGTTAGAGACCTGAGTAGCTTCCATCTCAGCTTGAGTTACCAGTTCTTCTGCACGATAGTCCCCAAAAGTCCCATCCTTTTTCGTGTGTGTCCTCCTGACAAGGTCTGTGTAGGATGGGGGTTCACCAGTCTCAACCGTCTGCCAAAAGAAAGGAAAAAAAATTATTTAGGCAAATGTGTAAGAAATAAAGACAAGGGAAATTACCATGTTGTATTCAATTCTTGCAAAACCAACCGATCCTGCATTGTGATTGTATACCCCTTTACCCAGAGGGTCAGACTTGCGGCTTTTAGCAGCTTTCTTGCTCTTCTTCTTGGCTGGTTTTGTCACCCAATACTCCTTAAGGGTCGTCCAGTCATTCTCATTGATGCACTTTGGCTGCTTGTTTTTCCTCTTCTTGGTGCTAATCCTTTCACCAATCGAAGTCCATGTTTCCTTCTTCCAGAGAACATAGACCAAGTCATTAAACTGTTGCTCCCAGTAGAAATTTTGCTACAAAAGGAAAACAATACAGTTAGTGGTTATCAAAGAACAATTTTAGAGGTAAATTTAAGTTGGTAAATCACTTACCACAAACGTCTGCCACCATGAATTCCTCCTTTCGTCAGGGAAATACCTCCAACTCTTCCAAGGTCCCATGTAGTATGCTTGCCATGTTGCACGGATGAAAGCATTGACTGATGGGTCAATAGAGAACCTAAAAAGACCACAAACATCAGGGATATCAGAGAGAAGCCTAAACAATCTAATGACAGTTAAACACTGAGAGAGAAAGCTTACCATAAAGCTCCATTGAGCTTATCAGGATGGAGGTGTGGCTGGGATATCCTAGCAGGAGCATTAAACATGGCATTGAGAGACATTTTTGGATAGCTATTTGAACGGGAGGATGAAGCTTGTCCGGTTGCAGTCACTCCCGGGGCACCAGGAGGCATAGGAGGAGATGTCCCTTGTCCTCTTCTTGAGGCCATCTGCAGTTAACAGAAGAAAAAGTTAAAGAAAGCATAAGTTTATTTGAAAACCCACAGAGACAAAGAGAAATTGAAACAACAAAGACACATAAGAGTTTCCAACAAAACTATGAGACAGAGACAATACTGCTAACTAAATTGCTTTGGCTTAATCGAACAACTCTATCACAGAAACAAACCCTAATCGAACAACTATGAGATGTAGAAGAACCATTATTTTGAAAATTATACAATCGAAATAATAAAGGTATAGAAAAAAAACAAAGTAAGAGAGACAGAGACAAAACCGAAAGAAATTGAAACCCTAAGAAACAGAGACAACTCTAAGACAGAGACAATCAAGAGAAATCGAAACCCTAAGGAACAAATCGACAGTAACAGCAGAAAAAATTGAAACCCTAAATAAGAAACAAAAACCAAACATGCAACAAGAACATTCAAGTGACAGAGACTGAACGAAGTGATCGAAACCCTAGATCGAGAACACTAAGGAAAAAAAAAGCAATCGAAACACTAGATCGAGACGAGACGATTCTCGAAGAAGAAATAGAGGGTTACCTTGAGAGTAGAAAGGAACGAGATACGTCGCGTCTTGGAATCGGAGACGACGAGTCTTCGAATCGGAGAGGACAATTGCTTTCGTCGGTGGCGACTCGGGAGAGAGTTTGTTTTTTTGTCTAAGTGTTGAGAAGAAAGGGGAAAGGATTAAAACCCTTTCAGCATAGCCACGATCAAACCGTAGCAAACAGTGGCTCGGTTTTAATAATACCCGTGAATTGTAAAACAATTGGAGGCAAAACCAAATAAATTGGAGCCAAACCGAATGGTTTTGCCAAATTTCGTCATAGCCACTAAAAACCCACAAAATTACAGTGGCTTTGGTTTAATATCAACCGCGAAATGAAAAACAATTGTGGAGCCAAAACCAAATAAATTGGAGGCAAACCGATTGGATTTGTCATAGCCACTGTGTAGCCACGAAAGTTAGCGTGGCCTTGTTTAAATCACTTTCGCGAAACACCAAACCTCTAACCCCTAAACTATAACCCCTAAACTCTTACCCATCAACTTCTCCTCCTACAACAACAACATATCTCAACCTTTATACATATTCCATAATCTTACAAAAATATTATACAGCCTTACAAATTATTTTTCATCCTTACAATATATTTTACAACCTTACAAATTATTTTTTCATCCTTACAATATATTTTACAACCTTATAACTTATTTCTCATCCTCACAACTTATTTTTTTAATACATTCAACCTTAAAACATATTTTACACTCTTAGAATATATTTTTTCTATTCTGAACCATCGTCTGAATCACGGTCTGCTTCTACATCACCATCTGATACATATTCATCGTTTGGAGGATTCACCGGAACAATATCATAATCGGACACATCATCAACAACATGCGTTTCCACCCGTAACAATGAACTTTCAGCAACCTGATCACGTCTATCATTTTGCCATGCTGTTAAAGCAATTTCGGACGTTTCTCGGATTCCTCGGGGAAATATTTTGGCGCCTGCCCACCAGCCATCGACTGATTGTCGACGTACCCGTGGATAAGGAATAAAACATGCTTGATCACAATTACCTGTTAGTGGTACAAAAATATCATAGTTTCCAATCATGGCTTTTCATCAATAATCAAATCTCAAAAACAAAAATATTTTTTTTTCACTTACCTTGTAATACAAAAGGATCATATTTTGCATATTGTCTTCGTGGTGAGACATGAACAAGACCAAATGGATGTATTCTCATACCGCGATTTTCCGTCGTGTCAAACCACAAACATTTAAAAACCACAACTTTCAAGCCAACATCACCATGATACTCCACCATCAGAATCTCTTGTATGAGACCATAGTAGTCTGTCTCATTGGTTCCAGGTACACATACACCATAATGTTGAGTTTTCTTATTTTGACCGTGGTTATGAGTGTGGAAAGTGTATCCACGTGTGTGGTATATTGGCCAAGACCTATAACTACGCCTAGGACCTTGTACAAAATCCAATATCCACATAGGAAATGTGTAAAACTGAGTCGCATCATTAATCTGCAATACAATAACATTGTTATAAATAACAAATTTAATTAAATGAGTTCTGGAACTTAATAATACAAAACAATAACTCACATAGTCTTTGCACCACTCAGTGAATTTGGTGTCTTTCGCTTTTTGCATTGCAGCCGGAGTAATATCAGGAACACTTAGAGTCATATATTCTTCAAACATCCTGCACACATTTAAATCTTAATTATGTAACTAAAAATATGTATAAATATGTATTTATATTAAAAAAAATTTATAATAATGAACTACCTTTCATATGGAGCAAATGTTTCACAGTTGAGCATCATAAATGTCTGAAGAACGGTGTTATCTTCATCATTCAACCAACCGGTTGAGCATTGACCACTGATTCTCCATTCATGGTAAAACAAGGGTGGTATATCCGGATAATTGTATGAAAAACGAATATCACTCGGATCTTCTGGAATGCTCATGATTTCAGGATGTCCAAAAAAAGTAGAGGAAGCATTTGAAATCTCCTCGTTTAGCCATTGGGCAACTATCGAACCTGCAATGTGTGCTTTGTTTTGGACCATCTTCTTCAAATGGTACATGTATCTTTCAAATACATACATCCATCTAAAATGGACGGGACCACCTAAGGCTACCTCATCTGGAAGGTGCACAAGAAGATGTTGCATAACATCGAAGAATGATGGAGGAAATATCTTTTCCAAGTTACAAAGCTTCACACCGATATTTGCCTTTAAAAGGCCAACATCTGACTGTTTCAAAATCTTCGAAGAGATATCTCGGAAGAAGAGGGCAATATCTGTAAACAAAAAAATAAAATTAATTATAGCATAAATTATAGTAAATTATAAAATGATACAAACAAATAAATACTTCTAATCGTTGTGTGAACATTTTTTAGAAGGAGTTCAGCGAACGCAAATGGATATAGTCGTTCCATTATGACATGACAATCATGACTTTTCAGTCCATGTAGCTTTAAATTGCTTTCGTCAATACATCGACTAAATTTGGAGGAGTATCAATCAGGAAATTTTATGTCATTTTTCAACCACAGAAGGAATACTCTTTTTCCCGCATTTGGCAGCCTGAATATTGGGATGGGCATCGTTCCATCCTCTTTCATCTCTAAATCTCGCCTTTTGAATAGTCCTGGAAGATCCAATCTGCTTTTGATATTGCCTTTCGTCTTTCCAGGAGCATTTAACACCGTGTTCGTCAGGTTATCGAAGAAGTTTTTCTCAATATGCATGAAATCAAGGCTATGCCGAAGTAGATGATTTTCCCAGTACGGTAACTCCCATAAGATACTCTTCTTTACCCAATTGTGAGTAACTCCATATCCGGATATTGTCTTGGATGGATTATCATGTCCATTCCCTCCACAATCAACAGATTTTGATAAACCTTCTATATTGTTTATCCTTTGACGGAATATTTCTTCTCCGGTCAACCACGGAGGAGGAGGATCTAAAACTGTTTTTCCCCGTCTAAATGCCTGAGTGTTTTTTCTGTAAGGATGATCCGCATCTAAAAACCTTCTGTGGCAGTCAAACCAACTATGTTTCCTTCCGTTAGTTAACCAGAATGCACCAGTCTCATCTTGACAATATGGGCAGGACAACCGACCATGAGTCGTCCAACCTGAAAGCATCCCATAAGCTAGAAAATCACTTATCGTCCACATCAAAACTGCTCGCATTTTGAATATTTCTTTCATTGAGATATCATATGCCTCCACACCATCCTTCCATAACATCTGTAATTCTTCAATCAATGGCTGAAGGTAAATATCTAAGCTTTTCCTTGGATGTTTGGGCCCCGGAACTAGCACCGAAAGGTAAAGGAATTCTCTTTTCATACACATTCCCGGAGGCAAATTGTATGGAGTTACAATAACAGGCCAAAGGGAATGTGCTTCTCCATTCATACCAATCAGATTAAACCTATCTGTTGATAAGCATAGATAAATATTCCGGCTTTCAGCAGCAAATCCAGGATATACCTCATTAAAGTGTTTCCACGCTAAGGCATCAGATGGGTGATGCATTTCGCCTTCCGGAGTCACATGCTCCTTATGCCACCGCATATTGGAAGCTGTCGCCTCGAGTTGGTATAGACGTTTCAGACGATCTGCAATAGGCAAGTAAAACAGTTTCTGTTTTGGCTTGTTTTTTCCTTTTCCATTGTTCGGATAGTAGCGATCTTCTATACAAAACTTACAACTAACCAAATTCGTATCTTCCTTCCAAAATAGCATACAATTCTTCACGCAAACATCAATCTTATGTAGGGGTAACCCAAGCCCTCGTGTCAGTTTCTTTGTCTCGTAATATGTTGCTGGAGCATTATTCGGCTGCGGAAGCATTTTTTTAAAAACTTCAGAAATCTCATCTACACAAGCTTCCGCCAAATTATAATCCGTCTTCACTTTCATCATCCACGAAGCAAGAGACAACTGAGTTATTCCGTCTGCACACCCTTCGTAGAGAGGTTGACTGGCTGCTTCAAATGCTTCAAAAACACTATCACGATATGGCTCTGCTACCTCCGTCTCTTCTATAGGTTCCAGTATGTATGGTGGCGTAATGTCCGCTGGTACTTCCGGATTACTCTGGTAGTGATCTTCATGAGAATTCCAAGTAGGATTCTCTCACATTTCCTCTTCGCCCGTTGAATGATTCGCTCCAGAACTCTCACCAACGATGTAGAATTTCTCTCCATGACTCGTCCAAACGTAGTAATTTCCCTTAAAACCGTATAAGAATAGATGTCTTGAGACAACTTTTGCATCTCGTTGCTTCACATTTTTGCATCGAGCACACGGACACAATAACGTTTGCCGCTCTTCGTAATCCGCTTGATTACACGCAAATTGTAGAAATGCGTTAATGCCTCCAAGAAACACTTCTGAAACGGAATTACTCTCAGGATCAATCCTTTGATCCATCCATTCCCTTGAATCAAAGTAGAAAGACATAGTTTTGTTTAGAAAATTTGGTTGAAGAACAAAAGTTATTAATGTCTCACGGGAAGTGTATATATTTTAGAAAATAGCCACGCTACAGCCATGCAATATTCGTGGCTAGTTAAAAATATCGCTGACACACGAATCTTTCTCTGTTTCGATGTGTAAAAGCTAATACTAGCCACGGTTTAGCCATGATGAAAGCATGGCTTCGTACATTTATTCGCTTTTTTATGCGGCAGAAAAAAACAAAACATAGCCACGAGAAATGCAGTGGTAAATTCGTGGCTATGGCTCGGCCACGAAATTTTCGTTGCTATACCGTGGTTATTCTAGCCACGAAATAATTTTGTGACCAGTTCGTGGCCAGATTTCGCGTTTTCCGTGGCTATGTTTCTTTCGTGGCTGTAACGTGGCGTGTTCGTGGATTTTTTTATACAGCCATGGTTTTGTAGTGGCACTGCCATGGCTATGCGGTAGATTTTTACTAGTGGTCTAGATTAAAAAAATAATCAGTAGCTAGTTGAATTTCCCCACTGGACCGTCTAATGGTCGGATACTTGTCCGTAACAGATCTGGTGAGGGTTGGTCCAGAGCCGATGGATGTGGTGTGTCTGGTTGACTGTTGGTCGAGAGAAGGTTAAGAGCAGATGGACGTGCTATGTCTGGTTGAGAGCTAGTTGGAAGGAATCCAGCTGCTTGGTGGAATTTTCCGTGCACCTGCTGGTTCTCTTCCTGTCTGAGTATGTGCATTGCACCACTGATTTGCATGCCTGCTTGCTTCGTTAATGAGTAATGTGCATGTCACAAGCTGCTTGCTTGAGCTGCTTGGAGCTTACTTCATGGAAAATAAATCTGGGCTGCTTTGGAAGGCTGAAGCAGGAGGTCAGCTGTCGTTCCACAAGATTGTATTGGTGCACCTGTATATTTATTTATCTTCTTCTCTTTTTAATTCTGGCCACCTGAAACAACAGAAAATCAGAGAAAAAATCAGTCAAGAAAAGGGAGAAAAGCAGACATAAAAATTCAGAGAAAAATTCAGAGAGGGAATCAAGGTTTGTCGACGTCTTCTTTCTTCCTTGCGGTTCGATTCAGAAAGATGTTGCTGTGTATAAGATAGAAGGTACGTCTTTTGATTCTGTCCAAGCTTCAGTTTGAGCACTACAGGAAATGTGGGTATTAATAGCATCAAATTATAGTGTTTTTCACAATTCTGCTATTATATACCAACGCTTGTTTTTTTTTTATAGCGTTTGTCAATTTAAAACGCTATAATTGTTATCGCGGAAAAATAAAAAAATTTAGCTGCGTTAATTTCTTAAGTGTAGGCACCTTACGATTGCAGATCCAAAATTAAGCACTTTCATACATTGACGCAAAAAAAATAATTCATTTTTCCCGCCAGTACTTAGTGAAAAAAACAAGGTGTCTAATTTTTTTATTTTCCCTCTTATCTTCGTTTTTTCATCTTCCCTCTCATTCCCTAAACCCTAAACATTAAAATCCTAAAACCTAAATCCTGTACCCTAAACTTAAAAATCAACCCTAAAATTCAGATATTTTCTTATTTTAATCTTAAATCTTAAGATTAAATATATTCGAGTTTTAACCTTTTAAAAATTTAATTTCAAATATTAAATCTAAACCTCAAACTCTAAACTATACACTTATATATATAATACCTCCAATTAATCACATCCCCTAAACTCTAACTAAAAGTTTTAAAATTCTAATTTTTTATTAGTTGAAATTTTTTAATTTTAATTTCAAATCTCAAATCTAATAATCTAACCCTATACCCTAAATCATATTACATATACTCTAAACTCATACTTTTAAACTCTAAATTTTAAATACAAAATAATATCAATAATTAGAATACAATTATTAAACAATTATTAAAGTTAGTTAAACAATAAATTATAATCTCTAAAACAATTATTAAAAGAAATTGGATTGATTAATTTTTGACCATTGATTGCTTTTAATTCAAAAATTACAAGTTAGTCTTAGTTAATTCCCTGTTCGAAAACGCGGGTAAGGCGCCCGATTAAGCGCCGGCGAGACGTTGGGCGGTGCTTGGCCGTGGCGATTTCGCCATAGGCGGCGAACAAATCGGAGGTTGCAACATAATTTTTTTTTTGAAGTTTTGAATGTTCAAAACTGATGTTAAATGGCAAATCTATGTATCTGTGACTTAACTAACACGAAATCATACAACAATTTGATGATTTACAGGAAAATAGTTGATGGCCGCCATGGAATAGCCTTGCAGAGTCGAAACCCTAAAAAAAAGTTATGGGAAAGATGATGAAAAATTACAAATATGCCACTCACAAAAAGAAAAATTAAATAAAAAAAGAAAAAAAGCATTGGTGGCGTCGAACCCGGGAAATGAGCCATTAAACAAACAACTCCAACTGCTAGACCATTGGAATTTAGTGGTATCTCTTCAAAACAAACTATAATATTACATATATTATCCGAAATTTTGAAAAAACATTAAAAACTGGGCCCCGATTAATCTCCGAGTAATCCCCGATTTTCTATAAACTTGCTAGGCCCACATCAACCGCCCGACTCACGCCTAGTGTAATTCCGAACAGGCGTTAATCCTCTTTGATAAAAAAAGATCTTAGTTAATCCTCTTTGGGCAATGGAATGCATGAAGAATTTAAGACTTTCGAGTCACGTTTGCAACGGATTGTTCTCAGCTGGTGAAGATAGTTTCAGAACCAGAGGAATGACCAGCATACGAAAGCTACTTCGAAGGTATTAAGCTTCTACAAAGAAGCTTCACCAACTCAGATAACGTTCATGTACCTAAGACGGAAAACATAAAGGCGGATCGCTTGGCACGCAGTGCTAGGAAACAACCGTCTTTCGTCGTACACATGGATGCAGAGTTGCCACATTGTTTTACATAGTCTACATGAGTCTGTGAATGTTTGCTGTAAAAAAAAAAAGTTAATCCTCTTATTACCTCCTTATTGGTCACCTATCAAAATTAGGATTACAATTTGTGGCCATTGATTGTTTTTGATCTTGTGGCCTAAGATCAATCTTCTCTCTCTCCCTCACGATTCAATTGAATCGGGAAACCTAAAATCACGAAGTCTTCAGATCTACACACAGAGCTTGACTGGATTCAACCCTCTGTCTCTGTATCTCTATCTCTCTCACTCGGCCATGATGAAAGCTTCGACAAGGCTTGACTGTAGTCATGAACAGAGGAGGAGAAGAGGCTCGCCGGAGATGAATAAAGGGGAAAGTCTCAGCCTCTCTTTGCCATGAACCTCGCTGGTCAACCACTCTCTCCCTCTCCCTCTCCCTCTCTCTCTCTCTCTCTCTCTCTCTCTCTCTCTCTCTCTCTCTCTCTCTCTCTTCTCCCTCTCTCCTCTCTCTCTCCCTCCTCTCTCTCATCTCTCTCGTCTCTCTCTCGCTCTTGTCTCTCTCGTGTCCGTCTCTTGGCA